>NC_138995.1:39475571-40962099 GCF_964341445.2 Mesoplodon mirus
TTGAAAGCAAATGACATCAGATGGTAACTTGAATCCAAACCAAAAAAAAAAAAAAAAAAGTGAAGCGCTAGTGAATATGGGTAACTATAAAAATCAGTATGATTACATATTTCTTTTCTTTTCTTAAGTGCCTTAAAAAATAACTGCATAAAACAATATGTATTGTGGGCCTCTAACATATAGAAATATAATATATGTGACAGTAACTGCACAAGGAGCACAGCTGCATTGGAGTAAAGGAATATCACCTCAGACAGTAACTCAAATCCACAAGAATAAATGAAGAGATCAGAAATGGTCAATAAGAAGGTTAATATAACAACCTCTATAAATCATGCTTGTTTTCCTTTATTCTCTCAGTGTTTTTACACGAAATAAAAGTATATAAAGCAAGAAACATGACCAGTAAGGTATTACTGGGTCTCTCACATATAATAGCAAAAGAGTTAGAAGGAAGAGAGCTAGATAGGAGCAGTGTTTCTATATTTCATTGTTAGTGAGTTATTACACATCCTAACAGATTCTGATAAGACATATATTTTAAGTCCTAGAGCAACCACTAAGAAATGACTAAGAAAAAGTGAAAAATTAACAGAATTAAAATGTTACACTAGAAAATACTCTCTTAATACAAAAGAAAGCAGGAAAGGAGGAACAGAGGGAGAAAAAGACATGTAACATATAGAAAATAGAAAGCAAAATGGCAGATGTAAATGCAACCATATCAATATAACAGTAAACAAGAATGGATTAAACAAACCAAGCCAAAAGGCAGAGTTTCTAAGACTGGATAAAAAAACACATGATCCAACTAATGGTGTCTAGAGGTAACATGCTTTATTTTCAAAGACACAAATAGGCTGAAAGTAAAAGAAGAGAAAAATATATACCAAGAAAACAACAACCAAAAAAGAGAATGGAATGACTATACTAATGTCAGGCACATTAGACTTTAAAACAAAAAAATATTACCAGAGATAATGATAAAATTATTGTAGTAATGACAAATGAAGTCACAATCACATCATAATGGTAAAAGGTCAAGCCGTGAGGAAGATGTGACAATTACAAACATATACACACCTAAAAACAGAACCCCAAAATACACCAAGCAACAAACGACAGAACTGAAGGATGAAATAAACCATTACAAAATAATAGTTGGAGATTTCAATACTTTCAACAGTGGATAGGGCAGCTAGGCAGAAGATCAACAAGGAAATTGAAACTAACTAGACAAAACAGACAAAATACAGCATTCCACCAAACATCAGTAGAATACATTCTTCTCAAATTCACATGGAACATTCTTCAAGACAGACCGGATTCTAGCCCATATAACATGCCTCAATAAGTTTTAAATTTTAAAATAAATTTAAGGGAATTCCCTGGCGGTCCAGTCATTAGGACTCCACGCTTCCGCTGCAGGGGGCATGGGTTCGATCCCTGGTGGGGCAACTAAGATCCTGCAAACCACACAGCACAGCCAAACAAATAAAAAAAAAATTAATAAATTAAATTGAAAAAGAAACAAAGTATGTTCTCTGACCACAAGAGAATTAGATTACAAATCAATAAAAGGCAGCAATTTGGAAAATTCACAAATATGTGAAAATTAAGCAACACACTCTTTAATACTCAGTGTATTAAACAAGAAGTGGAATGATAAATTAGAAAACACTTTAGCTGAATGAATATAAAAACACAACATACTAAAACTTACAAAATGTAGCTAAAGCAATGTTCAGAAGGAAATCTAGAGCTGTAAAATGCCTGTATTAAAAAAGAAGAAAAATCTCAAATCATTTATGGTCAACTGATTTTCCACAAAGGTACCAAGGCAGGGCTTCCCTGGTGGCGCAGTGGTTGAGAGTCTGCCTGGCGATGCAGGGGACATGGGTTTGTGCCCCGGTCTGGGAAGATCCCACGTGCCGCGGAGCAGCTGGGTCCGTGAGCCATGGCCACTGAGCCTGCGCGTCCGGAGCCTGTGCCCCGCAACGGGAGAGGCCACAACAGTGAGAGGCCCGTGTACCGCAAAACAAAACAAAACAAAACAAAGTACCAAGACTATTCAATGAGAAAAGAACGGTATTTTCAAGTGCTGGAAGAACTGATACATACATGCAAAAGAATAAATTTGGACTCCTACCTCATACAGTATATAAAAGTTAACTAAAGATTGATCGCAGGCCTAAGAATAAGTTGGACTTCATCAAAATTAAAAACTTGTGTACCGCAAACCATATCATAAATAAAATGAAAGGACAACCCACAAAATTGGAGAGAATTTGCAAATCATATATCTGATAAGGGGCTTGCATCCAGACTATATAAGGAACTGAGACAACTCAATGATAAAAAGATAAGAATTCAATTTAAAAAATGGGCAAAGGATCTGAACAGACATTTCTCCCGAGAAGATATACAAATGGATAATAAGCACGTGGAAAGATGCTCAACATCGTTAGCCATCAGGGAAATGTAAATCAAAACCACAATGAGGGGGCTTCCCTGGTGGCGCAGTGGTTGAGAGTCCGCCTGCCGATGCAGGGGACGCAGGTTCGTGCCCCGGTCCGGGAGGATCCCGCTTGCTGCGGTGCGGCTGGGCCCGAGAGCCATGGTCGCTGAGCCTGCGCATCCGGAGCCTGTGCTCCACAACGGGCGAGGCCACAAACACTGAGAGGCCCACGTACCGCAAAACAAACAAACAAACAAATAAACAAACACCCCACAACGAGCTACCACTTTACACCCACTAGGATGGTTATAATGAAAAAGACAGATAAGAAGTGTTTAGCAAGGATGTGGAGAAACTGGAACTTTCATACAATGCTGGTGGAAATTTAAAATGACCCGGCCATTTTGGAAAACAGTCCGGCAGTTCCTTAAACGGTTAGACATAGTTACCCTTTGACCCAGCAATTCCACTCTGAGCTGTATACCCAAGAGAAATGAGGACTTATGTCCAAAAACAACTTATACATAAATGTTCTTAACAGCACTATTTGCAATAGCCAAAGGACGAAAACAACCCAAATGCCCCTCAACTGATGAATGGATAAATAAAATGTTGTCTCTCCAGAGAATGGAATATCATTCATCCATAAAAAGAAATGAAGCACTGATGCATGGTACAACATGGATGAACCTTGACAACATTATTCTAAGTGAACAAACTAGACACAGAATGGCACATATTGTATGATCCCAAGTATATGAAATGTCCAGAATAGGGAGACCCATAGAAAAAGTAGGTTGGTAGACTGGTGGTTGCCCAGGGCAGAGGAGCTGGGGGCTACAGGGCCTGTGTGTCACCGCTCGTGGATATAATCTTCTGGGGTGATGAAAATGCTCTAGAACTAGATTGTGGGATGGGTGTACAATCCTAAGAATACACTAAAAAATCACTGTACACTTTAAATGGGTGATTCATATGGCATGTGAATTATACCTCAATAAAGCTGTTTAAACAATTACTCGAAAGGGCAGGCAGAATGGTGGTTAGGCTAAATTGCGTCTATTTTCTTTCTGGCTACAAAATTATAAGCACCTAGAAGGCTGCTGGTCCCAGATGGTCCTGGGATAGTTCTGAACAGCAACAGGACACCCAGACCAGACCCAAGCGTAGGCCAGAGGGAATGGCTGGACCGAATTCTACAGGGGGCGGGGGTCTGGCCCCCCACAGGCCTATCATGGGGTGATCAAGCTCACTCACCAAGCATGGCGCTGATGAGCCTGTCGGGACGGGCCCGGGCAGATGTGGAACACAGAGTGTTGAAATACAGCCCAGAGCCCTCCCGGATGGGGCTGAGCATCGGGGGCGGCGTGTAGGCAGGGCACTGGGACACTCCCTTCAGGAGACGGTCCACCAGGAACACGGGTGAGCACAGGCAGCTCTGGCGGCATCCTCCCGGGCCCGGCTCCCCAGACATGGAGGGCGGAGGAGGGATGAGCAGTGCCTTGGGCCGTGGGAGCTTCTTCCGCTTCCTGTGTTGGCTGCTCTCCTGTCTCTCTCTTCCCCGTCCTTCTCCTGTCCCTGGAGAAGAAGAGACTTCAGAACCACAGGGGTCACCTGAGGCCACCGGCCCCACAGCTCAGTCCTCAAGATGGCCTGAGAGTGGGAAAGGGTACTGACCAGCCAGACGCACACCCAGCATGGCCGTGCAAAGAGTCCTCAGCACAGGAAGCCGGGCAGGGCCACCACGCCTGAGCCAGACTCCAGACCCTAAGCCGGGCGATGTTTGAGGCTGGGGCCTTCTCAGGCACCCACACCCCGCAAGGAGAGGCCCTCACTCAGACCATTTTGGAAACTCATGTCCGTTGTTAAAGTGACTGGCACTTAAAGAGTGGGGGCCAGACGGATGCAACAGCATGACAAAAGGGAAACCTGTTGCCCTCAAAATGACAGCAGCTCCTGGGAGACAAACAGTGGGCTCCATGCACCCCGTACCCGAGTCCAGCATGGACTTCTCCAGGTGGGGTCTTCCAGCACAGGCTGAAGAGACGACGGCTTGAGCTTGCTACACTCTCTCTTACCTCCACGCAATCTCCCCTCCTCTCTGCCCATCTTACCCCTCCTCACCCTCCAGCTCTCAGCTGCAACACCCCCTTCCTCAGGCAGGGTCTCTGGTGCCCTCGGGGCTCCTACAGCTCCCTCTCCCAGCCCGGCCCGTTCTGGGTCGTCAGTGTCCGGGGATGGGTCTATCTACCCCGCTGGGCTGGGAGCCCCAGGAGACGGAGGCAGGCCTGTTGTGGTCGCTGCAGTGTCCTCAGCCCTGCCCAGCACAGGGCCAGGCACAAAAGAAGTTCACTGGAGGTTGAATGGATGAATGAACACGCAAATCAAGCTCTTATGGAGTCAGGATTTGGGGGCTTTTCTCACAGCTCCCACTGGCAGCTGGAAAGCAGCTGGAAGGAAGTGCACCCACCTTGCTCCCCGGGGGATGGTTCGCTGGAGCCACAGGCACCGACACAGGGACCACCAAAGGGGCGGCGGTCATGTTGTCCAAGGACTTCCTGGCTCTCGGGGAACTCTGCCTGTCCCCCTCCGGCCTCAGCACCTGTCTTCGTGGCTTGCAAAACTCCATGCCACACACCTACACACAGAGAAGAGCCAGCCCTTTAAGAGACACAGTACGTAGGGAGAAAGGGGCCTCTCCAGAGCAGCACAGCCCTGACTCCCGGCCCCCAGCCAGGCTCCCCGCAGGAGGACGGCTCCATCCTGAGATGAATGGCAGCTTCGAGCCCCTTCACCTGCGGCTCCTGCTTCCCTCGAGGTGACGGCCACTGGTCGCTGTGAAAACACATGTGGCTGCTCAGCCCTCTCTCTGTATAAAACATCTGGCTGCAATTCTTGCAGACGTAAGTGCTCCTTGGCTCTGCCCAGTCTGTGGGACCACCATTGTGCTGGTTACTGTGGGGAAGAAAGGGAGAATGGGACTCTGTCCCCAAACACTGATCCTCTGACAGCTTTGGACGAACCCTAAAGAAATGGGGATGATGCCCCCGATTCCCCGTGGCCTGGTGCTCACCCCTTCAGGAGTGAAGCATCCAGAGCTCGCTCACCCAGGCCCAGCACATCAAAGCCACCAGAGGATTCCCGAGGGGCTTCGGAACTTACCAGCCACACGCCATGTTCTCCTCCTTCATCGGGTGGGGGACCCGGTAGATATTTCCACCCTGAAGACGAAAATACATCTGAGCCAACATATCAGAAATGAGATGCAAGAGTGAAAACTATAAGACTTGGAAGAAAACACAGGTATAATTCTTGGTGACCCGGGAGTAAGCAGTGGTTTCTTGGATGACTCCAAAACCAAACAAAAGACAGACGTATTGGACTTCATCAAAACTTACAACTTCTGACGGATACACCAGAAATACAGCTACACGTGGAACAACTCCTACAGAACACCTACTGAACGCTGGCAGAAGATCCCAGACCTCCCAAAAGGCAAGAAACTCCCCACATACCTGGGTAGGGCAAAGCGGAGAGATTCCCGCACAGAGGATCGGTGCCGAGCGGCACTCACCAGCCCGAGAGGCTTGTCTGCTCGCCCGCTGGGGCGGGCGGCGCTGGAAGCTGAGGCTCGGGCTTCGGGCAGAGCGCAGGGAGAGGACTGGGGCTGGCGGCGAGAACTCAGCCTGAAGGGGGCTAATGTGCCACAGCTAGCCGAGAGGGAGTCCGGGAAAACTCTGGAGCTGCCGAAGAGGCAAGAGACTTTTTCTTCCCTCTTGGTTTCCTGGTGCGCGAGGAGAGGGGATTAAGAGCGCTGCTTAAAAGAGCTCCACAGACGGCTGAAAGCGCGGAGCCCAGTGACGGGCGTGGGACGCTGGGGCCGCTGCTGCCGCCGCCAAGAGGCCTGTGTGCGAGCGCAGGTCACTGTCCACACCGCCCTTCCGGGAGCCTGTGCAGCCCGCCACTACCGGGGTCCCGGGATCCAGGGGCGGCTTCCCTGGGAGAACGCACGGCGCGCCTCGGGCTGGTGCAACGTCACGCGGGCCTCTGCCGCTGCAGGCTCGCCCCGCACTCCGTGCCCCTCCCTCCCGCCCGGCCTGAGTGAGCCAGAGTTCCCGAAGAGGCTGCTCCTTTAACCCTGTCCTGTCTGAGCGAAGAACAGACGCCCTCCGGTGACCTACACGCAGAGGCGGGGCCAAATCCAAAGCTGAGACCCAGGAGCTGTGAGAACAAAGAAGAGAAAGGGAAACCTCTCCCAGCAGCCTCAGAAGCAGCAGATTAAAGCTCCACAATCAACTTGATGTACCCTGCATCTGTGGAATACATGAATAGACAACAAATCATCCCAGATTGAGGAGCCAGGAGTCAGTGCTGTGCCTCTGAGGTGGGAGAGCCAACTTCAGGACACTGGTCCACAAGAGACCTCCCAGCTCCACATAATATCAAACGGCGAAAATCTTCCAGAGATCTCTCTCCATCTCAACACCAGCACCCAGCTTCACTCAACGACCAGCAAGCTACAGTGCTGGACACCCTATGCCAAACAACTAGCAAGACAGGAACACAATGCCACCCATTAGCAGAGAGGTGGCCTAAAATCATAAAAAGTCCGCAGACACCCCAAAACACACCACCAGACCTGGACCTGCCCACCAGAAAGACAAGATCCAGCCTCATCCACCAGAACACAGGCACTAGCCCCCTCCACCAGGAAGCCTACACAACCCACTAAACCAACCTTAGCCACTGGGGACAGACACCAAAAACAACGGGAACTACGAACCTGCAGCTTGCAAAAAGGAGACCCCAAACACGGTAACATAAGCAAAATGAGAAGACAGAAAAACACACAGCAGGAGAAGGAGCAAGATAAAAACCCACCAGACCTAACAAATGAAGAGGTAATAGGCAGTCTACCTGAAAAAGAATTCACAATAATGATGGTAAAGATGATCCAAGATTCTATTTCCAAGATCCAAAATCTTGGAAATAGAATAGACAAAATGCAAGAAACAGTTAACAAGGACCTAGAAGAACTAAAGATGAATCAAGCATCGATTAAAAACACAATAAGTGAAATGAAAAATACTCTAGATGGGATCAATAGCAGAATAACTGAGGCAGAAGAACGGATAAGTGAGGTGGAAGATAAAATAGTGGAAATAACTGCTGCAGAGCAAAATAAAGAAAAAAGAATGAAAAGAACAGAGGACAGTCTCAGAGACCTCTGGGACAACATTAGACGCACCAACATTCGAATTATAGGGGTTCCAGAAGAAGAAGAGAAAAAGAAAGGGACTGAGAAAATATTTGAAGAGATTCTAGTTGAAAACTTCCCTAATATGGGAAAGGAAATAGTTAATCAAGTCCAGGAGGCACAGAGAGTCCCATACAGAATAAATCCAAGGAGAAATACGCCAAGACACATATTAATCAAACTGTCAAAAATTAAACACAAAGAAATCATATGAAAAGCAGCAAGGCAAAAACAACAAATAACACACAAGGGAATCCCCATCAGGATAACAGCTGATCTCTCAGCAGAAACTCTACAAGCCAGAACGGAGTGGCAGGACATAATTAAAGTGATGAAGGAGAAAAACCTGCAACCAAGATTACCCTACCCAGCAAGGATCTCATTCAGATTGGATGGAGAAATTAAAACGTTTACAGACAAGCAAAAGCTGAGAGAGTTCAGCACCACCAAACCAGCTTTACAACAAATGCTAAAGGAACTTCTCTAGGCAAGAAACACAACAGAAGGAAAAGACCTACAATAACGAACCCAAAACAATTAAGAAAATGGGAATAGCAACATACATATCGATAATTACCTTAAAGGGAAATGGACTAAATGCTCCCACCAAAAGACACAGATTGGCTGAATGGATACAAAAACAAGACCCATATATATGCTGCCTACAAGAGACCCACTTCAGACCTAGAGACACATACAGACTGAAAGTAAGGGGATGGAAAAAGATATTCCATGCAAATAGAAACCAAAAGAAAGCTGGAGTAGCAATTCTCATATCAGACAAAATAGACTTTAAAATAAAGACTACTACAAGAGACAAAGAAGGACACTACATAATGATCAAGGGATCGATCCAAGAAGAAGATATAACAATTGTAAATATTTATGCACCCAACATAGGAGCACCTCAATACATAAGGCAAATACTAACAGCCATAAAAGGAGACATCGACAGTAACACACTCATAGTAGGGGACTTTAACACCCCACTTTCACCAATGGACAGATCATCCAAAATGAAAATAAATAAGGAAACACAAGCTTTAAATGATACATTAAACAAGATGGACTTAATTGATATTTATAGGACATTCCATCCAAAAACAACAGAATACACATTTTTCTCAAGTGCTCATGGAACATTCTCCAGGATAGATCATATCTTGGGTCACAAATCAAGCCTTGGTAAATTTAAGAAAATTGAAATTGTATCAAGTATCTTTTCCGACCACAATGCTATGAGACTAGATGTCAATCACAGGAAAAGAGCTGTAAAAAATACAAACACATGGAGGCTAAACAATACACTACTTAATAACGAAGTGATCACTGAAGAAATCAAAGAGGAAATTTAAAAATACCTAGAAACAAATGACAATGGAGACACGACGACCCAAAACCTATGGGATGCAGCAAAAGCAGTTCTAAGAGGGAAGTTTATAGCAATACAATCCCACCTTAAGAAACAGGAAACATCTCGAATAAACAACCTAACCTTGCACCTAACGCAATTAGAGAAAGAAGAACAAAAACATCCCAAAGTTAGCAGAAGGAGAGAAATCATAGAAATCAGATCAGAAATAACTGAAAAAGAAATGAAGGAAACGATAGCAAAGATCAATAAAACTAAAAGCTGGTTCTTTGAGAAGGTAAACAAAATTGATAAACCATTAGCCAGACTCATCAAGAAAAAAAGGGAGAAGACTCAAATCAATAGAATTAGAAATGAAAAAGGAGAAGTAACAGCTGACACTGCAGAAATACAAAAGATCATGAGAGATGACTATAAGCAACTCTATGCCAATAAAATGGACAACCTGGAAGAAATGGACAAACTCTTAGAAATGCACAACCTGCCAAGACTGAATCAGGAAGAAATAGAAAATATGAACAGACCAATCACAAGCACTGAAATTGAAACTGTGATAAAAAATCTTCCAACAAACAAAAAAGCCCAGGACCAGATGGCTTCACAGGCGAATTCTATCAAGCATTTAGAGAAGAGCTAACACCTATCCTTCTCAAACTCTTCCAAAATAGAGCAGAGGGAGGAACACTCCCAAACTCATTCTACGAGGCCACCGTCACCTTGATACCAAAACCAGACAAGGATGTCACAAAGAAAGAAAACTACAGGCCAATATCACTGATGAACATAGATGCAAAAATCCTCAACAAAATACTAGCAAACAGAATCCAACAGCACATTAAAAGGATCATACACCATGATCAAGTGGGGTTTATTCCAGGAATGCAAGGATTCTTCAATATACGCAAATCAATCAACGTGATACACCATATTAACAAATTGAAGGAGAAAAACCATACGATCATCTCAATAGGTGCAGAGAAAGCTTTCGACAAAATTCAACACCCATTTAGGATAAAAACCCTGCAGAAAGTAGGCATAGAGGGAACTTTCCTCAACATAATAAAGGCCATATATGACAAACCCACAGCCAGCATCGTCCTCAATGGTGAAAAACTGAAACCATTTCCACTAAGATCAGGAACAAGACAAGCTTGCCCACTCTCACCACTCTTAGTCAACATAGTTTTGGAAGGTTTAGCCACAGCAATCAGAGAAGAAAAGGAAATAAAAGGAATCCAAATCGGAAAAGAAGAAGTAAAGCTGTCACTGTTTGCAGATGACATGATACTATACATAGAGAATCCTAAAGATGCTACCAGAAAACTACTAGAGCTCATCAATGAAGTTGGTAAAGTTGCAGGATACAAAATTAATGCACAGAAATCTCTGGCATTCCTATATACTAATGATGAAAAATCTGAAAGTGAAATCAAGGAAACACTCCCATTTACCATCGCAACAAAAAGAATAAAATATCTAGGAATAAACCTACCTAAGGAGACAAAAGACCTGTATGCAGAAAATTATAAGACACTGATGAAAGAAATTAAAGATGATACAAATAGATGGAGAGATGTACCATGTTCTTGGATTGGAAGAATCGACATTGTGAAAATGACTCTACTACCCAAAGCAATCTACAGATTCAATGCAATCCCTATCAAACTACCACTGGCATTTTTCACAGAACTAGAACAAAAAATTTCACAATTTGTATGGAAACACAAAAGACCCCGAATAGCCAAAGCAATCTTGAGAACGAAAAATGGAGCTGGAGGACTCAGGCTCCCTGACTTCAGACTATACTACAAAGCTACAGTAATCAAGACAGTATGGTACTGGCACAAAAACAGAAGGATAGATCAATGGGACAGGATAGAAAGCCCAGAGATAAACCCACGGACATATGGTCACCTTATCTTTGATAAAGGAGCCAGGAATGTACAGTGGAGAAAGGACAGTCTCTTCAATAAGTGGTGCTGGGAAAACTGGACAGGGACATGTAAAAGTATGAGATTAGATCACTCCCTAACACCATACACAAAAATAAGCTCAGAATGGATTAAAGACCTAAATGTAAGGCCAGACACTATCAAACTCTTAGAGGAAAACATAGGCAGAACACTCTATGACATAAATCACAGCAAGATCCTTTTTGACCCACCTCCTAGAGAAATGGAAATAAAGACAAAAATAAACACATGGGACCTAATGAAACTTCAAAGCTTTGGCACAGCAAAGGAAACCATAAACAAGACCAAAAGACAACCCTCAGAATGGGAGAAAATATTTGCAAATGAAGCAACTGACAAAGGATTAATCTCCACAATTTATAAGCAGCTCATGCAGCTCAATAACAAAAAAACAAACAACCCAATCCAAAAATGGGCAGAAGACCTAAATAGACATTTCTCCACAGAAGATATACAGACTGCCAACAAACACATGAAAGGATGCTCAACATCTTTACTCATTAGAGAAATGCAAATCAAAACTACAATGAGATATCATCTCACACCAGTCAGAATGGCCATCATCAAAACATCTAGAAACAATAAATGCTGGAGAGGGTGTGGAAAAAAGGGAACACTCTTGCACTGCTGGTGGGAATGTGAATTGGTACAGCCACTATGGAGAACGGTATGGAGGTTCCTTAAAAAACTACAAATAGAACTACCATACGACCCAGCAATCCCACTACTGGGCATATACCCTGAGAAAACCATAATTCAAAAAGAGACATGTACCAAAATGTTCATAGCAGCCCTATTTACAATAGCCCGGAGATGGAAACAACCTAAGTGTCCATCATCGGATGAATGGGTAAAGAAGATGTGGCACATATATACAATGGAATATTACTCAGCCATAAAAAGAAATGAAATTGAGCTATTTGTAATGAGGTGGATGGACCTAGAGTCTGTCATACAGAGTGAAGTAAGTCAGAAAGAGAAAGAGAAATACTGTATGCTGACACATATATATGGAGTTTAAGAAAAAAAATGTCATGAAGAACATAGGGGTAAGACAGGAATAAAGACACAGACCTACCAGAGAATGGACTTGAGGATATGGGGAGGGGGAAGGGTAAGCTGTGACAAAGTGAAAGAGCGGCATGGACATATATACACTACCAAACGTAAGGTAGATAGCTAGTGGGAAGCAGCCGCATAGCACAGGGAGATCAGCTCGGTGCTTTGTGACCGCCTGGAGGGGTGGGATAGGGAGGGTGGGAGGGAGACGCAAAAGGGAGGGGATATGGGAACATATGTATATGTATAGCTGATTAAATTTGTTATAAAGAAAAAAAATACTATACTTTATAGATGTGCAGTTTCTTGTATGCTAGCTATATCTCAATAAAGCTGTTAAAATATCTGCATAAAAAAGAGATTGCATGGAAGGGGGATAAGACTTCTGAAAAAGTACAGTAAGGAACTCGGCAAAACAACACATTTACTGATAAAAATCATTAAAAAAAAAAAAAGAACAGTAAGCCAAAGTCTCTGCAAGTTGTCCTAAAGGCATACAGCATTTTAAGAAATACTCATTCAAGAAAATCCACTAAATCTTGGGAAGAACAGTGAGAGTCTGTGGCACTGGAGCCATGGCCCACTCCCTGACCCACCTAGCCCCCAGCTCTTTGTAACGGAAGCTCTACCCAGGTAGGTGCAGCCAAGGAGATGGGGGCTTCTTCTTCCCCTGGCTCCCATGCTTAAAGAATTAAAGTAAGATAAAATAAAAATTTCTCATCAAAGAGAAAATGCCATCAAGAGATGGAAATTATTTTTTTAAAAAGAAACAAATGTGGACTTCCCTGGGGGTCCAGTGGTTAAGACTCCGCGCCTCCACTGCAGGGGGCATGGGTTTGATCCCTAGTCGAGGAACTAAGATCCTGCATGCTGTGTGATGTAGTCAAAAAAGAAAAAAAAAGAAGAACCAAATGGAAATAATTCAGGGGTTAAAAAAGTACAATAACCAAAATAAGGCTCAACAGTACATCTGAGCTGGCAGAAGAAATGATCAGCAAACCTGAAGATAGAACAATGGAGACTATGAAATGTGAAGAACAGAGAGAAAAACAATGTAGGAAAGTGAAGAGAGCCTCAGACAAATGTGAGATGTCATTAAATGCAACAATATATATGTAGTGGGAGTACCAGAAAGAGGGGAGAAAGGGACAGAATATTTAAAGTATTAATGGCTGAAAATTTCCCAAAGTTGATGAAAAACAATATGTATATCCAGCAAACTCTATAAACTCCAAGAAAGATGAACACAAAGAGATCTACATCCAGACACAACATAGGCAAAATCTGGAAAGCAAAAATAAAGATAAGATCTTGAAAGCAAAAAGGGAAAAACAATTTGTTACATACAAGGGCACTACAGTAAAATTAACAGCTAACTTCTTAACAGAAACGATGTAGGTTACAAGGCAATGGCATAATATATTCAAATTACTGAAAGTAAAAGAGTGTCAACCAAGTATCTTATATTCAGCAAATTATCTTGCAAAAATGAAGGTAAAATAAAGACATTCCCAGATAAATAAAAACTGAGAATACCTGTTGCTGGCAGACGTCTCTTACAAGAAATATTAAAGGTGAAATATTATTCAGCCCGCAAAATGGAACAAAGTACTGATACATAGTGCAACGTGGATGAAACGTAAAAACATCATGCTAACTAAAAGAAGGCATTCATAAAGGACCACATACTGTATGATTCCACTCATATGAAATATGCAGGATAGCCACATCGATAGAGACAAAGTAGATTAGTCGTTACCCATGGCTGGGGATGGGGAGGATGGAAAGGAGGGACTGCTAATAAGTACAGGGCTTCCTTTGGGGATGATGAAAATTTCTGAAAACTGATGGTAGTGATGGTTGCACAGCTCTGTGAATATACTAAAAACCATTGAATTCTATACTTTAAAGGGATGAATTGTATGGTATGTGAATTATACATGCCTAATAAAAATAAATAGTAAAGAAAGTCCTTCAGGTTGAAAGCAAATGACATCAGATGGTAACTTGAATCCAAACCAAAAAAAAAAAAAAAAAAGTGAAGCGCTAGTGAATATGGGTAACTATAAAAATCAGTATGATTACATATTTCTTTTCTTTTCTTAAGTGCCTTAAAAAATAACTGCATAAAACAATATGTATTGTGGGCCTCTAACATATAGAAATATAATATATGTGACAGTAACTGCACAAGGAGCACAGCTGCATTGGAGTAAAGGAATATCACCTCAGACAGTAACTCAAATCCACAAGAATAAATGAAGAGATCAGAAATGGTCAATAAGAAGGTTAATATAACAACCTCTATAAATCATGCTTGTTTTCCTTTATTCTCTCAGTGTTTTTACACGAAATAAAAGTATATAAAGCAAGAAACATGACCAGTAAGGTATTACTGGGTCTCTCACATATAATAGCAAAAGAGTTAGAAGGAAGAGAGCTAGATAGGAGCAGTGTTTCTATATTTCATTGTTAGTGAGTTATTACACATCCTAACAGATTCTGATAAGACATATATTTTAAGTCCTAGAGCAACCACTAAGAAATGACTAAGAAAAAGTGAAAAATTAACAGAATTAAAATGTTACACTAGAAAATACTCTCTTAATACAAAAGAAAGCAGGAAAGGAGGAACAGAGGGAGAAAAAGACATGTAACATATAGAAAATAGAAAGCAAAATGGCAGATGTAAATGCAACCATATCAATATAACAGTAAACAAGAATGGATTAAACAAACCAAGCCAAAAGGCAGAGTTTCTAAGACTGGATAAAAAAACACATGATCCAACTAATGGTGTCTAGAGGTAACATGCTTTATTTTCAAAGACACAAATAGGCTGAAAGTAAAAGAAGAGAAAAATATATACCAAGAAAACAACAACCAAAAAAGAGAATGGAATGACTATACTAATGTCAGGCACATTAGACTTTAAAACAAAAAAATATTACCAGAGATAATGATAAAATTATTGTAGTAATGACAAATGAAGTCACAATCACATCATAATGGTAAAAGGTCAAGCCGTGAGGAAGATGTGACAATTACAAACATATACACACCTAAAAACAGAACCCCAAAATACACCAAGCAACAAACGACAGAACTGAAGGATGAAATAAACCATTACAAAATAATAGTTGGAGATTTCAATACTTTCAACAGTGGATAGGGCAGCTAGGCAGAAGATCAACAAGGAAATTGAAACTAACTAGACAAAACAGACAAAATACAGCATTCCACCAAACATCAGTAGAATACATTCTTCTCAAATTCACATGGAACATTCTTCAAGACAGACCGGATTCTAGCCCATATAACATGCCTCAATAAGTTTTAAATTTTAAAATAAATTTAAGGGAATTCCCTGGCGGTCCAGTCATTAGGACTCCACGCTTCCGCTGCAGGGGGCATGGGTTCGATCCCTGGTGGGGCAACTAAGATCCTGCAAACCACACAGCACAGCCAAACAAATAAAAAAAAAATTAATAAATTAAATTGAAAAAGAAACAAAGTATGTTCTCTGACCACAAGAGAATTAGATTACAAATCAATAAAAGGCAGCAATTTGGAAAATTCACAAATATGTGAAAATTAAGCAACACACTCTTTAATACTCAGTGTATTAAACAAGAAGTGGAATGATAAATTAGAAAACACTTTAGCTGAATGAATATAAAAACACAACATACTAAAACTTACAAAATGTAGCTAAAGCAATGTTCAGAAGGAAATCTAGAGCTGTAAAATGCCTGTATTAAAAAAGAAGAAAAATCTCAAATCATTTATGGTCAACTGATTTTCCACAAAGGTACCAAGGCAGGGCTTCCCTGGTGGCGCAGTGGTTGAGAGTCTGCCTGGCGATGCAGGGGACATGGGTTTGTGCCCCGGTCTGGGAAGATCCCACGTGCCGCGGAGCAGCTGGGTCCGTGAGCCATGGCCACTGAGCCTGCGCGTCCGGAGCCTGTGCCCCGCAACGGGAGAGGCCACAACAGTGAGAGGCCCGTGTACCGCAAAACAAAACAAAACAAAACAAAGTACCAAGACTATTCAATGAGAAAAGAACGGTATTTTCAAGTGCTGGAAGAACTGATACATACATGCAAAAGAATAAATTTGGACTCCTACCTCATACAGTATATAAAAGTTAACTAAAGATTGATCGCAGGCCTAAGAATAAGTTGGACTTCATCAAAATTAAAAACTTGTGTACCGCAAACCATATCATAAATAAAATGAAAGGACAACCCACAAAATTGGAGAGAATTTGCAAATCATATATCTGATAAGGGGCTTGCATCCAGACTATATAAGGAACTGAGACAACTCAATGATAAAAAGATAAGAATTCAATTTAAAAAATGGGCAAAGGATCTGAACAGACATTTCTCCCGAGAAGATATACAAATGGATAATAAGCACGTGGAAAGATGCTCAACATCGTTAGCCATCAGGGAAATGTAAATCAAAACCACAATGAGGGGGCTTCCCTGGTGGCGCAGTGGTTGAGAGTCCGCCTGCCGATGCAGGGGACGCAGGTTCGTGCCCCGGTCCGGGAGGATCCCGCTTGCTGCGGTGCGGCTGGGCCCGAGAGCCATGGTCGCTGAGCCTGCGCATCCGGAGCCTGTGCTCCACAACGGGCGAGGCCACAAACACTGAGAGGCCCACGTACCGCAAAACAAACAAACAAACAAATAAACAAACACCCCACAACGAGCTACCACTTTACACCCACTAGGATGGTTATAATGAAAAAGACAGATAAGAAGTGTTTAGCAAGGATGTGGAGAAACTGGAACTTTCATACAATGCTGGTGGAAATTTAAAATGACCCGGCCATTTTGGAAAACAGTCCGGCAGTTCCTTAAACGGTTAGACATAGTTACCCTTTGACCCAGCAATTCCACTCTGAGCTGTATACCCAAGAGAAATGAGGACTTATGTCCAAAAACAACTTATACATAAATGTTCTTAACAGCACTATTTGCAATAGCCAAAGGACGAAAACAACCCAAATGCCCCTCAACTGATGAATGGATAAATAAAATGTTGTCTCTCCAGAGAATGGAATATCATTCACCCATAAAAAGAAATGAAGCACTGATGCATAGTACAACATGGATGAACCTTGACAACATTATTCTAAGTGAACAAACTAGACACAGAATGGCACATATTGTATGATCCCAAGTATATGAAATGTCCAGAATAGGGAGACCCATAGAAAAAGTAGGTTGGTAGACTGGTGGTTGCCCAGGGCAGAGGAGCTGGGGGCTACAGGGCCTGTGTGTCACCGCTCGTGGATATAATCTTCTGGGGTGATGAAAATGCTCTAGAATTAGATTGTGGGATGGGTGTACAATCCTAAGAATACACTAAAAAATCACTGTACACTTTAAATGGGTGATTCATATGGCATGTGAATTATACCTCAATAAAGCTGTTTAAACAATTACTCGAAAGGGCAGGCAGAATGGTGGTTAGGCTAAATTGCGTCTATTTTCTTTCTGGCTACAAAGTTATAAGCACCTAGAAGGCTGCTGGTCCCAGATGGTCCTGGGATAGTTCTGAACAGCAACAGGACCCCCAGACCAGACCCAAGCGTAGGCCAGAGGGAATGGCTGGACCGAATTCTACAGGGGGCGGGGGTCTGGCACCCCACAGGCCTATCATGGGGTGATCAAGCTCACTCACCAATCATGGCGCTGATGAGCCTGTCGGGACGGGCCCGGGCAGATGTGGAACACAGAGTGTTGAAATACAGCCCAGAGCCCTCCTGGATGGGGCTGAGCATCGGGGGCGGCGTGTAGGCAGGGCACTGGGACAGTCCCTTCAGGAGACGGTCCACCAGGAACACGGGCGAGCACAGGCAGCTCTGGCGGCATCCTCCCGGGCCCGGCTCCCCAGACATGGAGGGCGGAGGAGGGATGAGCAGTGCCTTGGGCCGTGGGAGCTTCTTCCGCTTCCTGTGTTGGCTGCTCTCCTTGCTGTCTCTCTCTTCCCCGTCCTTCTCCTGTCCCTGGAGAAGAAGAGACTTCAGAACCATAGGGGTCACCTGAGGCCACCGGCCCCACAGCTCAGTCCTCAAGATGGCCTGAGAGTGGGAAAGGGTACTGACCAGCCAGACGCACACCCAGCATGGCCGTGCAAAGAGTCCTCAGCACAGGAAGCCGGGCAGGGCCACCACGCCTGAGCCAGACTCCAGACCCTAAGCCGGGCGATGTTTGAGGCTGGGGCCTTCTCAGGCACCCACACCCCCCAAGGAGAGGCCCTCACTCAGACCATTTTGGAAACTCATGTCCGTTGTTAAAGTGACTGGCACTTAAAGAGTGGGGGCCAGACGGATGCAACAGCATGACAAAAGGAAAACCTGTTGCCCTCAAAAGGACAGCAGCTCCTGGGAGACAAACAGTGGGCTCCATGCACCCCGTACCCGAGTCCAGCATGAACGTCTCCAGGTGGGGTCTTCCAGCACAGGCTGAAGAGACGACGGCTTGACCTTGCTACACTCGCTCTTACCTCCACGCAATCTCCCCTCCTCTCTGCCCATCTTACCCCTCCTCATCCTCCAGCTCTCAGCTGCAACACCCCCTTCCTCAGGCAGGGTCTCTGGTGCCCTCGGGGCTCCTACAGCTCCCTCTCCCAGCCCGGCCCGTTCTGGGTCGTCAGTGTCCGGGGATGGGTCTATCTACTCCGCTGGGCTGGGAGCCCCAGGAGACGGGGGCAGGCCTGTTGTGGTCGCTGCAGTGTCCCCAGCCCTGCCCAGACACAAAAGAAGTTCACTGGAGGTTGAATGGATGAATGAACACGCAAATCAAGCTCTTATGGAGTCAGGATTTGGGGGCTTTTCTCACAGCTCCCACTGGCAGCTGGAAAGCAGCTGGAAGGAAGTGCACCCACCTTGCTCCCCGGGGGATGGTTCGCTGGAGCCACAGGCACCGACACAGGGACCACCAAAGGGGCGGCGGTCATGTTGTCCAAGGACTTCCTGGCTCTCGGGGAACTCTGCCTGTCCCCCTCCGGCCTCAGCACCTGTCTTCGTGGCTTGCAAAACTCCATGCCACACACCTACACACAGAGAAGAGCCAGCCCTTTAAGAGACACAGTACGTAGGGAGAAAGGGGCCTCTCCAGAGCAGCACAGCCCTGACTCCCGGCCCCCAGCCAGGCTCCCCGCAGGAGGACGGCTCCATCCTGAGATGAATGGCAGCTTCGAGCCCCTTCACCTGCGGCTCCTGCTTCCCTCGAGGTGACGGCCACTGGTCGCTGTGAAAACACATGTGGCTGCTCAGCCCTCTCTCTGTATAAAACATCTGGCTGCAATTCTTGCAGACGTAAGTGCTCCTTGGCTCTGCCCAGTCTGTGGGACCACCATTGTGCTGGTTACTGTGGGGAAGAAAGGGAGAATGGGACTCTGTCCCCAAACACTGATCCTCTGACAGCTTTGGACGAACCCTAAAGAAATGGGGATGATGCCCCCGATTCCCCGTGGCCTGGTGCTCACCCCTTCAGGAGTGAAGCATCCAGAGCTCGCTCACCCAGGCCCAGCACATCAAAGCCACCAGAGGATTCCCGAGGGGCTTCGGAACTTACCAGCCACACGCCATGTTCTCCTCCTTCATCGGGTGGGGGACCCGGTAGATATTTCCACCCTGAAGACGAAAATACATCTGAGCCAACATATCAGAAATGAGATGCAAGAGTGAAAACTATAAGACTTGGAAGAAAACACAGGTATAATTCTTGGTGACCCGGGAGTAAGCAGTGGTTTCTTGGATGACTCCAAAACCAAACAAAAGACAGACATGTTGGACTTCATCAAAACTTACAACTTCTGACGGATACACCAGAAATACAGCTACACGTGGAACAACTCCTACAGAACACCTACTGAACGCTGGCAGAAGATCCCAGACCTCCCAAAAGGCAAGAAACTCCCCACATACCTGGGTAGGGCAAAGCGGAGAGATTCCCGCACAGAGGATCGGTGCCGAGCGGCACTCACCAGCCCGAGAGGCTTGTCTGCTCGCCCGCTGGGGCGGGCGGCGCTGGAAGCTGAGGCTCGGGCTTCGGGCAGAGCGCAGGGAGAGGACTGGGGCTGGCGGCGAGAACTCAGCCTGAAGGGGGCTAATGTGCCACAGCTAGCCGAGAGGGAGTCCGGGAAAACTCTGGAGCTGCCGAAGAGGCAAGAGACTTTTTCTTCCCTCTTGGTTTCCTGGTGCGCGAGGAGAGGGAATTAAGAGCGCTGCTTAAAGGAGCTCCACAGACGGCTGAAAGCGCGGAGCCCAGTGACGGGCGTGGGACGCTGGGGCCGCTGCTGCCGCCGCCAAGAGGCCTGTGTGCGAGCGCAGGTCACTGTCCACACCGCCCTGCCGGGAGCCTGTGCAGCCCGCCACTACCGGGGTCCCGGGATCCAGGGGCGGCTTCCCTGGGAGAACGCACGGCGCGCCTCGGGCTGGTGCAACGTCACGCGGGCCTCTGCCGCTGCAGGCTCGCCCCGCACTCCGTGCCCCTCCCTCCCGCCCGGCCTGAGTGAGCCACAGTCCCCGAAGAGGCTGCTCCTTTAACCCTGTCCTGTCTGAGCGAAGAACAGACGCCCTCCGGCGACCTACACGCAGAGGCGGGGCCAAATCCAAAGCTGAGACCCAGGAGCTGTGAGAACAAAGAAGAGAAAGGGAAACCTCTCCCAGCAGCCTCAGAAGCAGCAGATTAAAGCTCCACAATCAACTTGATGTACCCTGCATCTGTGGAATACATGAATAGACAATAAATCATCCCAGATTGAGGAGCCAGGAGTCACTGCTGTGCCTCTGAGGTGGGAGAGCCAACTTCAGGACACTGGTCCACAAGAGACCTCCCAGCTCCACATAATATCAAACGGCGAAAATCTTCCAGAGGTCTCTCTCCATCTCAACACCAGCACCCAGCTTCACTCAACGACCAGCAAGCTACAGTGCTGGACACCCTATGCCAAACAACTAGCAACACAGGAACACAATGCCACCCATTAGCAGAGAGGTGGCCTAAAATCATAAAACGTCCACAGACACCCCAAAACACACCACCAGACCTGGACCTGCCCACCAGAAAGACAAGATCCAGCCTCATCCACCAGAACACAGGCACTAGTCCCCTCCACCAGGAAGCCTACACAACCCACTAAACCAACCTTAGCCACTGGGGACAGACACCAAAAACAATGGGAACTACGAACCTGCAGCCTGCAAAAAGGAGACCCCAAACACAGTAACATAAGCAAAATGAGAAGACAGAAAAACACACAGCAGGAGAAGGAGCAAGATAAAAACCCACCAGACCTAACAAATGAAGAGGTAATAGGCAGTCTACCTGAAAAAGAATTCACAATAATGATGGTAAAGATGATCCAAGATTCTATTTCCAAGATCCAAAATCTTGGAAATAGAATAGACAAAATGCAAGAAACAGTTAACAAGGACCTAGAAGAACTAAAGATGAATCAAGCATCGATTAAAAACACAATAAGTGAAATGAAAAATACTCTAGATGGGATCAATAGCAGAATAACTGAGGCAGAAGAACGGATAAGTGAGGTGGAAGATAAAATAGTGGAAATAACTGCTGCAGAGCAAAATAAAGAAAAAAGAATGAAAAGAACAGAGGACAGTCTCAGAGACCTCTGGGACAACATTAGACGCACCAACATTCGAATTATAGGGGTTCCAGAAGAAGAAGAGAAAAAGAAAGGGACTGAGAAAATATTTGAAGAGATTCTAGTTGAAAACTTCCCTAATATGGGAAAGGAAATAGTTAATCAAGTCCAGGAGGCACAGAGAGTCCCATACAGAATAAATCCAAGGAGAAATACGCCAAGACACATATTAATCAAACTGTCAAAAATTAAACACAAAGAAATCATATGAAAAGCAGCAAGGCAAAAACAACAAATAACACACAAGGGAATCCCCATCAGGATAACAGCTGATCTCTCAGCAGAAACTCTACAAGCCAGAAGGGAGTGGCAGGACATAATTAAAGTGATGAAGGAGAAAAACCTGCAACCAAGATTACCCTACCCAGCAAGGATCTCATTCAGATTGGATGGAGAAATTAAAACGGTTACAGACAAGCAAAAGCTGAGAGAGTTCAGCACCACCAAACCAGCTTTACAACAAATGCTAAAGGAACTTCTCTAGGCAAGAAACACAACAGAAGGAAAAGACCTACAATAACGAACCCAAAACAATTAAGAAAATGGGAATAGGAACATACATATCGATAATTACCTTAAATGTAAATGGACTAAATGCTCCCACCAAAAGACACAGATTGGCTGAATGGATACAAAAACAAGACCCATATATATGCTGTCTACAAGAGACCCACTTCAGACCTAGAGACACATACAGACTGAAAGTAAGGGGATGGAAAAAGATATTCCATGCAAATGGAAACCAAAGGAAAGCTGGAGTAGCAAGTCTCATATCAGACAAAATAGACTTTAAAATAAAGACTACTACAAGAGACAAAGAAGGACACTACATAATGATCAAGGGATCGATCCAAGAAGAAGATATAACAATTGTAAATATTTATGCACCCAACATAGGAGCACCTCAATACATAAGGCAAATACTAACAGCCATAAAAGGAGACATCGACAGTAACACACTCATAGTAGGGGACTTTAACATCCCACTTTCACCAATGGACAGATCATCCAAAATGAAAATAAATAAGGAAACACAAGCTTTAAATGATACATTAAACAAGATGGACTTAATTGATATTTATAGCACATTCCATCCAAAAACAACAGAATACACATTTTTCTCAAGTGCTCATGGAACATTCTCCAGGATAGATCATATCTTGGGTCACAAATCAAGCCTTGGTACATTTAAGAAAATTGAAATTGTATCAAGTATCTTTTCCGACCACAATGCTATGAGACTAGATGTCAATCACAGGAAAAGAGCTGTAAAAAATACAAACACATGGAGGCTAAACAATACACTACTTAATAACGAAGTGATCACTGAAGAAATCAAAGAGGAAATTTAAAAATACCTAGAAACAAATGACAATGGAGACACGACGACCCAAAACCTATGGGATGCAGCAAAAGCAGTTCTAAGAGGGAAGTTTATAGCAATACAATCCCACCTTAAGAAACAGGAAACATCTCGAATAAACAACCTAACCTTGCACCTAAAGCAATTAGAGAAAGAAGAACAAAAACATCCCAAAGTTAGCAGAAGGAGAGAAATCATAGAAATCAGATCAGAAATAACTGAAAAAGAAATGAAGGAAACGATAGCAAAGATCAATAAAACTAAAAGCTGGTTCTTTGAGAAGGTAAACAAAATTGATAAACCATTAGCCAGACTCATCAAGAAAAAAAGGGAGAAGACTCAAATCAATAGAATTAGAAATGAAAAAGGAGAAGTAACAACTGACACTGCAGAAATACAAAAAAGATCATGAGAGATGACTATAAGCAACTCTATGCCAATAAAATGGACAACCTGGAAGAAATGGACAAACTCTTAGAAATGCACAACCTGCCAAGACTGAATCAGGAAGAAATAGAAAATATGAACAGACCAATCACAAGCACTGAAATTGAAACTGTGATAAAAAATCTTCCAACAAACAGAAAAGCGCAGGACCAGATGGCTTCACAGGCGAATTCTATCAAGCATTTAGAGAAGAGCTAACACCTATCCTTCTCAAACTCTTCCAAAATAGAGCAGAGGGAGGAACACTCCCAAACTCATTCTACGAGGCCACCATCACCTTGATACCAAAACCAGACAAGGATGTCACAAAGAAAGAAAACTACAGGCCAATATCACTGATGAACATAGATGCAAAAATCCTCAACAAAATACTAGCAAACAGAATCCAACAGCACATTAAAAGGATCATACACCATGATCAAGTGGGGTTTATTCCAGGAATGCAAGGATTCTTCAATATACGCAAATCAATCAACGTGATACACCATATTAACAAATTGAAGGAGAAAAACCATACGATCATCTCAATAGGTGCAGAGAAAGCTTTCGACAAAATTCAACACCCATTTAGGATAAAAACCCTGCAGAAAGTAGGCATAGAGGGAACTTTCCTCAACATAATAAAGGCCATATATGACAAACCCACAGCCAGCATCGTCCTCAATGGTGAAAAACTGAAACCATTTCCACTAAGATCAGGAACAAGACAAGCTTGCCCACTCTCACCACTCTTAGTCAACATAGTTTTGGAAGGTTTAGCCACAGCAATCAGAGAAGAAAAGGAAATAAAAGGTATCCAAATCGGAAAAGAAGAAGTAAAGCTGTCACTGTTTGCAGATGACATGATACTATACATAGAGAATCCTAAAGATGCTACCAGAAAACTACTAGAGCTCATCAATGAAGTTGGTAAAGTTGCAGGATACAAAATTAATGCACAGAAATCTCTGGCATTCCTATATACTAATGATGAAAAATCTGAAAGTGAAATCAAGGAAACACTCCCATTTACCATCGCAACAAAAAGAATAAAATATCTAGGAATAAACCTACCTAAGGAGACAAAAGACCTGTATGCAGAAAATTATAAGACACTGATGAAAGAAATTAAAGATGATACAAATAGATGGAGAGATGTACCATGTTCTTGGATTGGAAGAATCGACATTGTGAAAATGACTCTACTACCCAAAGCAATCTACAGATTCAATGCAATCCCTATCAAACTACCACTGGCATTTTTCACAGAACTAGAACAAAAAATTTCACAATTTGTATGGAAACACAAAAGACCCCGAATAGCCAAAGCAATCTTGAGAACGAAAAATGGAGCTGGAGGACTCAGGCTCCCTGACTTCAGACTATACTACAAAGCTACAGTAATCAAGACAGTATGGTACTGGCACAAAAACAGAAGGATAGATCAATGGGACAGGATAGAAAGCCCAGAGATAAACCCACGGACATATGGTCACCTTATCTTTGATAAAGGAGCCAGGAATGTACAGTGGAGAAAGGACAGTCTCTTCAATAAGTGGTGCTGGGAAAACTGGACAGGGACATGTAAAAGTATGAGATTAGATCACTCCCTAACACCATACACAAAAATAAGCTCAGAATGGATTAAAGACCTAAATGTAAGGCCAGACACTATCAAACTCTTAGAGGAAAACATAGGCAGAACACTCTATGACATAAATCACAGCAAGATCCTTTTTGACCCACCTCCTAGAGAAATGGAAATAAAGACAAAAATAAACACATGGGACCTAATGACACTTCAAAGCTTTGGCACAGCAAAGGAAACCATAAACAAGACCAACAGACAACCCTCAGAATGGGAGAAAATATTTGCAAATGAAGCAACTGACAAAGGATTAATCTCCACAATTTATAAGCAGCTCATGCAGCTCAATAACAAAAAAACAAACAACCCAATCCAAAAATGGGCAGAAGACCTAAATAGACATTTCTCCACAGAAGATATACAGACTGCCAACAAACACATGAAAGGATGCTCAACATCTTTACTCATTAGAGAAATGCAAATCAAAACTACAATGAGATATCATCTCACACCAGTCAGAATGGCCATCATCAAAACATCTAGAAACAATAAATGCTGGAGAGGGTGTGGAAAAAAGGGAACACTCTTGCACTGCTGGTGGGAATGTGAATTGGTACAGCCACTATGGAGAACGGTATGGAGGTTCCTTAAAAAACTACAAATAGAACTACCATACGACCCAGCAATCCCACTACTGGGCATATACCCTGAGAAAACCATAATTCAAAAAGAGACATGTACCAAAATGTTCATAGCAGCCCTATTTACAATAGCCCGGAGATGGAAACAACCTAAGTGTCCATCATCGGATGAATGGGTAAAGAAGATGTGGCACATATATACAATGGAATATTACTCAGCCATAAAAAGAAATGAAATTGAGCTATTTGTAATGAGGTGGATGGACCTAGAGTCTGTCATACAGAGTGAAGTAAGTCAGAAAGAGAAAGAGAAATACTGTATGCTGACACATATATATGGAGTTTAAGAAAAAAAATGTCATGAAGAACATAGGGGTAAGACAGGAATAAAGACACAGACCTACCAGAGAATGGACTTGAGGATATGGGGAGGGGGAAGGGTAAGCTGTGACAAAGTGAAAGAGCGGCATGGACATATATACACTACCAAACGTAAGGTAGATAGCTAGTGGGAAGCAGCCGCATAGCACAGGGAGATCAGCTCGGTGCTTTGTGACCGCCTGGAGGGGTGGGATAGGGAGGGTGGGAGGGAGACGCAAAAGGGAGGGGATATGGGAACATATGTATATGTATAGCTGATTAAATTTGTTATAAAGAAAAAAAATACTATACTTTATAGATGTGCAGTTTCTTGTATGCTAGCTATATCTCAATAAAGCTGTTAAAATATCTGCATAAAAAAGAGATTGCATGGAAGGGGGATAAGACTTCTGAAAAAGTACAGTAAGGAACTCGGCAAAACAACACATTTACTGATAAAAATCATTAAAAAAAAAAAAAAAAGAACAGTAAGCCAAAGTCTCTGCAAGTTGTCCTAAAGGCATACAGCATTTTAAGAAATACTCATTCAAGAAAATCCACTAAATCTTGGGAAGAACAGTGAGAGTCTGTGGCACTGGAGCCATGGCCCACTCCCTTACCCACCTAGCCCCCAGCTCTTTGTAACGGAAGCTCTACCCAGGTAGGTGCAGCCAAGGAGATGGGGGCTTCTTCTTCCCCTGGCTCCCATGCTTAAAGAATTAAAGTAAGATAAAATAAAAATTTCTCATCAAAGAGAAAATGCCATCAAGAGATGGAAATTATTTTTTTAAAAAGAAACAAATGTGGACTTCCCTGGGGGTCCAGTGGTTAAGACTCTGCGCCTCCACTGCAGGGGGCATGGGTTTGATCCCTAGTCGAGGAACTAAGATCCTGCATGCTGTGTGATGTAGTCAAAAAAGAAAAAAAAAAGAAGAACCAAATGGAAATAATTCAGGGGTTAAAAAAGTACAATAACCAAAATAAGGCTCAACAGTACATCTGAGCTGGCAGAAGAAACGATCAGCAAACCTGAAGATAGAACAATGGAGACTATGAAATCTGAAGAACAGAGAGAAAAACAATGTAGGAAAGTGAAGAGAGCCTCAGACAAATGTGAGATGTCATTACATGCAACAATATATATGTAGTGGGAGTACCAGAAAGAGGGGAGAAAGGGACAGAATATTTAAAGTATTAATGGCTGAAAATTTCCCAAAGTTGATGAAAAACAATATGTATATCCAGCAAACTCTATAAACTCCAAGAAAGATGAACACAAAGAGATCTACATCCAGACACAACATAGGCAAAATCTGGAAAGCAAAAATAAAGATAAGATCTTGAAAGCAAAAAGGGAAAAACAATTTGTTACATACAAGGGCACTACAGTAAAATTAACAGCTAACTTCTTAACAGAAACGATGTAGGTTACAAGGCAATGGCATAATATATTCAAATTACTGAAAGTAAAAGAGTGTCAACCAAGTATCTTATATTCAGCAAATTATCTTGCAAAAATGAAGGTAAAATAAAGACATTCCCAGATAAATAAAAACTGAGAATACCTGTTGCTGGCAGACGTCTCTTACAAGAAATATTAAAGGTGAAATATTATTCAGCCCGCAAAATGGAACAAAGTACTGATACATAGTGCAACGTGGATGAAACGTAAAAACATCATGCTAACTAAAAGAAGGCATTCATAAAGGACCACATACTGTATGATTCCACTCATATGAAATATGCAGGATAGCCACATCGATAGAGACAAAGTAGATTAGTCGTTACCCATGGCTGGGGATGGGGAGGATGGAAAGGAGGGACTGCTAATAAGTACAGGGCTTCCTTTGGGGATGATGAAAATTTCTGAAAACTGATGGTAGTGATGGTTGCACAGCTCTGTGAATATACTAAAAACCATTGAATTCTATACTTTAAAGGGATGAATTGTATGGTATGTGAATTATACATGCCTAATAAAAATAAATAGTAAAGAAAGTCCTTCAGATTGAAAGCAAATGACATCAGATGGTAACTTGAATCCAAACCAAAAAAAAAAAAAAAAGCGAAGCGCTAGTGAATATGGGTAACTATAAAAATCAGTATGATTACATATTTCTTTTCTTTTCTTAAGTGCCTTAAAAAATAACTGCATAAAACAATATGTATTGTGGGCCTCTAACATATAGAAATATAATATATGTGACAGTAACTGCACAAGGAGCACAGCTGCATTGGAGTAAAGGAATATCACCTCAGACAGTAACTCAAATCCACAAGAATAAATGAAGAGATCAGAAATGGTCAATAAGAAGGTTAATATAACAACCTCTATAAATCATGCTTGTTTTCCTTTATTCTCTCAGTGTTTTTACACGAAATAAAAGTATATAAAGCAAGAAACATGACCAGTAAGGTATTACTGGGTCTCTCACATATAATAGCAAAAGAGTTAGAAGGAAGAGAGCTAGATAGGAGCAGTGTTTCTATATTTCATTGTTAGTGAGTTATTACACATCCTAACAGATTCTGATAAGACATATATTTTAAGTCCTAGAGCAACCACTAAGAAATGACTAAGAAAAAGTGAAAAATTAACAGAATTAAAATGTTACACAATACAAAAGAAAGCAGGAAAGGAGGAACAGAGGGAGAAAAAGACATGTAACATATAGAAAATAGAAAGCAAAATGGCAGATGTAAATGCAACCATATCAATATAACAGTAAACAAGAATGGATTAAACAAACCAAGCCAAAAGGCAGAGTTTCTAAGACTGGATAAAAAAACACATGATCCAACTAATGGTGTCTAGAGGTAACATGCTTTATTTTCAAAGACACAAATAGGCTGAATGTAAAAGAAGAGAAAAATATATACCAAGAAAACAACAACCAAAAAAGAGAATGGAATGACTATACTAATGTCAGGCACATTAGACTTTAAAACAAAAAAATATTACCAGAGATAATGATAAAATTATTGTAGTAATGACAAATGAAGTCACAATCACATCATAATGGTAAAAGGTCAAGCCGTGAGGAAGATGTGACAATTACAAACATATACACACCTAAAAACAGAACCCCAAAATACACCAAGCAACAAACGACAGAACTGAAGGATGAAATAAACCATTACAAAATAATAGTTGGAGATTTCAATACTTTCAACAGTGGATAGGGCAGCTAGGCAGAAGATCAACAAGGAAATTGAAACTAACTAGACAAAACAGACAAAATACAGCATTCCACCAAACATCAGTAGAATACATTCTTCTCAAATTCACATGGAACATTCTTCAAGACAGACCGGATTCTAGCCCATATAACATGCCTCAATAAGTTTTAAATTTTAAAATAAATTTAAGGGAATTCCCTGGCGGTCCAGTCATTAGGACTCCACGCTTCCGCTGCAGGGGGCATGGGTTCGATCCCTGGTGGGGCAACTAAGATCCTGCAAACCACACAGCACAGCCAAACAAATAAAAAAAAAATTAATAAATTAAATTGAAAAAGAAACAAAGTATGTTCTCTGACCACAAGAGAATTAGATTACAAATCAATAAAAGGCAGCAATTTGGAAAATTCACAAATATGTGAAAATTAAGCAACACACTCTTTAATACTCAGTGTATTAAACAAGAAGTGGAATGATAAATTAGAAAACACTTTAGCTGAATGAATATAAAAACACAACATACTAAAACTTACAAAATGTAGCTAAAGCAATGTTCAGAAGGAAATCTAGAGCTGTAAAATGCCTGTATTAAAAAAGAAGAAAAATCTCAAATCATTTATGGTCAACTGATTTTCCACAAAGGTACCAAGGCAGGGCTTCCCTGGTGGCGCAGTGGTTGAGAGTCTGCCTGGCGATGCAGGGGACATGGGTTTGTGCCCCGGTCTGGGAAGATCCCACGTGCCGCGGAGCAGCTGGGTCCGTGAGCCATGGCCACTGAGCCTGCGCGTCCGGAGCCTGTGCCCCGCAACGGGAGAGGCCACAACAGTGAGAGGCCCGTGTACCGCAAAAGAAAACAAAACAAAACAAAGTACCAAGACTATTCAATGAGAAAAGAACGGTATTTTCAAGTGCTGGAAGAACTGATACATACATGCAAAAGAATAAATTTGGACTCCTACCTCATACAGTATATAAAAGTTAACTAAAGATTGATCGCAGGCCTAAGAATAAGTTGGACTTCATCAAAATTAAAAACTTGTGTACCGCAAACCATATCATAAATAAAATGAAAGGACAACCCACAAAATTGGAGAGAATTTGCAAATCATATATCTGATAAGGGGCTTGCATCCAGACTATATAAGGAACTGAGACAACTCAATGATAAAAAGATAAGAATTCAATTTAAAAAATGGGCAAAGGATCTGAACAGACATTTCTCCCGAGAAGATATACAAATGGATAATAAGCACGTGGAAAGATGCTCAACATCGTTAGTCATCAGGGAAATGTAAATCAAAACCACAATGAGGGGGCTTCCCTGGTGGCGCAGTGGTTGAGAGTCCGCCTGCCGATGCAGGGGACGCAGGTTCGTGCCCCGGTCCGGGAGGATCCCGCTTGCTGCGGTGCGGCTGGGCCCGAGAGCCATGGTCGCTGAGCCTGCGCATCCGGAGCCTGTGCTCCACAACGGGCGAGGCCACAAACACTGAGAGGCCCACGTACCGCAAAACAAACAAACAAACAAATAAACAAACACCCCACAACGAGCTACCACTTTACACCCACTAGGATGGTTATAATGAAAAAGACAGATAAGAAGTGTTTAGCAAGGATGTGGAGAAACTGGAACTTTCATACAATGCTGGTGGAAATTTAAAATGACCCGGCCATTTTGGAAAACAGTCCGGCAGTTCCTTAAACGGTTAGACATAGTTACCCTTTGACCCAGCAATTCCACTCTGAGCTGTATACCCAAGAGAAATGAGGACTTATGTCCAAAAACAACTTATACATAAATGTTCTTAACAGCACTATTTGCAATAGCCAAAGGACGAAAACAACCCAAATGCCCCTCAACTGATGAATGGATAAATAAAATGTTGTCTCTCCAGAGAATGGAATATCATTCACCCATAAAAAGAAATGAAGCACTGATGCATAGTACAACATGGATGAACCTTGACAACATTATTCTAAGTGAACAAACTAGACACAGAATGGCACATATTGTATGATCCCAAGTATATGAAATGTCCAGAATAGGGAGACCCATAGAAAAAGTAGGTTGGTAGACTGGTGGTTGCCCAGGGCAGAGGAGCTGGGGGCTACAGGGCCTGTGTGTCACCGCTCGTGGATATAATCTTCTGGGGTGATGAAAATGCTCTAGAATTAGATTGTGGGATGGGTGTACAATCCTAAGAATACACTAAAAAATCACTGTACACTTTAAATGGGTGATTCATATGGCATGTGAATTATACCTCAATAAAGCTGTTTAAACAATTACTCGAAAGGGCAGGCAGAAGGGTGGTTAGGCTAAATTGCATCTATTTTCTTTCTGGCTACAAAGTTATAAGCACCTAGAAGGCTGCTGGTCCCAGATGGTCCTGGGATAGTTCTGAACAGCAACAGGACCCCCAGACCAGACCCAAGCGTAGGCCAGAGGGAATGGCTGGACCGAATTCTACAGGGGGCGGGGGTCTGGCCCCCCACAGGCCTATCATGGGGTGATCAAGCTCACTCACCAAGCATGGCGCTGATGAGCCTGTCGGGACGGGCCCGGGCAGATGTGGAACACAGAGTGTTGAAATACAGCCCAGAGCCCTCCCGGATGGGGCTGAGCATCGGGGGCGGCGTGTAGGCAGGGCACTGGGACAGTCCCTTCAGGAGACGGTCCACCAGGAACACGGGCGAGCACAGGCAGCTCTGGCGGCATCCTCCCGGGCCCGGCTCCCCAGACATGGAGGGCGGAGGAGGGATGAGCAGTGCCTTGGGCCGTGGGAGCTTCTTCCGCTTCCTGTGTTGGCTGCTCTCCTTGCTGTCTCTCTCTTCCCCGTCCTTCTCCTGTCCCTGGAGAAGAAGAGACTTCAGAACCATAGGGGTCACCTGAGGCCACCGGCCCCACAGCTCAGTCCTCAAGATGGCCTGAGAGTGGGAAAGGGTACTGACCAGCCAGACGCACACCCAGCATGGCCGTGCAAAGAGTCCTCAGCACAGGAAGCCGGGCAGGGCCACCACGCCTGAGCCAGACTCCAGACCCTAAGCCGGGCGATGTTTGAGGCTGGGGCCTTCTCAGGCACCCACACCCCGCAAGGAGAGGCCCTCACTCAGACCATTTTGGAAACTCATGTCCGTTGTTAAAGTGACTGGCACTTAAAGAGTGGGGGCCAGACGGATGCAACAGCATGACAAAAGGAAAACCTGTTGCCCTCAAAAGGACAGCAGCTCCTGGGAGACAAACAGTGGGCTCCATGCACCCCGTACCCGAGTCCAGCATGAACGTCTCCAGGTGGGGTCTTCCAGCACAGGCTGAAGAGACGACGGCTTGAGCTTGCTACACTCTCTCTTACCTCCACGCAATCTCCCCTCCTCTCTGCCCATCTTACCCCTCCTCACCCTCCAGCTCTCAGCTGCAACACCCCCTTCCTCAGGCAGGGTCTCTGGTGCCCTCGGGGCTCCTACAGCTCCCTCTCCCAGCCCGGCCCGTTCTGGGTCGTCAGTGTCCGGGGATGGGTCTATCTACTCCGCTGGGCTGGGAGCCCCAGGAGACGGGGGCAGGCCTGTTGTGGTCGCTGCAGTGTCCCCAGCCCTGCCCAGACACAAAAGAAGTTCACTGGAGGTTGAATGGATGAATGAACACGCAAATCACGCTCTTATGGAGTCAGGATTTGGGGGCTTTTCTCACAGCTCCCACTGGCAGCTGGAAAGCAGCTGGAAGGAAGTGCACCCACCTTGCTCCCCGGGGGATGGTTCGCTGGAGCCACAGGCACCGACACAGGGACCAGCAAAGGGGCGGTGGTCATGTTGTCCAAGGACTTCCTGGCTCTCGGGGAACTCTGCCTGTCCCCCTCCGGCCTCAGCACCTGTCTTCGTGGCTTGCAAAACTCCATGCCACACACCTACACACAGAGAAGAGCCAGCCCTTTAAGAGACACAGTACGTAGGGAGAAAGGGGCCTCTCCAGAGCAGCACAGCCCTGACTCCCGGCCCCCAGCCAGGCTCCCCGCAGGAGGACGGCTCCATCCTGAGATGAATGGCAGCTTCGAGCCCCTTCACCTGCGGCTCCTGCTTCCCTCGAGGTGACGGCCACTGGTCGCTGTGAAAACACATGTGGCTGCTCAGCCCTCTCTCTGTATAAAACATCTGGCTGCAATTCTTGCAGACGTAAGTGCTCCTTGGCTCTGCCCAGTCTGTGGGACCACCATTGTGCTGGTTACTGTGGGGAAGAAAGGGAGAATGGGACTCTGTCCCCAAACACTGATCCTCTGACAGCTTTGGACGAACCCTAAAGAAATGGGGATGATGCCCCCGATTCCCCGTGGCCTGGTGCTCACCCCTTCAGGAGTGAAGCATCCAGAGCTCGCTCACCCAGGCCCAGCACATCAAAGCCACCAGAGGATTCCCGAGGGGCTTCGGAACTTACCAGCCACACGCCATGTTCTCCTCCTTCATCGGGTGGGGGACCCGGTAGATATTTCCACCCTGAAGACGAAAATACATCTGAGCCAACATATCAGAAATGAGATGCAAGAGTGAAAACTATAAGACTTGGAAGAAAACACAGGTATAATTCTTGGTGACCCGGGAGTAAGCAGTGGTTTCTTGGATGACTCCAAAACCAAACAAAAGACAGACATGTTGGACTTCATCAAAACTTACAACTTCTGACGGATACACCAGAAATACAGCTACACGTGGAACAACTCCTACAGAACACCTACTGAACGCTGGCAGAAGATCCCAGACCTCCCAAAAGGCAAGAAACTCCCCACATACCTGGGTAGGGCAAAGCGGAGAGATTCCCGCACAGAGGATCGGTGCCGAGCGGCACTCACCAGCCCGAGAGGCTTGTCTGCTCGCCCGCTGGGGCGGGCGGCGCTGGAAGCTGAGGCTCGGGCTTCGGGCAGAGCGCAGGGAGAGGACTGGGGCTGGCGGCGAGAACTCAGCCTGAAGGGGGCTAATGTGCCACAGCTAGCCGAGAGGGAGTCCGGGAAAACTCTGGAGCTGCCGAAGAGGCAAGAGACTTTTTCTTCCCTCTTGGTTTCCTGGTGCGCGAGGAGAGGGAATTAAGAGCGCTGCTTAAAGGAGCTCCACAGACGGCTGAAAGCGCGGAGCCCAGTGACGGGCGTGGGACGCTGGGGCCGCTGCTGCCGCCGCCAAGAGGCCTGTGTGCGAGCGCAGGTCACTGTCCACACCGCCCTGCCGGGAGCCTGTGCAGCCCGCCACTACCGGGGTCCCGGGATCCAGGGGCGGCTTCCCTGGGAGAACGCACGGCGCGCCTCGGGCTGGTGCAACGTCACGCGGGCCTCTGCCGCTGCAGGCTCGCCCCGCACTCCGTGCCCCTCCCTCCCGCCCGGCCTGAGTGAGCCACAGTCCCCGAAGAGGCTGCTCCTTTAACCCTGTCCTGTCTGAGCGAAGAACAGACGCCCTCCGGTGACCTACACGCAGAGGCGGGGCCAAATCCAAAGCTGAGACCCAGGAGCTGTGAGAACAAAGAAGAGAAAGGGAAACCTCTCCCAGCAGCCTCAGAAGCAGCAGATTAAAGCTCCACAATCAACTTGATGTACCCTGCATCTGTGGAATACATGAATAGACAACAAATCATCCCAGATTGAGGAGCCAGGAGTCACTGCTGTGCCTCTGAGGTGGGAGAGCCAACTTCAGGACACTGGTCCACAAGAGACCTCCCAGCTCCACATAATATCAAACGGCGAAAATCTTCCAGAGGTCTCTCTCCATCTCAACACCAGCACCCAGCTTCACTCAACGACCAGCAAGCTACAGTGCTGGACACCCTATGCCAAACAACTAGCAACACAGGAACACAATGCCACCCATTAGCAGAGAGGTGGCCTAAAATCATAAAACGTCCACAGACACCCCAAAACACACCACCAGACCTGGACCTGCCCACCAGAAAGACAAGATCCAGCCTCATCCACCAGAACACAGGCACTAGTCCCCTCCACCAGGAAGCCTACACAACCCACTAAACCAACCTTAGCCACTGGGGACAGACACCAAAAACAATGGGAACTACGAACCTGCAGCCTGCAAAAAGGAGACCCCAAACACAGTAACATAAGCAAAATGAGAAGACAGAAAAACACACAGCAGGAGAAGGAGCAAGATAAAAACCCACCAGACCTAACAAATGAAGAGGTAATAGGCAGTCTACCTGAAAAAGAATTCACAATAATGATGGTAAAGATGATCCAAGATTCTATTTCCAAGATCCAAAATCTTGGAAATAGAATAGACAAAATGCAAGAAACAGTTAACAAGGACCTAGAAGAACTAAAGATGAATCAAGCATCGATTAAAAACACAATAAGTGAAATGAAAAATACTCTAGATGGGATCAATAGCAGAATAACTGAGGCAGAAGAACGGATAAGTGAGGTGGAAGATAAAATAGTGGAAATAACTGCTGCAGAGCAAAATAAAGAAAAAAGAATGAAAAGAACAGAGGACAGTCTCAGAGACCTCTGGGACAACATTAAACGCACCAACATTCGAATTATAGGGGTTCCAGAAGAAGAAGAGAAAAAGAAAGGGACTGAGACAATATTTGAAGAGATTCTAGTTGAAAACTTCCCTAATATGGGAAAGGAAAGAGTTAATCAAGTCCAGGAGGCACAGAGAGTCCCATACAGAATAAATCCAAGGAGAAATACGCCAAGACACATATTAATCAAACTGTCAAAAATTAAACACAAAGAAATCATATGAAAAGCAGCAAGGCAAAAACAACAAATAACACACAAGGGAATCCCCATCAGGATAACAGCTGATCTCTCAGCAGAAACTCTACAAGCCAGAAGGGAGTGGCAGGACATAATTAAAGTGATGAAGGAGAAAAACCTGCAACCAAGATTACCCTACCCAGCAAGGATCTCATTCAGATTGGATGGAGAAATTAAAACGGTTACAGACAAGCAAAAGCTGAGAGAGTTCAGCACCACCAAACCAGCTTTACAACAAATGCTAAAGGAACTTCTCTAGGCAAGAAACACAACAGAAGGAAAAGACCTACAATAACGAACCCAAAACAATTAAGAAAATGGGAATAGGAACATACATATCGATAATTACCTTAAATGTAAATGGACTAAATGCTCCCACCAAAAGACACAGATTGGCTGAATGGATACAAAAACAAGACCCATATATATGCTGTCTACAAGAGACCCACTTCAGACCTAGAGACACATACAGACTGAAAGTAAGGGGATGGAAAAAGATATTCCATGCAAATGGAAACCAAAGGAAAGCTGGAGTAGCAAGTCTCATATCAGACAAAATAGACTTTAAAATAAAGACTACTACAAGAGACAAAGAAGGACACTACATAATGATCAAGGGATCGATCCAAGAAGAAGATATAACAATTGTAAATATTTATGCACCCAACATAGGAGCACCTCAATACATAAGGCAAATACTAACAGCCATAAAAGGAGACATCGACAGTAACACACTCATAGTAGGGGACTTTAACATCCCACTTTCACCAATGGACAGATCATCCAAAATGAAAATAAATAAGGAAACACAAGCTTTAAATGATACATTAAACAAGATGGACTTAATTGATATTTATAGCACATTCCATCCAAAAACAACAGAATACACATTTTTCTCAAGTGCTCATGGAACATTCTCCAGGATAGATCATATCTTGGGTCACAAATCAAGCCTTGGTACATTTAAGAAAATTGAAATTGTATCAAGTATCTTTTCCGACCACAATGCTATGAGACTAGATGTCAATCACAGGAAAAGAGCTGTAAAAAATACAAACACATGGAGGCTAAACAATACACTACTTAATAACGAAGTGATCACTGAAGAAATCAAAGAGGAAATTTAAAAATACCTAGAAACAAATGACAATGGAGACACGACGACCCAAAACCTATGGGATGCAGCAAAAGCAGTTCTAAGAGGGAAGTTTATAGCAATACAATCCCACCTTAAGAAACAGGAAACATCTCGAATAAACAACCTAACCTTGCACCTAAAGCAATTAGAGAAAGAAGAACAAAAACATCCCAAAGTTAGCAGAAGGAGAGAAATCATAGAAATCAGATCAGAAATAACTGAAAAAGAAATGAAGGAAACGATAGCAAAGATCAATAAAACTAAAAGCTGGTTCTTTGAGAAGGTAAACAAAATTGATAAACCATTAGCCAGACTCATCAAGAAAAAAAGGGAGAAGACTCAAATCAATAGAATTAGAAATGAAAAAGGCGAAGTAACAACTGACACTGCAGAAATACAAAAAAGATCATGAGAGATGACTATAAGCAACTCTATGCCAATAAAATGGACAACCTGGAAGAAATGGACAAACTCTTAGAAATGCACAACCTGCCAAGACTGAATCAGGAAGAAATAGAAAATATGAACAGACCAATCACAAGCACTGAAATTGAAACTGTGATAAAAAATCTTCCAACAAACAAAAAAGCCCAGGACCAGATGGCTTCACAGGCGAATTCTATCAAGCATTTAGAGAAGAGCTAACACCTATCCTTCTCAAACTCTTCCAAAATAGAGCAGAGGGAGGAACACTCCCAAACTCATTCTACGAGGCCACCGTCACCTTGATACCAAAACCAGACAAGGATGTCACAAAGAAAGAAAACTACAGGCCAATATCACTGATGAACATAGATGCAAAAATCCTCAACAAAATACTAGCAAACAGAATCCAACAGCACATTAAAAGGATCATACACCATGATCAAGTGGGGTTTATTCCAGGAATGCAAGGATTCTTCAATATACGCAAATCAATCAACGTGATACACCATATTAACAAATTGAAGGAGAAAAACCATACGATCATCTCAATAGGTGCAGAGAAAGCTTTCGACAAAATTCAACACCCATTTAGGATAAAAACCCTGCAGAAAGTAGGCATAGAGGGAACTTTCCTCAACATAATAAAGGCCATATATGACAAACCCACAGCCAGCATCGTCCTCAATGGTGAAAAACTGAAACCATTTCCACTAAGATCAGGAACAAGACAAGGTTGCCCACTCTCACCACTCTTAGTCAACATAGTTTTGGAAGGTTTAGCCACAGCAATCAGAGAAGAAAAGGAAATAAAAGGAATCCAAATCGGAAAAGAAGAAGTAAAGCTGTCACTGTTTGCAGATGACATGATACTATACATAGAGAATCCTAAAGATGCTACCAGAAAACTACTAGAGCTCATCAATGAAGTTGGTAAAGTTGCAGGATACAAAATTAATGCACAGAAATCTCTGGCATTCCTATATACTAATGATGAAAAATCTGAAAGTGAAATCAAGGAAACACTCCCATTTACCATCGCAACAAAAAGAATAAAATATCTAGGAATAAACCTACCTAAGGAGACAAAAGACCTGTATGCAGAAAATTATAAGACACTGATGAAAGAAATTAAAGATGATACAAATAGATGGAGAGATGTACCATGTTCTTGGATTGGAAGAATCGACATTGTGAAAATGACTCTACTACCCAAAGCAATCTACAGATTCAATGCAATCCCTATCAAACTACCACTGGCATTTTTCACAGAACTAGAACAAAAAATTTCACAATTTGTATGGAAACACAAAAGACCCCGAATAGCCAAAGCAATCTTGAGAACGAAAAATGGAGCTGGAGGACTCAGGCTCCCTGACTTCAGACTATACTACAAAGCTACAGTAATCAAGACAGTATGGTACTGGCACAAAAACAGAAGGATAGATCAATGGGACAGGATAGAAAGCCCAGAGATAAACCCACGGACATATGGTCACCTTATCTTTGATAAAGGAGCCAGGAATGTACAGTGGAGAAAGGACAGTCTCTTCAATAAGTGGTGCTGGGAAAACTGGACAGGGACATGTAAAAGTATGAGATTAGATCACTCCCTAACACCATACACAAAAATAAGCTCAGAATGGATTAAAGACCTAAATGTAAGGCCAGACACTATCAAACTCTTAGAGGAAAACATAGGCAGAACACTCTATGACATAAATCACAGCAAGATCCTTTTTGACCCACCTCCTAGAGAAATGGAAATAAAGACAAAAATAAACACATGGGACCTAATGACACTTCAAAGCTTTGGCACAGCAAAGGAAACCATAAACAAGACCAACAGACAACCCTCAGAATGGGAGAAAATATTTGCAAATGAAGCAACTGACAAAGGATTAATCTCCACAATTTATAAGCAGCTCATGCAGCTCAATAACAAAAAAACAAACAACCCAATCCAAAAATGGGCAGAAGACCTAAATAGACATTTCTCCACAGAAGATATACAGACTGCCAACAAACACATGAAAGGATGCTCAACATCTTTACTCATTAGAGAAATGCAAATCAAAACTACAATGAGATATCATCTCACACCAGTCAGAATGGCCATCATCAAAACATCTAGAAACAATAAATGCTGGAGAGGGTGTGGAAAAAAGGGAACACTCTTGCACTGCTGGTGGGAATGTGAATTGGTACAGCCACTATGGAGAACGGTATGGAGGTTCCTTAAAAAACTACAAATAGAACTACCATACGACCCAGCAATCCCACTACTGGGCATATACCCTGAGAAAACCATAATTCAAAAAGAGACATGTACCAAAATGTTCATAGCAGCCCTATTTACAATAGCCCGGAGATGGAAACAACCTAAGTGTCCATCATCGGATGAATGGGTAAAGAAGATGTGGCACATATATACAATGGAATATTACTCAGCCATAAAAAGAAATGAAATTGAGCTATTTGTAATGAGGTGGATGGACCTAGAGTCTGTCATACAGAGTGAAGTAAGTCAGAAAGAGAAAGAGAAATACTGTATGCTGACACATATATATGGAGTTTAAGAAAAAAAAATGTCATGAAGAACATAGGGGTAAGACAGGAATAAAGACACAGACCTACCAGAGAATGGACTTGAGGATATGGGGAGGGGGAAGGGTAAGCTGTGACAAAGTGAAAGAGCGGCATGGACATATATACACTACCAAACGTAAGGTAGATAGCTAGTGGGAAGCAGCCGCATAGCACAGGGAGATCAGCTCGGTGCTTTGTGACCGCCTGGAGGGGTGGGATAGGGAGGGTGGGAGGGAGACGCAAAAGGGAGGGGATATGGGAACATATGTATATGTATAGCTGATTAAATTTGTTATAAAGAAAAAAAATACTATACTTTATAGATGTGCAGTTTCTTGTATGCTAGCTATATCTCAATAAAGCTGTTAAAATATCTGCATAAAAAAGAGATTGCATGGAAGGGGGATAAGACTTCTGAAAAAGTACAGTAAGGAACTCGGCAAAACAACACATTTACTGATAAAAATCATTAAAAAAAAAAAAAAAAGAACAGTAAGCCAAAGTCTCTGCAAGTTGTCCTAAAGGCATACAGCATTTTAAGAAATACTCATTCAAGAAAATCCACTAAATCTTGGGAAGAACAGTGAGAGTCTGTGGCACTGGAGCCATGGCCCACTCCCTTACCCACCTAGCCCCCAGCTCTTTGTAACGGAAGCTCTACCCAGGTAGGTGCAGCCAAGGAGATGGGGGCTTCTTCTTCCCCTGGCTCCCATGCTTAAAGAATTAAAGTAAGATAAAATAAAAATTTCTCATCAAAGAGAAAATGCCATCAAGAGATGGAAATTATTTTTTTAAAAAGAAACAAATGTGGACTTCCCTGGGGGTCCAGTGGTTAAGACTCTGCGCCTCCACTGCAGGGGGCATGGGTTTGATCCCTAGTCGAGGAACTAAGATCCTGCATGCTGTGTGATGTAGTCAAAAAAGAAAAAAAAAAGAAGAACCAAATGGAAATAATTCAGGGGTTAAAAAAGTACAATAACCAAAATAAGGCTCAACAGTACATCTGAGCTGGCAGAAGAAACGATCAGCAAACCTGAAGATAGAACAATGGAGACTATGAAATCTGAAGAACAGAGAGAAAAACAATGTAGGAAAGTGAAGAGAGCCTCAGACAAATGTGAGATGTCATTACATGCAACAATATATATGTAGTGGGAGTACCAGAAAGAGGGGAGAAAGGGACAGAATATTTAAAGTATTAATGGCTGAAAATTTCCCAAAGTTGATGAAAAACAATATGTATATCCAGCAAACTCTATAAACTCCAAGAAAGATGAACACAAAGAGATCTACATCCAGACACAACATAGGCAAAATCTGGAAAGCAAAAATAAAGATAAGATCTTGAAAGCAAAAAGGGAAAAACAATTTGTTACATACAAGGGCACTACAGTAAAATTAACAGCTAACTTCTTAACAGAAACGATGTAGGTTACAAGGCAATGGCATAATATATTCAAATTACTGAAAGTAAAAGAGTGTCAACCAAGTATCTTATATTCAGCAAATTATCTTGCAAAAATGAAGGTAAAATAAAGACATTCCCAGATAAATAAAAACTGAGAATACCTGTTGCTGGCAGACGTCTCTTACAAGAAATATTAAAGGTGAAATATTATTCAGCCCGCAAAATGGAACAAAGTACTGATACATAGTGCAACGTGGATGAAACGTAAAAACATCATGCTAACTAAAAGAAGGCATTCATAAAGGACCACATACTGTATGATTCCACTCATATGAAATATGCAGGATAGCCACATCGATAGAGACAAAGTAGATTAGTCGTTACCCATGGCTGGGGATGGGGAGGATGGAAAGGAGGGACTGCTAATAAGTACAGGGCTTCCTTTGGGGATGATGAAAATTTCTGAAAACTGATGGTAGTGATGGTTGCACAGCTCTGTGAATATACTAAAAACCATTGAATTCTATACTTTAAAGGGATGAATTGTATGGTATGTGAATTATACATGCCTAATAAAAATAAATAGTAAAGAAAGTCCTTCAGATTGAAAGCAAATGACATCAGATGGTAACTTGAATCCAAACCAAAAAAAAAAAAAAAAGCGAAGCGCTAGTGAATATGGGTAACTATAAAAATCAGTATGATTACATATTTCTTTTCTTTTCTTAAGTGCCTTAAAAAATAACTGCATAAAACAATATGTATTGTGGGCCTCTAACATATAGAAATATAATATATGTGACAGTAACTGCACAAGGAGCACAGCTGCATTGGAGTAAAGGAATATCACCTCAGACAGTAACTCAAATCCACAAGAATAAATGAAGAGATCAGAAATGGTCAATAAGAAGGTTAATATAACAACCTCTATAAATCATGCTTGTTTTCCTTTATTCTCTCAGTGTTTTTACACGAAATAAAAGTATATAAAGCAAGAAACATGACCAGTAAGGTATTACTGGGTCTCTCACATATAATAGCAAAAGAGTTAGAAGGAAGAGAGCTAGATAGGAGCAGTGTTTCTATATTTCATTGTTAGTGAGTTATTACACATCCTAACAGATTCTGATAAGACATATATTTTAAGTCCTAGAGCAACCACTAAGAAATGACTAAGAAAAAGTGAAAAATTAACAGAATTAAAATGTTACACAATACAAAAGAAAGCAGGAAAGGAGGAACAGAGGGAGAAAAAGACATGTAACATATAGAAAATAGAAAGCAAAATGGCAGATGTAAATGCAACCATATCAATATAACAGTAAACAAGAATGGATTAAACAAACCAAGCCAAAAGGCAGAGTTTCTAAGACTGGATAAAAAAACACATGATCCAACTAATGGTGTCTAGAGGTAACATGCTTTATTTTCAAAGACACAAATAGGCTGAATGTAAAAGAAGAGAAAAATATATACCAAGAAAACAACAACCAAAAAAGAGAATGGAATGACTATACTAATGTCAGGCACATTAGACTTTAAAACAAAAAAATATTACCAGAGATAATGATAAAATTATTGTAGTAATGACAAATGAAGTCACAATCACATCATAATGGTAAAAGGTCAAGCCGTGAGGAAGATGTGACAATTACAAACATATACACACCTAAAAACAGAACCCCAAAATACACCAAGCAACAAACGACAGAACTGAAGGATGAAATAAACCATTACAAAATAATAGTTGGAGATTTCAATACTTTCAACAGTGGATAGGGCAGCTAGGCAGAAGATCAACAAGGAAATTGAAACTAACTAGACAAAACAGACAAAATACAGCATTCCACCAAACATCAGTAGAATACATTCTTCTCAAATTCACATGGAACATTCTTCAAGACAGACCGGATTCTAGCCCATATAACATGCCTCAATAAGTTTTAAATTTTAAAATAAATTTAAGGGAATTCCCTGGCGGTCCAGTCATTAGGACTCCACGCTTCCGCTGCAGGGGGCATGGGTTCGATCCCTGGTGGGGCAACTAAGATCCTGCAAACCACACAGCACAGCCAAACAAATAAAAAAAAAATTAATAAATTAAATTGAAAAAGAAACAAAGTATGTTCTCTGACCACAAGAGAATTAGATTACAAATCAATAAAAGGCAGCAATTTGGAAAATTCACAAATATGTGAAAATTAAGCAACACACTCTTTAATACTCAGTGTATTAAACAAGAAGTGGAATGATAAATTAGAAAACACTTTAGCTGAATGAATATAAAAACACAACATACTAAAACTTACAAAATGTAGCTAAAGCAATGTTCAGAAGGAAATCTAGAGCTGTAAAATGCCTGTATTAAAAAAGAAGAAAAATCTCAAATCATTTATGGTCAACTGATTTTCCACAAAGGTACCAAGGCAGGGCTTCCCTGGTGGCGCAGTGGTTGAGAGTCTGCCTGGCGATGCAGGGGACATGGGTTTGTGCCCCGGTCTGGGAAGATCCCACGTGCCGCGGAGCAGCTGGGTCCGTGAGCCATGGCCACTGAGCCTGCGCGTCCGGAGCCTGTGCCCCGCAACGGGAGAGGCCACAACAGTGAGAGGCCCGTGTACCGCAAAAGAAAACAAAACAAAACAAAGTACCAAGACTATTCAATGAGAAAAGAACGGTATTTTCAAGTGCTGGAAGAACTGATACATACATGCAAAAGAATAAATTTGGACTCCTACCTCATACAGTATATAAAAGTTAACTAAAGATTGATCGCAGGCCTAAGAATAAGTTGGACTTCATCAAAATTAAAAACTTGTGTACCGCAAACCATATCATAAATAAAATGAAAGGACAACCCACAAAATTGGAGAGAATTTGCAAATCATATATCTGATAAGGGGCTTGCATCCAGACTATATAAGGAACTGAGACAACTCAATGATAAAAAGATAAGAATTCAATTTAAAAAATGGGCAAAGGATCTGAACAGACATTTCTCCCGAGAAGATATACAAATGGATAATAAGCACGTGGAAAGATGCTCAACATCGTTAGTCATCAGGGAAATGTAAATCAAAACCACAATGAGGGGGCTTCCCTGGTGGCGCAGTGGTTGAGAGTCCGCCTGCCGATGCAGGGGACGCAGGTTCGTGCCCCGGTCCGGGAGGATCCCGCTTGCTGCGGTGCGGCTGGGCCCGAGAGCCATGGTCGCTGAGCCTGCGCATCCGGAGCCTGTGCTCCACAACGGGCGAGGCCACAAACACTGAGAGGCCCACGTACCGCAAAACAAACAAACAAACAAATAAACAAACACCCCACAACGAGCTACCACTTTACACCCACTAGGATGGTTATAATGAAAAAGACAGATAAGAAGTGTTTAGCAAGGATGTGGAGAAACTGGAACTTTCATACAATGCTGGTGGAAATTTAAAATGACCCGGCCATTTTGGAAAACAGTCCGGCAGTTCCTTAAACGGTTAGACATAGTTACCCTTTGACCCAGCAATTCCACTCTGAGCTGTATACCCAAGAGAAATGAGGACTTATGTCCAAAAACAACTTATACATAAATGTTCTTAACAGCACTATTTGCAAGAGCCAAAGGACGAAAACAACCCAAATGCCCCTCAACTGATGAATGGATAAATAAAATGTTGTCTCTCCAGAGAATGGAATATCATTCACCCATAAAAAGAAATGAAGCACTGATGCATAGTACAACATGGATGAACCTTGACAACATTATTCTAAGTGAACAAACTAGACACAGAATGGCACATATTGTATGATCCCAAGTATATGAAATGTCCAGAATAGGGAGACCCATAGAAAAAGTAGGTTGGTAGACTGGTGGTTGCCCAGGGCAGAGGAGCTGGGGGCTACAGGGCCTGTGTGTCACCGCTCGTGGATATAATCTTCTGGGGTGATGAAAATGCTCTAGAATTAGATTGTGGGATGGGTGTACAATCCTAAGAATACACTAAAAAATCACTGTACACTTTAAATGGGTGATTCATATGGCATGTGAATTATACCTCAATAAAGCTGTTTAAACAATTACTCGAAAGGGCAGGCAGAAGGGTGGTTAGGCTAAATTGCATCTATTTTCTTTCTGGCTACAAAGTTATAAGCACCTAGAAGGCTGCTGGTCCCAGATGGTCCTGGGATAGTTCTGAACAGCAACAGGACCCCCAGACCAGACCCAAGCGTAGGCCAGAGGGAATGGCTGGACCGAATTCTACAGGGGGCGGGGGTCTGGCCCCCCACAGGCCTATCATGGGGTGATCAAGCTCACTCACCAAGCATGGCGCTGATGAGCCTGTCGGGACGGGCCCGGGCAGATGTGGAACACAGAGTGTTGAAATACAGCCCAGAGCCCTCCCGGATGGGGCTGAGCATCGGGGGCGGCGTGTAGGCAGGGCACTGGGACAGTCCCTTCAGGAGACGGTCCACCAGGAACACGGGCGAGCACAGGCAGCTCTGGCGGCATCCTCCCGGGCCCGGCTCCCCAGACATGGAGGGCGGAGGAGGGATGAGCAGTGCCTTGGGCCGTGGGAGCTTCTTCCGCTTCCTGTGTTGGCTGCTCTCCTTGCTGTCTCTCTCTTCCCCGTCCTTCTCCTGTCCCTGGAGAAGAAGAGACTTCAGAACCATAGGGGTCACCTGAGGCCACCGGCCCCACAGCTCAGTCCTCAAGATGGCCTGAGACTGGGAAAGGGTACTGACCAGCCAGACGCACACCCAGCATGGCCGTGCAAAGAGTCCTCAGCACAGGAAGCCGGGCAGGGCCACCACGCCTGAGCCAGACTCCAGACCCTAAGCCGGGCGATGTTTGAGGCTGGGGCCTTCTCAGGCACCCACACCCCGCAAGGAGAGGCCCTCACTCAGACCATTTTGGAAACTCATGTCCGTTGTTAAAGTGACTGGCACTTAAAGAGTGGGGGCCAGACGGATGCAACAGCATGACAAAAGGAAAACCTGTTGCCCTCAAAAGGACAGCAGCTCCTGGGAGACAAACAGTGGGCTCCATGCACCCCGTACCCGAGTCCAGCATGAACGTCTCCAGGTGGGGTCTTCCAGCACAGGCTGAAGAGACGACGGCTTGACCTTGCTACACTCGCTCTTACCTCCACGCAATCACCCCTCCTCTCTGCCCATCTTACCCCTCCTCATCCTCCAGCTCTCAGCTGCAACACCCCCTTCCTCAGGCAGGGTCTCTGGTGCCCTCGGGGCTCCTACAGCTCCCTCTCCCAGCCCGGCCCGTTCTGGGTCGTCAGTGTCCGGGGATGGGTCTATCTACTCCGCTGGGCTGGGAGCCCCAGGAGACGGGGGCAGGCCTGTTGTGGTCGCTGCAGTGTCCCCAGCCCTGCCCAGACACAAAAGAAGTTCACTGGAGGTTGAATGGATGAATGAACACGCAAATCACGCTCTTATGGAGTCAGGATTTGGGGGCTTTTCTCACAGCTCCCACTGGCAGCTGGAAAGCAGCTGGAAGGAAGTGCACCCACCTTGCTCCCCGGGGGATGGTTCGCTGGAGCCACAGGCACCGACACAGGGACCAGCAAAGGGGCGGTGGTCATGTTGTCCAAGGACTTCCTGGCTCTCGGGGAACTCTGCCTGTCCCCCTCCGGCCTCAGCACCTGTCTTCGTGGCTTGCAAAACTCCATGCCACACACCTACACACAGAGAAGAGCCAGCCCTTTAAGAGACACAGTATGTAGGGAGAAAGGGGCCTCTCCAGAGCAGCACAGCCCTGACTCCCGGCCCCCAGCCAGGCTCCCCGCAGGAGGACGGCTCCATCCTGAGATGAATGGCAGCTTCGAGCCCCTTCACCTGCGGCTCCTGCTTCCCTCGAGGTGACGGCCACTGGTCGCTGTGAAAACACATGTGGCTGCTCAGCCCTCTCTCTGTATAAAACATCTGGCTGCAATTCTTGCAGACGTAAGTGCTCCTTGGCTCTGCCCAGTCTGTGGGACCACCATTGTGCTGGTTACTGTGGGGAAGAAAGGGAGAATGGGACTCTGTCCCCAAACACTGATCCTCTGACAGCTTTGGACGATCCCTAAAGAAATGGGGATGATGCCCCCGATTCCCCGTGGCCTGGTGCTCACCCCTTCAGGAGTGAAGCATCCAGAGCTCGCTCACCCAGGCCCAGCACATCAAAGCCACCAGAGGATTCCCGAGGGGCTTCGGAACTTACCAGCCACACGCCATGTTCTCCTCCTTCATCGGGTGGGGGACCCGGTAGATATTTCCACCCTGAAGACGAAAATACATCTGAGCCAACATATCAGAAATGAGATGCAAGAGTGAAAACTATAAGACTTGGAAGAAAACACAGGTATAATTCTTGGTGACCCGGGAGTAAGCAGTGGTTTCTTGGATGACTCCAAAACCAAACAAAAGACAGACATATTGGACTTCATCAAAACTTACAACTTCTGACGGATACACCAGAAATACAGCTACACGTGGAACAACTCCTACAGAACACCTACTGAACGCTGGCAGAAGATCCCAGACCTCCCAAAAGGCAAGAAACTCCCCACATACCTGGGTAGGGCAAAGCAGAGAGATTCCCGCACAGAGGATCGGTGCCGAGCGGCACTCTCCAGCCCGAGAGGCTTGTCTGCTCGCCCGCTGGGGCGGGCGGCGCTGGAAGCTGAGGCTCGGGCTTCGGGCAGAGCGCAGGGAGAGGACTGGGGCTGGCGGCGAGAACTCAGCCTGAAGGGGGCTAATGTGCCACAGCTAGCCGAGAGGGAGTCCGGGAAAACTCTGGAGCTGCCGAAGAGGCAAGAGACTTTTTCTTCCCTCTTGGTTTCCTGGTGCGCGAGGAGAGGGAATTAAGAGCGCTGCTTAAAGGAGCTCCACAGACGGCTGAAAGCGCGGAGCCCAGTGACGGGCGTGGGACGCTGGGGCCGCTGCTGCCGCCGCCAAGAGGCCTGTGTGCGAGCGCAGGTCACTGTCCACACCGCCCTGCCGGGAGCCTGTGCAGCCCGCCACTACTGGGGTCCCGGGATCCAGGGGCGGCTTCCCTGGGAGAACGCACGGCGCGCCTCGGGCTGGTGCAATGTCACGCGGGCCTCTGCCGCTGCAGGCTCGCCCCGCACTCCGTGCCCCTCCCTCCCACCCGGCCTGAGTGAGCCAGAGTCCCCGAAGAGGCTGCTCCTTTAACCCTGTCCTGTCTGAGCGAAGAACAGACGCCCTCCGGCGACCTACACGCAGAGGCGGGGCCAAATCCAAAGCTGAGACCCAGGAGCTGTGAGAACAAAGAAGAGAAAGGGAAACCTCTCCCAGCAGCCTCAGAAGCAGCGGATTAAAGCTCCACAATCAACTTGATGTACCCTGCATCTGTGGAATACATGAATAGACAACAAATCATCCCAGATTGAGGAGCCAGGAGTCACTGCTGTGCCTCTGAGGTGGGAGAGCCAACTTCAGGACACTGGTCCACAAGAGACCTCCCAGCTCCACATAATATCAAACGGCGAAAATCTTCCAGAGATCTCTCTCCATCTCAACACCAGCACCCAGCTTCACTCAACGACCAGCAAGCTACAGTGCTGGACACCCTATGCCAAACAACTAGCAACACAGGAACACAACGCCACCCATTAGCAGAGAGGTGGCCTAAAATCATAAAAAGTCCGCAGACACCCCAAAACACACCACCAGACCTGGACCTGCCCACCAGAAAGACAAGATCCAGCCTCATCCACCAGAACACAGGCACTAGTCCCCTCCACCAGGAAGCCTACACAACCCACTAAACCAACCTTAGCCACTGGGGACAGACACCAAAAACAACGGGAACTACGAACCTGCAGCCTGCAAAAAGGAGACCCCAAACACAGTAACATAAGCAAAATGAGAAGACAGAAAAACACACAGCAGGAGAAGGAGCAACATAAAAACCCACCAGACCTAACAAATGAAGAGGTAATAGGCAGTCTACCTGAAAAAGAATTCACAATAATGATGGTAAAGATGATCCAAGATTCTATTTCCAAGATCCAAAATCTTGGAAATAGAATAGACAAAATGCAAGAAACAGTTAACAAGGACCTAGAAGAACTAAAGGTGAATCAAGCATCGATTAAAAACACAATAAGTGAAATGAAAAATACTCTAGATGGGATCAATAGCAGAATAACTGAGGCAGAAGAACGGATAAGTGAGGTGGAAGATAAAATAGTGGAAATAACTGCTGCAGAGCAAAATAAAGAAAAAAGAATGAAAAGAACAGAGGACAGTCTCAGAGACCTCTGGGACAACATTAAACGCACCAACATTCGAATTATAGGGGTTCCAGAAGAAGAAGAGAAAAAGAAAGGGACTGAGACAATATTTGAAGAGATTCTAGTTGAAAACTTCCCTAATATGGGAAAGGAAAGAGTTAATCAAGTCCAGGAGGCACAGAGAGTCCCATACAGAATAAATCCAAGGAGAAATACGCCAAGACACATATTAATCAAACTGTCAAAAATTAAACACAAAGAAATCATATGAAAAGCAGCAAGGCAAAAACAACAAATAACACACAAGGGAATCCCCATCAGGATAACAGCTGATCTCTCAGCAGAAACTCTACAAGCCAGAAGGGAGTGGCAGGACATAATTAAAGTGATGAAGGAGAAAAACCTGCAACCAAGATTACCCTACCCAGCAAGGATCTCATTCAGATTGGATGGAGAAATTAAAACGGTTACAGACAAGCAAAAGCTGAGAGAGTTCAGCACCACCAAACCAGCTTTACAACAAATGCTAAAGGAACTTCTCTAGGCAAGAAACACAACAGAAGGAAAAGACCTACAATAACGAACCCAAAACAATTAAGAAAATGGGAATAGGAACATACATATCGATAATTACCTTAAAGGGAAATGGACTAAATGCTCCCACCAAAAGACACAGATTGGCTGAATGGATACAAGAACAAGACCCATATATATGCTGTCTACAAGAGACCCACTTCAGACCTAGAGACACATACAGACTGAAAGTAAGGGGATGGAAAAAGATATTCCATGCAAATGGAAACCAAAGGAAAGCTGGAGTAGCAAGTCTCATATCAGACAAACTAGACTTTAAAATAAAGACTACTACAAGAGACAAAGAAGGACACTACATAATGATCAAGGGATCGATCCAAGAAGAAGATATAACAATTGTAAATATTTATGCACCCAACATAGGAGCACCTCAATACATAAGGCAAATACTAACAGCCATAAAAGGAGACATCGACAGTAACACACTCATAGTAGGGGACTTTAACACCCCACTTTCACCAATGGACAGATCATCCAAAATGAAAATAAATAAGGAAACACAAGCTTTAAATGATACATTAAACAAGATGGACTTAATTGATATTTATAGGACATTCCATCCAAAAACAACAGAATACACGTTTTCCTCAAGTATTCATGGAACATTCTCCAGGATAGATCATATCTTGGGTCACAAATCAAGCCTTGGTACATTTAAGAAAATTGAAATTGTATCAAGTATCTTTTCCGACCACAGTGCTATGAGACTAGATGTCAATCACAGGAAAAGAGCTGTAAAAAATACAAACACATGGAGGCTAAACAATACACTACTTAATAACGAAGTGATCACTGAAGAAATCAAAGAGGAAATTTAAAAATACCTAGAAACAAATGACAATGGAGACACGACGACCCAAAACCTATGGGATGCAGCAAAAGCAGTTCTAAGAGGGAAGTTTATAGCAATACAACCCCACCTTAAGAAACAGGAAACATCTCGAATAAACAACCTAACCTTGCACCTAAAGCAATTAGAGGAAGAAGAACAAAAACATCCCAAAGTTAGCAGAAGGAAAGAAATCATAAAAATCAGATCAGAAATAACCGAAAAAGAAATGAAGGAAACGATAGCAAAGATCAATAAAACTAAAAGCTGGTTCTTTGAGAAGGTAAACAAAATTGATAAACCATTAGCCAGACTCATCAAGAAAAAAAGGGAGAAGACTCAAATCAATAGAATTAGAAATGAAAAAGGAGAAGTAACAACTGACACTGCAGAAATACAAAAGATCATGAGAGATGACTATAAGCAACTCTATGCCAATAAAATGGACAACCTGGAAGAAATGGACAAACTCTTAGAAATGCACAACCTGCCAAGACTGAATCAGGAAGAAATAGAAAATATGAACAGACCAATCACAAGCACTGAAATTGAAACTGTGATAAAAAAATCCTCCAACAAACAAAAGCCCAGGACCAGATGGCTTCACAGGCGAATTCTATCAAGCATTTAGAGAAGAGCTAACACCTATCCTTCTCAAACTCTTCCAAAATAGAGCAGAGGGAGGAACACTCCCAAACTCATTCTACGAGGCCACCATCACCTTGATACCAAAACCAGACAAGGATGTCACAAAGAAAGAAAACTACAGGCCAATATCACTGATGAACATAGATGCAAAAATCCTCAACAAAATACTAGCAAACAGAATCCAACAGCACATTAAAAGGATCATACACCATGATCAAGTGGGGTTTATTCCAGGAATGCAAGGATTCTTCAATATACGCAAATCAATCAACGTGATACACCATATTAACAAATTGAAGGAGAAAAACCATACAATCATCTCAATAGATGCAGAGAAAGCTTTCGACAAAATTCAACACCCATTTAGGATAAAAACCCTGCAGAAAGTAGGCATAGAGGGAACTTTCCTCAACATAATAAAAGCCATATATGACAAACCCACAGCCAGCATCGTCCTCAATGGTGAAAAACTGAAACCATTTCCACTAAGATCAGGAACAAGACAAGGTTGCCCACTCTCACCACTCTTAGTCAACATAGTTTTGGAAGGTTTAGCCACAGCAATCAGAGAAGAAAAGGAAATAAAAGGAATCCAAATCGGAAAAGAAGAAGTAAAGCTGTCACTGTTTGCAGATGACATGATACTATACATAGAGAATCCTAAAGATGCTACCAGAAAACTACTAGAGCTCATCAATGAAGTTGGTAAAGTTGCAGGATACAAAATTAATGCACAGAAATCTCTGGCATTCCTATATACTAATGATGAAAAATCTGAAAGTGAAATCAAGGAAACACTCCCATTTACCATCGCAACAAAAAGAATAAAATATCTAGGAATAAACCTACCTAAGGAGACAAAAGACCTGTATGCAGAAAATTATAAGACACTGATGAAAGAAATTAAAGATGATACAAATAGATGGAGAGATGTACCATGTTCTTGGATTGGAAGAATCGACATTGTGAAAATGACTCTACTACCCAAAGCAATCTACAGATTCAATGCAATCCCTATCAAACTACCACTGGCATTTTTCACAGAACTAGAACAAAAAATTTCACAATTTGTATGGAAACACAAAAGACCCCGAATAGCCAAAGCAATCTTGAGAACGAAAAATGGAGCTGGAGGACTCAGGCTCCCTGACTTCAGACTATACTACAAAGCTACAGTAATCAAGACAGTATGGTACTGGCACAAAAACAGAAGGATAGATCAATGGGACAGGATAGAAAGCCCAGAGATAAACCCACGGACATATGGTCACCTTATCTTTGATAAAGGAGCCAGGAATGTACAGTGGAGAAAGGACAGTCTCTTCAATAAGTGGTGCTGGGAAAACTGGACAGGGACATGTAAAAGTATGAGATTAGATCACTCCCTAACACCATACACAAAAATAAGCTCAGAATGGATTAAAGACCTAAATGTAAGGCCAGACACTATCAAACTCTTAGAGGAAAACATAGGCAGAACACTCTATGACATAAATCACAGCAAGATCCTTTTTGACCCACCTCCTAGAGAAATGGAAATAAAGACAAAAATAAACACATGGGACCTAATGACACTTCAAAGCTTTGGCACAGCAAAGGAAACCATAAACAAGACCAACAGACAACCCTCAGAATGGGAGAAAATATTTGCAAATGAAGCAACTGACAAAGGATTAATCTCCACAATTTATAAGCAGCTCATGCAGCTCAATAACAAAAAAACAAACAACCCAATCCAAAAATGGGCAGAAGACCTAAATAGACATTTCTCCACAGAAGATATACAGACTGCCAACAAACACATGAAAGGATGCTCAACATCTTTACTCATTAGAGAAATGCAAATCAAAACTACAATGAGATATCATCTCACACCAGTCAGAATGGCCATCATCAAAACATCTAGAAACAATAAATGCTGGAGAGGGTGTGGAAAAAAGGGAACACTCTTGCACTGCTGGTGGGAATGTGAATTGGTACAGCCACTATGGAGAACGGTATGGAAGTTCCTTAAAAAACTACAAATAGAACTACCATACGACCCAGCAATCCCACTACTGGGCATATACCCTGAGAAAACCATAATTCAAAAAGAGACATGTACCAAAATGTTCATAGCAGCCCTATTTACAATAGCCCGGAGATGGAAACAACCTAAGTGTCCATCATCGGATGAATGGGTAAAGAAGATGTGGCACATATATACAATGGAATATTACTCAGCCATAAAAAGAAATGAAATTGAGCTATTTGTAATGAGGTGGATGGACCTAGAGTCTGTCATACAGAGTGAAGTAAGTCAGAAAGAGAAAGACAAATACTGTATGCTGACACATATATATGGAATTTAAGAAAAAAAATGTCATGAAGAACATAGGGGTAAGACAGGAATAAAGACACAGACCTACCAGAGAATGGACTTGAGGATATGGGGAGGGGGAAGGGTAAGCTGTGACAAAGTGAAAGAGCGGCATGGACATATATACACTACCAAACGTAAGGTAGATAGCTAGTGGGAAGCAGCCGCATAGCACAGGGAGATCAGCTCGGTGCTTTGTGACCGCCTGGAGGGGTGGGATAGGGAGGGTGGGAGGGAGACGCAAAAGGGAGGGGATATGGGAACATATGTATATGTATAGCTGATTAAATTTGTTATAAAGAAAAAAAAATACTATACTTTATAGATGTACAGTTTCTTGTATGCTAGTTATATCTCAATAAAGCTGTTAAAATATCTGCATAAAAAAGAGATTGCATGGAAGGGGGATAAGACTTCTGAAAAAGTACAGTAAGGAACTCGGCAAAACAACACATTTACTGATAAAAATCATTAAAAAAAAAAAAAGAACAGTAAGCCAAAGTCTCTGCAAGTTGTCCTAAAGGCATACAGCATTTTAAGAAATAATCATTCAAGAAAATCCACTAAATCTTGGGAAGAACAGTGAGAGTCTGTGGCACTGGAGCCATGGCCCACTCCCTTACCCACCTAGCCCCCAGCTCTTTGTAATGGAAGCTCTACCCAGGTAGGTGCAGCCAAGGAGATGGGGGCTTCTTCTTCCCCTGGCTTCCATGCTTAAAGAATTAAAGTAAGATAAAATAAAAATTTCTCATCAAAGAGAAAATGCCATCAAGAGATGGAAATTATTTTTTTAAAAAGAAACAAATGTGGACTTCCCTGGGGGTCCAGTGGTTAAGACTCCGCGCCTCCACTGCAGGGGGCATGGGTTTGATCCCTAGTCGAGGAACTAAGATCCTGCATGCTGTGTGATGTAGTCAAAAAAGAAAAAAAAAGAAGAACCAAATGGAAATAATTCAGGGGTTAAAAAAGTACAATAACCAAAATAAGGCTCAACAGTACATCTGAGCTGGCAGAAGAAACGACCAGCAAACCTGAAGATAGAACAATGGAGACTATGAAATCTGAAGAACAGAGAGAAAAACAATGTAGGAAAGTGAAGAGAGCCTCAGACAAATGTGAGATGTCATTAAATGCAACAATATATATGTAGTGGGAGTACCAGAAAGAGGGGAGAAAGGGACAGAATATTTAAAGTATTAATGGCTGAAAATTTCCCAAAGTTGATGAAAAACAATATGTATATCCAGCAAACTCTATAAACTCCAAGAAAGATGAACACAAAGAGATCTACATCCAGACATAACATAGGCAAAATCTGGAAAGCAAAAATAAAGATAAGATCTTGAAAGCAAAAAGGGAAAAACAATTTGTTACATACAAGGGCACTACAGTAAAATTAACAGCTAACTTCTTAACAGAAACGATGTAGGTTACAAGGCAATGGCATAGTATATTCAAATTCCTGAAAGTAAAAGAGTGTCAACCAAGTATCTTATATTCAGCAAATTATCTTGCAAAAATGAAGGTAAAATAAAGACATTCCCAGATAAATAAAAACTGAGAATACCTGTTGCTGGCAGACCTCTCTTACAAGAAATATTAAAGGTGAAATATTATTCAGCCCGCAAAATGGAACAAAGTACTGATACATAGTGCAACGTGGATGAAACGTAAAAACATCATGCTAACTAAAAGAAGGCATTCATAAAGGACCACATACTGTATGATTCCACTCATATGAAATATGCAGGATAGCCACATCGATAGAGACAAAGTAGATTAGTCGTTACCCATGGCTGGGGATGGGGAGGATGGAAAGGAGGGACTGCTAATAAGTACAGGGCTTCTTTTGGGGATGATGAAAATTTCTGAAAACTGATGGTAGTGATGGTTGCACAGCTCTGTGAATATACTAAAAACCATTGAATTCTATACTTTAAAGGGATGAATTGTATGGTATGTGAATTATACATGCCTAATAAAAATAAATAGTAAAGAAAGTCCTTCAGATTGAAAGCAAATGACATCAGATGGTAACTTGAATCCAAACCAAAAAAAAAAAAAAAAAGCGAAGCGCTAGTAAATATGGGTAACTATAAAAATCAGTATGATTACATATTTCTTTTCTTTTCTTAAGTGCCTTAAAAAATAACTGCATAAAACAATATGTATTGTGGGCCTCTAACATATAGAAATATAATATATGTGACAGTAACTGCACAAGGAGCACAGCTGCATTGGAGTAAAGGAATATCACCTCAGACAGTAACTCAAATCCACAAGAATAAATGAAGAGATCAGAAATGGTCAATAAGAAGGTTAATATAACAACCTCTATAAATCATGCTTGTTTTCCTTTATTCTCTCAGTGTTTTTACACGAAATAAAAGTATATAAAGCAAGAAACATGACCAGTAAGGTATTACTGGGTCTCTCACATATAATAGCAAAAGAGTTAGAAGGAAGAGAGCTAGATAGGAGCAGTGTTTCTATATTTCATTGTTAGTGAGTTATTACACATCCTAACAGATTCTGATAAGACATATATTTTAAGTCCTAGAGCAACCACTAAGAAATGACTAAGAAAAAGTGAAAAATTAACAGAATTAAAATGTTACACTAGAAAATACTCTCTTAATACAAAAGAAAGCAGGAAAGGAGGAACAGAGGGAGAAAAAGACATGTAACATATAGAAAATAGAAAGCAAAATGGCAGATGTAAATGCAACCATATCAATATAACAGTAAACAAGAATGGATTAAACAAACCAAGCCAAAAGGCAGAGTTTCTAAGACTGGATAAAAAAACACATGATCCAACTAATGGTGTCTAGAGGTAACATGCTTTATTTTCAAAGACACAAATAGGCTGAAAGTAAAAGAAGAGAAAAATATATACCAAGAAAACAACAACCAAAAAAGAGAATGGAATGACTATACTAATGTCAGGCACATTAGACTTTAAAACAAAAAAATATTACCAGAGATAATGATAAAATTATTGTAGTAATGACAAATGAAGTCACAATCACATCATAATGGTAAAAGGTCAAGCCGTGAGGAAGATGTGACAATTACAAACATATACACACCTAAAAACAGAACCCCAAAATACACCAAGCAACAAACGACAGAACTGAAGGATGAAATAAACCATTACAAAATAATAGTTGGAGATTTCAATACTTTCAACAGTGGATAGGGCAGCTAGGCAGAAGATCAACAAGGAAATTGAAACTAACTAGACAAAACAGACAAAATACAGCATTCCACCAAACATCAGTAGAATACATTCTTCTCAAATTCACATGGAACATTCTTCAAGACAGACCGGATTCTAGCCCATATAACATGCCTCAATAAGTTTTAAATTTTAAAATAAATTTAAGGGAATTCCCTGGCGGTCCAGTCATTAGGACTCCACGCTTCCGCTGCAGGGGGCATGGGTTCGATCCCTGGTGGGGCAACTAAGATCCTGCAAACCACACAGCACAGCCAAAAAAAAAAATAATAAATTAAATTAATTAAATTGAAAAAGAAACAAAGTATGTTCTCTGACCACAAGAGAATTAGATTACAAATCAATAAAAGGCAGCAATTTGGAAAATTCACAAATATGTGAAAATTAAGCAACACACTCTTTAATAGTCAGTGTGTTAAACAAGTGGAATGATAAATTAGAAAATACTTTAGCTGAATGAATATAAAAACACAACATACTAAAACTTACAAAATGTAGCTAAAGCAATGTTCAGAAGGAAATCTATAGCTGTAAAATGCCTGTATTAAAAAAGAAGAAAAATCTCAAATCATTTATGGTCAACTGATTTTCCACAAAGGTACCAAGACAGGGCTTCCCTGGTGGCGCAGTGGCTGAGAGTCTGCCTGGCGATGCAGGGGACATGGGTTTGTGCCCCGGTCTGGGAAGATCCCACATGCCGCGGAGCAGCTGGGTCCGTGAGCCATGGCCACTGAGCCTGCGCGTCCGGAGCCTGTGCCCCGCAACGGGAGAGGCCACAACAGTGAGAGGCCCGTGTACCGCAAAAGAAAACAAAACAAAACAAAGTACCAAGACTATTCAATGAGAAAAGAACGGTATTTTCAAGTGCTGGAAGAACTGATACATACATGCAAAAGAATAAATTTGGACTCCTACCTCATACAGTATATAAAAGTTAACTAAAGATTGATCGCAGGCCTAAGAATAAGTTGGACTTCATCAAAATTAAAAACTTGTGTACTGCAAACCATATCATAAATAAAATGAAAGGACAACCCACAAAATTGGAGAGAATTTGCAAATCATATATCTGATAAGGGGCTTGCATCCAGACTATATAAGGAACTGAGACAACTCAATGATAAAAAGATAAGAATTCAATTTAAAAAATGGGCAAAGGATCTGAACAGACATTTCTCCCGAGAAGATATACAAATGGATAATAAGCACATGGAAAGATGCTCAACATCGTTAGCCATCAGGGAAATGTAAATCAAAACCACAATGAGGGGGCTTCCCTGGTGGCGCAGTGGTTGAGAGTCCGCCTGCCGATGCAGGGGACGCAGGTTCGTGCCCCGGTCCGGGAGGATCCCGCTTGCTGCGGTGCGGCTGGGCCCGAGAGCCATGGTCGCTGAGCCTGCGCATCCGGAGCCTGTGCTCCACAACGGGCGAGGCCACAAACACTGAGAGGCCCACGTACCACAAAACAAACAAACAAACAAATAAACAAACACCCCACAACGAGCTACCACTTTACACCCACTAGGATGGTTATAATGAAAAAGACAGATAAGAAGTGTTTAGCAAGGATGTGGAGAAACTGGAACTTTCATACAATGCTGGTGGAAATTTAAAATGACCCGGCCATTTTGGAAAACAGTCCGGCAGTTCCTTAAACGGTTAGACATAGTTACCCTTTGACCCAGCAATTCCACTCTGAGCTGTATACCCAAGAGAAATGAGGACTTATGTCCAAAAACAACTTATACATAAATGTTCTTAACAGCACTATTTGCAAGAGCCAAAGGACGAAAACAACCCAAATGCCCCTCAACTGATGAATGGATAAATAAAATGTTGTCTCTCCAGAGAATGGAATATCATTCATCCATAAAAAGAAATGAAGCACTGATGCATGGTACAACATGGATGAACCTTGACAACATTATTCTAAGTGAACAAACTAGACACAGAATGGCACATATTGTATGATCCCAAGTATATGAAATGTCCAGAATAGGGAGACCCATAGAAAAAGTAGGTTGGTAGACTGGTGGTTGCCCAGGGCAGAGGAGCTGGGGGCTACAGGGCCTGTGTGTCACCGCTCGTGGATATAATCTTCTGGGGTGATGAAAATGCTCTAGAATTAGATTGTGGGATGGGTGTACAATCCTAAGAATACACTAAAAAATCACTGTACACTTTAAATGGGTGATTCATATGGCATGTGAATTATACCTCAATAAAGCTGTTTAAACAATTACTCGAAAGGGCAGGCAGAATGGTGGTTAGGCTAAATTGCGTCTATTTTCTTTCTGGCTACAAAGTTATAAGCACCTAGAAGGCTGCTGGTCCCAGATGGTCCTGGGATAGTTCTGAACAGCAACAGGACACCCAGACCAGACCCAAGCGTAGGCCAGAGGGAATGGCTGGACCGAATTCTACAGGGGGCGGGGGTCTGGCCCCCCACAGGCCTATCATGGGGTGATCAAGCTCACTCACCAAGCATGGCGCTGATGAGCCTGTCGGGACGGGCCCGGGCAGATGTGGAACACAGAGTGTTGAAATACAGCCCAGAGCCCTCCCGGATGGGGCTGAGCATCGGGGGCGGCGTGTAGGCAGGGCACTGGGACACTCCCTTCAGGAGACGGTCCACCAGGAACACGGGCGAGCACAGGCAGCTCTGGCGGCATCCTCCCGGGCCCGGCTCCCCAGACATGGAGGGCGGAGGAGGGATGAGCAGTGCCTTGGGCCGTGGGAGCTTCTTCCGCTTCCTGTGTTGGCTGCTCTCCTGTCTCTCTCTTCCCCGTCCTTCTCCTGTCCCTGGAGAAGAAGAGACTTCAGAACCATAGGGGTCACCTGAGGCCACCGGCCCCACAGCTCAGTCCTCAAGATGGCCTGAGACTGGGAAAGGGTACTGACCAGCCAGACGCACACCCAGCATGGCCGTGCAAAGAGTCCTCAGCACAGGAAGCCGGGCAGGGCCACCACGCCTGAGCCAGACTCCAGACCCTAAGCCGGGCGATGTTTGAGGCTGGGGCCTTCTCAGGCACCCACACCCCCCAAGGAGAGGCCCTCACTCAGACCATTTTGGAAACTCATGTCCGTTGTTAAAGTGACTGGCACTTAAAGTGTGGGGGCCAGACGGATGCAACAGCATGACAAAAGGAAAACCTGTTGCCCTCAAAATGACAGCAGCTCCTGGGAGACAAACAGTGGGCTCCATGCACCCCGTACCCGAGTCCAGCATGGACTTCTCCAGGTGGGCTCTTCCAGCACAGGCTGAAGAGACGACGGCTTGAGCTTGCTACACTCTCTCTTACCTCCACGCAATCTCCCCTCCTCTCTGCCCATCTTACCCCTCCTCATCCTCCAGCTCTCAGCTGCAACACCCCCTTCCTCAGGCAGGGTCTCTGGTGCCCTCGGGGCTCCTACAGCTCCCTCTCCCAGCCCGGCCCGTTCTGGGTCGTCAGTGTCCGGGGATGGGTCTATCTACCCCGCTGGGCTGGGAGCCCCAGGAGACGGGGGCAGGCCTGTTGTGGTCGCTGCAGTGTCCCCAGCCCTGCCCAACACAGGGCCAGGCACAAAAGAAGCTCACTGGAGGTTGAATGGATGAATGAACACGCAAATCAAGCTCTTATGGAGTCAGGATTTGGGGGCTTTTCTCACAGCTCCCACTGGCAGCTGGAAAGCAGCTGGAAGGAAGTGCACCCACCTTGCTCCCCGGGGGATGGTTCGCTGGAGCCACAGGCACCGACACAGGGACCACCAAAGGGGCGGTGGTCATGTTGTCCAAGGACTTCCTGGCTCTCGGGGAACTCTGCCTGTCCCCCTCCGGCCTCAGCACCTGTCTTCGTGGCTTGCAAAACTCCATGCCACACACCTACACACAGAGAAGAGCCAGCCCTTTAAGAGACACAGTATGTAGGGAGAAAGGGGCCTCTCCAGAGCAGCACAGCCCTGACTCCCGGCCCCCAGCCAGGCTCCCCGCAGGAGGACGGCTCCATCCTGAGATGAATGGCAGCTTCGAGCCCCTTCACCTGCGGCTCCTGCTTCCCTCGAGGTGACGGCCACTGGTCGCTGTGAAAACACATGTGGCTGCTCAGCCCTCTCTCTGTATAAAACATCTGGCTGCAATTCTTGCAGACGTAAGTGCTCCTTGGCTCTGCCCAGTCTGTGGGACCACCATTGTGCTGGTTACTGTGGGGAAGAAAGGGAGAATGGGACTCTGTCCCCAAACACTGATCCTCTGACAGCTTTGGACGAACCCTAAAGAAATGGAGATGATGCCCCCGATTCCCCGTGGCCTGGTGCTCACCCCTTCAGGAGTGAAGCATCCAGAGCTCGCTCACCCAGGCCCAGCACATCAAAGCCACCAGAGGATTCCCGAGGGGCTTCGGAACTTACCAGCCACACGCCATGTTCTCCTCCTTCATCGGGTGGGGGACCCGGTAGATATTTCCACCCTGAAGACGAAAATACATCTGAGCCAACATATCAGAAATGAGATGCAAGAGTGAAAACTATAAGACTTGGAAGAAAACACAGGTATAATTCTTGGTGACCCGGGAGTAAGCAGTGGTTTCTTGGATGACTCCAAAACCAAACAAAAGACAGACATATTGGACTTCATCAAAACTTACAACTTCTGACGGATACACCAGAAATACAGCTACACGTGGAACAACTCCTACAGAACACCTACTGAACGCTGGCAGAAGATCCCAGACCTCCCAAAAGGCAAGAAACTCCCCACATACCTGGGTAGGGCAAAGCAGAGAGATTCCCGCACAGAGGATCGGTGCCGAGCGGCACTCTCCAGCCCGAGAGGCTTGTCTGCTCGCCCGCTGGGGCGGGCGGCGCTGGAAGCTGAGGCTCGGGCTTCGGGCAGAGCGCAGGGAGAGGACTGGGGCTGGCGGCGAGAACTCAGCCTGAAGGGGGCTAATGTGCCACAGCTAGCCGAGAGGGAGTCCGGGAAAACTCTGGAGCTGCCGAAGAGGCAAGAGACTTTTTCTTCCCTCTTGGTTTCCTGGTGCGCGAGGAGAGGGAATTAAGAGCGCTGCTTAAAGGAGCTCCACAGACGGCTGAAAGCGCGGAGCCCAGTGACGGGCGTGGGACGCTGGGGCCGCTGCTGCCGCCGCCAAGAGGCCTGTGTGCGAGCGCAGGTCACTGTCCACACCGCCCTGCCGGGAGCCTGTGCAGCCCGCCACTACTGGGGTCCCGGGATCCAGGGGCGGCTTCCCTGGGAGAACGCACGGCGCGCCTCGGGCTGGTGCAACGTCACGCGGGCCTCTGCCGCTGCAGGCTCGCCCCGCACTCCGTGCCCCTCCTTCCCACCCGGCCTGAGTGAGCCAGAGTCCCCGAAGAGGCTGCTCCTTTAACCCTGTCCTGTCTGAGCGAAGAACAGACGCCCTCCGGCGACCTACACGCAGAGGCGGGGCCAAATCCAAAGCTGAGACCCAGGAGCTGTGAGAACAAAGAAGAGAAAGGGAAACCTCTCCCAGCAGCCTCAGAAGCAGCGGATTAAAGCTCCACAATCAACTTGATGTACCCTGCATCTGTGGAATACATGAATAGACAACAAATCATCCCAGATTGAGGAGCCAGGAGTCACTGCTGTGCCTCTGAGGTGGGAGAGCCAACTTCAGGACACTGGTCCACAAGAGACCTCCCAGCTCCACATAATATCAAACGGCGAAAATCTTCCAGAGATCTCTCTCCATCTCAACACCAGCACCCAGCTTCACTCAACGACCAGCAAGCTACAGTGCTGGACACCCTATGCCAAACAACTAGCAACACAGGAACACAACGCCACCCATTAGCAGAGAGGTGGCCTAAAATCATAAAAAGTCCGCAGACACCCCAAAACACACCACCAGACCTGGACCTGCCCACCAGAAAGACAAGATCCAGCCTCATCCACCAGAACACAGGCACTAGTCCCCTCCACCAGGAAGCCTACACAACCCACTAAACCAACCTTAGCCACTGGGGACAGACACCAAAAACAACGGGAACTACGAACCTGCAGCCTGCAAAAAGGAGACCCCAAACACAGTAACATAAGCAAAATGAGAAGACAGAAAAACACACAGCAGGAGAAGGAGCAACATAAAAACCCACCAGACCTAACAAATGAAGAGGTAATAGGCAGTCTACCTGAAAAAGAATTCACAATAATGATGGTAAAGATGATCCAAGATTCTATTTCCAAGATCCAAAATCTTGGAAATAGAATAGACAAAATGCAAGAAACAGTTAACAAGGACCTAGAAGAACTAAAGGTGAATCAAGCATCGATTAAAAACACAATAAGTGAAATGAAAAATACTCTAGATGGGATCAATAGCAGAATAACTGAGGCAGAAGAACGGATAAGTGAGGTGGAAGATAAAATAGTGGAAATAACTGCTGCAGAGCAAAATAAAGAAAAAAGAATGAAAAGAACAGAGGACAGTCTCAGAGACCTCTGGGACAACATTAAACGCACCAACATTCGAATTATAGGGGTTCCAGAAGAAGAAGAGAAAAAGAAAGGGACTGAGACAATATTTGAAGAGATTCTAGTTGAAAACTTCCCTAATATGGGAAAGGAAAGAGTTAATCAAGTCCAGGAGGCACAGAGAGTCCCATACAGAATAAATCCAAGGAGAAATACGCCAAGACACATATTAATCAAACTGTCAAAAATTAAACACAAAGAAATCATATGAAAAGCAGCAAGGCAAAAACAACAAATAACACACAAGGGAATCCCCATCAGGATAACAGCTGATCTCTCAGCAGAAACTCTACAAGCCAGAAGGGAGTGGCAGGACATAATTAAAGTGATGAAGGAGAAAAACCTGCAACCAAGATTACCCTACCCAGCAAGGATCTCATTCAGATTGGATGGAGAAATTAAAACGGTTACAGACAAGCAAAAGCTGAGAGAGTTCAGCACCACCAAACCAGCTTTACAACAAATGCTAAAGGAACTTCTCTAGGCAAGAAACACAACAGAAGGAAAAGACCTACAATAACGAACCCAAAACAATTAAGAAAATGGGAATAGGAACATACATATCGATAATTACCTTAAAGGGAAATGGACTAAATGCTCCCACCAAAAGACACAGATTGGCTGAATGGATACAAGAACAAGACCCATATATATGCTGTCTACAAGAGACCCACTTCAGACCTAGAGACACATACAGACTGAAAGTAAGGGGATGGAAAAAGATATTCCATGCAAATGGAAACCAAAGGAAAGCTGGAGTAGCAAGTCTCATATCAGACAAACTAGACTTTAAAATAAAGACTACTACAAGAGACAAAGAAGGACACTACATAATGATCAAGGGATCGATCCAAGAAGAAGATATAACAATTGTAAATATTTATGCACCCAACATAGGAGCACCTCAATACATAAGGCAAATACTAACAGCCATAAAAGGAGACATCGACAGTAACACACTCATAGTAGGGGACTTTAACACCCCACTTTCACCAATGGACAGATCATCCAAAATGAAAATAAATAAGGAAACACAAGCTTTAAATGATACATTAAACAAGATGGACTTAATTGATATTTATAGGACATTCCATCCAAAAACAACAGAATACACGTTTTCCTCAAGTATTCATGGAACATTCTCCAGGATAGATCATATCTTGGGTCACAAATCAAGCCTTGGTACATTTAAGAAAATTGAAATTGTATCAAGTATCTTTTCCGACCACAGTGCTATGAGACTAGATGTCAATCACAGGAAAAGAGCTGTAAAAAATACAAACACATGGAGGCTAAACAATACACTACTTAATAACGAAGTGATCACTGAAGAAATCAAAGAGGAAATTTAAAAATACCTAGAAACAAATGACAATGGAGACACGACGACCCAAAACCTATGGGATGCAGCAAAAGCAGTTCTAAGAGGGAAGTTTATAGCAATACAACCCCACCTTAAGAAACAGGAAACATCTCGAATAAACAACCTAACCTTGCACCTAAAGCAATTAGAGGAAGAAGAACAAAAACATCCCAAAGTTAGCAGAAGGAAAGAAATCATAAAAATCAGATCAGAAATAACCGAAAAAGAAATGAAGGAAACGATAGCAAAGATCAATAAAACTAAAAGCTGGTTCTTTGAGAAGGTAAACAAAATTGATAAACCATTAGCCAGACTCATCAAGAAAAAAAGGGAGAAGACTCAAATCAATAGAATTAGAAATGAAAAAGGAGAAGTAACAACTGACACTGCAGAAATACAAAAGATCATGAGAGATGACTATAAGCAACTCTATGCCAATAAAATGGACAACCTGGAAGAAATGGACAAACTCTTAGAAATGCACAACCTGCCAAGACTGAATCAGGAAGAAATAGAAAATATGAACAGACCAATCACAAGCACTGAAATTGAAACTGTGATAAAAAAATCCTCCAACAAACAAAAGCCCAGGACCAGATGGCTTCACAGGCGAATTCTATCAAGCATTTAGAGAAGAGCTAACACCTATCCTTCTCAAACTCTTCCAAAATAGAGCAGAGGGAGGAACACTCCCAAACTCATTCTACGAGGCCACCATCACCTTGATACCAAAACCAGACAAGGATGTCACAAAGAAAGAAAACTACAGGCCAATATCACTGATGAACATAGATGCAAAAATCCTCAACAAAATACTAGCAAACAGAATCCAACAGCACATTAAAAGGATCATACACCATGATCAAGTGGGGTTTATTCCAGGAATGCAAGGATTCTTCAATATACGCAAATCAATCAACGTGATACACCATATTAACAAATTGAAGGAGAAAAACCATACGATCATCTCAATAGATGCAGAGAAAGCTTTCGACAAAATTCAACACCCATTTAGGATAAAAACCCTGCAGAAAGTAGGCATAGAGGGAACTTTCCTCAACATAATAAAAGCCATATATGACAAACCCACAGCCAGCATCGTCCTCAATGGTGAAAAACTGAAACCATTTCCACTAAGATCAGGAACAAGACAAGGTTGCCCACTCTCACCACTCTTAGTCAACATAGTTTTGGAAGGTTTAGCCACAGCAATCAGAGAAGAAAAGGAAATAAAAGGAATCCAAATCGGAAAAGAAGAAGTAAAGCTGTCACTGTTTGCAGATGACATGATACTATACATAGAGAATCCTAAAGATGCTACCAGAAAACTACTAGAGCTCATCAATGAAGTTGGTAAAGTTGCAGGATACAAAATTAATGCACAGAAATCTCTGGCATTCCTATATACTAATGATGAAAAATCTGAAAGTGAAATCAAGGAAACACTCCCATTTACCATCGCAACAAAAAGAATAAAATATCTAGGAATAAACCTACCTAAGGAGACAAAAGACCTGTATGCAGAAAATTATAAGACACTGATGAAAGAAATTAAAGATGATACAAATAGATGGAGAGATGTACCATGTTCTTGGATTGGAAGAATCGACATTGTGAAAGTGACTCTACTACCCAAAGCAATCTACAGATTCAATGCAATCCCTATCAAACTACCACTGGCATTTTTCACAGAACTAGAACAAAAAATTTCACAATTTGTATGGAAACACAAAAGACCCCGAATAGCCAAAGCAATCTTGAGAACGAAAAATGGAGCTGGAGGACTCAGGCTCCCTGACTTCAGACTATACTACAAAGCTACAGTAATCAAGACAGTATGGTACTGGCACAAAAACAGAAGGATAGATCAATGGAACAGGATAGAAAGCCCAGAGATAAACCCACGGACATATGGTCACCTTATCTTTGATAAAGGAGCCAGGAATGTACAGTGGAGAAAGGACAGTCTCTTCAATAAGTGGTGCTGGGAAAACTGGACAGGGACATGTAAAAGTATGAGATTAGATCACTCCCTAACACCATACACAAAAATAAGCTCAGAATGGATTAAAGACCTAAATGTAAGGCCAGACACTATCAAACTCTTAGAGGAAAACATAGGCAGAACACTCTATGACATAAATCACAGCAAGATCCTTTTTGACCCACCTCCTAGAGAAATGGAAATAAAGACAAAAATAAACACATGGGACCTAATGACACTTCAAAGCTTTGGCACAGCAAAGGAAACCATAAACAAGACCAACAGACAACCCTCAGAATGGGAGAAAATATTTGCAAATGAAGCAACTGACAAAGGATTAATCTCCACAATTTATAAGCAGCTCATGCAGCTCAATAACAAAAAAACAAACAACCCAATCCAAAAATGGGCAGAAGACCTAAATAGACATTTCTCCACAGAAGATATACAGACTGCCAACAAACACATGAAAGGATGCTCAACATCTTTACTCATTAGAGAAATGCAAATCAAAACTACAATGAGATATCATCTCACACCAGTCAGAATGGCCATCATCAAAACATCTAGAAACAATAAATGCTGGAGAGGGTGTGGAAAAAAGGGAACACTCTTGCACTGCTGGTGGGAATGTGAATTGGTACAGCCACTATGGAGAACGGTATGGAAGTTCCTTAAAAAACTACAAATAGAACTACCATACGACCCAGCAATCCCACTACTGGGCATATACCCTGAGAAAACCATAATTCAAAAAGAGACATGTACCAAAATGTTCATAGCAGCCCTATTTACAATAGCCCGGAGATGGAAACAACCTAAGTGTCCATCATCGGATGAATGGGTAAAGAAGATGTGGCACATATATACAATGGAATATTACTCAGCCATAAAAAGAAATGAAATTGAGCTATTTGTAATGAGGTGGATGGACCTAGAGTCTGTCATACAGAGTGAAGTAAGTCAGAAAGAGAAAGACAAATACTGTATGCTGACACATATATATGGAATTTAAGAAAAAAAATGTCATGAAGAACATAGGGGTAAGACAGGAATAAAGACACAGACCTACCAGAGAATGGACATGAGGATATGGGGAGGGGGAAGGGTAAGCTGTGACAAAGTGAAAGAGCGGCATGGACATATATACACTACCAAACGTAAGGTAGATAGCTAGTGGGAAGCAGCCGCATAGCACAGGGAGATCAGCTCGGTGCTTTGTGACCGCCTGGAGGGGTGGGATAGGGAGGGTGGGAGGGAGACGCAAAAGGGAGGGGATATGGGAACATATGTATATGTATAGCTGATTAAATTTGTTATAAAGAAAAAAAAATACTATACTTTATAGATGTACAGTTTCTTGTATGCTAGTTATATCTCAATAAAGCTGTTAAAATATCTGCATAAAAAAGAGATTGCATGGAAGGGGGATAAGACTTCTGAAAAAGTACAGTAAGGAACTCGGCAAAACAACACATTTACTGATAAAAATCATTAAAAAAAAAAAAAGAACAGTAAGCCAAAGTCTCTGCAAGTTGTCCTAAAGGCATACAGCATTTTAAGAAATAATCATTCAAGAAAATCCACTAAATCTTGGGAAGAACAGTGAGAGTCTGTGGCACTGGAGCCATGGCCCACTCCCTTACCCACCTAGCCCCCAGCTCTTTGTAATGGAAGCTCTACCCAGGTAGGTGCAGCCAAGGAGATGGGGGCTTCTTCTTCCCCTGGCTTCCATGCTTAAAGAATTAAAGTAAGATAAAATAAAAATTTCTCATCAAAGAGAAAATGCCATCAAGAGATGGAAATTATTTTTTTAAAAAGAAACAAATGTGGACTTCCCTGGGGGTCCAGTGGTTAAGACTCCGCGCCTCCACTGCAGGGAGCATGGGTTTGATCCCTAGTCGAGGAACTAAGATCCTGCATGCTGTGTGATGTAGTCAAAAAAGAAAAAAAAAGAAGAACCAAATGGAAATAATTCAGGGGTTAAAAAAGTACAATAACCAAAATAAGGCTCAACAGTACATCTGAGCTGGCAGAAGAAACGACCAGCAAACCTGAAGATAGAACAATGGAGACTATGAAATCTGAAGAACAGAGAGAAAAACAATGTAGGAAAGTGAAGAGAGCCTCAGACAAATGTGAGATGTCATGAAATGCAACAATATATATGTAGTGGGAGTACCAGAAAGAGGGGAGAAAGGGACAGAATATTTAAAGTATTAATGGCTGAAAATTTCCCAAAGTTGATGAAAAACAATATGTATATCCAGCAAACTCTATAAACTCCAAGAAAGATGAACACAAAGAGATCTACATCCAGACATAACATAGGCAAAATCTGGAAAGCAAAAATAAAGATAAGATCTTGAAAGCAAAAAGGGAAAAACAATTTGTTACATACAAGGACACTACAGTAAAATTAACAGCTAACTTCTTAACAGAAACGATGTAGGTTACAAGGCAATGGCATAGTATATTCAAATTCCTGAAAGTAAAAGAGTGTCAACCAAGTATCTTATATTCAGCAAATTATCTTGCAAAAATGAAGGTAAAATAAAGACATTCCCAGATAAATAAAAACTGAGAATACCTGTTGCTGGCAGACCTCTCTTACAAGAAATATTAAAGGTGAAATATTATTCAGCCCGCAAAATGGAACAAAGTACTGATACATAGTGCAACGTGGATGAAACGTAAAAACATCATGCTAACTAAAAGAAGGCATTCATAAAGGACCACATACTGTATGATTCCACTCATATGAAATATGCAGGATAGCCACATCGATAGAGACAAAGTAGATTAGTCGTTACCCATGGCTGGGGATGGGGAGGATGGAAAGGAGGGACTGCTAATAAGTACAGGGCTTCTTTTGGGGATGATGAAAATTTCTGAAAACTGATGGTAGTGATGGTTGCACAGCTCTGTGAATATACTAAAAACCATTGAATTCTATACTTTAAAGGGATGAATTGTATGGTATGTGAATTATACATGCCTAATAAAAATAAATAGTAAAGAAAGTCCTTCAGATTGAAAGCAAATGACATCAGATGGTAACTTGAATCCAAACCAAAAAAAAAAAAAAAAAGCGAAGCGCTAGTAAATATGGGTAACTATAAAAATCAGTATGATTACATATTTCTTTTCTTTTCTTAAGTGCCTTAAAAAATAACTGCATAAAACAATATGTATTGTGGGCCTCTAACATATAGAAATATAATATATGTGACAGTAACTGCACAAGGAGCACAGCTGCATTGGAGTAAAGGAATATCACCTCAGACAGTAACTCAAATCCACAAGAATAAATGAAGAGATCAGAAATGGTCAATAAGAAGGTTAATATAACAACCTCTATAAATCATGCTTGTTTTCCTTTATTCTCTCAGTGTTTTTACACGAAATAAAAGTATATAAAGCAAGAAACATGACCAGTAAGGTATTACTGGGTCTCTCACATATAATAGCAAAAGAGTTAGAAGGAAGAGAGCTAGATAGGAGCAGTGTTTCTATATTTCATTGTTAGTGAGTTATTACACATCCTAACAGATTCTGATAAGACATATATTTTAAGTCCTAGAGCAACCACTAAGAAATGACTAAGAAAAAGTGAAAAATTAACAGAATTAAAATGTTACACTAGAAAATACTCTCTTAATACAAAAGAAAGCAGGAAAGGAGGAACAGAGGGAGAAAAAGACATGTAACATATAGAAAATAGAAAGCAAAATGGCAGATGTAAATGCAACCATATCAATATAACAGTAAACAAGAATGGATTAAACAAACCAAGCCAAAAGGCAGAGTTTCTAAGACTGGATAAAAAAACACATGATCCAACTAATGGTGTCTAGAGGTAACATGCTTTATTTTCAAAGACACAAATAGGCTGAAAGTAAAAGAAGAGAAAAATATATACCAAGAAAACAACAACCAAAAAAGAGAATGGAATGACTATACTAATGTCAGGCACATTAGACTTTAAAACAAAAAAATATTACCAGAGATAATGATAAAATTATTGTAGTAATGACAAATGAAGTCACAATCACATCATAATGGTAAAAGGTCAAGCCGTGAGGAAGATGTGACAATTACAAACATATACACACCTAAAAACAGAACCCCAAAATACACCAAGCAACAAACGACAGAACTGAAGGATGAAATAAACCATTACAAAATAATAGTTGGAGATTTCAATACTTTCAACAGTGGATAGGGCAGCTAGGCAGAAGATCAACAAGGAAATTGAAACTAACTAGACAAAACAGACAAAATACAGCATTCCACCAAACATCAGTAGAATACATTCTTCTCAAATTCACATGGAACATTCTTCAAGACAGACCGGATTCTAGCCCATATAACATGCCTCAATAAGTTTTAAATTTTAAAATAAATTTAAGGGAATTCCCTGGCGGTCCAGTCATTAGGACTCCACGCTTCCGCTGCAGGGGGCATGGGTTCGATCCCTGGTGGGGCAACTAAGATCCTGCAAACCACACAGCACAGCCAAACAAATTAAAAAAAATTTAATAAATTAAATTGAAAAAGAAACAAAGTATGTTCTCTGACCACAAGAGAATTAGATTACAAATCAATAAAAGGCAGCAATTTGGAAAATTCACAAATATGTGAAAATTAAGCAACACACTCTTTAATAGTCAGTGTGTTAAACAAGTGGAATGATAAATTAGAAAATACTTTAGCTGAATGAATATAAAAACACAACATACTAAAACTTACAAAATGTAGCTAAAGCAATGTTCAGAAGGAAATCTATAGCTGTAAAATGCCTGTATTAAAAAAGAAGAAAAATCTCAAATCATTTATGGTCAACTGATTTTCCACAAAGGTACCAAGACAGGGCTTCCCTGGTGGCGCAGTGGCTGAGAGTCTGCCTGGCGATGCAGGGGACATGGGTTTGTGCCCCGGTCTGGGAAGATCCCACATGCCGCGGAGCAGCTGGGTCCGTGAGCCATGGCCACTGAGCCTGCGCGTCCGGAGCCTGTGCCCCGCAACGGGAGAGGCCACAACAGTGAGAGGCCCGTGTACCGCAAAAGAAAACAAAACAAAACAAAGTACCAAGACTATTCAATGAGAAAAGAACAGTATTTTCAAGTGCTGGAAGAACTGATACATACATGCAAAAGAATAAATTTGGACTCCTACCTCATACAGTATATAAAAGTTAACTAAAGATTGATCGCAGGCCTAAGAATAAGTTGGACTTCATCAAAATTAAAAACTTGTGTACTGCAAACCATATCATAAATAAAATGAAAGGACAACCCACAAAATTGGAGAGAATTTGCAAATCATATATCTGATAAGGGGCTTGCATCCAGACTATATAAGGAACTGAGACAACTCAATGATAAAAAGATAAGAATTCAATTTAAAAAATGGGCAAAGGATCTGAACAGACATTTCTCCCGAGAAGATATACAAATGGATAATAAGCACATGGAAAGATGCTCAACATCGTTAGCCATCAGGGAAATGTAAATCAAAACCACAATGAGGGGGCTTCCCTGGTGGCGCAGTGGTTGAGAGTCCGCCTGCCGATGCAGGGGACGCAGGTTCGTGCCCCGGTCCGGGAGGATCCCGCTTGCTGCGGTGCGGCTGGGCCCGAGAGCCATGGTCGCTGAGCCTGCGCATCCGGAGCCTGTGCTCCACAACGGGCGAGGCCACAAACACTGAGAGGCCCACGTACCACAAAACAAACAAACAAACAAATAAACAAACACCCCACAACGAGCTACCACTTTACACCCACTAGGATGGTTATAATGAAAAAGACAGATAAGAAGTGTTTAGCAAGGATGTGGAGAAACTGGAACTTTCATACAATGCTGGTGGAAATTTAAAATGACCCGGCCATTTTGGAAAACAGTCCGGCAGTTCCTTAAACGGTTAGACATAGTTACCCTTTGACCCAGCAATTCCACTCTGAGCTGTATACCCAAGAGAAATGAGGACTTATGTCCAAAAACAACTTATACATAAATGTTCTTAACAGCACTATTTGCAAGAGCCAAAGGACGAAAACAACCCAAATGCCCCTCAACTGATGAATGGATAAATAAAATGTTGTCTCTCCAGAGAATGGAATATCATTCATCCATAAAAAGAAATGAAGCACTGATGCATGGTACAACATGGATGAACCTTGACAACATTATTCTAAGTGAACAAACTAGACACAGAATGGCACATATTGTATGATCCCAAGTATATGAAATGTCCAGAATAGGGAGACCCATAGAAAAAGTAGGTTGGTAGACTGGTGGTTGCCCAGGGCAGAGGAGCTGGGGGCTACAGGGCCTGTGTGTCACCGCTCGTGGATATAATCTTCTGGGGTGATGAAAATGCTCTAGAATTAGATTGTGGGATGGGTGTACAATCCTAAGAATACACTAAAAAATCACTGTACACTTTAAATGGGTGATTCATATGGCATGTGAATTATACCTCAATAAAGCTGTTTAAACAATTACTCGAAAGGGCAGGCAGAATGGTGGTTAGGCTAAATTGCGTCTATTTTCTTTCTGGCTACAAAGTTATAAGCACCTAGAAGGCTGCTGGTCCCAGATGGTCCTGGGATAGTTCTGAACAGCAACAGGACACCCAGACCAGACCCAAGCGTAGGCCAGAGGGAATGGCTGGACCGAATTCTACAGGGGGCGGGGGTCTGGCCCCCCACAGGCCTATCATGGGGTGATCAAGCTCACTCACCAAGCATGGCGCTGATGAGCCTGTCGGGACGGGCCCAGGCAGATGTGGAACACAGAGTGTTGAAATACAGCCCAGAGCCCTCCCGGATGGGGCTGAGCATCGGGGGCGGCGTGTAGGCAGGGCACTGGGACACTCCCTTCAGGAGACGGTCCACCAGGAACACGGGCGAGCACAGGCAGCTCTGGCGGCATCCTCCCGGGCCCGGCTCCCCAGACATGGAGGGCGGAGGAGGGATGAGCAGTGCCTTGGGCCGTGGGAGCTTCTTCCGCTTCCTGTGTTGGCTGCTCTCCTGTCTCTCTCTTCCCCGTCCTTCTCCTGTCCCTGGAGAAGAAGAGACTTCAGAACCATAGGGGTCACCTGAGGCCACCGGCCCCACAGCTCAGTCCTCAAGATGGCCTGAGACTGGGAAAGGGTACTGACCAGCCAGACGCACACCCAGCATGGCCGTGCAAAGAGTCCTCAGCACAGGAAGCCGGGCAGGGCCACCACGCCTGAGCCAGACTCCAGACCCTAAGCCGGGCGATGTTTGAGGCTGGGGCCTTCTCAGGCACCCACACCCCCCAAGGAGAGGCCCTCACTCAGACCATTTTGGAAACTCATGTCCGTTGTTAAAGTGACTGGCACTTAAAGTGTGGGGGCCAGACGGATGCAACAGCATGACAAAAGGAAAACCTGTTGCCCTCAAAATGACAGCAGCTCCTGGGAGACAAACAGTGGGCTCCATGCACCCCGTACCCGAGTCCAGCATGGACTTCTCCAGGTGGGCTCTTCCAGCACAGGCTGAAGAGACGACGGCTTGAGCTTGCTACACTCTCTCTTACCTCCACGCAATCTCCCCTCCTCTCTGCCCATCTTACCCCTCCTCATCCTCCAGCTCTCAGCTGCAACACCCCCTTCCTCAGGCAGGGTCTCTGGTGCCCTCGGGGCTCCTACAGCTCCCTCTCCCAGCCCGGCCCGTTCTGGGTCGTCAGTGTCCGGGGATGGGTCTATCTACCCCGCTGGGCTGGGAGCCCCAGGAGACGGGGGCAGGCCTGTTGTGGTCGCTGCAGTGTCCCCAGCCCTGCCCAACACAGGGCCAGGCACAAAAGAAGCTCACTGGAGGTTGAATGGATGAATGAACACGCAAATCAAGCTCTTATGGAGTCAGGATTTGGGGGCTTTTCTCACAGCTCCCACTGGCAGCTGGAAAGCAGCTGGAAGGAAGTGCACCCACCTTGCTCCCCGGGGGATGGTTCGCTGGAGCCACAGGCACCGACACAGGGACCACCAAAGGGGCGGTGGTCATGTTGTCCAAGGACTTCCTGGCTCTCGGGGAACTCTGCCTGTCCCCCTCCGGCCTCAGCACCTGTCTTCGTGGCTTGCAAAACTCCATGCCACACACCTACACACAGAGAAGAGCCAGCCCTTTAAGAGACACAGTATGTAGGGAGAAAGGGGCCTCTCCAGAGCAGCACAGCCCTGACTCCCGGCCCCCAGCCAGGCTCCCCGCAGGAGGACGGCTCCATCCTGAGATGAATGGCAGCTTCGAGCCCCTTCACCTGCGGCTCCTGCTTCCCTCAAGGTGACGGCCACTGGTCGCTGTGAAAACACATGTGGCTGCTCAGCCCTCTCTCTGTATAAAACATCTGGCTGCAATTCTTGCAGACGTAAGTGCTCCTTGGCTCTGCCCAGTCTGTGGGACCACCATTGTGCTGGTTACTGTGGGGAAGAAAGGGAGAATGGGACTCTGTCCCCAAACACTGATCCTCTGACAGCTTTGGACGAACCCTAAAGAAATGGAGATGATGCCCCCGATTCCCCGTGGCCTGGTGCTCACCCCTTCAGGAGTGAAGCATCCAGAGCTCGCTCACCCAGGCCCAGCACATCAAAGCCACCAGAGGATTCCCGAGGGGCTTCGGAACTTACCAGCCACACGCCATGTTCTCCTCCTTCATCGGGTGGGGGACCCGGTAGATATTTCCACCCTGAAGACGAAAATACATCTGAGCCAACATATCAGAAATGAGATGCAAGAGTGAAAACTATAAGACTTGGAAGAAAACACAGGTATAATTCTTGGTGACCCGGGAGTAAGCAGTGGTTTCTTGGATGACTCCAAAACCAAACAAAAGACAGACATATTGGACTTCATCAAAACTTACAACTTCTGACGGATACACCAGAAATACAGCTACACGTGGAACAACTCCTACAGAACACCTACTGAACGCTGGCAGAAGATCCCAGACCTCCCAAAAGGCAAGAAACTCCCCACATACCTGGGTAGGGCAAAGCAGAGAGATTCCCGCACAGAGGATCGGTGCCGAGCGGCACTCTCCAGCCCGAGAGGCTTGTCTGCTCGCCCGCTGGGGCGGGCGGCGCTGGAAGCTGAGGCTCGGGCTTCGGGCAGAGCGCAGGGAGAGGACTGGGGCTGGCGGCGAGAACTCAGCCTGAAGGGGGCTAATGTGCCACAGCTAGCCGAGAGGGAGTCCGGGAAAACTCTGGAGCTGCCGAAGAGGCAAGAGACTTTTTCTTCCCTCTTGGTTTCCTGGTGCGCGAGGAGAGGGAATTAAGAGCGCTGCTTAAAGGAGCTCCACAGACGGCTGAAAGCGCGGAGCCCAGTGACGGGCGTGGGACGCTGGGGCCGCTGCTGCCGCCGCCAAGAGGCCTGTGTGCGAGCGCAGGTCACTGTCCACACCGCCCTGCCGGGAGCCTGTGCAGCCCGCCACTACCGGGGTCCCGGGATCCAGGGGCGGCTTCCCTGGGAGAACGCACGGCGCGCCTCGGGCTGGTGCAACGTCACGCGGGCCTCTGCCGCTGCAGGCTCGCCCCGCACTCCGTGCCCCTCCCTCCCGCCCGGCCTGAGTGAGCCACAGTCCCCGAAGAGGCTGCTCCTTTAACCCTGTCCTGTCTGAGCGAAGAACAGACGCCCTCCGGCGACCTACACGCAGAGGCGGGGCCAAATCCAAAGCTGAGACCCAGGAGCTGTGAGAACAAAGAAGAGAAAGGGAAACCTCTCCCAGCAGCCTCAGAAGCAGCGGATTAAAGCTCCACAATCAACTTGATGTACCCTGCATCTGTGGAATACATGAATAGACAACAAATCATCCCAGATTGAGGAGCCAGGAGTCACTGCTGTGCCTCTGAGGTGGGAGAGCCAACTTCAGGACACTGGTCCACAAGAGACCTCCCAGCTCCACATAATATCAAACGGCGAAAATCTTCCAGAGATCTCTCTCCATCTCAACACCAGCACCCAGCTTCACTCAACGACCAGCAAGCTACAGTGCTGGACACCCTATGCCAAACAACTAGCAACACAGGAACACAACGCCACCCATTAGCAGAGAGGTGGCCTAAAATCATAAAAAGTCCGCAGACACCCCAAAACACACCACCAGACCTGGACCTGCCCACCAGAAAGACAAGATCCAGCCTCATCCACCAGAACACAGGCACTAGTCCCCTCCACCAGGAAGCCTACACAACCCACTAAACCAACCTTAGCCACTGGGGACAGACACCAAAAACAACGGGAACTACGAACCTGCAGCCTGCAAAAAGGAGACCCCAAACACAGTAACATAAGCAAAATGAGAAGACAGAAAAACACACAGCAGGAGAAGGAGCAACATAAAAACCCACCAGACCTAACAAATGAAGAGGTAATAGGCAGTCTACCTGAAAAAGAATTCACAATAATGATGGTAAAGATGATCCAAGATTCTATTTCCAAGATCCAAAATCTTGGAAATAGAATAGACAAAATGCAAGAAACAGTTAACAAGGACCTAGAAGAACTAAAGGTGAATCAAGCATCGATTAAAAACACAATAAGTGAAATGAAAAATACTCTAGATGGGATCAATAGCAGAATAACTGAGGCAGAAGAACGGATAAGTGAGGTGGAAGATAAAATAGTGGAAATAACTGCTGCAGAGCAAAATAAAGAAAAAAGAATGAAAAGAACAGAGGACAGTCTCAGAGACCTCTGGGACAACATTAAACGCACCAACATTCGAATTATAGGGGTTCCAGAAGAAGAAGAGAAAAAGAAAGGGACTGAGACAATATTTGAAGAGATTCTAGTTGAAAACTTCCCTAATATGGGAAAGGAAAGAGTTAATCAAGTCCAGGAGGCACAGAGAGTCCCATACAGAATAAATCCAAGGAGAAATACGCCAAGACACATATTAATCAAACTGTCAAAAATTAAACACAAAGAAATCATATGAAAAGCAGCAAGGCAAAAACAACAAATAACACACAAGGGAATCCCCATCAGGATAACAGCTGATCTCTCAGCAGAAACTCTACAAGCCAGAAGGGAGTGGCAGGACATAATTAAAGTGATGAAGGAGAAAAACCTGCAACCAAGATTACCCTACCCAGCAAGGATCTCATTCAGATTGGATGGAGAAATTAAAACGGTTACAGACAAGCAAAAGCTGAGAGAGTTCAGCACCACCAAACCAGCTTTACAACAAATGCTAAAGGAACTTCTCTAGGCAAGAAACACAACAGAAGGAAAAGACCTACAATAACGAACCCAAAACAATTAAGAAAATGGGAATAGGAACATACATATCGATAATTACCTTAAAGGGAAATGGACTAAATGCTCCCACCAAAAGACACAGATTGGCTGAATGGATACAAGAACAAGACCCATATATATGCTGTCTACAAGAGACCCACTTCAGACCTAGAGACACATACAGACTGAAAGTAAGGGGATGGAAAAAGATATTCCATGCAAATGGAAACCAAAGGAAAGCTGGAGTAGCAAGTCTCATATCAGACAAACTAGACTTTAAAATAAAGACTACTACAAGAGACAAAGAAGGACACTACATAATGATCAAGGGATCGATCCAAGAAGAAGATATAACAATTGTAAATATTTATGCACCCAACATAGGAGCACCTCAATACATAAGGCAAATACTAACAGCCATAAAAGGAGACATCGACAGTAACACACTCATAGTAGGGGACTTTAACACCCCACTTTCACCAATGGACAGATCATCCAAAATGAAAATAAATAAGGAAACACAAGCTTTAAATGATACATTAAACAAGATGGACTTAATTGATATTTATAGGACATTCCATCCAAAAACAACAGAATACACGTTTTCCTCAAGTATTCATGGAACATTCTCCAGGATAGATCATATCTTGGGTCACAAATCAAGCCTTGGTACATTTAAGAAAATTGAAATTGTATCAAGTATCTTTTCCGACCACAGTGCTATGAGACTAGATGTCAATCACAGGAAAAGAGCTGTAAAAAATACAAACACATGGAGGCTAAACAATACACTACTTAATAACGAAGTGATCACTGAAGAAATCAAAGAGGAAATTTAAAAATACCTAGAAACAAATGACAATGGAGACACGACGACCCAAAACCTATGGGATGCAGCAAAAGCAGTTCTAAGAGGGAAGTTTATAGCAATACAACCCCACCTTAAGAAACAGGAAACATCTCGAATAAACAACCTAACCTTGCACCTAAAGCAATTAGAGGAAGAAGAACAAAAACATCCCAAAGTTAGCAGAAGGAAAGAAATCATAAAAATCAGATCAGAAATAACCGAAAAAGAAATGAAGGAAACGATAGCAAAGATCAATAAAACTAAAAGCTGGTTCTTTGAGAAGGTAAACAAAATTGATAAACCATTAGCCAGACTCATCAAGAAAAAAAGGGAGAAGACTCAAATCAATAGAATTAGAAATGAAAAAGGAGAAGTAACAACTGACACTGCAGAAATACAAAAGATCATGAGAGATGACTATAAGCAACTCTATGCCAATAAAATGGACAACCTGGAAGAAATGGACAAACTCTTAGAAATGCACAACCTGCCAAGACTGAATCAGGAAGAAATAGAAAATATGAACAGACCAATCACAAGCACTGAAATTGAAACTGTGATAAAAAATCCTCCAACAAACAAAAGCCCAGGACCAGATGGCTTCACAGGCGAATTCTATCAAGCATTTAGAGAAGAGCTAACACCTATCCTTCTCAAACTCTTCCAAAATAGAGCAGAGGGAGGAACACTCCCAAACTCATTCTACGAGGCCACCATCACCTTGATACCAAAACCAGACAAGGATGTCACAAAGAAAGAAAACTACAGGCCAATATCACTGATGAACATAGATGCAAAAATCCTCAACAAAATACTAGCAAACAGAATCCAACAGCACATTAAAAGGATCATACACCATGATCAAGTGGGGTTTATTCCAGGAATGCAAGGATTCTTCAATATACGCAAATCAATCAACGTGATACACCATATTAACAAATTGAAGGAGAAAAACCATACGATCATCTCAATAGATGCAGAGAAAGCTTTCGACAAAATTCAACACCCATTTAGGATAAAAACCCTGCAGAAAGTAGGCATAGAGGGAACTTTCCTCAACATAATAAAAGCCATATATGACAAACCCACAGCCAGCATCGTCCTCAATGGTGAAAAACTGAAACCATTTCCACTAAGATCAGGAACAAGACAAGGTTGCCCACTCTCACCACTCTTAGTCAACATAGTTTTGGAAGGTTTAGCCACAGCAATCAGAGAAGAAAAGGAAATAAAAGGAATCCAAATCGGAAAAGAAGAAGTAAAGCTGTCACTGTTTGCAGATGACATGATACTATACATAGAGAATCCTAAAGATGCTACCAGAAAACTACTAGAGCTCATCAATGAAGTTGGTAAAGTTGCAGGATACAAAATTAATGCACAGAAATCTCTGGCATTCCTATATACTAATGATGAAAAATCTGAAAGTGAAATCAAGGAAACACTCCCATTTACCATCGCAACAAAAAGAATAAAATATCTAGGAATAAACCTACCTAAGGAGACAAAAGACCTGTATGCAGAAAATTATAAGACACTGATGAAAGAAATTAAAGATGATACAAATAGATGGAGAGATGTACCATGTTCTTGGATTGGAAGAATCGACATTGTGAAAGTGACTCTACTACCCAAAGCAATCTACAGATTCAATGCAATCCCTATCAAACTACCACTGGCATTTTTCACAGAACTAGAACAAAAAATTTCACAATTTGTATGGAAACACAAAAGACCCCGAATAGCCAAAGCAATCTTGAGAACGAAAAATGGAGCTGGAGGACTCAGGCTCCCTGACTTCAGACTATACTACAAAGCTACAGTAATCAAGACAGTATGGTACTGGCACAAAAACAGAAGGATAGATCAATGGAACAGGATAGAAAGCCCAGAGATAAACCCACGGACATATGGTCACCTTATCTTTGATAAAGGAGCCAGGAATGTACAGTGGAGAAAGGACAGTCTCTTCAATAAGTGGTGCTGGGAAAACTGGACAGGGACATGTAAAAGTATGAGATTAGATCACTCCCTAACACCATACACAAAAATAAGCTCAAAATGGATTAAAGACCTAAATGTAAGGCCAGACACTATCAAACTCTTAGAGGAAAACATAGGCAGAACACTCTATGACATAAATCACAGCAAGATCCTTTTTGACCCACCTCCTAGAGAAATGGAAATAAAGACAAAAATAAACACATGGGACCTAATGACACTTCAAAGCTTTGGCACAGCAAAGGAAACCATAAACAAGACCAACAGACAACCCTCAGAATGGGAGAAAATATTTGCAAATGAAGCAACTGACAAAGGATTAATCTCCACAATTTATAAGCAGCTCATGCAGCTCAATAACAAAAAAACAAACAACCCAATCCAAAAATGGGCAGAAGACCTAAATAGACATTTCTCCACAGAAGATATACAGACTGCCAACAAACACATGAAAGGATGCTCAACATCTTTACTCATTAGAGAAATGCAAATCAAAACTACAATGAGATATCATCTCACACCAGTCAGAATGGCCATCATCAAAACATCTAGAAACAATAAATGCTGGAGAGGGTGTGGAAAAAAGGGAACACTCTTGCACTGCTGGTGGGAATGTGAATTGGTACAGCCACTATGGAGAACGGTATGGAGGTTCCTTAAAAAACTACAAATAGAACTACCATACGACCCAGCAATCCCACTACTGGGCATATACCCTGAGAAAACCATAATTCAAAAAGAGACATGTACCAAAATGTTCATAGCAGCCCTATTTACAATAGCCCGGAGATGGAAACAACCTAAGTGTCCATCATCGGATGAATGGGTAAAGAAGATGTGGCACATATATACAATGGAATATTACTCAGCCATAAAAAGAAATGAAATTGAGCTATTTGTAATGAGGTGGATGGACCTAGAGTCTGTCATACAGAGTGAAGTAAGTCAGAAAGAGAAAGACAAATACTGTATGCTGACACATATATATGGAATTTAAGAAAAAAAATGTCATGAAGAACATAGGGGTAAGACAGGAATAAAGACACAGACCTACCAGAGAATGGACTTGAGGATATGGGGAGGGGGAAGGGTAAGCTGTGACAAAGTGAAAGAGCGGCATGGACATATATACACTACCAAACGTAAGGTAGATAGCTAGTGGGAAGCAGCCGCATAGCACAGGGAGATCAGCTCGGTGCTTTGTGACCGCCTGGAGGGGTGGGATAGGGAGGGTGGGAGGGAGACGCAAAAGGGAGGGGATATGGGAACATATGTATATGTATAGCTGATTAAATTTGTTATAAAGAAAAAAAAATACTATACTTTATAGATGTGCAGTTTCTTGTATGCTAGTTATATCTCAATAAAGCTGTTAAAATATCTGCATAAAAAAGAGATTGCATGGAAGGGGGATAAGACTTCTGAAAAAGTACAGTAAGGAACTCGGCAAAACAACACATTTACTGATAAAAATCATTAAAAAAAAAAAAGAACAGTAAGCCAAAGTCTCTGCAAGTTGTCCTAAAGGCATACAGCATTTTAAGAAATAATCATTCAAGAAAATCCACTAAATCTTGGGAAGAACAGTGAGAGTCTGTGGCACTGGAGCCATGGCCCACTCCCTTACCCACCTAGCCCCCAGCTCTTTGTAATGGAAGCTCTACCCAGGTAGGTGCAGCCAAGGAGATGGGGGCTTCTTCTTCCCCTGGCTTCCATGCTTAAAGAATTAAAGTAAGATAAAATAAAAATTTCTCATCAAAGAGAAAATGCCATCAAGAGATGGAAATTATTTTTTTAAAAAGAAACAAATGTGGACTTCGCTGGGGGTCCAGTGGTTAAGACTCCGCGCCTCCACTGCAGGGGGCATGGGTTTGATCCCTAGTCGAGGAACTAAGATCCTGCATGCTGTGTGATGTAGTCAAAAAAGAAAAAAAAAGAAGAACCAAATGGAAATAATTCAGGGGTTTAAAAAGTACAATAACCAAAATAAGGCTCAACAGTACATCTGAGCTGGCAGAAGAAACGATCAGCAAACCTGAAGATAGAACAATGGAGACTATGAAATCTGAAGAACAGAGAGAAAAACAATGTAGGAAAGTGAAGAGAGCCTCAGAGAAATGTGAGATGTCATGAAATGCAACAATATATATGTAGTGGGAGTACCAGAAAGAGGGGAGAAAGGGACAGAATATTTAAAGTATTAATGGCTGAAAATTTCCCAAAGTTGATGAAAAACAATATGTATATCCAGCAAACTCTATAAACTCCAAGAAAGATGAACACAAAGAGATCTACATCCAGACATAACATAGGCAAAATCTGGAAAGCAAAAATAAAGATAAGATCTTGAAAGCAAAAAGGGAAAAACAATTTGTTACATACAAGGACACTACAGTAAAATTAACAGCTAACTTCTTAACAGAAACGATGTAGGTTACAAGGCAATGGCATAGTATATTCAAATTCCTGAAAGTAAAAGAGTGTCAACCAAGTATCTTATATTCAGCAAATTATCTTGCAAAAATGAAGGTAAAATAAAGACATTCCCAGATAAATAAAAACTGAGAATACCTGTTGCTGGCAGACCTCTCTTACAAGAAATATTAAAGGTGAAATATTATTCAGCCCGCAAAATGGAACAAAGTACTGATACATAGTGCAACGTGGATGAAACGTAAAAACATCATGCTAACTAAAAGAAGGCATTCATAAAGGACCACATACTGTATGATTCCACTCATATGAAATATGCAGGATAGCCACATCGATAGAGACAAAGTAGATTAGTCGTTACCCATGGCTGGGGATGGGGAGGATGGAAAGGAGGGACTGCTAATAAGTACAGGGCTTCTTTTGGGGATGATGAAAATTTCTGAAAACTGATGGTAGTGATGGTTGCACAGCTCTGTGAATATACTAAAAACCATTGAATTCTATACTTTAAAGGGATGAATTGTATGGTATGTGAATTATACATGCCTAATAAAAATAAATAGTAAAGAAAGTCCTTCAGATTGAAAGCAAATGACATCAGATGGTAACTTGAATCCAAACCAAAAAAAAAAAAAAAAAGCGAAGCGCTAGTAAATATGGGTAACTATAAAAATCAGTATGATTACATATTTCTTTTCTTTTCTTAAGTGCCTTAAAAAATAACTGCATAAAACAATATGTATTGTGGGCCTCTAACATATAGAAATATAATATATGTGACAGTAACTGCACAAGGAGCACAGCTGCATTGGAGTAAAGGAATATCACCTCAGACAGTAACTCAAATCCACAAGAATAAATGAAGAGATCAGAAATGGTCAATAAGAAGGTTAATATAACAACCTCTATAAATCATGCTTGTTTTCCTTTATTCTCTCAGTGTTTTTACACGAAATAAAAGTATATAAAGCAAGAAACATGACCAGTAAGGTATTACTGGGTCTCTCACATATAATAGCAAAAGAGTTAGAAGGAAGAGAGCTAGATAGGAGCAGTGTTTCTATATTTCATTGTTAGTGAGTTATTACACATCCTAACAGATTCTGATAAGACATATATTTTAAGTCCTAGAGCAACCACTAAGAAATGACTAAGAAAAAGTGAAAAATTAACAGAATTAAAATGTTACACTAGAAAATACTCTCTTAATACAAAAGAAAGCAGGAAAGGAGGAACAGAGGGAGAAAAAGACATGTAACATATAGAAAATAGAAAGCAAAATGGCAGATGTAAATGCAACCATATCAATATAACAGTAAACAAGAATGGATTAAACAAACCAAGCCAAAAGGCAGAGTTTCTAAGACTGGATAAAAAAACACATGATCCAACTAATGGTGTCTAGAGGTAACATGCTTTATTTTCAAAGACACAAATAGGCTGAAAGTAAAAGAAGAGAAAAATATATACCAAGAAAACAACAACCAAAAAAGAGAATGGAATGACTATACTGATGTCAGGCACATTAGACTTTAAAACAAAAAAATATTACCAGAGATAATGATAAAATTATTGTAGTAATGACAAATGAAGTCACAATCACATCATAATGGTAAAAGGTCAAGCCGTGAGGAAGATGTGACAATTACAAACATATACACACCTAAAAACAGAACCCCAAAATACACCAAGCAACAAACGACAGAACTGAAGGATGAAATAAACCATTACAAAATAATAGTTGGAGATTTCAATACTTTCAACAGTGGATAGGGCAGCTAGGCAGAAGATCAACAAGGAAATTGAAACTAACTAGACAAAACAGACAAAATACAGCATTCCACCAAACATCAGTAGAATACATTCTTCTCAAATTCACATGGAACATTCTTCAAGACAGACCGGATTCTAGCCCATATAACATGCCTCAATAAGTTTTAAATTTTAAAATAAATTTAAGGGAATTCCCTGGCGGTCCAGTCATTAGGACTCCACGCTTCCGCTGCAGGGGGCATGGGTTCGATCCCTGGTGGGGCAACTAAGATCCTGCAAACCACACAGCACAGCCAAACAAATTTAAAAAAATTTAATAAATTAAATTGAAAAAGAAACAAAGTATGTTCTCTGACCACAAGAGAATTAGATTACAAATCAATAAAAGGCAGCAATTTGGAAAATTCACAAATATGTGAAAATTAAGCAACACACTCTTTAATACTCAGTGTATTAAACAAGAAGTGGAATGATAAATTAGAAAACACTTTAGCTGAATGAATATAAAAACACAACATACTAAAACTTACAAAATGTAGCTAAAGCAATGTTCAGAAGGAAATCTAGAGCTGTAAAATGCCTGTATTAAAAAAGAAGAAAAATCTCAAATCATTTATGGTCAACTGATTTTCCACAAAGGTACCAAGGCAGGGCTTCCCTGGTGGCGCAGTGGTTGAGAGTCTGCCTGGCGATGCAGGGGACATGGGTTTGTGCCCCGGTCTGGGAAGATCCCACGTGCCGCGGAGCAGCTGGGTCCGTGAGCCATGGCCACTGAGCCTGCGCGTCCGGAGCCTGTGCCCCACAAAGGGAGAGGCCACAACAGTGAGAGGCCCGTGTACCGCAAAAGAAAACAAAACAAAACAAAGTACCAAGACTATTCAATGAGAAAAGAACAGTATTTTCAAGTGCTGGAAGAACTGATACATACATGCAAAAGAATAAATTTGGACTCCTACCTCATACAGTATATAAAAGTTAACTAAAGATTGATCGCAGGCCTAAGAATAAGTTGGACTTCATCAAAATTAAAAACTTGTGTACTGCAAACCATATCATAAATAAAATGAAAGGACAACCCACAAAATTGGAGAGAATTTGCAAATCATATATCTGATAAGGGGCTTGCATCCAGACTATATAAGGAACTGAGACAACTCAATGATAAAAAGATAAGAATTCAATTTAAAAAATGGGCAAAGGATCTGAACAGACATTTCTCCCGAGAAGATATACAAATGGATAATAAGCACGTGGAAAGATGCTCAACATCGTTAGTCATCAGGGAAATGTAAATCAAAACCACAATGAGGGGGCTTCCCTGGTGGCGCAGTGGTTGAGAGTCCGCCTGCCGATGCAGGGGACGCAGGTTCGTGCCCCGGTCCGGGAGGATCCCGCTTGCTGCGGTGCGGCTGGGCCCGAGAGCCATGGTTGCTGAGCCTGCGCATCCGGAGCCTGTGCTCCACAACGGGCGAGGCCACAAACACTGAGAGGCCCACGTACCGCAAAACAAACAAACAAACAAATAAACAAACACCCCACAAAGAGCTACCACTTTACACCCACTAGGATGGTTATAATGAAAAAGACAGATAAGAAGTGTTTAGCAAGGATGTGGAGAAACTGGAACTTTCATACAATGCTGGTGGAAATTTAAAATGACCCGGCCATTTTGGAAAACAGTCCGGCAGTTCCTTAAACGGTTAGACATAGTTACCCTTTGACCCAGCAATTCCACTCTGAGCTGTATACCCAAGAGAAATGAGGACTTATGTCCAAAAACAACTTATACATAAATGTTCTTAACAGCACTATTTGCAATAGCCAAAGGACGAAAACAACCCAAATACCCCTCAACTGATGAATGGATAAATAAAATGTTGTCTCTCCACAGAATGGAATATCATTCACCCATAAAAAGAAATGAAGCACTGATGCATAGTACAACATGGATGAACCTTGACAACATTATTCTAAGTGAACAAGCTAGACACAGAATGGCACATATTGTATGATCCCAAGTATATGAAATGTCCAGAATAGGGAGACCCATAGAAAAAGTAGGTTGGTAGACTGGTGGTTGCCCAGGGCAGAGGAGCTGGGGGCTACAGGGCCTGTGTGTCACCGCTCGTGGATATAATCTTCTGGGGTGATGAAAATGCTCTAGAATTAGATTGTGGGATGGGTGTACAATCCTAAGAATACACTAAAAAATCACTGTACACTTTAAATGGGTGATTCATATGGCATGTGAATTATACCTCAATAAAGCTGTTTAAACAATTACTCGAAAGGGCAGGCAGAATGGTGGTTAGGCTAAATTGCGTCTATTTTCTTTCTGGCTACAAAGTTATAAGCACCTAGAAGGCTGCTGGTCCCAGATGGTCCTGGGATAGTTCTGAACAGCAACAGGACACCCAGACCAGACCCAAGCGTAGGCCAGAGGGAATGGCTGGACCGAATTCTACAGGGGGCGGGGGTCTGGCCCCCCACAGGCCTATCATGGGGTGATCAAGCTCACTCACCAAGCATGGCGCTGATGAGCCTGTCGGGACGGGCCCGGGCAGATGTGGAACACAGAGTGTTGAAATACAGCCCAGAGCCCTCCCGGATGGGGCTGAGCATCGGGGGCGGCGTGTAGGCAGGGCACTGGGACAGTCCCTTCAGGAGGTGGTCCACCAGGAACACGGGCGAGCACAGGCAGCTCTGGCGGCATCCTCCCGGGCCCGGCTCCCCAGACATGGAGGGCGGAGGAGGGATGAGCAGTGCCTTGGGCCGTGGGAGCTTCTTCCGCTTCCTGTGTTGGCTGCTCTCCTTGCTGTCTCTCTCTTCCCCGTCCTTCTCCTGTCCCTGGAGAAGAAGAGACTTCAGAACCATAGGGGTCACCTGAGGCCACCGGCCCCACAGCTCAGTCCTCAAGATGGCCTGAGACTGGGAAAGGGTACTGACCAGCCAGACGCACACCCAGCATGGCCGTGCAAAGAGTCCTCAGCACAGGAAGCCGGGCAGGGCCACCACGCCTGAGCCAGACTCCAGACCCTAAGCCGGGCGATGTTTGAGGCTGGGGCCTTCTCAGGCACCCACACCCCCCAAGGAGAGGCCCTCACTCAGACCATTTTGGAAACTCATGTCCGTTGTTAAAGTGACTGGCACTTAAAGAGTGGGGGCCAGACGGATGCAACAGCATGACAAAAGGAAAACCTGTTGCCCTCAAAAGGACAGCAGCTCCTGGGAGACAAACAGTGGGCTCCATGCACCCCGTACCCGAGTCCAGCATGAACGTCTCCAGGTGGGGTCTTCCAGCACAGGCTGAAGAGACGACGGCTTGACCTTGCTACACTCGCTCTTACCTCCACGCAATCTCCCCTCCTCTCTGCCCATCTTACCCCTCCTCATCCTCCAGCTCTCAGCTGCAACACCCCCTTCCTCAGGCAGGGTCTCTGGTGCCCTCGGGGCTCCTACAGCTCCCTCTCCCAGCCCAGCCCGTTCTGGGTCGTCAGTGTCCGGGGATGGGTCTATCTACTCCGCTGGGCTGGGAGCCCCAGGAGACGGGGGCAGGCCTGTTGTGGTCGCTGCAGTGTCCCCAGCCCTGCCCAGACACAAAAGAAGTTCACTGGAGGTTGAATGGATGAATGAACACGCAAATCAAGCTCTTATGGAGTCAGGATTTGGGGGCTTTTCTCACAGCTCCCACTGGCAGCTGGAAAGCAGCTGGAAGGAAGTGCACCCACCTTGCTCCCCGGGGGATGGTTCGCTGGAGCCACAGGCACCGACACAGGGACCACCAAAGGGGCGGTGGTCATGTTGTCCAAGGACTTCCTGGCTCTCGGGGAACTCTGCCTGTCCCCCTCCGGCCTCAGCACCTGTCTTCGTGGCTTGCAAAACTCCATGCCACACACCTACACACAGAGAAGAGCCAGCCCTTTAAGAGACACAGTACGTAGGGAGAAAGGGGCCTCTCCAGAGCAGCACAGCCCTGACTCCCGGCCCCCAGCCAGGCTCCCCGCAGGAGGACGGCTCCATCCTGAGATGAATGGCAGCTTCGAGCCCCTTCACCTGCGGCTCCTGCTTCCCTCGAGGTGACGGCCACTGGTCGCTGTGAAAACACATGTGGCTGCTCAGCCCTCTCTCTGTATAAAACATCTGGCTGCAATTCTTGCAGACGTAAGTGCTCCTTGGCTCTGCCCAGTCTGTGGGACCACCATTGTGCTGGTTACTGTGGGGAAGAAAGGGAGAATGGGACTCTGTCCCCAAACACTGATCCTCTGACAGCTTTGGACGAACCCTAAAGAAATGGGGATGATGCCCCCGATTCCCCGTGGCCTGGTGCTCACCCCTTCAGGAGTGAAGCATCCAGAACTCGCTCACCCAGGCCCAGCACATCAAAGCCACCAGAGGATTCCCGAGGGGCTTCGGAACTTACCAGCCACACGCCATGTTCTCCTCCTTCATCGGGTGGGGGACCCGGTAGATATTTCCACCCTGAAGACGAAAATACATCTGAGCCAACATATCAGAAATGAGAATCAAGAGTGAAAACTATAAGACTTGGAAGAAAACACAGGTATAATTCTTGGTGACCTGGGAGTAAGCAGTGGTTTCTTGGATGACTCCAAAACCAAACAAAAGACAGACATATTGGACTTCATCAAAACTTACAACTTCTGACGGATACACCAGAAATACAGCTACACGTGGAACAACTCCTACAGAACACCTACTGAACGCTGGCAGAAGATCCCAGACCTCCCAAAAGGCAAGAAACTCCCCACATACCTGGGTAGGGCAAAGCGGAGAGATTCCCGCACAGAGGATCGGTGCCGAGAGGCACTCACCAGCCCGAGAGGCTTGTCTGCTCGCCCGCTGGGGCGGGCGGCGCTGGAAGCTGAGGCTCGGGCTTCGGGCAGAGCGCAGGGAGAGGACTGGGGCTGGCGGCGAGAACTCAGCCTGAAGGGGGCTAATGTGCCACAGCTAGCCGAGAGGGAGTCCGGGAAAACTCTGGAGCTGCCGAAGAGGCAAGAGACTTTTTCTTCCCTCTTGGTTTCCTGGTGCGCGAGGAGAGGGGATTAAGAGCGCTGCTTAAAGGAGCTCCACAGACGGCTGAAAGCGCGGAGCCCAGTGACGGGCGTGGGACGCTGGGGCCGCTGCTGCCGCCGCCAAGAGGCCTGTGTGCGAGCGCAGGTCACTGTCCACACCGCCCTTCCGGAAGCCTGTGCAGCCCGCCACTACCGGGGTCCCGGGATCCAGGGGCGGCTTCCCTGGGAGAACGCACGGCGCGCCTCGGGCTGGTGCAACGTCACGCGGGCCTCTGCCGCTGCAGGCTCGCCCCGCACTCCGTGCCCCTCCCTCCTGCCCGGCCTGAGTGAGCCAGAGTCCCCGAAGAGGCTGCTCCTTTAACCCTGTCCTGTCTGAGCGAAGAACAGACGCCCTCCGGCGACCTACACGCAGAGGCGGGGCCAAATCCAAAGCTGAGACCCAGGAGCTGTGAGAACAAAGAAGAGAAAGGGAAACCTCTCCCAGCAGCCTCAGAAGCAGCAGATTAAAGCTCCACAATCAACTTGATGTACCCTGCATCTGTGGAATACATGAATAGACAACAAATCATCTCAGATTGAGGAGCCAGGAGTCACTGCTGTGCCTCTGAGGTGGGAGAGCCAACTTCAGGACACTGGTCCACAAGAGACCTCCCAGCTCCACATAATATCAAACGGCGAAAATCTTCCAGAGATCTCTCTCCATCTCAACACCAGCACCCAGCTTCACTCAACGACCAGCAAGCTACAGTGCTGGACACCCTATGCCAAACAACTAGCAACACAGGAACACAATGCCACCCATTAGCAGAGAGGTGGCCTAAAATCATAAAACGTCCACAGACACCCCAAAACACACCACCAGACCTGGACCTGCCCACCAGAAAGACAAGATCCAGCCTCATCCACCAGAACACAGGCACTAGTCCCCTCCACCAGGAAGCCTACACAACCCACTAAACCAACCTTAGCCACTGGAGACAGACACCAAAAACAACGGGAACTACGAACCTGCAGCCTGCAAAAAGGAGACCCCAAACACAGTAACATAAGCAAAATGAGAAGACAGAAAAACACACAGCAGGAGAAGGAGCAACATAAAAACCCACCAGACCTAACAAATGAAGAGGTAATAGGCAGTCTACCTGAAAAAGAATTCACAATAATGATGGTAAAGATGATCCAAGATTCTATTTCCAAGATCCAAAATCTTGGAAATAGAATAGACAAAATGCAAGAAACAGTTAACAAGGACCTAGAAGAACTAAAGATGAATCAAGCATCGATTAAAAACACAATAAGTGAAATGAAAAATACTCTAGATGGGATCAATAGCAGAATAACTGAGGCAGAAGAACGGATAAGTGAGGTGGAAGATAAAATAGTGGAAATAACTGCTGCAGAGCAAAATAAAGAAAAAAGAATGAAAAGAACAGAGGACAGTCTCAGAGACCTCTGGGACAACATTAAACGCACCAACATTCGAATTATAGGGGTTCCAGAAGAAGAAGAGAAAAAGAAAGGGACTGAGAAAATATTTGAAGAGATTCTAGTTGAAAACTTCCCTAATACGGGAAAGGAAATAGTTAATCAAGTCCAGGAGGCACAGAGAGTCCCATACAGAATAAATCCAAGGAGAAATACGCCAAGACACATATTAATCAAACTGTCAAAAATTAAACACAAAGAAATCATATGAAAAGCAGCAAGGCAAAAACAACAAATAACACACAAGGGAATCCCCATCAGGATAACAGCTGATCTCTCAGCAGAAACTCTACAAGCCAGAAGGGAGTGGCAGGACATAATTAAAGTGATGAAGGAGAAAAACCTGCAACCAAGATTACCCTACCCAGCAAGGATCTCATTCAGATTGGATGGAGAAATTAAAACGGTTACAGACAAGCAAAAGCTGAGAGAGTTCAGCACCACCAAACCAGCTTTACAACAAATGCTAAAGGAACTTCTCTAGGCAAGAAACACAACAGAAGGAAAAGACCTACAATAACGAACCCAAAACAATTAAGAAAATGGGAATAGGAACATACATATCGATAATTACCTTAAAGGGAAATGGACTAAATGCTCCCACCAAAAGACACAGATTGGCTGAATTCATACAAAAACAAGACCCATATATATGCTGTCTACGAGAGACCCACTTCAGACCTAGAGACACATACAGACTGAAAGTAAGGGGATGGAAAAAGATATTCCATGCAAATGGAAACCAAAGGAAAGCTGGAGTAGCAATTCTCATATCAGACAAAATAGACTTTAAAATAAAGACTACTACAAGAGACAAAGAAGGACACTACATAATGATCAAGGGATCGATCCAAGAAGAAGATATAACAATTGTAAATATTTATGCACCCAACATAGGAGCACCTCAATACATAAGGCAAATACTAACAGCCATAAAAGGAGACATCGACAGTAACACACTCATAGTAGGGGACTTTAACACCCCACTTTCACCAATGGACAGATCATCCAAAATGAAAATAAATAAGGAAACACAAGCTTTAAATGATACATTAAACAAGATGGACTTAATTGATATTTATAGCACATTCCATCCAAAAACAACAGAATACACATTTTTCTCAAGTGCTCATGGAACATTCTCCAGGATAGATCATATCTTGGGTCACAAATCAAGCCTTGGTACATTTAAGAAAATTGAAATTGTATCAAGTATCTTTTCCGACCACAATGCTATGAGACTAGATGTCAATCACAGGAAAAGAGCTGTAAAAAATACAAACACATGGAGGCTAAACAATACACTACTTAATAACGAAGTGATCACTGAAGAAATCAAAGAGGAAATTTTAAAATACCTAGAAACAAATGACAATGGAGACACGACGACCCAAAACCTATGGGATGCAGCAAAAGCAGTTCTAAGAGGGAAGTTTATAGCAATACAACCCCACCTTAAGAAACAGGAAACATCTCGAATAAACAACCTAACCTTGCACCTAAAGCAATTAGAGAAAGAAGAACAAAAACATCCCAAAGTTAGCAGAAGGAAAGAAATCATAAAAATCAGATCAGAAATAAATGAAAAAGAAATGAAGGAAACGATAGCAAAGATCAATAAAACTAAAAGCTGGTTCTTTGAGAAGGTAAACCAAATTGATAAACCATTAGCCAGACTCATCAAGAAAAAAAGGGAGAAGACTCAAATCAATAGAATTAGAAATGAAAAAGGAGAAGTAACAACTGACACTGCAGAAATACAAAAGATCATGAGAGATGACTATAAGCAACTCTATGCCAATAAAATGGACAACCTGGAAGAAATGGACAAACTCTTAGAAATGCACAACCTGCCAAGACTGAATCAGGAAGAAATAGAAAATATGAACAGACCAATCACAAGCACTGAAATTGAAACTGTGATAAAAAATCTTCCAACAAACAAAAAAGCCCAGGACCAGATGGCTTCACAGGCGAATTCTATCAAGCATTTAGAGAAGAGCTAACACCTATCCTTCTCAAACTCTTCCAAAATAGAGCAGAGGGAGGAACACTCCCAAACTCATTCTACGAGGCCACCATCACCTTGATACCAAAACCAGACAAGGATGTCACAAAGAAAGAAAACTACAGGCCAATATCACTGATGAACATAGATGCAAAAATCCTCAACAAAATACTAGCAAACAGAATCCAACAGCACATTAAAAGGATCATACACCATGATCAAGTGGGGTTTATTCCAGGAATGCAAGGATTCTTCAATATACGCAAATCAATCAACGTGATACACCATATTAACAAATTGAAGGAGAAAAACCATACGATCATCTCAATAGATGCAGAGAAAGCTTTCGACAAAATTCAACACCCATTTAGGATAAAAACCCTGCAGAAAGTAGGCATAGAGGGAACTTTCCTCAACATAATAAAGGCCATATATGACAAACCCACAGCCAGCATCGTCCTCAATGGTGAAAAACTGAAACCATTTCCACTAAGATCAGGAACAAGACAAGGTTGCCCACTCTCACCACTCTTAGTCAACATAGTTTTGGAAGGTTTAGCCACAGCAATCAGAGAAGAAAAGGAAATAAAAGGAATCCAAATCGGAAAAGAAGAAGTAAAGCTGTCACTGTTTGCAGATGACATGATACTATACATAGAGAATCCTAAAGATGCTACCAGAAAACTACTAGAGCTCATCAATGAAGTTGGTAAAGTTGCAGGATACAAAATTAATGCACAGAAATCTCTGGCATTCCTATATACTAATGATGAAAAATCTGAAAGTGAAATCAAGGAAACACTCCCATTTACCATCGCAACAAAAAGAATAAAATATCTAGGAATAAACCTACCTAAGGAGACAAAAGACCTGTATGCAGAAAATTATAAGACACTGATGAAAGAAATTAAAGATGATACAAATAGATGGAGAGATGTACCATGTTCTTGGATTGGAAGAATCGACATTGTGAAAATGACTCTACTACCCAAAGCAATCTACAGATTCAATGCAATCCCTATCAAACTACCACTGGCATTTTTCACAGAACTAGAACAAAAAATTTCACAATTTGTATGGAAACACAAAAGACCCCGAATAGCCAAAGCAATCTTGAGAACGAAAAATGGAGCTGGAGGACTCAGGCTCCCTGACTTCAGACTATACTACAAAGCTACAGTAATCAAGACAGTATGGTACTGGCACAAAAACAGAAGGATAGATCAATGGGACAGGATAGAAAGCCCAGAGATAAACCCACGGACATATGGTCACCTTATCTTTGATAAAGGAGCCAGGAATGTACAGTGGAGAAAGGACAGTCTCTTCAATAAGTGGTGCTGGGAAAACTGGACAGGGACATGTAAAAGTATGAGATTAGATCACTCCCTAACACCATACACAAAAATAAGCTCAGAATGGATTAAAGACCTAAATGTAAGGCCAGACACTATCAAACTCTTAGAGGAAAACATAGGCAGAACACTCTATGACATAAATCACAGCAAGATCCTTTTTGACCCACCTCCTAGAGAAATGGAAATAAAGACAAAAATAAACACATGGGACCTAATGAAACTTCAAAGCTTTGGCACAGCAAAGGAAACCATAAACAAGACCAAAAGACAACCCTCAGAATGGGAGAAAATATTTGCAAATGAAGCAACTGACAAAGGATTAATCTCCACAATTTATAAGCAGCTCATGCAGCTCAATAACAAAAAAACAAACAACCCAATCCAAAAATGGGCAGAAGACCTAAATAGACATTTCTCCACAGAAGATATACAGACTGCCAACAAACACATGAAAGGATGCTCAACATCTTTACTCATTAGAGAAATGCAAATCAAAACTACAATGAGATATCATCTCACACCAGTCAGAATGGCCATCATCAAAACATCTAGAAACAATAAATGCTGGAGAGGGTGTGGAAAAAAGGGAACACTCTTGCACTGCTGGTGGGAATGTGAATTGGTACAGCCACTATGGAGAACGGTATGGAGGTTCCTTAAAAAACTACAAATAGAACTACCATATGACCCAGCAATCCCACTACTGGGCATATACCCTGAGAAAACCATAATTCAAAAGGAGACATGTACCAAAATGTTCATAGCAGCCCTATTTACAATAGCCCAGAGATGGAAACAACCTAAGTGTCCATCATCGGATGAATGGGTAAAGAAGATGTGGCACATATATACAATGGAATATTACTCAGCCATAAAAAGAAATGAAATTGAGCTATTTGTAATGAGGTGGATGGACCTAGAGTCTGTCATACAGAGTGAAGTAAGTCAGAAAGAGAAAGACAAATACTGTATGCTGACACATATATATGGAATTTAAGAAAAAAAAGTCATGAAGAACATAGGGGTAAGACAGGAATAAAGACACAGACCTACCAGAGAATGGACTTGAGGATATGGGGAGGGGGAAGGGTAAGCTGTGACAAAGTGAAAGAGCGGCATGGACATATATACACTACCAAACGTAAGGTAGATAGCTAGTGGGAAGCAGCCGCATAGCACAGGGAGATCAGCTCGGTGCTTTGTGACCGCCTGGAGGGGTGGGATAGGGAGGGTGGGAGGGAGACGCAAAAGGGAGGGGATATGGGAACATATGTATATGTATAGCTGATTAAATCTGTTATAAAGAAAAAAAATACTATGCTTTATAGATGTGCAGTTTCTTGTATGCTAGTTATATCTCAATAAAGCTGTTAAAATATCTGCATAAAAAAGAGATTGCATGGAAGGGGGATAAGACTTCTGAAAAAGTAGAGTAAGGAACTCGGCAAAACAACACATTTACTGATAAAAATCATTAAAAAAAAAAAAAAGAACAGTAAGCCAAAGTCTCTGCAAGTTGTCCTAAAGGCATACAGCATTTTAAGAAATACTCATTCAAGAAAATCCACTAAATCTTGGGAAGAACAGTGAGAGTCTGTGGCACTGGAGCCATGGCCCACTCCCTTACCCACCTAGCCCCCAGCTCTTTGTAATGGAAGCTCTACCCAGGTAGGTGCAGCCAAGGAGATGGGGGCTTCTTCTTCCCCTGGCTCCCATGCTTAAAGAATTAAAGTAAGATAAAATAAAAATTTCTCATCAAAGAGAAAATGCCATCAAGAGATGGAAATTATTTTTTTAAAAAGAAACAAATGTGGACTTGCCTGGGGGTCCAGTGGTTAAGACTGCGCGCCTGCACTGCAGGGGGCATGGGTTTGATCCCTAGTCGAGGAACTAAGATCCTGCATGCTGTGTGATGTAGTCAAAAAAGAAAAAAAAAGAAGAACCAAATGGAAATAATTCAGGGGTTTAAAAAGTACAATAACCAAAATAAAGCTCAACAGTACATCTGAGCTGGCAGAAGAAACGATCAGCAAACCTGAAGATAGAACAATGGAGACTATGAAATCTGAAGAACAGAGAGAAAAACAATGTAGGAAAGTGAAGAGAGCCTCAGAGAAATGTGAGATGTCATTACATGCAACAATATATATGTAGTGGGAGTACCAGAAAGAGGGGAGAAAGGGACAGAATATTTAAAGTATTAATGGCTGAAAATTTCCCAAAGTTGATGAAAAACAATATGTATATCCAGCAAACTCTATAAACTCCAAGAAAGATGAACACAAAGAGATCTACATCCAGACATAACATAGGCAAAATCTGGAAAGCAAAAATAAAGATAAGATCTTGAAAGCAAAAAGGGAAAAACAATTTGTTACATACAAGGGCACTACAGTAAAATTAACAGCTAACTTCTTAACAGAAACGATGTAGGTTACAAGGCAATGGCATAATATATTCAAATTACTGAAAGTAAAAGAGTGTCAACCAAGTATCTTATATTCAGCAAATTATCTTGCAAAAATGAAGGTAAAATAAAGACATTCCCAGATAAATAAAAACTGAGAATACCTGTTGCTGGCAGACCTCTCTTACAAGAAATATTAAAGGTGAAATATTATTCAGCCCGCAAAATGGAACAAAGTACTGATACATAGTGCAACGTGGATGAAACGTAAAAACATCATGCTAACTAAAAGAAGGCATTCATAAAGGACCACATACTGTATGATTCCACTCATATGAAATATGCAGGATAGCCACATCGATAGAGACAAAGTAGATTAGTCGTTACCCATGGCTGGGGATGGGGAGGATGGAAAGGAGGGACTGCTAATAAGTACAGGGCTTCTTTTGGGGATGATGAAAATTTCTGAAAACTGATGGTAGTGATGGTTGCACAGCTCTGTGAATATACTAAAAACCATTGAATTCTATACTTTAAAGGGATGAATTGTATGGTATGTGAATTATACATGCCTAATAAAAATAAATAGTAAAGAAAGTCCTTCAGATTGAAAGCAAATGACATCAGATGGTAACTTGAATCCAAACCAAAAAAAAAAAAAAAAAGCGAAGCGCTAGTAAATATGGGTAACTATAAAAATCAGTATGATTACATATTTCTTTTCTTTTCTTAAGTGCCTTAAAAAATAACTGCATAAAACAATATGTATTGTGGGCCTCTAACATATAGAAATATAATATATGTGACAGTAACTGCACAAGGAGCACAGCTGCATTGGAGTAAAGGAATATCACCTCAGACAGTAACTCAAATCCACAAGAATAAATGAAGAGATCAGAAATGGTCAATAAGAAGGTTAATATAACAACCTCTATAAATCATGCTTGTTTTCCTTTATTCTCTCAGTGTTTTTACACGAAATAAAAGTATATAAAGCAAGAAACATGACCAGTAAGGTATTACTGGGTCTCTCACATATAATAGCAAAAGAGTTAGAAGGAAGAGAGCTAGATAGGAGCAGTGTTTCTATATTTCATTGTTAGTGAGTTATTACACATCCTAACAGATTCTGATAAGACATATATTTTAAGTCCTAGAGCAACCACTAAGAAATGACTAAGAAAAAGTGAAAAATTAACAGAATTAAAATGTTACACTAGAAAATACTCTCTTAATACAAAAGAAAGCAGGAAAGGAGGAACAGAGGGAGAAAAAGACATGTAACATATAGAAAATAGAAAGCAAAATGGCAGATGTAAATGCAACCATATCAATATAACAGTAAACAAGAATGGATTAAACAAACCAAGCCAAAAGGCAGAGTTTCTAAGACTGGATAAAAAAACACATGATCCAACTAATGGTGTCTAGAGGTAACATGCTTTATTTTCAAAGACACAAATAGGCTGAAAGTAAAAGAAGAGAAAAATATATACCAAGAAAACAACAACCAAAAAAGAGAATGGAATGACTATACTAATGTCAGGCACATTAGACTTTAAAACAAAAAAATATTACCAGAGATAATGATAAAATTATTGTAGTAATGACAAATGAAGTCACAATCACATCATAATGGTAAAAGGTCAAGCCGTGAGGAAGATGTGACAATTACAAACATATACACACCTAAAAACAGAACCCCAAAATACACCAAGCAACAAACGACAGAACTGAAGGATGAAATAAACCATTACAAAATAATAGTTGGAGATTTCAATACTTTCAACAGTGGATAGGGCAGCTAGGCAGAAGATCAACAAGGAAATTGAAACTAACTAGACAAAACAGACAAAATACAGCATTCCACCAAACATCAGTAGAATACATTCTTCTCAAATTCACATGGAACATTCTTCAAGACAGACCGGATTCTAGCCCATATAACATGCCTCAATAAGTTTTAAATTTTAAAATAAATTTAAGGGAATTCCCTGGCGGTCCAGTCATTAGGACTCCACGCTTCCGCTGCAGGGGGCATGGGTTCGATCCCTGGTGGGGCAACTAAGATCCTGCAAACCACACAGCACAGCCAAACAAATTTAAAAAAATTTAATAAATTAAATTGAAAAAGAAACAAAGTATGTTCTCTGACCACAAGAGAATTAGATTACAAATCAATAAAAGGCAGCAATTTGGAAAATTCACAAATATGTGAAAATTAAGCAACACACTCTTTAATAGTCAGTGTGTTAAACAAGAAGTGGAATGATAAATTAGAAAATACTTTAGCTGAATGAATATAAAAACACAACATACTAAAACTTACAAAATGTAGCTAAAGCAATGTTCAGAAGGAAATCTATAGCTGTAAAATGCCTGTATTAAAAAAGAAGAAAAATCTCAAATCATTTATGGTCAACTGATTTTCCACAAAGGTACCAAGACAGGGCTTCCCTGGTGGCGCAGTGGCTGAGAGTCTGCCTGGCGATGCAGGGGACATGGGTTTGTGCCCCGGTCTGGGAAGATCCCACATGCCGCGGAGCAGCTGGGTCCGTGAGCCATGGCCACTGAGCCTGCGCGTCCGGAGCCTGTGCCCCGCAACAGGAGAGGCCACAACAGTGAGAGGCCCGTGTACCGCAAAAGAAAACAAAACAAAACAAAGTACCAAGACTATTCAATGAGAAAAGAACAGTATTTTCAAGTGCTGGAAGAACTGATACATACATGCAAAAGAATAAATTTGGACTCCTACCTCATACAGTATATAAAAGTTAACTAAAGATTGATCGCAGGCCTAAGAATAAGTTGGACTTCATCAAAATTAAAAACTTGTGTACTGCAAACCATATCATAAATAAAATGAAAGGACAACCCACAAAATTGGAGAGAATTTGCAAATCATATATCTGATAAGGGGCTTGCATCCAGACTATATAAGGAACTGAGACAACTCAATGATAAAAAGATAAGAATTCAATTTAAAAAATGGGCAAAGGATCTGAACAGACATTTCTCCCGAGAAGATATACAAATGGATAATAAGCACATGGAAAGATGCTCAACATCGTTAGCCATCAGGGAAATGTAAATCAAAACCACAATGAGGGGGCTTCCCTGGTGGCGCAGTGGTTGAGAGTCCGCCTGCCGATGCAGGGGACGCAGGTTCGTGCCCCGGTCCGGGAGGATCCCGCTTGCTGCGGTGCGGCTGGGCCCGAGAGCCATGGTCGCTGAGCCTGCGCATCCGGAGCCTGTGCTCCACAACGGGCGAGGCCACAAACACTGAGAGGCCCACGTACCGCAAAACAAACAAACAAACAAATAAACAAACACCCCACAACGAGCTACCACTTTACACCCACTAGGATGGTTATAATGAAAAAGACAGATAAGAAGTGTTTAGCAAGGATGTGGAGAAACTGGAACTTTCATACAATGCTGGTGGAAATTTAAAATGACCCGGCCATTTTGGAAAACAGTCCGGCAGTTCCTTAAACGGTTAGACATAGTTACCCTTTGACCCAGCAATTCCACTCTGAGCTGTATACCCAAGAGAAATGAGGACTTATGTCCAAAAACAACTTATACATAAATGTTCTTAACAGCACTATTTGCAATAGCCAAAGGACGAAAACAACCCAAATACCCCTCAACTGATGAATGGATAAATAAAATGTTGTCTCTCCACAGAATGGAATATCATTCACCCATAAAAAGAAATGAAGCACTGATGCATAGTACAACATGGATGAACCTTGACAACATTATTCTAAGTGAACAAACTAGACACAGAATGGCACATATTGTATGATCCCAAGTATATGAAATGTCCAGAATAGGGAGACCCATAGAAAAAGTAGGTTGGTAGACTGGTGGTTGCCCAGGGCAGAGGAGCTGGGGGCTACAGGGCCTGTGTGTCACCGCTCGTGGATATAATCTTCTGGGGTGATGAAAATGCTCTAGAATTAGATTGTGGGATGGGTGTACAATCCTAAGAATACACTAAAAAATCACTGTACACTTTAAATGGGTGATTCATATGGCATGTGAATTATACCTCAATAAAGCTGTTTAAACAATTACTCGAAAGGGCAGGCAGAATGGTGGTTAGGCTAAATTGCGTCTATTTTCTTTCTGGCTACAAAGTTATAAGCACCTAGAAGGCTGCTGGTCCCAGATGGTCCTGGGATAGTTCTGAACAGCAACAGGACACCCAGACCAGACCCAAGCGTAGGCCAGAGGGAATGGCTGGACCGAATTCTACAGGGGGCGGGGGTCTGGCCCCCCACAGGCCTATCATGGGGTGATCAAGCTCACTCACCAAGCATGGCGCTGATGAGCCTGTCGGGACGGGCCCGGGCAGATGTGGAACACAGAGTGTTGAAATACAGCCCAGAGCCCTCCCGGATGGGGCTGAGCATCGGGGGCGGCGTGTAGGCAGGGCACTGGGACAGTCCCTTCAGGAGACGGTCCACCAGGAACACGGGCGAGCACAGGCAGCTCTGGCGGCATCCTCCCGGGCCCGGCTCCCCAGACATGGAGGGCGGAGGAGGGATGAGCAGTGCCTTGGGCCGTGGGAGCTTCTTCCGCTTCCTGTGTTGGCTGCTCTCCTTGCTGTCTCTCTCTTCCCCGTCCTTCTCCTGTCCCTGGAGAAGAAGAGACTTCAGAACCATAGGGGTCACCTGAGGCCACCGGCCCCACAGCTCAGTCCTCAAGATGGCCTGAGACTGGGAAAGGGTACTGACCAGCCAGACGCACACCCAGCATGGCCGTGCAAAGAGTCCTCAGCACAGGAAGCCGGGCAGGGCCACCACGCCTGAGCCAGACTCCAGACCCTAAGCCGGGCGATGTTTGAGGCTGGGGCCTTCTCAGGCACCCACACCCCCCAAGGAGAGGCCCTCACTCAGACCATTTTGGAAACTCATGTCCGTTGTTAAAGTGACTGGCACTTAAAGAGTGGGGGCCAGACGGATGCAACAGCATGACAAAAGGAAAACCTGTTGCCCTCAAAATGACAGCAGCTCCTGGGAGACAAACAGTGGGCTCCATGCACCCCGTACCCGAGTCCAGCATGAACGTCTCCAGGTGGGGTCTTCCAGCACAGGCTGAAGAGACGACGGCTTGACCTTGCTACACTCGCTCTTACCTCCACGCAATCTCCCCTCCTCTCTGCCCATCTTACCCCTCCTCATCCTCCAGCTCTCAGCTGCAACACCCCCTTCCTCAGGCAGGGTCTCTGGTGCCCTCGGGGCTCCTACAGCTCCCTCTCCCAGCCCAGCCCGTTCTGGGTCGTCAGTGTCCGGGGATGGGTCTATCTACTCCGCTGGGCTGGGAGCCCCAGGAGACGGGGGCAGGCCTGTTGTGGTCGCTGCAGTGTCCCCAGCCCTGCCCAGACACAAAAGAAGTTCACTGGAGGTTGAATGGATGAATGAACACGCAAATCAAGCTCTTATGGAGTCAGGATTTGGGGGCTTTTCTCACAGCTCCCACTGGCAGCTGGAAAGCAGCTGGAAGGAAGTGCACCCACCTTGCTCCCCGGGGGATGGTTCGCTGGAGCCACAGGCACCGACACAGGGACCACCAAAGGGGCGGTGGTCATGTTGTCCAAGGACTTCCTGGCTCTCGGGGAACTCTGCCTGTCCCCCTCCGGCCTCAGCACCTGTCTTCGTGGCTTGCAAAACTCCATGCCACACACCTACACACAGAGAAGAGCCAGCCCTTTAAGAGACACAGTACGTAGGGAGAAAGGGGCCTCTCCAGAGCAGCACAGCCCTGACTCCCGGCCCCCAGCCAGGCTCCCCGCAGGAGGACGGCTCCATCCTGAGATGAATGGCAGCTTCGAGCCCCTTCACCTGCGGCTCCTGCTTCCCTCGAGGTGACGGCCACTGGTCGCTGTGAAAACACATGTGGCTGCTCAGCCCTCTCTCTGTATAAAACATCTGGCTGCAATTCTTGCAGACGTAAGTGCTCCTTGGCTCTGCCCAGTCTGTGGGACCACCATTGTGCTGGTTACTGTGGGGAAGAAAGGGAGAATGGGACTCTGTCCCCAAACACTGATCCTCTGACAGCTTTGGACGAACCCTAAAGAAATGGGGATGATGCCCCCGATTCCCCGTGGCCTGGTGCTCACCCCTTCAGGAGTGAAGCATCCAGAACTCGCTCACCCAGGCCCAGCACATCAAAGCCACCAGAGGATTCCCGAGGGGCTTCGGAACTTACCAGCCACACGCCATGTTCTCCTCCTTCATCGGGTGGGGGACCCGGTAGATATTTCCACCCTGAAGACGAAAATACATCTGAGCCAACATATCAGAAATGAGATGCAAGAGTGAAAACTATAAGACTTGGAAGAAAACACAGGTATAATTCTTGGTGACCCGGGAGTAAGCAGTGGTTTCTTGGATGACTCCAAAACCAAACAAAAGACAGACATATTGGACTTCATCAAAACTTACAACTTCTGACGGATACACCAGAAATACAGCTACACGTGGAACAACTCCTACAGAACACCTACTGAACGCTGGCAGAAGATCCCAGACCTCCCAAAAGGCAAGAAACTCCCCACATACCTGGGTAGGGCAAAGCGGAGAGATTCCCGCACAGAGGATCGGTGCCGAGCGGCACTCACCAGCCCGAGAGGCTTGTCTGCTCGCCCGCTGGGGCGGGCGGCGCTGGAAGCTGAGGCTCGGGCTTCGGGCAGAGCGCAGGGAGAGGACTGGGGCTGGCGGCGAGAACTCAGCCTGAAGGGGGCTAATGTGCCACAGCTAGCCGAGAGGGAGTCCGGGAAAACTCTGGAGCTGCCGAAGAGGCAAGAGACTTTTTCTTCCCTCTTGGTTTCCTGGTGCGCGAGGAGAGGGGATTAAGAGCGCTGCTTAAAGGAGCTCCACAGACGGCTGAAAGCGCGGAGCCCAGTGACGGGCGTGGGACGCTGGGGCCGCTGCTGCCGCCGCCAAGAGGCCTGTGTGCGAGCGCAGGTCACTGTCCACACCGCCCTTCCGGGAGCCTGTGCAGCCCGCCACTACCGGGGTCCCGGGATCCAGGGGCGGCTTCCCTGGGAGAACGCACGGCGCGCCTCGGGCTGGTGCAACGTCACGCGGGCCTCTGCCGCTGCAGGCTCGCCCCGCACTCCGTGCCCCTCCCTCCTGCCCGGCCTGAGTGAGCCAGAGTCCCCGAAGAGGCTGCTCCTTTAACCCTGTCCTGTCTGAGCGAAGAACAGACGCCCTCCGGCGACCTACACGCAGAGGCGGGGCCAAATCCAAAGCTGAGACCCAGGAGCTGTGAGAACAAAGAAGAGAAAGGGAAACCTCTCCCAGCAGCCTCAGAAGCAGCAGATTAAAGCTCCACAATCAACTTGATGTACCCTGCATCTGTGGAATACATGAATAGACAACAAATCATCCCAGATTGAGGAGCCAGGAGTCACTGCTGTGCCTCTGAGGTGGGAGAGCCAACTTCAGGACACTGGTCCACAAGAGACCTCCCAGCTCCACATAATATCAAACGGCGAAAATCTTCCAGAGGTCTCTCTCCATCTCAACACCAGCACCCAGCTTCACTCAACGACCAGCAAGCTACAGTGCTGGACACCCTATGCCAAACAACTAGCAACACAGGAACACAATGCCACCCATTAGCAGAGAGGTGGCCTAAAATCATAAAACGTCCACAGACACCCCAAAACACACCACCAGACCTGGACCTGCCCACCAGAAAGACAAGATCCAGCCTCATCCACCAGAACACAGGCACTAGTCCCCTCCACCAGGAAGCCTACACAACCCACTAAACCAACCTTAGCCACTGGGGACAGACACCAAAAACAACGGGAACTACGAACCTGCAGCCTGCAAAAAGGAGACCCCAAACACAGTAACATAAGCAAAATGAGAAGACAGAAAAACACACAGCAGGAGAAGGAGCAACATAAAAACCCACCAGACCTAACAAATGAAGAGGTAATAGGCAGTCTACCTGAAAAAGAATTCACAATAATGATGGTAAAGATGATCCAAGATTCTATTTCCAAGATCCAAAATCTTGGAAATAGAATAGACAAAATGCAAGAAACAGTTAACAAGGACCTAGAAGAACTAAAGATGAATCAAGCATCGATTAAAAACACAATAAGTGAAATGAAAAATACTCTAGATGGGATCAATAGCAGAATAACTGAGGCAGAAGAACGGATAAGTGAGGTGGAAGATAAAATAGTGGAAATAACTGCTGCAGAGCAAAATAAAGAAAAAAGAATGAAAAGAACAGAGGACAGTCTCAGAGACCTCTGGGACAACATTAAACGCACCAACATTCGAATTATAGGGGTTCCAGAAGAAGAAGAGAAAAAGAAAGGGACTGAGAAAATATTTGAAGAGATTCTAGTTGAAAACTTCCCTAATACGGGAAAGGAAATAGTTAATCAAGTCCAGGAGGCACAGAGAGTCCCATACAGAATAAATCCAAGGAGAAATACGCCAAGACACATATTAATCAAACTGTCAAAAATTAAACACAAAGAAATCATATGAAAAGCAGCAAGGCAAAAACAACAAATAACACACAAGGGAATCCCCATCAGGATAACAGCTGATCTCTCAGCAGAAACTCTACAAGCCAGAAGGGAGTGGCAGGACATAATTAAAGTGATGAAGGAGAAAAACCTGCAACCAAGATTACCCTACCCAGCAAGGATCTCATTCAGATTGGATGGAGAAATTAAAACGGTTACAGACAAGCAAAAGCTGAGAGAGTTCAGCACCACCAAACCAGCTTTACAACAAATGCTAAAGGAACTTCTCTAGGCAAGAAACACAACAGAAGGAAAAGACCTACAATAACGAACCCAAAACAATTAAGAAAATGGGAATAGGAACATACATATCGATAATTACCTTAAAGGGAAATGGACTAAATGCTCCCACCAAAAGACACAGATTGGCTGAATGGATACAAGAACAAGACCCATATATATGCTGTCTACAAGAGACCCACTTCAGACCTAGAGACACATACAGACTGAAAGTAAGGGGATGGAAAAAGATATTCCATGCAAATGGAAACCAAAGGAAAGCTGGAGTAGCAAGTCTCATATCAGACAAACTAGACTTTAAAATAAAGACTACTACAAGAGACAAAGAAGGACACTACATAATGATCAAGGGATCGATCCAAGAAGAAGATATAACAATTGTAAATATTTATGCACCCAACATAGGAGCACCTCAATACATAAGGCAAATACTAACAGCCATAAAAGGAGACATCGACAGTAACACACTCATAGTAGGGGACTTTAACACCCCACTTTCACCAATGGACAGATCATCCAAAATGAAAATAAATAAGGAAACACAAGCTTTAAATGATACATTAAACAAGATGGACTTAATTGATATTTATAGGACATTCCATCCAAAAACAACAGAATACACGTTTTCCTCAAGTATTCATGGAACATTCTCCAGGATAGATCATATCTTGGGTCACAAATCAAGCCTTGGTACATTTAAGAAAATTGAAATTGTATCAAGTATCTTTTCCGACCACAGTGCTATGAGACTAGATGTCAATCACAGGAAAAGAGCTGTAAAAAATACAAACACATGGAGGCTAAACAATACACTACTTAATAACGAAGTGATCACTGAAGAAATCAAAGAGGAAATTTAAAAATACCTAGAAACAAATGACAATGGAGACACGACGACCCAAAACCTATGGGATGCAGCAAAAGCAGTTCTAAGAGGGAAGTTTATAGCAATACAACCCCACCTTAAGAAACAGGAAACATCTCGAATAAACAACCTAACCTTGCACCTAAAGCAATTAGAGGAAGAAGAACAAAAACATCCCAAAGTTAGCAGAAGGAAAGAAATCATAAAAATCAGATCAGAAATAACCGAAAAAGAAATGAAGGAAACGATAGCAAAGATCAATAAAACTAAAAGCTGGTTCTTTGAGAAGGTAAACAAAATTGATAAACCATTAGCCAGACTCATCAAGAAAAAAAGGGAGAAGACTCAAATCAATAGAATTAGAAATGAAAAAGGAGAAGTAACAACTGACACTGCAGAAATACAAAAGATCATGAGAGATGACTATAAGCAACTCTATGCCAATAAAATGGACAACCTGGAAGAAATGGACAAACTCTTAGAAATGCACAACCTGCCAAGACTGAATCAGGAAGAAATAGAAAATATGAACAGACCAATCACAAGCACTGAAATTGAAACTGTGATAAAAAATCCTCCAACAAACAAAAGCCCAGGACCAGATGGCTTCACAGGCGAATTCTATCAAGCATTTAGAGAAGAGCTAACACCTATCCTTCTCAAACTCTTCCAAAATAGAGCAGAGGGAGGAACACTCCCAAACTCATTCTACGAGGCCACCATCACCTTGATACCAAAACCAGACAAGGATGTCACAAAGAAAGAAAACTACAGGCCAATATCACTGATGAACATAGATGCAAAAATCCTCAACAAAATACTAGCAAACAGAATCCAACAGCACATTAAAAGGATCATACACCATGATCAAGTGGGGTTTATTCCAGGAATGCAAGGATTCTTCAATATACGCAAATCAATCAACGTGATACACCATATTAACAAATTGAAGGAGAAAAACCATACGATCATCTCAATAGATGCAGAGAAAGCTTTCGACAAAATTCAACACCCATTTAGGATAAAAACCCTGCAGAAAGTAGGCATAGAGGGAACTTTCCTCAACATAATAAAAGCCATATATGACAAACCCACAGCCAGCATCGTCCTCAATGGTGAAAAACTGAAACCATTTCCACTAAGATCAGGAACAAGACAAGGTTGCCCACTCTCACCACTCTTAGTCAACATAGTTTTGGAAGGTTTAGCCACAGCAATCAGAGAAGAAAAGGAAATAAAAGGAATCCAAATCGGAAAAGAAGAAGTAAAGCTGTCACTGTTTGCAGATGACATGATACTATACATAGAGAATCCTAAAGATGCTACCAGAAAACTACTAGAGCTCATCAATGAAGTTGGTAAAGTTGCAGGATACAAAATTAATGCACAGAAATCTCTGGCATTCCTATATACTAATGATGAAAAATCTGAAAGTGAAATCAAGGAAACACTCCCATTTACCATCGCAACAAAAAGAATAAAATATCTAGGAATAAACCTACCTAAGGAGACAAAAGACCTGTATGCAGAAAATTATAAGACACTGATGAAAGAAATTAAAGATGATACAAATAGATGGAGAGATGTACCATGTTCTTGGATTGGAAGAATCGACATTGTGAAAGTGACTCTACTACCCAAAGCAATCTACAGATTCAATGCAATCCCTATCAAACTACCACTGGCATTTTTCACAGAACTAGAACAAAAAATTTCACAATTTGTATGGAAACACAAAAGACCCCGAATAGCCAAAGCAATCTTGAGAACGAAAAATGGAGCTGGAGGACTCAGGCTCCCTGACTTCAGACTATACTACAAAGCTACAGTAATCAAGACAGTATGGTACTGGCACAAAAACAGAAGGATAGATCAATGGAACAGGATAGAAAGCCCAGAGATAAACCCACGGACATATGGTCACCTTATCTTTGATAAAGGAGCCAGGAATGTACAGTGGAGAAAGGACAGTCTCTTCAATAAGTGGTGCTGGGAAAACTGGACAGGGACATGTAAAAGTATGAGATTAGATCACTCCCTAACACCATACACAAAAATAAGCTCAAAATGGATTAAAGACCTAAATGTAAGGCCAGACACTATCAAACTCTTAGAGGAAAACATAGGCAGAACACTCTATGACATAAATCACAGCAAGATCCTTTTTGACCCACCTCCTAGAGAAATGGAAATAAAGACAAAAATAAACACATGGGACCTAATGACACTTCAAAGCTTTGGCACAGCAAAGGAAACCATAAACAAGACCAACAGACAACCCTCAGAATGGGAGAAAATATTTGCAAATGAAGCAACTGACAAAGGATTAATCTCCACAATTTATAAGCAGCTCATGCAGCTCAATAACAAAAAAACAAACAACCCAATCCAAAAATGGGCAGAAGACCTAAATAGACATTTCTCCACAGAAGATATACAGACTGCCAACAAACACATGAAAGGATGCTCAACATCTTTACTCATTAGAGAAATGCAAATCAAAACTACAATGAGATATCATCTCACACCAGTCAGAATGGCCATCATCAAAACATCTAGAAACAATAAATGCTGGAGAGGGTGTGGAAAAAAGGGAACACTCTTGCACTGCTGGTGGGAATGTGAATTGGTACAGCCACTATGGAGAACGGTATGGAGGTTCCTTAAAAAACTACAAATAGAACTACCATACGACCCAGCAATCCCACTACTGGGCATATACCCTGAGAAAACCATAATTCAAAAAGAGACATGTACCAAAATGTTCATAGCAGCCCTATTTACAATAGCCCGGAGATGGAAACAACCTAAGTGTCCATCATCGGATGAATGGGTAAAGAAGATGTGGCACATATATACAATGGAATATTACTCAGCCATAAAAAGAAATGAAATTGAGCTATTTGTAATGAGGTGGATGGACCTAGAGTCTGTCATACAGAGTGAAGTAAGTCAGAAAGAGAAAGACAAATACTGTATGCTGACACATATATATGGAATTTAAGAAAAAAAATGTCATGAAGAACATAGGGGTAAGACAGGAATAAAGACACAGACCTACCAGAGAATGGACTTGAGGATATGGGGAGGGGGAAGGGTAAGCTGTGACAAAGTGAAAGAGCGGCATGGACATATATACACTACCAAACGTAAGGTAGATAGCTAGTGGGAAGCAGCCGCATAGCACAGGGAGATCAGCTCGGTGCTTTGTGACCGCCTGGAGGGGTGGGATAGGGAGGGTGGGAGGGAGACGCAAAAGGGAGGGGATATGGGAACATATGTATATGTATAGCTGATTAAATTTGTTATAAAGAAAAAAAAATACTATACTTTATAGATGTGCAGTTTCTTGTATGCTAGTTATATCTCAATAAAGCTGTTAAAATATCTGCATAAAAAAGAGATTGCATGGAATGGGGATAAGACTTCTGAAAAAGTAGAGTAAGGAACTCGGCAAAACAACACATTTACTGATAAAAATCATTAAAAAAAAAAAAGAACAGTAAGCCAAAGTCTCTGCAAGTTGTCCTAAAGGCATACAGCATTTTAAGAAATAATCATTCAAGAAAATCCACTAAATCTTGGGAAGAACAGTGAGAGTCTGTGGCACTGGAGCCATGGCCCACTCCCTTACCCACCTAGCCCCCAGCTCTTTGTAATGGAAGCTCTACCCAGGTAGGTGCAGCCAAGGAGATGGGGGCTTCTTCTTCCCCTGGCTTCCATGCTTAAAGAATTAAAGTAAGATAAAATAAAAATTTCTCATCAAAGAGAAAATGCCATCAAGAGATGGAAATTATTTTTTTAAAAAGAAACAAATGTGGACTTCCCTGGGGGTCCAGTGGTTAAGACTCCGCGCCTCCACTGCAGGGGGCATGGGTTTGATCCCTAGTCGAGGAACTAAGATCCTGCACGCTGTGTGATGTAGTCAAAAAAGAAAAAAAAAGAAGAACCAAATGGAAATAATTCAGGGGTTAAAAATGTACAATAACCAAAATAAGGCTCAACAGTACATCTGAGCTGGCAGAAGAAACGATCAGCAAACCTGAAGATAGAACAATGGAGACTATGAAATCTGAAGAACAGAGAGAAAAACAATGTAGGAAAGTGAAGAGAGCCTCAGAGAAATGTGAGATGTCATGAAATGCAACAATATATATGTAGTGGGAGTACCAGAAAGAGGGGAGAAAGGGACAGAATATTTAAAGTATTAATGGCTGAAAATTTCCCAAAGTTGATGAAAAACAATATGTATATCCAGCAAACTCTATAAACTCCAAGAAAGATGAACACAAAGAGATCTACATCCAGACATAACATAGGCAAAATCTGGAAAGCAAAAATAAAGATAAGATCTTGAAAGCAAAAAGGGAAAAACAATTTGTTACATACAAGGGCACTACAGTAAAATTAACAGCTAACTTCTTAACAGAAACGATGTAGGTTACAAGGCAATGGCATAGTATATTCAAATTCCTGAAAGTAAAAGAGTGTCAACCAAGTATCTTATATTCAGCAAATTATCTTGCAAAAATGAAGGTAAAATAAAGACATTCCCAGATAAATAAAAACTGAGAATACCTGTTGCTGGCAGACCTCTCTTACAAGAAATATTAAAGGTGAAATATTATTCAGCCCGCAAAATGGAACAAAGTACTGATACATAGTGCAACGTGGATGAAACGTAAAAACATCATGCTAACTAAAAGAAGGCATTCATAAAGGACCACATACTGTATGATTCCACTCATATGAAATATGCAGGATAGCCACATCGATAGAGACAAAGTAGATTAGTCGTTACCCATGGCTGGGGATGGGGAGGATGGAAAGGAGGGACTGCTAATAAGTACAGGGCTTCTTTTGGGGATGATGAAAATTTCTGAAAACTGATGGTAGTGATGGTTGCACAGCTCTGTGAATATACTAAAAACCATTGAATTCTATACTTTAAAGGGATGAATTGTATGGTATGTGAATTATACATGCCTAATAAAAATAAATAGTAAAGAAAGTCCTTCAGATTGAAAGCAAATGACATCAGATGGTAACTTGAATCCAAACCAAAAAAAAAAAAAAAAAGCGAAGCGCTAGTAAATATGGGTAACTATAAAAATCAGTATGATTACATATTTCTTTTCTTTTCTTAAGTGCCTTAAAAAATAACTGCATAAAACAATATGTATTGTGGGCCTCTAACATATAGAAATATAATATATGTGACAGTAACTGCACAAGGAGCACAGCTGCATTGGAGTAAAGGAATATCACCTCAGACAGTAACTCAAATCCACAAGAATAAATGAAGAGATCAGAAATGGTCAATAAGAAGGTTAATATAACAACCTCTATAAATCATGCTTGTTTTCCTTTATTCTCTCAGTGTTTTTACACGAAATAAAAGTATATAAAGCAAGAAACATGACCAGTAAGGTATTACTGGGTCTCTCACATATAATAGCAAAAGAGTTAGAAGGAAGAGAGCTAGATAGGAGCAGTGTTTCTATATTTCATTGTTAGTGAGTTATTACACATCCTAACAGATTCTGATAAGACATATATTTTAAGTCCTAGAGCAACCACTAAGAAATGACTAAGAAAAAGTGAAAAATTAACAGAATTAAAATGTTACACTAGAAAATACTCTCTTAATACAAAAGAAAGCAGGAAAGGAGGAACAGAGGGAGAAAAAGACATGTAACATATAGAAAATAGAAAGCAAAATGGCAGATGTAAATGCAACCATATCAATATAACAGTAAACAAGAATGGATTAAACAAACCAAGCCAAAAGGCAGAGTTTCTAAGACTGGATAAAAAAACACATGATCCAACTAATGGTGTCTAGAGGTAACATGCTTTATTTTCAAAGACACAAATAGGCTGAAAGTAAAAGAAGAGAAAAATATATACCAAGAAAACAACAACCAAAAAAGAGAATGGAATGACTATACTGATGTCAGGCACATTAGACTTTAAAACAAAAAAATATTACCAGAGATAATGATAAAATTATTGTAGTAATGACAAATGAAGTCACAATCACATCATAATGGTAAAAGGTCAAGCCGTGAGGAAGATGTGACAATTACAAACATATACACACCTAAAAACAGAACCCCAAAATACACCAAGCAACAAACGACAGAACTGAAGGATGAAATAAACCATTACAAAATAATAGTTGGAGATTTCAATACTTTCAACAGTGGATAGGGCAGCTAGGCAGAAGATCAACAAGGAAATTGAAACTAACTAGACAAAACAGACAAAATACAGCATTCCACCAAACATCAGTAGAATACATTCTTCTCAAATTCACATGGAACATTCTTCAAGACAGACCGGATTCTAGCCCATATAACATGCCTCAATAAGTTTTAAATTTTAAAATAAATTTAAGGGAATTCCCTGGCGGTCCAGTCATTAGGACTCCACGCTTCCGCTGCAGGGGGCATGGGTTCGATCCCTGGTGGGGCAACTAAGATCCTGCAAACCACACAGCACAGCCAAAAAAAAAAATAATAAATTAAATTAATTAAATTGAAAAAGAAACAAAGTATGTTCTCTGACCACAAGAGAATTAGATTACAAATCAATAAAAGGCAGCAATTTGGAAAATTCACAAATATGTGAAAATTAAGCAACACACTCTTTAATAGTCAGTGTGTTAAACAAGTGGAATGATAAATTAGAAAATACTTTAGCTGAATGAATATAAAAACACAACATACTAAAACTTACAAAATGTAGCTAAAGCAATGTTCAGAAGGAAATCTATAGCTGTAAAATGCCTGTATTAAAAAAGAAGAAAAATCTCAAATCATTTATGGTCAACTGATTTTCCACAAAGGTACCAAGACAGGGCTTCCCTGGTGGCGCAGTGGCTGAGAGTCTGCCTGGCGATGCAGGGGACATGGGTTTGTGCCCCGGTCTGGGAAGATCCCACATGCCGCGGAGCAGCTGGGTCCGTGAGCCATGGCCACTGAGCCTGCGCGTCCGGAGCCTGTGCCCCGCAACGGGAGAGGCCACAACAGTGAGAGGCCCGTGTACCGCAAAAGAAAACAAAACAAAACAAAGTACCAAGACTATTCAATGAGAAAAGAACAGTATTTTCAAGTGCTGGAAGAACTGATACATACATGCAAAAGAATAAATTTGGACTCCTACCTCATACAGTATATAAAAGTTAACTAAAGATTGATCGCAGGCCTAAGAATAAGTTGGACTTCATCAAAATTAAAAACTTGTGTACTGCAAACCATATCATAAATAAAATGAAAGGACAACCCACAAAATTGGAGAGAATTTGCAAATCATATATCTGATAAGGGGCTTGCATCCAGACTATATAAGGAACTGAGACAACTCAATGATAAAAAGATAAGAATTCAATTTAAAAAATGGGCAAAGGATCTGAACAGACATTTCTCCCGAGAAGATATACAAATGGATAATAAGCACATGGAAAGATGCTCAACATCGTTAGCCATCAGGGAAATGTAAATCAAAACCACAATGAGGGGGCTTCCCTGGTGGCGCAGTGGTTGAGAGTCCGCCTGCCGATGCAGGGGACGCAGGTTCGTGCCCCGGTCCGGGAGGATCCCGCTTGCTGCGGTGCGGCTGGGCCCGAGAGCCATGGTCGCTGAGCCTGCGCATCCGGAGCCTGTGCTCCACAACGGGCGAGGCCACAAACACTGAGAGGCCCACGTACCGCAAAACAAACAAACAAACAAATAAACAAACACCCCACAACGAGCTACCACTTTACACCCACTAGGATGGTTATAATGAAAAAGACAGATAAGAAGTGTTTAGCAAGGATGTGGAGAAACTGGAACTTTCATACAATGCTGGTGGAAATTTAAAATGACCCGGCCATTTTGGAAAACAGTCCGGCAGTTCCTTAAACGGTTAGACATAGTTACCCTTTGACCCAGCAATTCCACTCTGAGCTGTATACCCAAGAGAAATGAGGACTTATGTCCAAAAACAACTTATACATAAATGTTCTTAACAGCACTATTTGCAAGAGCCAAAGGACGAAAACAACCCAAATGCCCCTCAACTGATGAATGGATAAATAAAATGTTGTCTCTCCAGAGAATGGAATATCATTCATCCATAAAAAGAAATGAAGCACTGATGCATGGTACAACATGGATGAACCTTGACAACATTATTCTAAGTGAACAAACTAGACACAGAATGGCACATATTGTATGATCCCAAGTATATGAAATGTCCAGAATAGGGAGACCCATAGAAAAAGTAGGTTGGTAGACTGGTGGTTGCCCAGGGCAGAGGAGCTGGGGGCTACAGGGCCTGTGTGTCACCGCTCGTGGATATAATCTTCTGGGGTGATGAAAATGCTCTAGAATTAGATTGTGGGATGGGTGTACAATCCTAAGAATACACTAAAAAATCACTGTACACTTTAAATGGGTGATTCATATGGCATGTGAATTATACCTCAATAAAGCTGTTTAAACAATTACTCGAAAGGGCAGGCAGAATGGTGGTTAGGCTAAATTGCGTCTATTTTCTTTCTGGCTACAAAGTTATAAGCACCTAGAAGGCTGCTGGTCCCAGATGGTCCTGGGATAGTTCTGAACAGCAACAGGACCCCCAGACCAGACCCAAGCGTAGGCCAGAGGGAATGGCTGGACCGAATTCTACAGGGGGCGGGGGTCTGGCCCCCCACAGGCCTATCATGGGGTGATCAAGCTCACTCACCAAGCATGGCGCTGATGAGCCTGTCGGGACGGGCCCGGGCAGATGTGGAACACAGAGTGTTGAAATACAGCCCAGAGCCCTCCCGGATGGGGCTGAGCATCGGGGGCGGCGTGTAGGCAGGGCACTGGGACACTCCCTTCAGGAGACGGTCCACCAGGAACACGGGCAAGCACAGGCAGCTCTGGCGGCATCCTCCCGGGCCCGGCTCCCCAGACATGGAGGGCGGAGGAGGGATGAGCAGTGCCTTGGGCCGTGGGAGCTTCTTCCGCTTCCTGTGTTGGCTGCTCTCCTGTCTCTCTCTTCCCCGTCCTTCTCCTGTCCCTGGAGAAGAAGAGACTTCAGAACCATAGGGGTCACCTGAGGCCACCGGCCCCACAGCTCAGTCCTCAAGATGGCCTGAGACTGGGAAAGGGTACTGACCAGCCAGACGCACACCCAGCATGGCCGTGCAAAGAGTCCTCAGCACAGGAAGCCGGGCAGGGCCACCACGCCTGAGCCAGACTCCAGACCCTAAGCCGGGCGATGTTTGAGGCTGGGGCCTTCTCAGGCACCCACACCCCCCAAGGAGAGGCCCTCACTCAGACCATTTTGGAAACTCATGTCCGTTGTTAAAGTGACTGGCACTTAAAGTGTGGGGGCCAGACGGATGCAACAGCATGACAAAAGGAAAACCTGTTGCCCTCAAAATGACAGCAGCTCCTGGGAGACAAACAGTGGGCTCCATGCACCCCGTACCCGAGTCCAGCATGGACTTCTCCAGGTGGGCTCTTCCAGCACAGGCTGAAGAGACGACGGCTTGAGCTTGCTACACTCTCTCTTACCTCCACGCAATCTCCCCTCCTCTCTGCCCATCTTACCCCTCCTCATCCTCCAGCTCTCAGCTGCAACACCCCCTTCCTCAGGCAGGGTCTCTGGTGCCCTCGGGGCTCCTACAGCTCCCTCTCCCAGCCCGGCCCGTTCTGGGTCGTCAGTGTCCGGGGATGGGTCTATCTACCCCGCTGGGCTGGGAGCCCCAGGAGACGGGGGCAGGCCTGTTGTGGTCGCTGCAGTGTCCCCAGCCCTGCCCAACACAGGGCCAGGCACAAAAGAAGCTCACTGGAGGTTGAATGGATGAATGAACACGCAAATCAAGCTCTTATGGAGTCAGGATTTGGGGGCTTTTCTCACAGCTCCCACTGGCAGCTGGAAAGCAGCTGGAAGGAAGTGCACCCACCTTGCTCCCCGGGGGATGGTTCGCTGGAGCCACAGGCACCGACACAGGGACCACCAAAGGGGCGGTGGTCATGTTGTCCAAGGACTTCCTGGCTCTCGGGGAACTCTGCCTGTCCCCCTCCGGCCTCAGCACCTGTCTTCGTGGCTTGCAAAACTCCATGCCACACACCTACACACAGAGAAGAGCCAGCCCTTTAAGAGACACAGTATGTAGGGAGAAAGGGGCCTCTCCAGAGCAGCACAGCCCTGACTCCCGGCCCCCAGCCAGGCTCCCCGCAGGAGGACGGCTCCATCCTGAGATGAATGGCAGCTTCGAGCCCCTTCACCTGCGGCTCCTGCTTCCCTCAAGGTGACGGCCACTGGTCGCTGTGAAAACACATGTGGCTGCTCAGCCCTCTCTCTGTATAAAACATCTGGCTGCAATTCTTGCAGACGTAAGTGCTCCTTGGCTCTGCCCAGTCTGTGGGACCACCATTGTGCTGGTTACTGTGGGGAAGAAAGGGAGAATGGGACTCTGTCCCCAAACACTGATCCTCTGACAGCTTTGGACGAACCCTAAAGAAATGGAGATGATGCCCCCGATTCCCCGTGGCCTGGTGCTCACCCCTTCAGGAGTGAAGCATCCAGAGCTCGCTCACCCAGGCCCAGCACATCAAAGCCACCAGAGGATTCCCGAGGGGCTTCGGAACTTACCAGCCACACGCCATGTTCTCCTCCTTCATCGGGTGGGGGACCCGGTAGATATTTCCACCCTGAAGACGAAAATACATCTGAGCCAACATATCAGAAATGAGATGCAAGAGTGAAAACTATAAGACTTGGAAGAAAACACAGGTATAATTCTTGGTGACCCGGGAGTAAGCAGTGGTTTCTTGGATGACTCCAAAACCAAACAAAAGACAGACATATTGGACTTCATCAAAACTTACAACTTCTGACGGATACACCAGAAATACAGCTACACGTGGAACAACTCCTACAGAACACCTACTGAACGCTGGCAGAAGATCCCAGACCTCCCAAAAGGCAAGAAACTCCCCACATACCTGGGTAGGGCAAAGCAGAGAGATTCCCGCACAGAGGATCGGTGCCGAGCGGCACTCTCCAGCCCGAGAGGCTTGTCTGCTCGCCCGCTGGGGCGGGCGGCGCTGGAAGCTGAGGCTCGGGCTTCGGGCAGAGCGCAGGGAGAGGACTGGGGCTGGCGGCGAGAACTCAGCCTGAAGGGGGCTAATGTGCCACAGCTAGCCGAGAGGGAGTCCGGGAAAACTCTGGAGCTGCCGAAGAGGCAAGAGACTTTTTCTTCCCTCTTGGTTTCCTGGTGCGCGAGGAGAGGGAATTAAGAGCGCTGCTTAAAGGAGCTCCACAGACGGCTGAAAGCGCGGAGCCCAGTGACGGGCGTGGGACGCTGGGGCCGCTGCTGCCGCCGCCAAGAGACCTGTGTGCGAGCGCAGGTCACTGTCCACACCGCCCTGCCGGGAGCCTGTGCAGCCCGCCACTACCGGGGTCCCGGGATCCAGGGGCGGCTTCCCTGGGAGAACGCACGGCGCGCCTCGGGCTGGTGCAACGTCACGCGGGCCTCTGCCGCTGCAGGCTCGCCCCGCACTCCGTGCCCCTCCCTCCCGCCCGGCCTGAGTGAGCCACAGTCCCCGAAGAGGCTGCTCCTTTAACCCTGTCCTGTCTGAGCGAAGAACAGACGCCCTCCGGCGACCTACACGCAGAGGCGGGGCCAAATCCAAAGCTGAGACCCAGGAGCTGTGAGAACAAAGAAGAGAAAGGGAAACCTCTCCCAGCAGCCTCAGAAGCAGCGGATTAAAGCTCCACAATCAACTTGATGTACCCTGCATCTGTGGAATACATGAATAGACAACAAATCATCCCAGATTGAGGAGCCAGGAGTCACTGCTGTGCCTCTGAGGTGGGAGAGCCAACTTCAGGACACTGGTCCACAAGAGACCTCCCAGCTCCACATAATATCAAACGGCGAAAATCTTCCAGAGATCTCTCTCCATCTCAACACCAGCACCCAGCTTCACTCAACGACCAGCAAGCTACAGTGCTGGACACCCTATGCCAAACAACTAGCAACACAGGAACACAACGCCACCCATTAGCAGAGAGGTGGCCTAAAATCATAAAAAGTCCGCAGACACCCCAAAACACACCACCAGACCTGGACCTGCCCACCAGAAAGACAAGATCCAGCCTCATCCACCAGAACACAGGCACTAGTCCCCTCCACCAGGAAGCCTACACAACCCACTAAACCAACCTTAGCCACTGGGGACAGACACCAAAAACAACGGGAACTACGAACCTGCAGCCTGCAAAAAGGAGACCCCAAACACAGTAACATAAGCAAAATGAGAAGACAGAAAAACACACAGCAGGAGAAGGAGCAACATAAAAACCCACCAGACCTAACAAATGAAGAGGTAATAGGCAGTCTACCTGAAAAAGAATTCACAATAATGATGGTAAAGATGATCCAAGATTCTATTTCCAAGATCCAAAATCTTGGAAATAGAATAGACAAAATGCAAGAAACAGTTAACAAGGACCTAGAAGAACTAAAGGTGAATCAAGCATCGATTAAAAACACAATAAGTGAAATGAAAAATACTCTAGATGGGATCAATAGCAGAATAACTGAGGCAGAAGAACGGATAAGTGAGGTGGAAGATAAAATAGTGGAAATAACTGCTGCAGAGCAAAATAAAGAAAAAAGAATGAAAAGAACAGAGGACAGTCTCAGAGACCTCTGGGACAACATTAGACGCACCAACATTCGAATTATAGGGGTTCCAGAAGAAGAAGAGAAAAAGAAAGGGACTGAGACAATATTTGAAGAGATTCTAGTTGAAAACTTCCCTAATATGGGAAAGGAAATAGTTAATCAAGTCCAGGAGGCACAGAGAGTCCCATACAGAATAAATCCAAGGAGAAATACGCCAAGACACATATTAATCAAACTGTCAAAAATTAAACACAAAGAAATCATATGAAAAGCAGCAAGGCAAAAACAACAAATAACACACAAGGGAATCCCCATCAGGATAACAGCTGATCTCTCAGCAGAAACTCTACAAGCCAGAAGGGAGTGGCAGGACATAATTAAAGTGATGAAGGAGAAAAACCTGCAACCAAGATTACCCTACCCAGCAAGGATCTCATTCAGATTGGATGGAGAAATTAAAACGGTTACAGACAAGCAAAAGCTGAGAGAGTTCAGCACCACCAAACCAGCTTTACAACAAATGCTAAAGGAACTTCTCTAGGCAAGAAACACAACAGAAGGAAAAGACCTACAATAACGAACCCAAAACAATTAAGAAAATGGGAATAGGAACATACATATCGATAATTACCTTAAAGGGAAATGGACTAAATGCTCCCACCAAAAGACACAGATTGGCTGAATGGATACAAGAACAAGACCCATATATATGCTGTCTACAAGAGACCCACTTCAGACCTAGAGACACATACAGACTGAAAGTAAGGGGATGGAAAAAGATATTCCATGCAAATGGAAACCAAAGGAAAGCTGGAGTAGCAAGTCTCATATCAGACAAACTAGACTTTAAAATAAAGACTACTACAAGAGACAAAGAAGGACACTACATAATGATCAAGGGATCGATCCAAGAAGAAGATATAACAATTGTAAATATTTATGCACCCAACATAGGAGCACCTCAATACATAAGGCAAATACTAACAGCCATAAAAGGAGACATCGACAGTAACACACTCATAGTAGGGGACTTTAACACCCCACTTTCACCAATGGACAGATCATCCAAAATGAAAATAAATAAGGAAACACAAGCTTTAAATGATACATTAAACAAGATGGACTTAATTGATATTTATAGGACATTCCATCCAAAAACAACAGAATACACGTTTTCCTCAAGTATTCATGGAACATTCTCCAGGATAGATCATATCTTGGGTCACAAATCAAGCCTTGGTACATTTAAGAAAATTGAAATTGTATCAAGTATCTTTTCCGACCACAGTGCTATGAGACTAGATGTCAATCACAGGAAAAGAGCTGTAAAAAATACAAACACATGGAGGCTAAACAATACACTACTTAATAACGAAGTGATCACTGAAGAAATCAAAGAGGAAATTTAAAAATACCTAGAAACAAATGACAATGGAGACACGACGACCCAAAACCTATGGGATGCAGCAAAAGCAGTTCTAAGAGGGAAGTTTATAGCAATACAACCCCACCTTAAGAAACAGGAAACATCTCGAATAAACAACCTAACCTTGCACCTAAAGCAATTAGAGGAAGAAGAACAAAAACATCCCAAAGTTAGCAGAAGGAAAGAAATCATAAAAATCAGATCAGAAATAACCGAAAAAGAAATGAAGGAAACGATAGCAAAGATCAATAAAACTAAAAGCTGGTTCTTTGAGAAGGTAAACAAAATTGATAAACCATTAGCCAGACTCATCAAGAAAAAAAGGGAGAAGACTCAAATCAATAGAATTAGAAATGAAAAAGGAGAAGTAACAACTGACACTGCAGAAATACAAAAGATCATGAGAGATGACTATAAGCAACTCTATGCCAATAAAATGGACAACCTGGAAGAAATGGACAAACTCTTAGAAATGCACAACCTGCCAAGACTGAATCAGGAAGAAATAGAAAATATGAACAGACCAATCACAAGCACTGAAATTGAAACTGTGATAAAAAATCCTCCAACAAACAAAAGCCCAGGACCAGATGGCTTCACAGGCGAATTCTATCAAGCATTTAGAGAAGAGCTAACACCTATCCTTCTCAAACTCTTCCAAAATAGAGCAGAGGGAGGAACACTCCCAAACTCATTCTACGAGGCCACCATCACCTTGATACCAAAACCAGACAAGGATGTCACAAAGAAAGAAAACTACAGGCCAATATCACTGATGAACATAGATGCAAAAATCCTCAACAAAATACTAGCAAACAGAATCCAACAGCACATTAAAAGGATCATACACCATGATCAAGTGGGGTTTATTCCAGGAATGCAAGGATTCTTCAATATACGCAAATCAATCAACGTGATACACCATATTAACAAATTGAAGGAGAAAAACCATACGATCATCTCAATAGATGCAGAGAAAGCTTTCGACAAAATTCAACACCCATTTAGGATAAAAACCCTGCAGAAAGTAGGCATAGAGGGAACTTTCCTCAACATAATAAAAGCCATATATGACAAACCCACAGCCAGCATCGTCCTCAATGGTGAAAAACTGAAACCATTTCCACTAAGATCAGGAACAAGACAAGGTTGCCCACTCTCACCACTCTTAGTCAACATAGTTTTGGAAGGTTTAGCCACAGCAATCAGAGAAGAAAAGGAAATAAAAGGAATCCAAATCGGAAAAGAAGAAGTAAAGCTGTCACTGTTTGCAGATGACATGATACTATACATAGAGAATCCTAAAGATGCTACCAGAAAACTACTAGAGCTCATCAATGAAGTTGGTAAAGTTGCAGGATACAAAATTAATGCACAGAAATCTCTGGCATTCCTATATACTAATGATGAAAAATCTGAAAGTGAAATCAAGGAAACACTCCCATTTACCATCGCAACAAAAAGAATAAAATATCTAGGAATAAACCTACCTAAGGAGACAAAAGACCTGTATGCAGAAAATTATAAGACACTGATGAAAGAAATTAAAGATGATACAAATAGATGGAGAGATGTACCATGTTCTTGGATTGGAAGAATCGACATTGTGAAAGTGACTCTACTACCCAAAGCAATCTACAGATTCAATGCAATCCCTATCAAACTACCACTGGCATTTTTCACAGAACTAGAACAAAAAATTTCACAATTTGTATGGAAACACAAAAGACCCCGAATAGCCAAAGCAATCTTGAGAACGAAAAATGGAGCTGGAGGACTCAGGCTCCCTGACTTCAGACTATACTACAAAGCTACAGTAATCAAGACAGTATGGTACTGGCACAAAAACAGAAGGATAGATCAATGGAACAGGATAGAAAGCCCAGAGATAAACCCACGGACATATGGTCACCTTATCTTTGATAAAGGAGCCAGGAATGTACAGTGGAGAAAGGACAGTCTCTTCAATAAGTGGTGCTGGGAAAACTGGACAGGGACATGTAAAAGTATGAGATTAGATCACTCCCTAACACCATACACAAAAATAAGCTCAAAATGGATTAAAGACCTAAATGTAAGGCCAGACACTATCAAACTCTTAGAGGAAAACATAGGCAGAACACTCTATGACATAAATCACAGCAAGATCCTTTTTGACCCACCTCCTAGAGAAATGGAAATAAAGACAAAAATAAACACATGGGACCTAATGACACTTCAAAGCTTTGGCACAGCAAAGGAAACCATAAACAAGACCAACAGACAACCCTCAGAATGGGAGAAAATATTTGCAAATGAAGCAACTGACAAAGGATTAATCTCCACAATTTATAAGCAGCTCATGCAGCTCAATAACAAAAAAACAAACAACCCAATCCAAAAATGGGCAGAAGACCTAAATAGACATTTCTCCACAGAAGATATACAGACTGCCAACAAACACATGAAAGGATGCTCAACATCTTTACTCATTAGAGAAATGCAAATCAAAACTACAATGAGATATCATCTCACACCAGTCAGAATGGCCATCATCAAAACATCTAGAAACAATAAATGCTGGAGAGGGTGTGGAAAAAAGGGAACACTCTTGCACTGCTGGTGGGAATGTGAATTGGTACAGCCACTATGGAGAACGGTATGGAGGTTCCTTAAAAAACTACAAATAGAACTACCATACGACCCAGCAATCCCACTACTGGGCATATACCCTGAGAAAACCATAATTCAAAAAGAGACATGTACCAAAATGTTCATAGCAGCCCTATTTACAATAGCCCGGAGATGGAAACAACCTAAGTGTCCATCATCGGATGAATGGGTAAAGAAGATGTGGCACATATATACAATGGAATATTACTCAGCCATAAAAAGAAATGAAATTGAGCTATTTGTAATGAGGTGGATGGACCTAGAGTCTGTCATACAGAGTGAAGTAAGTCAGAAAGAGAAAGACAAATACTGTATGCTGACACATATATATGGAATTTAAGAAAAAAAATGTCATGAAGAACATAGGGGTAAGACAGGAATAAAGACACAGACCTACCAGAGAATGGACTTGAGGATATGGGGAGGGGGAAGGGTAAGCTGTGACAAAGTGAAAGAGCGGCATGGACATATATACACTACCAAACGTAAGGTAGATAGCTAGTGGGAAGCAGCCGCATAGCACAGGGAGATCAGCTCGGTGCTTTGTGACCGCCTGGAGGGGTGGGATAGGGAGGGTGGGAGGGAGACGCAAAAGGGAGGGGATATGGGAACATATGTATATGTATAGCTGATTAAATTTGTTATAAAGAAAAAAAAATACTATACTTTATAGATGTGCAGTTTCTTGTATGCTAGTTATATCTCAATAAAGCTGTTAAAATATCTGCATAAAAAAGAGATTGCATGGAAGGGGGATAAGACTTCTGAAAAAGTACAGTAAGGAACTCGGCAAAACAACACATTTACTGATAAAAATCATTAAAAAAAAAAAAGAACAGTAAGCCAAAGTCTCTGCAAGTTGTCCTAAAGGCATACAGCATTTTAAGAAATAATCATTCAAGAAAATCCACTAAATCTTGGGAAGAACAGTGAGAGTCTGTGGCACTGGAGCCATGGCCCACTCCCTTACCCACCTAGCCCCCAGCTCTTTGTAATGGAAGCTCTACCCAGGTAGGTGCAGCCAAGGAGATGGGGGCTTCTTCTTCCCCTGGCTCCCATGCTTAAAGAATTAAAGTAAGATAAAATAAAATTTTCTCATCAAAGAGAAAATGCCATCAAGAGATGGAAATTATTTTTTTAAAAAGAAACAAATGTGGACTTCCCTGGGGGTCCAGTGGTTAAGACTCCGCGCCTCCACTGCAGGGGGCATGGGTTTGATCCCTAGTCGAGGAACTAAGATCCTGCATGCTGTGTGATGTAGTCAAAAAAGAAAAAAAAAGAAGAACCAAATGGAAATAATTCAGGGGTTTAAAAAGTACAATAACCAAAATAAGGCTCAACAGTACATCTGAGCTGGCAGAAGAAACGATCAGCAAACCTGAAGATAGAACAATGGAGACTATGAAATCTGAAGAACAGAGAGAAAAACAATGTAGGAAAGTGAAGAGAGCCTCAGAGAAATGTGAGATGTCATGAAATGCAACAATATATATGTAGTGGGAGTACCAGAAAGAGGGGAGAAAGGGACAGAATATTTAAAGTATTAATGGCTGAAAATTTCCCAAAGTTGATGAAAAACAATATGTATATCCAGCAAACTCTATAAACTCCAAGAAAGATGAACACAAAGAGATCTACATCCAGACATAACATAGGCAAAATCTGGAAAGCAAAAATAAAGATAAGATCTTGAAAGCAAAAAGGGAAAAACAATTTGTTACATACAAGGACACTACAGTAAAATTAACAGCTAACTTCTTAACAGAAACGATGTAGGTTACAAGGCAATGGCATAGTATATTCAAATTCCTGAAAGTAAAAGAGTGTCAACCAAGTATCTTATATTCAGCAAATTATCTTGCAAAAATGAAGGTAAAATAAAGACATTCCCAGATAAATAAAAACTGAGAATACCTGTTGCTGGCAGACCTCTCTTACAAGAAATATTAAAGGTGAAATATTATTCAGCCCGCAAAATGGAACAAAGTACTGATACATAGTGCAACGTGGATGAAACGTAAAAACATCATGCTAACTAAAAGAAGGCATTCATAAAGGACCACATACTGTATGATTCCACTCATATGAAATATGCAGGATAGCCACATCGATAGAGACAAAGTAGATTAGTCGTTACCCATGGCTGGGGATGGGGAGGATGGAAAGGAGGGACTGCTAATAAGTACAGGGCTTCTTTTGGGGATGATGAAAATTTCTGAAAACTGATGGTAGTGATGGTTGCACAGCTCTGTGAATATACTAAAAACCATTGAATTCTATACTTTAAAGGGATGAATTGTATGGTATGTGAATTATACATGCCTAATAAAAATAAATAGTAAAGAAAGTCCTTCAGATTGAAAGCAAATGACATCAGATGGTAACTTGAATCCAAACCAAAAAAAAAAAAAAGCGAAGCGCTAGTAAATATGGGTAACTATAAAAATCAGTATGATTACATATTTCTTTTCTTTTCTTAAGTGCCTTAAAAAATAACTGCATAAAACAATATGTATTGTGGGCCTCTAACATATAGAAATATAATATATGTGACAGTAACTGCACAAGGAGCACAGCTGCATTGGAGTAAAGGAATATCACCTCAGACAGTAACTCAAATCCACAAGAATAAATGAAGAGATCAGAAATGGTCAATAAGAAGGTTAATATAACAACCTCTATAAATCATGCTTGTTTTCCTTTATTCTCTCAGTGTTTTTACACGAAATAAAAGTATATAAAGCAAGAAACATGACCAGTAAGGTATTACTGGGTCTCTCACATATAATAGCAAAAGAGTTAGAAGGAAGAGAGCTAGATAGGAGCAGTGTTTCTATATTTCATTGTTAGTGAGTTATTACACATCCTAACAGATTCTGATAAGACATATATTTTAAGTCCTAGAGCAACCACTAAGAAATGACTAAGAAAAAGTGAAAAATTAACAGAATTAAAATGTTACACTAGAAAATACTCTCTTAATACAAAAGAAAGCAGGAAAGGAGGAACAGAGGGAGAAAAAGACATGTAACATATAGAAAATAGAAAGCAAAATGGCAGATGTAAATGCAACCATATCAATATAACAGTAAACAAGAATGGATTAAACAAACCAAGCCAAAAGGCAGAGTTTCTAAGACTGGATAAAAAAACACATGATCCAACTAATGGTGTCTAGAGGTAACATGCTTTATTTTCAAAGACACAAATAGGCTGAAAGTAAAAGAAGAGAAAAATATATACCAAGAAAACAACAACCAAAAAAGAGAATGGAATGACTATACTGATGTCAGGCACATTAGACTTTAAAACAAAAAAATATTACCAGAGATAATGATAAAATTATTGTAGTAATGACAAATGAAGTCACAATCACATCATAATGGTAAAAGGTCAAGCCGTGAGGAAGATGTGACAATTACAAACATATACACACCTAAAAACAGAACCCCAAAATACACCAAGCAACAAACGACAGAACTGAAGGATGAAATAAACCATTACAAAATAATAGTTGGAGATTTCAATACTTTCAACAGTGGATAGGGCAGCTAGGCAGAAGATCAACAAGGAAATTGAAACTAACTAGACAAAACAGACAAAATACAGCATTCCACCAAACATCAGTAGAATACATTCTTCTCAAATTCACATGGAACATTCTTCAAGACAGACCGGATTCTAGCCCATATAACATGCCTCAATAAGTTTTAAATTTTAAAATAAATTTAAGGGAATTCCCTGGCGGTCCAGTCATTAGGACTCCACGCTTCCGCTGCAGGGGGCATGGGTTCGATCCCTGGTGGGGCAACTAAGATCCTGCAAACCACACAGCACAGCCAAACAAATTTTAAAAAATTTAATAAATTAAATTGAAAAAGAAACAAAGTATGTTCTCTGACCACAAGAGAATTAGATTACAAATCAATAAAAGGCAGCAATTTGGAAAATTCACAAATATGTGAAAATTAAGCAACACACTCTTTAATACTCAGTGTATTAAACAAGAAGTGGAATGATAAATTAGAAAACACTTTAGCTGAATGAATATAAAAACACAACATACTAAAACTTACAAAATGTAGCTAAAGCAATGTTCAGAAGGAAATCTAGAGCTGTAAAATGCCTGTATTAAAAAAGAAGAAAAATCTCAAATCATTTATGGTCAACTGATTTTCCACAAAGGTACCAAGGCAGGGCTTCCCTGGTGGCGCAGTGGTTGAGAGTCTGCCTGGCGATGCAGGGGACATGGGTTTGTGCCCCGGTCTGGGAAGATCCCACGTGCCGCGGAGCAGCTGGGTCCGTGAGCCATGGCCACTGAGCCTGCGCGTCCGGAGCCTGTGCCCCACAAAGGGAGAGGCCACAACAGTGAGAGGCCCGTGTACCGCAAAAGAAAACAAAACAAAACAAAGTACCAAGACTATTCAATGAGAAAAGAACAGTATTTTCAAGTGCTGGAAGAACTGATACATACATGCAAAAGAATAAATTTGGACTCCTACCTCATACAGTATATAAAAGTTAACTAAAGATTGATCGCAGGCCTAAGAATAAGTTGGACTTCATCAAAATTAAAAACTTGTGTACTGCAAACCATATCATAAATAAAATGAAAGGACAACCCACAAAATTGGAGAGAATTTGCAAATCATATATCTGATAAGGGGCTTGCATCCAGACTATATAAGGAACTGAGACAACTCAATGATAAAAAGATAAGAATTCAATTTAAAAAATGGGCAAAGGATCTGAACAGACATTTCTCCCGAGAAGATATACAAATGGATAATAAGCACGTGGAAAGATGCTCAACATCGTTAGTCATCAGGGAAATGTAAATCAAAACCACAATGAGGGGGCTTCCCTGGTGGCGCAGTGGTTGAGAGTCCGCCTGCCGATGCAGGGGACGCAGGTTCGTGCCCCGGTCCGGGAGGATCCCGCTTGCTGCGGTGCGGCTGGGCCCGAGAGCCATGGTTGCTGAGCCTGCGCATCCGGAGCCTGTGCTCCACAACGGGCGAGGCCACAAACACTGAGAGGCCCACGTACCGCAAAACAAACAAACAAACAAATAAACAAACACCCCACAAAGAGCTACCACTTTACACCCACTAGGATGGTTATAATGAAAAAGACAGATAAGAAGTGTTTAGCAAGGATGTGGAGAAACTGGAACTTTCATACAATGCTGGTGGAAATTTAAAATGACCCGGCCATTTTGGAAAACAGTCCGGCAGTTCCTTAAACGGTTAGACATAGTTACCCTTTGACCCAGCAATTCCACTCTGAGCTGTATACCCAAGAGAAATGAGGACTTATGTCCAAAAACAACTTATACATAAATGTTCTTAACAGCACTATTTGCAAGAGCCAAAGGACGAAAACAACCCAAATGCCCCTCAACTGATGAATGGATAAATAAAATGTTGTCTCTCCACAGAATGGAATATCATTCATCCATAAAAAGAAATGAAGCACTGATGCATAGTACAACATGGATGAACCTTGACAACATTATTCTAAGTGAACAAGCTAGACACAGAATGGCACATATTGTATGATCCCAAGTATATGAAATGTCCAGAATAGGGAGACCCATAGAAAAAGTAGGTTGGTAGACTGGTGGTTGCCCAGGGCAGAGGAGCTGGGGGCTACAGGGCCTGTGTGTCACCGCTCGTGGATATAATCTTCTGGGGTGATGAAAATGCTCTAGAATTAGATTGTGGGATGGGTGTACAATCCTAAGAATACACTAAAAAATCACTGTACACTTTAAATGGGTGATTCATATGGCATGTGAATTATACCTCAATAAAGCTGTTTAAACAATTACTCGAAAGGGCAGGCAGAATGGTGGTTAGGCTAAATTGCGTCTATTTTCTTTCTGGCTACAAAGTTATAAGCACCTAGAAGGCTGCTGGTCCCAGATGGTCCTGGGATAGTTCTGAACAGCAACAGGACACCCAGACCAGACCCAAGCGTAGGCCAGAGGGAATGGCTGGACCGAATTCTACAGGGGGCGGGGGTCTGGCCCCCCACAGGCCTATCATGGGGTGATCAAGCTCACTCACCAAGCATGGCGCTGATGAGCCTGTCGGGACGGGCCCGGGCAGATGTGGAACACAGAGTGTTGAAATACAGCCCAGAGCCCTCCCGGATGGGGCTGAGCATCGGGGGCGGCGTGTAGGCAGGGCACTGGGACACTCCCTTCAGGAGACGGTCCACCAGGAACACGGGCGAGCACAGGCAGCTCTGGCGGCATCCTCCCGGGCCCGGCTCCCCAGACATGGAGGGCGGAGGAGGGATGAGCAGTGCCTTGGGCCGTAGGAGCTTCTTCCGCTTCCTGTGTTGGCTGCTCTCCTTGCTGTCTCTCTCTTCCCCGTCCTTCTCCTGTCCCTGGAGAAGAAGAGACTTCAGAACCATAGGGGTCACCTGAGGCCACCGGCCCCACAGCTCAGTCCTCAAGATGGCCTGAGACTGGGAAAGGGTACTGACCAGCCAGACGCACACCCAGCATGGCCGTGCAAAGAGTCCTCAGCACAGGAAGCCGGGCAGGGCCACCACGCCTGAGCCAGACTCCAGACCCTAAGCCGGGCGATGTTTGAGGCTGGGGCCTTCTCAGGCACCCACACCCCCCAAGGAGAGGCCCTCACTCAGACCATTTTGGAAACTCATGTCCATTGTTAAAGTGACTGGCACTTAAAGAGTGGGGGCCAGACGGATGCAACAGCATGACAAAAGGAAAACCTGTTGCCCTCAAAATGACAGCAGCTCCTGGGAGACAAACAGTGGGCTCCATGCACCCCGTACCCGAGTCCAGCATGAACGTCTCCAGGTGGGGTCTTCCAGCACAGGCTGAAGAGACGACGGCTTGACCTTGCTACACTCGCTCTTACCTCCACGCAATCTCCCCTCCTCTCTGCCCATCTTACCCCTCCTCATCCTCCAGCTCTCAGCTGCAACACCCCCTTCCTCAGGCAGGGTCTCTGGTGCCCTCGGGGCTCCTACAGCTCCCTCTCCCAGCCCAGCCCGTTCTGGGTCGTCAGTGTCCGGGGATGGGTCTATCTACCCCGCTGGGCTGGGAGCCCCAGGAGACGGGGGCAGGCCTGTTGTGGTCGCTGCAGTTTTCCCAGTCCTGCCCAGACACAAAAGAAGTTCACTGGAGGTTGAATGGATGAATGAACACGCAAATCAAGCTCTTATGGAGTCAGGATTTGGGGGCTTTTCTCACAGCTCCCACTGGCAGCTGGAAAGCAGCTGGAAGGAAGTGCACCCACCTTGCTCCCCGGGGGATGGTTCGCTGGAGCCACAGGCACCGACACAGGGACCACCAAAGGGGCGGTGGTCATGTTGTCCAAGGACTTCCTGGCTCTCGGGGAACTCTGCCTGTCCCCCTCCGGCCTCAGCACCTGTCTTCGTGGCTTGCAAAACTCCATGCCACACACCTACACACAGAGAAGAGCCAGCCCTTTAAGAGACACAGTACGTAGGGAGAAAGGGGCCTCTCCAGAGCAGCACAGCCCTGACTCCCGGCCCCCAGCCAGGCTCCCCGCAGGAGGACGGCTCCATCCTGAGATGAATGGCAGCTTCGAGCCCCTTCACCTGCGGCTCCTGCTTCCCTCGAGGTGACGGCCACTGGTCGCTGTGAAAACACATGTGGCTGCTCAGCCCTCTCTCTGTATAAAACATCTGGCTGCAATTCTTGCAGACGTAAGTGCTCCTTGGCTCTGCCCAGTCTGTGGGACCACCATTGTGCTGGTTACTGTGGGGAAGAAAGGGAGAATGGGACTCTGTCCCCAAACACTGATCCTCTGACAGCTTTGGACGAACCCTAAAGAAATGGGGATGATGCCCCCGATTCCCCGTGGCCTGGTGCTCACCCCTTCAGGAGTGAAGCATCCAGAACTCGCTCACCCAGGCCCAGCACATCAAAGCCACCAGAGGATTCCCGAGGGGCTTCGGAACTTACCAGCCACACGCCATGTTCTCCTCCTTCATCGGGTGGGGGACCCGGTAGATATTTCCACCCTGAAGACGAAAATACATCTGAGCCAACATATCAGAAATGAGATGCAAGAGTGAAAACTATAAGACTTGGAAGAAAACACAGGTATAATTCTTGGTGACCCGGGAGTAAGCAGTGGTTTCTTGGATGACTCCAAAACCAAACAAAAGACAGACATATTGGACTTCATCAAAACTTACAACTTCTGACGGATACACCAGAAATACAGCTACACGTGGAACAACTCCTACAGAACACCTACTGAACGCTGGCAGAAGATCCCAGACCTCCCAAAAGGCAAGAAACTCCCCACATACCTGGGTAGGGCAAAGCGGAGAGATTCCCGCACAGAGGATCGGTGCCGAGCGGCACTCACCAGCCCGAGAGGCTTGTCTGCTCGCCCGCTGGGGCGGGCGGCGCTGGAAGCTGAGGCTCGGGCTTCGGGCAGAGCGCAGGGAGAGGACTGGGGCTGGCGGCGAGAACTCAGCCTGAAGGGGGCTAATGTGCCACAGCTAGCCGAGAGGGAGTCCGGGAAAACTCTGGAGCTGCCGAAGAGGCAAGAGACTTTTTCTTCCCTCTTGGTTTCCTGGTGCGCGAGGAGAGGGGATTAAGAGCGCTGCTTAAAGGAGCTCCACAGACGGCTGAAAGCGCGGAGCCCAGTGACGGGCGTGGGACGCTGGGGCCGCTGCTGCCGCCGCCAAGAGGCCTGTGTGCGAGCGCAGGTCACTGTCCACACCGCCCTTCCGGGAGCCTGTGCAGCCCGCCACTACCGGGGTCCCGGGATCCAGGGGCGGCTTCCCTGGGAGAACGCACGGCGCGCCTCGGGCTGGTGCAACGTCACGCGGGCCTCTGCCGCTGCAGGCTCGCCCCGCACTCCGTGCCCCTCCCTCCTGCCCGGCCTGAGTGAGCCAGAGTCCCCGAAGAGGCTGCTCCTTTAACCCTGTCCTGTCTGAGCGAAGAACAGACGCCCTCCGGTGACCTACACGCAGAGGCGGGGCCAAATCCAAAGCTGAGACCCAGGAGCTGTGAGAACAAAGAAGAGAAAGGGAAACCTCTCCCAGCAGCCTCAGAAGCAGCAGATTAAAGCTCCACAATCAACTTGATGTACCCTGCATCTGTGGAATACATGAATAGACAACAAATCATCCCAGATTGAGGAGCCAGGAGTCACTGCTGTGCCTCTGAGGTGGGAGAGCCAACTTCAGGACACTGGTCCACAAGAGACCTCCCAGCTCCACATAATATCAAACGGCGAAAATCTTCCAGAGGTCTCTCTCCATCTCAACACCAGCACCCAGCTTCACTCAACGACCAGCAAGCTACAGTGCTGGACACCCTATGCCAAACAACTAGCAACACAGGAACACAATGCCACCCATTAGCAGAGAGGTGGCCTAAAATCATAAAACGTCCACAGACACCCCAAAACACACCACCAGACCTGGACCTGCCCACCAGAAAGACAAGATCCAGCCTCATCCACCAGAACACAGGCACTAGTCCCCTCCACCAGGAAGCCTACACAACCCACTAAACCAACCTTAGCCACTGGGGACAGACACCAAAAACAACGGGAACTACGAACCTGCAGCCTGCAAAAAGGAGACCCCAAACACAGTAACATAAGCAAAATGAGAAGACAGAAAAACACACAGCAGGAGAAGGAGCAACATAAAAACCCACCAGACCTAACAAATGAAGAGGTAATAGGCAGTCTACCTGAAAAAGAATTCACAATAATGATGGTAAAGATGATCCAAGATTCTATTTCCAAGATCCAAAATCTTGGAAATAGAATAGACAAAATGCAAGAAACAGTTAACAAGGACCTAGAAGAACTAAAGATGAATCAAGCATCGATTAAAAACACAATAAGTGAAATGAAAAATACTCTAGATGGGATCAATAGCAGAATAACTGAGGCAGAAGAACGGATAAGTGAGGTGGAAGATAAAATAGTGGAAATAACTGCTGCAGAGCAAAATAAAGAAAAAAGAATGAAAAGAACAGAGGACAGTCTCAGAGACCTCTGGGACAACATTAAACGCACCAACATTCGAATTATAGGGGTTCCAGAAGAAGAAGAGAAAAAGAAAGGGACTGAGAAAATATTTGAAGAGATTCTAGTTGAAAACTTCCCTAATACGGGAAAGGAAATAGTTAATCAAGTCCAGGAGGCACAGAGAGTCCCATACAGAATAAATCCAAGGAGAAATACGCCAAGACACATATTAATCAAACTGTCAAAAATTAAACACAAAGAAATCATATGAAAAGCAGCAAGGCAAAAACAACAAATAACACACAAGGGAATCCCCATCAGGATAACAGCTGATCTCTCAGCAGAAACTCTACAAGCCAGAAGGGAGTGGCAGGACATAATTAAAGTGATGAAGGAGAAAAACCTGCAACCAAGATTACCCTACCCAGCAAGGATCTCATTCAGATTGGATGGAGAAATTAAAACGGTTACAGACAAGCAAAAGCTGAGAGAGTTCAGCACCACCAAACCAGCTTTACAACAAATGCTAAAGGAACTTCTCTAGGCAAGAAACACAACAGAAGGAAAAGACCTACAATAACGAACCCAAAACAATTAAGAAAATGGGAATAGGAACATACATATCGATAATTACCTTAAAGGGAAATGGACTAAATGCTCCCACCAAAAGACACAGATTGGCTGAATTCATACAAAAACAAGACCCATATATATGCTGTCTACGAGAGACCCACTTCAGACCTAGAGACACATACAGACTGAAAGTAAGGGGATGGAAAAAGATATTCCATGCAAATGGAAACCAAAGGAAAGCTGGAGTAGCAATTCTCATATCAGACAAAATAGACTTTAAAATAAAGACTACTACAAGAGACAAAGAAGGACACTACATAATGATCAAGGGATCGATCCAAGAAGAAGATATAACAATTGTAAATATTTATGCACCCAACATAGGAGCACCTCAATACATAAGGCAAATACTAACAGCCATAAAAGGAGACATCGACAGTAACACACTCATAGTAGGGGACTTTAACACCCCACTTTCACCAATGGACAGATCATCCAAAATGAAAATAAATAAGGAAACACAAGCTTTAAATGATACATTAAACAAGATGGACTTAATTGATATTTATAGCACATTCCATCCAAAAACAACAGAATACACATTTTTCTCAAGTGCTCATGGAACATTCTCCAGGATAGATCATATCTTGGGTCACAAATCAAGCCTTGGTACATTTAAGAAAATTGAAATTGTATCAAGTATCTTTTCCGACCACAATGCTATGAGACTAGATGTCAATCACAGGAAAAGAGCTGTAAAAAATACAAACACATGGAGGCTAAACAATACACTACTTAATAACGAAGTGATCACTGAAGAAATCAAAGAGGAAATTTAAAAATACCTAGAAACAAATGACAATGGAGACACGACGACCCAAAACCTATGGGATGCAGCAAAAGCAGTTCTAAGAGGGAAGTTTATAGCAATACAACCCCACCTTAAGAAACAGGAAACATCTCGAATAAACAACCTAACCTTGCACCTAAAGCAATTAGAGAAAGAAGAACAAAAACATCCCAAAGTTAGCAGAAGGAAAGAAATCATAAAAATCAGATCAGAAATAAATGAAAAAGAAATGAAGGAAACGATAGCAAAGATCAATAAAACTAAAAGCTGGTTCTTTGAGAAGGTAAACCAAATTGATAAACCATTAGCCAGACTCATCAAGAAAAAAAGGGAGAAGACTCAAATCAATAGAATTAGAAATGAAAAAGGAGAAGTAACAACTGACACTGCAGAAATACAAAAAAGATCATGAGAGATGACTATAAGCAACTCTATGCCAATAAAATGGACAACCTGGAAGAAATGGACAAACTCTTAGAAATGCACAACCTGCCAAGACTGAATCAGGAAGAAATAGAAAATATGAACAGACCAATCACAAGCACTGAAATTGAAACTGTGATAAAAAATCTTCCAACAAACAAAAAAGCCCAGGACCAGATGGCTTCACAGGCGAATTCTATCAAGCATTTAGAGAAGAGCTAACACCTATCCTTCTCAAACTCTTCCAAAATAGAGCAGAGGGAGGAACACTCCCAAACTCATTCTACGAGGCCACCATCACCTTGATACCAAAACCAGACAAGGATGTCACAAAGAAAGAAAACTACAGGCCAATATCACTGATGAACATAGATGCAAAAATCCTCAACAAAATACTAGCAAACAGAATCCAACAGCACATTAAAAGGATCATACACCATGATCAAGTGGGGTTTATTCCAGGAATGCAAGGATTCTTCAATATACGCAAATCAATCAACGTGATACACCATATTAACAAATTGAAGGAGAAAAACCATACGATCATCTCAATAGATGCAGAGAAAGCTTTCGACAAAATTCAACACCCATTTAGGATAAAAACCCTGCAGAAAGTAGGCATAGAGGGAACTTTCCTCAACATAATAAAGGCCATATATGACAAACCCACAGCCAGCATCGTCCTCAATGGTGAAAAACTGAAACCATTTCCACTAAGATCAGGAACAAGACAAGGTTGCCCACTCTCACCACTCTTAGTCAACATAGTTTTGGAAGGTTTAGCCACAGCAATCAGAGAAGAAAAGGAAATAAAAGGAATCCAAATCGGAAAAGAAGAAGTAAAGCTGTCACTGTTTGCAGATGACATGATACTATACATAGAGAATCCTAAAGATGCTACCAGAAAACTACTAGAGCTCATCAATGAAGTTGGTAAAGTTGCAGGATACAAAATTAATGCACAGAAATCTCTGGCATTCCTATATACTAATGATGAAAAATCTGAAAGTGAAATCAAGGAAACACTCCCATTTACCATCGCAACAAAAAGAATAAAATATCTAGGAATAAACCTACCTAAGGAGACAAAAGACCTGTATGCAGAAAATTATAAGACACTGATGAAAGAAATTAAAGATGATACAAATAGATGGAGAGATGTACCATGTTCTTGGATTGGAAGAATCGACATTGTGAAAATGACTCTACTACCCAAAGCAATCTACAGATTCAATGCAATCCCTATCAAACTACCACTGGCATTTTTCACAGAACTAGAACAAAAAATTTCACAATTTGTATGGAAACACAAAAGACCCCGAATAGCCAAAGCAATCTTGAGAACGAAAAATGGAGCTGGAGGACTCAGGCTCCCTGACTTCAGACTATACTACAAAGCTACAGTAATCAAGACAGTATGGTACTGGCACAAAAACAGAAGGATAGATCAATGGGACAGGATAGAAAGCCCAGAGATAAACCCACGGACATATGGTCACCTTATCTTTGATAAAGGAGCCAGGAATGTACAGTGGAGAAAGGACAGTCTCTTCAATAAGTGGTGCTGGGAAAACTGGACAGGGACATGTAAAAGTATGAGATTAGATCACTCCCTAACACCATACACAAAAATAAGCTCAGAATGGATTAAAGACCTAAATGTAAGGCCAGACACTATCAAACTCTTAGAGGAAAACATAGGCAGAACACTCTATGACATAAATCACAGCAAGATCCTTTTTGACCCACCTCCTAGAGAAATGGAAATAAAGACAAAAATAAACACATGGGACCTAATGAAACTTCAAAGCTTTGGCACAGCAAAGGAAACCATAAACAAGACCAAAAGACAACCCTCAGAATGGGAGAAAATATTTGCAAATGAAGCAACTGACAAAGGATTAATCTCCACAATTTATAAGCAGCTCATGCAGCTCAATAACAAAAAAACAAACAACCCAATCCAAAAATGGGCAGAAGACCTAAATAGACATTTCTCCACAGAAGATATACAGACTGCCAACAAACACATGAAAGGATGCTCAACATCTTTACTCATTAGAGAAATGCAAATCAAAACTACAATGAGATATCATCTCACACCAGTCAGAATGGCCATCATCAAAACATCTAGAAACAATAAATGCTGGAGAGGGTGTGGAAAAAAGGGAACACTCTTGCACTGCTGGTGGGAATGTGAATTGGTACAGCCACTATGGAGAACGGTATGGAGGTTCCTTAAAAAACTACAAATAGAACTACCATATGACCCAGCAATCCCACTACTGGGCATATACCCTGAGAAAACCATAATTCAAAAGGAGACATGTACCAAAATGTTCATAGCAGCCCTATTTACAATAGCCCGGAGATGGAAACAACCTAAGTGTCCATCATCGGATGAATGGGTAAAGAAGATGTGGCACATATATACAATGGAATATTACTCAGCCATAAAAAGAAATGAAATTGAGCTATTTGTAATGAGGTGGATGGACCTAGAGTCTGTCATACAGAGTGAAGTAAGTCAGAAAGAGAAAGACAAATACTGTATGCTGACACATATATATGGAATTTAAGAAAAAAAATGTCATGAAGAACATAGGGGTAAGACAGGAATAAAGACACAGACCTACCAGAGAATGGACTTGAGGATATGGGGAGGGGGAAGGGTAAGCTGTGACAAAGTGAAAGAGCGGCATGGACATATATACACTACCAAACGTAAGGTAGATAGCTAGTGGGAAGCAGCCGCATAGCACAGGGAGATCAGCTCGGTGCTTTGTGACCGCCTGGAGGGGTGGGATAGGGAGGGTGGGAGGGAGACGCAAAAGGGAGGGGATATGGGAACATATGTATATGTATAGCTGATTAAATCTGTTATAAAGAAAAAAAATACTATACTTTATAGATGTGCAGTTTCTTGTATGCTAGTTATATCTCAATAAAGCTGTTAAAATATCTGCATAAAAAAGAGATTGCATGGAAGGGGGATAAGACTTCTGAAAAAGTAGAGTAAGGAACTCGGCAAAACAACACATTTACTGATAAAAATCATTAAAAAAAAATAAAAGAACAGTAAGCCAAAGTCTCTGCAAGTTGTCCTAAAGGCATACAGCATTTTAAGAAATACTCATTCAAGAAAATCCACTAAATCTTGGGAAGAACAGTGAGAGTCTGTGGCACTGGAGCCATGGCCCACTCCCTTACCCACCTAGCCCCCAGCTCTTTGTAATGGAAGCTCTACCCAGGTAGGTGCAGCCAAGGAGATGGGGGCTTCTTCTTCCCCTGGCTCCCATGCTTAAAGAATTAAAGTAAGATAAAATAAAAATTTCTCATCAAAGAGAAAATGCCATCAAGAGATGGAAATTATTTTTTTAAAAAGAAACAAATGTGGACTTCCCTGGGGGTCCAGTGGTTAAGACTCCGCGCCTCCACTGCAGGGGGCATGGGTTTGATCCCTAGTCGAGGAACTAAGATCCTGCATGCTGTGTGATGTAGTCAAAAAAGAAAAAAAAAGAAGAACCAAATGGAAATAATTCAGGGGTTTAAAAAGTACAATAACCAAAATAAAGCTCAACAGTACATCTGAGCTGGCAGAAGAAACGATCAGCAAACCTGAAGACAGAACAATGGAGACTATGAAATCTGAAGAACAGAGAGAAAAACAATGTAGGAAAGTGAAGAGAGCCTCAGAGAAATGTGAGATGTCATGAAATGCAACAATATATATGTAGTGGGAGTACCAGAAAGAGGGGAGAAAGGGACAGAATATTTAAAGTATTAATGGCTGAAAATTTCCCAAAGTTGATGAAAAACAATATGTATATCCAGCAAACTCTATAAACTCCAAGAAAGATGAACACAAAGAGATCTACATCCAGACATAACATAGGCAAAATCTGGAAAGCAAAAATAAAGATAAGATCTTGAAAGCAAAAAGGGAAAAACAATTTGTTACATACAAGGGCACTACAGTAAAATTAACAGCTAACTTCTTAACAGAAACGATGTAGGTTACAAGGCAATGGCATAATATATTCAAATTACTGAAAGTAAAAGAGTGTCAACCAAGTATCTTATATTCAGCAAATTATCTTGCAAAAATGAAGGTAAAATAAAGACATTCCCAGATAAATAAAAACTGAGAATACCTGTTGCTGGCAGACCTCTCTTACAAGAAATATTAAAGGTGAAATATTATTCAGCCCGCAAAATGGAACAAAGTACTGATACATAGTGCAACGTGGATGAAACGTAAAAACATCATGCTAACTAAAAGAAGGCATTCATAAAGGACCACATACTGTATGATTCCACTCATATGAAATATGCAGGATAGCCACATCGATAGAGACAAAGTAGATTAGTCGTTACCCATGGCTGGGGATGGGGAGGATGGAAAGGAGGGACTGCTAATAAGTACAGGGCTTCTTTTGGGGATGATGAAAATTTCTGAAAACTGATGGTAGTGATGGTTGCACAGCTCTGTGAATATACTAAAAACCATTGAATTCTATACTTTAAAGGGATGAATTGTATGGTATGTGAATTATACATGCCTAATAAAAATAAATAGTAAAGAAAGTCCTTCAGATTGAAAGCAAATGACATCAGATGGTAACTTGAATCCAAACCAAAAAAAAAAAAAAAAAGCGAAGCGCTAGTAAATATGGGTAACTATAAAAATCAGTATGATTACATATTTCTTTTCTTTTCTTAAGTGCCTTAAAAAATAACTGCATAAAACAATATGTATTGTGGGCCTCTAACATATAGAAATATAATATATGTGACAGTAACTGCACAAGGAGCACAGCTGCATTGGAGTAAAGGAATATCACCTCAGACAGTAACTCAAATCCACAAGAATAAATGAAGAGATCAGAAATGGTCAATAAGAAGGTTAATATAACAACCTCTATAAATCATGCTTGTTTTCCTTTATTCTCTCAGTGTTTTTACACGAAATAAAAGTATATAAAGCAAGAAACATGACCAGTAAGGTATTACTGGGTCTCTCACATATAATAGCAAAAGAGTTAGAAGGAAGAGAGCTAGATAGGAGCAGTGTTTCTATATTTCATTGTTAGTGAGTTATTACACATCCTAACAGATTCTGATAAGACATATATTTTAAGTCCTAGAGCAACCACTAAGAAATGACTAAGAAAAAGTGAAAAATTAACAGAATTAAAATGTTACACTAGAAAATACTCTCTTAATACAAAAGAAAGCAGGAAAGGAGGAACAGAGGGAGAAAAAGACATGTAACATATAGAAAATAGAAAGCAAAATGGCAGATGTAAATGCAACCATATCAATATAACAGTAAACAAGAATGGATTAAACAAACCAAGCCAAAAGGCAGAGTTTCTAAGACTGGATAAAAAAACACATGATCCAACTAATGGTGTCTAGAGGTAACATGCTTTATTTTCAAAGACACAAATAGGCTGAAAGTAAAAGAAGAGAAAAATATATACCAAGAAAACAACAACCAAAAAAGAGAATGGAATGACTATACTAATGTCAGGCACATTAGACTTTAAAACAAAAAAATATTACCAGAGATAATGATAAAATTATTGTAGTAATGACAAATGAAGTCACAATCACATCATAATGGTAAAAGGTCAAGCCGTGAGGAAGATGTGACAATTACAAACATATACACACCTAAAAACAGAACCCAAAAATACACCAAGCAACAAACGACAGAACTGAAGGATGAAATAAACCATTACAAAATAATAGTTGGAGATTTCAATACTTTCAACAGTGGATAGGGCAGCTAGGCAGAAGATCAACAAGGAAATTGAAACTAACTAGACAAAACAGACAAAATACAGCATTCCACCAAACATCAGTAGAATACATTCTTCTCAAATTCACATGGAACATTCTTCAAGACAGACCGGATTCTAGCCCATATAACATGCCTCAATAAGTTTTAAATTTTAAAATAAATTTAAGGGAATTCCCTGGCGGTCCAGTCATTAGGACTCCACGCTTCCGCTGCAGGGGGCATGGGTTCGATCCCTGGTGGGGCAACTAAGATCCTGCAAACCACACAGCACAGCCAAACAAATTAAAAAAAATTTAATAAATTAAATTGAAAAAGAAACAAAGTATGTTCTCTGACCACAAGAGAATTAGATTACAAATCAATAAAAGGCAGCAATTTGGAAAATTCACAAATATGTGAAAATTAAGCAACACACTCTTTAATAGTCAGTGTGTTAAACAAGAAGTGGAATGATAAATTAGAAAATACTTCAGCTGAATGAATATAAAAACACAACATACTAAAACTTACAAAATGTAGCTAAAGCAATGTTCAGAAGGAAATCTAGAGCTGTAAAATGCCTGTATTAAAAAAGAAGAAAAATCTCAAATCATTTATGGTCAACTGATTTTCCACAAAGGTACCAAGACAGGGCTTCCCTGGTGGCGCAGTGGCTGAGAGTCTGCCTGGCGATGCAGGGGACATGGGTTTGTGCCCCGGTCTGGGAAGATCCCACATGCCACGGAGCAGCTGGGTCCGTGAGCCATGGCCACTGAGCCTGCGCGTCCGGAGCCTGTGCCCCGCAACGGGAGAGGCCACAACAGTGAGAGGCCCGTGTACCGCAAAAGAAAACAAAACAAAACAAAGTACCAAGACTATTCAATGAGAAAAGAACAGTATTTTCAAGTGCTGGAAGAACTGATACATACATGCAAAAGAATAAATTTGGACTCCTACCTCATACAGTATATAAAAGTTAACTAAAGATTGATCGCAGGCCTAAGAATAAGTTGGACTTCATCAAAATTAAAAACTTGTGTACTGCAAACCATATCATAAATAAAATGAAAGGACAACCCACAAAATTGGAGAGAATTTGCAAATCATATATCTGATAAGGGGCTTGCATCCAGACTATATAAGGAACTGAGACAACTCAATGATAAAAAGATAAGAATTCAATTTAAAAAATGGGCAAAGGATCTGAACAGACATTTCTCCCGAGAAGATATACAAATGGATAATAAGCACATGGAAAGATGCTCAACATCGTTAGCCATCAGGGAAATGTAAATCAAAACCACAATGAGGGGGCTTCCCTGGTGGCGCAGTGGTTGAGAGTCCGCCTGCCGATGCAGGGGACGCAGGTTCGTGCCCCGGTCCGGGAGGATCCCGCTTGCTGCGGTGCGGCTGGGCCCGAGAGCCATGGTCGCTGAGCCTGCGCATCCGGAGCCTGTGCTCCACAACGGGCGAGGCCACAAACACTGAGAGGCCCACGTACCGCAAAACAAACAAACAAACAAATAAACAAACACCCCACAACGAGCTACCACTTTACACCCACTAGGATGGTTATAATGAAAAAGACAGATAAGAAGTGTTTAGCAAGGATGTGGAGAAACTGGAACTTTCATACAATGCTGGTGGAAATTTAAAATGACCCGGCCATTTTGGAAAACAGTCCGGCAGTTCCTTAAACGGTTAGACATAGTTACCCTTTGACCCAGCAATTCCACTCTGAGCTGTATACCCAAGAGAAATGAGGACTTATGTCCAAAAACAACTTATACATAAATGTTCTTAACAGCACTATTTGCAAGAGCCAAAGGACGAAAACAACCCAAATGCCCCTCAACTGATGAATGGATAAATAAAATGTTGTCTCTCCAGAGAATGGAATATCATTCATCCATAAAAAGAAATGAAGCACTGATGCATAGTACAACATGGATGAACCTTGACAACATTATTCTAAGTGAACAAGCTAGACACAGAATGGCACATATTGTATGATCCCAAGTATATGAAATGTCCAGAATAGGGAGACCCATAGAAAAAGTAGGTTGGTAGACTGGTGGTTGCCCAGGGCAGAGGAGCTGGGGGCTACAGGGCCTGTGTGTCACCGCTCGTGGATATAATCTTCTGGGGTGATGAAAATGCTCTAGAATTAGATTGTGGGATGGGTGTACAATCCTAAGAATACACTAAAAAATCACTGTACACTTTAAATGGGTGATTCATATGGCATGTGAATTATACCTCAATAAAGCTGTTTAAACAATTACTCGAAAGGGCAGGCAGAATGGTGGTTAGGCTAAATTGCGTCTATTTTCTTTCTGGCTACAAAGTTATAAGCACCTAGAAGGCTGCTGGTCCCAGATGGTCCTGGGATAGTTCTGAACAGCAACAGGACACCCAGACCAGACCCAAGCGTAGGCCAGAGGGAATGGCTGGACCGAATTCTACAGGGGGCGGGGGTCTGGCCCCCCACAGGCCTATCATGGGGTGATCAAGCTCACTCACCAAGCATGGCGCTGATGAGCCTGTCGGGACGGGCCCGGGCAGATGTGGAACACAGAGTGTTGAAATACAGCCCAGAGCCCTCCCGGATGGGGCTGAGCATCGGGGGCGGCGTGTAGGCAGGGCACTGGGACACTCCCTTCAGGAGACGGTCCACCAGGAACACGGGCAAGCACAGGCAGCTCTGGCGGCATCCTCCCGGGCCCGGCTCCCCAGACATGGAGGGCGGAGGAGGGATGAGCAGTGCCTTGGGCCGTGGGAGCTTCTTCCGCTTCCTGTGTTGGCTGCTCTCCTGTCTCTCTCTTCCCCGTCCTTCTCCTGTCCCTGGAGAAGAAGAGACTTCAGAACCATAGGGGTCACCTGAGGCCACCGGCCCCACAGCTCAGTCCTCAAGATGGCCTGAGACTGGGAAAGGGTACTGACCAGCCAGACGCACACCCAGCATGGCCGTGCAAAGAGTCCTCAGCACAGGAAGCCGGGCAGGGCCACCACGCCTGAGCCAGACTCCAGACCCTAAGCCGGGCGATGTTTGAGGCTGGGGCCTTCTCAGGCACCCACACCCCCCAAGGAGAGGCCCTCACTCAGACCATTTTGGAAACTCATGTCCGTTGTTAAAGTGACTGGCACTTAAAGTGTGGGGGCCAGACGGATGCAACAGCATGACAAAAGGAAAACCTGTTGCCCTCAAAATGACAGCAGCTCCTGGGAGACAAACAGTGGGCTCCATGCACCCCGTACCCGAGTCCAGCATGGACTTCTCCAGGTGGGCTCTTCCAGCACAGGCTGAAGAGACGACGGCTTGAGCTTGCTACACTCTCTCTTACCTCCACGCAATCTCCCCTCCTCTCTGCCCATCTTACCCCTCCTCATCCTCCAGCTCTCAGCTGCAACACCCCCTTCCTCAGGCAGGGTCTCTGGTGCCCTCGGGGCTCCTACAGCTCCCTCTCCCAGCCCGGCCCGTTCTGGGTCGTCAGTGTCCGGGGATGGGTCTATCTACCCCGCTGGGCTGGGAGCCCCAGGAGACGGGGGCAGGCCTGTTGTGGTCGCTGCAGTGTCCCCAGCCCTGCCCAACACAGGGCCAGGCACAAAAGAAGCTCACTGGAGGTTGAATGGATGAATGAACACGCAAATCAAGCTCTTATGGAGTCAGGATTTGGGGGCTTTTCTCACAGCTCCCACTGGCAGCTGGAAAGCAGCTGGAAGGAAGTGCACCCACCTTGCTCCCCGGGGGATGGTTCGCTGGAGCCACAGGCACCGACACAGGGACCACCAAAGGGGCGGTGGTCATGTTGTCCAAGGACTTCCTGGCTCTCGGGGAACTCTGCCTGTCCCCCTCCGGCCTCAGCACCTGTCTTCGTGGCTTGCAAAACTCCATGCCACACACCTACACACAGAGAAGAGCCAGCCCTTTAAGAGACACAGTATGTAGGGAGAAAGGGGCCTCTCCAGAGCAGCACAGCCCTGACTCCCGGCCCCCAGCCAGGCTCCCCGCAGGAGGACGGCTCCATCCTGAGATGAATGGCAGCTTCGAGCCCCTTCACCTGCGGCTCCTGCTTCCCTCGAGGTGACGGCCACTGGTCGCTGTGAAAACACATGTGGCTGCTCAGCCCTCTCTCTGTATAAAACATCTGGCTGCAATTCTTGCAGACGTAAGTGCTCCTTGGCTCTGCCCAGTCTGTGGGACCACCATTGTGCTGGTTACTGTGGGGAAGAAAGGGAGAATGGGACTCTGTCCCCAAACACTGATCCTCTGACAGCTTTGGACGAACCCTAAAGAAATGGAGATGATGCCCCCGATTCCCCGTGGCCTGGTGCTCACCCCTTCAGGAGTGAAGCATCCAGAACTCGCTCACCCAGGCCCAGCACATCAAAGCCACCAGAGGATTCCCGAGGGGCTTCGGAACTTACCAGCCACACGCCATGTTCTCCTCCTTCATCGGGTGGGGGACCCGGTAGATATTTCCACCCTGAAGACGAAAATACATCTGAGCCAACATATCAGAAATGAGATGCAAGAGTGAAAACTATAAGACTTGGAAGAAAACACAGGTATAATTCTTGGTGACCCGGGAGTAAGCAGTGGTTTCTTGGATGACTCCAAAACCAAACAAAAGACAGACATGTTGGACTTCATCAAAACTTACAACTTCTGACGGATACACCAGAAATACAGCTACACGTGGAACAACTCCTACAGAACACCTACTGAACGCTGGCAGAAGATCCCAGACCTCCCAAAAGGCAAGAAACTCCCCACATACCTGGGTAGGGCAAAGCAGAGAGATTCCCGCACAGAGGATCGGTGCCGAGCGGCACTCTCCAGCCCGAGAGGCTTGTCTGCTCGCCCGCTGGGGCGGGCGGCGCTGGAAGCTGAGGCTCGGGCTTCGGGCAGAGCGCAGGGAGAGGACTGGGGCTGGCGGCGAGAACTCAGCCTGAAGGGGGCTAATGTGCCACAGCTAGCCGAGAGGGAGTCCGGGAAAACTCTGGAGCTGCCGAAGAGGCAAGAGACTTTTTCTTCCCTCTTGGTTTCCTGGTGCGCGAGGAGAGGGAATTAAGAGCGCTGCTTAAAGGAGCTCCACAGACGGCTGAAAGCGCGGAGCCCAGTGACGGGCGTGGGACGCTGGGGCCGCTGCTGCCGCCGCCAAGAGGCCTGTGTGCGAGCGCAGGTCACTGTCCACACCGCCCTGCCGGGAGCCTGTGCAGCCCGCCACTACCGGGGTCCCGGGATCCAGGGGCGGCTTCCCTGGGAGAACGCACGGCGCGCCTCGGGCTGGTGCAACGTCACGCGGGCCTCTGCCGCTGCAGGCTTGCCCCGCACTCCGTGCCCCTCCCTCCCGCCCGGCCTGAGTGAGCCAGAGTCCCCGAAGAGGCTGCTCCTTTAACCCTGTCCTGTCTGAGCGAAGAACAGACGCCCTCCGGCGACCTACACGCAGAGGCGGGGCCAAATCCAAAGCTGAGACCCAGGAGCTGTGAGAACAAAGAAGAGAAAGGGAAACCTCTCCCAGCAGCCTCAGAAGCAGCGGATTAAAGCTCCACAATCAACTTGATGTACCCTGCATCTGTGGAATACATGAATAGACAACAAATCATCCCAGATTGAGGAGCCAGGAGTCAGTGCTGTGCCTCTGAGGTGGGAGAGCCAACTTCAGGACACTGGTCCACAAGAGACCTCCCAGCTCCACATAATATCAAACGGCGAAAATCTTCCAGAGATCTCTCTCCATCTCAACACCAGCACCCAGCTTCACTCAACGACCAGCAAGCTACAGTGCTGGACACCCTATGCCAAACAACTAGCAACACAGGAACACAACGCCACCCATTAGCAGAGAGGTGGCCTAAAATCATAAAAAGTCCGCAGACACCCCAAAACACACCACCAGACCTGGACCTGCCCACCAGAAAGACAAGATCCAGCCTCATCCACCAGAACACAGGCACTAGTCCCCTCCACCAGGAAGCCTACACAACCCACTAAACCAACCTTAGCCACTGGGGACAGACACCAAAAACAACGGGAACTACGAACCTGCAGCCTGCAAAAAGGAGACCCCAAACACAGTAACATAAGCAAAATGAGAAGACAGAAAAACACACAGCAGGAGAAGGAGCAACATAAAAACCCACCAGACCTAACAAATGAAGAGGTAATAGGCAGTCTACCTGAAAAAGAATTCACAATAATGATGGTAAAGATGATCCAAGATTCTATTTCCAAGATCCAAAATCTTGGAAATAGAATAGACAAAATGCAAGAAACAGTTAACAAGGACCTAGAAGAACTAAAGGTGAATCAAGCATCGATTAAAAACACAATAAGTGAAATGAAAAATACTCTAGATGGGATCAATAGCAGAATAACTGAGGCAGAAGAACGGATAAGTGAGGTGGAAGATAAAATAGTGGAAATAACTGCTGCAGAGCAAAATAAAGAAAAAAGAATGAAAAGAACAGAGGACAGTCTCAGAGACCTCTGGGACAACATTAAACGCACCAACATTCGAATTATAGGGGTTCCAGAAGAAGAAGAGAAAAAGAAAGGGACTGAGACAATATTTGAAGAGATTCTAGTTGAAAACTTCCCTAATATGGGAAAGGAAAGAGTTAATCAAGTCCAGGAGGCACAGAGAGTCCCATACAGAATAAATCCAAGGAGAAATACGCCAAGACACATATTAATCAAACTGTCAAAAATTAAACACAAAGAAATCATATGAAAAGCAGCAAGGCAAAAACAACAAATAACACACAAGGGAATCCCCATCAGGATAACAGCTGATCTCTCAGCAGAAACTCTACAAGCCAGAAGGGAGTGGCAGGACATAATTAAAGTGATGAAGGAGAAAAACCTGCAACCAAGATTACCCTACCCAGCAAGGATCTCATTCAGATTGGATGGAGAAATTAAAACGGTTACAGACAAGCAAAAGCTGAGAGAGTTCAGCACCACCAAACCAGCTTTACAACAAATGCTAAAGGAACTTCTCTAGGCAAGAAACACAACAGAAGGAAAAGACCTACAATAACGAACCCAAAACAATTAAGAAAATGGGAATAGGAACATACATATCGATAATTACCTTAAATGGAAATGGACTAAATGCTCCCACCAAAAGACACAGATTGGCTGAATGGATACAAGAACAAGACCCATATATATGCTGTCTACAAGAGACCCACTTCAGACCTAGAGACACATACAGACTGAAAGTAAGGGGATGGAAAAAGATATTCCATGCAAATGGAAACCAAAGGAAAGCTGGAGTAGCAATTCTCATATCAGACAAAATAGACTTTAAAATAAAGACTACTACAAGAGACAAAGAAGGACACTACATAATGATCAAGGGATCGATCCAAGAAGAAGATATAACAATTGTAAACATTTATGCACCCAACATAGGAGCACCTCAATACATAAGGCAAATACTAACAGCCATAAAAGGAGACATCGACAGTAACACACTCATAGTAGGGGACTTTAACACCCCACTTTCACCAATGGACAGATCATCCAAAATGAAAATAAATAAGGAAACACAAGCTTTAAATGATACATTAAACAAGATGGACTTAATTGATATTTATAGGACATTCCATCCAAAAACAACAGAATACACGTTTTCCTCAAGTATTCATGGAACATTCTCCAGGATAGATCATATCTTGGGTCACAAATCAAGCCTTGGTACATTTAAGAAAATTGAAATTGTATCAAGTATCTTTTCCGACCACAGTGCTATGAGACTAGATGTCAATCACAGGAAAAGAGCTGTAAAAAATACAAACACATGGAGGCTAAACAATACACTACTTAATAACGAAGTGATCACTGAAGAAATCAAAGAGGAAATTTAAAAATACCTAGAAACAAATGACAATGGAGACACGACGACCCAAAACCTATGGGATGCAGCAAAAGCAGTTCTAAGAGGGAAGTTTATAGCAATACAACCCCACCTTAAGAAACAGGAAACATCTCGAATAAACAACCTAACCTTGCACCTAACGCAATTAGAGGAAGAAGAACAAAAACATCCCAAAGTTAGCAGAAGGAAAGAAATCATAAAAATCAGATCAGAAATAACTGAAAAAGAAATGAAGGAAACGATAGCAAAGATCAATAAAACTAAAAGCTGGTTCTTTGAGAAGGTAAACAAAATTGATAAACCATTAGCCAGACTCATCAAGAAAAAAAGGGAGAAGACTCAAATCAATAGAATTAGAAATGAAAAAGGAGAAGTAACAACTGACACTGCAGAAATACAAAAAAGATCATGAGAGATGACTATAAGCAACTCTATGCCAATAAAATGGACAACCTGGAAGAAATGGACAAACTCTTAGAAATGCACAACCTGCCAAGACTGAATCAGGAAGAAATAGAAAATATGAACAGACCAATCACAAGCACTGAAATTGAAACTGTGATAAAAAATCCTCCAACAAACAAAAGCCCAGGACCAGATGGCTTCACAGGCGAATTCTATCAAGCATTTAGAGAAGAGCTAACACCTATCCTTCTCAAACTCTTCCAAAATAGAGCAGAGGGAGGAACACTCCCAAACTCATTCTACGAGGCCACCATCACCTTGATACCAAAACCAGACAAGGATGTCACAAAGAAAGAAAACTACAGGCCAATATCACTGATGAACATAGATGCAAAAATCCTCAACAAAATACTAGCAAACAGAATCCAACAGCACATTAAAAGGATCATACACCATGATCAAGTGGGGTTTATTCCAGGAATGCAAGGATTCTTCAATATACGCAAATCAATCAACGTGATACACCATATTAACAAATTGAAGGAGAAAAACCATACGATCATCTCAATAGATGCAGAGAAAGCTTTCGACAAAATTCAACACCCATTTAGGATAAAAACCCTGCAGAAAGTAGGCATAGAGGGAACTTTCCTCAACATAATAAAGGCCATATATGACAAACCCACAGCCAGCATCGTCCTCAATGGTGAAAAACTGAAACCATTTCCACTAAGATCAGGAACAAGACAAGGTTGCCCACTCTCACCACTCTTAGTCAACATAGTTTTGGAAGGTTTAGCCACAGCAATCAGAGAAGAAAAGGAAATAAAAGGAATCCAAATCGGAAAAGAAGAAGTAAAGCTGTCACTGTTTGCAGATGACATGATACTATACATAGAGAATCCTAAAGATGCTACCAGAAAACTACTAGAGCTCATCAATGAAGTTGGTAAAGTTGCAGGATACAAAATTAATGCACAGAAATCTCTGGCATTCCTATATACTAATGATGAAAAATCTGAAAGTGAAATCAAGGAAACACTCCCATTTACCATCGCAACAAAAAGAATAAAATATCTAGGAATAAACCTACCTAAGGAGACAAAAGACCTGTATGCAGAAAATTATAAGACACTGATGAAAGAAATTAAAGATGATACAAATAGATGGAGAGATGTACCATGTTCTTGGATTGGAAGAATCGACATTGTGAAAATGACTCTACTACCCAAAGCAATCTACAGATTCAATGCAATCCCTATCAAACTACCACTGGCATTTTTCACAGAACTAGAACAAAAAATTTCACAATTTGTATGGAAACACAAAAGACCCCGAATAGCCAAAGCAATCTTGAGAACGAAAAATGGAGCTGGAGGACTCAGGCTCCCTGACTTCAGACTATACTACAAAGCTACAGTAATCAAGACAGTATGGTACTGGCACAAAAACAGAAGGATAGATCAATGGGACAGGATAGAAAGCCCAGAGATAAACCCACGGACATATGGTCACCTTATCTTTGATAAAGGAGCCAGGAATGTACAGTGGAGAAAGGACAGTCTCTTCAATAAGTGGTGCTGGGAAAACTGGACAGGGACATGTAAAAGTATGAGATTAGATCACTCCCTAACACCATACACAAAAATAAGCTCAGAATGGATTAAAGACCTAAATGTAAGGCCAGACACTATCAAACTCTTAGAGGAAAACATAGGCAGAACACTCTATGACATAAATCACAGCAAGATCCTTTTTGACCCACCTCCTAGAGAAATGGAAATAAAGACAAAAATAAACACATGGGACCTAATGACACTTCAAAGCTTTGGCACAGCAAAGGAAACCATAAACAAGACCAAAAGACAACCCTCAGAATGGGAGAAAATATTTGCAAATGAAGCAACTGACAAAGGATTAATCTCCACAATTTATAAGCAGCTCATGCAGCTCAATAACAAAAAAACAAACAACCCAATCCAAAAATGGGCAGAAGACCTAAATAGACATTTCTCCACAGAAGATATACAGACTGCCAACAAACACATGAAAGGATGCTCAACATCTTTACTCATTAGAGAAATGCAAATCAAAACTACAATGAGATATCATCTCACACCAGTCAGAATGGCCATCATCAAAACATCTAGAAACAATAAATGCTGGAGAGGGTGTGGAAAAAAGGGAACACTCTTGCACTGCTGGTGGGAATGTGAATTGGTACAGCCACTATGGAGAACGGTATGGAGGTTCCTTAAAAAACTACAAATAGAACTACCATACGACCCAGCAATCCCACTACTGGGCATATACCCTGAGAAAACCATAATTCAAAAGGAGACATGTACCAAAATGTTCATAGCAGCCCTATTTACAATAGCCCGGAGATGGAAACAACCTAAGTGTCCATCATCGGATGAATGGGTAAAGAAGATGTGGCACATATATACAATGGAATATTACTCAGCCATAAAAAGAAATGAAATTGAGCTATTTGTAATGAGGTGGATGGACCTAGAGTCTGTCATACAGAGTGAAGTAAGTCAGAAAGAGAAAGACAAATACTGTATGCTGACACATATATATGGAATTTAAGAAAAAAAATGTCATGAAGAACATAGGGGTAAGACAGGAATAAAGACACAGACCTACCAGAGAATGGACTTGAGGATATGGGGAGGGGGAAGGGTAAGCTGTGACAAAGTGAAAGAGCGGCATGGACATATATACACTACCAAACGTAAGGTAGATAGCTAGTGGGAAGCAGCCGCATAGCACAGGGAGATCAGCTCGGTGCTTTGTGACCGCCTGGAGGGGTGGGATAGGGAGGGTGGGAGGGAGACGCAAAAGGGAGGGGATATGGGAACATATGTATATGTATAGCTGATTAAATCTGTTATAAAGAAAAAAAATACTATACTTTATAGATGTGCAGTTTCTTGTATGCTAGTTATATCTCAATAAAGCTGTTAAAATATCTGCATAAAAAAGAGATTGCATGGAAGGGGGATAAGACTTCTGAAAAAGTAGAGTAAGGAACTCGGCAAAACAACACATTTACTGATAAAAATCATTAAAAAAAAATAAAAGAACAGTAAGCCAAAGTCTCTGCAAGTTGTCCTAAAGGCATACAGCATTTTAAGAAATACTCATTCAAGAAAATCCACTAAATCTTGGGAAGAACAGTGAGAGTCTGTGGCACTGGAGCCATGGCCCACTCCCTTACCCACCTAGCCCCCAGCTCTTTGTAATGGAAGCTCTACCCAGGTAGGTGCAGCCAAGGAGATGGGGGCTTCTTCTTCCCCTGGCTCCCATGCTTAAAGAATTAAAGTAAGATAAAATAAAAATTTCTCATCAAAGAGAAAATGCCATCAAGAGATGGAAATTATTTTTTTAAAAAGAAACAAATGTGGACTTGCCTGGGGGTCCAGTGGTTAAGACTCCGCGCCTCCACTGCAGGGGGCATGGGTTTGATCCCTAGTCGAGGAACTAAGATCCTGCATGCTGTGTGATGTAGTCAAAAAAGAAAAAAAAAGAAGAACCAAATGGAAATAATTCAGGGGTTTAAAAAGTACAATAACCAAAATAAAGCTCAACAGTACATCTGAGCTGGCAGAAGAAACGATCAGCAAACCTGAAGATAGAACAATGGAGACTATGAAATCTGAAGAACAGAGAGAAAAACAATGTAGGAAAGTGAAGAGAGCCTCAGAGAAATGTGAGATGTCATGAAATGCAACAATATATATGTAGTGGGAGTACCAGAAAGAGGGGAGAAAGGGACAGAATATTTAAAGTATTAATGGCTGAAAATTTCCCAAAGTTGATGAAAAACAATATGTATATCCAGCAAACTCTATAAACTCCAAGAAAGATGAACACAAAGAGATCTACATCCAGACATAACATAGGCAAAATCTGGAAAGCAAAAATAAAGATAAGATCTTGAAAGCAAAAAGGGAAAAACAATTTGTTACATACAAGGGCACTACAGTAAAATTAACAGCTAACTTCTTAACAGAAACGATGTAGGTTACAAGGCAATGGCATAGTATATTCAAATTCCTGAAAGTAAAAGAGTGTCAACCAAGTATCTTATATTCAGCAAATTATCTTGCAAAAATGAAGGTAAAATAAAGACATTCCCAGATAAATAAAAACTGAGAATACCTGTTGCTGGCAGACCTCTCTTACAAGAAATATTAAAGGTGAAATATTATTCAGCCCGCAAAATGGAACAAAGTACTGATACATAGTGCAACGTGGATGAAACGTAAAAACATCATGCTAACTAAAAGAAGGCATTCATAAAGGACCACATACTGTATGATTCCACTCATATGAAATATGCAGGATAGCCACATCGATAGAGACAAAGTAGATTAGTCGTTACCCATGGCTGGGGATGGGGAGGATGGAAAGGAGGGACTGCTAATAAGTACAGGGCTTCTTTTGGGGATGATGAAAATTTCTGAAAACTGATGGTAGTGATGGTTGCACAGCTCTGTGAATATACTAAAAACCATTGAATTCTATACTTTAAAGGGATGAATTGTATGGTATGTGAATTACACATGCCTAATAAAAATAAATAGTAAAGAAAGTCCTTCAGATTGAAAGCAAATGACATCAGATGGTAACTTGAATCCAAACCAAAAAAAAAAAAAAAAAAAAGCGAAGCGCTAGTAAATATGGGTAACTATAAAAATCAGTATGATTACATATTTCTTTTCTTTTCTTAAGTGCCTTAAAAAATAACTGCATAAAACAATATGTATTGTGGGCCTCTAACATATAGAAATATAATATATGTGACAGTAACTGCACAAGGAGCACAGCTGCATTGGAGTAAAGGAATATCACCTCAGACAGTAACTCAAATCCACAAGAATAAATGAAGAGATCAGAAATGGTCAATAAGAAGGTTAATATAACAACCTCTATAAATCATGCTTGTTTTCCTTTATTCTCTCAGTGTTTTTACACGAAATAAAAGTATATAAAGCAAGAAACATGACCAGTAAGGTATTACTGGGTCTCTCACATATAATAGCAAAAGAGTTAGAAGGAAGAGAGCTAGATAGGAGCAGTGTTTCTATATTTCATTGTTAGTGAGTTATTACACATCCTAACAGATTCTGATAAGACATATATTTTAAGTCCTAGAGCAACCACTAAGAAATGACTAAGAAAAAGTGAAAAATTAACAGAATTAAAATGTTACACTAGAAAATACTCTCTTAATACAAAAGAAAGCAGGAAAGGAGGAACAGAGGGAGAAAAAGACATGTAACATATAGAAAATAGAAAGCAAAATGGCAGATGTAAATGCAACCATATCAATATAACAGTAAACAAGAATGGATTAAACAAACCAAGCCAAAAGGCAGAGTTTCTAAGACTGGATAAAAAAACACATGATCCAACTAATGGTGTCTAGAGGTAACATGCTTTATTTTCAAAGACACAAATAGGCTGAAAGTAAAAGAAGAGAAAAATATATACCAAGAAAACAACAACCAAAAAAGAGAATGGAATGACTATACTAATGTCAGGCACATTAGACTTTAAAACAAAAAAATATTACCAGAGATAATGATAAAATTATTGTAGTAATGACAAATGAAGTCACAATCACATCATAATGGTAAAAGGTCAAGCCGTGAGGAAGATGTGACAATTACAAACATATACACACCTAAAAACAGAACCCCAAAATACACCAAGCAACAAACGACAGAACTGAAGGATGAAATAAACCATTACAAAATAATAGTTGGAGATTTCAATACTTTCAACAGTGGATAGGGCAGCTAGGCAGAAGATCAACAAGGAAATTGAAACTAACTAGACAAAACAGACAAAATACAGCATTCCACCAAACATCAGTAGAATACATTCTTCTCAAATTCACATGGAACATTCTTCAAGACAGACCGGATTCTAGCCCATATAACATGCCTCAATAAGTTTTAAATTTTAAAATAAATTTAAGGGAATTCCCTGGCGGTCCAGTCATTAGGACTCCACGCTTCCGCTGCAGGGGGCATGGGTTCGATCCCTGGTGGGGGAACTAAGATCCTGCAAACCACACAGCACAGCCAAACAAATAAAAAAAATTAAATAAATTAAATTGAAAAAGAAACAAAGTATGTTCTCTGACCACAAGAGAATTAGATTACAAATCAATAAAAGGCAGCAATTTGGAAAATTCACAAATATGTGAAAATTAAGCAACACACTCTTTAATAGTCAGTGTGTTAAACAAGAAGTGGAATGATAAATTAGAAAATACTTTAGCTGAATGAATATAAAAACACAACATACTAAAACTTACAAAATGTAGCTAAAGCAATGTTCAGAAGGAAATCTAGAGCTGTAAAATGCCTGTATTAAAAAAGAAGAAAAATCTCAAATCATTTATGGTCAACTGATTTTCCACAAAGGTACCAAGACAGGGCTTCCCTGGTGGCGCAGTGGCTGAGAGTCTGCCTGGCGATGCAGGGGACATGGGTTTGTGCCCCGGTCTGGGAAGATCCCACATGCCGCGGAGCAGCTGGGTCCGTGAGCCATGGCCACTGAGCCTGCGCGTCCGGAGCCTGTGCCCCGCAACGGGAGAGGCCACAACAGTGAGAGGCCCGTGTACCGCAAAAGAAAACAAAACAAAACAAAGTACCAAGACTATTCAATGAGAAAAGAACAGTATTTTCAAGTGCTGGAAGAACTGATACATACATGCAAAAGAATAAATTTGGACTCCTACCTCATACAGTATATAAAAGTTAACTAAAGATTGATCGCAGGCCTAAGAATAAGTTGGACTTCATCAAAATTAAAAACTTGTGTACTGCAAACCATATCATAAATAAAATGAAAGGACAACCCACAAAATTGGAGAGAATTTGCAAATCATATATCTGATAAGGGGCTTGCATCCAGACTATATAAGGAACTGAGACAACTCAATGATAAAAAGATAAGAATTCAATTTAAAAAATGGGCAAAGGATCTGAACAGACATTTCTCCCGAGAAGATATACAAATGGATAATAAGCACATGGAAAGATGCTCAACATCGTTAGCCATCAGGGAAATGTAAATCAAAACCACAATGAGGGGGCTTCCCTGGTGGCGCAGTGGTTGAGAGTCCGCCTGCCGATGCAGGGGACGCAGGTTCGTGCCCCGGTCCGGGAGGATCCCGCTTGCTGCGGTGCGGCTGGGCCCGAGAGCCATGGTCGCTGAGCCTGCGCATCCGGAGCCTGTGCTCCACAACGGGCGAGGCCACAAACACTGAGAGGCCCACGTACCGCAAAACAAACAAACAAACAAATAAACAAACACCCCACAACGAGCTACCACTTTACACCCACTAGGATGGTTATAATGAAAAAGACAGATAAGAAGTGTTTAGCAAGGATGTGGAGAAACTGGAACTTTCATACAATGCTGGTGGAAATTTAAAATGACCCGGCCATTTTGGAAAACAGTCCGGCAGTTCCTTAAACGGTTAGACATAGTTACCCTTTGACCCAGCAATTCCACTCTGAGCTGTATACCCAAGAGAAATGAGGACTTATGTCCAAAAACAACTTATACATAAATGTTCTTAACAGCACTATTTGCAAGAGCCAAAGGACGAAAACAACCCAAATGCCCCTCAACTGATGAATGGATAAATAAAATGTTGTCTCTCCAGAGAATGGAATATCATTCATCCATAAAAAGAAATGAAGCACTGATGCATAGTACAACATGGATGAACCTTGACAACATTATTCTAAGTGAACAAGCTAGACACAGAATGGCACATATTGTATGATCCCAAGTATATGAAATGTCCAGAATAGGGAGACCCATAGAAAAAGTAGGTTGGTAGACTGGTGGTTGCCCAGGGCAGAGGAGCTGGGGGCTACAGGGCCTGTGTGTCACCGCTCGTGGATATAATCTTCTGGGGTGATGAAAATGCTCTAGAATTAGATTGTGGGATGGGTGTACAATCCTAAGAATACACTAAAAAATCACTGTACACTTTAAATGGGTGATTCATATGGCATGTGAATTATACCTCAATAAAGCTGTTTAAACAATTACTCGAAAGGGCAGGCAGAATGGTGGTTAGGCTAAATTGCGTCTATTTTCTTTCTGGCTACAAAGTTATAAGCACCTAGAAGGCTGCTGGTCCCAGATGGTCCTGGGATAGTTCTGAACAGCAACAGGACACCCAGACCAGACCCAAGCGTAGGCCAGAGGGAATGGCTGGACCGAATTCTACAGGGGGCGGGGGTCTGGCCCCCCACAGGCCTATCATGGGGTGATCAAGCTCACTCACCAAGCATGGCGCTGATGAGCCTGTCGGGACGGGCCCGGGCAGATGTGGAACACAGAGTGTTGAAATACAGCCCAGAGCCCTCCCGGATGGGGCTGAGCATCGGGGGCGGCGTGTAGGCAGGGCACTGGGACACTCCCTTCAGGAGACGGTCCACCAGGAACACGGGCAAGCACAGGCAGCTCTGGCGGCATCCTCCCGGGCCCGGCTCCCCAGACATGGAGGGCGGAGGAGGGATGAGCAGTGCCTTGGGCCGTGGGAGCTTCTTCCGCTTCCTGTGTTGGCTGCTCTCCTGTCTCTCTCTTCCCCGTCCTTCTCCCGTCCCTGGAGAAGAAGAGACTTCAGAACCATAGGGGTCACCTGAGGCCACCGGCCCCACAGCTCAGTCCTCAAGATGGCCTGAGACTGGGAAAGGGTACTGACCAGCCAGACGCACACCCAGCATGGCCGTGCAAAGAGTCCTCAGCACAGGAAGCCGGGCAGGGCCACCACGCCTGAGCCAGACTCCAGACCCTAAGCCGGGCGATGTTTGAGGCTGGGGCCTTCTCAGGCACCCACACCCCCCAAGGAGAGGCCCTCACTCAGACCATTTTGGAAACTCATGTCCGTTGTTAAAGTGACTGGCACTTAAAGTGTGGGGGCCAGACGGATGCAACAGCATGACAAAAGGAAAACCTGTTGCCCTCAAAATGACAGCAGCTCCTGGGAGACAAACAGTGGGCTCCATGCACCCCGTACCCGAGTCCAGCATGGACTTCTCCAGGTGGGCTCTTCCAGCACAGGCTGAAGAGACGACGGCTTGAGCTTGCTACACTCTCTCTTACCTCCACGCAATCTCCCCTCCTCTCTGCCCATCTTACCCCTCCTCATCCTCCAGCTCTCAGCTGCAACACCCCCTTCCTCAGGCAGGGTCTCTAGTGCCCTCGGGGCTCCTACAGCTCCCTCTCCCAGCCCGGCCCGTTCTGGGTCGTCAGTGTCCGGGGATGGGTCTATCTACCCCGCTGGGCTGGGAGCCCCAGGAGACGGGGGCAGGCCTGTTGTGGTCGCTGCAGTGTCCCCAGCCCTGCCCAACACAGGGCCAGGCACAAAAGAAGCTCACTGGAGGTTGAATGGATGAATGAACACGCAAATCAAGCTCTTATGGAGTCAGGATTTGGGGGCTTTTCTCACAGCTCCCACTGGCAGCTGGAAAGCAGCTGGAAGGAAGTGCACCCACCTTGCTCCCCGGGGGATGGTTCGCTGGAGCCACAGGCACCGACACAGGGACCACCAAAGGGGCGGTGGTCATGTTGTCCAAGGACTTCCTGGCTCTCGGGGAACTCTGCCTGTCCCCCTCCGGCCTCAGCACCTGTCTTCGTGGCTTGCAAAACTCCATGCCACACACCTACACACAGAGAAGAGCCAGCCCTTTAAGAGACACAGTATGTAGGGAGAAAGGGGCCTCTCCAGAGCAGCACAGCCCTGACTCCCGGCCCCCAGCCAGGCTCCCCGCAGGAGGACGGCTCCATCCTGAGATGAATGGCAGCTTCGAGCCCCTTCACCTGCGGCTCCTGCTTCCCTCAAGGTGACGGCCACTGGTCGCTGTGAAAACACATGTGGCTGCTCAGCCCTCTCTCTGTATAAAACATCTGGCTGCAATTCTTGCAGACGTAAGTGCTCCTTGGCTCTGCCCAGTCTGTGGGACCACCATTGTGCTGGTTACTGTGGGGAAGAAAGGGAGAATGGGACTCTGTCCCCAAACACTGATCCTCTGACAGCTTTGGACGAACCCTAAAGAAATGGAGATGATGCCCCCGATTCCCCGTGGCCTGGTGCTCACCCCTTCAGGAGTGAAGCATCCAGAGCTCGCTCACCCAGGCCCAGCACATCAAAGCCACCAGAGGATTCCCGAGGGGCTTCGGAACTTACCAGCCACACGCCATGTTCTCCTCCTTCATCGGGTGGGGGACCCGGTAGATATTTCCACCCTGAAGACGAAAATACATCTGAGCCAACATATCAGAAATGAGATGCAAGAGTGAAAACTATAAGACTTGGAAGAAAACACAGGTATAATTCTTGGTGACCCGGGAGTAAGCAGTGGTTTCTTGGATGACTCCAAAACCAAACAAAAGACAGACATATTGGACTTCATCAAAACTTACAACTTCTGACGGATACACCAGAAATACAGCTACACGTGGAACAACTCCTACAGAACACCTACTGAACGCTGGCAGAAGATCCCAGACCTCCCAAAAGGCAAGAAACTCCCCACATACCTGGGTAGGGCAAAGCAGAGAGATTCCCGCACAGAGGATCGGTGCCGAGCGGCACTCTCCAGCCCGAGAGGCTTGTCTGCTCGCCCGCTGGGGCGGGCGGCGCTGGAAGCTGAGGCTCGGGCTTCGGGCAGAGCGCAGGGAGAGGACTGGGGCTGGCGGCGAGAACTCAGCCTGAAGGGGGCTAATGTGCCACAGCTAGCCGAGAGGGAGTCCGGGAAAACTCTGGAGCTGCCGAAGAGGCAAGAGACTTTTTCTTCCCTCTTGGTTTCCTGGTGCGCGAGGAGAGGGAATTAAGAGCGCTGCTTAAAGGAGCTCCACAGACGGCTGAAAGCGTGGAGCCCAGTGACGGGCGTGGGACGCTGGGGCCGCTGCTGCCGCCGCCAAGAGGCCTGTGTGCGAGCGCAGGTCACTGTCCACACCGCCCTGCCGGGAGCCTGTGCAGCCCGCCACTACCGGGGTCCCGGGATCCAGGGGCGGCTTCCCTGGGAGAACGCACGGCGCGCCTCGGGCTGGTGCAACGTCACGCGGGCCTCTGCCGCTGCAGGCTCGCCCCGCACTCCGTGCCCCTCCCTCCCGCCCGGCCTGAGTGAGCCACAGTCCCCGAAGAGGCTGCTCCTTTAACCCTGTCCTGTCTGAGCGAAGAACAGACGCCCTCCGGCGACCTACACGCAGAGGCGGGGCCAAATCCAAAGCTGAGACCCAGGAGCTGTGAGAACAAAGAAGAGAAAGGGAAACCTCTCCCAGCAGCCTCAGAAGCAGCGGATTAAAGCTCCACAATCAACTTGATGTACCCTGCATCTGTGGAATACATGAATAGACAACAAATCATCCCAGATTGAGGAGCCAGGAGTCAGTGCTGTGCCTCTGAGGTGGGAGAGCCAACTTCAGGACACTGGTCCACAAGAGACCTCCCAGCTCCACATAATATCAAACGGCGAAAATCTTCCAGAGATCTCTCTCCATCTCAACACCAGCACCCAGCTTCACTCAACGACCAGCAAGCTACAGTGCTGGACACCCTATGCCAAACAACTAGCAACACAGGAACACAACGCCACCCATTAGCAGAGAGGTGGCCTAAAATCATAAAAAGTCCGCAGACACCCCAAAACACACCACCAGACCTGGACCTGCCCACCAGAAAGACAAGATCCAGCCTCATCCACCAGAACACAGGCACTAGTCCCCTCCACCAGGAAGCCTACACAACCCACTAAACCAACCTTAGCCACTGGGGACAGACACCAAAAACAACGGGAACTACGAACCTGCAGCCTGCAAAAAGGAGACCCCAAACACAGTAACATAAGCAAAATGAGAAGACAGAAAAACACACAGCAGGAGAAGGAGCAACATAAAAACCCACCAGACCTAACAAATGAAGAGGTAATAGGCAGTCTACCTGAAAAAGAATTCACAATAATGATGGTAAAGATGATCCAAGATTCTATTTCCAAGATCCAAAATCTTGGAAATAGAATAGACAAAATGCAAGAAACAGTTAACAAGGACCTAGAAGAACTAAAGGTGAATCAAGCATCGATTAAAAACACAATAAGTGAAATGAAAAATACTCTAGATGGGATCAATAGCAGAATAACTGAGGCAGAAGAACGGATAAGTGAGGTGGAAGATAAAATAGTGGAAATAACTGCTGCAGAGCAAAATAAAGAAAAAAGAATGAAAAGAACAGAGGACAGTCTCAGAGACCTCTGGGACAACATTAAACGCACCAACATTCGAATTATAGGGGTTCCAGAAGAAGAAGAGAAAAAGAAAGGTACTGAGACAATATTTGAAGAGATTCTAGTTGAAAACTTCCCTAATACGGGAAAGGAAAGAGTTAATCAAGTCCAGGAGGCACAGAGAGTCCCATACAGAATAAATCCAAGGAGAAATACGCCAAGACACATATTAATCAAACTGTCAAAAATTAAACACAAAGAAATCATATGAAAAGCAGCAAGGCAAAAACAACAAATAACACACAAGGGAATCCCCATCAGGATAACAGCTGATCTCTCAGCAGAAACTCTACAAGCCAGAAGGGAGTGGCAGGACATAATTAAAGTGATGAAGGAGAAAAACCTGCAACCAAGATTACCCTACCCAGCAAGGATCTCATTCAGATTGGATGGAGAAATTAAAACGGTTACAGACAAGCAAAAGCTGAGAGAGTTCAGCACCACCAAACCAGCTTTACAACAAATGCTAAAGGAACTTCTCTAGGCAAGAAACACAACAGAAGGAAAAGACCTACAATAACGAACCCAAAACAATTAAGAAAATGGGAATAGGAACATACATATCGATAATTACCTTAAATGGAAATGGACTAAATGCTCCCACCAAAAGACACAGATTGGCTGAATGGATACAAGAACAAGACCCATATATATGCTGTCTACAAGAGACCCACTTCAGACCTAGAGACACATACAGACTGAAAGTAAGGGGATGGAAAAAGATATTCCATGCAAATGGAAACCAAAGGAAAGCTGGAGTAGCAATTCTCATATCAGACAAACTAGACTTTAAAATAAAGACTACTACAAGAGACAAAGAAGGACACTACATAATGATCAAGGGATCGATCCAAGAAGAAGATATAACAATTGTAAACATTTATGCACCCAACATAGGAGCACCTCAATACATAAGGCAAATACTAACAGCCATAAAAGGAGACATCGACAGTAACACACTCATAGTAGGGGACTTTAACACCCCACTTTCACCAATGGACAGATCATCCAAAATGAAAATAAATAAGGAAACACAAGCTTTAAATGATACATTAAACAAGATGGACTTAATTGATATTTATAGGACATTCCATCCAAAAACAACAGAATACACGTTTTCCTCAAGTATTCATGGAACATTCTCCAGGATAGATCATATCTTGGGTCACAAATCAAGCCTTGGTACATTTAAGAAAATTGAAATTGTATCAAGTATCTTTTCCGACCACAGTGCTATGAGACTAGATGTCAATCACAGGAAAAGAGCTGTAAAAAATACAAACACATGGAGGCTAAACAATACACTACTTAATAACGAAGTGATCACTGAAGAAATCAAAGAGGAAATTTAAAAATACCTAGAAACAAATGACAATGGAGACACGACGACCCAAAACCTATGGGATGCAGCAAAAGCAGTTCTAAGAGGGAAGTTTATAGCAATACAACCCCACCTTAAGAAACAGGAAACATCTCGAATAAACAACCTAACCTTGCACCTAACGCAATTAGAGGAAGAAGAACAAAAACATCCCAAAGTTAGCAGAAGGAAAGAAATCATAAAAATCAGATCAGAAATAACTGAAAAAGAAATGAAGGAAACGATAGCAAAGATCAATAAAACTAAAAGCTGGTTCTTTGAGAAGGTAAACAAAATTGATAAACCATTAGCCAGACTCATCAAGAAAAAAAGGGAGAAGACTCAAATCAATAGAATTAGAAATGAAAAAGGAGAAGTAACAACTGACACTGCAGAAATACAAAAAAGATCATGAGAGATGACTATAAGCAACTCTATGCCAATAAAATGGACAACCTGGAAGAAATGGACAAACTCTTAGAAATGCACAACCTGCCAAGACTGAATCAGGAAGAAATAGAAAATATGAACAGACCAATCACAAGCACTGAAATTGAAACTGTGATAAAAAATCCTCCAACAAACAAAAGCCCAGGACCAGATGGCTTCACAGGCGAATTCTATCAAGCATTTAGAGAAGAGCTAACACCTATCCTTCTCAAACTCTTCCAAAATAGAGCAGAGGGAGGAACACTCCCAAACTCATTCTACGAGGCCACCATCACCTTGATACCAAAACCAGACAAGGATGTCACAAAGAAAGAAAACTACAGGCCAATATCACTGATGAACATAGATGCAAAAATCCTCAACAAAATACTAGCAAACAGAATCCAACAGCACATTAAAAGGATCATACACCATGATCAAGTGGGGTTTATTCCAGGAATGCAAGGATTCTTCAATATACGCAAATCAATCAACGTGATACACCATATTAACAAATTGAAGGAGAAAAACCATACGATCATCTCAATAGATGCAGAGAAAGCTTTCGACAAAATTCAACACCCATTTAGGATAAAAACCCTGCAGAAAGTAGGCATAGAGGGAACTTTCCTCAACATAATAAAGGCCATATATGACAAACCCACAGCCAGCATCGTCCTCAATGGTGAAAAACTGAAACCATTTCCACTAAGATCAGGAACAAGACAAGGTTGCCCACTCTCACCACTCTTAGTCAACATAGTTTTGGAAGGTTTAGCCACAGCAATCAGAGAAGAAAAGGAAATAAAAGGAATCCAAATCGGAAAAGAAGAAGTAAAGCTGTCACTGTTTGCAGATGACATGATACTATACATAGAGAATCCTAAAGATGCTACCAGAAAACTACTAGAGCTCATCAATGAAGTTGGTAAAGTTGCAGGATACAAAATTAATGCACAGAAATCTCTGGCATTCCTATATACTAATGATGAAAAATCTGAAAGTGAAATCAAGGAAACACTCCCATTTACCATCGCAACAAAAAGAATAAAATATCTAGGAATAAACCTACCTAAGGAGACAAAAGACCTGTATGCAGAAAATTATAAGACACTGATGAAAGAAATTAAAGATGATACAAATAGATGGAGAGATGTACCATGTTCTTGGATTGGAAGAATCGACATTGTGAAAATGACTCTACTACCCAAAGCAATCTACAGATTCAATGCAATCCCTATCAAACTACCACTGGCATTTTTCACAGAACTAGAACAAAAAATTTCACAATTTGTATGGAAACACAAAAGACCCCGAATAGCCAAAGCAATCTTGAGAACGAAAAATGGAGCTGGAGGACTCAGGCTCCCTGACTTCAGACTATACTACAAAGCTACAGTAATCAAGACAGTATGGTACTGGCACAAAAACAGAAGGATAGATCAATGGGACAGGATAGAAAGCCCAGAGATAAACCCACGGACATATGGTCACCTTATCTTTGATAAAGGAGCCAGGAATGTACAGTGGAGAAAGGACAGTCTCTTCAATAAGTGGTGCTGGGAAAACTGGACAGGGACATGTAAAAGTATGAGATTAGATCACTCCCTAACACCATACACAAAAATAAGCTCAGAATGGATTAAAGACCTAAATGTAAGGCCAGACACTATCAAACTCTTAGAGGAAAACATAGGCAGAACACTCTATGACATAAATCACAGCAAGATCCTTTTTGACCCACCTCCTAGAGAAATGGAAATAAAGACAAAAATAAACACATGGGACCTAATGAAACTTCAAAGCTTTGGCACAGCAAAGGAAACCATAAACAAGACCAAAAGACAACCCTCAGAATGGGAGAAAATATTTGCAAATGAAGCAACTGACAAAGGATTAATCTCCACAATTTATAAGCAGCTCATGCAGCTCAATAACAAAAAAACAAACAACCCAATCCAAAAATGGGCAGAAGACCTAAATAGACATTTCTCCACAGAAGATATACAGACTGCCAACAAACACATGAAAGGATGCTCAACATCTTTACTCATTAGAGAAATGCAAATCAAAACTACAATGAGATATCATCTCACACCAGTCAGAATGGCCATCATCAAAACATCTAGAAACAATAAATGCTGGAGAGGGTGTGGAAAAAAGGGAACACTCTTGCACTGCTGGTGGGAATGTGAATTGGTACAGCCACTATGGAGAACGGTATGGAAGTTCCTTAAAAAACTACAAATAGAACTACCATACGACCCAGCAATCCCACTACTGGGCATATACCCTGAGAAAACCATAATTCAAAAAGAGACATGTACCAAAATGTTCATAGCAGCCCTATTTACAATAGCCCGGAGATGGAAACAACCTAAGTGTCCATCATCGGATGAATGGGTAAAGAAGATGTGGCACATATATACAATGGAATATTACTCAGCCATAAAAAGAAATGAAATTGAGCTATTTGTAATGAGGTGGATGGACCTAGAGTCTGTCATACAGAGTGAAGTAAGTCAGAAAGAGAAAGACAAATACTGTATGCTGACACATATATATGGAATTTAAGAAAAAAAATGTCATGAAGAACATAGGGGTAAGACAGGAATAAAGACACAGACCTACCAGAGAATGGACTTGAGGATATGGGGAGGGGGAAGGGTAAGCTGTGACAAAGTGAAAGAGCGGCATGGACATATATACACTACCAAACGTAAGGTAGATAGCTAGTGGGAAGCAGCCGCATAGCACAGGGAGATCAGCTCGGTGCTTTGTGACCGCCTGGAGGGGTGGGATAGGGAGGGTGGGAGGGAGACGCAAAAGGGAGGGGATATGGGAACATATGTATATGTATAGCTGATTAAATCTGTTATAAAGAAAAAAAATACTATACTTTATAGATGTGCAGTTTCTTGTATGCTAGTTATATCTCAATAAAGCTGTTAAAATATCTGCATAAAAAAGAGATTGCATGGAAGGGGGATAAGACTTCTGAAAAAGTAGAGTAAGGAACTCGGCAAAACAACACATTTACTGATAAAAATCATTAAAAAAAAATAAAAGAACAGTAAGCCAAAGTCTCTGCAAGTTGTCCTAAAGGCATACAGCATTTTAAGAAATACTCATTCAAGAAAATCCACTAAATCTTGGGAAGAACAGTGAGAGTCTGTGGCACTGGAGCCATGGCCCACTCCCTTACCCACCTAGCCCCCAGCTCTTTGTAATGGAAGCTCTACCCAGGTAGGTGCAGCCAAGGAGATGGGGGCTTCTTCTTCCCCTGGCTCCCATGCTTAAAGAATTAAAGTAAGATAAAATAAAAATTTCTCATCAAAGAGAAAATGCCATCAAGAGATGGAAATTATTTTTTTAAAAAGAAACAAATGTGGACTTCCCTGGGGGTCCAGTGGTTAAGACTCCGCGCCTCCACTGCAGGGGGCATGGGTTTGATCCCTAGTCGAGGAACTAAGATCCTGCATGCTGTGTGATGTAGTCAAAAAAGAAAAAAAAAGAAGAACCAAATGGAAATAATTCAGGGGTTTAAAAAGTACAATAACCAAAATAAAGCTCAACAGTACATCTGAGCTGGCAGAAGAAACGATCAGCAAACCTGAAGACAGAACAATGGAGACTATGAAATCTGAAGAACAGAGAGAAAAACAATGTAGGAAAGTGAAGAGAGCCTCAGAGAAATGTGAGATGTCATGAAATGCAACAATATATATGTAGTGGGAGTACCAGAAAGAGGGGAGAAAGGGACAGAATATTTAAAGTATTAATGGCTGAAAATTTCCCAAAGTTGATGAAAAACAATATGTATATCCAGCAAACTCTATAAACTCCAAGAAAGATGAACACAAAGAGATCTACATCCAGACATAACATAGGCAAAATCTGGAAAGCAAAAATAAAGATAAGATCTTGAAAGCAAAAGGGGAAAAACAATTTGTTACATACAAGGGCACTACAGTAAAATTAACAGCTAACTTCTTAACAGAAACGATGTAGGTTACAAGGCAATGGCATAGTATATTCAAATTCCTGAAAGTAAAAGAGTGTCAACCAAGTATCTTATATTCAGCAAATTATCTTGCAAAAATGAAGGTAAAATAAAGACATTCCCAGATAAATAAAAACTGAGAATACCTGTTGCTGGCAGACCTCTCTTACAAGAAATATTAAAGGTGAAATATTATTCAGCCCGCAAAATGGAACAAAGTACTGATACATAGTGCAACGTGGATGAAACGTAAAAACATCATGCTAACTAAAAGAAGGCATTCATAAAGGACCACATACTGTATGATTCCACTCATATGAAATATGCAGGATAGCCACATCGATAGAGACAAAGTAGATTAGTCGTTACCCATGGCTGGGGATGGGGAGGATGGAAAGGAGGGACTGCTAATAAGTACAGGGCTTCTTTTGGGGATGATGAAAATTTCTGAAAACTGATGGTAGTGATGGTTGCACAGCTCTGTGAATATACTAAAAACCATTGAATTCTATACTTTAAAGGGATGAATTGTATGGTATGTGAATTATACATGCCTAATAAAAATAAATAGTAAAGAAAGTCCTTCAGATTGAAAGCAAATGACATCAGATGGTAACTTGAATCCAAACCAAAAAAAAAAAAAAAAAAGCGAAGCGCTAGTAAATATGGGTAACTATAAAAATCAGTATGATTACATATTTCTTTTCTTTTCTTAAGTGCCTTAAAAAATAACTGCATAAAACAATATGTATTGTGGGCCTCTAACATATAGAAATATAATATATGTGACAGTAACTGCACAAGGAGCACAGCTGCATTGGAGTAAAGGAATATCACCTCAGACAGTAACTCAAATCCACAAGAATAAATGAAGAGATCAGAAATGGTCAATAAGAAGGTTAATATAACAACCTCTATAAATCATGCTTGTTTTCCTTTATTCTCTCAGTGTTTTTACACGAAATAAAAGTATATAAAGCAAGAAACATGACCAGTAAGGTATTACTGGGTCTCTCACATATAATAGCAAAAGAGTTAGAAGGAAGAGAGCTAGATAGGAGCAGTGTTTCTATATTTCATTGTTAGTGAGTTATTACACATCCTAACAGATTCTGATAAGACATATATTTTAAGTCCTAGAGCAACCACTAAGAAATGACTAAGAAAAAGTGAAAAATTAACAGAATTAAAATGTTACACTAGAAAATACTCTCTTAATACAAAAGAAAGCAGGAAAGGAGGAACAGAGGGAGAAAAAGACATGTAACATATAGAAAATAGAAAGCAAAATGGCAGATGTAAATGCAACCATATCAATATAACAGTAAACAAGAATGGATTAAACAAACCAAGCCAAAAGGCAGAGTTTCTAAGACTGGATAAAAAAACACATGATCCAACTAATGGTGTCTAGAGGTAACATGCTTTATTTTCAAAGACACAAATAGGCTGAAAGTAAAAGAAGAGAAAAATATATACCAAGAAAACAACAACCAAAAAAGAGAATGGAATGACTATACTGATGTCAGGCACATTAGACTTTAAAACAAAAAAATATTACCAGAGATAATGATAAAATTATTGTAGTAATGACAAATGAAGTCACAATCACATCATAATGGTAAAAGGTCAAGCCGTGAGGAAGATGTGACAATTACAAACATATACACACCTAAAAACAGAACCCCAAAATACACCAAGCAACAAACGACAGAACTGAAGGATGAAATAAACCATTACAAAATAATAGTTGGAGATTTCAATACTTTCAACAGTGGATAGGGCAGCTAGGCAGAAGATCAACAAGGAAATTGAAACTAACTAGACAAAACAGACAAAATACAGCATTCCACCAAACATCAGTAGAATACATTCTTCTCAAATTCACATGGAACATTCTTCAAGACAGACCGGATTCTAGCCCATATAACATGCCTCAATAAGTTTTAAATTTTAAAATAAATTTAAGGGAATTCCCTGGCGGTCCAGTCATTAGGACTCCACGCTTCCGCTGCAGGGGGCATGGGTTCGATCCCTGGTGGGGCAACTAAGATCCTGCAAACCACACAGCACAGCCAAACAAATTTAAAAAAATTTAATAAATTAAATTGAAAAAGAAACAAAGTATGTTCTCTGACCACAAGAGAATTAGATTACAAATCAATAAAAGGCAGCAATTTGGAAAATTCACAAATATGTGAAAATTAAGCAACACACTCTTTAATACTCAGTGTATTAAACAAGAAGTGGAATGATAAATTAGAAAACACTTTAGCTGAATGAATATAAAAACACAACATACTAAAACTTACAAAATGTAGCTAAAGCAATGTTCAGAAGGAAATCTAGAGCTGTAAAATGCCTGTATTAAAAAAGAAGAAAAATCTCAAATCATTTATGGTCAACTGATTTTCCACAAAGGTACCAAGGCAGGGCTTCCCTGGTGGCGCAGTGGTTGAGAGTCTGCCTGGCGATGCAGGGGACATGGGTTTGTGCCCCGGTCTGGGAAGATCCCACGTGCCGCGGAGCAGCTGGGTCCGTGAGCCATGGCCACTGAGCCTGCGCGTCCGGAGCCTGTGCCCCACAAAGGGAGAGGCCACAACAGTGAGAGGCCCGTGTACCGCAAAAGAAAACAAAACAAAACAAAGTACCAAGACTATTCAATGAGAAAAGAACAGTATTTTCAAGTGCTGGAAGAACTGATACATACATGCAAAAGAATAAATTTGGACTCCTACCTCATACAGTATATAAAAGTTCACTAAAGATTGATCGCAGGCCTAAGAATAAGTTGGACTTCATCAAAATTAAAAACTTGTGTACTGCAAACCATATCATAAATAAAATGAAAGGACAACCCACAAAATTGGAGAGAATTTGCAAATCATATATCTGATAAGGGGCTTGCATCCAGACTATATAAGGAACTGAGACAACTCAATGATAAAAAGATAAGAATTCAATTTAAAAAATGGGCAAAGGATCTGAACAGACATTTCTCCCGAGAAGATATACAAATGGATAATAAGCACGTGGAAAGATGCTCAACATCGTTAGTCATCAGGGAAATGTAAATCAAAACCACAATGAGGGGGCTTCCCTGGTGGCGCAGTGGTTGAGAGTCCGCCTGCCGATGCAGGGGACGCAGGTTCGTGCCCCGGTCCGGGAGGATCCCGCTTGCTGCGGTGCGGCTGGGCCCGAGAGCCATGGTTGCTGAGCCTGCGCATCCGGAGCCTGTGCTCCACAACGGGCGAGGCCACAAACACTGAGAGGCCCACGTACCGCAAAACAAACAAACAAACAAATAAACAAACACCCCACAAAGAGCTACCACTTTACACCCACTAGGATGGTTATAATGAAAAAGACAGATAAGAAGTGTTTAGCAAGGATGTGGAGAAACTGGAACTTTCATACAATGCTGGTGGAAATTTAAAATGACCCGGCCATTTTGGAAAACAGTCCGGCAGTTCCTTAAACGGTTAGACATAGTTACCCTTTGACCCAGCAATTCCACTCTGAGCTGTATACCCAAGAGAAATGAGGACTTATGTCCAAAAACAACTTATACATAAATGTTCTTAACAGCACTATTTGCAATAGCCAAAGGACGAAAACAACCCAAATACCCCTCAACTGATGAATGGATAAATAAAATGTTGTCTCTCCACAGAATGGAATATCATTCACCCATAAAAAGAAATGAAGCACTGATGCATAGTACAACATGGATGAACCTTGACAACATTATTCTAAGTGAACAAACTAGACACAGAATGGCACATATTGTATGATCCCAAGTATATGAAATGTCCAGAATAGGGAGACCCATAGAAAAAGTAGGTTGGTAGACTGGTGGTTGCCCAGGGCAGAGGAGCTGGGGGCTACAGGGCCTGTGTGTCACCGCTCGTGGATATAATCTTCTGGGGTGATGAAAATGCTCTAGAATTAGATTGTGGGATGGGTGTACAATCCTAAGAATACACTAAAAAATCACTGTACACTTTAAATGGGTGATTCATATGGCATGTGAATTATACCTCAATAAAGCTGTTTAAACAATTACTCGAAAGGGCAGGCAGAATGGTGGTTAGGCTAAATTGCGTCTATTTTCTTTCTGGCTACAAAGTTATAAGCACCTAGAAGGCTGCTGGTCCCAGATGGTCCTGGGATAGTTCTGAACAGCAACAGGACACCCAGACCAGACCCAAGCGTAGGCCAGAGGGAATGGCTGGACCGAATTCTACAGGGGGCGGGGGTCTGGCCCCCCACAGGCCTATCATGGGGTGATCAAGCTCACTCACCAAGCATGGCGCTGATGAGCCTGTCGGGACGGGCCCGGGCAGATGTGGAACACAGAGTGTTGAAATACAGCCCAGAGCCCTCCCGGATGGGGCTGAGCATCGGGGGCGGCGTGTAGGCAGGGCACTGGGACAGTCCCTTCAGGAGACGGTCCACCAGGAACACGGGCGAGCACAGGCAGCTCTGGCGGCATCCTCCCGGGCCCGGCTCCCCAGACATGGAGGGCGGAGGAGGGATGAGCAGTGCCTTGGGCCGTGGGAGCTTCTTCCGCTTCCTGTGTTGGCTGCTCTCCTTGCTGTCTCTCTCTTCCCCGTCCTTCTCCTGTCCCTGGAGAAGAAGAGACTTCAGAACCATAGGGGTCACCTGAGGCCACCGGCCCCACAGCTCAGTCCTCAAGATGGCCTGAGACTGGGAAAGGGTACTGACCAGCCAGACGCACACCCAGCATGGCCGTGCAAAGAGTCCTCAGCACAGGAAGCCGGGCAGGGCCACCACGCCTGAGCCAGACTCCAGACCCTAAGCCGGGCGATGTTTGAGGCTGGGGCCTTCTCAGGCACCCACACCCCCCAAGGAGAGGCCCTCACTCAGACCATTTTGGAAACTCATGTCCGTTGTTAAAGTGACTGGCACTTAAAGAGTGGGGGCCAGACGGATGCAACAGCATGACAAAAGGAAAACCTGTTGCCCTCAAAATGACAGCAGCTCCTGGGAGACAAACAGTGGGCTCCATGCACCCCGTACCCGAGTCCAGCATGAACGTCTCCAGGTGGGGTCTTCCAGCACAGGCTGAAGAGACGACGGCTTGACCTTGCTACACTCGCTCTTACCTCCACGCAATCTCCCCTCCTCTCTGCCCATCTTACCCCTCCTCATCCTCCAGCTCTCAGCTGCAACACCCCCTTCCTCAGGCAGGGTCTCTGGTGCCCTCGGGGCTCCTACAGCTCCCTCTCCCAGCCCAGCCCGTTCTGGGTCGTCAGTGTCCGGGGATGGGTCTATCTACTCCGCTGGGCTGGGAGCCCCAGGAGACGGGGGCAGGCCTGTTGTGGTCGCTGCAGTGTCTCCAGCCCTGCCCAGACACAAAAGAAGTTCACTGGAGGTTGAATGGATGAATGAACACGCAAATCAAGCTCTTATGGAGTCAGGATTTGGGGGCTTTTCTCACAGCTCCCACTGGCAGCTGGAAAGCAGCTGGAAGGAAGTGCACCCACCTTGCTCCCCGGGGGATGGTTCGCTGGAGCCACAGGCACCGACACAGGGACCACCAAAGGGGCGGTGGTCATGTTGTCCAAGGACTTCCTGGCTCTCGGGGAACTCTGCCTGTCCCCCTCCGGCCTCAGCACCTGTCTTCGTGGCTTGCAAAACTCCATGCCACACACCTACACACAGAGAAGAGCCAGCCCTTTAAGAGACACAGTACGTAGGGAGAAAGGGGCCTCTCCAGAGCAGCACAGCCCTGACTCCCGGCCCCCAGCCAGGCTCCCCACAGGAGGACGGCTCCATCCTGAGATGAATGGCAGCTTCGAGCCCCTTCACCTGCGGCTCCTGCTTCCCTCGAGGTGACGGCCACTGGTCGCTGTGAAAACACATGTGGCTGCTCAGCCCTCTCTCTGTATAAAACATCTGGCTGCAATTCTTGCAGACGTAAGTGCTCCTTGGCTCTGCCCAGTCTGTGGGACCACCATTGTGCTGGTTACTGTGGGGAAGAAAGGGAGAATGGGACTCTGTCCCCAAACACTGATCCTCTGACAGCTTTGGACGAACCCTAAAGAAATGGGGATGATGCCCCCGATTCCCCGTGGCCTGGTGCTCACCCCTTCAGGAGTGAAGCATCCAGAACTCGCTCACCCAGGCCCAGCACATCAAAGCCACCAGAGGATTCCCGAGGGGCTTCGGAACTTACCAGCCACACGCCATGTTCTCCTCCTTCATCGGGTGGGGGACCCGGTAGATATTTCCACCCTGAAGACGAAAATACATCTGAGCCAACATATCAGAAATGAGATGCAAGAGTGAAAACTATAAGACTTGGAAGAAAACACAGGTATAATTCTTGGTGACCCGGGAGTAAGCAGTGGTTTCTTGGATGACTCCAAAACCAAACAAAAGACAGACATATTGGACTTCATCAAAACTTACAACTTCTGACGGATACACCAGAAATACAGCTACACGTGGAACAACTCCTACAGAACACCTACTGAACGCTGGCAGAAGATCCCAGACCTCCCAAAAGGCAAGAAACTCCCCACATACCTGGGTAGGGCAAAGCGGAGAGATTCCCGCACAGAGGATCGGTGCCGAGCGGCACTCACCAGCCCGAGAGGCTTGTCTGCTCGCCCGCTGGGGCGGGCGGCGCTGGAAGCTGAGGCTCGGGCTTCGGGCAGAGCGCAGGGAGAGGACTGGGGCTGGCGGCGAGAACTCAGCCTGAAGGGGGCTAATGTGCCACAGCTAGCCGAGAGGGAGTCCGGGAAAACTCTGGAGCTGCCGAAGAGGCAAGAGACTTTTTCTTCCCTCTTGGTTTCCTGGTGCGCGAGGAGAGGGGATTAAGAGCGCTGCTTAAAGGAGCTCCACAGACGGCTGAAAGCGCGGAGCCCAGTGACGGGCGTGGGACGCTGGGGCCGCTGCTGCCGCCGCCAAGAGGCCTGTGTGCGAGCGCAGGTCACTGTCCACACCGCCCTTCCGGGAGCCTGTGCAGCCCGCCACTACCGGGGTCCCGGGATCCAGGGGCGGCTTCCCTGGGAGAACGCACGGCGCGCCTCGGGCTGGTGCAACGTCACGCGGGCCTCTGCCGCTGCAGGCTCGCCCCGCACTCCGTGCCCCTCCCTCCTGCCCGGCCTGAGTGAGCCAGAGTCCCCGAAGAGGCTGCTCCTTTAACCCTGTCCTGTCTGAGCGAAGAACAGACGCCCTCCGGCGACCTACACGCAGAGGCGGGGCCAAATCCAAAGCTGAGACCCAGGAGCTGTGAGAACAAAGAAGAGAAAGGGAAACCTCTCCCAGCAGCCTCAGAAGCAGCAGATTAAAGCTCCACAATCAACTTGATGTACCCTGCATCTGTGGAATACATGAATAGACAACAAATCATCCCAGATTGAGGAGCCAGGAGTCACTGCTGTGCCTCTGAGGTGGGAGAGCCAACTTCAGGACACTGGTCCACAAGAGACCTCCCAGCTCCACATAATATCAAACGGCGAAAATCTTCCAGAGGTCTCTCTCCATCTCAACACCAGCACCCAGCTTCACTCAACGACCAGCAAGCTACAGTGCTGGACACCCTATGCCAAACAACTAGCAACACAGGAACACAATGCCACCCATTAGCAGAGAGGTGGCCTAAAATCATAAAACGTCCACAGACACCCCAAAACACACCACCAGACCTGGACCTGCCCACCAGAAAGACAAGATCCAGCCTCATCCACCAGAACACAGGCACTAGTCCCCTCCACCAGGAAGCCTACACAACCCACTAAACCAACCTTAGCCACTGGGGACAGACACCAAAAACAACGGGAACTACGAACCTGCAGCCTGCAAAAAGGAGACCCCAAACACAGTAACATAAGCAAAATGAGAAGATAGAAAAACACACAGCAGGAGAAGGAGCAACATAAAAACCCACCAGACCTAACAAATGAAGAGGTAATAGGCAGTCTACCTGAAAAAGAATTCACAATAATGATGGTAAAGATGATCCAAGATTCTATTTCCAAGATCCAAAATCTTGGAAATAGAATAGACAAAATGCAAGAAACAGTTAACAAGGACCTAGAAGAACTAAAGGTGAATCAAGCATCGATTAAAAACACAATAAGTGAAATGAAAAATACTCTAGATGGGATCAATAGCAGAATAACTGAGGCAGAAGAACGGATAAGTGAGGTGGAAGATAAAATAGTGGAAATAACTGCTGCAGAGCAAAATAAAGAAAAAAGAATGAAAAGAACAGAGGACAGTCTCAGAGACCTCTGGGACAACATTAAACGCACCAACATTCGAATTATAGGGGTTCCAGAAGAAGAAGAGAAAAAGAAAGGGACTGAGAAAATATTTGAAGAGATTCTAGTTGAAAACTTCCCTAATACGGGAAAGGAAATAGTTAATCAAGTCCAGGAGGCACAGAGAGTCCCATACAGAATAAATCCAAGGAGAAATACGCCAAGACACATATTAATCAAACTGTCAAAAATTAAACACAAAGAAATCATATGAAAAGCAGCAAGGCAAAAACAACAAATAACACACAAGGGAATCCCCATCAGGATAACAGCTGATCTCTCAGCAGAAACTCTACAAGCCAGAAGGGAGTGGCAGGACATAATTAAAGTGATGAAGGAGAAAAACCTGCAACCAAGATTACCCTACCCAGCAAGGATCTCATTCAGATTGGATGGAGAAATTAAAACGGTTACAGACAAGCAAAAGCTGAGAGAGTTCAGCACCACCAAACCAGCTTTACAACAAATGCTAAAGGAACTTCTCTAGGCAAGAAACACAACAGAAGGAAAAGACCTACAATAACGAACCCAAAACAATTAAGAAAATGGGAATAGGAACATACATATCGATAATTACCTTAAAGGGAAATGGACTAAATGCTCCCACCAAAAGACACAGATTGGCTGAATTCATACAAAAACAAGACCCATATATATGCTGTCTACGAGAGACCCACTTCAGACCTAGAGACACATACAGACTGAAAGTAAGGGGATGGAAAAAGATATTCCATGCAAATGGAAACCAAAGGAAAGCTGGAGTAGCAATTCTCATATCAGACAAAATAGACTTTAAAATAAAGACTACTACAAGAGACAAAGAAGGACACTACATAATGATCAAGGGATCGATCCAAGAAGAAGATATAACAATTGTAAATATTTATGCACCCAACATAGGAGCACCTCAATACATAAGGCAAATACTAACAGCCATAAAAGGAGACATCGACAGTAACACACTCATAGTAGGGGACTTTAACACCCCACTTTCACCAATGGACAGATCATCCAAAATGAAAATAAATAAGGAAACACAAGCTTTAAATGATACATTAAACAAGATGGACTTAATTGATATTTATAGCACATTCCATCCAAAAACAACAGAATACACATTTTTCTCAAGTGCTCATGGAACATTCTCCAGGATAGATCATATCTTGGGTCACAAATCAAGCCTTGGTACATTTAAGAAAATTGAAATTGTATCAAGTATCTTTTCCGACCACAATGCTATGAGACTAGATGTCAATCACAGGAAAAGAGCTGTAAAAAATACAAACACATGGAGGCTAAACAATACACTACTTAATAACGAAGTGATCACTGAAGAAATCAAAGAGGAAATTTTAAAATACCTAGAAACAAATGACAATGGAGACACGACGACCCAAAACCTATGGGATGCAGCAAAAGCAGTTCTAAGAGGGAAGTTTATAGCAATACAACCCCACCTTAAGAAACAGGAAACATCTCGAATAAACAACCTAACCTTGCACCTAAAGCAATTAGAGAAAGAAGAACAAAAACATCCCAAAGTTAGCAGAAGGAAAGAAATCATAAAAATCAGATCAGAAATAAATGAAAAAGAAATGAAGGAAACGATAGCAAAGATCAATAAAACTAAAAGCTGGTTCTTTGAGAAGGTAAACCAAATTGATAAACCATTAGCCAGACTCATCAAGAAAAAAAGGGAGAAGACTCAAATCAATAGAATTAGAAATGAAAAAGGAGAAGTAACAACTGACACTGCAGAAATACAAAAGATCATGAGAGATGACTATAAGCAACTCTATGCCAATAAAATGGACAACCTGGAAGAAATGGACAAACTCTTAGAAATGCACAACCTGCCAAGACTGAATCAGGAAGAAATAGAAAATATGAACAGACCAATCACAAGCACTGAAATTGAAACTGTGATAAAAAATCTTCCAACAAACAAAAAAGCCCAGGACCAGATGGCTTCACAGGCGAATTCTATCAAGCATTTAGAGAAGAGCTAACACCTATCCTTCTCAAACTCTTCCAAAATAGAGCAGAGGGAGGAACACTCCCAAACTCATTCTACGAGGCCACCATCACCTTGATACCAAAACCAGACAAGGATGTCACAAAGAAAGAAAACTACAGGCCAATATCACTGATGAACATAGATGCAAAAATCCTCAACAAAATACTAGCAAACAGAATCCAACAGCACATTAAAAGGATCATACACCATGATCAAGTGGGGTTTATTCCAGGAATGCAAGGATTCTTCAATATACGCAAATCAATCAACGTGATACACCATATTAACAAATTGAAGGAGAAAAACCATACGATCATCTCAATAGATGCAGAGAAAGCTTTCGACAAAATTCAACACCCATTTAGGATAAAAACCCTGCAGAAAGTAGGCATAGAGGGAACTTTCCTCAACATAATAAAGGCCATATATGACAAACCCACAGCCAGCATCGTCCTCAATGGTGAAAAACTGAAACCATTTCCACTAAGATCAGGAACAAGACAAGGTTGCCCACTCTCACCACTCTTAGTCAACATAGTTTTGGAAGGTTTAGCCACAGCAATCAGAGAAGAAAAGGAAATAAAAGGAATCCAAATCGGAAAAGAAGAAGTAAAGCTGTCACTGTTTGCAGATGACATGATACTATACATAGAGAATCCTAAAGATGCTACCAGAAAACTACTAGAGCTCATCAATGAAGTTGGTAAAGTTGCAGGATACAAAATTAATGCACAGAAATCTCTGGCATTCCTATATACTAATGATGAAAAATCTGAAAGTGAAATCAAGGAAACACTCCCATTTACCATCGCAACAAAAAGAATAAAATATCTAGGAATAAACCTACCTAAGGAGACAAAAGACCTGTATGCAGAAAATTATAAGACACTGATGAAAGAAATTAAAGATGATACAAATAGATGGAGAGATGTACCATGTTCTTGGATTGGAAGAATCGACATTGTGAAAATGACTCTACTACCCAAAGCAATCTACAGATTCAATGCAATCCCTATCAAACTACCACTGGCATTTTTCACAGAACTAGAACAAAAAATTTCACAATTTGTATGGAAACACAAAAGACCCCGAATAGCCAAAGCAATCTTGAGAACGAAAAATGGAGCTGGAGGACTCAGGCTCCCTGACTTCAGACTATACTACAAAGCTACAGTAATCAAGACAGTATGGTACTGGCACAAAAACAGAAGGATAGATCAATGGGACAGGATAGAAAGCCCAGAGATAAACCCACGGACATATGGTCACCTTATCTTTGATAAAGGAGCCAGGAATGTACAGTGGAGAAAGGACAGTCTCTTCAATAAGTGGTGCTGGGAAAACTGGACAGGGACATGTAAAAGTATGAGATTAGATCACTCCCTAACACCATACACAAAAATAAGCTCAGAATGGATTAAAGACCTAAATGTAAGGCCAGACACTATCAAACTCTTAGAGGAAAACATAGGCAGAACACTCTATGACATAAATCACAGCAAGATCCTTTTTGACCCACCTCCTAGAGAAATGGAAATAAAGACAAAAATAAACACATGGGACCTAATGAAACTTCAAAGCTTTGGCACAGCAAAGGAAACCATAAACAAGACCAAAAGACAACCCTCAGAATGGGAGAAAATATTTGCAAATGAAGCAACTGACAAAGGATTAATCTCCACAATTTATAAGCAGCTCATGCAGCTCAATAACAAAAAAACAAACAACCCAATCCAAAAATGGGCAGAAGACCTAAATAGACATTTCTCCACAGAAGATATACAGACTGCCAACAAACACATGAAAGGATGCTCAACATCTTTACTCATTAGAGAAATGCAAATCAAAACTACAATGAGATATCATCTCACACCAGTCAGAATGGCCATCATCAAAACATCTAGAAACAATAAATGCTGGAGAGGGTGTGGAAAAAAGGGAACACTCTTGCACTGCTGGTGGGAATGTGAATTGGTACAGCCACTATGGAGAACGGTATGGAGGTTCCTTAAAAAACTACAAATAGAACTACCATATGACCCAGCAATCCCACTACTGGGCATATACCCTGAGAAAACCATAATTCAAAAGGAGACATGTACCAAAATGTTCATAGCAGCCCTATTTACAATAGCCCAGAGATGGAAACAACCTAAGTGTCCATCATCGGATGAATGGGTAAAGAAGATGTGGCACATATATACAATGGAATATTACTCAGCCATAAAAAGAAATGAAATTGAGCTATTTGTAATGAGGTGGATGGACCTAGAGTCTGTCATACAGAGTGAAGTAAGTCAGAAAGAGAAAGACAAATACTGTATGCTGACACATATATATGGAATTTAAGAAAAAAAATGTCATGAAGAACATAGGGGTAAGACAGGAATAAAGACACAGACCTACCAGAGAATGGACTTGAGGATATGGGGAGGGGGAAGGGTAAGCTGTGACAAAGTGAAAGAGCGGCATGGACATATATACACTACCAAACGTAAGGTAGATAGCTAGTGGGAAGCAGCCGCATAGCACAGGGAGATCAGCTCGGTGCTTTGTGACCGCCTGGAGGGGTGGGATAGGGAGGGTGGGAGGGAGACACAAAAGGGAGGGGATATGGAAACATATGTATATGTATAGCTGATTAAATCTGTTATAAAGAAAAAAAATACTATACTTTATAGATGTGCAGTTTCTTGTATGCTAGTTATATCTCAATAAAGCTGTTAAAATATCTGCATAAAAAAGAGATTGCATGGAAGGGGGATAAGACTTCTGAAAAAGTAGAGTAAGGAACTCGGCAAAACAACACATTTACTGATAAAAATCATTAAAAAAAAATAAAAGAACAGTAAGCCAAAGTCTCTGCAAGTTGTCCTAAAGGCATACAGCATTTTAAGAAATACTCATTCAAGAAAATCCACTAAATCTTGGGAAGAACAGTGAGAGTCTGTGGCACTGGAGCCATGGCCCACTCCCTTACCCACCTAGCCCCCAGCTCTTTGTAATGGAAGCTCTACCCAGGTAGGTGCAGCCAAGGAGATGGGGGCTTCTTCTTCCCCTGGCTCCCATGCTTAAAGAATTAAAGTAAGATAAAATAAAAATTTCTCATCAAAGAGAAAATGCCATCAAGAGATGGAAATTATTTTTTTAAAAAGAAACAAATGTGGACTTGCCTGGGGGTCCAGTGGTTAAGACTCCGCGCCTCCACTGCAGGGGGCATGGGTTTGATCCCTAGTCGAGGAACTAAGATCCTGCATGCTGTGTGATGTAGTCAAAAAAGAAAAAAAAAGAAGAACCAAATGGAAATAATTCAGGGGTTTAAAAAGTACAATAACCAAAATAAAGCTCAACAGTACATCTGAGCTGGCAGAAGAAACGATCAGCAAACCTGAAGATAGAACAATGGAGACTATGAAATCTGAAGAACAGAGAGAAAAACAATGTAGGAAAGTGAAGAGAGCCTCAGAGAAATGTGAGATGTCATGAAATGCAACAATATATATGTAGTGGGAGTACCAGAAAGAGGGGAGAAAGGGACAGAATATTTAAAGTATTAATGGCTGAAAATTTCCCAAAGTTGATGAAAAACAATATGTATATCCAGCAAACTCTATAAACTCCAAGAAAGATGAACACAAAGAGATCTACATCCAGACATAACATAGGCAAAATCTGGAAAGCAAAAATAAAGATAAGATCTTGAAAGCAAAAGGGGAAAAACAATTTGTTACATACAAGGGCACTACAGTAAAATTAACAGCTAACTTCTTAACAGAAACGATGTAGGTTACAAGGCAATGGCATAGTATATTCAAATTCCTGAAAGTAAAAGAGTGTCAACCAAGTATCTTATATTCAGCAAATTATCTTGCAAAAATGAAGGTAAAATAAAGACATTCCCAGATAAATAAAAACTGAGAATACCTGTTGCTGGCAGACCTCTCTTACAAGAAATATTAAAGGTGAAATATTATTCAGCCCGCAAAATGGAACAAAGTACTGATACATAGTGCAACGTGGATGAAACGTAAAAACATCATGCTAACTAAAAGAAGGCATTCATAAAGGACCACATACTGTATGATTCCACTCATATGAAATATGCAGGATAGCCACATCGATAGAGACAAAGTAGATTAGTCGTTACCCATGGCTGGGGATGGGGAGGATGGAAAGGAGGGACTGCTAATAAGTACAGGGCTTCTTTTGGGGATGATGAAAATTTCTGAAAACTGATGGTAGTGATGGTTGCACAGCTCTGTGAATATACTAAAAACCATTGAATTCTATACTTTAAAGGGATGAATTGTATGGTATGTGAATTATACATGCCTAATAAAAATAAATAGTAAAGAAAGTCCTTCAGATTGAAAGCAAATGACATCAGATGGTAACTTGAATCCAAACCAAAAAAAAAAAAAAAAAAGCGAAGCGCTAGTAAATATGGGTAACTATAAAAATCAGTATGATTACATATTTCTTTTCTTTTCTTAAGTGCCTTAAAAAATAACTGCATAAAACAATATGTATTGTGGGCCTCTAACATATAGAAATATAATATATGTGACAGTAACTGCACAAGGAGCACAGCTGCATTGGAGTAAAGGAATATCACCTCAGACAGTAACTCAAATCCACAAGAATAAATGAAGAGATCAGAAATGGTCAATAAGAAGGTTAATATAACAACCTCTATAAATCATGCTTGTTTTCCTTTATTCTCTCAGTGTTTTTACACGAAATAAAAGTATATAAAGCAAGAAACATGACCAGTAAGGTATTACTGGGTCTCTCACATATAATAGCAAAAGAGTTAGAAGGAAGAGAGCTAGATAGGAGCAGTGTTTCTATATTTCATTGTTAGTGAGTTATTACACATCCTAACAGATTCTGATAAGACATATATTTTAAGTCCTAGAGCAACCACTAAGAAATGACTAAGAAAAAGTGAAAAATTAACAGAATTAAAATGTTACACTAGAAAATACTCTCTTAATACAAAAGAAAGCAGGAAAGGAGGAACAGAGGGAGAAAAAGACATGTAACATATAGAAAATAGAAAGCAAAATGGCAGATGTAAATGCAACCATATCAATATAACAGTAAACAAGAATGGATTAAACAAACCAAGCCAAAAGGCAGAGTTTCTAAGACTGGATAAAAAAACACATGATCCAACTAATGGTGTCTAGAGGTAACATGCTTTATTTTCAAAGACACAAATAGGCTGAAAGTAAAAGAAGAGAAAAATATATACCAAGAAAACAACAACCAAAAAAGAGAATGGAATGACTATACTGATGTCAGGCACATTAGACTTTAAAACAAAAAAATATTACCAGAGATAATGATAAAATTATTGTAGTAATGACAAATGAAGTCACAATCACATCATAATGGTAAAAGGTCAAGCCGTGAGGAAGATGTGACAATTACAAACATATACACACCTAAAAACAGAACCCCAAAATACACCAAGCAACAAACGACAGAACTGAAGGATGAAATAAACCATTACAAAATAATAGTTGGAGATTTCAATACTTTCAACAGTGGATAGGGCAGCTAGGCAGAAGATCAACAAGGAAATTGAAACTAACTAGACAAAACAGACAAAATACAGCATTCCACCAAACATCAGTAGAATACATTCTTCTCAAATTCACATGGAACATTCTTCAAGACAGACCGGATTCTAGCCCATATAACATGCCTCAATAAGTTTTAAATTTTAAAATAAATTTAAGGGAATTCCCTGGCGGTCCAGTCATTAGGACTCCACGCTTCCGCTGCAGGGGGCATGGGTTCGATCCCTGGTGGGGCAACTAAGATCCTGCAAACCACACAGCACAGCCAAACAAATTTTAAAAAATTTAATAAATTAAATTGAAAAAGAAACAAAGTATGTTCTCTGACCACAAGAGAATTAGATTACAAATCAATAAAAGGCAGCAATTTGGAAAATTCACAAATATGTGAAAATTAAGCAACACACTCTTTAATACTCAGTGTATTAAACAAGAAGTGGAATGATAAATTAGAAAACACTTTAGCTGAATGAATATAAAAACACAACATACTAAAACTTACAAAATGTAGCTAAAGCAATGTTCAGAAGGAAATCTAGAGCTGTAAAATGCCTGTATTAAAAAAGAAGAAAAATCTCAAATCATTTATGGTCAACTGATTTTCCACAAAGGTACCAAGGCAGGGCTTCCCTGGTGGCGCAGTGGTTGAGAGTCTGCCTGGCGATGCAGGGGACATGGGTTTGTGCCCCGGTCTGGGAAGATCCCACGTGCCGCGGAGCAGCTGGGTCCGTGAGCCATGGCCACTGAGCCTGCGCGTCCGGAGCCTGTGCCCCACAAAGGGAGAGGCCACAACAGTGAGAGGCCCGTGTACCGCAAAAGAAAACAAAACAAAACAAAGTACCAAGACTATTCAATGAGAAAAGAACAGTATTTTCAAGTGCTGGAAGAACTGATACATACATGCAAAAGAATAAATTTGGACTCCTACCTCATACAGTATATAAAAGTTCACTAAAGATTGATCGCAGGCCTAAGAATAAGTTGGACTTCATCAAAATTAAAAACTTGTGTACTGCAAACCATATCATAAATAAAATGAAAGGACAACCCACAAAATTGGAGAGAATTTGCAAATCATATATCTGATAAGGGGCTTGCATCCAGACTATATAAGGAACTGAGACAACTCAATGATAAAAAGATAAGAATTCAATTTAAAAAATGGGCAAAGGATCTGAACAGACATTTCTCCCGAGAAGATATACAAATGGATAATAAGCACGTGGAAAGATGCTCAACATCGTTAGTCATCAGGGAAATGTAAATCAAAACCACAATGAGGGGGCTTCCCTGGTGGCGCAGTGGTTGAGAGTCCGCCTGCCGATGCAGGGGACGCAGGTTCGTGCCCCGGTCCGGGAGGATCCCGCTTGCTGCGGTGCGGCTGGGCCCGAGAGCCATGGTCGCTGAGCCTGCGCATCCGGAGCCTGTGCTCCACAACGGGCGAGGCCACAAACACTGAGAGGCCCACGTACCGCAAAACAAACAAACAAACAAATAAACAAACACCCCACAAAGAGCTACCACTTTACACCCACTAGGATGGTTATAATGAAAAAGACAGATAAGAAGTGTTTAGCAAGGATGTGGAGAAACTGGAACTTTCATACAATGCTGGTGGAAATTTAAAATGACCCGGCCATTTTGGAAAACAGTCCGGCAGTTCCTTAAACGGTTAGACATAGTTACCCTTTGACCCAGCAATTCCACTCTGAGCTGTATACCCAAGAGAAATGAGGACTTATGTCCAAAAACAACTTATACATAAATGTTCTTAACAGCACTATTTGCAATAGCCAAAGGACGAAAACAACCCAAATACCCCTCAACTGATGAATGGATAAATAAAATGTTGTCTCTCCACAGAATGGAATATCATTCACCCATAAAAAGAAATGAAGCACTGATGCATAGTACAACATGGATGAACCTTGACAACATTATTCTAAGTGAACAAACTAGACACAGAATGGCACATATTGTATGATCCCAAGTATATGAAATGTCCAGAATAGGGAGACCCATAGAAAAAGTAGGTTGGTAGACTGGTGGTTGCCCAGGGCAGAGGAGCTGGGGGCTACAGGGCCTGTGTGTCACCGCTCGTGGATATAATCTTCTGGGGTGATGAAAATGCTCTAGAATTAGATTGTGGGATGGGTGTACAATCCTAAGAATACACTAAAAAATCACTGTACACTTTAAATGGGTGATTCATATGGCATGTGAATTATACCTCAATAAAGCTGTTTAAACAATTACTCGAAAGGGCAGGCAGAATGGTGGTTAGGCTAAATTGCGTCTATTTTCTTTCTGGCTACAAAGTTATAAGCACCTAGAAGGCTGCTGGTCCCAGATGGTCCTGGGATAGTTCTGAACAGCAACAGGACACCCAGACCAGACCCAAGCGTAGGCCAGAGGGAATGGCTGGACCGAATTCTACAGGGGGCGGGGGTCTGGCCCCCCACAGGCCTATCATGGGGTGATCAAGCTCACTCACCAAGCATGGCGCTGATGAGCCTGTCGGGACGGGCCCGGGCAGATGTGGAACACAGAGTGTTGAAATACAGCCCAGAGCCCTCCTGGATGGGGCTGAGCATCGGGGGCGGCGTGTAGGCAGGGCACTGGGACACTCCCTTCAGGAGACGGTCCACCAGGAACACGGGCGAGCACAGGCAGCTCTGGCGGCATCCTCCCGGGCCCGGCTCCCCAGACATGGAGGGCGGAGGAGGGATGAGCAGTGCCTTGGGCCGTGGGAGCTTCTTCCGCTTCCTGTGTTGGCTGCTCTCCTTGCTGTCTCTCTCTTCCCCGTCCTTCTCCTGTCCCTGGAGAAGAAGAGACTTCAGAACCATAGGGGTCACCTGAGGCCACCGGCCCCACAGCTCAGTCCTCAAGATGGCCTGAGACTGGGAAAGGGTACTGACCAGCCAGACGCACACCCAGCATGGCCGTGCAAAGAGTCCTCAGCACAGGAAGCCGGGCAGGGCCACCACGCCTGAGCCAGACTCCAGACCCTAAGCCGGGCGATGTTTGAGGCTGGGGCCTTCTCAGGCACCCACACCCCCCAAGGAGAGGCCCTCACTCAGACCATTTTGGAAACTCATGTCCGTTGTTAAAGTGACTGGCACTTAAAGAGTGGGGGCCAGACGGATGCAACAGCATGACAAAAGGAAAACCTGTTGCCCTCAAAATGACAGCAGCTCCTGGGAGACAAACAGTGGGCTCCATGCACCCCGTACCCGAGTCCAGCATGAATGTCTCCAGGTGGGGTCTTCCAGCACAGGCTGAAGAGACGACGGCTTGACCTTGCTACACTCGCTCTTACCTCCACGCAATCTCCCCTCCTCTCTGCCCATCTTACCCCTCCTCATCCTCCAGCTCTCAGCTGCAACACCCCCTTCCTCAGGCAGGGTCTCTGGTGCCCTCGGGGCTCCTACAGCTCCCTCTCCCAGCCCGGCCCGTTCTGGGTCGTCAGTGTCCGGGGATGGGTCTATCTACTCCGCTGGGCTGGGAGCCCCAGGAGACGGGGGCAGGCCTGTTGTGGTCGCTGCAGTGTCCCCAGCCCTGCCCAGCACAGGGCCAGGCACAAAAGAAGCTCACTGGAGGTTGAATGGATGAATGAACACGCAAATCAAGCTCTTATGGAGTCAGGATTTGGGGGCTTTTCTCACAGCTCCCACTGGCAGCTGGAAAGCAGCTGGAAGGAAGTGCACCCACCTTGCTCCCCGGGGGATGGTTCGCTGGAGCCACAGGCACCGACACAGGGACCACCAAAGGGGCGGTGGTCATGTTGTCCAAGGACTTCCTGGCTCTCGGGGAACTCTGCCTGTCCCCCTCCGGCCTCAGCACCTGTCTTCGTGGCTTGCAAAACTCCATGCCACACACCTACACACAGAGAAGAGCCAGCCCTTTAAGAGACACAGTATGTAGGGAGAAAGGGGCCTCTCCAGAGCAGCACAGCCCTGACTCCCGGCCCCCAGCCAGGCTCCCCGCAGGAGGACGGCTCCATCCTGAGATGAATGGCAGCTTCGAGCCCCTTCACCTGCGGCTCCTGCTTCCCTCGAGGTGACGGCCACTGGTCGCTGTGAAAACACATGTGGCTGCTCAGCCCTCTCTCTGTATAAAACATCTGGCTGCAATTCTTGCAGACGTAAGTGCTCCTTGGCTCTGCCCAGTCTGTGGGACCACCATTGTGCTGGTTACTGTGGGGAAGAAAGGGAGAATGGGACTCTGTCCCCAAACACTGATCCTCTGACAGCTTTGGACGAACCCTAAAGAAATGGGGATGATGCCCCCGATTCCCCGTGGCCTGGTGCTCACCCCTTCAGGAGTGAAGCATCCAGAACTCGCTCACCCAGGCCCAGCACATCAAAGCCACCAGAGGATTCCCGAGGGGCTTCGGAACTTACCAGCCACACGCCATGTTCTCCTCCTTCATCGGGTGGGGGACCCGGTAGATATTTCCACCCTGAAGACGAAAATACATCTGAGCCAACATATCAGAAATGAGATGCAAGAGTGAAAACTATAAGACTTGGAAGAAAACACAGGTATAATTCTTGGTGACCCGGAAGTAAGCAGTGGTTTCTTGGATGACTCCAAAACCAAACAAAAGACAGACATGTTGGACTTCATCAAAACTTACAACTTCTGACGGATACACCAGAAATACAGCTACACGTGGAACAACTCCTACAGAACACCTACTGAACGCTGGCAGAAGATCCCAGACCTCCCAAAAGGCAAGAAACTCCCCACATACCTGGGTAGGGCAAAGCGGAGAGATTCCCGCACAGAGGATCGGTGCCGAGCGGCACTCACCAGCCCGAGAGGCTTGTCTGCTCGCCCGCTGGGGCGGGCGGCGCTGGAAGCTGAGGCTCGGGCTTCGGGCAGAGCGCAGGGAGAGGACTGGGGCTGGCGGCGAGAACTCAGCCTGAAGGGGGCTAATGTGCCACAGCTAGCCGAGAGGGAGTCCGGGAAAACTCTGGAGCTGCCGAAGAGGCAAGAGACTTTTTCTTCCCTCTTGGTTTCCTGGTGCGCGAGGAGAGGGGATTAAGAGCGCTGCTTAAAGGAGCTCCACAGACGGCTGAAAGCGCGGAGCCCAGTGACGGGCGTGGGACGCTGGGGCCGCTGCTGCCGCCGCCAAGAGGCCTGTGTGCGAGCGCAGGTCACTGTCCACACCGCCCTTCCGGGAGCCTGTGCAGCCCGCCACTACCGGGGTCCCGGGATCCAGGGGCGGCTTCCCTGGGAGAACGCACGGCGCGCCTCGGGCTGGTGCAACGTCACGCGGGCCTCTGCCGCTGCAGGCTCGCCCCGCACTCCGTGCCCCTCCCTCCTGCCCGGCCTGAGTGAGCCAGAGTCCCCGAAGAGGCTGCTCCTTTAACCCTGTCCTGTCTGAGCGAAGAACAGACGCCCTCCGGCGACCTACACGCAGAGGCGGGGCCAAATCCAAAGCTGAGACCCAGGAGCTGTGAGAACAAAGAAGAGAAAGGGAAACCTCTCCCAGCAGCCTCAGAAGCAGCAGATTAAAGCTCCACAATCAACTTGATGTACCCTGTATCTGTGGAATACATGAATAGACAACAAATCATCCCAGATTGAGGAGCCAGGAGTCACTGCTGTGCCTCTGAGGTGGGAGAGCCAACTTCAGGACACTGGTCCACAAGAGACCTCCCAGCTCCACATAATATCAAACGGCGAAAATCTTCCAGAGATCTCTCTCCATCTCAACACCAGCACCCAGCTTCACTCAACGACCAGCAAGCTACAGTGCTGGACACCCTATGCCAAACAACTAGCAACACAGGAACACAATGCCACCCATTAGCAGAGAGGTGGCCTAAAATCATAAAACGTCCACAGACACCCCAAAACACACCACCAGACCTGGACCTGCCCACCAGAAAGACAAGATCCAGCCTCATCCACCAGAACACAGGCACTAGTCCCCTCCACCAGGAAGCCTACACAACCCACTAAACCAACCTTAGCCACTGGGGACAGACACCAAAAACAACGGGAACTACGAACCTGCAGCCTGCAAAAAGGAGACCCCAAACACAGTAACATAAGCAAAATGAGAAGACAGAAAAACACACAGCAGGAGAAGGAGCAACATAAAAACCCACCAGACCTAACAAATGAAGAGGTAATAGGCAGTCTACCTGAAAAAGAATTCACAATAATGATGGTAAAGATGATCCAAGATTCTATTTCCAAGATCCAAAATCTTGGAAATAGAATAGACAAAATGCAAGAAACAGTTAACAAGGACCTAGAAGAACTAAAGATGAATCAAGCATCGATTAAAAACACAATAAGTGAAATGAAAAATACTCTAGATGGGATCAATAGCAGAATAACTGAGGCAGAAGAACGGATAAGTGAGGTGGAAGATAAAATAGTGGAAATAACTGCTGCAGAGCAAAATAAAGAAAAAAGAATGAAAAGAACAGAGGACAGTCTCAGAGACCTCTGGGACAACATTAAACGCACCAACATTCGAATTATAGGGGTTCCAGAAGAAGAAGAGAAAAAGAAAGGGACTGAGAAAATATTTGAAGAGATTCTAGTTGAAAACTTCCCTAATACGGGAAAGGAAATAGTTAATCAAGTCCAGGAGGCACAGAGAGTCCCATACAGAATAAATCCAAGGAGAAATACGCCAAGACACATATTAATCAAACTGTCAAAAATTAAACACAAAGAAATCATATGAAAAGCAGCAAGGCAAAAACAACAAATAACACACAAGGGAATCCCCATCAGGATAACAGCTGATCTCTCAGCAGAAACTCTACAAGCCAGAAGGGAGTGGCAGGACATAATTAAAGTGATGAAGGAGAAAAACCTGCAACCAAGATTACCCTACCCAGCAAGGATCTCATTCAGATTGGATGGAGAAATTAAAACGGTTACAGACAAGCAAAAGCTGAGAGAGTTCAGCACCACCAAACCAGCTTTACAACAAATGCTAAAGGAACTTCTCTAGGCAAGAAACACAACAGAAGGAAAAGACCTACAATAACGAACCCAAAACAATTAAGAAAATGGGAATAGGAACATACATATCGATAATTACCTTAAATGTAAATGGACTAAATGCTCCCACCAAAAGACACAGATTGGCTGAATTCATACAAAAACAAGACCCATATATATGCTGTCTACGAGAGACCCACTTCAGACCTAGAGACACATACAGACTGAAAGTAAGGGGATGGAAAAAGATATTCCATGCAAATGGAAACCAAAGGAAAGCTGGAGTAGCAATTCTCATATCAGACAAAATAGACTTTAAAATAAAGACTACTACAAGAGACAAAGAAGGACACTACATAATGATCAAGGGATCGATCCAAGAAGAAGATATAACAATTGTAAATATTTATGCACCCAACATAGGAGCACCTCAATACATAAGGCAAATACTAACAGCCATAAAAGGAGACATCGACAGTAACACACTCATAGTAGGGGACTTTAACACCCCACTTTCACCAATGGACAGATCATCCAAAATGAAAATAAATAAGGAAACACAAGCTTTAAATGATACATTAAACAAGATGGACTTAATTGATATTTATAGCACATTCCATCCAAAAACAACAGAATACACATTTTTCTCAAGTGCTCATGGAACATTCTCCAGGATAGATCATATCTTGGGTCACAAATCAAGCCTTGGTACATTTAAGAAAATTGAAATTGTATCAAGTATCTTTTCCGACCACAATGCTATGAGACTAGATGTCAATCACAGGAAAAGAGCTGTAAAAAATACAAACACATGGAGGCTAAACAATACACTACTTAATAACGAAGTGATCACTGAAGAAATCAAAGAGGAAATTTAAAAATACCTAGAAACAAATGACAATGGAGACACGACGACCCAAAACCTATGGGATGCAGCAAAAGCAGTTCTAAGAGGGAAGTTTATAGCAATACAACCCCACCTTAAGAAACAGGAAACATCTCGAATAAACAACCTAACCTTGCACCTAAAGCAATTAGAGAAAGAAGAACAAAAACATCCCAAAGTTAGCAGAAGGAGAGAAATCATAGAAATCAGATCAGAAATAACTGAAAAAGAAATGAAGGAAACGATAGCAAAGATCAATAAAACTAAAAGCTGGTTCTTTGAGAAGGTAAACAAAATTGATAAACCATTAGCCAGACTCATCAAGAAAAAAAGGGAGAAGACTCAAATCAATAGAATTAGAAATGAAAAAGGAGAAGTAACAACTGACACTGCAGAAATACAAAAGATCATGAGAGATGACTATAAGCAACTCTATGCCAATAAAATGGACAACCTGGAAGAAATGGACAAACTCTTAGAAATGCACAACCTGCCAAGACTGAATCAGGAAGAAATAGAAAATATGAACAGACCAATCACAAGCACTGAAATTGAAACTGTGATAAAAAATCTTCCAACAAACAAAAAAGCCCAGGACCAGATGGCTTCACAGGCGAATTCTATCAAGCATTTAGAGAAGAGCTAACACCTATCCTTCTCAAACTCTTCCAAAATAGAGCAGAGGGAGGAACACTCCCAAACTCATTCTACGAGGCCACCATCACCTTGATACCAAAACCAGACAAGGATGTCACAAAGAAAGAAAACTACAGGCCAATATCACTGATGAACATAGATGCAAAAATCCTCAACAAAATACTAGCAAACAGAATCCAACAGCACATTAAAAGGATCATACACCATGATCAAGTGGGGTTTATTCCAGGAATGCAAGGATTCTTCAATATACGCAAATCAATCAACGTGATACACCATATTAACAAATTGAAGGAGAAAAACCATACGATCATCTCAATAGGTGCAGAGAAAGCTTTCGACAAAATTCAACACCCATTTAGGATAAAAACCCTGCAGAAAGTAGGCATAGAGGGAACTTTCCTCAACATAATAAAGGCCATATATGACAAACCCACAGCCAGCATCGTCCTCAATGGTGAAAAACTGAAACCATTTCCACTAAGATCAGGAACAAGACAAGGTTGCCCACTCTCACCACTCTTAGTCAACATAGTTTTGGAAGGTTTAGCCACAGCAATCAGAGAAGAAAAGGAAATAAAAGGAATCCAAATCGGAAAAGAAGAAGTAAAGCTGTCACTGTTTGCAGATGACATGATACTATACATAGAGAATCCTAAAGATGCTACCAGAAAACTACTAGAGCTCATCAATGAAGTTGGTAAAGTTGCAGGATACAAAATTAATGCACAGAAATCTCTGGCATTCCTATATACTAATGATGAAAAATCTGAAAGTGAAATCAAGGAAACACTCCCATTTACCATCGCAACAAAAAGAATAAAATATCTAGGAATAAACCTACCTAAGGAGACAAAAGACCTGTATGCAGAAAATTATAAGACACTGATGAAAGAAATTAAAGATGATACAAATAGATGGAGAGATGTACCATGTTCTTGGATTGGAAGAATCGACATTGTGAAAATGACTCTACTACCCAAAGCAATCTACAGATTCAATGCAATCCCTATCAAACTACCACTGGCATTTTTCACAGAACTAGAACAAAAAATTTCACAATTTGTATGGAAACACAAAAGACCCCGAATAGCCAAAGCAATCTTGAGAACGAAAAATGGAGCTGGAGGACTCAGGCTCCCTGACTTCAGACTATACTACAAAGCTACAGTAATCAAGACAGTATGGTACTGGCACAAAAACAGAAGGATAGATCAATGGGACAGGATAGAAAGCCCAGAGATAAACCCACGGACATATGGTCACCTTATCTTTGATAAAGGAGCCAGGAATGTACAGTGGAGAAAGGACAGTCTCTTCAATAAGTGGTGCTGGGAAAACTGGACAGGGACATGTAAAAGTATGAGATTAGATCACTCCCTAACACCATACACAAAAATAAGCTCAGAATGGATTAAAGACCTAAATGTAAGGCCAGACACTATCAAACTCTTAGAGGAAAACATAGGCAGAACACTCTATGACATAAATCACAGCAAGATCCTTTTTGACCCACCTCCTAGAGAAATGGAAATAAAGACAAAAATAAATACATGGGACCTAATGAAACTTCAAAGCTTTGGCACAGCAAAGGAAACCATAAACAAGACCAAAAGACAACCCTCAGAATGGGAGAAAATATTTGCAAATGAAGCAACTGACAAAGGATTAATCTCCACAATTTATAAGCAGCTCATGCAGCTCAATAACAAAAAAACAAACAACCCAATCCAAAAATGGGCAGAAGACCTAAATAGACATTTCTCCACAGAAGATATACAGACTGCCAACAAACACATGAAAGGATGCTCAACATCTTTACTCATTAGAGAAATGCAAATCAAAACTACAATGAGATATCATCTCACACCAGTCAGAATGGCCATCATCAAAACATCTAGAAACAATAAATGCTGGAGAGGGTGTGGAAAAAAGGGAACACTCTTGCACTGCTGGTGGGAATGTGAATTGGTACAGCCACTATGGAGAACGGTATGGAGGTTCCTTAAAAAACTACAAATAGAACTACCATACGACCCAGCAATCCCACTACTGGGCATATACCCTGAGAAAACCATAATTCAAAAGGAGACATGTACCAAAATGTTCATAGCAGCCCTATTTACAATAGCCCAGAGATGGAAACAACCTAAGTGTCCATCATCGGATGAATGGGTAAAGAAGATGTGGCACATATATACAATGGAATATTACTCAGCCATAAAAAGAAATGAAATTGAGCTATTTGTAATGAGGTGGATGGACCTAGAGTCTGTCATACAGAGTGAAGTAAGTCAGAAAGAGAAAGACAAATACTGTATGCTGACACATATATATGGAATTTAAGAAAAAAAATGTCATGAAGAACATAGGGGTAAGACAGGAATAAAGACACAGACCTACCAGAGAATGGACTTGAGGATATGGGGAGGGGGAAGGGTAAGCTGTGACAAAGTGAAAGAGCGGCATGGACATATATACACTACCAAACGTAAGGTAGATAGCTAGTGGGAAGCAGCCGCATAGCACAGGGAGATCAGCTCGGTGCTTTGTGACCGCCTGGAGGGGTGGGATAGGGAGGGTGGGAGGGAGACGCAAAAGGGAGGGGATATGGGAACATATGTATATGTATAGCTGATTAAATCTGTTATAAAGAAAAAAAATACTATACTTTATAGATGTGCAGTTTCTTGTATGCTAGTTATATCTCAATAAAGCTGTTAAAATATCTGCATAAAAAAGAGATTGCATGGAAGGGGGATAAGACTTCTGAAAAAGTAGAGTAAGGAACTCGGCAAAACAACACATTTACTGATAAAAATCATTAAAAAAAAATAAAAGAACAGTAAGCCAAAGTCAATGCAAGTTGTCCTAAAGGCATACAGCATTTTAAGAAATACTCATTCAAGAAAATCCACTAAATCTTGGGAAGAACAGTGAGAGTCTGTGGCACTGGAGCCATGGCCCACTCCCTTACCCACCTAGCCCCCAGCTCTTTGTAATGGAAGCTCTACCCAGGTAGGTGCAGCCAAGGAGATGGGGGCTTCTTCTTCCCCTGGCTCCCATGCTTAAAGAATTAAAGTAAGATAAAATAAAAATTTCTCATCAAAGAGAAAATGCCATCAAGAGATGGAAATTATTTTTTTAAAAAGAAACAAATGTGGACTTGCCTGGGGGTCCAGTGGTTAAGACTCCGCGCCTCCACTGCAGGGGGCATGGGTTTGATCCCTAGTCGAGGAACTAAGATCCTGCATGCTGTGTGATGTAGTCAAAAAAGAAAAAAAAAGAAGAACCAAATGGAAATAATTCAGGGGTTTAAAAAGTACAATAACCAAAATAAGGCTCAACAGTACATCTGAGCTGGCAGAAGAAACGATCAGCAAACCTGAAGATAGAACAATGGAGACTATGAAATCTGAAGAACAGAGAGAAAAACAATGTAGGAAAGTGAAGAGAGCCTCAGAGAAATGTGAGATGTCATTACATGCAACAATATATATGTAGTGGGAGTACCAGAAAGAGGGGAGAAAGGGACAGAATATTTAAAGTATTAATGGCTGAAAATTTCCCAAAGTTGATGAAAAACAATATGTATATCCAGCAAACTCTATAAACTCCAAGAAAGATGAACACAAAGAGATCTACATCCAGACATAACATAGGCAAAATCTGGAAAGCAAAAATAAAGATAAGATCTTGAAAGCAAAAAGGGAAAAACAATTTGTTACATACAAGGGCACTACAGTAAAATTAACAGCTAACTTCTTAACAGAAACGATGTAGGTTACAAGGCAATGGCATAGTATATTCAAATTCCTGAAAGTAAAAGAGTGTCAACCAAGTATCTTATATTCAGCAAATTATCTTGCAAAAATGAAGGTAAAATAAAGACATTCCCAGATAAATAAAAACTGAGAATACCTGTTGCTGGCAGACCTCTCTTACAAGAAATATTAAAGGTGAAATATTATTCAGCCCGCAAAATGGAACAAAGTACTGATACATAGTGCAACGTGGATGAAACGTAAAAACATCATGCTAACTAAAAGAAGGCATTCATAAAGGACCACATACTGTATGATTCCACTCATATGAAATATGCAGGATAGCCACATCGATAGAGACAAAGTAGATTAGTCGTTACCCATGGCTGGGGATGGGGAGGATGGAAAGGAGGGACTGCTAATAAGTACAGGGCTTCTTTTGGGGATGATGAAAATTTCTGAAAACTGATGGTAGTGATGGTTGCACAGCTCTGTGAATATACTAAAAACCATTGAATTCTATACTTTAAAGGGATGAATTGTATGGTATGTGAATTATACATGCCTAATAAAAATAAATAGTAAAGAAAGTCCTTCAGATTGAAAGCAAATGACATCAGATGGTAACTTGAATCCAAACCAAAAAAAAAAAAAAAAAAGCGAAGCGCTAGTAAATATGGGTAACTATAAAAATCAGTATGATTACATATTTCTTTTCTTTTCTTAAGTGCCTTAAAAAATAACTGCATAAAACAATATGTATTGTGGGCCTCTAACATATAGAAATATAATATATGTGACAGTAACTGCACAAGGAGCACAGCTGCATTGGAGTAAAGGAATATCACCTCAGACAGTAACTCAAATCCACAAGAATAAATGAAGAGATCAGAAATGGTCAGTAAGAAGGTTAATATAACAACCTCTATAAATCATGCTTGTTTTCCTTTATTCTCTCAGTGTTTTTACACGAAATAAAAGTATATAAAGCAAGAAACATGACCAGTAAGGTATTACTGGGTCTCTCACATATAATAGCAAAAGAGTTAGAAGGAAGAGAGCTAGATAGGAGCAGTGTTTCTATATTTCATTGTTAGTGAGTTATTACACATCCTAACAGATTCTGATAAGACATATATTTTAAGTCCTAGAGCAACCACTAAGAAATGACTAAGAAAAAGTGAAAAATTAACAGAATTAAAATGTTACACTAGAAAATACTCTCTTAATACAAAAGAAAGCAGGAAAGGAGGAACAGAGGGAGAAAAAGACATGTAACATATAGAAAATAGAAAGCAAAATGGCAGATGTAAATGCAACCATATCAATATAACAGTAAACAAGAATGGATTAAACAAACCAAGCCAAAAGGCAGAGTTTCTAAGACTGGATAAAAAAACACATGATCCAACTAATGGTGTCTAGAGGTAACATGCTTTATTTTCAAAGACACAAATAGGCTGAAAGTAAAAGAAGAGAAAAATATATACCAAGAAAACAACAACCAAAAAAGAGAATGGAATGACTATACTAATGTCAGGCACATTAGACTTTAAAACAAAAAAATATTACCAGAGATAATGATAAAATTATTGTAGTAATGACAAATGAAGTCACAATCACATCATAATGGTAAAAGGTCAAGCCGTGAGGAAGATGTGACAATTACAAACATATACACACCTAAAAACAGAACCCCAAAATACACCAAGCAACAAACGACAGAACTGAAGGATGAAATAAACCATTACAAAATAATAGTTGGAGATTTCAATACTTTCAACAGTGGATAGGGCAGCTAGGCAGAAGATCAACAAGGAAATTGAAACTAACTAGACAAAACAGACAAAATACAGCATTCCACCAAACATCAGTAGAATACATTCTTCTCAAATTCACATGGAACATTCTTCAAGACAGACCGGATTCTAGCCCATATAACATGCCTCAATAAGTTTTAAATTTTAAAATAAATTTAAGGGAATTCCCTGGCGGTCCAGTCATTAGGACTCCACGCTTCCGCTGCAGGGGGCATGGGTTCGATCCCTGGTGGGGGAACTAAGATCCTGCAAACCACACAGCACAGCCAAACAAATAAAAAAAAATTAAATAAATTCAATTGAAAAAGAAACAAAGTATGTTCTCTGACCACAAGAGAATTAGATTACAAATCAATAAAAGGCAGCAATTTGGAAAATTCACAAATATGTGAAAATTAAGCAACACACTCTTTAATAGTCAGTGTGTTAAACAAGAAGTGGAATGATAAATTAGAAAATACTTTAGCTGAATGAATATAAAAACACAACATACTAAAACTTACAAAATGTAGCTAAAGCAATGTTCAGAAGGAAATCTATAGCTGTAAAATGCCTGTATTAAAAAAGAAGAAAAATCTCAAATCATTTATGGTCAACTGATTTTCCACAAAGGTACCAAGACAGGGCTTCCCTGGTGGCGCAGTGGTTGAGAGTCTGCCTGGCGATGCAGGGGACATGGGTTTGTGCCCCGGTCTGGGAAGATCCCACGTGCCGTGGAGCAGCTGGGTCCGTGAGCCATGGCCACTGAGCCTGCGCGTCCGGAGCCTGTGCCCCGCAACGGGAGTGCCACAACAGTGAGAGGCCCGTGTACCGCAAAAGAAAACAAAACAAAACAAAGTACCAAGACTATTCAATGAGAAAAGAACAGTATTTTCAAGTGCTGGAAGAACTGATACATACATGCAAAAGAATAAATTTGGACTCCTACCTCATACAGTATATAAAAGTTCACTAAAGATTGATCGCAGGCCTAAGAATAAGTTGGACTTCATCAAAATTAAAAACTTGTGTACTGCAAACCATATCATAAATAAAATGAAAGGACAACCCACAAAATTGGAGAGAATTTGCAAATCATATATCTGATAAGGGGCTTGCATCCAGACTATATAAGGAACTGAGACAACTCAATGATAAAAAGATAAGAATTCAATTTAAAAAATGGGCAAAGGATCTGAGCAGACATTTCTCCCGAGAAGATATACAAATGGATAATAAGCACATGGAAAGATGCTCAACATCGTTAGCCATCAGGGAAATGTAAATCAAAACCACAATGAGGGGGCTTCCCTGGTGGCGCAGTGGTTGAGAGTCCGCCTGCCGATGCAGGGGACGCAGGTTCGTGCCCCGGTCCAGGAGGATCCCGCTTGCTGCGGTGCGGCTGGGCCCGAGAGCCATGGTCGCTGAGCCTGCGCATCCGGAGCCTGTGCTCCACAACGGGCGAGGCCACAAACACTGAGAGGCCCACGTACCGCAAAACAAACAAACAAACAAATAAACAAACACCCCACAACGAGCTACCACTTTACACCCACTAGGATGGTTATAATGAAAAAGACAGATAAGAAGTGTTTAGCAAGGATGTGGAGAAACTGGAACTTTCATACAATGCTGGTGGAAATTTAAAATGACCCGGCCATTTTGGAAAACAGTCCGGCAGTTCCTTAAACGGTTAGACATAGTTACCCTTTGACCCAGCAATTCCACTCTGAGCTGTATACCCAAGAGAAATGAGGACTTATGTCCAAAAACAACTTATACATAAATGTTCTTAACAGCACTATTTGCAAGAGCCAAAGGACGAAAACAACCCAAATGCCCCTCAACTGATGAATGGATAAATAAAATGTTGTCTCTCCAGAGAATGGAATATCATTCATCCATAAAAAGAAATGAAGCACTGATGCATAGTACAACATGGATGAACCTTGACAACATTATTCTAAGTGAACAAGCTAGACACAGAATGGCACATATTGTATGATCCCAAGTATATGAAATGTCCAGAATAGGGAGACCCATAGAAAAAGTAGGTTGGTAGACTGGTGGTTGCCCAGGGCAGAGGAGCTGGGGGCTACAGGGCCTGTGTGTCACCGCTCGTGGATATAATCTTCTGGGGTGATGAAAATGCTCTAGAATTAGATTGTGGGATGGGTGTACAATCCTAAGAATACACTAAAAAATCACTGTACACTTTAAATGGGTGATTCATATGGCATGTGAATTATACCTCAATAAAGCTGTTTAAACAATTACTCGAAAGGGCAGGCAGAATGGTGGTTAGGCTAAATTGCGTCTATTTTCTTTCTGGCTACAAAGTTATAAGCACCTAGAAGGCTGCTGGTCCCAGATGGTCCTGGGATAGTTCTGAACAGCAACAGGACCCCCAGACCAGACCCAAGCGTAGGCCAGAGGGAATGGCTGGACCGAATTCTACAGGGGGCGGGGGTCTGGCCCCCCACAGGCCTATCATGGGGTGATCAAGCTCACTCACCAAGCATGGCGCTGATGAGCCTGTCGGGACGGGCCCGGGCAGATGTGGAACACAGAGTGTTGAAATACAGCCCAGAGCCCTCCCGGATGGGGCTGAGCATCGGGGGCGGCGTGTAGGCAGGGCACTGGGACACTCCCTTCAGGAGACGGTCCACCAGGAACACGGGCAAGCACAGGCAGCTCTGGCGGCATCCTCCCGGGCCCGGCTCCCCAGACATGGAGGGCGGAGGAGGGATGAGCAGTGCCTTGGGCCGTGGGAGCTTCTTCCGCTTCCTGTGTTGGCTGCTCTCCTGTCTCTCTCTTCCCCGTCCTTCTCCCGTCCCTGGAGAAGAAGAGACTTCAGAACCATAGGGGTCACCTGAGGCCACCGGCCCCACAGCTCAGTCCTCAAGATGGCCTGAGACTGGGAAAGGGTACTGACCAGCCAGACGCACACCCAGCATGGCCGTGCAAAGAGTCCTCAGCACAGGAAGCCGGGCAGGGCCACCACGCCTGAGCCAGACTCCAGACCCTAAGCCGGGCGATGTTTGAGGCTGGGGCCTTCTCAGGCACCCACACCCCCCAAGGAGAGGCCCTCACTCAGACCATTTTGGAAACTCATGTCCGTTGTTAAAGTGACTGGCACTTAAAGTGTGGGGGCCAGACGGATGCAACAGCATGACAAAAGGAAAACCTGTTGCCCTCAAAATGACAGCAGCTCCTGGGAGACAAACAGTGGGCTCCATGCACCCCGTACCCGAGTCCAGCATGGACTTCTCCAGGTGGGCTCTTCCAGCACAGGCTGAAGAGACGACGGCTTGAGCTTGCTACACTCTCTCTTACCTCCACGCAATCTCCCCTCCTCTCTGCCCATCTTACCCCTCCTCATCCTCCAGCTCTCAGCTGCAACACCCCCTTCCTCAGGCAGGGTCTCTGGTGCCCTCGGGGCTCCTACAGCTCCCTCTCCCAGCCCGGCCCGTTCTGGGTCGTCAGTGTCCGGGGATGGGTCTATCTACCCCGCTGGGCTGGGAGCCCCAGGAGACGGGGGCAGGCCTGTTGTGGTCGCTGCAGTGTCCCCAGCCCTGCCCAACACAGGGCCAGGCACAAAAGAAGCTCACTGGAGGTTGAATGGATGAATGAACACGCAAATCAAGCTCTTATGGAGTCAGGATTTGGGGGCTTTTCTCACAGCTCCCACTGGCAGCTGGAAAGCAGCTGGAAGGAAGTGCACCCACCTTGCTCCCCGGGGGATGGTTCGCTGGAGCCACAGGCACCGACACAGGGACCACCAAAGGGGCGGTGGTCATGTTGTCCAAGGACTTCCTGGCTCTCGGGGAACTCTGCCTGTCCCCCTCCGGCCTCAGCACCTGTCTTCGTGGCTTGCAAAACTCCATGCCACACACCTACACACAGAGAAGAGCCAGCCCTTTAAGAGACACAGTATGTAGGGAGAAAGGGGCCTCTCCAGAGCAGCACAGCCCTGACTCCCGGCCCCCAGCCAGGCTCCCCGCAGGAGGACGGCTCCATCCTGAGATGAATGGCAGCTTCGAGCCCCTTCACCTGCGGCTCCTGCTTCCCTCGAGGTGACGGCCACTGGTCGCTGTGAAAACACATGTGGCTGCTCAGCCCTCTCTCTGTATAAAACATCTGGCTGCAATTCTTGCAGACGTAAGTGCTCCTTGGCTCTGCCCAGTCTGTGGGACCACCATTGTGCTGGTTACTGTGGGGAAGAAAGGGAGAATGGGACTCTGTCCCCAAACACTGATCCTCTGACAGCTTTGGACGAACCCTAAAGAAATGGAGATGATGCCCCCGATTCCCCGTGGCCTGGTGCTCACCCCTTCAGGAGTGAAGCATCCAGAGCTCGCTCACCCAGGCCCAGCACATCAAAGCCACCAGAGGATTCCCGAGGGGCTTCGGAACTTACCAGCCACACGCCATGTTCTCCTCCTTCATCGGGTGGGGGACCCGGTAGATATTTCCACCCTGAAGACGAAAATACATCTGAGCCAACATATCAGAAATGAGATGCAAGAGTGAAAACTATAAGACTTGGAAGAAAACACAGGTATAATTCTTGGTGACCCGGGAGTAAGCAGTGGTTTCTCGGATGACTCCAAAACCAAACAAAAGACAAACGTATTGGAGTTCATCAAAACTTACAACTTCTGTGCTTCAAAGGACATCATCAAGAAGTGAAAGAACAGAATAAGAGAAAGAAGTTGCAAATCATGTATCTGATAAGGGACTGTATATTTCTGTATCTGTGATACATAATGAACTCTCACAGCTCAAAAATAAAATCACAACCCAATTTAAAAATGGGCAAAGACTCTGAAGAGACACTTACCCAAAGAGGATATACAAATGGCCAATAAACACATTAAAAGATGCTCAGGATTATTTGCCATCGGGGAAATGCAAATTAAACCATAATAAGATTATCATTTCCCACCCACTAAGGTGGCTGTAATCAAAAGAACCAACTGGACAATAACAAGTGTTGGTGAGGATGCAGAGAAACTGCAGGCCTCATACACTCTGGGTAGGGATATAAAACAGCACAGCTTTTTGGAAAAGTCTGGCACTTCCTCCAATAGAATTACCCTAGAGCCCAGCAATTCCGCTCCTAGGTATTTCCAAAGAGAAATGAAAACATATGTGTAAACAATAATCTGTACACAAATGTTCATAGCAGCGTTATCACAATGGCCAAGAAGTGAAAACAACCCACATATCTATCAGCTGATGAATGGATAAATAAAATACGGTGTATCCATACAATGAACAACTTACCAGCGATAAAAAGGACTGAAGTTCTGACCCATGCTACAGCACAGAGGAACTCTGAGAACATCATGTGAAGTGAAAGAAGCAAAAGACACAAAAGGCCACGCAGCATTATGATTCCAATCACATGAAGTGTCCAGAATAGGCAAATCCATGGAGACAGAAGGTAGATGCATGGTTACCAGGGGCTGGGAGGGATGGAGAGATTGTGGGTGACAACCAAGGGTGTCGGGTTTCTTTCTGCGGTGATGAAAGTGTTTTGGCAAAGAGTGGCAATGGGTGCACAACCTCGTAAACAAACTGGATGGTGCACTTCAAGATGGCGAATTAGATGGCACGTGAATATTAAAGCTGTGAAAAAAAAAAGAGGAGGAGGTAGCTGTGGTGCGACAGGAAGGATGCTGGACCTCGGAACATCACGAAGAGACGTGGCCGAGCTCTCTGCGACCAGGACCTCATGGGCACGATGTGGGAGGACCCAAGCTGCTCCACAAGGGCGGACCGGCGCCAGGCCTGCAGCAAGGGCCAAGTCGGACTTATGGACCTGTGATTCACAACCAGAATAGACACAGCATTTCACGTACAAATATCAAGGGCAAAGGAGCTCTGCCTTTACATTCTCTGAAGAAGTGAAGGAGGCAAATCCAAAAGGAAGCGAAAGGCAGAAAGAAAGCAAATAGAAAAAGGTTAGTGAAGAAACATGATGCAAAGTGTCTCTGACAACTCTAAAGCCCTGTTCTGTTTTGTGTGTGTGTGTTGCAGGGTGGAGGGTGATGGGAGGAACCATCACTTCTCTGGACCTTCATTCCCCCCTCTGTAAACAAACTGCATCTGAGGATTTGCTGAGGTTAAATACAGTGCCTGGACAAGTCAGAAACACGGACACAGGTAAGGACGAGACTCTGCCTCCCGCATGGTCAGCTCCCGTGAGAGGGCCCTGGTACCTGGATCCTGTTGAATATCGTCAGCTTGGACTTGGAGTCCCAGGGAGGATCCGCTGGAGGCCCGGCCGACGATGAGAATGAGGCCATGGCTACCTGGCTTGGAGAAGCCGCACAGCACATATCCATTTTCACCTTCTCCTTCCGGAAGCCTGAAAAGTGCTGGGCCCTGGAGTTGCCAGAGATGAGCCTGTATCCTCGGCCCTTGGAGCAGGCCGGGCCCTCTTCACCTTTTGTGGCCCTGGAAGCCATGCAATTCTCAGCCTGGGCCTGCTTCCCTGCGAGGTGGGCTCTGGATGGCTCCTCTCCTCCTAACTGGGTCTGACGCAGGGCCCCGGGGGAGAAGATGTCCCACGGGCCCAAGGTCCCTTTCGAGGATCTCAACTGCTTGGCCAGAGAGATGTCTGGCTTCCCAGGAGGGTCCAGGGACGACACTGTGAGGGCAGGTGGAGCAGCAGCCACTTTTGGTCTTCCCTTTGTGTCCTGGCTCACGCTGCTGGGGGAGGCTTCTGTGGGGAAAGCAGGTTTGGATTTTCTACTGCGGGTTAGGGATCCCTCTGGCTCAGGGTTCACGGGGCCAGCATGGAGAAAGTCAACAGTGGGCGCCATAGGCGGGGGCTAATGTGGCCACGGCCCCTGCAGTGACTTCAGGGCAATTTGCTTGCCGTCGGGTGTGGGAAGCTGGGAGGAGGCGGCGGCACCTGGGTGTGGGAGGAGATCCGCTGGGATTTGGTGATCATCTGGAACACCTGCATCTGCTCGTGGCTCACCAGAGACTCCTGAGACCTCAGGAACAGCTGCCGGAAGAGCGGAGTGGCATCGGACGGGAGGCCGCTGGACTTTGGGCTGCCCTGGGGGACAGGCTCACCAGGGTTCTGCCGCAAGGAGTCGCAGTCGAACTTGCGCCTCTTGGAAGCCCAGGCCTCCCCTGGTTCCTTCAGGAGCGTGAGAGGGAAGGGCGGCCTCCCCTGGTGCCTTCAGGAGCGTGAGAGGGAAGGGCGGCATGGCCTCCAGACAGGTGCCCCGACTGGGTGAGGGCTCCCCCGCAGGGGAGTCGCTGCTGAGCCCGGGGCCAGGCTCGGAGCCCTCCCGGGACGACACTGCCGAGGGCTTGTGGACGACAAACATACTGTTTCCTTTGCTCTTAGGGCAGCCCGACAGGTTTCAGAGCCACTGGAAACTGTGGCTTGATGGCTGGGAACTGGCGGGGACAGTCTGGCTATGGAACAGAGGCAGGCAGGCGGGCAGGGGAGCGCCCTCGGGCCAGCTCTCCAGGGATGATGGGGGCTGGAGCAGGGGCAGCTCCGGCTCAGCTGGGTTGGGCCGCTGTTCTCCGCTGCCCACGAGTGGATGGCTGTGAACACGTCCGTGCCCGGCTCCTTCCGTGGGGGACGGGGCTCCTAGGGAACCTCAATGCCCAGGGCTCCTGGGGCCGCCGGGGTGCTGGCTGGGCCCCAGAAGGAGGACCCTGACGAGGGCAGGGAGGAACAGGCCGTGTTCCTCCCTTCGCCGCTGTCTGAAGGCCCTCCCGGGGCTGGCCCGGGAGAAGGGATCTTCTGGCAGACGATGCTGCTCATGATACAGGACAGGAGGTCTCGGTTGGGCAAGAGGGAGCTGGGGAATGGGGTTTCCGGGGGCACCAGGGACCACAGGCTCGCGGGTGCGGGCTGGCTTGCCACCTCGTGCGTATGGGGTGAGTTCCCGCAGGTCTCCTCCTCCGGGGGGGGTGGGCTCCTTGAGGATGCACAGGCCGTGCTGGACCTCGTAGTGCCAGTGCAGGGAGCGGTAGTCGCAGTAGCTCTTGCTGCAGCCCTGCTCAATGCACACAAAGGGCTTGGTCTTCTGGTGAGTGAGCGTGTGCCCAGTCCTGGAATCACATGAGGAGAAAGTTAGTGGGTGTCTTGGCGAGGGTCACTAACTGCAGGAACCCAGGTGTGTCCCCAGGGGGCAGTAGCATCGCAACTCAGAAACTGTGCTCAGACCCTATGAGGAAAGACCCCTGCTACGGCCAAAGCCGTCTGGAAGGGGGAGCTCTTGCCCTCACCCCTAAGCAAACCCCTAATCTGAGATTAAAAAAATCAGTGGGAGCCAAGTCAGAGTTCCCCAAAGTGGGTTCCTAAGGAACACCAGTCTCCAGAGTTGCTCCCTGAGGACTTGGGCTCAGCTGGCAAATAAGTTTGGGAAAAACACTCTTTACTTCTTGGAGGTTCCTAGGAGCAAACTGAAAAGCCACAGAGCACATAAGGAGAGATCTGTTGAACTTTCCATGTCTCTCAAACTTATTTGCCCACAAAACCATTTTTTTAAATAGACCCGTTTAGCATCCCCGAGAACCAGAGAACCAGAGTTCTGAGAACGCACTTGAGGAAATGCTAACTTGGGGATGATCCTTCCTTGAACAAAGAGTCTTTGCCTTCCCACAGGAGTCCTCTAGACAGTGACCTGGGAGCCCCACAGCAAAAAAAAAAAAAAAGAAAAAGAAAAAGCCAAATTTGCCTATAATTTCTGCAAACATAAATGAATGCAAGTATGTATTATATTTACATCATACTTATATCTGCATTAATATATTATAAATATAAACAAATGGGTAAATCACCCTCTGGGTTCCCAACAATCCTACTCCGGATGGTTCTAATCAATGGGACCCAGTAAATAATGAAACCCTTTCCCAAACGTGGACCCTTGGCCTCCATCTGAAGGAAGCAGCAGAGAGGGCATCTGGAGACCCACTTTCTAGCCCTGTTACCAGCTTGTGACAGGAGTAAATCATTTCCCATCCTTAATGGCGAGAGGGGAGAGGATACAATGAAAGCGGGATCCATCGAAGCGTCAGTAAAGGCTGGGCGAGCTGTAAACATGCAAGGGATCGACCTCTCCCACGTACCAGTCTCTCAGTTTGAAAGTCTGTCTCTCCTCCCTCGGCAGCAAGAAAAGCTTATCATTTCTAAGACATGAAGAACAAATGGAATTCTGCTCCTCTTGCACTGATCCTGCTTTGTAAAGTCAAGTTTAAACAAAAACTGAGTTAATAAAAGGGGGAATTAAAAACGGAAAAAAAAAGAGTGAACACTCCATTGCCATGTTCTAGAAACAGGCATCTCAGAACCCCTTATGCCCTGGTGTTATCCCAACATATATTCCTCATGGAGTGCATATCTGTTCTGCTCAGACACCTACCAGGGACTCTGAAAAGTTCTCTACAGAGTTAGCCAAACTCCCTCCATGACAAAATAGCCTCTGGAGTGTGTTTTTAAAGCACAAGGGTCCTGTCTGCAAATCGCAGCAGCATTCTCCTCACTGGAGTGAATCTGGAGGCTGGGGAGGGCGGGCTGTCCAGGGCAGTGTAGGCCCTGCCCCCCACAAACACTGGCCGTGGGAGGAGAACAGGTTGCACACACCTGGGACACCTGACGGTGGGGGGCGGTGCAGGTGGATGGGAGGGGATGCAAAAGAACCAGGAGCACGCCCAGCCCCCAGCAACCCCCTGAATAGACGTCCCGACCAGACTCCTACATACAGGTGGTCTTGACGCTTAAAGGCCTTGCTGAACATTTTGCACACGTGTCTCCTCTCCTGGCTGTGGGTCAGGTAGTGCTTGCTGAGAGGACTGGCGCTGCTGAACACCTTCCCGCAGAGGCTGCAGTCCAGGAGTGGGTTCTGAGGGGACCTGTGCTGCCGCTTTCCTTTCCTTGTGCTCCCAGACGTGGCCCTGACTCCTTCGTTAGCCTCTTTGGGCACCTTGGCCACGCCTAGCCCCAGGTCTAGACAGAGGGAGAAAGCACAGGTTATGACATCCGGGGACATCGGAGCCCAGGCGGAAGCACTCTACCACCCTCGCACCAACTTCAGCAGCCGAGTCCAACTCAGGGAGTTGGCCAAGAACCCCAACTTCAGCAGCTTCACTCGCAGAGAAGACCAGGCTTAGCACCAGGTGAGGGGGAGAAGGGACCCTGGTCAGGCCACTCCTCCAGGGCAGCACCCAAGCTTCAAGCCACACTTGGGGCGTAAGGGAGGGGACAGCAACAGTCTGAGTGCTTCCAGGACAGAGTGACTGGACAGGCAGGACTTCATGACAGTAACATCAACAGCACACTTGCAAGTGCAATCCAGAAATGCACAATGCAAAATCTTAGAAAAGTTTAAGTCCTTTCTCCCAGCCAATTCCACTCTGGGTTTTTAATTAAGGAAATTAAGGCAGATCTGTACAAATTAACGGAGATCTTGCAGTGAACTGCAAGCGAGTTAACTGCAGCATTGTTTTTCCTGGTGAAATGTGAGAAACCACCTAATAACTGACACGAGGGCAGGTGGGTGACTGTATTCTGGTCTCAATGGTCTATGGCTCAGGCATTTAAGATACAACTGTAGGAAAATATCTGATGACGTGAAAGGATGTTCATGCCATACCACTAAGTGCTGTGCCACTAACAAGAGGATTGCTGAAAAACGGAATGATCTAGTCTTTAGAAGGGACAAATAAATTTGAATACAAACAAACAGAATGGGATTCATTGGTAGCATCATGGATCAACTTAATTTTCCTTTTCCTGTATATCTGAATTTTCCATGTTTATGTACTTCTTGGGTAAATGATAAAAGGTATTTCCACGAATCACCTCATCAGAGGAACAGGTGAAGAGGCTGGGAATGTCCATGTGGGAGAGGGAGATGTCTTCAAGTAGCTGAAGGGCCAGGATGTGGAGGAGGGAGCACACTGCTTCTGTCTTGCTACAAGGGGCAGAGCTAGATTTGATGAATAAAAGGTAAAGAGAGGGACTTCCCTGGTGGCGCAGTGATTAAGAATCCGCCTGCCAATGCAAGGGACATGGGGTCGGGCCCTGGTCCAGGAAGATCCCACATGCTGCGGAGCAGCAAAGCCCGTGCGCCACAACTACTGAGCCTGCGCTCTAGAGCCCACGAGCCACAACTACTGAAGCCCACGCGCCCAGAGTCCGTGCTCCGCAACAAGAGAAGCCACCTCAATGACAAGCCCGTGAACCGCAACGAAAAGTAGCCCCCGCTTGCTGCAACTAGGGAAAGCCCACATGCAGCAACGAAGACCCAATGCAGCCAAAAATAAATAAATAAATTTATATTAAAAAGATGTGTAAAAAAAAGTATAGGGAAGCTGATTTTAAATCACTAGAGACGTAAGGACAGTGGATACAAGACCTAAGAACTCTGCAGGCTTGCTGCTGTGTTCCTAGCTCCTGGGATTCCCATTCCTGTACTCGTAGGCACACAGTAACTATTGGATGGATGAATCATGGAAGAGTTTTCTACCCCTTAAGATGGATTAGACTGCCTCACGTGATAGCAAGTTTAAAAACTGCCCTTCATCTAGGATGCAGCAGAGGCTGGACCCAAGAATCCAACAGGTCAGGGCGTGCATACTGCACTAAAGGACCCCAAATGCTAATTCTCTGTGGCTGAGATGTAGCTTGAGAGACACAGCAGAAAGGAACCTTGACTCTCATCCCAACTCTGTCTCTGGCCATTTGTCACTTAACCTGTCTGGTCTACATCTTCTTCATACGAAAAGCTGCTGTGTTGAGTGGTCGAATGATTCTAACAGTTTAAATGAGGGAAAATAGGACTCCCATGTAGGAAAGTCCTTGCCTTGATAACTTACTTTTAAAATGTTCATTAGAGGACTTCCCTGGTGGCACAGTGGATAAGACTCCGCGCTCCCAATGCAGGGGGCCCGGGTTCGATCCCTGGCCAGGGAACTAGATCCCATATGCATGTGGCAACTAAGAGTTCGCATACCACAACTAGGGAGCCCGCCTGCCACAACTAACACCTGGTGCAACCAAATAAATAAATAATAAGTATTATTTTTTAAAAAGATGAGTATTTAAAATAAATAAATAAAAATCAAATCAAATCAAATCAAATGCTCATTAGGACCTCCCTGGTGGCACAGTGGTTAAGAATCCGCCTGCCAATGCAGGGGACACGGGTTCGAGCCCTGGTCTGGGAAGATCCCACATGCTGCGGAGCAACTAAGCCCGTGCGCCACAACTACTGAGCCTGCACTCTACAGCCCGCAAGCCACAACTACTGAGCCCACGTGCCACAATTACTGAAGCCCATGCACCTAGAGCCCGTGCTCTGCAACGAGAAGCCACCGCGGTGAAGAGCCCGTACACCGCAAAGAAGAGTAGCCCCCGCTCGCCACAAATAGAGAAAGCCCGCGTGCAGCAACGAAGACCCAACGCAGCCTAAATAAACAAACAGAAGGTTTTCTCTAAAAATAAATAAATTAATTAAATGCTTATTAAAGCAACTGTTAAACTAGAGAACAAAATGTGGTTTCAAAAAAATTGGCAGGGACACTGAAAAACAGGCACATTGAGTCACTGGCCCGGGAAGCCACTTGCTCTTCCCAGAAAGCATGTGCACAAGCTCTAAAACTGTGTGTGTTCTCCGACCAGCAAGCCTACAGGGAGGAATATGTGCGAAGAACTCATCCAAGAGAAAAGTCAATGGACAAGTTATTCACAGATCCACTCTAACAGTCTATCAGGCAAGAATATGGTCCGGCAATACAATGGAATAACCATTACAATGACAACCGAATAGTCTACCTTCATATAAGAAAGCAGACTCACTAAGTTTTAGAAACTTCAAATGAATTAGACACTTAATACATCTCTGCAAAACCATGTGTACCCTAGTGGCCTCACCTACGTTTTTTAAAAATCCACGTGTGGGAGCCATGGTGGGGATTTTAATTGTTATTACTTTTCTTTATTTTCTAACTTTTCTATACAAATATATATCACTTTCTAATTAAAATATATAAGCATGTCCATTTGTATGAATCTGAATTTAAGTTAGAGAAGTGTAAAGAGTTAAAATTTAACGTTCAGTGGATTTTTTTAAATAAGGTAACCAAAAAAAAAATCCTCAAGTTTAAAACAAATTAGGAAAAATTGAACTAGATTAATGCTTTGTAACATTCACTGGGGGGCACAGACCCATATGAAAATCTGGTGAAATATCACAGTTTCTCTGCCCAGCAAAACGCACACGTACTCACCCTAGCAGCATTTTTAGGTAATTTCTGTGGTTCAGGTTGAGAACCTTAATTACTGTAACCAGGCCTGGCCCAGCACCTGCAATACCAAGGATGGCCTTGGTTTCTAGGATTTCACATTTAGCCATGGTTCCAACACGGGGACAAGGCTAACGGCCTGTCTACATTGTGTGGAGTGCGGGCCTCGGCAGTCTTTCATTCTAGCGAGCATGCAGGACAGTTCTTGAGCTGCTGATCCCAATTAACATTGACATTTGTTCTGCAGGGCTGTTCCGGATGTGGCCTTCCATGCGTGTGGTGTGATTATAAATACGAAGGAGCTCTAAGCAACTTACCCAAGAACCCATGAAGTGGGTTAAAAACAAAGGTAAACCAAAAGGTGATGTAACCAACGTCTCTGACTGTTCCACTAGTTCTCCCTTTGCTCCTCCGCTGCGGAAGAGAAAGACTTAGAACTGCATCAATGGACTGTGGGAAGGTATTCTAACAGTAGTGGTAAAAATCACTACCATCTGTCCAGTGCTTCCCAGCCTGCAAAGCACTTTTACTTTCATTTCTTCTTTTGCTTCTTACCGCTGGCACTCTGGGGGGAAAGCAGAGTGGGTATTATTGTAAGGCAGTCTGAGATTCCGGATCTGCATACTCCACCAGCGGCTTCATGGAGTCACTGTCCTTCCCTGAATACACGGACAGGGCATCCAAGTTGTCCTCCAGCATCTCGCTGGGCGCGTCAGGCATCAGGAGGCTGGGCTCCAGGTCCAAGTGGCTCAGGCCGTCGTACAGCAGGTCTCGTGAGCCAGGCCCCAGATCCCGGTTGAGGGTGTCACTGCATTTGAGTGCCTGGCTCTCGGGAAACGAAGGGAGGTGCATCTCGGATGGAAGGGTGCCCTTGTCCCCCAGGCTGCACTGGTCCATGGCTCTCCACTACCAGGTCTCAGCCAACAGCTACTCTCTAGACAAGCAAGGCTGTGTAAGGAGTCAGGGAGGAGAGAGCTCTTGGTGGTGTTTATTTCCTGAGAATGAACGAGGAGGAATCACAATTATGAGATGGCAACACACATGGTGGATAGAGCGTGGACTTGGAATTCAAACAGATCTGTATGGGGGTTTGTTCTAGGCCACTTAACAGCCACATGACCTTGGGCAAGTCACTTAAGGTCCATGAGCCCTCGTTTCCTCATCTGTAAACTGAGCGTAAGAGTACCTCCATCATAAGAGTGTTGTAAGGAAATAGCAACCGAAATGTCCATCAACAGACGAATGGATAAAGAAGATGTGGTACATATATACAATGCAATATTACTCAGCAATAAAAGAGAACAAACTAATGCCATCTGCAGCAACATGGATGGACCTAGAGATTGTCATACTGAGTGAAGTAAGTCAGACACAGAAAGACAAATATCATATGATATCACTTATATGTGGAATCTAAAAAAAGGGGGATACAAATGAACTTATTTATAAAACGGAAGTAGAGTCATGGATGTAGAAAACAAATTTATGTTTACCAGGGGATGGTGGGGGGAAGGGATAAATTGTGAGATTGGGATTGACATACACACTACTATATATAAAACAGATAACTAATAAGAACCTACTGTATAGTACAGGTAACTCTACTCAATACTCTGTAATGGCCTATATGGGAAACGAATCTCAAAAAAGAGTTGATATATGTATATGTATAACTGATTCACTTTGCTGTACATCTGAAACTAACACAACATTGTAAATCAACTATACTCCTATAAAAATTAAAAAAAAAAGAAGAAGAAGAAAAAAAAGATTGTTGTAAGGAATAAATGAAAGGATTTTGGCAACATGGTGGACTAAACTGACCTCTTTCTCCAACTATAAACACATAGAGATATGAGAAAAGACCATTTTTAATACAGAGTCAAGCTCAAGAGACAGGTAAGACCCCAAGTGCCAGCAACAATGAGGAAACTCAAAGCCACAGGTGCGAGCACAAGTTGGCCCAAGGGGAAAGTCAGACTCCAATACAGGGCCTGGAACTGTCATCCAATATGGTGGCCACCAGTCACATGTGGTGATGACACACTTGAAATGTGGCCCCGAATTGAGACCTGCTGTGAGTGTCAAATACACTGGATTTGGAAGACTTAGTACCCCAAATAATTCATTCTCATATTGATTACATGTTGAAATGAGAATATTTCGGATCTACTGGCTTAAACGTAATATGTTATTAAAATTAATTTCATCTACCTCTTTATTTTTTAATGTGGCTATTTGCAAATTTTAAATTATATACATGGCTCATATTATATTTCTCTTAAAGGGCACTACCCTGGAGGCTGGGACCTGAGGTTGTAACAAACACATGGAAAAGGAAACAGGGACTTGAGTTCACAGGCAAGGGAGACCTGGGACCCTGGAAGAGCCAAGCCATCCACAGGAAAACTAAATAAATGAAAGAAAAACACCGCACACAAGCCTTGAAAAGCATCACAAGAACTAGTTCAAAACAGGACGAGAGACAACAAAACCTAGCAGAGAAAAGAAGAAGACACAAGGGGCAAAGACTTTTTTAAAAGAAACAAATGAAACTTCTAGAAATGAAAGACTTTTAAATTTAAAACTCACTGGGAGGGTTAAACAGCAGATAAACAGTGCTGAAGAGACAAATAATGAACGGGCAGAGCAATCTGAAGATAATTCTCCCCCAGAATTCAGTGCAGAGAGAGAAACAAATGGAAAATACAAATGAAGAAGCAAATGCAAAAGCCCAACATATGCCTAAACGGGGTCCTGAAAGGGAAGAGGAGAGGATGGAGAAGACATGGTACCTCAGGATGGCGGAGGGATTTCCAGAACTGCGGAAACACAGGGCTCCAGACTTAAAGATATGATTCTTGAAGGTATATGGTTAATCATGAACAAGCACTGCAAGGCCAGAGCAGGACAAAAAAAAAATGAATTCACTCCTCGACACACAAGCAGAACTGCAGAACCCTAAAGACCAAGAGAAAACCCTAAAGACTACCAGGAAGACCAGGCAGATCCTTTACAACTTCTCAACAGAAACGAGGCTAGAAGACAAGGACTACCACCACCTGCAGAGTGAGGAAAGGCAGGAGTCAGCGCAGAACTCAATGCACAGGAAAACCAGTATTCAAGAGTCTACACAGACTTTTCCAGACAAGGCATAAGACTGTACCTTGTAGACTTTGGCTCAAACACTACCACAGGTTTTGAATCATTTAGTAAAAACAAAAAGAAAGATGAAGATTAACTTCATACTTTAAGTATTCACACTCAAAGAATCTAACCGTAACCGCCAGACAAAAGGAATAAACTATGTAACATGTAAACTAGTAGAACTGATCCTAAAAAGAAAAAGAGAGAAAAGAGTCAAAATATTAAAATCAGAAATTAAAGAAGGGACATCACTCATGATCTTACAAAATTAAAAGGATTGTAAAGGAATACTATAAACAACTGCATGCCAACAAATTAGGCAACTCAGAGAAAAACGGACAGATTTCTAGAAAGATAGAAATTACCAAAACTGACTCGAGGAAACAGACTATCTGAAAAGACCTATAAGGGTAAAAAGCTTGAATTACTAATTGAAAAACTTCCCACCCATGCCAGCATAGAAACAGTGAAAACAATCTACCTTGTCTGAACTGTGGAAAATAGTAAGGTTTACAGCAACCAAGCAAACACTTATCAAGAGAAAGGTGAATGAACCACCCCCGCTTCCCCACTCTCCAGCTCAGCAGTGATTCTGAAGACAGCACCCCCCTTCTCTTGTGGGTTCCTGGTGTGGGAGGCAGCAGACGGGACCTTGTTCTCAAAGAACTGAGGCTGTCTGTCCTGACCTGTCAAATAGCTGCTGAAGGTCTAATGAAAAGGTGTTGCCTTTGGGAGTTGCCTTCTGAGTTGTGTCTAACTCAGAATTTGCTCAGAGCAGAGAGTGGCCATGGGGAAGGCATTTGTCAAAAACATTCAAGGCAGTCAACCAGTCACTGCAGCCTGGGGCAAAGGATATTAACTGAGGCCGACAACAGACAGCACTGAAAGCCAGGGAGAAAAGCTGGAGAGTGAGATGCTTTGGGGAACAAGGGCTCTGAAAGGGCTCCACACTGGCAGTTTCTTACAAAGCTAAACATAAACAGGGCCTTACCATACCATCCAGCCATCGCACTTCTAGGTATCCACCCCAATAAGCTGAAAACTTATGTCCATACAAATGTTTATAGCAGCTTTATTCGTAACTGCCAAAAACTGGAAGCAACCAAGATGTCTCTCAACAGAAGAATGCATAAACGAACTGCGGTACATCATATAATGGGATATTATCCAGTAATAAAAAACAAAGAGCTATTGGACTTCCCTGGTGGTGCAGTGGTTAGGAGTCCGCCTGCCGCTGCAGGGGACACGGGTTCGATCCCTGATCCGGGAAGATCTCACATGTCACGGAGCAACTAAGCCCGTGCGCCACAACTACTGAGCCCACGTGCCACAACTACTGAAGCCCGCATGCCTGGAGCCCACACTCCGCAACAAGAGAAGCCACTGCAATGAGAAGCCCGTGCACCGCAATGAAGAGTAGCCCCCGCTCGCCGCAACTAGAGAAAGCCTGCGCACAGCAATGAAGACCCGATGTAAGCTGTAAGCTGCCTGCTGAATGTTGAAGGCCTGTCCCAACACTCACCCAGATGTCAACTGCAGAGACTGTGAGTTGTTTGATGTGGGGTTTGTTTGTTTTGCTTTGAATATTTAAGGAAATCTCTGTCAAATGTCTCTTTGGACACTTAAGGAAATCTCTGTCAAATCTCAGAAGAGAGACTTCACTGACCACACATGACAAAAAATACAGTCTTTCTAAAAATAGCCTAGAGAAGTCACTAAACGAACAAACAATTAGAACCCACACTGGACAACAGCAAAGCCTGGGGTGGAGGTGCGGGGGAGATCTGATTCCCAGAGGTACCATATTATAATATTCAAAATGTCCAGTTTTTCAACAAAAAGTTATGACATATGCAAAGTATGGAGAGGGCCATCCATTTCACATAAATGGCATCAAACAATATGCAGCCTTTTCTGTCCGGCTGCTTTCACTAAGCATAGCATTTTCGAGTTTGATCCCCCCCTTGGGGCACATATCATCACTTTATTCCCTTTTATGGATGAACACTATTCCACTGTGTGGATAGAACACATTTTCTTCATCCATTCATCTGCTGATGAGTATTCGGGTTGTTTCCATTCTGGGCTATCACGCGTAATTCTGTCCACAGCGAGACATTTAATAAACGCTTGACGACTCACTGATAAATCGAGTGGATCCTAGAATAACTGGAGTTTGGGCTAGTTTCCTAGACCATAGGTTTCGACTGTTTTTAAACCTTTCATGTTGCAATGGAATAGACTAGCTGCAAGTGTAACGTCTGAGTGTCACATTATGTGTCCACCTGTGTGTCTGTGTTAAGTAGCCTACTGAGGGGGCTCAAATTAAAGTTCAGTGCAGGTCTGAAATCCTGTACCAGAACTCCGGGACCCAAGTGAGTTTCAGAATTCACAATCTGAGGGATTCAGAAAGGTAAATCAATGCATACGCCACACTGTAAGTAACCGCCAGTGGGTCCAGGGCAGCACCTGGTGACCAAGTCATTCTTTCTGCATTGAAACCCTGACAGCTCAGAGTAAACAGAATAAATAAAGACAGGAACGAGCAATATGTGAGTTCAGGTGTGGCCACAAAGAGGTCTGAGCCACCTCAGCATTTTCAGAGCTTCTGGGAATTCTAAATTGCAGACAAGGGAATGTGGATGACAGAAGTTTATATTTTAAGGCAAAGTGAATTTCTCTGCCAATTCCAAAGTTTCTTCTACAGTGCTGCTCTAAAGTGTTCCCAGCACTCCAAGGGGAAAAGAGCCCATCTCCTTCACCTCCCGACTATAAAAACAAGCAAATAATATAAAACATAAAGCATTACTTAAAAGGAACATAAAGCAACATCTTCTAAAGTAAAGCTGTAAGCGTTTTCTCCTGGTCAGGCAGCACACCAAGTGCTCTTCGGGCCTTAATTCACTCACCCCTTGCAACGACCCCGAGGTCGGTTCTATCATTACTCCCACTTTGCAGAGAAGAAAAGGGACTCTGAGAGGGTAAATCATTTGTCCACAGCCACACAACTAACAGGTAGTTGAACCAGATCTTAAACCCAGATTATTTTTTTTTTTTGTATATTTTTTTTTGCGGTACGCGGGCCTCTCACTGTTGTGGCCTCTCCCGTTGCGGAGCACAGGCTCTGGACGCACAGGCTCAGCGGCCATGGCTCACGGGCCCAGCCACTCCACGGCATGTGGGATCTTCCCGGACCGGGGCACGAACCCGTGTCCCCTGCATCGGCAGGCGGACGCTCAACCACTGCGCCACCAGGGAAGCCCAAACCCAGGTATCTTGACTTTAGAGCTTGTGTTCTTACCCGCTGCACAATACTGATTCCCTATAAATTAATCTGTAAACCGCACTGCACCAATTATACTAGAAAACACAAAAGGTGCCAGTGGGGGCGGGGTGGAACACAGGATTATGTCTCGGGATTTCCCCAATGCCGAAATCGCCTTCCTTCCAACATACTCCTACAGTCCATAGAACAAACTGGTCCGGTTACAACCTCAGGCAGGCACGCCAGAAGTCCAAAGGCTGGGCTTTGACATTTACATCCTTTTCCAGATAGTAAAACAACACCCCCCCCGCCCCCCCGCTCAACCAGTACTGAACTTGCTCTTGTTCTGTCAACAGATACATTCAATTCAACAAGTTTTAGCACCTTCTATGCACAGAGCTCCCCGCTACTCCCTGTAGGGCAGGGTTTCTGGTCCCCGGGAGACATTCCCAAGCGTCCAACTACTCTTTACAAGAATTTTGTAATTTTGTGCTTTCGTTTTGAGAACAATCTAAACAAGAAAATCTGTAGATCTGGATTACTGGATTACCACTTTGTAACCCAGTAATACGACCATTTGGTTTCAATGCCCGGGCTTTGTTTGTGATTGCACTAATGCCACTGACGCTGACTAGGACTACTTTAATTGCCGCAGGCTAATGAGAAGGGGACAGAGGTGGACTGAGCTCATGATAATGCTTTTGGGCTCAACTAAAGCCAGTGGACATCATGGTACAAGTGGAGGTTTTGCTGCAGTTCAAACTGAAAAAGGGATGGGAGATCTGAGATACCACAGGGGCTGTTAAACCCAAAAGGGCCCGGTGTGGCAGTCTGCAAAGTATTTGTTTCAAGGAAGCCGTTAAATTCCAGCAAAATAGCAGCCCTCTCATTAAATTAATGTTTGTAATTTGAGTTACATTAGTTTGGTTGCTTTGTTTCTATTTGATTGGCAAATTGACTGGCTTTATGGTGGCATGAGAGCTGTAAGCTTTAGGAACTTGTGCCTCATTTTAGCATCATTTAGGCCTTGTTTAATTGTTTAAAAAACAGTTTAAGTCAACACTGAGGATCCAAAGAAATTTTTTTTTTCTTTTGAAAAAGGCCTATCGGGGCTTCCCTGGTGGCACAGTGGTTGACAGTCTGCCTGCCGAGGCAGGGGACACGGGTTCGTGCCCCAGTCCGGGAGGATCCCACATGCCACGGAGCGGCTGGGCACACGAGCCATGGCCGCTGGGCCTGTGCGTCCCGAGCCTGTGCTCCGCAACGGAAGAGGCCACAGCGGTGAGAGGCCTGCGTACTACAAAATAATAAAATAAAATAAATAAAAATAAAAATAATAAAAAGGCCTATCATTCCACGACTGGTGGGGTAGGAGGAGAAAGAGATTCTCCTGTGAAATGCTACAACCTCGTGGGAAAGTAACCCACCATAGATTCTAGACCGCAGCCATAAATCCACAATTAGGTAAATAATATTTACTGAGGCCTTGTTTGGAGGGAAGGGAGAGAACAATTTCAATATCTACCTGTTCTATAAAAATGTTTTACTCAGCCTGCAGTAAATTTCAATATTTTTCAATTAGTTACCAAGTTGAAAAATCTGTCAGAGTTTCTTTGGACAGAGTGTCACCGTCCAAAAGAACTTTCTGAGCTGCTGGAAATGTTCTAAATCTGCATTGTCCAATGACAGCCACTCAGCACGTGCAGTTAATGAGCAGCTAGAAATGCAGCTAGTGCAACTGACAAGAACTGACTAAGTTCTTTATTTTATTGAATTTTAATTAAGTTAGCTACAAATGGCTTGTGGCTACCACCTGGGACACTGCATTGAAAATAAGGTTATCCAAATTCTATTTAAAAACCTGGGGAAAAATATCTGATGCTCTGTCAACACTGAGTCCACAAAGCAACAACTGGCTGGAGCTGAGAAGCCACAGCTGCCTTTAGACACAGCATGCACTCTCCAGTTTGCCACAGTCCTCACCACTCCCTAACCTCTCACACCTGGCCATAACGCTCATCTATATGCCCTGCCCAGCCCCTCGAGACATCTGAATTTATGACACGGATTTGTGCCGTTGCCCTTGACCACCTTCTCTTCACTCGGCTTTACCAAATGAAACGCTTCCAAATAAGACCGAAACGCCCCCTCTACTGCAGAGAATACTCCCAACATAACTAAGTCTGAGATTATTTCCCCCTCCTCTGAACTCTGATAAGCACTTGTCTGAAAATCCATGTAACACTCATCCTGAATGGCTTCAAATTTTAATTATCTTTCAGGTTCTTCTATTTTCCCCCGGACTATAAGCTCTAGGATGACTTTGACTCTACCTTATGTGTCTATACTTCTTATAGCATCCTGCTGGTCACAGCACTCTGATCAAAGAAGGCTCTCAGCATCCCTTTCCTTATGAGTGACAGGATTCCATTGGGCCACCTCTCTTCCTCTTTGAGCAGCCCTAACCTGTTGGTGTGTCAGCTTTGCCACCTCCCCCTCCCCACCAAGAGCCACCTTCTCTTCCTCTCTGTGCATCAGTGTTACCAGGGAGACAGTGATCATGTCTCAGTAACATCAGGTTGTTGGGAGCTGGGAGGTAGGAGAGACTTGCAGCTTTTACCCCGCCGATGCCAATTCTTTCCTTATTTTCCCACTCCAAACATTGTTGTAAACTACAGGCTTCTTTTGTTTAACCTACACAGGGTTTTAAAAAATTGGATCAAAAAAAAAAGAAAAGAAAAAAAAATTGGATCAGATTGCCTGAATACCCCAAAAATAAAAAATAAATAAAAATTGGATCAGCCACCAACATTTTTTTTAATGGGGAGATTACACCTAGAGATATGGCTTTCTGGCTTCTCTTGAAAATGATTAGATTTGATATTCCCGGATAGGTAATAATAGGATAGAGTGAGGGACAACGGCCATCTCTGGATGGGGCAATGGCCTCCAGGTCCCACAGTCCCCACTTACCTTCCAGCCTGGCCCCCATAATAACCACCATCATAAGACTAAGAATAGCAGCAAACATTTACCAAAGCGTTATCATGTTTCAAGCATCACTGCAATCACTTATATATCACTTCATTTAATTCCCACAACATCCCTTTGAGGCATAAACTGTATTATTGACCCGATTTTATGGATGAGGTGAATAAAGTCCACACAAGTAACTTGTCCCAAATCAAGCTTAGCATTCAACCCTGGGAAGTCTGACTTCAAAGCCCTCACCCTTAACCACTCACTGTGCTGTGATTCCACGCTTGACGCTGGGATTCCTGCCCTATACTCTGCACTTACATTCTTCAGTTGAACAACCAAGGAAAACTCCTCCTCTAGCCATGGAACCAATATATAATTTTAACCGTAAGTTTCACTCATTTCCTCTGATCGCTCATTTAAAAAGCAGATATAAAGCTTATGCTGGAAAACAGAACGACATAGAGGAATCAGAAGGCTATGACTGCACTTGCCAGAGAGACTTCTTACATAGAATTAACTAAACGAGGAAAAGAGACATCAAAGTTTCTCACTCCACAAGCTCTTCCTACCAGAAAATGCAGACAATCGTTAAAATCTAGAATAGACATTTTCATAGTAAGGACAATGAGAGGACCCCCGGGGTCCTCGAGAGTCTTTCACGGAGTCTCTGAGGTCAAAATTATTTTCATAACAATATTTAGATGTTATCTGCCCTTCCCATTCAGTGAAACTTTCCAGGGGCTACAGGACTTATCTCAAAAGGCTGAATGCAGAAGCAGATATAAGACTCCAGATCACTCTAAAAATGTAAAACGGGACTTCCCTGGTGGCACAGTGGTTAAGAATCCGCCTAACAATGCAGGGGACACAGGTTCGAGCCCTGGTACGGGAAGATCTCACATGCCACAGAGCAACTAAACCCGTGAACCACAACTACTGAAGCCCATGTGCCTAGAGCCCGTGCTCTGCAACAAGAGAAGCCACTGCAATGAGAAGCCTGTTCACTGCAATGAAGAGCAGCCCCCGCTCACCATAACTAGAGAAAAGCCTGCGCACAGCAACAAAGACCGAACGCAGCACCCCCCAAAACGATGCCACTATTCTTGCTAAATTTTTTATCTTCTGAAATATAGTTTTTTAATTAAAATGTCAATTATGTTAATATATAATGGGTTTACTATTGCTATTTTTAAATGAATTAATTTTTAAAAATTTATGTTTAAACTTTTAATACAGCAAATATCAGCAGATACAGTTCACATGCACAAAAATACCCTGAGGTCTTCAATAATTTTTAAGTGTAAACGGGTCCTAAGATAAAAAAGTCTGAGAACTGCTGCTCTGAAGAGAAAAAGTCCAGCATGGCCGCATGGGTCCAAATAGGTGTGTATATGTGTCTAACCTAAAACCAAAATTCCAAACTGGTGGCCAGTAACGTGTTTTGCAAGCTCCCACACCTTGGTGTGGTCTTTAATAAGGTCTTTAAATACTTATATTTAAATACTTTAATAATTTAAAATTTAATAATTTTAATAAATATATTAAATATTTAAATAAAGGTCTTTAAATACTTATTAAATTGGTTGTCAACATTTAAAGATCAAAAAGCTTCACATAAAGACAGTGTTCTGGTTTCTTCTGGAAAAAAAAAAAAAAAGAAAGTAAAAGTTCTGGCAACACTGCCCCGACATTTCCACTTGGCCATTTCCACTGGCTGGCATCGCTTAGATGGGGAACACAATCTTAGGTTTGCCAGTCTGGGCCTTTACCTGCCCATCCCCTGCAGGTATCTAAGTTGCTGAGCTAGAGGGAAAAAAAGGGTTTCTTTGCAATAAATGATAACACATACACCAATCGAATAAATGTCTGCATTCCTACAGAGCAGTCAACATGTACGAGAAATAACCCTTTCCCTCATCTGACCTCCCAAAGCAGCAACTTCTAATGGTTTCACCATTGGTACAGAGACCCTTGCATTGATGAGAAACCCTTCTGCGAAAGAAAGGAATCCATCTGACAAAGTGGATGTCCTCAGACAAATGCAAAGGGAGGAAACTCACCAGGAGAAGTGCGAGTGAATGAAAGAACCTCGAGGGAACAGGAGGGCCCAGTTTAGGTCGCACAGTGAAGGGGGTTCAGGTGACAGACCATTAGATATTTCCTCCTGGAATGCTGGATAATCAATTCAGGACACTCATCCAACTTCTTTTGCCCTGAAAGCAGGTGGTGGAAAGGCAGGGGCAATCAGAACTTGGGTCGCCAAAGCAAGGGCACAGGTGTAAAACTGGGGGAGATTGGCAATTTGGGGAAGAAAGAAGAAAGCAATACTGAACCGGGGAGATCTAGGTAGGAAAAGGGATTTTGTCGTTAGAGGAGTTATCTTCTTTCTTTCCGTATTTTTCCTCTCTTGGGAAGGAACCTGGAGAGCTTTGCTGGGAGAAGCCTAATAGGGGTGGAACTGGTGAGGAAAAGGGGTTTTCGATGGAGAGTTGGGGAAGGCGGTTGGAAAAATAAGTATTAGACGAGAGAGAAAATGGAAGGACTGAGCTGGTTGGTTATCAGTGGAAAGATCTTCCAAACAGGGGGACTCTTGGTGGGAAGAAAGAATTTTTGCTGGAAAGTGATCCTCAATGCAGGAGAAATCTGGGAAAGAAAAAATAATTTCTTTGCTAGAGGAAGCTCCTAAAAAGGAGCGGGAGGGGCGTAATCAAGGAGTCTGGGAGGGCTCTTTGGTTTTGCTGGAAGATCCTAAAAGGAAACAAATCTGCGTCCCCTAAAGGGAGGGGGTCTCTTCAGAAGGAAAGGAGATTTTAGCACCAGGGGCCTAGAAAGCAGAGGGCGAATGCAAGGCCAAGATGCAGAAAGTGCGGAGGTCGGGTAGGGCCCGCGGCGCGAGCTGGGGAGCTGTGAGGGGGCAGTTGGGGCCTCGGGGGCGGGGCGGGATAGGAAAGAAAAGTCGGCCCGGGCCTCTAAGGAGAGTCTTCTCCAAGGGGGAAGGGGCTGCGGGGATGCAGAAGGTGCGTGACGCGGTGCGAGGGGCACCCGCCGCGCCTGCTGCGCCCCTCGAAAGGGAGATTGGGCCCCCCTGAAGAAGAAATATAAACGAATTCGATTTTAAAAGGGGGGAGGGGTTGAAGAATGAGGAAGGGGTGGGAAAGGACGGGGTAGGGAGGAAGGGGAGGGGGGGCAGGGGCAGCAGCAACCGGGTTTTACCCGACCCTGGGGTCTCGCGCGCCGGGCCTCGTGCCTTGCGGGCCTGCCGGCAGCCGCCGCCTCCCCTTCGCCGCCCGCCGGCCGGCCGGCCGGCCGGGCGCGCACGCGCAGCCGGGCCCGCTCCTGGGGCTGCCCGCTCACCCGCAGCGCAGGCGCGCGTGCGTGGCCGCTAGCCGCCTCGCGGCGCCCGAGCTTCCGGCGCGTGCCGGCCGTCCGCGCATGCTCTGAGGCTATTAGGCCGGCGCCGAGGGGCGGGGCCCAGCGGGGGGCGGGTCTTGGCGTGGTCAGGTGACCAGTGGCGGGCGGGAAAGGAGGCGGTTGGTCGCCATTTTGGAAGGAGGGCGGTTGAAGGCGGGAGAGTGTGAAGGGGCAGCGGGAAAGGAGCTGCGTGGGGAGGGGCCGGGGCCCCCCACGACCCACACACCGAGGCAAAGAGTCGGGCAGCTCCAGCCATTGTTCCTTGAGAGCGTCGTTCGGACGCAGCATGGGGAGCTGCGGCTCCCCGCGGGCCGCTCTGAGCTGCAGCCTCCCGCGATGCAGGGGAGGGGGTTGAGAGTAGGGGCCGCCCTCGCATTGTCGTGGGGCCGAGCGAGGCAGTCCCCCGTGCTCCCGAGGGGCCACCGAGGCCTTCCTGGCAGTGGGTTGGGAAGATGTGGGGCTGCAGAAGCACAAAGCGGGACGCGATCTGCTCCGCCTTTCTTTAAGCAAACCCTCCCTGAGCCACCTGTGGGTCCGGCTATGTCCTGAGCTGTGCTGCCGGACAGAAGGAAACCGGGAAGAGCAATGGCCCGGGTGGAAGGTGGGGGCGTGCTGATCGGCCAAGAAGTCTGAACCGTGGAACGACTTCGAAGGGGAATTCATTCCTTAGAAATTGCGCACTGAAAACCTATGGAGACAGCAGATTTGTGGTTGCCTGGGGGCGGGAATGGGTATCGACTAGTAAACAAACTCGAGGGGATCTGATTGGGGTGATGGACCTATTCTGAAAGTGGGTTGTAGCAATGGCCGCACAACGTGGTGACTTTACTAAAAATCCTTGTATTTTACACTTCAAATGGGTGACTTTCATGTAACTTCTATCCCAATAAAGTTTTGATGTTTGAAAAAATTGATCCCTGGGGTAGGTAGAGCAGAGAGGAGAGGAAAAGGACTGGCATTCCACTTTTGGATTCCTTCATTCAACAAATATTGTTTATGGAGTTTCCGTTTTGTTCTGAAATACCGCAATATATGAGTCAAACATCCCTGCTCTGGTTTATGTTCTAGAGCAACGCTGTCTGGTAGAGATAGAATACAAGCCCCAAGTGCCAGTCACAAAGTTTTACATTTCCTGGTAGGCATATTTTTTAAAGGTTAAAAAAAAGTGAAATTAACTTTAATAATACAATTTAACCCTAAATGTTATTTCAACAGGTAATCAATACAAAAATTTTTAATGAGATAATTTACTTTGGGGGAGACTTTACAATCTGGTGTATATTTTACATTTACAGGACATCTCAGTTCAGACCAGCCACATTTCAAAGGCTCCATAGCCCAATGCGGCTAACGGCTTTGGTAATGAACAGCAAGCATACCTTTAGTGGGGGACAGGCAAATACTTTTAGAATGCAATGTGGTTATCCTTTTTGAAAAATGTAAGGAAAGAAGGTAGAGACTGTCCGAGGATTCTATTTTATATAGGTCAATAAAAGCCTCTCTGGCAAAGTTACACTGAGCAGAGACTGGAAAGCCATGAGGAAGGGAGCTATAAAAATATGTGGGGGAGGAGCAAGTGCAAAGGCCCTGAGGCAGGAAGAGGTGGGATCCATTTGAACAGCAGTGACCAGTGTGGTTAGAACGATGTGAGTAAAGGAAAGCGTAAACTAGGGGCATATTATGTAGGGCCTTGTAGGTTATGCAAAGACAGGGATTAAAAACCTGCCTTCGTTTTAGGAGGGATTCTTCATTTATATAGCAAACACTAAAAAATACTGAGTTTCAGCAGTGTGATCTCTTGGTGGAAGAAATGAGGACCCTGGCCAATGGGTAGATGAGAGTTTAAAGAACAGGACTTAAGCTCCTGAAGGAAACTGACATTTTCCTGTCCTTTGACAAACATTGATCACTTTATGGACAGAGACAAGATCCTTGCAACACATAACACAAAGAAGTAGCATTCAGAAATTATTTTAGAAGACTACAAGTTAATGCGACAGCCCAATGAACAAATAAAAGATATGAAGAGGCACTTCGTACAAGAGGAAACATAGGGAAAGGGGCCTAATTGTAGCAAGATTTTAATGCAAATTAAAACCACAGATATTAGGTCACACCCACCAGTTTGGCAAATTTTTACATTTTTTTCTATCACGCAGAGCAAGGGGAACTCACAGTACTGGTCATGGGTAAACTTGGTACAATCACAGTAGAGTACAAATTGAAGATATTGAATAAAATAAAAGATGTGATGTGTCCCATGCCCCAGCAATCCAGGGATTGACGGTAGAGAAACTTGCTCATATGCACTAGGAGATGTGCACAAGAATAGTCATAAGCAGCAGGTTTGTAATAAAAACAAACAAAAAAACCAACTTGGATTGGATGATTCTGGAACAGAAAAAGGACATTAGTGGAAAAACTAGTGAAATCTTAAAGACTGAAATTCAATGCAGGGGACACGGGTTTGAGCCCTGGTCTGGGAGGATCCCACATGCCGCGGACCAACTAAGCCCGTGTGCCACAACTACTGAGCCTGCGCTCTAGAGCCCGCGAGCCACAACTACTGAGCCCACGTGCCACAACTACTGAAGCCCACGCACCTAGAGACTGTGCTCTGCAACAAGAGAAGCCACCGCAATGAGAAGCCTGCGCGCCGCAACCAAGAGTAGCCCCCGCTCGCTACAGCGAGAGAAAAGTCCACGTGCAGCGACGAAGACTCAACGCAGGCAAACAAGAAAAAAAAAATTAAATTATTGATGAAAGTTAAACTAAAATTCGGTAGTCACATTAAACTTAAATGTTAGTGATTAGATTATCCTTTTTTACTAAATTTTGATTAAAATGTAGTAAATAAAAGTAAACAGTGAATTAAAATTAAATTTTAAATTATAAAATTACATTTTCCGTAGATGATGTTTTACAATTTTAATTCTACAATGAAAGGAATTCATGCAACATGTGTGTGGAGGTACCAAACGCAGGGCCTGGTGCATGGGAGATGCTCTGATGGGTGAGTGTCGAGGTAGGACGTGAGCTCAGGCTTAGAAGCTGGGGATGCTAACCTCTTGCCAGAGACCACACGCCATGGTGGAAGGAGCATGAGCTCTGAATCAAATATTTATCAGAAGCAGCAGCATCCCTGCCATGTGCCAGGCACTGTTTGAAGCCCTTTACATATATTAACTCACTTGAATCCTTATAAGCACCCTATGAGGCAGATAGTATTCTTATCCCCGTTTTCCAGATGAGTAAACTGAGGCACAGAGACACTCATCGAATCAATGGAGGAGTCAGGATCCAAAGACCTGGATTTGAACCCAGCCTAACCCACAAGCTATATGGCCTCAGTCGAACCTCAGTTTCTGCCCCACAGATTGAGGACAGCGACCCACTGTGTTGGAGGTCACAAAGAGAAAATGGGAATACTTGGAAGAAAGCCCTCACTGAATCCTAACATATGCTGAACATATGTGAATGGTTAAAGAGCCAGGAGGGAGGCTGGCAGTCCTGGCAGGGAAGAAGGCAGGAGCAAAGGTACTGAGGCCTCACCTTGAAGGCCGGGCCAGTATGGCTGTGTGGAAGTTGCTACAGGAGATGGGGAGTGAGGTGTGTTTGTGCCTGAATCCTGGATGCCTCCTGGAGCAGCCTTCTTCCTTCTGGTGCTTAGTGAGTGTGCCACTTGGTGGCCACAGGGCAGGGCACTCTTCTGGTAATGCTGGTTCCCATGGGTGGGGGCAGTGTGACTCTGAGGGGGGTCAGCTCCTTGGGTCAGGGCCTCCCACCCTGAAGACATGTCCCATTATCTCCGGTGGAGTCTCAGAATTCCCCCCAAACCCCCAGAGAAAACTCACCTCAATTTAGGAAAGCGAAATAGGTTGTAGAACTGGAAAGGACCAGAGATGTCATCTGGTCCAACCCTTTCAATATACGCAGATCAGGAGACTGAGGCCCAGAGAGGGCAAGGGACTTGGCTAAAGTTACACAGCAAGTCAGTGGCAGAAACAGGGCCAGATGCAGCTATGTTGACTCCTGGACCTGTGCTTTTTCCTCTCCCCCAGGTTTGTGTATGGGAGTATCTGGGTATTCACATGAATTGAACAGATGGGAGCAGGGGAGGGGAGCTGCCAGCCATATTGCACTAAAGGAGAATTGGGTGGTGCTTGCCTTGACAGTAAACAACAACCGCCATGCTATTAAATTATTTTTAAGTTTGACATTCAGCCATTTTACTGAATAAATGATTCAACCAAGTATTTCCTAAGTCTCTACTATATCTCCAGTAAGCTAAGCACCAAAGGAGATTATAGACAAAGACCCAAGAAATTGTCCCACCTTGTTAGGTCTTAATGTTTTTGTCCCCCCCTAAATTCATATGCTGAAACTTAACTCCCAATGTGATGGTATTAGGAGGTGGGCCTTTGAGATATGATTAGATCATGGGGGTAGAGCCCTCATGAATGGGATTAGTGCCCTTTTAATTTATTTTTTATTAAATTTTTTTTATTGAAGTATAGTTGATTTACAATGTTGTGTTAGTTTCAGGTGTACAACAAAATGATTCAGATATATATATATATATATATATATATATATATATATATATATAAAATGTTCTTCTTCAGATTCTTTTCCCTTGTAGGTTATTACAAAATATTGAGTATAGCTCCCTGTGCTATACAGTAGGTCCTTGTTCATTATCTATTTTATATATAGTAGTGTGTACATGTTAATCCCAAACTCCTGATTTATCCCTCTCCTTTCCCCTTTGGTAACCATAAGTTCGTTTTCTACGTCTGTGGGTCTCTTTCTGTTTTGTATGTAAGTTCATTTGTATCTTTTTATTGACTCCACATATAAGCAGTATCGTATATTTGTCTTTCTCTGTCTGGCTTACTTCACTTAGTATGATAATCTCTAGGCTCATCCATGTTTGGAGGCGATTAGATCATGGGGGTGGAGCCCTCATGAATGGGATTAGTACCGTTTTAAAAGAGACCCTAGAGAGCTCCCTCACCCCTTCCGCCATGCGATGTTATAGCAAAAAAAAAAAACCCAGCTGTCCATGAGGAAGCAATATCACCAGACATTGAATCTGCCGGCACCATGATCTTGGACTTTCCAGCCTCTAGAACTATGAGAAATACATGTTTATTGTTTATAAGCCACCAGTTTGTAGTATATTTGCTATAGCAGCCTGAATGGACTAAGACCCACCCTTTCCAGCTTCACAATTGTTGTCAGATAAGGTTGGAGAAGTAAAAAGAGCCACATAAAATAATAAAGAACAATGATCAAGGTTAGGATTGGCCATCATTAAAAATAACACTAGGCAAGTCTTTGCTGTACTCTGCCACACCTCCATCATCTTATAAGTGCATTTGTCCTTCAGTATCTTCTAGATGGACACCATCTCTTTTTATCTTTGAGTCTCCTGCAGTCAAACATTTAACAAATATTGAACACCTGCTCTGTGCCAGAATACCGCAGTAAACAATCAGACAATCTCCCTGGTCTCATGGAATTTATGTTCTTGTGCAGAAGACAAGCAATAAACAAGGAAAGAGATAACAAGTTAACTCCAAAATGAGGTGAGAGCTATGAAAGAAATGAACACGACAGTGTGATAGAGAGGGTCTGGGTGCTTTAGAACCTGGCTGTTCAAAGCACGGTACCCAGACCAGCAGCATCAACAGCTCGTTAGAAATGCAGAAGCTCAGGCCCTATCCCAGACCTCCTAAGGCAGGAATTGTTGCATTTTAGCAACATTCCCATGGGATTCATGTGTACCTTGAATTTTGAAAAGAACTGCCTTAGACGCATGATCCACGAAGACTTTTCAGAGGAGGTGGCATTTGAATGGAGACCTGAAGGTTAAGAATCAGGCTGTCAAGCAGAGGTCTAGAGCAAGAATTCCAGGCAAAGGGAACTTCAAGTACAAAGGTCATTATACCAAGTAGAGGTCTGAGGAGCTCAAAGAGGACCCGTGTGGCTATGGCAAGCAAGTTGAGGATACTGATGTGGTTAAAGAAGTGGCTGAGGGCCAACCAGAGCCTGGTGGGCCCTAGAAAGGAGTTTGGATAGCATGTGAAATCAACAGAATCCACTGAAGAGCTATATGCGAAGAGAGACACAATCTGATGGGCATTTACAAAAATGTCCCTCTGGGCCTGAGGGACTTCATACTGTGACAACTTAGCTAAGCTGGAACCACATTTCTCAGAATTCCCTTCCATATATGGTCTGGGTTAGGCTTGGCCAGAGGAGAAATCCACACAACATTAAGATTCATTCAGTGATTTTTTATTTTTATTTTTTTTTCGGAACACGGGCCTCTCACTGTTGTGGCCTCTCCCGTTGCGGAGCACAGGCTCCGGATGCGCAGGCTCAACAGCCATGGCTCACGGGCCCAGCTGCTCCGCGGCATGTGGGATCTTCCCGGACCGGGGCACGAACCCGTGTCCCCTGCATCGGCAGGTGGACTCTCAACTACTGCGCCACCAGGGAAGCCCCTCATTCAGTGACTTTTATCTAATGTTAATCCATGTTCAGATTTCCCACTCATCGTCCAAATATCTCACCTTAATAATATTAAGATGAATAATATTCCACGTGACAATTAGAGCTGTCCTAAGGTTGATCATACATAATTGCAAAAAAAAAAAATTGTTAGGGTTGGCAAACAGCATCTTCCAATGGTTTCTCCCCTTGGAGTGACCAGATTTTACACAACCAGCCCTAAACGGAATGGTGTGATGGGAAATGCACATCTCATGCCTGGAGATTGTGAATGAATTGACAAGCCCATGACAAGGGCATTGTTTGGTTTGAAAGCTTCCCCAGGTGGTCCCAGCGTGCATCCTGGTTTGGGAATCACTGCTGTGGCTGCAGGAAAACCTGCCTGTCTCAGAAGTCAAATCCTCACCATGCTCTCCCTGGCATGTTGGTGGATAAAGCTGCCCCTGGGGTCCTCTCCGCCTCCCACCCCTGCCTGACCTGCATGCAGACCACCTGCTTTTTTCAACAGGTCATGACAGTGCTTCTGATACTGGGATCAGGAAGGTTATCTGGTCACCGAAACTTTGGAAGGCGTGAGAATGCTTAGGAAGCCCAGGCAGAAAAGGAGAGTCAAGGGGTCGGGGGGGGGATGAGGGTGGGGTGCCCGGATTTGCACTCGGAAAAGTGCAGGCATTTGAGGAGAAGTCAATCAGTGAGGACACTGCAAAAGAAGAACCAGAGAAGTGGAAGGAAAACCATGAAAAAGTAAGCCCTGGTGAAGCGAAGGAAAAAGATGCTCTCCAGAAGGAATGAGGGGTCCACCCTGGCCACCGGTTTCTGCTCTCCACCCTGCTTTCCTTTCCTCACATTCATCCCTTGAGTCACTTCCTTCAAGCATCCTCAAAGCCCATGCCCCTCACAATCTGCAGTAGGCACGTTGCCAAACTCCGCCATCTGCCCCCCAAGCCAGCTGAACACAGCGAAAGGAAACCACCCAGCCAGCCTGGCATGTTTTACCTGAATCACAGAAATCACAGACCTCAAGGGGGCACAGGGCACTCTCTCTGTGTCTCTGGGGAGCTTGCTTTCGCTCCATCACAATAAGACTCTTTCCTTCCAGGCCTCCCACCCACCCACCCCTGCCATCCAGCTGATGGCCATGTCCCGTGCTTCTCTGTGCAAACTGAACCCGACAGTAGGGAACCCCCTCATTGCCTAGCCCGAGAGCCCAAGCCCCCTCATTTTCCCGTTGGTTACCAGTCGCGCAACCCTTGGGGTCCATCCTGTTTCTCAAGGACTGAGGTTATTTCCTTTCTTCTTTCCCTTCTTTCCTTCCTTCCCCATTTCCTCTTCTGCTGCTGCTTCTACTTCTCCTCCTTCTAACTCTCCTCCTCCTCCCCGCTTCCTGTACAATCTGGCCCCATGCCAGCTGCTGCAATCCTTTCTAAAAGGCAGATGGGGACCCTCCACCTCTTGGCGGGAAGAAGGGTCACAGTACTGCGGACAGATTTAGCTGCTACTGTCTTGTCTAAATGTGTTTAGGTGGTGACTGTTAGCTCCCTCCGTAGTAAAGGAATCTCTTCTCCTTGGCGAACAGCAACCTGAGACGTGATGCTTTGAGACCGTGTGAGCATCCTGCACCCCACCAACCTTTCCCCAGGGATGTTGGCATGTCATTCTGCCTTTCGCCTGGAACAACGTTTCCCAGCAGTTGACCACGTCAGAGATGATAGCAGCCTGAAGTCAAGTAGTCAGAATGGAGATGGACAAAGATGATGACTCTCGGTTTAATTGCAATGAAATCAATCCCTCACTGTGTAAGTAATGACTAAGTACGCATCTCTTTTGCTCATTCCATGAGGATGGGGGCCATGCAGGTCTTGCTCACTGTGTCTCCAGTACCTAAGAGGACCTTCCACTAACAATAATATAAAAGCACCAGGTAGTGTTCTAGCACTTCACATCCACTCCCTCATTGAGCAAGGAGAGTTGCTGCTATGCCCATTGTACAGATGAGGAAACTGAGGCACAGAGAGGAGACTAACTTGCTCAAGGCACAGAGCCAGTAGGTGGCAGAGCTGGGATATGAACCTGGAAGCCTCATTCCAGAGCCTACACTCTTCGATATCATACTCTCTGGCTTCAGAATGAAGCTGCAGGGCTTCCCTGGTGGCGCAGTGGTTAAGAATCTGCCTGCCAATGCAGAGGACACGGGTTCGGGCCCTGGTCTGGGAAGATCCCACATACCACAGGGCAACTAAGCCCGTGCGCCACAACTGCGGGGCCTGCGCTCTAGAGCCCACGAGCCACAACTACTGAAGACCACGTGCTTAGAGCCCGTGCTCTGCAACAAGAGAAGCCACCACAGGGCTGTTCACCACAACGAGGAGTAGCCCCTGCTCGCTGCAACTAGAGAAAGCCCGCGCACAGCAACAAAGACCCAATGCAACCAAAAAAATAGAAATAAAATAAATAAATTCAAAAAGAAGAAAGAAAGAAGCTGCAGTGCCACTCTGGAAAACAGTATGGAGGTTCCTCAGAAAACTAAAAGTAGAATTGCCGTATGTTCCTGCAATCTCTTTCCTGGGCATATATTTGGAGAAAACCATAATCGAGAAGATACATGCACCCCAGTGTTCATAGCAGCACTATTTATAATAGCCAAGACATGGAAGCAACCTAAATGTCCATCGACAGGTGAATGGATAAAGAAGAGGTGGTATCAATACATATACACGATGGAGTACTACTCAGCCATAAAAAGAATGAAATAATGCCATTTGCAGCAACATGGATGGACCTAAAAGTGATCATACCAAATGAAGTCAGACAGAGAAAGGCAAATACCATAAGATATCACTTATGTGTGGAATCTAAAATATGACCCAAATGAACCTATCAACAAAACAGAAACAGATGCACAGACATAGAGAACAGACCTGTGGTCACCAAAGGGGAGGGGGAGTGGGGGATGGAAGGATTGGGAGTTTGGAATTAGCAGATGCAAACTATTATATAGGGGATGGATAAACAACAAGGCCCTACTGTAGAGCACAGGGAGCTATAGTCAATACCCTGTGATAAACCATGAGAGTTTATCACAAAAGAATGTGCAAAAGAATGTATATATGACTGAATCACTTTGCTGTACAGCAGAAATTAACACAACACTGTAAATCAACTATACTTCAATAAAAACAGAAATCCTTTGAGACTATAATAATAAAGATATTCTCCTTAAACAAAACAAAGCAAATAACAGAAGAAACTGCAGTAAAAATTTATTGAATGAGTTAACGCTGCAGGGTGTGGAGAGGATGGGGGGTGGGGGAGTTTGGGAAATGTGTTCCAGGTCATTTCAGCTCCCTCTACTTCAAATCCTTTAAAGGGGGACTCTTGTCTCGTTTGCTGGGTTTTTTTTCAATGATGGGAAACGTCCAGCCTTCACAGAATGCGTTTTCTGAGCACGAGTAGCACTGGGCCAGCCTGGCAGATGGGTCCCTGCTCTGCCATGCCAGGTCCTTTAGGGCACAAGGCTCCAAGATTCCAAAGTGCAGCTCCTTCCATGAAGAAAAAAATTCAAGTGTGTCCTATGTCTGAGGCCACCCAGGATATTCATTTTCCTAACAGAAAACTCCAGATTCACAGATACTGTCCCTTCCTTAACCAAAGTCGTTGAAGTTTCCCTGTGTGGGGTCCAGAAAAGAGGAAAGGGTGTAACAAAGGCAATTTGGCCAAAGCCATCTTTGCGCAGGTGACGTGGGCGGCTGAGGAGGAAGTGTGCTTCTCTCCCTTCCACTAGTACCTCTCACCTTATTTCCTGAGATTCAGCAAGATCATCAACTGCTCTGAAATCAAGACCATTGTTCCTTGATTGCAATGATAATCATAGCTCTCACCAAAACATGGTCCAAGTTTCAAAGCTGTTGTTCTTTGTCCCTGCCATTCTCTCTTGAAATGTTAATTCAGCATCCCTGGAAGGGACATATTTTGTATTATTAGCAGCAAGCTACAAGCTGAATATCAGAATAAGAGTTTCAAGAGGAAGTTGTTGAGGGAAAGGTGAGAGATAATTTTGGATTTCTTTTGTCATTCAATAAATACTAAAATACTGGGTGTTGGGGATGCCCACACGTTCATCCTAGTGCTTAGCCTCTCCTTTGTATCAGTTAGCTACAGCTGTGTAAGAAACCATCTTGAAATTTAGTAGCTTAACACAACAACTTTTTCTTTTTCTCTCACGTGTATTTGGGTCGTCTAGACAGTTCTGCTAATCTGGGCCAGGCTTGGCTGACCTTGGCTGGTTTCACTCGTGAAGCTGCCATCATCCTCTGGCAGGTTAACTAGAGGCTGGCTGGTTTCGAATTACTTCAGCTGGGATGACTCAGTTCTTCTTTACCTCTCCCCCACATCCCTCCAGCAAGCTAGCCCAGGCATGTTCTCATGGCAAAGGTGGAGAAGAAGAGAGAGAAGAGAAATACTCTGAGCCTCTTAAGGCTTAGCCTTGGAATTTGTGCACTCCTGCTGTATTCTACCGGCTAAAGCAAGTTGTAAATTTCAGTTCAGGGGACGGGAAAAGAGACTCCGTCTCTCTTTTTTTTAATTTTTAAAAAATATTTATTTATTTATTTTGGCCCTGCTGGGTCTTAATTGCGGCATGCAGGATCTTCGCTGCAGCATGCGGGATCTTTAGTTGCGGCATGCATTTGGGATCTAGTTCCCCCATCAGGGATGAAACCTGGGCTCCCTGCATTGGGAGCGTGAAGTCCTGCCCACTGGACCACAAGGGGAGTCCCAAGAGACTCCATGTCTTGATGGGAGGAGCTGCGAAAGCACACCGCAAAGCGCCCGGATAAAGGGAGGGGTGGAGAAGGGCAGCCTCAAGGCAGGGAAGAGTGGTCCTTCTTATTTCTGCTTCTCCCATGAGCCAATGAAAGTCTGATTCCCATTGTCCACAGTTGCCTCATCTGCCCCACAGTCCTGTTATCTGACTTTAACCTTCACTTCTTTCTGTGAGTCCCTTAGGTCTCTTTTGGGGCAGCTCTATCCCATTCCTTACTCTCCAAGCCCCCAACCCCACCTCCACCCATCATTGGAGGCTGATGAATCCCCCTCCTACTTCAGGATAAGGCCGATTCCAGCTTCCCTGCCTTTTGTTTATTTCTTCCATCTCCTGTGGGAGGTGTTTGTTCTTGAATGCTCATGAGGGAGGGGTTCAAACTGGACTCCTCCCACTTTCTCAGATTCCCCCCTCCCCACAGCCCCAAGTTAGTCACCCTTCTACCTCCCTGTGGGTCAGTCCTCTTGTTTCCATCCCCACGTTTCCATCCCGGTCCAGGCCCCACCATTATCTCTTGCCCTAGACTAACATCACCGTTGCGGCCTCTCCCGTTGCGGAGCACAGGCTCCAGATGCGCAGGCTCAGCGGCCATGGCTCAAGGGCCCAGCCGCTCTGTGGCACGTGGGATCTTCCCGGACCTGGGCACGAACCCGTGTCCCCTGCATCGGCAGGCGGACTCGCAACCACTGCGCCACCAGGGAAGCCCGGTGTCTGGTTTTATTTTTTTTTTTTTTTTTTTTTTTTTTTTTTTTTTTTTTTTTGCGGTATGCGGGCCTCTCACTGTTGTGGCCTCCCCCGTTGCGGAGCACAGGCTCCGGACGCGCAGGCCCAGCGGCCATGGCTCACGGGCCCAGCCGCTCCGCGGCATATGGGATCCTCCCAGACCGGGGCACGAACCCGTATCCCCTGCATCGGCAGGCGGACTCTCAACCACTGCGCCACCAGGGAGGCCCCCGGTGTCTGGTTTTTAATCCTGGTTCTGCTGTTGATCTGCTGGGTGACCTCAGGGACCTGACTTTGCCTCTCTGTGCTTCAGTTTCCTCCTGCTGGAGACTGAATGTTTATTTCCCCCCCAGCCCTCAAACTCTGTATGTTGAAACTTAATCCCCAATGTGATGGTATTTGTAGATGGGGCCTTTAGGAGGTGATTAGGTCATGAGGGTGGCATTCTCATGTATGAGATTAGTTCCCTTAGAAAAGAGACCCCAGAGAGCTCCCTCACCCTTTCTGCCACGCGAGGACGTGCAAGAAGATGGCTGTCTGTGAACCAGGAAGCACCTTGATCGTGGACTTCCCAGCCTCTAGAACAGTAAGAAATAAATTTCTGTTGTTTACAAGCCACCCAGTCTATGGTATTGTGTTCCAGCAGCCTGAACAGACTAAAATACCTCTTCTATAAGACACCTCACTTCTACAGATTAGTGATGATAATAGTATCTGCTTATAAGGTTGTTTGCTGTAAGGATCCGAACAGCAACCTCATCTGAAGATCTGAAGCACTTGGGACTCTTCTGGTCCTGGAAATTGACAGGGATAAATGGCGATGATAGGATGGGGGTGGGGGGATTCATTCCATCCGATGTACTAGGTCTGTGCTCAGTATGTCACTGGTCCTCCCAGTGAGCCTAGGGGTCAGTTCCATTTTCCCGATGAGACAACTGAGGCGCAGAGAGCCTCAAGGTCACGGTTGCCCAAGGTCACGGTTACTGAATAACTGGGCCACGATTTGAACTGAGATCCATCTGATTCCTAAGTTTCTCTTTCTGACTGTGAGCACCGGCTTCTCCCTTGTCTCCCCGCTTCCCCTCTGACCCCCCAGTCTCTGCTCCCCAGTCCGCCAAAGGGAGGCAAAGAAGGGGTCAAGCTAATCAAGTCTCCCCCTTCCTAAGATTTTTCAGCAACATGACTCAGTCCAATGCATGATCCAAGATTGGATCCTATACTGGCGAAAACATGGCTATAAAGGACGTTACTGAAGGGAAGCGAGAGATTTGAATTTGTGGATTAAACAACAGTATTACTGTATCAGTGTTACAGTTCCTGATTTTGATAACTGTCCTGGGGTTTTTGAAGAGAATGTCTTTGTTCTGTAGCTCCATGCTGAAGTATTTATAGGGATCAAGGGACAGGATGTCTGCCGCTGCCTCTCAAATGTTCCGAAAAGAGTGAGATAAAACACATGTGGTTAAGTATTATTGACTGATGAACCTAGGAGGATGGGGTTCTTTTTACTCTTCTTGTTTGAGAAGAGTAAACTGTCAAAGAGTTCTGTAGTTTGATCTTATTTCAGGTGAAAAACAAATCAGCAAAAACACACTCTTCATTCTGCTCCTCAGTAGGTACCCATGAGAAAGGAAAATCTATGTCCACACAGACACTTGTACCCGAAGGTTCAAAGCAGCATTATTCACAGCAACCAAAAAGCAGAAACAACCCAAATGTCTATCAACTGATGACTGGATAAACCAAATGTGGTGTATCCCAACAGTAGAAATATTGTTTTATTGAAGTATAGTTGATTTACAATGTTGTGTCAGTTCCAGGTGCACAGCAAAGTGATTCAGTTTTATGTATATATATATATATATATATATATATATATATATATATATATATATATATCCTTTTCCATCATAGGTTATTACAAGATATTGAATATAGTTCCCTGTGCTATACAGTAGGACCTTGTTGTTTATCTATTTTATGTTTAAAAATTTTTTATTGCTGTATAGTTGATTTACAATGTTATGTTACTTTCTGCTGTACAGCAAAGTGAACCAGTTATACATATACATATGCCACTCTTTTTAAGATTCTTTTCCCATATAGGTCATTACAGAGTATTGAGTAGAGTTCCCTGTGCTATACAGTAGGCCTTTATTAGTTATCTATTTTATATATAGTAGTGTGTATATATCAATCCCAATCTCCCGTTTTATACCTCCCCCCTTGTAACCATAAGATTGTTTTCTACATCTGCGACCCTATTTGTGTTTTGTGAACAAGTTCATTTGTACCATTTTTTTAGATTCCACGTATAAGCAATATCATACGATATTTGTCCTTCTCTCTCTGACTTACTTCACTCAGTATGACAATCTCTAGGTCCATCCACGTTGCTGCAAATGGCATTATTTCATTCTTTTTTATGGCTGAGTAATATTCCATTGTATATATGTACCACATCTTCTTTATTCATTCCTCTATCAATGGACATTTAGGTTGCTTCCATGTCCTGGCTATTGTAAACAGCACTGCAATGAACATTGGGGTGTATGTATCTTTTCGAATTACAGTTTTCTCTGGATATATGCCCAGGAGTGGGATTGCTGGATCATATGGTAGCTCTATTTTTAGTTTCTTATGGAACTGCCATACTGTTCTCCATAGTGCTTGTCCCAATTTACATTTCCACCAAGAGTGTAGAAGGATTCCCTTTTCTCCACACCCTCTCCAGCACTTATTATTTGTGGACTTTTTAATGTCGGCCATTCTGACCAGTGTGAAGTGATACCTCATCGTAGTTGTTGTTGTTGTTTTTTTTTTTTGGCTGCACCATGTGGCATGTGGGATCTTAGTTCCCCAACCAGGGGTCGAACCTACGCCCCCTGCATTGGAAGTGTGGAGTCTTAACCACTGGACTGCCAGGAAAGTCCCCTACCTCACTGTAGTTTTGATTTGTATTTCACTAATAATGAGCAATGTTGAGCATCATTTCATGTGCCTATTGGCCATATGTATGTCTTCTCTGGAGAAATGTCTATTTAGGCCTTCTGTCCATTTTTTGATTGGGTTGTTTGTTTTTTTGTTATCAAGTTGTATGAGCTATTTGTATATTTTGGAAATTAAGCCCTTGTCAGTTGCATCATTTATAAATATTTTCTCCCAATCCATAGGTTGTCTTTTTGTTTTGCTTATGGTTTCCTTTGCTGTGCAAAAGCTCATAAGTTTGATTAGGTTCCATTTATTTATTTTTGCTTTTATCTCTATTGCCTTGGGAGACCCAACGGGGAATATTATTCAGCCATAAAAAGGAATGAAGTTCTGATTCATGCTACAGCATTGGTGAACTTTGAAAACATTGTGCTGGGAATTCGCTGGCAGTCCAATAGTTAGGACTCTGCGCTTTCACTGCCAAGGGCCTGGGATCAATCCCTGGTTGGGGAACTAAGATCCCACAAGCCATGAGGGGTGGCCAAAAAGAAAACATCATGCTAAGTGAAAGAAGCCAGACACAGAGGCCATATATTGTAGGATTCCATTTATATGAAACGTCTGGAATAGACAAATCCATAGAGATAGAAAGCAGATTCGTGGTTGCCTAGGGTTGGTGGGGAGGGGGACATAGGAAGGACTGCTAATGGTACAGGATTTCTTCTTGGGGTGATGAAAATGTTCTGGAACTAGATAGTGGTGATGGTTGCACAGCCTTGTGAATATACAATAAACCATGGAATGGTCCACTTTACATGAATAAGTTTTATGGTATGTGAATTGCATAGCAGTTAAAAGTAATAACGACAGTGACAACAAACCCTTCAATGACTGTGTATGGCTTTTGGGATCAAACCCCAAATCCCCGGTGTAAGGTCACCCAGTCCCTAAGCCTCTCTCAGCCAAGCTCTCAAGACTCCAGCAGCCCAACCTGCCTTCTTTCCCTGCCGCTGCCACCTCTGGGGCTTTGCACCTGCCCTTCCCCTCCAACCTTGTCTGACTAACTCTACTTATCTTGCAAGTCTTAGCTTACAACTGACTTCCTTCACGATGTTGCCCCTTAATCCCCAGAGTCTAAGTCACCGGGTTCCCAAAGTAGCATTTGGGATGATTTCCAGGTGACTTTTTTTTTTTTTTTTCTTTTGCTGTACACGGGCCTCTCACTGTTGTGGCCTCTCCCATTGCGGAGCACAGGCTCCGGACGTGCAGGCTCAGCGGCCATGGCTCATGGGCCCAGCCGCTCCGTGGCATGTGGGATCTTCCCAGACCGGGGCACGAACCCATGTCCCCTGCATCGGCAGGCGGACTCTCAACCACTGTGCCACCAGGGAAGCCCTCCAGGTGACATTTTAATTGTTATGCATTTATTTTAAAGCACGTTGGGGAAAAAAGGAACTGGCCCTTCACACCTGTGACTTCATGACTATTGTTCCCTGGGATCAGCCTAAGGTAGCCCCAGGGGAACCCATCAAAGGAAGAAAAAAAGTTGGTTGAATGAACAAGGAACAAATTTTATTTTATTTTATTGAAGTATAGTTGATTTACAATGTTGTGTTGATTTCTACTGTACAGCAAAGTGATTTGGTGATACATATATATTTTTTCATATTCTTTTCCATTATGGTTTATCACAGGATACTGAATATAGTTCCCTGTGCTATACAGGAGGACCTTGTTGTTTATGAGAGAACACATTCTCAAGGTACAGACAATAGAGGCAGTACTCGGCAAAAGTTGTGAAATAGACCTTTAGGAATAATAGAAGTGGGGAAACCCCGGGGGGCTGAGTTAACTCCACCTGACCTCCCATAGCAGCCGTCACGCTAGTATCTGTCACACTGCGAAGTGATTTGTTTTATGTCTGTCTCCCGCACTGGGGTGTGAGTCCCATGAAGGCAGGGCTGGGCCTGGCTCTTCCCCGCTGTTTCCCTAGCACTGCCCGTGCAGGGCGGGGCATGGAGCAGGTGCTCAGACAGGGTGTGCTGAATAAACTGAGGCCAAGCTGTTCCGGACTGTGGACTACCCCCAAGGGCACTAGGGAGCCTTAGGAGGGTTTCAATCAGGGGAGTGTCCAGGTTGATCTGTGCTTTACAAATTCCAGGCCCCCTTTCTACTTTGCACCCGGAAAATCCACATGCCTCCCCGTCTGACCTTTCCTATCAGACTCCTCTTTACCCTTCTCCTCCTCCAGGAAGCCTTCCTGAACTGCAGGCTGGGTCAGGTGCCTGCTCTGGGCTTCCACAATCCCCCACCTTCCCCCATCACAGCCCTGTCTACTCTGGGGGTGGGTCTGTATCCTCCAGAGACTTGTGAGATCTCCACCAGTTCTGCCCTAGGCTCTCAGGACCCACTCCAGAGCAGGTGCATTGACTGGACCCCTCTCCACTGCCATGTCCCCAGATCTCCCTCCATTATTTTCCTCCACCAGTCCCTCCCTAGCTGTATTTGGATCCTCTCCTCGTATACACTGCCATGTGTATTATTTTTAAAATCGTGTGCTTAACACCACTGCTTTCTCACCATTTAAAATTTAAAAACAATTTTTGTGTCCTGAAATTGACTGTTGTCACCATTTAAAATGTACAATTCAGTGGCATTAAGCACATTCACAGTGTTGTACCACCATCACCACTATCTAATTCTCGAAATTTCCCATCACCCCCAAAGGAAACCCTATGCCCATGTAGCAGTTACTAGCCACTCCCCCCTCCCCCCAGGCCCTGGCCACCTCTGCGTTCTGTCTCTATGGATTTGCCTCTTTAGGACAGTTCATATAATGGACTCACCCAATATGTGGCCTTTTGGATCTAGTTTCTTACACTTAGCATCATGTTTTCGAGGTTCCATGTCATAGCATGGATCTGTTCCTTTTTGTGGCTGAATAATATTCCATTGTGTGGATAGACCACATTTTGTTGATTCATTCATCTGCTGGTGGACATCTGGGTTGTTTCTACCTTCTGGCTATTGTGAATAATGCTGCTGGGAACATTCATGTACAAGTTATTGTTTGAACACCTGTTTTCAACTATTCTGGGTATACACATAGGTGTGGCCATGTAGTAATTCCAGGTGCAACTTATGGAGGAAACAGCAAACTGTTGTCCATATTGGTGGCCCCTTTACCCACCAGCAGTGTGTGAGGATTCTGATTTCCCCACATCCTTCCTAACACTTGGTATTGTCCCTTTTTTGGATTATGGCCATTCTAGCAAGGGCGAAGTGGCCTCTCATGGTTTTGACTTGCATTTCACGAATAACTAATAACCTTGAACATCTTTTTATGTGCTTCTTGGTCATTTTCTCACTACCTTTTGCAAACTGACCTCAGCTCCTACCACCTTGCTAAAGCCATTTTCCCAATATTCACCAGTCCACTGGCTTCCCTTTTTAAAAAATTTTTTTAAAATTTAGTTTATGGAAGAATAGTTGATTTACAATGTTGTATTAATTTCTGCTGTACAGCAAAGTGATAAAGTTATTCATATATATATATATATACTCTTTTTCATACTTGTTTCCGTTATGGCTTATTACACAATATTGAATATAGTTCCTTCGGCTATACAGTAGGACCTTGTTGTTTATCCACTGGCTTATCTTAATTCCCATTTTTTCCCGTCTCTCAGCAACTCTGGAGGCCTTCCTCTCTCTCCCACCATGACCTACCCATTCTTGGTCTTCCTCTTCTTTTTCTGGAGAGAGATGGGGGACCTTGGGCCAGTTATTTAACTTCTCTTTGCCTCGGTTTTTTCATCTGTGAAATGAGACCGCTAACTATTTCGACTTCTTGGTTGTTGTAACAATTCAATGAGCTTAGAAGTGTGCCTGATGATTACCTAGTAACGATCAGGGAATTATTTAATGGTGAGAGGAGTAGGAGGGCTGAGGGCAGAACATTTCCTCGTGAAAGGTACTTAAAAAAATTAAAAAGCTGGAGGGTGAAAAAATAAAATAAAATTTAAAAGCTTGCCCTGATACAGAATTTTAGGAAACACCATCAGAAATTCTTTTATTAAAAAAACCCCCACAAGAATATTACTCAGCCATAAAAAAGAATGAAATAATGCCATTTGCAGCAACATGGATGGACCAGGAGATTATCATACGAAGTGAAGTAAGTCAGACAAAGACAAATATCATATGATATCGCTTATATGTGGAATCTAAAAAGAAAAAAAGAAATACAAATGAACTTATTTACAAAACAGAAAGAGATTCACGGACATAGAAAACAAACTTATGGTTACCAAAGGAGAAAGGGGAGGGGGGTAGGGATAAATTAGTAGTCTGGGATTAACATATACACACTACTATATATAAAATAGATAACTAATAAGAACCTGCTGTATAAAAAAATAAATAAAATTCAAAGATTCAAAAAAAATCTGCATTAAGCTTCTTATAGCTTTTAAAACAATGCATCAAAAGACAAAAAAGTTTTTAGGGGCAAGTGTCATATGGTGGTTAAAAGTATGAACTTTGGGGCTTCCCTGGTGGCGCAGTGGTTGAGAGTCTGCCTGCCGATGCAGGGGACACGGGTTCGTGCCCCGGTCTCGGAAGATCCCACATGCCTCGGAGCGGTTAGGCCCGTGAGCCATGGCAGCTGAGCCTGCGCGTCCAGAGCCTGTGCTCCGCGGCGGGAGAGGCCACAACAGCGAGAGGCCCGCGTACCGCAAAAAAAAAAAAAAAAAAAAAAAAAAAGTATGAACTTTGGAGAAGGGCTGCCTGGGTCCGAATCCCTGTGACGCCTGATGTGGGCAATTCTATAACTCTCTGTGCCTCAGTTTCCACAGGCGTAAAACGGGAGGCTGGTAGAAGCTGCTAGGATCTTTCTGGGCATTCACCGAGTTTATCTATGTACCTGGGTTGGCAGCTCCAGCTCTGGCTGGTAGGCGTTAACTTAGAACATCTCATAGCCGGTCAAGTTTTCACTCCAGGCCTGGGTGACTTTCCCAGCCATCTAAAAACAATGTTTCACAAACCCTGTAGCGAACTTATACACAGGAAGTCTTAACAAGTAAGATCCATAACAGGTCAAATCTCAGCTGCAGGAAGTCGTTCTCATTCTCTGCTCCAGATCTCCCGGAACACAGAGGAATAATAAAAGTCAAAACCCGGACAACTCTCCCTTCTGCAGGTCAATTCCGCCAGCGTCGTTGTCCGGAGGAGGCAGGCTTCCCTTCTTAAAGGGGCCTCTCCTAGTTTTGACTTTCTCTTCTCTCTCCTAAGAGGGCCTGGCTGGTTTCTCCTCCTCATCCCCCACTTAGCATCTCTCAGGAAGCGGCCCCTCCCTCTCCGTTGGGATGTTAAATACTGCAGTGATTACTAATAAATAAAGCCACTCTTCATTGAATCTGGATTTCTGTTGGTCCTGAGTACGTGAAGCAGCTCAATTCCCCAAATACCATTGTGGGTTGTAGGGGGCGCAGGTCGGGGGTCCATGGCCTCTATAGCCAAGTCAAGAATTTTCCTAGGGGCCGTTGCTTCGAGGTACGTGGATGAAAAGGGAGAGTTCTCAGAACTTACTATTTGTTTACAAGTTTCTAACTTTACAAAGGTCCAAATAGATCTACCCTCCACGCACCCCGGTCTCCCTCCCCACAGACGCTGCAGTTACCAGTTTGTTTCTGCTTTCGAAGATATTCTGTGCGTTTAGCGAGCAGCAGCTTAGATATTCTCACCTCCCCCTTAAATTATTATACACTCTTCTTCCTTCATTGCCTTTCCCCCTTAACTGAATTCATAGCTTATTCCGCGTCGGTTCATGTATTACTTCCTCATTTTACGGTTAGGTCATGTCCCCCTGTGGGCCAGACCACAGCTTATTTAATGAGTCCCCTATCCATGGACAGCTAGGTTGTTTTCGGGTTTGTTTATCCTTACCACTTTTTTATGAAAACAGAAACAATGTTCCCTACCCCCTTGGTTACCATTTATCAAGAAACCTGCGGAAGCCTCAACCTGCCCGCCCCCACTGCCAGCCTCCACTTAGAGTATCCCCATCTCCAGGGTTCCAGTGCTTGGGCGGCGCGTCTTACGTGGGTTGCCTAGCTGAAGCTGTCAGGCGCAGGCCGGGGCCCTCTGGCGCCCCGCCCCGCGGCCGGCCCGCAGTCGGGCCGATTCAAATCCAGCCAATGGCAGCGTGTAAACAAACACAGGCCCGCCCCACGATGAATAATTCCCTGGGCCAGCGCGAAGCCTATTTAACTAGGCGGGGGATGGGGGCGGGACGGAGATGTGGCCCCGCCCCCCGGCGTGGGCCAACGGGCGACTAGGCCCCGCCCCCCGCCCCTGCCGCTCTGAGGACCCAAGGTCCGGGTGGGCTTGTAGCTGTCTGATTTGCCGCCGCTCGCGGTCTTGGCGCTCCAGGAGAGCCAGTGTAGCTGCGTGCTGGAGTAGCACTGTCCCGCTGTACGAGCCATCTTTAAAGGGCGCGGTCAGAGGGCGCAGGTCGCTCCGGAGGCAGTGCTCTCCTAGTCCTCCTATTTTTCCCCTCCTGGCGGCTAGAATTCGGATCCTGGAGAGGTCTTTGATGAAAACTTTCCCCTGAAGTCGGATTGAACGAGAAGTGGAGGGACCAGCAGGGGTGTTTTGGGCAAGGCTTTTTCTTGCTTTGTTCCTTCTTGTTATTGAAGTGTTACATGCCTCCAGAAAAGTGCACGGATCCTAAGCGTGCTGCTCAACTGAAAACGAAAATCACCCGTGGAAACAGCTTGCCAGATCAAGAAACAGAACTTGGGTTGGCCAAGTTTTAGACTTTGCAGTTGCGGGTGCGAGGGAGGAGCCGCGAAGGCCGTTCTTTTGACTTTCAGAGGCACAAACGACTTGTTAAGAAAGAAAGGGAGGGAGGGAGGGAGGGAGCAAAAGGAAAACCACGCCTCTGTAGAGAACCGGGAATCAGGCCAGGCTCTGGTCAGGCTCCCTCAGGGTAGGAACTGGGCTGTTGGACGGGTAGGAGGTGTAGGAGTCAGAGATAAAGGGTATTAGGATCTGGTTGGGAGAGCTGAGGGTGGGGTGGGGAAGGACTAGAAATTGGAGGGGACTAGAAATTTGAGGGGTTAGAAAATGCGCTGGTACTGGGGGTGGGAGAGGGGAGGTTTCTGAGCTGGAGGGTTGGGAGGACCAGGGGGACTTGGAGCCGGTGGGCTAAAAGTGGAACAAGGCATCACAGCCCCTGGGAGAGGGCAGGTTAATTCTCCAGTGTCCTGGACTTTCCACAGCAAATGGGTTTCCTGCTGTTCCTTTTCAGCTGCACGGTTATAATTAAAACAGTCCATTAAACGTTGAGATGAGGGGTCCAGAAATCCAAGCTCATTCAGCAAATATTTGTGAGGTGTCTGTCTCCTGCCCAGACCTATGTTAGGAGAGAGAAAATATCATGACCTATATGGGATTAAGTTCCATATTGGCAGGCAAGGACCCTGTGTCCAGAGCCCAGCTGAGCACAGAGGTGTAGCGTATTTGGTAGATGAGAAAAGGTGGGTGCATCTTCTCCCGTCCTAATTTCTTGCATCTGGATGCTGCTCTGTCCCTGTCCCATAAGAGCTTCTATGTGCCTCGTCCCATTTCATCCTTTCCATGGCCTTCATAACGTCTGAACTCGGGACAAACAGAGCTGGGTTTGACTCCCCGGCTCTGTGACATTGATCCGGTTTCTTACCCTCCCCGTACCGGTTTCTCCACACAAAAAAGTTAGAATTGAGGTTTAAATGAGAGTCAGCGGCTGGCCCAGGGGTTGGTATTAACAGTTGTCAGAGTGTTTATCAAAGCGAAGAGTTAGTTAGGATTACCAGCTTAATGATGTGTTCGGGGGAGATAAACAGATGGCTGCAATGCATCAAAAACAGATGGATTTGATGGATGGATAGATGCACAGATGTGTGATTAAGCTAGTAGAGTAGGATGCTGATGGTTGAATCTAGGTGGTGGGTATTTATCCTCTTTCTTCCTCTTTTCCGTATTTGAAAATGTTCAGAATAAAATGTTGCGGGGCGATGGATTTTGGTGTCTGACTATACGGTCCCATTTTACAGATGAGAAAATGGAGGAGCTGGAGAAGTGACTTGCCCCAGGTTCATGTGGTGACTCGTAACAGAACATCTGGGATTAGTCCCTCCCCTGGCTGGGTATCCCTGGGGCAAGTTGCTGAACCTATCTGGGTCTCACTGCCAACCCGATTCTGAACCTGGAACTTACAACTTACATCTGATTTTCAAAGGGCAGGGGTGTGTCACCCCCTAAAGAATAGCAGGTCTCTTCCTATTTGGGCCCATATAGACCCCTCCTCTGGCCTTGGACATTTGACCTCCCAGGCCTTTGCCAGCCATGGCTAGATTGGGGGCTTCTTTCACACCCATGCCCATTCCAGGCCGCCTGGCCTCAAGACCATCTCCTAAGAGGTCAGGTATGCCTGTGGAAAGGTGGGTGTTATCTCATTGCTCAGCAGATCTTTCTTGAGCCCTTATTAAGTGCCAAGCACTGTTGTGGGCTGTGTGTTGGGGGGGTGGGGGGGGTAGATACCATAATGCACCTAAGAAGCCTGGAACCTGCTACAGAGGGCAGGGGAAACTGATTTGCTTACTTGCTCATTGTCTGTGTCCCCTAATCGACTGTGAGCTGCGGAATGGGGGTGGGGGGTAGCGATGGGGCAGGAAACAGGGTGTTCTTGGTCACTGCTATATTCCTGGCACACACTGGATACCCATAAACAATACTTCCTGTATGAATGAATAAACTTGGACAGTCACCCCCCCGCAATGCCTCAGGTCTGCTACCTTTGAACCCCAGTCAGTTCCCTAGTTCCGAGTCCCCCAGGGTTGGCAGTTATAACAAAGAGACATCAGTGCCACCCAGCTCAGATCAGGTCCCACTTCCCAGTTGCGTGACCTTGGGCAAAACGCTCCCCCTCTCTGAGCCAATTTAGTTTTCTACACTGCAAGGTGGGAATAGCTAAAGGTCTCTAGATGGGAGTTCCTGGAGGTCTCTTCTTGGTGAAGACTGGAAAAATGGCATCCAGGTAAATGAATACCCAAGGTGTAGCCCAGTGGCTCAATCTTAGCAAATGGAAGGGCAAGCTGCACAAAAATAATGTCCTTGTATGTTGCTGTTCCTGGAAGGGTCACATACCTCAGTGGGCCATGGATGACTACTATAACTATATGAGTTATAGACTGACCACTGTCTTATGTTTGGGGCAACACGTGTTCACTTCTGGAATTGATCAAGTTTCCTTTTTCTATAATAGTCAAGAATAACAGCACTTATCTGGCACTTCCTGTCCGATGCTGCTCTCCATGAGAACATTTTCTCCTAATGACCTTATGAAATGAGGCCTATTAATTATTTCCTCTTGGAAATGGAGGCACGGAGAGGTGAAGTAATTTGTCCAAGGTCACACAGCAAAGAAAGTGGCAGGATGTGAAGCACAGGCTCACTGGTTTGAGTCAGCACGCTTAACCTCCGTGGTCTCTTAAAGAACATGCGTAGTGCCACCAAGATGCCAGGATCAATTCTAAAGCTTAAAACAGATCTCAATCACTCATTTATTCAACACACATTTATTGAGCTGCTTCGGTATACACATGGCTTTTCCAGGGCACCGGGGAAACAGAAGGTAAGAAGAGACCAGAATATAAGTCCCCTTGGCCTGTGCGCCCCGGCAGGGTAGCTCCGAGCTGTCTGGGTGCTCGATGGGCCCCGAGCAAGGCGCAGGGCACACAGCAGGCGCTCAGCAAGCGTTCCCTGAACGAACGCGCTAATCGAAGTGTCACGCCCGCAAGGCGTACACGGCCCCGCGGGGCGGAAACAGACCCAACGCCACCGAGGCGTCCCGGGGCTTCTGGGAGTCCCATCTGCGCGGCCCCAGAGGCCTCGAGGAGGCTCTAAGACAGGTCGGACCCACGTCCCCGGCGCCCTCCCCGGGGCGTAGCAGCTCAAAAGACCGATTGAGGTGAGTGAGCGAGCCGCGTTCGGAGTCCCGGCCAGTAGCCCCAAAGCACCCCCCGCCCCCGCGCCTTCCACCCTTTTGGCTCCGACTCCCGGCTCCTTCGCGATTCCACCTGCGGGGCCTCCCCTCTCCTCCAGCCGCGACTCTCGCTACCTTTTCGAACCTTCGGCGCTCCCCCTGGTCGCGTCCTCCCGCCCGCTCCCCAGACGGGCTGGGCGCCCGGGATACGGGAGGGCGAATCCCTTTAGCCTTTCCCCCTAATCCGGAGCATCGCTCGATGCAGTCGGCAGACTCCACAGTAGCCTGGGAAGGCACGCCCCCGAACCCCCGGGACTAGGGCTGGGGAGGGGGCGGTGCCGGAGCGGAGGTCACCCTCCCGGGGCGTTCGTAGACTCCCATTCGTTCGCGGGCCCGCAGCTCGAAGCCCAGAGCCGAAGCTGGTTTGCTGAGTCGCAGGGCGGGGCCTCCCCCAAGCCCGTCCCTCGGCGAGGGCGGAGGGAGTAGGAGGAGGAGGAGGAGGAGGAAAGGGGGGGAGGAGCACAAAACCTGTAAGGTTTTTTTTTTCTTTTGCACGTAATTAAAAAATATTTTTCTTTTTTTTTTTTTTTTTTTTTGCAAACCCGAGGGGTCCCGCCCGGAGCGGGCGCCTGTCCGGGGCGCCCGGTCCGCGGCGCGGGGCGGCGGCAGGGGCCTGGCGGAGGCTGCCGGGCGGCCGCCATGCGATCAGGCAGTGCGCTGACCGGCCCGGCCGTTCGGCCCCTTCTGGGTCCTCCCTTTGCAGCCCGTGCGGGGCCGTCTCGGAGAGCACGCGTCGACGGCTGCTCAAACATCAGGGTGAGTTTCTCACAATGTAGCAATTTCTCTTTAAATCTCTTAACTCTCTCTATCTGCGAGTCGGGGCTGTGACAGGGCGCAAAAGCGAGGGGGGAGTGGGGGTTGGCGGCGAGGAGCCGCAGCCGGGGCCGAACCCACTCCCCCGACACTCACACACTTAGCCCCCCAACCGGGGCGCATCGCCCGCTGCCTCTTTTTCTGTTCGGCGCCCACCACCCACGGCAGCCCCCCCTCACCCCCCGCGTCTCTCCATCACCGCCGCCCCGATTCTGCGGGGACCCCCCCCCCCACCCACCCCGGGCTCCCCTGCCCAAACCCGGCGCCAGGTGCCTCCCCGGCCCTCCCGCCGGCTGCCGGGGATACAATGGAGCGGCGAAAAAACGAGACCTAACGTCCCACGGAGGGAGGGGTGGGGAGACCCCCTCCCCCGGGCGGGGGGGCCCCCCTCCCCTCCCCTCCCCTCCCCTCCCCTCCCCTCGCCCTGCTCCCTGCCTTTTGGGGAAGAAGAGGGCAATGGGGCAGCGGATGGTGGTTTCCCGGCCGGAGCTGGCGAGCCTTCCTCTCCCCCTCTCGCCCGTCCCCTGCGCTCCCTTCTCAGATCCCTCCGGGGGTGCCGGAGAAAAACGGGGCCTCCGGCCTGCTGGGGAGGGATGGATGCGGAAGGAAGCCACTGGGTCTCCTCCTCCCCACTGCCCCGAAACAATGAAAGGAGTTGACTTGGTCCCCCACCCCCCAGCAATGAAAGGAGTTGACCCCCGCCCCCGCTAGCTGGTTGTTCCCGGAGGGGGCCGCTACGGGGGGTGGGGGGAGAGGGAGGTGAGCCTTACCCCTGTCACCTGCGAGATTTGGGGCGGCCCCCCATCTCCACCCCCTCGGCCTAGCAATGGGAGGCACCAGGCCCAGCCCGGGCACCGCGCTCGGGTGTTGACCTTTAGCCAAAGACAGCCCTTTCCCTGTGGTGAGCCCGGACGAGCCGGGCCTGAGGCCTCCCCGGACCCCTGCGGAGGGCGGCCGGGCCGCGGGCCCCCGGAGGGAGGGATGGAGCAGGAGGGCGGAGGGATGGAGCCATCTGGCTTTCCCATCCCTCGCTGCCCCTCGGCTGCTTCTCCGGCTCCTGTCACGGGCGGCCGCGGGGAGACCAGGGACCGCGGTCTGCCCAGGCCTTGGTCCGAGGCCAGCGGCGAGCGGGGCGAGCAGCCGCGGGCGGGCTCGGGAGGCAGCGGTGATTGGAAGGCACGGCGGCTCCTTCCTCTCCGCACGCCTTTGTTTTGCTTTGTGGTTCTGAGCAGCTGAACTTCCCGGGAGGTGGGGTCAGAGGCCGCTGTGTCAGCTCTCCCCGGAGGCCGGGGTGACAGGTCCCAGCCCTCTGGTGTACGCGGACCGGGGCTCCTGCCCGTGCTCGGCCTTCTGCCCGGACAGGCAGCCCCTTTTGTCACACAGCCCTCCGATAGTCTAGATCTGGGGATGTATTGAGGGTTTGCTTTTCCCTCACACCTCCTTTCCCAGGGCGCTTGTCGGGGAAACAGTTTTTAGAAACACCCCCAGACTTCACGGCCTGAGATTTCTGAGAAGTGCTCTGTGCTTTCACACCTCTCCCCTCGCCTGGGGTGGGGATGGGGGCCTCAGTCAACGCCGACCTGCTAGGGTGGTGGGAGAACAGGGGAGGAGGACAGCTGAGGAGTCACCCCCTTCCCATGTGCCAGCGTCCAGTGAGACTTAAGGGGTGTGCTTAGCTACAGCCCCCCTCCCCCAGAGCTCCCCCACTCCTGGAAGGTGGAAATAACATCTCCTACCCAGAGAGCATTAGGGATTGGCTACTGTTAGGTGCGCTACCCACTGGCCCCCACCCGAGGAGGAAGTTGGGTCAGTTATGTGATTCCCATTTTGCAGACAAGCTAATGGAGGCTCAGAGAAGCTAAGTGACTTGCCCGGGGTCACACAGCCCCAATCTGTAACCGTCTCAAGTTTTTCCAACTCAGCTCAAAACTCTTAGGTTCTCCTGTACCCCTCTTTGGCAATTTGTCCCTTTGACTTCAGTTGAGTCTCAAATGTAGATAATACCAGGAAGGAGCCGCCGAATCCCCCCCAGCCCCCAGCCCCCCGAGTGATCGTTTGGGGAAGGAGTAAGGAGCATCTGGAAGCTGGGCTGAGGGCAGGATGCTTTCACCTGTGGCTGGAGCAGAGCGTTTGCCTGCAGGAGCTGAGGATTGGAGGTGTGGAGTCAGGAGAAGGGGGGCCCCAGGCCTCGCTGTCTGGGGTTTGGGGGGCACTTGGTCGGTGGCCCCTCTGTCATCCTCTTCCTCTTCCATCTGAGCTGGGACTCAGCCCCGCTGGGCGGGAATCTGAGCTGCCAGGGACCTTCGTCGTCGCTCTGCCCTGTGACCCTCCGTGGCGCCGTGATGTAGCTGGCAGAGAACTCCCCTGTCCGTTCTCCCCTGGGCCTGGGTGGCAGACTCCCTGTCCCACTCTGTAACCTCAGGCACTAGATTCAACTCACTAGTCCTCAGTTTCCTCATCTGCAGGTGGGGATCAGCAGAGCTTCCTTAACTGACCTTGCGGTGACTGAAAGTTTTATCCAAGCGTGTTATTTTTATTTCTCCTTCAGCATATGGGGATATGGCAGGCCTGTAGGGTGGGGAGGAAAGTTGGGTGCTGGGTATTTTAGGGTGAATGGCAAAAGGCATCTGCCTTGGAGGAATTCCCTGTGGTGGTGGGTGAGGGCAGGCAGTAAGTAAGGAGTTCTGCTTTGGTGACCCTCCATCTCCAGCTCTCTGGGACCCCACCCCTTCAGCAGCCTCCAGCTCTCTGGGACCCCGCCCCTTCAGCACTTACTGGTGCCAAATACACATTTGGTGGCGGGGGGGGGGGCGGGGGGAGGAGGAGGAAGGGCTGGGGAGGGCCCAGCTTACCCAGTGAGGGGGGCAATACGGGCGATCTTGTCATTTTACAGATGAGGAAACTGAGTCCAGCGGAAACCTGTTCCATGGCTGAGAGGGGACTCCAGCCCAGACTTCAGGGACCGGGGTGTGATTGGAGAGAAGCTAACACTTTGAGGGACACCCTGCAAATACCTTCCTGAGGTGACAGGCATCATAAGTAATCATAATTCCTGTGGGGTGGGGGCAGGAGGGGAGGGGCTGTAGGTCTCTCTAGGGTGAGTGCTTCCTGAAAGTTGGAACTGATTTTGGGGGGGCAGGGTGGCAGTGGAAAAGGGGGGAAATGTGAGGCCCAAGAGTGACAGGCCTATGCTCCGCCCCCCCTTTTTGCCCGCTTCCTTCCCAGAGGCCTCAGGGGCCTTCCCCAACCTTCCCTGGGGATGTGGGGTCTTCCCCCTCTCCCCTCTGAGAGGCTGTGAAAGGGTCCAGGGGTCAGCACCAAGGCTAGGGGGCCTGGCAGGAGGGTCCTGGGGTGTGGTGTGGGTACCCCGGGGTCCTGGGGGGGTCACCTTTGAGCCCCAGGCCCAGCCGCCCTCAGAGTTCCTGCCTGCTCTCCCAGCTCTCCCCCGTGGCTGTCTTGATTCCTGGTCTCAAGAATGCGGAGGGCTGCTGGTGGGGGGAAGTTAATTGGAAACAGGAGAACATGGCATTCCTTTCTAGCTGGCCTGGGCCTGGAAAGCAGTGAGGGGCTGCCTTTCTCCCTCTCCCGCCCTGCAGGGGAGAGGTGGGGGGGGAGCATGGTTCTCTCACCTCTGTCTCTTCGGGGTCTTTCCCCCACCAGGCTCCCTGACTCTTAGTGGAAACAGCAAGTTGCCTGTTTTACGTCCATGATGTAAAATGCTCTCCCACCAATCAGAATGACTTGCCCCCCTTTTTCACCAGGTCATATCCAAGTTTGTCCCCGCTCTCTGAGGGCGGAGGGCCCGTCTCAGTTGGCTCCCCAGCGTAGGCTGTGTCACACTAGAGACACATGGGAAATGTTTGGTTGACTGGTCCCCAAGGATTCCCTCCTCCTTCCTTCCCTAGACTTCTCCCCTGCCTGGGGTACCACCAATAGAGTTTTATCCCGATTGACTGAAGCCTTTGTGTCTCAGTGGCATGCAAGATCCCCCAACGGGAAAAGAGAAGGTTTTCTAAGACATTTCTCGTTTGGCGACAGTTTTGTGTCCTGAGTTTGCAGGTATTCATGGTGGCGGGGGATCTGTTGGCAGGAGAAGCTGGAGAGAGGGCCTGTCTGTCTGTAATTGTTCCCGATTAAACTTCCTGAGGGCCTACTGTGTGCCACGGACCTGGGGCCCAGTTATGATACTGGGACCCGATCCGGGAGAAGGCTCGAGAGAAGTGTTGTCTTCAAGGCTGCTGGGGGACTTTGATGCCTTCTGTCTGGGTGGTTTGCAAAGGCTCCAAGGGGGAAGCAGCTTCTTTCTCTCTTTCTCTTTTTTTCTAAGTGATACATCCACATGGGACAAATTCAAAACCTCAAACATAGTAAGTCTCCCCCTTTACCCTCCGGGGCATCCCTGGTCCCCCAACTCGCCTCCCCAGAGCACCGCCTCAATCCTGATGTTCTGTGCGCACACATTTATATACCTGTGTATGTCTTAAAAAATATTTATTTTGCACAGATGGTAGCCCCCTCTTCCCGTCGTTGTGCACGTTGCTTTTTTCACTTCATCTCCCTGGGAGATGTGCACAATACATGGAGGCGTTTCTTTGGCTTTTTCTCAGGTGCATTGTATTCCTCAGTGTGGGCAAATCCTCCTTGACTCAACACGGATATGGAGGTGTTTCCTAAAGTTTCAGCGTGCAGAGCCAGAGGGCATGCATCCATTTGTCTTACTGGGAAGTGGGTATGCCAGCGGGGTGAACTCCTGGAGGCGGGATTGCTGGGTCAAGAGCCTGTGGTTTGTCATTCGGTCACTCTTGGGAGGCACCTGTGGAGCTGTATCTTGAAGGAAATCGTTTCCCCTCCTGTTCAAGTCATCCCACCCATCCATCCATTGTCTTTGCCTCTTGTGACCTCCTTGCCCCTTCCTTCCTGCCTGTGGCCTGCACCCTGTGCTTGCCACTTCGTGTAGAGGTCAAGGGTGGGGGCTCTGTTGATTCGAATCCCGGCTCTGCCGCTTGCTGGCTGAATGGATGCAGGCAGGGGGCTTGCTGGCTCTGGGCCTGAGTTGTCCCCTCTGTTAAATGGGTTCACCTCAGTACCTACTTTTGGAAAGGTTGTGAGGATTAAATAATACCCATCAAGGTGCATGGGTAGCCTAGCTGAGTCATTCGGTGGAGGTGTCATCTGTCATTCTATGGCAGTTCTGTCTCCTGGGGTGAGGAGCCCCTTAATTCTGGGCTGTGAGCCCCCTTACTGGCAGGCAGGGGAGGGAATGCTGGCTTTTGCACTTACCTGCAGCGTGACCTTGGGCAAGCGATCCTTTTCTGGGTCTCGATTTCCTTGTCTGTAAAATGGGCCCATGATGGCTCCCTGGCAGGTGGGCTGTGAGGGCCGAAGGAGGCACCGCCCTCCCCAGCCGGGCGTGCAGTAGCTGTTCGGGAAGGAGCATCTGATGTTGCTGTTATTTTCACTATGGTTACTGTTCTCCTGTGGGCCCCACGCTGACTTCGCCACTCTGAAAGCTCTCCATTGTCTTCCTGAAAGGCACATAGGGAACACTGTTGGCATTCTAAACCGCACAGCAGCGGAGGGCACAGGGCAGGCTGCTGCGGCGGCATGGCCCTGGGGACAGACGGGGCTGTCCTGCTCTGGGTCTCGCTTTCCTCATCTGGAAGAACGGCTGTGATGGGAGACCTACCTGTGTGCTCACGGATGTTCAGTGCTTAACACAGTGCCTGACATGTCACAAGTGCTCAGAAAATGTCCGTGGCTGTGATGGTGGTGGTGGTGGTGGTGGTGATGGTGTTGGTGGTGATGATGGTCATGATGGTGGTGATGATGATGATGATGATGATGGAGAGAAATCTCCTGTGGAATTAGATACCTGCGTCCTTGCCTCCTTCCCCTAAAACCCTGGGCAGTCAATGTTGGCATTTTAATCAGAGGGAAGGTTCCAAGGCAATCAAATACCCTTTGGGCCTCAGTTTCCTCATCTGTAACAGAACTCATGGGGTCTTTGTGAAGCTTAAATGAGTGAAGATGTAGAAAGCTTTTAAGACAGGCCCCGGCTTGCAGGAGTGCGGTGAAAATTCACTTTGCTTGTTATTAGTTAAATTTTTTATCATGGAAATTTTAAAGTACCTACCAAGAGTTGAGAGAATAAAATAATCACCCCCTGTGTACCCATCGCCAGCTTCACCAATTTTCCGCTGATCCCTCCTCCCGCCCCCCCCCCACCCCCGCGCCACCCTGCACTTTCTTTTCCCTTTTCTGCTGGAGTACATTTAAGCAAATTCCAGATAGCATATCAGTTCAATTGTATCATTATCGTTACTAATGGTGTTATTATTTTTGGTATCCAGAATCTGTTTCATCACCTCCGGGTTCTATCCTGTTCTGTGCTGGAAGAGACATTAGGCCCATTTCATAGATTGGGGAAATCGAGGCTGCAGGCCGTAAACTTTGGTCAGGTTGTCGTTGATCTGTGTTCCCATCCTGTCTTGGCCAGCCCAGGCTTTGCACCTTGGTGGCTGTTTCTGATCACACGGGCTTGGGGATTTATGCCTGGATGTGGGTTCTGATATTCTGTGCAGAAATCACAGTCAGAGAAGGTGGGCCAGTGGCAGGGGGATGGACAGATGACCCCGGCAGTGAGGGGTTACTGGGTCAGCCGCCCGGGTTCGAGTCCTCTTTCTGCCCCTTCTAACCTTGTGACTTGGGGGCAAGTTACTTCCTTTCTCTAATTCCAGATTAGAGAACCAGAAGTACAGGAATAATAAATCGATGCTTCTTTCAAGAGCTTTTGCATCAGTTAAATCAGGTCCTGAGTGGAAAAGTGTTTTGCAAGTGCCTGGCTCAGAGTAAGCGCTCTGCAGAAGGTAGCAGTCACCATTGTCACTGTAGTTAGTTATCACTTCCGTGGAGGCTGTAACCAAACGCTCCTTCCAGGGGTAAGAGGGTCAGAGGAAGGGTTATATCCCTGGAGCCCCTGACCAGGCCTGGCTGCCTTAATCCCCCGCTTTTGCTCACTCCATCCTCTATAATTCTCCTTCAAAGTGTTTCTTGTCCTTCGAGGGGCTGGAGGGGGCTGTTGGCTTCTAGGTAACCACCCCCCCCCAGCCTCCTGTGTCCCCTATGTCCCATCCTGGCAGTCTTGGGTGCAGAGTGAGGGAGGACCATCTCTATGGCTGTGGGACCCTCGTTAATGACCCCTGGGGCCCTGGAGGGAGCCCCGGTGGCCTCCGCAGCTTGGAGGTGAAGGGCGGTCCATTCCTCCAGGACACCTGCAGATCGAAGGTGCCTGGAGCCCCCTTTCCAGAGGATGGATGCCGCCCTGCCTCTCGTCCAATATGTGGTACTGGGCAGGCTGTTGCTCGCAGATGCTCACGGGATGATTGTGGCGGGTGGCTAGATTGTAACCTCCCTCCTGTCCTTCAAGGCACCTCACCCATCTTCGAACACCAAGCCCTCCAGGCTAGGTGACGGGGGCCCCCGGAAGAGTTCTCAGCTCTTTACCCTCTCAGGCCAGGCTCCCCTCGGCCTAGCAGGCCCTGGCCACGGTGGCCTCACTTCTCTCCCCAGAACATGCCCAGTGCCCTCCCGCTTTTGTGGACATGCATCCCCGGTTTTTTGTTTTTTGTTTTTTGTTTTTTGGTTTTTTTTGGCGGTACATGGGCCTCTCACTGCTGCGGCCTCTCCCGTTGCGGAGCACAGGCTCCGGACGCGCCGGCTCAGCGGCCATGGCTCACAGGCCCAGGCGCTCCGTGGCACATGGGATCCTCCCGGACCGAGGCACGAACCCGCATCCCCTGCATCGGCAGGCAGACTCTCAACCACTGCGCCACCAGGGAAGCCCCCATGCATCCCCTTTCACAGAAAGTTTTGTGTGTGTGTGTGTATGTGTGTATGTATTTCTCCCCCAACCTCTCATTGAGTGTAATTGGCATACAATGAAATACACAGATTAAGGGTGCTTCTCCATGAGTGTTGCCAAACCATAGCAGCGTGTGTAATCCACACCCCATCGAGATCCAGAGCGTTCGCATCGCAGCCAAAAAGTTCCTTTGTGCCCCTTCACCGTCAACACCCCCTCCCAGAGCAGCGGGTCACTGGCCCGCTGCTCGTTTATCCTGTTGTGGATCTGCCTTGCCTCTTCTTGAATCTCGCAGACGTGTGTGGTCCTTTGGGTTGAGCACCTCAGCTCAGCATCACTGTTTCGAGATTTAGCCTTTTTATCACTGAGCAGGAGTCCTTGGGAAGGCTTTACCTCCTTTCTCTCGGGAGAGAGAAATCTGCCCCCCCGCCCCCCTTGAAGTCTCATCATCCCATTTGTCCCTCCCCTGGGTGCCCTTCCCAGCCTCAGCCTCCGGCCTAGGGACGCTCTCCCATTTCACTGCTCCACCCCTCGTAGCCCCATTGGGATGTAGGTGTCCCGTGAGTTTTTCTTCAGGCCTGGCTTTCTCACTAGATTCTATAAACTACAGAAGGAGGGAAATGATGTGCCCCGTGTTCTCAGCTCCTGGTGTGCAGTAGGAATCGTGTAATGTTTGTTGCCTGACTCACTGACTGACTGAAGGATGGACATGTCACAGGCATGGAGAAAGGGAGCAGAGAGCCTGTGCTTGCGGTCGCTATTCTGTTTCTTAAAAAGTGTGACCCACCTGCTTCCAAAGCACCAAAAATGCCAATCTCGGGGTGCCACGCATCTCCTGGGAGTCCTGGTGGGTAGGGCCCGAGAGGCCCCCAGCCAGGCTCAGCTGCCTTCATTGCCCGCCCCCCCCCGGGCCCATCCCCCCACCACTTTTATGAAGCCCGACCCCTGAGTGGCTCCTTGGCTCAGGAAGCCCAGCCCTCAAAGCTGCAGGGCTCTGCCTGCAGTGGCAAAGCTCCACCGGCAGGCCCCTCACCCAGGACAGGCAGCCATGGGTCTCCCAACTGCACTTGACACTTGGTCCATGGACATTGCCCATCCTGCCCTAGCCACCTCCCCACTGCCCAGTACTCGCTCCCTCAGTGTCTTCAGAGACGGAGTGAATCAGGGCCCATGGGACAGGTCAGGACTGCCCACTGCTCAGCAGGGAGACTGAGGCTGGAGGGGGGCGCTCAGGTGCTGCCCTCCTCAGTTCAGCCAGGACTGGAAGCCACACATGCTGTGTTCACACAAGCCATTTGCTGTAAGTTACGCCTCCTTTTACAGAGATGCTAAAATGGGCAAAGACTCAGGTCTCGAAGTTGATAAAAATGTCCGGGAAACTTCTGCTCCGTCTTTGCCTCTGGTTTCTGCGGCCCTTCCGGGCTGCCTGTGCTTTGCCACCTAAAGTCTCAAAGCTGTTCCGTGAGGAGCTGTTTTCCTTTGTCAGATTTCTGTCTCCTTAGCTGGACCAGCAGAATTCCCTGACATCTGCCCAGCCCTTGCCCGTCCCCGAGCCCGTCCCCCTTCCACAGTCCTATTTTTTCTTTGCGACCTTTAAGGGGCAGGGAGTCGTGTGTGCATTGGTCACAGGGGACACTGAGCCAACTTCTGGGCCTGAAGAGCCCCCGGCCAGACTCTGTAGCAGAATAGGGAGATTTATTTAAGGGAGTTCCTAACAGAAGTCTGCTTTAAGCAAATGAACAGTAAACTATATATACCCACACACATACATTAATATATGTTACATATTATTATACTTTATGTAATAATTTAGTGGTAAATTTAAACTTAGCAGTATAATAGGCATGTAGTAAATGTATATATTATATACACATATATGCAAGTGCATATGTGTATATATATATATCTATATATATCTATCTGTATAAGATTCCCTTGTATTCTCATTTCCTTCCCTGGCCCAGTGCCCTGGCAAATTGTTCTGTGCCCTGGCAAATTGTTTGCTTTGTGTGGTGGATTTTTGCTTTCTACAGAGGATCCTGCTGCATTTCTCTTTCTGAGTCTTTGTCGCCCAACACCCACTCTCAGGCCTCCTGTGTTGCTACTTGTGCATCTTGTCTGTTGCTTCTCCTGGCTGTGGGACTCCGTGCGGTGCAGTTTTCATGGTTTGCTTAGAATTTTCCCAAGGGCCAGACCCCTGGGTTGCCTTCCTTTCCCAGTTACAGTGGGAGGTGAAGTGCCTTGTCCAAGGTTACACAGCTAGCTGCTGGCAGAGCAGGGATGTGAATCCAGGCGCATTGTACTGGTTAATTCAGACCCACATAGCAGGCCTCCCTTGTGCCGGGCCTCAGAGCTCTGCACTCGGGACAGGGGAGGGGGGTAAACCCAAAACACACCCATCCTCCCTGCAAGGTGAGATCAGTGTCTCAGGAGTGTCAGCTGGGCTGGTGAAGGCCAGGAGGAGGCATTGCTTGTGGGGTATGTTGGTGCATCAGGGCAGGCTTCCTGGAGGAGAGGGCTTCTGGGGGCAGGCTTTGGGCTCCATGCCATTTCTAGCAGAGAGAAACCTGGGATGCTTTGCACAAAGGCCAGTTGAAGCTTCACGGGGAAAGAGGACCCAGGACACTGGGGCTGAGATCTGGGGTGCTTTGGTTTTGTTGATGGGAGGTAAGGGAAGGAGGGAGTCCAGGATGATCCAAAGTCACTGGCCTGAGCAACTGAGTGGATGCAGGTGCCCTTTCTTGAGATGCTGTAGTGGTGTCTATAGTTTGGGGAACACAAACCCCAGAGAGTAAAGCTCCAGCACCCTCTCGGCTGGTGGTGAGGTGCAGACGGAATGAATGAATGAACTGGAGGCATCATGAGTGAGAGACGGTGACATGGAGTGATCACTGAAGTCCCAGGGATGGGGATGATTCCCCAGGGAGAGGACAGGAGAGGGTGGAGAGTCAGCTTAGGCGGGCCACCCACGTGTAGGGAGGGGTGGGAGCTTCTCTGGCCAAAACAGAGAAAGGGAGGAGGAGCAGGATAAGGCAGGATCAGCTTCTCAGGAACAAAGGGGGAGAGTTTTTAGAAAGGTTTAACTTCCATGGACCTGAGGACAGGCTTCCTGGGTTGGATGAGGCTGTTGTGGAAGCAAAGGTTTCCTGGGTTTGATGGGTATGTAGGGGCGGAAGCCAGACTGGAATATGGTGAGGAGTCATGAGAGAAGGATGGCTTCGTGGATGGATGGATGGATGGACAGATGGACGGACAGAAGGCAGGCAGATGGAGCTCTTGGCAGCCAGAGATTGGAAAAAAAAATCCTGCTACCCTTTATGGCTCCCTAGTGCCCTCAGGTGAAAGTCTAATCTCACCTCCCCCCACAGAGCCCCATTAGTCTGGCCTGGGCTTATCTCCCTGACCTCATCTCCTGCCCTTTCACCTTGCTTTCTTCCCACACCCAGCTTGTTCCTGCCTCCCCACCTTTGCCCTTGCCTCTACTTGCCATGATCTTCTCCCATTCCTTCCTGTCTCTGGGCTCCTCGTCCTGTCCTGCAGGCCTCTGCTTAAATACCGCCTCCTCTGGGAAGCCTTCCTTGACGACCCTGTCCAACTTTCTCCATGTCATGCGGTTTGCTTCTGTGTGAGGATTCATCCCCCGGACCTGACTGGGAATGCATCCAGACTCAGTATTCACTGCATGAGTGAGGGACCAGGCTTAGAGAGTTTTAGGATCTGAGCAGGCTTAGAGAAAAGGAAAGGAGCAAAGGAAGATTCTAGAAGAAGAGGGAGGAGGTGGGGTGGTGGGTTGGGCTCAAGAGTGAAGCTTCCTTACAGGTCAGGAGGTGAGGAAGAGAGGGGTGTGAAGGCAGAAGAAAGATGTTTGTGCAGTTGGGAAGGAGTTCAGGAGGCCAGTGCAAAGGTGCTTGGAGACAGGAGGGGGTGGCAGGAGGTGGGGGGCGGGAGCGGGGGAGGCCGGTGGTATTGCCAGCTGTTGGGAGGGCGAGAGCTTTGGCCGTCCTGCCCCAGCTGGGAGAGGCAGCCGCCTTTTATCTTTTCCAGGACAAGGTCTTAAGAGCACGAGGTGGTCCTTAGTGTGGGGGAAGGAGGGCTCAGGTCCTTTGGGGAACCTGCTCGGAGGCCTCCGACCTTTCCCCCAGAGAAACGCATGCTTGACTCTACATCGCAACCTTTGGCGGAGGATTTCAGGGGTGTTGTGGATCCAGTTAGGAGCTTTCCACAGCTCATGACTGTAGCAACAATAAAAATAACAGCCCACACGGCCATGGGCACCAGTCTAGGGCCCTCACAAGTCCTGACTCAGTTACTCACGTTAGGACCTTAGGAGGTAGGTGCGGTGAGCATCCCCATTTTACAGATGAGGAAACTGAGGCACTGGGCGGTTAAGTGACTTGCCCAGAGTCACACATCTGCTAAAGGGTATACTGGGGATCCCCCACCCCACCCTGGGGGTCGCAGTCTGGCCCCAAAGCCCAGGCTTTTAGCCATAAAGCCTCACTGTTTGCTTGTTACAGGGACCAGGACTGAAAGCCCACAGTCAGGAAGTTGCCTTTGCCCCGCCCCCCTCCACTCCGCTTTTTGCCCTGGGATCCAGCTTGGATCTCAGCTTAGCCAGTGGAGGCCCCGGCTCAGCAGGGTGCCGTCCCACCCTCCTCTTTCCCTTTTTACCCTCCGTGGTGTCTTCATTAACATAACTGTGGCGCCCCCAGCTTCCTCGGATGTGTTTGTGAGTTTGTGAGGGAACCCCGGTGGGTGACTGACAGGGAGACCTGCAAGGAAGGGGTCAGGACCCCGGAGGCAGATCTGGCCTGGAGGCAGCTGCGGGACTTGGAGCAGGGGCCCACCACCTCTCGCAGCCTCAGTTTCCCCATCAGCGAGGGCGGGGGCCTGATGCCTTCCTCTCGGAGGTTTCATAGATGACGTCACATGTCAACAGATGTGCTGCAAATTTATGGCAGTAAGCAGCTTCCGAGGTGTGTCAACATTCAGAATATTTCAGACCACAGCGCAGGCTGCAGTGAGGTGGAACAGCCCTCAGCCAGGCAGGGCAGCTCCCCTTCCCCAAATAGGCTAAAGATTTCTGCAGCAAATACTATTCCTGCTGCTAATATATCTGTGGCTGTTCTACACTAAGAAGGATACATAAGGATAGTCATTGCAGGTTAGCTTTTGCCCCACAGTGAGTAAAGGGGAAAACAAAGGGATGGTTTTTAGAGATTTTTGGAGGTTGGAATTGCAGATATGGGGTTGTAGATCGAGATGATCTGGGACATGGTGGGATGTCTGTGGCGTTTCATTGAGATAAGGTACCACCACCTGGCACTTAATAAGCCCGTTGTAAGTGCTGGCTGCTATTATTATCACTGACCAGCCTTTAGTCTGTACCTACTAAGTCTGTGCAGACAGATTGGGCTGTGTTGCAGATCAACAGTTTCTCAAACTTGAACGTGCACACGAATCCCTTGGGGAGCCTGTTCAAATGCGGGGTCTGATTCAGCGGGTCTGTGGCAGGCGTGAGACTCTGCATTTCTAGCAGGCTCCCAGGGGACACTGAGGCCGCTCCTTTGAGTAGCAAGGGGTAGAGTGGCTTCCGGACGATTTCCGAGTTGCTTCAAGGGCCCTGCACTGGATGCGGAGGCTAAGATCAGATTCCTTAACTCTTTGGGGTTTGCCAGTTTGAGGGCAGATCTGTATGAATTAATTCGACACGGAAAAAAGTCATATATAACACTATGAAAGTCTTTTCACTGTCCCCTTGTCCTGCCCTCTCCAGAGGAGCCCTATGTGAGGAGTTTGGGTGCATTCTTTCTACCCCTCTATTCTGTGCATACATTTTTTTCCTCTTGCTCACACGTATCATATGAATTATTCTACAGCTTGCTTTTTAACTTGAACAAGTGTCTTAGAATTATTTCCATGGCAGCAATCTAGAGCTCCACTCTTTTTTTTTTAATTGAAGTATAGTTGATTTACAATGTTGTGTTAATTTCTGCTGTACAGCAAAGTGATTCAGTTATACATATATATTTACATTCTTTTTCATAGTCTTTTCCATTGTGGTTTATTACAGAATATTGAATACAGTTCCTTGTGCTATACAGTAGGACCTTGTTTTTTTTTTAATATTTAATTAATTAATTAATTAATTACTTTTTGGCTTTGTCGGGTCTTAGTTGTGGCACATGAGCTCTTCACTGTGGTGCATGGGCCTCTCTCTCCAGTTGTGGCACGTGGGCTCCAGAGCACGTGGGCTCAGTAGTTGCCGCGCACGCGGGCTTAGGTGTGGTGTGCGGGCTTAGTTGCCCCAAGGCATGTGGGATCCTAGCTCCCTGACCAGGGATCGAACCCACGTCCTCTGCACTGGACAGCAGATTCTTAACCACTGGACCACTAGGGAAGTCCCCAAGAGCTTGTTTTTTTTGTTGTTGTTGTTTTTGTTTGTTTGTTCATTTGTTTTTTAAGTTTTTTTTTTTGTGTGTGGCTGCACTGTGCCGCACGTGGGATCTTAGTTCCCCAACCCGGGATCAAACCCACATCCCCTGCATTGGAAGCACAGAGTCTTAACCACTGGACCGCCAGGGAAGTCCCAGGACCTTGTTGTTTATCCATTCTGTATATAATAGTTTGCATCTGCTAATCCCAAACTCCCAATTCGTCCGTCCCCCACCCCTCCCCCCAGAACCCGTTCTTTTAGCAAACTAAAGGAGGAGGAGTATTCCATAATTTATTTAACCTCTACTCTATGGATTTTTTTTTTTTTGGTTCGAACTTTGACTGTGAGCCTATATATGTCTTTATATTTAAAGTGTGCTTACATTTAAAGTGTGTCTCTTGCAGACAGCAAATAGTCTATGTCCTTTTGATGATTGGAATGTCGAGACCAGTGCTGTCCAGTAAGAAAACCCTAGCCACTTATACGTTACTTAAAATTTTCTAGTAGCCACAGGAGAAAGAAATAGGGAAAATTAATGTGAATATATTTTATGCAACCTGTTATATACAGAATACTATTATTTCAACACGTAATCAGTCTAGAAGTCACTAATGAGATATTTTACAGTCTTTTTTATTGTGGTAAAATGCACGTGACCTAAAATTTCCCATTTTCACCATTCTTAAGTGCACAATTCAGTGGCATTATGTATATTTGCAATGTTGTGTAACCGTCACCACTCTCCATTTCCAGAACTTGTTCATCCTTCCATACAGAAACTCTGTGCCCCTTAAACAATAATTCCCCATCCCCCTCTCCCACCACCTACTGGTAACCTCCATTCTACTTTCTTTCTCTATGAATTTGACCACTTCTTCCTCATATAAGTGGAATCATACAGTATTTATCCTTCTGTGTCTGGCTTATTTCACTTACCGTAATGTCTTCAAGGATAGTCATCACATTCGTAGCATCTATCAGAATTTCCTTCCTTTTTAAGGCCGAATACTATTCCATTGTCTGAATAGCCCACACCGTGTTTATCCATCCAATAATAGACAGACACTTGGGTTATTTCCACCTTTTGGATATTGTGAATAGTGCTGCTATAAACATTGGCATACAAGAATCTGAGTCTGCCTTCAGTGCTTTTGGATATACACCTAGGAATGGAGTCGCTTGGTCATCTGGTAATTCTCTTTTTAACTTTTGTTTGTTTGTTTGTTTTGCGGTACACGGGCCTCTCACTGTTGTGGCCTCTCCGGTTGCGGAGCACAGGCTCCGGACGCGCAGGCCCAGCGGCCATGGCTCACGGGCCCAGCCGCCCCGCGGCATGTGGGATCTTCCCGGACCGGGACACAAACCCGTATCTCCTGCATTGGCAGGCGGCTCTCAACCACTGCGCCACCAGGGAAGCCCTGTTTTTAACTTTTTGAGGAATCACTGTTGTCCACGGTGGCTGCACCATTTCACATTCCCACGAGTAATGCACAAGGGTTCCGATTTCTCCACATCCTCGCCAACACGTGTTGTACACTGTTTTCCGCCTTCCATCCCGCACTGAGTTTTTGAAATCCAGTGTGTATTTTCCACTCAGAACATCTTATTGGACTAGCTCCGTTCCCAGGGCTGGGCAGTCACATGAGGCCTCTCTGAGTGGACGGTGCAGGGTTAGACCGTTCGTATTTGCCCTCATTACTGATGTGGCTGCATTGAAATCTTCTATCTTACTGTTCATTTTTGGTTTATCTCTGGTGTTCTTTGTTCCTTATTCTCTCGTTTCCTGCCTCCTTTAGATTAATTGAGTAATTTGGCCTTCCATCTTATCTCCATTAGGAGCTGATTCATGCTACCTCTTTACTACTCTGGAGTTTCCATTCTGCGTCTTTGACCAGGACCTGGGCTCTGCTCCTGAGTGAGATGGGAGCCATGGCAGGCTTTTGAGCAGGGGAGTGACCCGACCTGGCATTTTTGTATCCACATCTGCAGTTGCTTGTGCAGGAGCGTTTCTACTGGCCAGATTCCTGGAAGAGGACTTGCTAAGGCCAAGGGAAGCGTGTGCTGAGGTTTGAGGAGGCCCTGGCAAATGGCATTCCAGAAAGGCCTCACTGTTCTCATCCCTTGCAAAGAGCAGCCAGAATTTACCGAGTGACTGCTTGGTGCCAGGCCCTAGAGATGCTGGCGAGAATCAGCCCAAGTCCTGCTACTTAAATAACTCTTGGTCCTGGAAACACAGGGCAGTCTCTGGAGTGGCCTCTGAGCTCAAAGGAAGGTGAAGCTTTCAGAGGAACCAAAAAAGGAGAGGCCAGGGGCTATTCTAGGTGGCAGAAGGAGGCCTGGCACAGCCCTGGTGTGAGCTCTGGCTGGACCAAGAAGTGGAGTGTATTGGCCTGGAGAGACTGCGTGTGTGGGCCCCCCATCCATGTGGGACATAGCGAGGTACAGCTAAGGAGTAAAATAATAGCACCTCCCCCTTGGGGCTTGTCTGGGAGGGTTCAGCAGGAAGCAGACAGCACACGGTTGTTGTTTGGCTAACTTATCCCCCCTGGGAGGGGATCAGTATCGGACGGGGCGGCCTGACCTAGGGACAGGCATGATCCATGCTTTGGACATGTTTAGGCCCTGTGGCAGATAGACTTGGACTTGGAGCCCCAGCTGTCTCCTTCTTCAGGCCAGCTGCGCCAGGCCTCTGTTAAAAGAGGATACATAACAGTAGAAGCTGCTTCTCAGGAGAGTGATGAGGGTCAGGCAATGAGACGGTCACCACATGGAGCGCAGGGGCCTCCTGGACCAGAGTAGGGTTCCATGAAGGTTAGCCACTATTATTATTATTGCTGCTGCTGCTGTTGTCATTGTTGTTGATTTAAGGCTTACAGGCGACAGCCAGATCCTTCCAGACCTGCCCCCCCAGGACTGAGACCCCTGGAGAAATGAGGTCGGTTGCTCAGGGTCAGGAAATCGCAGAGCAGGGATTTGAAGCCAGGTGTGTCTGACCTGAGCTCAGGGGCTCCCTGCTTCCAGGCCTTGGGGGAGCCTTGGGCTTAGCACAAAGACTCTTCCCTTCTTAGATCAACCAGGGAGCAAGGCGTGCTATCACAGTGACACCACCTCCATCAGTGATGATGAGGGCAGCTCGCCCGCTGTGACTCAACAGGCAGCAGGACCTGACCCGAAGCCAAGCTATTCGTAGTCTGTCTTTGCTCTCCATGTGAATATTCATACATTTGGCTGCAGAAATATTAGTGTTTGATTACTGGGTGGCGTCTCAGAGCTGGTTGTGGGTGTTCCGCCATAGACAGCTGCGCATCCCAGCACCTGGCAAAGTCTGGAAAAGAATCTGCTTTTCGGAAAGCATCTCCCCTCAAAGGTTTCGAATAAAGGCTCTTGGACCCCTTAGAATATATATTCTGTCTCGCGCTTGCCCACCCCCCAGGGTGCGTGTTGCCTGTACTGTTTGGCGACGTTGGATGGTGTTTACTATTCAGATTCCGCGCTCCTTGCTAGACGATGCGGAACAAGCAGCCGCATCGGGCCTTCATGGGCTCCAAAGGCGAGGAAGCCGGGTGGGTGGTAGGAGTGGGCAGGGAGGTTTCTGGAAGCCTGTTCCCTGAAAGCTGGGAGCCTGGAGGCTGTGTTGCGCTGTGACTGGTGATGAGGGAGGAAGGGGGAACGTGATGATGGGCCAGACTGGGGCCTGCCCTGTGACAGGATGCTCCTGCGCAGCTGGACACTGTGTCAAGGGAACCAAGAGAGAAGCCAGGCCCTAGAAATGGGCAGGAGTGGAATTAAGGGCAGATTTTATTCACTTTTGTCTCCAGCCCGTCCCGCTCTGCCGAGCCCTCCACTGGGTTGTCTCAGAGGCACCTCAAACTTAACACATCGGACCCCTCACCCCCACCCCCCAAGCAAACAAACAAAAGTAAAGCCTGCCCCCTCCAGTTTGTCACCATCTCGGTTCATCCTCCCAGTGGCCTGGGTCAGGTACTTTGGCATCATCCTTGACTCTTTTTTTTCCTCTCTCTTTTTAAATTTTATTGACTTATTTATTTATGGGTGCTGCTCAGCTTGCGGGATCTTAGTTCCCCAACCTGGGATCAGACCCAGGCTGCAGCAGTGAAAACGCCAAGTCCTAAGCACTGGACCGCCAGGGAACTCCCGATTTTAATTTTTCTTATTGTGATAAACAACGCATGACATAAAACTTACCATCTTAAGCCCTTTTTAGTCACATTGCTGTGTGGATGCCCCTTATCCTTCTGTCTTCTGCACCCCGTCAGTCCAGCAGTGTAGCCTGTGAGCTCTGCTTGTGGAAGATCTCCACCGTCTGGCCTGTCTCCCCACCCCGGCTGCGCCCACCCCGGTCCAGCCACCATCACCTCCTGCCTGGACCATCTCAGTCTCCTCCTCCTGGGGCTCCCTCCATCCCCTGCCCCCCACCGGCTATTTCCCTCACTCAGCCAACCAGACCCTGTTGTAACCTGAGTCAGCTCAGGGCCCTTCTCTGCTCAGAGCCCTCCCGTGCTCGCCCAAGAACTCCGCTCACCAATGCACTAACCACTGGGTGAGTGTAAGTGTTAAAAAAAAAAAAACAAACACACTGGATTTCAAAGACTTCGAAGGAAGGGGGAAAAAGTCAGTTCCCCATTAATACTATTTTTATGTTGATGACACGTTGAAATGATCGTGTTTGTATATATCATATTACATAAAATGTATTCTTGAAATTAACATACGTTAAATTCACCTCTTCTTTCCACTAGAAAATTTAGAATGACATATGTGGCTTGCATTGCCTTTCTGGGGGGCAGCACTGGTTTAGAAGGCACCTCCCCTATTGGGCTGTCGGAGGGGTGAATGAATGAACATACGTAAAGCTTTGAGGACAGTGCCTGATACGTCTAATGCAACATGTTAGCTGTTGCTTTTTTTTTTAAATAGATATTTAACTGCTAGGATTTTTTTTTATTATTTTTTTATTTTATTCATTTATTTTTGGCTGTGTTGGGTCTTTGTTGCTGCGTGTGGGCTTTCTCTAGTTGCAGCGAGCGGGGGCCACTCTTTGTTGCGGTGCACAGGCTTCTCATTGCGGTGGCTTCTGTTGTGGAGCACGGGCTCTAGGCGCACGGGCTTCGGTAGTTGCGGCACACGGGCTCAGTAGTTGTGTCTTACGGGCTCTAGAGCACAGGCTCAGTAGTTGTGGCACACGGGCTTAGTTGCTCCGCGGCATGTGGGATCTTGCTGGACCAGGGCTCAAACCCGTGTCCCCTGCATTGGCAGGCGGATTCTTAACCACTGCGCCACTAGGGAAGTCCTGTTATTGCTTTTTAATTGTGGGAAAATGTGCATACCATAATAACATTGACCATTTTCACCATTTTTAAGTGTCCAGTTCAGTGGCACTAAGTACGTTTATGGTGTTGTGCAGCCATCATCTGTATCCACTTCCAGAACTTTTTCGTCATTCCAAACAGAAACTCAGTACCCATGGAACAATAACTCCCTGTTCTCCCCTCCCACCAGCCCCTCGTAACCTCTCATCTACTTTCTGTTTCCATGAATTTGCCTATTTTATGCACCTCATTTAAAAATTTTTAAAATTTTTTTAATCTTTTGGCTGCACCCTGCGGCATGTGGGATCTTAGCTTCCCGGCCAGGGATGGAACCCGTGCCCCCTGCAGTGGAAGCACAGAGTCTTATCCACTGGACCGCCAGGGAGGTCCCGTATGGTCTCATGTAAATGGAATCATACCATATTTGTCCTTTTGAGTCTGAGTTATTTCACTTAGCATAATGTTGCCAAGGTTCATTGCTAATGTAGCATGTATCAGAATTTCATTCCTTTCCAAGACTGAATAATACATCCAGTGTGTGGCTGTACCGCATTTTGTTTCTACACCCCTCAGGTGATGGGCACGTGGGTCGTTTCTGCCTTTTAACTGATATTATTTTTAGTTCATGATCTGACCCCTGGCTTTCTATCTATCTATCTAACCTCATCTCCCACTAACTACTCTCCCCCTTACTCACTCCGCTTCAGCCTCACTGGCCTCCTTCCTTGACTCAGACACGTATCCACCTCAGGGCCTTTGCACTTGCTATTCCTCTGCTCCATGATTCCCTCCCTCCCCTCCTCAATCAAGCCTGCCTTTATTACTCTAGTTAAAATTACAAATACCTTGTCCTTCCTTTTCGTTGCTTTTCCTCCACAGCACTTAGCAACTTCTGACATAATATTTGTTTTACATTTATATTGATTTTACATGTCCTAATCTTTTATAACATTTGTATTTTAAATATGATAGATAATTCTATACATGACATATATTCTAATATCTATTAAATATTTATTCAATAAATAAAAGCTAAATACATGTAAATTAAATATTTGTAAATACTTAGTATAATCTGTTATATTGTTCTTTCTTTGTTTCCCTCCTTACTCTCCTCAAAAATGTAAGCTCCACGTGAACAGGGATCTTTGTTTTGTTCACAGCCATCCCTCCAGCTTCTAGAACAGAGCCTGGCACGCAGCACATATCCCAAGCCTTAATTGCTGAATGGCTGGATATTTCGTGAATGAGGAACCCGGGAGGATGTGAATGAGCCAAAAGAAAGTGTGTTAATCGGGGAGAGGAGAGGAAGTTGGGAAGAGCAGCAAAAGGGCCCCGAGGCTTAAAAGCTGGTGTGATCAGGCCCTGGGTGAGTGTGAGGGACACTAGGGAACAGGCCGGCAGAAGAGACACAGTGCGTGCTTTGGGGGTGGTGGAGGTCTGAGCTTTGCCCGAAATGTGGTTCCCTCATTTGCTGGGTAACCTTGAGTCAGTGACTTGTCCTCTCTGGGCCTCATTGCCTCATCTGTAAAAGGGGAGAAGAGCAGCTGTTCGTTCATGAATGCGACATGAACATACATATTTCCTGCATTCCTGCCATGTGCCGGGCACTGTGGTAGATGAGGCAGGCAGCGTCCTCACCCTCATTGATCTATTCCAGGCCCCCACCTCCAGGGTCATGTAGAATTAAGCACTGTGGTGGCCTGTGGTGAACCGCAGTTCCTGTCGTCAGGTTAGCTGTAGGCTTCAGCTTTCCTCATCGGTAAGGTAGGGATAGAGGTACCCACCGTGCGTGGTTGTCATGGAAGCCCGGTACCCCGTGTATGGTAATGGCGATTTCTAAATGGGGGCTTTGTTATTGGTGTGGTCTTGGGCTCGAGATGCAACTTGGATCCTTCATCATTGAGCTTATGTTTCTTTTCTTTTCTTTTTTTTTCTGGACCACGCCACGCAGCTTGCGGGATTTTAGTTCCCCGACCAGGGATTGAACCTGGGCCCCCCCAGGCAGTGAAAGCGCTGAGTCCTAACCACTGGACCGCCAGGGAATTCCCATGGAGCTTATGTTTCTTTTCAAAATATGAACTTGGCGTGGCTTAGAACACATTTTGTGGATGCTAAATCTCTGGCCTTGGACGTGACCCTGATGCTTCACTAGGCTTTTCTGAGTTGGGCACACCTGTTGTACTGTGAGGCGTCCAGAGACTCAGTTTCCTCTCCTCTCCTCTCTGGAACTTCAGCAAAAGATTCTGCGTTCAGCAGGCTGCTGAGTTAACCAACCTTCGTTTGGGGGGTGTGTAAGTTAGCACAGGTCATGCTAGCTGCTGTAACAAATAAGCCCTTTCTTCTGAGTGGCTTCAGTGTACTAAATGGCTTCCAAGCATTTTTCTCACACGTGTTATAGACCAGTGAGGGTGTTTCTGGTGGGGCAGCCTCATGTGAACTCATTGAGAGAACCAGACTTCTTCCCTAGAGTGTCTTTGCCCTCCCTAAGTCTGTGGAGTCCACTTTAGATGAAGAAGTGTGGAGGGATGTCTTTTGTGCCAGGCCTGGAAAGTAGGAATGTGAATGTCACTTCCAAGTACATTCTGTTGGCCAGAATTCAGTCATGTGACCACACCCAGCTACAAGGGATGCTGGGAAATGTAGTCCAGGGAAAGAAAATGGTTGGGAGAAACATAGAGCAGTCTTCACCATAGTGGGTGTGTATTTGTAGATGCCCTGGGTGGCCAGTGGAATGAGTGGGAAGGTCTCAGATCTATGGGAGGAGGCATCTGGATTAGCTGTTTTCCTGACCTTTGGACCTGCAGTCTCTGATAAGACATATATATTTCACACCATGATCCAGGAGAGATACACACACACACACACACACACCTGAAACAAAGTTTTGTGGAATACTTAGCTAAACCACCTTTGAGTCATTCAATCCGTTTTTTCAATTTTACTCTGTTCTTTTTCCTTCATTTGTTTCAGTGATGGTTGAGACTCACTATACTGATTTCATCACTGCTCAATTTTTCCAACTCACAATTTGAAAAGCGCTGAAAATGAAAGTAGAAATGTGAGGAACCCTATGGGCAACTTCTACGCTCCTGAGAGCGTACCACCTCAGTTCCCCATGTGTCCCAAGCCCAGTTCCAGAAGCGTGTTGGAGGCATTGGGGCAACTCTGGAAGGTTAGAACACTTAGGACAAAATCTACTGGCTTCCCGTGCTTACTGCCCCCCCGACCCCCCCGCCCCAGCTACTTCTCTGATGTCCTTCCCAGCGCCCTCCCCCCACCTCACAGTGATCTAGTTGTTCTTGGTGCCTGTCAGGCACATTCCTGCCTTGGGGCCTTTGCACTCACTGTTCCCTCAGCCTGGGATGCTTTTCCCGCATCTATTTGCACGGCTCCCTTCATTTCAGTCTCTGCTTCAGTGTCACATGTATTGACCACCCTGTTTTAAAACTAAAGCCTCCCCTTCCCCATCATGCCTGCTTTTTGAGCTCCTTCTGGCCACTTGCCACTAGCCAATATCACGTCGTAGATGACTTTGTTTACCAATTTATGGTTTGCTTCTTCCAGGAGAATTTAGCTCTATGAGGGGTCTCCCAGGGCCTGGGGCATAGTGGGTGTTCACTGAATATTTGTTGAGTGAATGAATGCACATGTTTTGGTTTTGTGGTTTTTTCTCCCTGCCCAGTGGGAAAGCAGCTTCTGCTCATCAGCATTTTGGGAAGGTGAATTGTCCACCAGGTGTTGTAAGAGAGGGTCTGGGTGGGGGTCGGGTGGGAGGGAGAGAACCGAGCTGGGAAAGCTGTTCCCAGGAATTCTGTGGAATCAATAGCTTGGTTGCTTGACGTGAGAACATATGTCTATAGATTATTATTTCATAAAAGAATCGCTTAGAAAAAAAAAAAAAGAATCGCTTAGGAACTGTGTGGGTTTTTCTGTCCCCCCTGCTGAAATAACAGTGCTAAATCTCACCTCCTAACCAACCTAATCTCCCAAGGCACCGCAGAGCGTGGCGGGGCAGAGGGGGGGTTCCCTCAGGTCCCTCTGGCCTGACTTGCTATGTGTGTGTGTGTTTTCACTTTTTGTTGAAGTCTAAAGGTTTCTATGTTTGCTTGGTTTTGTGTTTTGAAGTATAAAGGTATTTCTGCCTCCGAAATCAGCACTTGTCACACTTAGAAAATTCTACAAACCCAGCACATTTCACATGCCTCTGTGGTTTCTGTGTTTTCTTGCCCATTTTTGGCTTTGGTGGGGTTGGGGGGCGGGGTGTGGTGGATGGAATGAGAGGCTAAAGCTTCATACTCACCTCTCTCACACGTGGCGCCCCCATCCCAGGGCCAGTAGTGGGTACCGAGGGAGGTGACCCAGGGCCGTGCTGGGGGTGTCCCACCTGGGTCATGGAGGGCACCCAGGAAATTCATCCAGGGCTGGAGGCGGGGGTCCCGGCGCTGCCCCATGCGTTTGAGGGGCGGGGGCCGTGCTGAGGGAACATGTTCTGGGAGGATGTGCAGCCTGGTAAGTGCAGGTTGGGAGTCATGGTCCAGGTGGGGGTGGGGGTGGGGGTGGGGATGGGCCATGTGACCAGTTCCTTCCTCCCTCCCTCCCTCCCTCTCTCCCTCCCTCCCTCCCTTCCTCCCTTCCTTCCGTTTTTGCTTGCTTAAAATCTTGAGCAGCTTTATTGAGATATAATTCACATACCATAAAATTCCCCCATTTAAAGCATACAGTTCAGTGGTTTTCTGGTACATTCGCAGAGTTGTGCAGCCATCCCCACAGTCTAGTTCCAGGACATTTTCATCCCCCCAAATGGAAACCCCGTCTCCTTAACAGTTGCTCCCCATTCCCCCTTCCATCCAGCCCCTGGCAACCCCTAACCTGCTTTCTGTCTCATGAATTTGCCTGTTGTGGACATTTTCTATAAATAGAACCCTACACTATGCGGCCTTTTGGGTCTGGCTTTCATGCAGTGTGTTTTCAAGGTTCATCCATGTTGTAGCATGTGTCAGAGCTTCATTCCTTTTTTTCTTTCTTTTTAAACATTGAGATATTTGCATGCCATTAATTTCTCCCCTTTAAGCGTACAACTCAGTGGGTTTTAGTACATTTACAGAGTTGTGCAACCATCCTCACAATCTAGTTCTAGAACAATTTCACTCAAAAGGAAACCCTGTATATTTTCCTCTAATCCCTGGCAACCATTAATTTACTTTGTCTTTGGGCATTTGCCTTTTCTGAACATTCGTACAAATGGAATCGTGCAAGATGTGGTCTTTTGCGTCTGGCTGCTTTCATTTCATGTATTGTTTCCAAGGTTCATCCATGTTGTAGCATGGATCAGTGCTTCATTCCTTTTTATGGCTGAATAATATTCTGTTGTACAAATGTACCGCATCTGGTTTATCCGCTTGTCAATTGGTGGACATTTGGGTTGTTTCCACTTTTTGTCAACTATGAATAAAGCTACTTGGTGGCTGTTTCTTCAGTTGAGGTGGAAGATGGCATTTCCAGCCACCCCCTGCCCAGGCCTGTTCTTCCTTTGTGTGCTTACAGGTACACAGGCTTCCCTTTCCCTCTCTCCCTCCCCGCCTCCCCTTCCTCTTTTCCTTTCTCTTCCTAGTCTTCCTGTTCTTCTTGTGTTGTATCTCCTCCTCCCCCAGCCTCAGCCCAGGGCTTAGGAGTCTGGAAATCTTTTCCAGGGAGCCCTGGGCAGTCCCACAGGGCGGTTCTGCTCTCCCAGCAGGAACGCCTCAGCCCTGCCTGGCCTCCCACCCCTGGGAGGGAACAGAGGGGACAACCTGATCCTTCTAATCCAGCCCCAGGGGAGATGTGTGGGGACAGGGCCACATGTAGGAAACAGCTTTTCTTTGGGGCTTAAAAAATTTTTTTTTCTTTTTTTTAAATAGGAACAACGCACCCAAGTAGAAAACTCGAATAATATCAGAGATTTCTAGTCAAGAGTCTCCCTCCCTCTCCCACCTCCCAGCTATCTGTACCCATATCCTCTTCCCAGAGGTAAATGGTTATTGTTTGGGGGCCTCTTTTCAAACAGACATTCTGTGCATGTGTAAGCATCTCTCCCTCTCTCTCTCTCTCTCTCTCTCTCCTTCCCCCTCCTTCCCTCCCTCCGTCTCTCTTCATGCCCCACCTCCCCCCATTTTTTAAGGCACTAATGACAAGTTATTCTAACACCGTTCTGCCCTTTGCCTTTAGCTTTTAATGATATATCCTGGAGGTTCTAACTTGTCAAGTTCTGTGTCTTTCTCAGCTGCATGGTATTTATTCCATTGGAGGGCCCTAGCTTGCTGAAGCAGTCCCCATCTGCTGGACACTTAGGTTAGTTCTAGGCTATCACAAACAAGACTACAGTGAGGTACCGTGTGTACCACTGTTGATTTGCATGAATGCAAGCAACGTGAGTACCGTGTAAGTTAAAAGCCCAGAGGTGGAATTGCTGGGGCAAAGGGTGTGCAGAAGAAAATAAAATTTATTAATGAAAAATTCCAACTGTATACAAAATTAGAGAGAACTGCATAATGAACCCTCCTTACTTATCCCCAGGTTCCATAGATGGAGATCTGGCCACACTTGCTTGTATCGATATCTTTTTTGTTGCTGTTGAAGTATCAATATTTTAAAGCAAATCCCAGATCTCCTGTCATTTTAATTCTACAAACTCAAGTGTGTATTTAAAAAGCAAAACTAAGCATTTTCTTACATAGCCACAATGACATTGTCAAACCTAGTAAAAATTACGGTCATTTGGTATCATCAAGGGATGTGCTTTTTTTAATTACTTTTTTTTATGGAGATGTAATTCACATGCCATAAAATTCACTGTTTGAAAGTATACAGTTCAGTGGTTTTTAGTATATTTACAAGGTTGTACAACCATCACCGTTATCTGATTCTAGAATATTTTCATCACCCTCAAAAGAAATCCCATTTCCATGAGAAATCTCCTCATTTCCCCCAGCCCTCCTTCCCCACTACAAGCCCGTGATCACCATTAATCTACTTTCTGTTTCCATAGATTTGCCTGTCTGGACATTTCACATGAATGGAATCATCCAGTATGTGTGTGGCCTTTTGTACTTGGCATCTTTCACTGAGTGTAATGTTTTCAAGGTTCGTCCATGTCGTAGCATGGATCGGTGCTTCATTCTTTTTCCTGGCTGATTAATGTTCTATTATATGACTATACCAGGTTTTATTTATCCATTGATAGACATTTGGGTTGTTGCCACTTTTTTGTCTCTTGTGAATACGCTGGTATGGGCATTTGTGCACAAGTCTTTGTGTGGATGTATGTTAATTCTCTTGGGTCTATACCTAGGAGTGGAATTCCTGGGTTAAATGATAATTCTGTGTTCAGGTATTGAGGTACTGCCAGACCTTTTCCCCCAGCGGCTGCACCAGTTTACTTTCCCACCAGTAATGCATGAGGATTCCAATATCTCTTTTCTAACATAACCATCCTACTGGGTGTGAGGTGGTATCCCATTATGTTTTGTTTTTAAAATTTTTTAAATGTATTTCTGGCTGCATTGGGTCTTTGTCGCTGCGCATGGGCTTTCTCTAGTTGCGGTGAGCGGGGGCTACTCTACGTCGCGGTGCGCAGTCTTCTCACTGCGGTGGCTTCTCTTATTGTGGAGCACGGGCTCTAGGTACGTGGGCTTCAGTAGTTGTGGCACGTGGGCTCTAGAGTGCAAACTCAGTAGTCGTGGCGCACAGGCTCAGTAGCTCCGCGGTATGTGGGATCTTCCTGGACCAGGGCTCGAGCCCGTGTCCCCTGCATTGGCAGGTGGATTCTTAACCAGTGCGCCACCAGGGAAACCCCCCATTATGGTTTTGACTTGCATTTCTCTAATGGCTAATGATGTTGAACATCTTTAAATGGGGTGGGGGTGTGCATCTAAATTCTCATCTCTGTTTCCACTTGGCGGATGGGACCACTGGTTTTCACTGGCTTGTCTTTAATTTTCCCCGAAACACTCTCCTTCCCTCTTCCCTGCCTGTTTTCTCTGCCCCTGCTTTCTCTGTCTTGACTGAGTAGTCTTTGTGTACAGAGACCGCCAGTCCTTCTTGCTGCCTGTCATTCAGGGGAGGAAATCTGGGCTTCATGGTAGTCTGGGCTCATGCCCTTCTCTGGGGCAGCGTGCAGTGTGCAGTGTAGGTAGTTGGTGGTGTCAGCCTGCCCAGTGGGGACCCAAGCTCCACCCCTTCCTTGCTGTGTGACTTGGGGCCAGTGCCTTTGCCTCTCTGAGCTTCATTCAGATCCTTGAGGTTAGTGGTGAAGCCCATTTCTTTCCATCTTCCCTTGTGCTTTCTCCTTCTTTCCTTGACTAGATACTTATTGGGCATTTTGCAATTCACATCCCCAAATGGGAGTAGCATGTATCCCTTAGCTCACTTATTCAGCAGTTATTTACTAAGTGCCTATTGTGTGCCAGGCACTATTCTAGGAGGGGGGATATAGCATGAACAAGACAAAAATCCCCGCTGTCTGGGGACTGGCTGGCTGGTGGGGGAGACCCATGATAGGACTCATCAGAGGGTACTGAATGCAGTGGAGCAAAAGGGAAAGTGGGTGGAGAGGGCTGGTGGTGCGAGTGGTCATTTTAACCTGCCCTCGCTGAAAATGTGACATTTGAGCAAAGACCTGAAGAAGGTGAGCTGGAAGCCCCGTAGCTATCTGCAGGAAGGGTGTTCCTGACAGAGAACAGCAAGTGCAAAGGTCCTGAGGCAGGGAAGTGAAGATACTTGCCCCAATTCACAGCTGGTAACTTGTGGAGCCACAGTTTGAACCAGGCAGTCTGGAGTTGGAGCCTGTTTTTGTTTTTGTTTTGTAATGAACTTCATTAAGATATAATTTATATTTAATGTGATACATCCATTTAAAAATGTTTTTAATTTAATTTTTCAAATTGAAGTGTAGTTGATTTACCATGTTTCAGGTGTACAGCAAAGTGATTCAGTTGTACATATGTATATTCTTTTATTTATTTATTCATTCATTCATTCATTTGTTTATTTATTTTTGGCCGCATTGGGTCTTCGTTGCTGCGCGCGGGCTTCTCATTGTGGTGACTTCTCTTGTTGCGGGGCACAGGCTCTAGGCGCGCGGGCTTCAGTAGTTGTGGCTCACTGGCTTCAGTAGTTGTGCCTCGTGGGCTCTAGACCACAGGTTCAGAAGTTGTGCCAGACAGGCTTAGTTGCTTCGTGGCATGTGGGATCTTCCCAGACCAGGGCTCGACCTGTGTCCCCTGCATTGGCAGGTGGATTCTTCACCACTGCGCCACCAGGGAAGCCCCATATATATATATTCTTTTTCAGATTCTTTTCCATTATAGATTCTTACAAGATATTGAGTGTAGTTCCCTGTGCTATACGGTAGGTCCTTCTTGTGTATCTATTTTATATATAGTAGTGTGTATCTGTTAATCCCAAATTCCTAATTTATCCCTCCCCCCAAGTGATGCATCCATTTTAAGGGTACTTATTGGTTGCATTTTGACAAATCAGTACTATTGTGTAACCGCCTTCCCAGTCAAGGCACAGAACATTTTCTAGCGTTTGATGTAAGTAGAATCACACAGCCTGTATTCTGTGGTGTCTGGCTCCTGCCACCCAGCACAGTGATTTTGAGGTTCATCTATGTTGCACATCTTAGTGGTTCATTCCTTTTTGTTTGTTGCTGTGCAGTAATTCCATTGTGCAGATATAATACATTGCGATGTGTTTATCCTTTCGGCTGTGGGTGCACCTTTGGGCTGTTGCCAGTGTTTGGCCATCACACATGAAGCTGCTGTGAACATTCGGGTACTAATCATTGTGTGACATATGCCATCCTTTCTCTTGGGTAAAGACCTAGGCGTGGAATGGCTGGGTTGGATGAGGATACGTTTAACTTTATTAGAAACTGTCAAGCCATTTTCCAAAGTGCCCGGAACATTTAACATCACCCCCAGCCGTGCATAAGAGTTCCAGTTGCTCCACATCCTCACCACCACTTGCTGTTATCAGTCTTATAAATTTTCAAATGGGTATGTAGTGGTGTCACTATGGTCTTAATTGAAATTTCCCTCCTGACTAAAGATGTCGAATATCTCATTGGCTTATGCGCCATTTGTAGGTCTCCTTTCGCTCATTTTTAAATTGGGTTGTTGGTCTTCTTATTGTGTTGTAGTATTTCTGAATATATGTCCTGGTCTGATATATGTGTTGTGAACATTTTCTCACAACATGTGAGTCCATTCTTGTTATTTGCAGTAGGTGTGTTCTGTAAAGTTGACAAAGTCACCACACTGGGGTCTTTTCAGAGATCCTGCTGGCTTTCCAAGTGGCGGGCAGCTAACTGAGGCCCCCCAGCTGATGTGCCGCTGTGGTGACTCCCCCCACCAGCCTACATCCCAATTCAGATACCTCTCAAGACCACCCTGTCTCTTCTGCAAGCACCCAGGCATCCCCGTTCCCACCTTATGCCTCCTCTGGTGCTTCTCTTTAAATGGCTTTATGGGATGTAATTCGTATACCCTCCATTTCACCAGTGGCTCTTCGTATATTCACAGAGTTGTACGACCATCACCACAATCAATTTTTGAACATTTTCATTCCCCCCAAAAGAAACTGGGAACAGTCCCCTGCCAGGTGGCCCTGGACAGACAGGCAAGGGAGAAGAAAGTTGAGGAGGCCCATGTCGCTGGAGCTGAGTGGAAAAAGGAGGGAGGGCAGGGAATGGGGGCAGTGGGAGCAGGGCCAGTTCCTATGTGGCCTGGTGGGCCTCAGTGAGGAGTTTGCTTTGACTCCGAGTGAAACAAGAACTCTGCTCGGATTCGGGGCAGAGGAGGGACAGGAGGTGACTCAGGATCAAACCAGATCCCTAGACTGGGAGTGGAGGTGGGGAGACTGTTGAGGAGGCTGCTGAAGAAATTCAGGCATAATGTGGGTTCGGGAAATATTTATTGATTTTTGAATTGAAGGAAGGAATGATTTCAGCAAAGCAGTAGGAGGCATTTGCTGAAGCAAATGTGCAGGGGAGAGGGCTGGAAGGTCTGTCCCAGCCACACCCCAAAAGCAGTCTCTCATGCTTCTGCCCCCTAGAACCAGCAGGGTATCGGGAGGACCCAGCCACTTAACAACCAAAAGCCCGGCTTCCAGGCAGACCTATTCTGTGACCTGGGGCATGCTCAGGGGGGTGTTGCCTCAATTTTCATTCTGTAAAATGGGAATAATCAAGTGCCTGGGTGTGGTCAGTACATGTTTGCTAGTTTTCTTTTTTTTAAAATTTTGAAATAGAGGGTTCATACAGAAGAGTAGAAAACGTGTCTTCCGCCTAGCAATGATCAACTAACGCTCTCACAGTTACTTTGTTTTTAAACAGCTTTATTGAGCTTCAGTTCACGTATCATACAATTCAGCCATTTAAAATGTACGACTCTGGTTTATGGTACATTCGCAGAGATGTGTAACCATCACCATTTCAATTTAAAACATTTTCGTCACCCCCAAAATAAACACTGTGCCCCTGAGCCATCACCCACCCCCGCCACTCCCATCCATCCCAGGCCTGGCAACCACTGATGTACTTTCTGTCTCTATGGATTTGTCTATTCTGGGCATTTCATATAAAGAGAATCATATAATATGTGGTCTTTTGTGCCTGGCTTCTTTCACTTGGCATGATGGTTTCTCTGTTCATCCATGCTGTAGCATGTGTCAGTGCTTCATTCCTTTTCGTGGCTGAGTAATATTCCGTTGTGTGGATGGACCACATTTTGTTTCTCCATCCATCAGTTAATGGGCATTTGGATTGCTTTTACCTTTTGGCCATTATGAATAATGCTGCTGTGAACATTTGTGTACATGTTTTTCAGTGCATACATATTTTCATGTTTCCTGGGTAATGTACCCAGGAGTGGAATTGCTGGGTCATAGGGTAACTCTGTTTAACCCTTCGAGGAGCTGCCAGACTGTTTCCCACGCGATCACACCATGTTACATTCTACCAGTAGTAGATGAGGAAGACAGTTATTCTTTTGTATTCTTCTGTCTTCTCCCCCTTTGGGGGAACTTGTTGTTGAATTACAACATGGAGAAAAGAGCACACATCATAAATGTCCAGTTGGATGAATTTTTTGCACATTGGCCACACCCATGTAACTGGCTCCCAGATTTAAAAACAAAACACACAAAAAACGCCCAGAACATGACCTCCTCCCAAAAGATGCCCCAACCCTTTCTGGCCCCTCCATCTGCCCCCCACCCCTCCGACCCCCAGGGAACCGCCATCCTGATTCTAACTCCATAGTTAAAAGTGGGTGTGTACTTTACACATGAAACCGTACAGTGGTGTTTTCTTTCACTCAACACGATGTTGGTGTGATGATTCCATGTTGTACATACCAGTAGTTTGTTCCTTTTTCGTTGCTGTGTAGTATTCCATTATGTGATGGACCGCAGCGTATTCGTGCATTCTTCCGTTGATGGACATCTGGGTTGTTTCCAGTTCAAGGGTGCTGTGAACATTCTAGAATGTTCTACATCTGCCCCATTATTCATAAGGGTGGACTTAGAGTAGCCGCAGGCTCTGTGTGATGCCAGGTAGAAATTGTCTGTAGACTCCCCTCCCTTCTTGATGGAGGTGTGCCCCCCCATCGCATGTTCTAGAACCCTCCTTTCTTAGTGAGGGTTGAAAGCCATCATGGCAGTCCCTGCTGCTGTTGTTGGTTCTTTAACTCTTGCTCTGTGGACCTGAGAGATGTCCTCTTCCACAGCACCTGTGAACGAGCCGTCCACGATGTCGGTGGGGATGCGGGTGTTGTCTGGGCGTCCTGTCCCTGTGGAGGGTTCCTAACCAGCTTGACAGGGTTCATCCGGGTGGTGTCTGTACACATTCTGCACACTTGCCTGGAGTTTTTATTGTCTTCCATATTGGGGTGGCTCCTGGCATTTGGGGCAGGAGCCACTGGTGTAGACTGATTGGCTTAATTTGCCTCCTGGGTTGGTGTGCAGGGTGGGGCGGGTGGGTAAGTCCTGTGGAACATCCCCCCACTGTCCTGGGAAGATGCGCCCACCTCCTCTCTCTCTCCGTGTCTGTCTCTGAGACGTTCTCTATGGCATCGGCCCCATCAGCACCTCTGCTCAGTTCTCCCTTCTCTGAGCAGCTTTCTGTGGTGGGGCCCAATTCCACCCCTCCCCCACCTGTGACCTTTCACCTCCTCTCCCATCTGCCCCTGACAGGTTCCCTCTGGGCCCCTGGGCCTTGCTCTCATCCCAGTGGCCAGTCCCCCATTGTGAGCCCTGCCCGATGGTTCCCTGGTCAGCCTGTGATGTGCCCCCCCTGCCCACCACGCCCACCCCCAAACCTGGTCCCACACCTACTCTGTTCAGAATCAGCTGTGACCACGGAGAACGGTCCCCCTCTGTCATTCAGTCCATGTTTACACAGAGGGAACAAAACAGACCGAAACCTGGGCTCACCCGCTCCTCCTTGCAGAGCCAGGCAATAGATAAGACAAATCAGAGTCACACGTGAGCTAGTAATTGGAGCTTTGAAGTAAAGCAAAGCAGGAGAGGGAGGTGGAAGTGCTGGGTGAGGGGGTGGGGATCACGACTGCCAACAGAATCAGGTTGAGCCTCACCGATCTGGTGCCAAGGTCCTGAGGCAGGTGTGTGCCTGGTGCATTGGAGGAATGTGGAGCAGGCTGGTGTGGGTGGAGGGGAGTGAAGGAGGGAGAGAGGGTGAGAGGTGAGGGCAGAGGTGGGATGGGGGCAGATGGTCACAGTAAGAACTTGGACTTTGATTCAGAGTGAGGCAGGAGCCATGGGAGAGCTCCGAGCAGAGGAGGGACGTGTGAGCGGACTTGCATTCTAACATGATCCCTTTGGTCACCATGTGGGGATGAGATTGTAGGAGAACCAGGGCAGAATCGGGGACAGAGGGGACAGAACCTGGTTGATGTTTGTCACAGCGAAAAACCAACATCACTATGAACCCAACTCCAGAATTGATTCAGATTTCCTTAGTTTCCCCCTAATGTCCTTTTTCTGTTCCAGGACTCCACCCAGCACACCACATTACACTGCGTCCTCATGTCTCCTTAGACCTCTCTTGGCTGTGACAGTTTCTCAGACTTTCCTTACTGCTGATGACCTCGACATTTTGGGGCACAACTGGCCAGGGATTTTGGAGAATGTGCCTCTCTCGGGATTAGTCTGATGTCTTTCTCGTGATTCGATAAGGGGTTAGGGGGTTTGGGAGGAAGACCACAGAGATAAAGTGCCCTTCCCATCTTATCACATCAAAGGTACATACTATGCCCTTGACTTATCATGGCTGATGTTGACCTTGATCGCCTGGCGGAGGCCACAATACTTGTGACTCTACACTCATGGCAGTAAAAATGGTAAGCATGTGCCTAATGCATATCTATTTACATGCATCCATTCGTTTTAATCCTCACAACCCTCTGAGGTGGGCACTACTTTTAATCCCATTTTATAGAGAAAGAAACTATAGGGAAAGGGAGACTGAAGTGACTCGCCTGAGGTCACACATCAATTAAGTGGCATTTGAACCCAGAAGGTCTGGCTCCAAAGTCCAGGCCTTAACCGTCACCTGTTTTTTATAAACTGTATACGTACATGACTCCACTTTGGTACATTATAAAAAAATACATAAAAAGTAGATTAAAAACAGGTGAGGAAGATTTTTAAAAATCAAACATTTTACATAGCATTATATTTATCAATAGTCATTACTAATGATAAAACCTAAAGGCTCTATTTTGAATGATGTTCTTGATAATTAAAGTTTCAGTCAGCTTTTTGCCAGTTCTGTTGAAAACATCACTGATTTTCCTTTTTTTTTTTTTTCTTTTTTCTTTATTTTTGGCTGCGTTGGGTCTTCGTTGCTGCGCAGGCTTTCTCTAGTTGCGGCGAGCGGGGGCTACTCTTCCTTGCAGTGCGCGGGCTTCTCATTGCAGTGGCTTCTCTTGCTGCGGAGCACGGGCTCTAGGCACACGGGCTTCAGTGGTTGTGGCACGTGGGCTCAGTAGTTGCGGCTCGCAGGCTCTAGAGCGCAGGCTCAGTAGTTGTGGCACACAGGCTTAGTTGCTCCGTGGCATGTGGGATCTTCCCAGACCAGGGCTCAAACCCGAGTCCCCTGCATTGGCAGGCGGATTCTTAACCACTGCGCCACCAGGGAAGTCCCTGACTTTACTTTTTAATGTGGCTTAAAAAGAGCTTACAATAGGAACAGCTTACAATAGGAATGGGACCATCGTCTTTATTTTCTGCTTACATTAACTGTGTTTTCTTTCTTTGAGATAACATTCACATAGCATAAAAATTAACCATTTTGAGGGGGAAGGGATAAATTAGGAGTTTGGGATTAACAGATACACACTACTATATATAAAAGAGATAAACAACAAGGACCTACTTTGTAGCACAGGGAACTATACTCAATATTTTGTAATAACCTATAAGGGAAAAAGCAACTGAAAAATTATATGTATATATATATATATATATATATCTGAATCACTTTGCTGTACACCTGCAACTAACACAACATTGTAAATCAACTATACTTCAATTTTAAAAAGTTAACCATTTTAAAGTGCACAGTTCAGTGGCTTTTAGTACGCTAATAATGTTATGCAACCATCACCTCTATCTAGTTTCCTGCCAACCCACCTATCTAGGATAATTTCGTTTGCCCAAAAGGAAACCCTATACCCATTAAGCAGTTTCTCTTTGTTTCTCCTCCCCCCAGCCCCTGGCAACCACTAATTTGCTTTCTGTCTCTATGGATTTACCTTTTCTGGACATTTCTTAGAAATGGCATCATACGATATGTGACCTTTTGTGTCTGTAGATTATGATTTGTAACGTTTTGGTTTCTTTGTTAGTACTTTCTTATGCCTTCTGTCTCTTCTTGTGAAGATAGTTTCATTAAAAGTTGATAACGTGATATATAAGTGAAGTTACTCGAGAATGTATTGTCAAGCAAAGGGACATCACGGTCTCTGCTTTGGGGACCTTGTACCCTTCTGAGGCACCTTGCTGCCTGGACTATCCATCACCTTCTGCCCAGCATCAATGCATATATTGATTACCCGTCCAGCTGAATATGTTTTATCTCCGAGATTAGGGAATAAATAGAAATTGACATTTTACCAATGGAAAAGAACAGAGAGCCCAGGATGAGAGCCAGGCAAGATATGGACATGTGGTCTGAGGCCAAAGTGGCCAGTGGTCACATTGATGGGGAAGGGAGAGACTTAATAAACCAAGCTGGGGACCAAAAACCAGTCATTCATTTGGAAAGAGATGAAATGGGATCCCTACCTTACACCATATAGCCCCAGATGGTTTAAGGATTCAAAGTCAGATGTAAACTGCCAATCTCAGTTTAGACTTTGGGGAAAGGCCAGATTCTGAAACAAGACACACAAAGAGCTGCTGGGTGAGGAAGATTTGAAGGCCTTGCATATCTCAGCTAGTTTTCTCTGTCTCTGAGGCTCTGAGCAGCAGCCCTCCCTGCTTTGTCCTGGGTGGGAGGCCAACCCCTCTCCTAATAACATAATTAGTAGCTTTGGGACCATCAGAATACCTTAGCGAGAAATGGCCTTAGCTGGAGCAGCTGCTTGATCAACCAGGAGAGCTGGTGTAAGGGTGCGTGTGCACTTCACATCCTGCCTGGCTGCCCACTTTTAGCTGCTCTGCCCTGCTGTCCGGCTCAAATTCCAGCGGGCCCTTGACTCTGCTCTTTCCCCTACACCTCCTACCTCCTGGTCAATCCGTCTGCAGGCCCTATTGCTTTGCCATTAAATCCAGACTCCAACCACTTTTCGCCTCTTCCCCTGCCACCATTGCCACCTCTCTGGGCTCCCTGCTCCCATCCTTGCCTCGTGCAATTCTTTCTCCACTCAGCAGCCGGAGGGATCCTGTGAAAACCCAAGTCAGGTCACGTCCCTGGACTCACCCAGAATAAAAGCCCGAGTCCTCACCACGGCCCACCAGGCCCTCTGTGGCTGACCCTGATCGTCTCCTCAACCCCGCTTCACCTCCTTGCTGTTGCTCAAGCAACCCCAGCATGTTTCTGCCACAGGACCTTTGCATCTGCTGTTCCTTCTTCCTGGACCACCCTTCCCTGGGTGTCTGAATCACTCCTTCCCTTACCTCCTGCACATCAACTCAGACTCCCCTTTCTCTATGAGGCCGCCCCAACCACTTTCACTAAAAATGCACCCGGAGCCCTCCCCGCCCCCTCCCCACAGCACCTTTCTCCCGCCTTCTTGCTTTCCTCCTCTCGGCACCATGTCTCTGTTCTCTGTTTGTCATCTGACTCCTGCCCTAGAACGTCACCAGGAAGAGTAGGGATGTCTGTTGTCCTTGCCGCTGTCTCCCCAGCACTGTTTTGTTGAGTGGGGCAGTGGAGAGTCCTGGGAAGGGGAAACCACGTGACCTCAAATCAAATGGACCTCTTTGGCCCGAGTGGGGAGCTGAGTTTAGAAGGGACCCGAGAGGAAGCTGGAGGCCGGTTAGCCACTCCCCTGCAGCCCTCCAGACGGTGAGCACAGACAGGGTTAGACGGACGTTGCTGCTTGTAAGTAAGCCCTGGAGGAGGGTGGGGGGGCATTTGTTAAGAAACAGGATGAAGTGTGACATCTTGAAACCAGGACCACAAACCCATGGCTGGCTCAGGACCTGCCCACCCAGCTCCCTGGCCCTCGTGGGGTAGACCTCAGGCTCCCACTTCTCAGGACTCCCCAGTGGTTCTGCCTCAAGCATCATGTGAGAGAAATCGGGCCATGATTAGGGAAGGCTCCTGACAAGTTCAGGAAGAAAAGAATTTCTGCCGGGGAAGGGTAGAGGGAAGGGAGGTCGTGCCAGCAGATGCCCAGTTTCCCAGCATTTTCATGGACACTGGAGTTGAGGCAGTGGGGAGTCCTGGAAGGCTGTCCAAGGATTTGGTGTCCCGAAGTCTGGGTTCAAATCCCAGTTCTTCCTTTTACCACTGAATAGCTTTTTAGTTTGTGTGCATTCGGCTGCAAGTAACAGTTTACGCTGATGAGTGATGGTGGAAACTGTCCTCTTATTTTTTTTAACACATTTTTTAAAATGTACTTTTTGGGGAATTCCCTGGTGGTCCAGTGGTTAGGACTTGGAGCCTTCACTGCTGTGGCCCGTGTTCAATCCCTGGTCAGGGAACAAAGATCCCACAAGCCTCGGGGCATGGCCAAAAAAAAACCCCCCAAAACAAAAAACAAATTATAAAAAACCAAAAGCTATTTTTGAAACATTTGCAGCGGAGTGTCTCCGTCCCATCTTTGTCCCATCTGCTGGGTCCCCCTCCTAGTTCATAAGTGGGTTTAGTGCTGTAGAGATCCTTCTGGAAGTTCTTTAGACCTAGAAAGGCATTTAGGATATATAGTCTTTTTTTTTTAAGTAGATGTATAGTTGATTTACTAGAATATATATTCTTGTATCTCCTCCCTACTGTCTTTAAGCAGATGGTAACGTTTTATACACTGTTCTGCATTTTACTTTCGCACAGAACAATAGTCGTGGAGAACTTTCTCTGTCAGTATATGGAGAACATCCTTGTTCCTTTTTAAAAAATAGCATCTTTATTAACATATAATTCACATACCATGAAATTCACCCATCTAAAGTGTACAATTCAGCACTTTCTAGTAGATTCACAGGTTATATATTCAAGATTCTATAATGTGCAACCATCACCACTATCTAGTTTCAGAACAATTTTATCACCCCCCCCCCAAAATTTTGTGCCCAAGAACAGCCACTTCAAATTCCTCCCTCTCCACAGCCTCTGGCAACCACTAATCTTTCTGTCTCTGTGGATTTGTCTATTCTGGACAGTTCATAAAATGGGATCATACAATATATGGTCCTTTGTGTCTGGCTTCGTTCACTCAGCATGATGCTTTCAAGGATCATCCATGTTGTACTGTGGTATATCAGTACCTCATTCCTTTTGATGTCTGAGTAATATCCCACCAAATTGAGAGACCACGTTTTGTGGATCCATGCATCCGTTGGTGGACATTTGGGTTATTTCAACCTTTTGGCTATTATGAATAATGCTGCTATGGACATTTGTATACAGGTTTTTGTGTGAATGCATGTATTCATTTCTCTTGGGTCTATATGTAGGAGTGATATTGCTGGGTCACATGGTAACAGTGTTTAACTGTTTGGGGAGTTTCCCAGACTACTTTCCACTGAGGCCCCGCCATTTTCCATTCCCACCAGCAGTGTATGAGTGTTCTGATTTCTACACATCCTCACCAGCACTGATTATTGTCTGTCTTTTTGATTGTAGCCATCCTAGTGGGTGAAGCAGTCTCCACTTGTGGGTTTTGTTTTTTTTTTTTTTTTTTTTTTTTTGCGGTACACGGGCCTCTCACTGTTGTGACCTCTCCCGTTGCGGACGTGCAGGCGCAGCGGCCATGGTTCACAGGCCCAGCCGCTCCGTGACATGTGGGGTCTTCCCAGACCGGGGCACGAACCCGTATCCCCTGCATCAGCAGGCGGACTCTCAACCACTGCGCCACCAGGGAAGCCCATCCACTTGTGGTTTTGATTTGCATTTCCCTGGTGGCTATTGATGTTGAGCATCTCTTCATGGGCTTGTTGGCCGTTTGTATTCTTTAAAAAAAATTTTTTTTTAAATTTTACGTTGGAGTATAGTTGATTTACAATGTTGTGTTAATTTCAGGTATACAGCAAAGTGATTCAGTTATATATGTACATATATGTATTGTTTTTCAGATTCTTTTCCCATATAGCTGGCCATTTGTATTCTTCATTCTTTTTTACAGCTGCATAGTATTCCCATTTAGATGGACCCAGTTTATTTAACCTGTTTTCCAGTGATGGCCAGTGGATTACTTCCAATATCTCGCTGGTAGACACACACCTTGCCCTAAAAACCTCCTAAATGTATAATTTTGGATATATCAGGTTGTACCTGTAGGATCAGACCATGAGTGAAATCTCCAGGTAAAGGGTAAATAAATGTGCTATAATCTTGACCAATATTTCCCTGTACTGTTGATTCTCATTCCCACATGCCATATTTGTGAATTCATCTACCTGGTAAAATTTCTTTGTAACCCCCAGATCAGCACACCGGGTGCTTTCCCAGTCATTTACAGACATGTGCAGAGCAAGTGAAAAATTTGAGTTGTGCTGTGTGCCTGTTCCCAGCTGAGATCAACCAGGGCGACCCTCTGTCTTCTTGTTTCAGCTCTTACTGTAGCCAAGTGGCTTTTTCTTGGTCTGTTCAGTGCCACGTTTTTCACATTTGGGGGCTTTTGGTTGCTGGTTTAGCTGTTTAAAATGCCCCGCAAACATTGTGCTGAAGTGTTGGCTAGTGTTCCTAAGTTCCAGAAGGCTGTGATGTGTCTCAGATGAGCTTCGTTCAGGTGTGAGTTACAGCGCCGTTGGTTATGGGTTTACTGCGAATGAATCAGCCGTATATATTAAATCAGGCGTCTTTAAACAGAAACACATGTAAAAACAAGGTTATGTATTGATCAGTTGATGAAAATGTTGGGACCAGAGGCTCATAAGAACCTGTATTTCCCCCAGGAGCAATAGTTCCTTATTCTCTAATTCAGTGTTTGTGGCAACTTTGTCGAACATAACTACCACGAATAACAAGAATGGATTGTGTAGGGTTTTTTTGTTTTTTGTTTTTTTAAGCTGTGCTTTACTGGGATACAAAGTAAGTATAATAAAAGGCACAAACCTTAAGTGCACTGCTTGATGAATTTTGGCCAATATTACCTATGTAACCATCACCCAGATCTAGCTACAGACCATTTCCATCATCCCAGAAGATTTCCTCGTGGACCTTCCTAGTCAGTACTTAGCCCTCTCCCCCTCCTGCTGCTCGCTTAAGGCAATCACACCTCCGATTTTTTTCCCCATCACTTTCACTAGAACTTTACTTCAAGGGGATCGCACAGTGAATGGTCTTTTGTGTCTGGCTTCCTTTCCTCAGCATGGTGGATTTGAGATTCATCCATGACCTTGCGTGTATCAGTAGTTTATTCCCTTTCATTATCAAGCTGTATTCAAGTGCGTGGATATAACATAGTTTGTTTCTCCATCTACCAGTCGATGGACACTGTGCTGTTTCCAATTTGGGGCTTTTGTGAATAATGCTGCTATGAAAACTTCTGTACAAATGTTTTTGTAGACATACTTTTCACATCCATTAAGTCAATTCCTTGAAGTGGAATTTCTGGGTCATAGAGTAGGTGTATGTTTAACCTTAGTTAATTCAGGCTTTTAGTTCTCTTCTGGAACAACACATCTAGTTGAAGGCCATTCCAGGCATAGTTGGCAGCTCAATATTGCCAGGATGCTGGGTCTGTCTCTGATTCACTGGGCCTTCCCCCTCAGGAGTGCAAAATGGCTGCTGTAGCACTGGCCATTGTCACCATGCTTCACATCATTCTCTCAAGCAGGAAAGAGTAGGGGCAAATAATCTTCCCAATGTAAGGTTCTGTCTTTTTTATCCAAATGTAAACATCTTCCCATGTCCACACTTGGCTGCAAAGGAGGCTGAGAAAGGAAGTCTCTGGCAAAGGGGCAAAAGGCCTATACTCACTGTGAGTCGTCCTCTTAGGAGGGTACATTGCTGAATGGAACCAAATCCAAGTTCTGTTTAAAAGGATATCAGACTGAGACTGGCTGTTGGACCCTCCTGAGCCTCGGAGGGGACCCTGCGAGGCCACATTGTCAGGGGCCTGGGCACTGGCTAGGAACTGGTGGCTTGTGTTCTATGCAAGAGCAAGAGCCCCAGAAGGAAAACTAAAGAGACAAAAGCTTCTAGAGCAGTGGTCCTTGGACCAGCAGCATCAGCATCACCTGGGAACTTGTTAGAAATGCAAATTTTCAGCACCCCCCGCCCCTGCCCCCAACCTGCTGATTCTGAAGTCCATTCTTTCATTCTTTCTTTTAAAAGCCTTCCAGGTGATTCTGGTGCCTGCCCACGTTTAGGAACAAGTGGTCTAAAGCACGTGTGGAATGTTGTAGGGGCTTTTCTTTCCCCTTCGCTTCTCTTAACTCCATTTTTTCCTGAACTTGAAGTGTTCTCTTCTGCTTGATGCCCTGGGCAGCCCTGTGTCTGGTCAGTGTAATCGCTGCTTTTGTTCCCTTCACCCCACCCCGTTACCTGTTTCACTCCTCAGAGTTTCCCCCCTGTTTTTTACACACTAGTATTAAGAAAAAATTCAAAAACCTTTTCAGATGCCTGATTTTCTTGGCAAGTCTGTGGCTTTATAGCTTCATTTAGAACAGCGGTGAATGGCAAAAAGGGAAAGAGAGAACATACCAAACATTTCTAGTGTGTGACTACCTGTGTAAACAAGGCTTTTAGGAGCTAGACACCAGTTGCTTTATGAGCAATCCAAGTTTTATAGGGCACGCTTTTATGTTGTTAAACTAATTCAGTGATTTTAGAACTCTAAAGGTCGCTGAACATAAAGGTGGTGTCGATTTTAATTGCTCTCCAAAGAGCTCTTTCTTTCTCTCTCCCCAAAAGTCTGGGTGGATGGATAGATGAAAAGAGAGATGGTGAGGCCTGGATCTGGGCAGGAATAGTGGTCATGGAGAGGAAGAGATAAAGTGGAGAGATTTGGGAGGTGGAATGGGTAAGACTTGGGTGAGGGACTTCCCTGGTGGCACAGTGGTTAAGAATCCACCTGCCAATGCAGGGAACATGGGTTCAATCCCCGGTCCGGGAAGATCCCACATGCTGCGGAGCAGCTAAACCCATGTGCCACAACTAATGAGCCTGCGCTCTAGAGCCCGTGAGCCACAACTACTGAGCCTGCATGCCACAACTACTGAAGCCCATGCACCTAGAGCCCATGCCCCGCAACAAGAGAAGCCACCACAGTGAGAAGCACGTGCACCACAACAAAGAAGAGCCCCCGTCGCCGCAACTAGAGAATGCCTGCACGCAGCAATGAAGACCCAATGCAGCCAAAAATAAATGAATTAATTAAAAAAAAAAAAAAAGAAAGAGTTGGGTGAGTCAGAGGTGTGAGGTCAAAGTTGGTACTTAGTCTCTAGAGAGGGCTGTATCAGCTAGCTGCTGCCACATAACAAATAACCCCCAAGTTTAGAGGCTGTTCTGGTTACTGTTGCTGTTTAACAGATTACCCCAAAATGTAGCAGCTTAATGGAACAACTGTATTATGCTCACAGGTTTTATGGGCCAAGAATTTGACATGGAATTTGACATAGTGGGTCTCTGCTCCATGATGTCTGCAGTCTTGGCTGGGAAGACTCGCAGGCTGGGGGCTGAGGGCTTGTTCATATGCCATGCATGGCACCTGGGCTGGGATGACTTGAAGATAAGACCATCAACCAGAGCATCTACTCATGGTCTCTCCATGTGTCTAGCTTAGGCTTCCCCATAGCATGGTGGCCTCAGAGCGGTAAGAATTCTATTAAGGTGGCTTAGGGCTTCCAGGGTCAATGTCCTGGTGGACATGGCAGAAACTGAGTTGACTTTTATGACCTAGCTTCAGAAGTCACATAGTGGCACTTCTGTTGCCTTGTCCTGGTTGAAGTAGTCACAAAGTTTCCTCAATTCAAGGGGACTGGCAAGATCCCACCTTGGTAGATCATGGGAGGTTGTAGACATTATTTCAGCCATGTTTGGAAAACACGATGCGCCACAGTGGATTAAAACAAAACTGTGGTTCCACTGGTTAGAATTTGGCCTTGGGTACCTCTGGTTACTTCTGTCTTACCTGGGTGTGGTCAGCTGTAGGTCAGCTAGGCAGCTCTGCTTCTAGGGCTTGGCTGGCTGTGAGCTGGGATGATAGAGGTGATGGGCATGTGTCTCTTGTCCTCCGAAAGGCTAGCCTGGACTTTGTCACATGGCAGCTGGGCAAAGAGTAGGCTCAGAAACGCACACCATCACTTCCACCACATTCTGTTGGCCAAGGCCAGTCAGAAGGCCAGCCCAAGTTCAAGGGTTGGATAATAAATAGGAGGAGCTGTAAACAGTGGGACTAGGGAGAAGAAGAGTTTTTGGCCCCAGTGGTCTTTTTTCCAGATCCCCTTGCCATCAGCCCTCTCCCATTTTGCTGGGCCTCTCTTCTCAATCAGCGGATTCACAGAGTACAGTCCTTGACCCACGGAAGGCTTTGAGAGTCCTTGTGATGGGCTGCAAAGATGTGTAGAAATGCCAACTCGTTTGTGTCAGGTTGTGTTTGACTGCAAATAACGGAAAACCTAACAGTGGCTTAAACTGTAAGGATTAAGAAGTCTGGAGGCAGGCAACCCATGAGGAGTGTTAAGAACCTAGTCTTTTTCTCTCCTCTCATCAGTTATCCTCCGTAGGTGGGCTTACCAGCCTCAGATTTATTGCCTCATGATTGCAAAATAGCTGCCACAGCTCCAGTCTTCTCAACTGTATTCAAAGCTGGAAGCAGGAAGCAAAAGACTTTCTCCCTAGAGAAGCTCTGTCTTTATATTCTGGAAGAAAACCTTTCCCAAATTCTGTCTTCCCCAAAAGATTCATTGAGCAGAACCCAACTCTGTACACTTTGGCTTTTACTTATTTGCAAAACTATGGCTAGCCTAGCTGCTAGGAAGCCTGGGAAAGTGAATGGCTGATAAAGGGGAGAGCAGTGCCACTGGCCTCGTCCAATTATTTTAAAGCTATTTTGGCCACAACCCACAGTCGGAAATATGTACACACAGAGACACACAAAATTGAAACGAGTATCACAAACTGATCCTTTTGCTTACCCTGTGTGATGCCTTTGAATATTTCCTATTCTATCCCATTCCATTTGACCCCATACTCTTTAACTTAAAACAAAATTCCTTGTCACAACCTGCTAATTGGATTTCACAACCCTCAAAGGCATGACCCATAGTTGGAAAAAGACTGACTGACTCAGAACAGCGTTTGTTTACATCTTGGAATTGGCAGGGGTTACCCCGAGCAGCATCAGGCTTCTGTGAGCAAGGCGAGGAGGGGTGGGGAAATGGTGTTTGGAAAAGCAACAGCTAGACTTTGCCACATCCTCTTCACCTATCACTTCCCATGAGCAAATGGTAGTGTCCCGTCGACTTTGATTTTTATGACTTGCAAATAACCTGAGGGTTACTAGCATTAAATTAAATCTAAATTAAAATTAGCCTGTTTCTGGGCTTTGCGGGGACTTTTAATTCTGTATCCTGCTCAGCAGCCTGGCTTCTGCACAACTCCTGATGACAACGCAAAACTCCGATGGCATTCCAAGTGCCGGAGGAATTCACAGGATTTTCTGGAAGGACACTTGGTCATTGTTGCATCGTGGCTGTTCTCTTGAGCTGGTTGTGGTTTCGCAAGCCCATCTTTTCGTGCTTTTGATAGCCCAGTGGTGGAGAAGGAGGTTCTTCAGAATCACAGGGTCTGAGTTCAAATTCTGGCCTCACAGTGTGGTTTGGGGCAAGTGTCCTGACCCCTGGGAGCCTCAGTTTCCTGCGCTGTGGGAAATGTTCCTCCTGCCTCCCCGGGGCCTGGGAGGAAATCAATAGGTGTGGGGTTAGCACAGGGCCTGATACCAAGGAAGCACTGGGGCAGGGTAGGCTCTTCCTAGATGTATCAGCCAGCTTCGGCTGAGTGCTTTGCAGTAATGAGTGAGCCCTAGATCTCAGCAGCTGACAGCAGCAAAGGCTCCTCTCTCGCTCGTGTGTCCGAGCTTCGTGCATTGGCTGTGGCTCCGTCCACGTACCCATTGTCATGCCAGGACTTGGGCAGAACCGTGCGATGGCTTTTAAAGCTTCTGCTCTGAAGGAGCGCAAGGCGTCCGCTCCCCTGTGCGTAATTTGGGGTTGCAGCTTTGCATGCTAATTGTGTGTCCCCCACCTCCCCGGTCACTTTTTCAAAAGCTTTTTGAGTATGTGTGTGTCGAGGAAGGAGAGGGGCGTCTAATGTCACCCCTGGTTGAGAACCACTAGTCCTGATCTTGCCCAAAGTCAAGGACTGGGTCTGCTTTTGTTCGTTACGGTATCCTCAGCTCTCCCCCATGCTGGACACAGAGCGGGCAATTAGTAAATGCCTTTCTCACCAGGCTGCTCTTTGAACGAATGATTGGGTTTGTTTAACCACCTGTGCAAATTCATTTGTTCACCCCACAAATATTTAGTGACCCCCTACCATGTGCCATGCTCTGTGCAGGCTCTGGGTGTCCCACAGGGAACAAAACAGACAAAATCCCTGTCCTCGGGGCGGGGGGTTGACATTTTGGTGGGGGAGACAGACGACAAAAAATCAGAGAGACGTATGATTTTTTGATGTTCAAGTATTTTCAAAATAAAAAATTTTCATTTTGGAAAACTGCAAATGTGCACAAAGTAGAATAGTAAAACATGGACCCCATCAACCAACTCTTTGCCAATTTTCAGTTTTCCGCCACTCTGACAGACCAGCGCTGTCCAAGAGAGCTTTCTGCCACCGTGGGAATATTCTAGATCTGCGGTGTCCTGTGTGGTAGCCAGCAGCCACGTGTGGCTGTCAAGCCCACGAAATGTCGCCACCGTGACCGCAAACTAAATGTTTAATTTCCTTTACACTCTTAAGGTAAATCTTTTTTATTTAAAACTTTCACATTCCTCCTTGTCCCCCTTTTTTTCCCATGTGTTTATTGCAGTAAAATATACATAACACAACCTACCATCTCAGCCATTTCGAAGTGTACGATTCAGCGACAGTAAGTGCGTTTGCATAGTTGTGCAACCTTCACCCCCATCCTTCTCCAGAACTTGTAGCATCTTGCAGAACTGAAACTCTGCACCCACTAAACAATAACTCCCGGTTTCTCCTCCCCTGCCCCCAGTCCCTGGCAGCTGCCATTCGACTTCCTGTCTCTCCGTCATAAGTGGCATCAGATGGTATCTTTGTCTTTTTGTCACTGGCTCACTTCACCTAGCTTAAGGTCATCCATGCCGTTGCGTGTATCAGAATTTCCTCCCTGAATGCTATTCCATTGTAAATAGACACCACATTTGGCTTATCCATTCATCTGTTGATGGACACTTGGGTTGTTTCTACCTTTTGGCTCTTGTGAATAGTGTTGCTGTGATCGTGGGTGTATAAATCTGTCTTCAAGACCCTGCTTTCAATTCTTTTGTGTATATATCCAGAAGTGGACTTGCTGGGTCATATGCTAATTCTATTTTTAATTTTTTGAGGAACCGCCCAAGTGTTTTTCACAGCAGCTGCAACATTTTACATTTCCACTAACTAACAGAGCACCAGGGTTCCAGTTTCTCCAGGTCCTCGGCAAGACTTGTTAATTTTTGGTTTTTTGATAGTAGCCCTTCTAATGGGGGTGGGGCGGCATCTGTGGTTTTGATTGCATTTCCCTAATGATTGGTGGTGTGGATCATCTTTTCCTGTGCTTATGGCCATTTGTATATCTTCTTTGGACAAATAACTACTCAAGTCATTTGCCCTAATTTCATTTCATTAGCTTGAACTTAAATGCGCGTAGTCACACATGGCTAGTGGCTTCCGTATTGGACAGCGCAGGTCAGTATGCCCCTGACCTCCCAGAACTGGATTATTTTGCAGTAAATCACAGACATTTGATCATTTCACCCCTATGTATTTTAGGATGTATTACTAAAAGGTAAGAACTCTAAAGGAAAAAAAGCAGAAAAACAAAAACACTATGCCATTGTTATACCTAGAATCTTCATCACAATTTCTTAGTATCATCAGATATCCAGACAGCATTCAAATTCTGTCTTTCCACTCTCAGTGGGTTCATTTGTGTCTTTCAAGGCTCCCTCTGTCTGCCGGGTTGAGAGCTGCAGGCTCCTGGGTAGCCCTGTGCATGAGTGGGTAGGGGGCACGTATCACTGGTTGTGTGTGGCGCATGGTTTCCCATTCACCACTCTATTTAGCCTCGTTTATCTCACCTGACAAATGGGGTAACAACAGGGGTTTGGAAGGACCCAAGGAGACCTGGTACCTGGCAGTTGAAGTCGGACCACGTGCATAATCAAATGATATGTAAACCCTTCCATATGGTAACTCCATTTTTAGTTTTTTAAGGAGCCTCCATGCTGTTCTCCATATTGGCTGCACCAATTTCCATTCCCACCAACAGTGCAGGAAGGTTCCCCTTTCTCCACACCGTCTCCAGCATTTATTATTTGTAGACTTTTTGATGATGGCATTCTGACTGGTGTGAGGTGATACCTCATTGTAGTTTTGATTTGCATTTCTCTGATAATTAGCAATGTTGAGCATCTTTTCATGTGCCTGTTGACCATTTGTATGTCTTCTTTGGAGAAATGACTATTCAGGTGTTCTGCCCACTTTTTGATTGGGTTGTTTGTTTTGTTGTTATTGAGTTGTATGAGCTGTCTGTATATTTTGGAAATTAAGCCCTTGTCAGTCACATCATTTGCAAGTATCTTCTCCCAGGCTATAGGTTGTCTTTTCCTTTTGTTTCTGGTTTCCTTTACTGTGCAAAAGCATATAAGTTTGATTAGGTCCCATTTGTTTATTTTTGCTTTCATTTCTATTGCCTTGGGTGTAAACCCTTCAAAATGTGCTCAAGGGCCAAATGTGACAAAAGGCACCAGGTGGAAAAGCTGGGGCCTGGGGACTTTTGTCCAACCTGACTGTGCTGTGGCCAGAAAGCTGTGGGAGTTGCCCCACTAGGTAAGATTCACAATGGCAGCTAAAATGATTGTGTAACAGTATCTATCGCTTACAAAATACTTTACTACACCAGAGGATTAAAGGCCTAAGAGCCTCTCCACTGCCATACGTGAAAATAAGGACTATGATTGTGCCCATTTTACAGATGAGGGCACTGAAGCCTAGAGCGGTGAAGTCACTTGCCCGACTTCAGCCCATGTGTGGGGAAGTGGAGATTTGAACTGCTGACTCCAACCCCAAACTGTAACCCCATGCTGGGCCTCTTGGCATCAACCTGATAGGCGACATAGATGCCAACCCTGGCACCTGAACAGGGGACCCATCTCAGAGGAACCCCGGACCTGCTGATCATTGACAAATGGTTTTCTTTTTATTATGGAAACTTTCGAGAAGATGTACATTAACTAGAATGGTGTACTGAGCCCCCAGGTAGCCATCATCCAGCTCTAACAGTTACCAACATTTGCCATGTCTGTTAGCTCTCCTCCCCCACTACAACTCTATGCTGATTATTTATTTTGTACAGTTTTTTTTTTTTTTTTTTTTTTTTTTTTTTGCGGTACGCGGGCCTCTCACTGTTGTGGCCTCTCCCGTTGCGGAGCACAGGCTCAGCGGCCATGGCTCACAGGCCTAGGCGCTCCGCGGTATGTGGGATCTTCCCGGCCCGGGGCACGAACCCGCGTCCCGTGCATCGACAGGCGGACTCTCAACCACTGCGCCACCAGGGAAGCCCTGTTTTGTACAGTTTTTTAAAGGTAAAATTAACATGGTTGAATTGATATGTGTTGACATACAGAAACCTGAGCTGTGAATTTTTAAACCCCCATGTAACAGACACCCCATCACCATGCAGAACCTTGCCCTCTCCCCGGAAAGTCCCCCTCGTCCATTGCTCTGCTGTTAGCATCTGAATGAAAACACATGGATAACAGATTCTCACAGGCTGGAGCCTCCCACTGGACATTCACCCGCAGATCCCCTTTGGAGAGCCCTGTTCAGGAGACACCCACCTCCTGGCTCTACTTCTGGTCCGACTGACGTTTACAGAACTTGGGCCACACCCAAAGCTTGGGGCATGGAGGAGGGGGGAACCCACATGGAGCTGGCGGCGCTCCCAAAGCCACCTTGGGCGCTTGTGATCACCCTGGTCCAGGGCAGTGCACCTGGAATCTAGATGGGCCAGGATCCCGTGTTCCAGGGTCTTGTGACAGATGCTTTCTAGCTCTTTCCAGGGCCTGGGGCTCTCCATAAAAAGGAGAAGCAGCTCTCGTTCCTGCTCTCTCTTCCATCTGCTCGCTTTATCGCTTTTTTGGATCTGAGCTATCCCAGGCATTCACAAAATGCTAACAAAGGCTGTCACCCAGCTTCGTCTTATCTTGACCCTGTGGCGTGTTGGCTTCACATTTAAAAGAGAAACAATATGACGAGAGGACCGTCTGTGGGATAGTGGTTAAGGGCGGGGACTCTGGAGTCAGCCGACCTTGGCTCAGACCCCAGCCTGACCACTGACCACTGGAGGGATATAGGGCGTATGGCTCACCGTTCTGAGCCTCGCCTTCCTCATCTGTGGAATGGGGCTGCGAAAAGCACCTGCTTCATAGGGATTCAAAGACGGTGAACAGGCTGATACGTGCAGAGTACTTCAAACCAGCAGCCATCATCATCGTCATCACAGCCACCATCATTACTGTCATCAGGTCAATCCTTGTTATTCGTGGATTCCATATTTGTGAATCCGCCTGTTTGCTAACATTGTTAACCCCCAAATCAGTACTCACGGCGCTTTCCTGGTCACTTGCAGACGTGTGCAGAGCCGTGAGTCTATCTTGAGTCTCCCGATGCACGTGCTACCAGCTGAGGTTGAACGCGGCGACCCTCTGCCTCTCTGTTCAGCTCGAGAGCTATAAAGAAGCATCCTCTTTAGCGCCCTGTTGTTTTGCACTTTTGTGCTTTTTGTGGGTGGTTTTGCTGTTAAACCCGGCCCCTCCCGTGTAGGGCTGAAGGGCCGCCCACTGTCCATAAGCACAGGAAGGCTGCGATGTGCTCTGGAGAGATCGCGCGTGTGAGGTGACCTGCCCTCAGGCATGAGTTACAGCGCTGTGGGCCTTGAGCTCGGTGTGAGCGAATCAACCGTTTATGTTAAACAGGGTGTCTTTATTGTTTTTTTAAATTATTTTTAAAATAAATTTATTTATTTATTTATTTATTATGGCTGAGTTGGGTCTTCGTTGCTGTGCGTGGGATTTCTCTAGTTGCGACGAGCAGGGGCTACTCTCGTGGTGCGCGGGCTTCTCATTGCGGTGGCTTCTCCTGTTGCGGAGCACGGGCTCTAGGCGTGCAGGCTCAGTAGTTGTAGCGCACGGGCTCTGTTGCTCCACGGCATGCGGGATCTTCCCGGACCAGGGCTCAAACCCGTGTCCCCTGCATTGGCAGGCGGACTCTCAACCACTGCGCCACCAGGGAAGTCCCAAACAAGGTGCCTTTAAACAGAAACACACATAAGCCAAGGGGATATATTGATGGGTTGATGAGAATGGGACCAGAGGCTGGCAGGAAGCTAACCCTGTCTTTCCCCAGGGGCTGCAGCTCAGCGGCCATAATCGCAAATTCACGGTGACCTTATAGGACATAAGCACCTCAGATGATGAGACCTGACTGTAGTTTGCTAGATTGAAGTGCTGATGGATTATATCATATAATGTTATATACTATTGCATGATGTGTGTGTGTGTGAATATATATATATATATGTACACACACTGTATGTAGATATAGTGCAGTGTGTCTGCATATATATGTGTGATAATGTACAGTGTTGTTTCCTGTGGGTTTTTGTTTTGTTTTGTTTTTTTTTTTGCGGTATGCGGGCCTCCCACTGTTGTGGCCTCTCCCCTTGCAGAGCACAGGCTCCGGACGTGCAGGCTCAGCGGCCATGGTTCATGGGCCCAGCCGTTCCACGGCATGTGGGATCTTCCCAGACCGGGGCACGAACCCACGTGCCCTGCATCGGCAGGCGGACTCTCAACCACTGCACCACCAGGGAAGCCCCTTTCCTGTGGTTTTAAACTGGTATTTGACCTCTCGTCTCTCTGGCTACATCTTTCTCCCTTTCACTGACTGTCTCACTCACAGCCTCTCTCTCATTCTCTCTCCACAGCTGGCCCCCAAAAGGACCCTCCCCACATCCCCAGCTGGGGGCCCTGCGTAGAGCTGGAGTGGACGCCCCCTCCTTCCCTTCATGATTCGTTTGTAGCGCAGGTAACCAGCCAAGCATCCCGCTCATTCCCGGAGGGGCCGTGGTCTCCCGTCCACCTCCCCGGAAGGGACGTTCCTTCTTGGAAGAGCCTGGCTCAGCCACATCCTTCAGCCCCGCCCTCTCCAGCCTGGGCCCCCTGGGTCATTCGGGCCATTCCCCCCCAACCTCCATGCCATCTGCAGGCAGGATCTCCCTCCCCCCTTTCCGTCTTCTCCAGATTCTCTGCAGATCCTGCCTTGTCATTCCCTGGCCAGGCCTTGCCCACCTTAGGCTGGTTGGGAAGGGCAGGGGCTCGTAGGCCACAGAGCTGGTGACATGGGAAGACAGTGGGTGTGGGCGGAGATATGAAGCCAGAGAGAGTGTGTTATCTTGCCGCACGGATGCAGCAAGAGCCTTGGAAGGGCCTCTCTGGGGACAGTCCCCGGGGCCAGCTCTAGAGGCGAGCGTGATGGGTGTGTGAGGCTCCGGAGCCAAGTGTTTCTGTTCTAGACTGGGCTTGTTAACCCAGGGCCCGTGAAGTGTGTACGTGTGTGCATACGTGTGTGTGTGTGTGTCCCATGACACACTTCCCCCTGGGAAAGAACGTGTAACATTTCTGGCCCACATGCATGTTTCTGGCAAGAGGGTCCTTTGTTTTCATCAGACTCTCCAGGGTACTGTCCAGAGAAGCCCCTGAAATAACCATATGGATTCTCTCCCTGAGATTCTTTACGTCACAGAGCCGTCGAGGGTAATAGGGGCTGTAGTGGTGATCAGGAAGTTCAGAGAATGCTATTGAGGGTTAGGGATGGTGACCCAGCTGGGGGGGGGGGGCACGACAGTCACCATGTCCTCAGTGAGTTCGGGACCATCCCCCTCCCCCTACCAAGAAGAAAAAGAGAGGGTAACAACTCCATGGCCCTGGACTGGGATTGTGTGTGATTTCTCATCGTGTTCTGTCTGCGTGGTTGGGAGGGAAGGATGCGTGGGCTGATGGAAGGATAGGCGGATGGGGACTTCCCTGGCGGTCCAGTGGTTAGGACTCAGTGCTTTCCTTGCCCGGGCCCGGGTTCAGTCCCTGATCGGAGAACTGAGATCCCGCAAGCCTCTCAGTGCGGCCCAAAACAGTAAAAAGGAGGAGCGGATGGAAGGACGGGTCAGTTTGTGTGTTTGGAAGACAAGAAAGATGGGCGGTTGGGTGGAAGTTTGTAAAGATGGGTGCGTGGAAGCTTGGATGTCTGGAGCAGTGGTGGTTGGCGCGGGGGTGGATGGGCAAACAGAGAACTTGTTTTCTCACTTGTAAACTGGGGCACACGGCATCCCTTTCCCATGGGGGCTGAACAAGCTAACATTTGTGAAACGCTTGGGACAGTGCCTGGCACATGGTAAGCAGGAGCCAAATGTTAGCCGTCCTCATCCTCATCATTCTGACAGGCTCGGCCCGGCTCTGGCGGTTCCTCTGACTCAGAGCGCCTGCCCTCCTGGCCCCTCTCCCTCTCTGTTCCCTTCCTTGAGAACCACGCTGCATGTGTCTTCCAGGGGGACCCAGAGCCTGGGCCCCTTCATGCCGCCTCCCCTCCCTCCCTCCTTCACCCAGTCACGTGTAGGACAGGAGCACAGGCTTGGGGCCAGACTTGTGGGTTCAGGGCTGGCTCTGCCACCTGCTAGCTGGGAGACAGAGAACCATGGTCTCAGCTCTTCCTTTTACTCATCTGCAAAGCGGGGGTGGCAGGACCCACCTCGAGGGATACTGTGGGGATTAAATGAGATACATGTGTGTGAAGCACTTAGCACGGGGCCTGCATGTGATCAGGACTCAGTCTGGGTTGATGTCATCACCATCGTCATCAGACGCTGGGGAGAGAGAGGGAGGAGGAAAAGGCAGCTGTCTGTCTCTGATCAGGAGGCTCTGGTACGGAGGGCACCTGCCCCACCCCTACCCATGCCCCTAGACTTAAGGGGACAGAAAGCCTGACCCCTCCAGGGGTCTTGGCCCCAGGGAATGGTCCTTGCAGGGAGGGTCCTGGCACGCTGCCGACATCTAACTTGTCTCCCTTGCCCTCTTCCCGCCCCGCCCCGTCCAGTGGCGATGGATGATGAGGATGGGAGATGCTTACTAGACGTGATTTGGTGAGTAATGGGCTCCCCACCCCACCCCACCCCACCCTCCCCCACCCTCTCCCTCCCCTCCCCTGTCCCTCATGTCCTCAAATGTCTCTCCCCTTCTCTCTTTCAGTGACCCTCAGGCCCTCAGTGACTTCTTACATGGATCTGAGAAGGTGAGTGCTGGGGCAGGGAGAAGCATCCCCAGGGCAGGGGCCTGTGGAATTGGGAGCTGAGAGACACTCCCCGCTGATTCAGTAGACATCTGCCCCTTGCCTTCCATGAGCCAGGCCCCAGGGTTATGGCAGAGAGTGAAAGAGATGGCAAATCCCTGCCCTCACTCCATACACATTTCCTTGGTAAACAAAGCAACCGAGAGCTAATAAAGGTGATGGTGGAAAGCACCATGCAGAGCAGCATAAGAAATAATAATGTCACTTGCACAACAAAAGAGGTTTAAAAGAAAATGAATGGGAGGCGGAAGCAGGGGCTTCTTCTCTAGCTGGTGTGAAGCTGAAGGATCAAAGGGAGGTGCCCATGGCGCTCTGGGCAGGGGAAGGACAGGTAGGAAGGTTGGAAAGTTTGAGAAAGAAGGCCAGTGGGGCCGGAATGAAGGGGAAACTAGAAGGTGGTAAGACTGGAGTGGACAAAAATCACCAGGTCATGAAGGGCTTGGAGGACTTGATCGAGGAGTTCAGACTTTATTCTGAACGTGACAGGCAGTTCTGACGGGTTATTAAGCAGGAGAATGCCACATTCCGTTTGCCCTCCAGGGAATGGAACAAAGTGGGGGAGAGTGGATGTCTGTTGAGCCATGAGGAGCTGTATCAGTCACCCACAGCTGCATAACAAGTTATCCCATCACTTAGTGACTTAAAACAACATTTGTTAGAGCTCTCAGTTTCTGAGGGTCAGGAACTGGGGAGTGCTTAGCTGGGTGTCTAGCTCAGTGTCTCCCCTGAGTAGCAGTCAGGATGTTGCCTGGAGCCACTGTCATCTGAGGGCTTGTCTGGGGCTGGAGGATGTGCCTCCACAGTGACTCACTGCCGTGGCAGTTGGCTGGAGGCCTCAGCTCCTCACCATGTGGGCCTCCCCCTAGGATTGCTTGAGTGTCCTCACAGCATGGCAGCTGGTTCCCCCAGAGCAAGTGACCCAAGGGAGAGAGCCAGGAGGAAGCTCAGTGCCTTTTATGACCTAGTCTCCAAAGTCGCACACTGTCACTTCCGTCATACTGCATTTGCTAGAAGCGAGTCACTAAGCCCGCCCACACTCACAGGGAGGGGACGGAGCTCAGCTCCTTGAGAGGGGATGTATCAAATAATCTGTGGAGCGGAGGCGAGTGCGGAGCAGAAGTTGGTGGCCTGGGCCCCAGGGCAGGCACGGGAGGAGGTACCAGACGCTGGCTCTGGGATCTGTCTGGGAGGCAGGATCACTAGACTTGCTGGTGGCTTAGACGGTGAGGAAGAAAGAGCATCCAGAATGCCTCCTGGACTTGACCTGAGCAGCTGAGTGGGTGGTGGTACCGTTCTCTGAGACTGGGAGTTCGAGGTGGATGCCAGAAGTCCAAGGGCGGCTATTGGATATAGCAGTCTGGGGTTCTGGAAAAAGATCAGCTGGACAGAGAAACTGGGGAGGCTTGGCTGTGGACAGCCATTCATTGGGCGCTTAGGGCCTGTTGTAGACATTGCCTATGTCTGCAGGAACGAGACAGGTCCCTGTGCTCCCAGACAACGGGAACAGCACGCACGTTAGGCGCCCGGGTGGCAGGGCGTGCCGGGTGCTTGGGCTGGGCAGTGGAAGGAGTGACTTAGTAGGAAGGGACGGACAGTTGTCGGGAGGAGGTGACAAATGTGACAGGCCCTGCCAGCTGTGTTACCAAAGACGCTTGAGCAAAGCCACGGAGGCAGGATTCTAGAGTTCAAGGCAGGCATGTCAGGAGAGGCTCGGACTCAGTGCTGGGGTTGCCTCGCATTTTAATCTTGCAGCCAAGCCCCTTTCTTTGGGGCGACTTTTCTGGAGGCGGAGTTTCCTGTACCCCTCGAATCTCCCCCCGCAACCCCCCCACCTCGTCTTTGTCTTTTTGTCCCATGTAACCCTCAATTGGTTTTTGTTCTAGAGGTGGGCCGGCCCACTGCCCAGCTGACCTTTGACCTTGGGTGGGGGCGGGTCTTGGTGCAGCTTGACAGTGATGAGCTCCTGGATAATCCCGGGGAGGCCCGTCGAAGTGCCTTCTATGAAGGTCCTGGGGTAAGTGGCCCGGGGGCTCGGGGAAGGCCGTGGGCTCCAGGCATCACCCAAGTCGCCTGTGGTGGCAGCCAGTGGGGGAGGGGAGAAGGGGTCGCACTCGTCCCCTGAGGCACTTTGCCGGGAGGGGGGCAGGGGGCAGTCACTGAGGAGCAGTGTGGGGTGGAGGTGAGGCCGGAGCTGCTGGACCCCCAGCTGTGCCCTCCGGCCCCTCAGAGAAGGAGGTGTGGTCCTGAGTCCCTGGCCTTGGAGGGCAGCTGCTACAGAGCTGGAACAGAGGCAGAGGCTGGCTCTGGAGTTCACAGTGGGCAGGGCGGGGGCGCTGGGGGGTCCTGTCCCGGCCCAGCCATGGGTGGGTGTGTGACCTGGGGGAAGGGGATCGACTGTTGTGGACCTCAGTCTCCACCTGGAAGATGAAGGCAGGGGTGATGAGCAAAGCCCAGAGCGGGGAACACAGTGGACTTTTATTGAGCACCTACTGTGTGCCGGGCCCATTACTCAGTGCCAGTCGTCCCTCCCTCTTCTTCCTCTTCTGTGGCCTCTCCCCTCCCCTCTTCGCTCCCCATCCCTCCCCCTCCTTTTTCCTCCTCCCCCCTCTTCTCTCTCCCTCCCACTCCCCCCTCCTCCGTCTTCATTAACATAACTATCAGTTACCAAATACCTATCATATGCCACGCCCTTTACAGTAATTTTCATTTAGTCCTCACAACAACCATAGTAACATTCCAAATAATTTATCTGGCATAATATAAATGACTAAATCCAGAACCCAACAAATACACATTATGTTCATGTTATTACATTTACGGAAGAGTAACAATGTGCATTATTCTTACCCGTGCCGTCCTCTTAATGCCCATAACGTCCCTGGTCAGGTTCTCAGCACCTCCTGTACGTGACATCAGTGAACGTCACGACTGTCCTAGGAGGCGGGTTTGGTTATGGCCATTTAGCGGTTAGGAACTCAGAACTGCCTGGTCCTTGGTTGGGGGCTGAGCCGGAGCCCCATCCTGCCAGGCACTGCCCTCCACTCAGCAGCAGGGTGACCCCTTTCCCCGGTCTGGGAGGCAAGGAGGGAGCAGTGCCCACCTCACTGAGCTGTTATTAACGACAACATGGACAGTAATAATGACGGTAACAACGATAGATGATGTTTCTCGCGTGCCAGCCAAGAGCCACGTACTGCTCTGAGCCCTCCACTAGGATTAATAACAGGTGTTGTTATTTTTTAAAAAATTTTATTTATTTTATTTATTTATTTTTGGCTGCGCTGGGTCTTCATTGCTGTGCGTGGGCTTTCTCTAGTTGCGGCGAGTGGGGGCTACTCTTCGTTGCAGTGCGCGGGCTTCTGGTTGCAGTGGCTTCTCTTGTTGCAGAGCATGGGCTCTAGGCGTGCGGGCTTCAGTAGTTGTGGCTTGCGGGCGCTAGAGCGCAGGCTCACTAGTGGCGCATGGGCTTAGTTGCTCCGCGGCATGTGGGATCTTCCCGGACCAGGGCTCGAACCCGTGTCCCCTGCATTGGCAGGCAATTCTTAACCACTGTGCCACCAGGGAAGCCCCCGAACTACAGGTTTTGATCCATCGCCTGGTCAAGTATCAGTGGGTTTTCCATGCCCTTGGCATAATTATTACTTGTGGAATATTTGCTCTAAAATGCATGTATAGATTACACACTCGTGTCCTGGATTGCCATCCCGGAAAGCATTTAAGAAACATCAGGTTCGGGACTTCCTTGGTGGTGCAGTGGTTGGGAGTCTGCCTGCCGATGCAGGGCCCTGGTCTGGGAAGATCCCACATGTCGCAGAGCAACTAGGCCCGTGAGCCACAACTACTGAGCCTGCGCGTCTGGAGCTTGTGCTCCGCAACGAGAGGCCGTGACGGTGAGAGGTCCGCGCACCGCCATGAAGAGTGGCCCCCGCTCACCGCAACTAAAGAAAGAATCGCACAGAAACGAAGACCCAACACAGCAAAACAACAACAACAAGAAAAAGTTAAAGGGCATTAAAAACAAACCAACCAGATATATGTGGGTAGGCATTTTCCATCCCAGTTACAGAATGAGAAAACTGAGACTCAAACAGGGCAAATGACTTGCCCAAGGTGGCAAAGAAGGAAGAAGAGCCAGGCTGTAGATTCTGGTTCATCTGATGCCAGAGTCCTTTCCCCAACCACAGTGCCCGCACCGCTTCCAACTCAACTTCCTCCTCTGCTCCTCCTCCCTCCCCGTCTTTTCAGATGGACTGAGCTGAAACCTGGCCCTTCTGTGAAGCCTCCTGACACCAGCGTTTGCCCTGCTCCCCTAGCCAGTCCCTCCGAAGGCAGCACACAGTTACAGACACAGTCACGCCTTTAAGCCATCAATCCTCTGAGGTGTCCCTCTTCCTCATCTCAGTTAACAGCATCTACTCAGTTGCTCAAACCCCAACCTGCCCTGCCAACCTCGATCTGTCCTTTTCCTTACCAGCTCTCCCTGTGATGTGTGACCCATCAGCATGTCTGAATCTACTTCTAACATGATCCCTAATCCTTGCGCTTCTGGCCTCTTCACTGCTACTCCAGCCCAGGCCACCATCTCCGCTGAGAGCCTTCCAGCTACTCTCCAGGATTCCTATCTTGCCGCCCACGGCACCCTCACAGCAGCTAGAGCTTTGCACAACCTCCCCTGGTTCCCGTGGCAGAGTCTGTGCTTTGCCGCACCGTGGCCTGGAAGTGGGTCTCAGCCTCAGCAGCCTCCTCAGTGTGGCTTCCCACCCCCGCGCCATCCACCTGCCAGCGTCTGCCACTCCCTGTCACTCCCTCGGACTTGGCCCCCTGCTGTACTTTCCTCATGTCGCTTTGTGGTAGACACAAGGTCTGACTCCCCAGTGGCTGTTTCTGCTTCCTCTTCTTTTCCTGGCAAATGGGATTCCAGTTTGGATCGGGTGACAACAAATTTGAGGGAACACACTGGTTCTCCCCAGTCCTGGAACTGGGGAAAACCAGGGGGGAACACAACTTACGCTTTTGCCCTGGAGACAAATCTTGAGGGTCCGGGATAACGGTGGCCACTTCCCTTTCCACTGCCACGGATCAGTTTAGAAAGAGCACGGGCTACAGTTCTGGCCGAGGAGACGTGAGGGGCGTTCCGTTGGGCGCTGCTACAAGCTTTCCTCACTTTTAAAAAGGGGAACAAGGAAGGGAGGGAGCTGCTCTCTGCCCTGCACCCTCCGAAGGTTTGGGTGCTCCGCGTACAAGAGGGGATTCTTGCTGCTGCTGCTGCAGCCGACTTGCAGACGCTGGCCACTGCTGGCAGGCCTGGACTTCACCGTGGAGCCACTGGCACCACCACGTGTCCTGAGAGCTTAAACCTACGCTGACTCCTCTGTTATTACGGCCCAAAGCATATGCACTATAGATATCTAAACTCACCTTTTTGCTGCTTTATCACTCCTACCATCCCGCTCCTAAAATGTAAGCTCTGTGAGGGGAGGGGCCTGTCCCTCCATCACTATGTCCCCATCACGTGGACTGGGCATTGTCTGGCACAGCTACAGCAGGTGCTTGATAAATGCTGGCTGCATTAATGTATGAGGGTCCTCCAGGGCAGGGACTCAGTCACTGTGGCTTCTGGGAGCAGCAGGGGCTCAAAAGCCTTCGCTGGATCAACAGGCAGGGAAGCCAGAAGACAGCTTCTTAAGAAACAAATTTAATACTATATACAAGGGAAAACGTACAGAAACAACAAAGGAGACGCAACAGGGCTGGAGGTGCCCATCCCAACTAGCTGCCCACGCAGAGGGCCGATGCCAGCCCCTAGCTCGCCCTCCTCCTCCTACAGTTGGAAGGGCTCCATGGGCCCCCTTGCCCTGGCGGTGGGATCCACGTGGTCCTGAAGCCGGTGCCACTTCATGTGGGCATTCCGACCCTTGATCTTGCCAAACACCCTGAGGAGGCACCAGAGGACACAGGGGTCAGAGCAGGGGGAGGCGGGTAGCCCTGAGGGGGGCACCCCAGAGGGCTGAGGGCAGGCGGTGTGGGAGCATCTAAGGAAAGGGCGGTACCTCTCACACTTCTGGCAGGGAAAGAAGCCCTGGCCCTTGCTGCTCCCCGGCAGCTCAGGGGTCCGCTTCGAGCCGGTGTTTGGGCTGGAGTTGGGGATGGACTCCCTCCTGGAACTCTCAGTAGTCCTCTGTAATTCGGGGGTTGGGCGGTGGCTGGGTTTCCTCCGAGGGCTACGAGTGACCTGCACAGGGGGCAGAGGTGATGAAAGGGTGCTGACCGCCCCGCCGCCCTTCTAAGGGAGAAGCAGGTGTCCAGAGCGTCCAGACGTCGCGGGGTGCACCCCCCCACCGCCACCCAGCTTGGATGGGCACCGGGCATCCAGATCCGTGCTGAACTCCTGAAGCCCTATCCCGAGACCCTCTACCTTCGCTTCTGTCCTGTCTGCTTCACCCAGCTCTCTCTTGACCCTCTTTTCCGGCACTGGGGCTCGGCCGCAGTCAAACTTGATCATTTTCTTCTGCGTGTAGTAGAACTCGACACACTGGGCTACTGTTTTTGTCTGGACCTAGTGGAGGAAGACAGAAGCCGACTAAGGACAGTGCCTCAGGAGTAGCAGTGAGAATGGCCTTGACGCCCTAAATCCCCTCCCCATGGGGCCAGCCGCCACTTTTTGAAAGCCCTCCTGAAACGTGTCTCCCCTACGGCTTGGTATGCTCCACTGCTACGGGAGACAGAGAATCACAAAGTCCTCCTGGGGATGAAGGAGTTCAGAGAGAAGCCACCAGAGTCAACACCATCTAAGCTCTGCACGCTCTGAGCAACAAGGCTGGCCCAAGAAGGCTTCTCTCCAGGAAAACGCACACAAAGGTACACACGAGGACGCTCACTGTGACATCATGTGGAGCCACATGACTACCGACTGGGACTAATTAAACCAGAGTGTCCTTACGTGTTGGATACCTCATAGCCTTATGCGACAGCTAGGCAGAGCCCTCCAAAAAACTGAAGAGGAAGGAATACTTCCCAACTCAGTCCGTAAGTTCAACATTTCTCTGATACCAAAGCCAGACAAAGATATTACAAGGAAAGAAGGCTACAGACCAATGTCCCTCATGAACATAGATGAAAATTTTTAAACAAAACTTTAACGAACAGAATCCAACTATATATATATATATATATATATAAAGGAGAATATACCATGACTAAGTGGAGCTCATCCCAGAAACGTGAGGTTGGTTTAACAATCGAAAATCAATGTAATTCATCATATTAAACTTAAAAAAGAGAAATCATATGAGCATCTTGATAGGTGCAGAAAAAGCATTTGATACAATCCAATGTCCATTCCTGATGGAAACTCTCAGCACAATAGGAATAGAAGGAACTTCTCTTCAACCTGATAAATGATACCTACAAAATCCCTACAGCTAACGGTGGAGTGTTTTCCCCTCAAATATCATGAACAACACAAGGATTTCCACTCTCACCACTTCTACTCAATACTGTACTGGTGGTTCTAGAGTGCAAAAAGGCAAGAAAAAAAGTAAAGGCATCCAGGTTGGAAAGGAAGAAAGAAAAGTGTCTTTATTTACAGATGATATGACTGTCTATGTAGAAAATTCAGTGGAATCCACAAAAAAGTTACCAAAACTAGTAAGTTAGTTTGGCAACATTTCAGAACACAAGATCAATATAAAAATCAATTTTATTTCTATACATAGTAGCAACAAACCATTGGAAACTGAAATAAAAAAGAACTCTATAACATCATAAAAAACACAAGTACTGGGCTTCCCTGGTGGCGCAGTGGTTGAGAGTCCGCCTGCCGATGCAAGGGACACGAGTTCGTGCAATGGTCCTGGAGGGATCCCACATGCCATGGAGCGGTGGGGCCCGTGAGCCATGGCCGCTGGGCCTGCGCGTCCGGAGCCTGTGCTCCGCGGCGGGAGAGGCCACAATGGTGAGATGCCCGCATACCGCAAAAAAAAAAAACAAAAACAAAACAGAAAAAAACCAAGCGCTTAGGAATAAATCTGACAAAAAGTATGCAACAACTGTACACTGAAAACTTCAAAACATTGCTGAAAAATTAAAGATTGAAATAGAGAGATATACCCTGTTCACGAGTCAGAAGACTCAATATTGTTAAGGTAACAACTCTCCCCAGTTGACGTAGAGAGTCAAAAACAGTACCAATCAAGTTCCTAGCAGGAATGTTTATTTTGAAATTGACAAGTTATTTCTAAAATTCATAGGGAATTAAAAAGGATGTAGAATACAAAAAATAACTTTGAAAAAGAATAACAAAGTTGAAGGACTAACATTTTCTAATTTCAAGACTTAGAATAAAGCTACAGTAATAAAGACAGTATGGGAATAGCTTAATAAAAGACAAACAGATCAATGGAACAGAATACAGGGTCCAGAAGTAGATGCATATATATATGGCCAACTGATACTTAACAAAGGTACAAAAGCAACTGAGTGGAGAAAGTATGGTCTTTCCATCAAAAGGTATTGGAATAAATATCCATATGCAAAAATGAACTCACCTCGCACCCCATACAAAAATAAACTTACAATGGATCATAAATCTAGAAATAAAACCTAAAACTGTAAAACCTCCAGAAGAAAACATAGGGGGAAATCTTTGTGACTTTGGGTTAGGCAAAGATTTCTTAGATACAACACGAAAAGCACAGTCTATAAAAGAGAAACTAGTAAGTTATGCTTAAGCAAAATTTAAAACTTTTCTTCAAAAGACACTGTTAGAAGACTGACAAATGGCATATTGGGAGAAAATATTTCCAAAGCATATATCTGGATAAAGGACTGGTGTTCAGAACAAAATAAGAACTCCTACAGCTCAATAAAAACACAGACACTCCAATAAAAACAGAGGCAAAAGATATGAACAGACAGCTCACCAGAGAAGGTGCACATAGAGCAAAAAAACACAAAGATGCTCAGCATCATTAGTCATTAGGAAAATGGAGTCAGATGCTACTGTACACTCATTAGAATGGCTAAAATTAAAGAGACTTAGCATACCACGTGTCGACGAGGGTGTGGAGCAACTGGACCTTTCATAACCTGCTGGTGGGAATGGGAAGTGGTAGAGCCACTTTGGAAAACAGTTTGGCAGTTTCTTAAAAAGTTAAACATACATCTACTATAAGTTACCCTCATTCCCCTCCTAGGTATTTATAATCCCAACCCCGTGTCCGCCAAAAAAAAAAAAAAAAAAAAAAAACCAGTACATGTCCGTACAAAGACTTGTGTGTAAATGTGCAGAGCAGCTTTATCTGTAGTCATCAGTAAGTGGAAACCACCAACAGGTGGATGATTAAATGAACGGTGGTCCGTCCACACAGTGGTCCGTCCACACAGTGGTATACGCCTCAACAGTAAAGGGATGAACTATGGGTACACACGACAACATGGATGAATCTCAAAATCATTAGGTTGAGTGTAAGAAGCCAGACAAAGCAGATCACATGCTGTATGATTATTCCATTTATATAAACCTCTAGAAAATGCAAACTCATTTAGAGTGACAGAAAGTAGACAAGAGTTGACTAGGGACCCGGGTGGCAGGAAGGAAGGGTTGCAAAGGGGCAGGAGGGAACTTTTGGGGGTGAAGGATACTCTCATTATCTTGATCATGGTGGTGGTCTTACAAGTGTATAACTATGTCAAAAACATTAAATCTTACACTTCGATTATGTGCAATTTTGCGTACATCAAGTTAAAAAACAAATTAATCAGCAGGATATTAAGTATATGATGTCATCCTTTTTTGAGAAAGTGCATATAGGTGTGTAAAATCCGTATGGGCAGTAAATACCTGTCAGGTTATCAATCAGAAGTAGGATTGTGGGGAGGGGTCTGGAGGGCTTTATTTGGAACATGGGATTCATTTCTGTACCGTTTCAGGTTGTTCCAAGCAATGGCATTGTAGTTGTCAACTGTTCACAGCATGAGCAGAGTATCGCCCCTGACAGGCCCTGCAGTTCTAGCGCCTCGGCCGTGTGAAGGAGCCTTGTCTACACCAGCCTGCCATGTTCGCCTTACCATCTTGTGTATCAAGTAGAAGTCCTTCTTGTAGGCACAGAACGCCTTCTTAAAGAGCCTCTTCTCCATGGAGGTCCAGATGTCCGAACCTATTGGAGAAACAGCCAAGAGGAGGAAGGCTGTTTCTCCTTCTGGGACCACAGCCACGGCTGAAGTGCAGACTCCCCTCCTTTTTCAGGCCACTGAGCGCCACTTATATGCCAAGATTTCTGCTAAGCCCCTTACTTGCTTTATCTCACACAATCCTCACAAAAACCTTAGCAGGTAGGGGCTATTACCATCCCCACTTGACAGGTGCAGCAACTTGAGGCTTCCTCTGGTTAAGAGACTTGCCAAGGGCAGCCGTGGGCCCCTGGTTGCCTGACTCCAAGGCTGGAGTGCTCAACTGGGAAACCTGAGCCCACCCCAACCTGGCACCCCCCTTCTGGCCAGGAAGAGCCCACGAGGGAACCAGTGGAAAGGGGAAGGTTGGATCCAACTAGAGAACAGCACCCACTGAGTCCCCCAGAGAGGACGGGCCCTTCTGGGAGGGCAGGTGTAGGCCCCAAGAGAACTCCGGGAGGCACGTGCAGAGCTTGCCATGGAAAGTGACTGGCTCGCAGGGGCCTCAGCCAGGCCAAAACCACGCGGGCAGCCACGCTCGTTACCTGTGTAGTGATAGTTGGCGAGAGGGTGAGTCCGTGGCTTCTGGGGTCCTCTCAGTAACAGGGTCTCCAGGGCAACCTGGAACGAGAGGAGTGGTGGGCAACTCTCTGAGGGAGGGAAGGTGAGGTAGAGGCCCACCTTCATTCTTTCATCCATTCAGAAAATATGTGCAGCCCTCCCTAAAGCCACCCCTACCCCAGGGCGACTCAAAGTGTGGTCGGTCTGTGGACTGGCCACCAGCTGTGAACCACTTGGGACACATTGCCTACAGCACTAAGCGGACTGTTGAGTGCAGCTGACGTTACCTTTTTCATAGCAAGATTTACTTGATGACGAAACAGTGTGTGGACTTATTCTGGCACAAGCTCCTTATTTCTTCAGGGAGCAGCATTTGGAGCGGCACTGCCCCCGCCCTACCCCATGTTATGGTCCTCATAGCACTCATCATTATCTATCACTTTTAAAAAATGTATTTCATGTGCTCACTCTCCTAAAATGTAAGCCCTGCAAAGAGGGGGCATTTGTCTTGCTCAACAGCGTAACCCCGTCAGGACTCGCTATGCAGTTTGCAGGACCCAGCGCAAAATGGAAACACGGGGCCCTGTGCTCAGAAACTATTAAGAATTTCAAGATGGTGGCAGCAGAGCATTAAACCAAGAATGGGCCCCTGAGCTGGCCCCAGCCTGATACCATGACATCACCAGGTATCAGGAGGACCCAGTAAACGTGTGCTGATTACTCTGCTGAGCACCCACCACGTGCCAGCCACTGCCTCTCAGCTTGAGAAAAAGCACCATGTAGCCCTGACTCTTGGGTCTCCAACTCGGGTGACGTGACTTCCTCTCCCACTACACACAGTTGGACTTCTTCATTGTCTAAACTTCAGGGTTGTGAGGAGGGTCCTTGGAGGAGGCAGAGGCATTTCTGTTGCATCAGAGGTTTGCATACACCATTTTTAATCCAAAAGTCAATGTTCAGTAAATAAACCAGATTAATGCAGGCCCTGAGTTGGTTCTGCTAGGCACCGCCTCCCCAGTGCTGCGCTGAGATGAGGTAACGCTGGAGGAACCCTGGTGCTCTGCTGTCACCCCAGAGAAATAACTGATTGAGCCCGTATGTGTGCATTTCCCCTACGTTCAAAAGGACACCACCAGTCCCAAAGCGACCAGGGAGAAGGGTGGGTGGCCAGCCTTTGGTTCTCGTGAGCTGCAAAGCCCCAGGTAGAAGGCACGTGTCTTGCGCCTAGAGCCCCTGGCCCTAAGAGAGCAGGGAGCTTCCCACAGCTCCTCTGAGCACCCCCCTCGCCTGCACCGCACCTGGATGTTGCCCTGGGCTTCATGCAGGCAGTGCAGAGCGAGCTCCAGGTTGGTGCCCCCGCCCGGCATCACGTTGGAGCAGGCCAGGTTGCAGAGTTCGGTCACTGTTTCCAGCAGGCAGCCCGGCAGCGAGAAGGAGAGGAGACACAGAGGGTCAGCAAGTGCCAGAGAGGAAACCTCCCCAACAGCACAGATGGGGTGGGGGGCTCCTGTCACCATCTCCCTCACCTCTCTGTTACAAGCAGGCTGAGGGAAGGGAGGGACAAGGAGGATGGGCAGAAACCCTGCTCCTGGCACCTGCTCTGGATGGCCTGGCCAGCTACTGGGTGAGAGGAGAGGTGGGGCAAGGGACTGCAGCACAGCAAAGCAGTCCTGCGCTGAAGGCCAGCTCTGCCCACCCCACCCCCGCCTGGGGATCACTGCTTCTTGGTCAAGGTGAGAACTGGGAGGAGAAACCCCTTGGACATGGAGGAGGGCTCTCAGGAACCTGGCCCCAAAGTCTCAGTCACCTCTATCCTGCGTCTTCGGGTTGGTCATCACATCTCCCCATGGCTTCCAGACCAGAGTAGCTACATGCTCGTCACTTCCAGCCAGTGATCTGTCCTGGAGCTCTGGGATCTCAGCCTGAAACTGGCTCCCTATGTTGATGTGTCTGAAATGAGGCCACACACACGGACATAAAAGGCATATGTGTGTGACCAAGATGGGAAATACAAGAGAGATGTGCGGTGAGCCCTGCTCACCAGGGCTGTGGAACCCACCTTTTGGCCATCTCTCAGACACAGGGAGTGCTCATCAGCCCAGTAGACACGCTCTGGTATTCCAGAGACCTCTTGAGGGATACTTCCTTCCTTCCTCCAATTTGCTTTATCACCAGATTTCTGGCTTCAGGCGTTTGGGGTCTAGGACAGGGGAGGTATGTGCTGATACCTGGCATTCTGCTGTATCCAAGGTAACATCCAAGCTACAAAAGAGTATCTCATTGTGCCATCACCAATTCTATCTAGAACCCCAGGGTGCTGGGCATTCTGTCTGCAGACATCCAACTATGGTATGTCTGGACAGAAGGAATATTGGGGAAACACCTGGAGAAATCCACCACTTCTCTCCTAGAGAGGTTCTGGGTCTAGACCTGACTTTCCCGTGATGAAGGCTCCCTTGGGAAAAACCGACACTGGAATGCAAGGAGGGTAAAAGCATCCCCACATTGCAAGGACCCTCAGGTTCTAAGTCTGTTCCAACTCACGGTTCAGTGCTGATCTTGCTGTTGTCCTTCACCACACTGATGCCAAAAGAGCCGTCCATGTGATCTGGAAAACGCCCAAAGAAGAGGCTCAAGGAGACTGGCTACAACTGACCCATGAGGCCCTTTTTGCCTGCCTTTCCAGAGCAGCTAAAAGCAGGCTCTTCAAGATTGCATGGTATACACACACTACTGTATATAAAATAGATAATCAAAAAGGACCTACTGTATAGCACAGGGAACTATACTCAATACTCTGTAATAACCTATATGGAAAAAGAATCTAAAAAACAATAGATATGTGATTATGTATAACAAAATCACTTTGCTGTATACCTGAAACTAACACATTGTAAATCAACTCTAATCCAATATAAAATTGAAAATTGGAAAAAAAAGATTGCATGGTATGGAGTTTCCTCAAAAATTAAAAGTAGGACTACCATATCATGCAGCAAACCCACTTCTGGGTATTCATCCAAAAGAACTGCAGTCAAGACCTCAAAAAGATATCTGAAAAGATATCTCCCATGTTCACTCCAGCACCATTCATAATAGCCAAGATGTGGAAACAACCTAAATGTCCACTGACAGATGAGCACATAAAGGTAATGTGACATAAACATACAATGAAATACCATTTAGCCTTAAAAAGAAATTCTGCAATATGCAACAACATGGATGACCATTGAGGACATAATACTAAGTGACATAAGCCAGTCACAGAAAGAGAAATACTGCATGACTCCACTTATATAACGTATCTAAAGTAGTTGAATTCATATTGATAGAATCAAAGAGTGGAATAGGGGTCACCAGGGGTTGGGGCAGTGGGAAATGGGAGGTTACTAATCAATGGGCATAAAGTTTCAATTAATCAAGCTCTAGAAATCTGCTGTATAACATTGTACCTATAGTCAACAATACTGTATTGCACACTTAAATATTTGTTAAAAGGGCAGATCACAGATTAACTGTTCACATCACAATAAAATAAAAAGATTGCATGGAAGTGGGATAAGACTTCTGAAAAAGTAGAGTAAGGAACTCGGCAAAACAACAGATTTACTGACAAAAATCATTAAAAAAAAAAGAACAGTAAGCTAAAGTCTGCAAGTTGTCCTAAAGGCATACAGCATTTTAAGAAATACTCATTCAAGAAAATCTACTAAATCTCGGGAAGAACAGTGAGAGTCTGTGGCACTGGAGCCATGGCCCACTCCCTTACCCACCTAGCCCCCAGCTCTTTGTAAAGGAAGCTCTACCCAGGTAGGTGCAGCCAAGGAGATGGGGGCTTCTTCTTCCCCTGGCTCCCATGCTTAAAGAATTAAAGTAAGATAAAATAAAAATTTCTCATCAAAGAGAAAATGCCATCAAGAGATGGAAATTATTTTTTAAAAAGATACAAATGTGGACTTCCCTGGCGGTCCAGTGGTTAAGACTCCACGCTTCCACTGCAGGGGGCATGGGTGTGATCCCTAGTAGAGGAAGTAAGATCCTGCATGCTGTGTGATGCAGCCAAAAAACAGAAGAACCAAATGGAAATAGTTCAGGGGTTAAAAAAGTACAATAACCAAAATAAGGCTCAACAGTAGATCTGAGCTGGCAAATGAAATGATCAGCAAACCTGAAGATAGAACAATGGAGACTATGAAATCTGAAGAACAGAGAGAAAAAAATATAGGAAAGTGAAGAGAGCCTCAGAGAAATGTGAGATGTCATTAAATGCAACAATATATATGTAGTGGGAGTACCAGAAAGAGGGGAGAAAGGGACAGAATATTTAAAGTATTAATGGCTGAAAATTTCCCAACGTTGATGAAAAACAATATGTATATCCAGCAAACTCTACAAACTCCAAGAAAGATTAAACACAAAGAGCTCTACATCCAGACATAACATAGGCAAAATGTGGAAAGCAAAAATAAAGATAAGATCTTGAAAGCAAAAAGGGAAAAACAATTTGTTACATACAAGGGCACTACAGTAAAATTAACAGCTAACTTTTTAAGAGAAACGATGTAGGTTACAAGGCAATGGGATAATATATTCAAATTACTGAAAGTAAAAAAGTGTTAACCAAGTATCTTATATTCAGCAAATTATCTTGCAAAAATGAAGGTAAAATAAAGACACTCCCAGATAAATAAAAACTGAGGCTACCTGTTGCTGGCAGACCTGTCTTACAAGAAATATTAAAGGTGAAATATTATTCAGCCCGCAAAAAGGAACAAAGTACTGATACATACTGCAACTTGGATGAAACCTAAAAACATCATGCTAACTAAAAGAAGGCATTCATAAAGGACCACATACTGTATGATTCCACTCATATGAAATATGCAGAATAGCCACATCGATAGAGACAAAGTAGATTAGTCGTTACCCATGGCTGGGGACGGGGAGGATGGAAAGGAGGGACTGCTAATAAGTACAGGGCTTCTTTTGGGGATGATGAAAATTTCTGAAAACGGATGGTAGTGATGGTTGCACAGCTCTGTGAATATACTAAAAACCATTGAATTCTATACTTTAAAGGGATGAATTGTATGGTATGTGAATTATATATCCCTAATAAAGATAAATAGTAAAGAAAGTCCTTCAGATTGAAAGCAAATGACATCAGATGGTAACTTGAATCCAAACCAAAAAAAAAAGCGAAGCGCTAGTAAATATGGGTAACTATAAAAATCACTATGATTACATATTTCTTTTCTTTTTTTAATGGCCTTAAAAATAACTGCATAAAACAATATGTATTGTGGGCCTCTAACATATAGAAATATAATATATGTGACAGTAACTGCACAAGGAGCACAGCTGCATTGGAGTAAAGGAATATCACCTCAGACAGTAACTCAAATCCACAAGAATAAATGAAGAGATCAGAAATGGTCAATAAGAAGGTTAATATAACAACCTCTATAAATCATGCTTGTTTTCCTTTATTCTGTGTTTTTACACGAAATAAAAGTATATAAAGCAAGAAACATGACCAGTAAGGTATTACTGGGTCTCTCACATATAATAGCAAAAGAGTTAGAAGGAATAGAGCTAGATAGGAGCAGTGTTTCTATATTTCACTGTTAATGAGTTATTACACATCCTAACAGATTCTGATAAGACATATATTTTAAGTCCTAGAGCAACCACTAAGAAATGACTAAGACACAGTGAAAAATTAACGGAATTAAAATGTCACACTAGAAAATACTCACTTAATACAAAAGAAAGCAGGAAAGGAGGAACAGAGGGAGAAAAAGACATGTAACATATAGAAAATAAAAAGCAAAATGGCAGATGTAAATCCAACCATATCAATATAACAGTAAACAAGAAGGGATTCAACAAACCAATCAAAAGGCAGAGTTTGTAAGACTGGATAAAAAACACATGATCCACCTAATGGTGTCTAGAGGTAACATGCTTTATTTTCAAAGACACAAATAGGCTGAAAGTAAAAGAAGAGAAAAATATATACCAAGCAAACAACAACCAAAAAAGAGAATGGAATGGCTATATGAATGTCAGGCACATTAGACTTTAAAACCAAAAATATTACTAGAGATAATGATAAAATTATTGTAATAATGACAAATGATGTCACAATCACATCCTAATGATAAAAGGTCAAGCCGTGAGGAGGATGTGACAATTACAAACATATACACACCTAAAAACAGACCCCCAAAATACACCAAGCAACAAACGACAGAACTGAAGGATGAAATAAACCATTAAAAAATAATAGTTGGAGATTTCAATACTTTCAACAGTGGATAGGGCAACTAGGCAGAAGATCAACAAGGAAATTGAAACTAACTAGACAAAACAGACAAAATACAGCATTCCACCAAACATCAGTAGAATACATTCTTCTCAGATTCACATGGAACATTCTTCAAGACAGACTGGATTCTAGCCCATATAACATGCCTCAATAAATTTTAAATTTTAAAATAAATTTAAGGGAATTCCCTGGCGGTCCAGTCATTAGGACTCCACGCTTCCGCTGCAGGGGGCATGGGTTCGACCCCTGGTGGGGGAACTAAGATCCTGCAAACCGCACAGCACAGCCAAAAAAAAATAAATAAATTAAATAAATTAAATTGAAAAAGAAACAAAGTATGTACTCTGACCAAAAGAGAATTAGAGTACAAATCAATAAAAGGCAGCAATTTGGAAAATTCACAAATATGTGAAAATTAAGCAACACACTCTTTAATAGTCAGTGTATTAAATAAGAAGTGGAATGATAAATTAGAAAATACTTTAGGTGAATGAATATAAAAACACAACATACTAAAACTTACAAAATGTAGCTAAAGCAATGTTCAGAAGGAAATCTATAGCTGTAAAATATCTGTATTAAAAAAGAAGAAACATCTCAAATCATTTATGGTCAACTGACTTTCCACAAAGGTAGCAAGACAGGGCTTCCCTGGTGGCGCAGTGGTTGAGAGTCTGCCTGGCGATGCAGGGGACATGGGTTCGTGCCCCGGTCTGGGAAGATCCCACATGCCGCGGAGCGGCTGGGCCCGTGAGCCATGGCTGCTGAGCCTGAGTATCCGGAGCCTGTGCTCCACAACGGGTGAGGCCACAAACAGTGAGAGGCCCACGTACCACAAAACAAACAAACAAACAAACACCTCACAATGAGCTACCACTTTACACCCACTAGGATGGGTGTAATAAAAAAGACAGCTAAGAAGTGTGAGCAAGGATGTGGAGAAACTAGAACTTTCATACAATGCTGGTGGAAATTTAATATGACCCGGCCATTTTGCAAAGCAGTCTGGCAGTTCCTTAAATGGTTAGACATAGTTACCCTTTGACCCAGCAATTCCACTCTGAGTTATATACCCAAGAGAAATGAGGACTTATGTCCAACAAAAACTTACACATAAATGTTCTTAACAGCACTGTTTGCAATAGCCAAAGGACACAAACAACCCAAATGCTCGTCAACTGATGAATGGATAAATAAAATGTTGTCTATCCAGAGAATTCAATATCATTCATCCATAGAAAGAAATGAAGCACTGATGCATACTACAACATGAACCTTGACAACATTATTCTAAGTGAACAAACTAGACACAGAATGTCACGTATTTTATGATTCCAATTACATGAAATGTCCAGAATAGGGAGACCCGTAGAAAAAGTAGGTTGGTAGACTGGTGGTTGCCCAGGGCTGAGGAGTTGGGGGCTACAGGGCCTGTGTGTCACCGCTCGTGGATATAATCTTCTGGGGTGATGAAAATGCTCTAGAATTAGATTGTGGGATGGGTGTCCAATCCTAAGAATACACTAAAAAATCACTGTACACTTTAAATGGGTGATTCATATGGCATGTGAATTATACCTCAATAAAGCTGTTTAAACAATTACTCGAAAGGGCAGGCAGAAGGGTGGTTAGGCTAAATGGCGTCTATTTTCTTTCTGGCTACAAAGTTATAAGCACCTAGAAGGCTGCTGGTCCCAGATGGTCCTGGGATAGTTCTGAACAGCAACGGGACCCCCAGAGCAGACCCAGGCGTAGGCCAGAGAGAATGGATGGACCAAATTCTACAGGGGGCGGGGGTCTGGCCCCCCGCAGGCCCATCATGGGGTGATCAAGCTCACTCACCAAGCATGGCGCTGATGAGCCTGTCGGGACGGGCCCGGGCAGAATGTGGAACAGAGAGTGTTGAAATACAGCCCAGAGCCCTCCCGGATGGGGCTGAGCATCGGGGGCGGTGTGTAGGGACGTCACTGGGACAGTCCCTTCAGGAGGTGGTCCATCAGGAACACGGGCAAGCGCAGGCAGCTCTGGCGGCATCCTCCCGGGCCCGGCTCCCCAGACATGGAGGGCGGAGGAGGGATGAGCAGTGCCTTGGGCCGGAGGAGCTTCATCCGCTTCTTGTGTTGGCTGCTCTCCTTGCAGTCTCTCTCTTCCCCGTCCTTCTCCTGTCCCTGGAGAAGAAGAGACTTCAGAACCACGGGGGTCACCTGAGGCCACCGGCCCCAAAGCTCAGACCTCAAGATGGCCTGAGAGTGGGAAAGGGTACTGACCAGCCAAATGCACACCCAGCATGGCCATGCCCAGAGTCCTCAGCGCAGGAAGCCGGGCAGGGCCACCACGCCTGAGCCAGACTCCAGACCCTAAGCCGGGCGACATTTGACGCTGGGGCCTTCTCAGGCAACCACCCCCCCCCAAGGAGAGGCCCTCACTCAGACCATTTTGGAAACTCATGTCCGTTGTTAAAGTGACTGGCACTTAAAGTGTGGGGGCCAGACGGATGCAACAGCATGACAAAAGGAAAACCTGTTGCCCTCAAAACGACAGCAGCTCCTGCGAGACAAACAGTGGGCTCCATGCACCCCGTACCCGAGTCCAGCATGGACTTCTCCAGGTGGGGTCTTCCAGCACAGGCTGAAGAGACGACGGCTTGACCTTGCTACACTCGCTCTTACCTCCACGCAATCTCCCCTCCTCTCTGCCCATCTTACCCCTCCTCATCCTCCAGCTCTCAGCTGCAACACCCCCTTCCTCAGGCAGGGTCTCTGGTGCCCTCGGGGCTCCTACAGCTCCCTCTCCCAGCCCGGCCCGTTCTGGGTCGTCAGTGTCCGGGGATGGGTCTATCTACTCCGCTGGGCTGGGAGCCCCAGGAGACGGGGGCAGGCCTGTTGTGGTCGCTGCGGTGTCCCCAGCCCTGCCCAGCACAGGGCCAGGCACAAAGGAAGTTCACTGGAGGTTGAAGGGATGAAGGAACACGCAAATCAAGCTCTTCTGGAGTCAGGATTTGGGGGCTTTTCTCACAGCTCCCACTGGCAGCTGGAAAGCAGCCGGAAGGAAGTGCACCCACCTTGCTCCCCGGGGGATGGTTTGCTGGAGCCACTGGCACCGACACTGGGACCACCAAAGGGGCTGCGGTCATGTTGTCCAAGGACTTCCTGCCTCCCGGGGAACTCTGCCTGTCCCCCTCTGGCCTCAGCACCTGTCTTGGTGGCTTGCAAAACTCCATGCCACACACCTACACACAGAGAAGAGCCAGCCCTTTAAGAGACACAGTACGTAGGGAGCAAGGGGCCCCTCCAGAGCAGCACAGCCCTGACTCCCGGCCCCCAGCCAGGCTCCCTGCAGGAGGACGGCTCCATCCTGAGATGAATGGCAGCTTCAAGCCCCTTCACCTGGGGCTCCTGCTTCCCTCGAGGTGACGGCCACTGGTCGCTGTGAAAACACGTGGCTTGCTCAGCCCTCTCTCTGTATAAAACATCTGGCTGCAATTCTTGCAGACGTAAGTGCTCCTTGGCTCTGCCCAGTCTGTGGGACCACCACTGTGCTGGTTCCTGTGGGGAAGAAAGGGAGAATGGGACTCCGTCCCCAAACACTGATCCTCTGACAGACAGCTTTGGACGAACCCTAAAGAAATGGACATGATGCCCCCGATTCTCCGTGGCCTGGTGCTTACCCCTTCAGGAGTGAAGCATCCAGAGCTCGCTCACCCAGGCCCAGCACATCAAAGCCACCAGAGTTCTCCCGAGGGGCTTCTGAACTTACCAGCCACCCGCCATGTTCTCCTCCTTCATCGGGTTGGGGAGCCGGTAGATATTTCCACCCTGAAGACGAAAATACATCTGAGCCAACATATCAGAAATGAGATGCAAGAGTGAAAACTATAAGACTTGGAAGAAAACACAGGTATAATTCTTGGTGACCCTGGAGTAAGCAGTGGTTTCTTGGATGACTCCAAAACCAAACAAAAGACAGACGTATTGGACTTCATCAAAACTTACAAGTTCTGTGCTTCAAAGGACATCATCAAGAAGTGAAAAGACAGAATAAGAGAAAGAAGTTGCAAATCATGTATCTGATAAGGGACTATGTATATTTCTGTATCAGTGATACATAATGAACTCTCACAGCTCAAAAATAAAATCACAACCCAATTTAAAAATGGGCAAAGAGTCTGAGTAGACACTTACCCAAAGAGGATATACAAATGGCCATTAAAAGATGCTCAGGATTATTAGCCATCGGGGAAATGCAAATTAAAGTATAATGAGATTATCATTTCCCACCCACTAAGGTGAACCAACTGGACAGTAACAAGTGTTGGTGAGGATGCAGAGAAACTGCAGGCCTCATACACTCTGGGTAGGGATATAAAACAGCACAGCTTTTTGGAAAAGTCTGGCACTTCCTCCAATAGAATTACCCTAGAGCCCAGCAATTCCCCTCCAAGGTATTTCCCAAGAGAAATGAAAACATATGTCTAAACAATAATCTGTACACAAATGTTCATAGCACCGTTATCACAATGGCCAAGAAGGGAAAACAACCCAAATATCTATCAGCTGATGAATGGATAAATAAAATATGGTGTTTCCAAACAATGCACAAGTTACCAGCGATAAAAAGGAGTGAAGTTCTGACCCGTGCTACAGCACAGAGGAACTCTGAGAACATCATGTGAAGTGAAAGAAGCAAAAGACACAAAAGGCCACGCAGCGTTAGGATTCCAATCACATGAAGTGTCCAGAATAGGCAAATCCATGGAGACAGAAAGTAGATGCATGGTTGCCAGGGGCTGGGAGGGATGGAGAGATTGCGGGTGACAACCAACGGTGTGGGGTTTCTTTTTGCGGTGATGAAAGTGTATTGGCAAAGAGTGGCGATGCGAGCACGACCTCGTAAACAAACTAAAAACTACTGGATGTTGCACTTCAAGATGGCGAATTAGATGGCACGTGAATATTAAAGCTGTGGAAAAAAAAAGAGGAGGAGGTAGCTGAGGTGCGACAGGAAGGATGCTGGACCTCGGAACATCACGAAGAGACGTGGCCAAGCTCCCTGTGCCCAGGACCTCGTGGGCACGATGTGGGAGGACCCAAGCTGCTCCAAAAGGGCGGACCAGTGCCAGGCCTGCAGTAGGGGCTAGTCGGACTTGTGGACCTGTGATTCACAACCAGAATAGACACAGCATTTCACGTACAAATATCAAGGGTAAAGGAGCTCTGCCTTTACATTCTCTGAAGAAGTGAAGGAGGCAAATCCAAAAGGAAGCGAAAGGCAGAAAGAAAGCAAACAGAAAAAGTTTAGTGAAGAAACATGACGCAAAGTGTCTCTGACAACTCTAAAGCCCTGTTCTGTTTTGTGTGTGTGTGTTGCAGGGCGGAGGGTGATGGGAGGAACCATCATTTCTCTGGACCTTCATTCCCCCCTCTGTAAACAAACTGCATCTGAGGATTTGCTGAGGTTAAATACAGTGCCTGGACAAGTCAGAAACACGGACTCAGGTAAGGACGAGACTCTGCCCCCCGCATGGTCAGGTCCCGTGAGAGGGCCCTGGTACCTGGATCCTGTTGAGTATCATCAGCTTGGACTTGGAGTCCCAGGGGGGATCCGCTGGAGGTCCGGCCAACGACGAGAAGGAGGCCATGGCTACCTGGCTTGGAGAAGCTGCACAGCAAATATCCATTTTCACTTTCTCCTTCCGGAAGTGCTGGGCCCCGGAGTTGCCAGAGAAGAGCCTGTAGCCTCCGCCCCAGGAGCAGACCGGGCCCTCTCCACCTTTTGTGGCCCCGGAAGCCGTGCCATTCTCAGCCTGGGCCTGCTTCCCTGGGAGGTGGGCTCTGGATGGCTCCTCCCCTCCTAACTGGGTCTGATGCAGGCCCCGAGGGAGAAGATGTCCCTAGGTCCAAGGTCCCTTTCGAGGATCTCAACTGCTTGGCCAGAGAGGAGATGTCTGGGTTTCCAGGAGGGTCCAGGGACGCCGCCGTGGGGGCAGGTGGAGCAGCAGCCACTTTTGGTCTTCCCTTTGTGTCCTGGCTCACGCTGCTGGGGGAGGGCTCTGTGGGTAAAGCGGGTGTGGATTTTCTCCTGCGGGCTAGGGATCCCTCTGGATCAGGGTTCACGGGGCCAGCATGGAGAGAGTCAACAGTGGGTGCCACAGGTGGGGGTTGCTGTGGCCACGGCCCCTGCAGTGACTTCAGGGCAACTCGATTGCCGTCGGGTGTGGGAAGCTGGGAGGAGGCGGCGGCCACCTGGGTGTGGGAGAAGATCCGCTGGGACTTGGTGATCATCTGGAACACCTGCATCTGCTCGTGGCTCACCAGAGACTCCTGAGACTTCAGGACCAGCTGCTGGAAGAGCGGTGTGGCATCCGACGGGAGGCCGCTGGACTTCTGGCCGTCCTGGGTGCCAGGCTTACCAGGGTTCTGCCACGAGAAGGAGTCGCAGTCGAACTTGCTCTTCTTGGAAGCCCAGGAGTCGTCTTCCCCGCTGGTGCTGACATATCTGGGGTCGCCCGAGGCCTCCCCCTGGGCCTTCAGGAGCGTGGGAGGGAAAGACGGCGTGTCCTCCAGACCGGTGCACTGGCTGGGTGAGGGCTCCCCAGCAGGGGAGTCGCTGCTGAGCCCGGGGCCCGGCTCGGAACCCTCCCGGGACGGCACTGCAGAGGGCTTGTGGACGACAAACATACTGTTTCCTTTGCTCTTAGGGCAGCCCGACAGGTTTCAGAGCCACTGGAAACTGTGGCTTGATGGCTGGGAACTGGCGGGGACAGTCTGGCCATGGAACAGAGGCAGGCAGGCGGGCAGGGAGCGCCCTCGGGCCAGCCCTCCAGGGATGATGGGGGCTGGAGCAGCGGCAGCTCCGGCTCGGCTGGGTCGGGGCCGCTGTTCTCCGCTGCCCGTGAGTGGACGGCTGTGAACACGTCCATGGCAGGCTCCTTCCGTGGGGGCCGGGGCTCCTCGGGAACCTCAGTGCCCAGGGCTCCTGGGGCCGCCGGGGTGCTGGCTGGGCCGCAGGAGGAGGACCCTGACGAGGGCAGGGAGGAACAGGCCGTGATCCTCCCTTCGCCGCTGTCTGAAGGCCCTCCCAGGGCTGGCCCGGGAGAAGGGATCTTCTGGCAGATGATGCTGCTCACGATACAGCGCAGGAGGTCTCGGTTGGACAAGAGGGAGATGGGGGATGGGGCTTCCGGGGGCACCAGGGACCACAGGCTCGCGGGTGCGGGCTGGCAGGCCACCTCGTGCGGGTGAGTTCCCGCAGGGCTCCTCCTCCGGAGGGGCCTCCTTGAGGATGCACAGGCCGTGCTGGACCTCGTAGTGCCGGCGCACGGAGCGGTAGTCGCTGTAGCTCTTGCTGCAGCCCTGCTCAATGCACACAAAGGGCTTGGACTTCTGGTGGGTGAGCGTGTGCCCAGTCCTGGAATCACATGAGAAAGTTAGTGGGTGTCTCGGCGTGGGTCACCCACTGCAGGAGCCCAGGCGTGTCCCCAGGGGGCAGCAGCATCGCAACTCAGAAACTGTGCTCAGACCCTATGAGGAAAGACCCCTGCTACGGCCAAAGCCGTCTGGAAGGGGGAGCTCTTGCCCTCACCCCTAAGCAAACCCCTAACCTGAGATTAAAAAAATCAGTGGGAGCCAAGTCAGAGTTCCCCAAAGTGGGTTCCTAAGGAACACCAGTCTCCAGAGTTGCTCCCTGAGGACTTGGGCTCAGCTGGCAAATAAGTTTGGGAAAAACACTCTTTACTTCTTGGAGGTTCCTAGGAGCAAACTGAAAAGCCACAGAGCAGATAAAGAGATATTTGTTGAACTTTCCATGTCTCTCAAACTTATTTGCCCACAAAACCATTTTTTTAAATAGACCCGTTTAGCATCCCCGAGAAGCAGAGAACCAGAGTTCTGAGAACAAACTTAAGGAAACGCTAACTTGGGGATGATCCTTCCTTGAACAAAGGAGTCTTCGCCTTCCCACAGGAGTCCTCTAGACAGCTACCTGGGAGCCCCACAGCAACAACAACAAAAAGCCAAATGTGCCTATAATTTCTGCAAATATAAACGAATGCAAGTATGTATTATATTTACATCATACTTATACCTGCATTAATATATTATAAATATAAACAAATGGGTAAATCACCCTCTGGGTTCCCAACAATCCTACTCCGGATGGTTCTAATCAATGGAACCAAGTAAATAATGAAACCCTTTCCCAAACGTGGACCCTTGGCCTCCATCTGAGGGAAGCAGCAGAGAGGGCATCCGGAGACCCACTTTCTAGCCCTGTTACCAGCTTGTGACAGGAGTAAATCATTTCCCATCCTTAATGGCGAGAGGGGAGAGGATACAATGAAAGCGGGATTCATCGAAGGCTCAGTAAAGGCTGGGGGAGCTGTAAACATGCAAGGGATCGTCCTCTCCCACTTACGAGTCTCTCAGTTTGAAAGTCTGTCTCTCCTCCCTCGGCAGCAAGAAAAGCTTATCATTTCTAAGACATGAAGAAGAAACGGAATTCTGCTCCTCTTACACTGAGCTTGCTTTTGAAAGTCAAGTTTAAAAAAAATCGAGTTAATAAAAGGTGGAATTAAAAGAGGAAAAAAGAGAGTGAACACTGCATTGCCATGTTCTAGAAACAGGCATTTCAGAACCCCTCACGCCCTGGTGTTATGCCAACATATATTCCTCATGGAGTGCATATCTGTTCTGCTCAGACACCTACCAAGGACTCTGAAACTTTCTCTACACAGTTAGCCCAACTCCCTCCATGACAAAATTGCCTCTGGAGTGTGTTTTGAAAGCACATGGGTCCTGCCTGCAAATCGCAGCGGCGCTCTCCTCACTGCAGTGAATCTGGAGGCTGGGGAGGGCGGGCTGTCCGGGGCAGTGTAGGCCCTGCCCCGACAAATACTGACCGTGGTACGAGCACAGGTCGCACACACCTGGGACACTCGACGGTGGGGGGCGGTGCAGGTGGATGGGATGGGATGCAAAAGAACCAGGAACACGCCCAGCCCCCAGCAGCCCCCTGAACAGATGTCCCGACCAGACTCCTACATACAGGTGGTCCTGACGCTTAAAGGCCTTGCTGCAGATTTTGCACACGTGTCTCCTCTCCTGGCTGTGCGTCAGGTAGTGCTTGCTGAGAAGACTGGCGCTGCTGAACACCTTCCCGCAGAGGCTGCAGTCCAGGAGTGGGTTCTGAGGGGACCTGTGCTGCCGCTTTCCTTTCCTTGTGCTCCCAGACGTGGCCCTGCCTCCTTCGTTAGCCTCTTTGGGCACCTTGAGCACGCCTAGCCCCAGGTCTAGACAGAGGGAGAAAGCACAGGTTATGACATCCGGGAACATCGGAGCCCGGGCGGAAGCACTCTACCACCCTCGGACCAACTTCAGCAGCTGAGTCCAACTCAGGGAGTTGGCCGAGAACCCCAACTTCAGCAGCTTCACTTGCAGAGAAGACCAGGCTTAGCACCAGGTGAGGGGGAGAAGGGACCCTGGTCAGGCCACACCTCCAGGGCGGCACCCAATCTTCAAGCCACACTTGGGGGGTAAGGGAGGGGACAGCAACAGTCTGAGAGCTTCCAGGACAGAGTGACTCGACAGGCAGGACTTCATGACGGTAACATCAACAGCACACTTGCAAGTGCAATCCAGAAATGCACAATGCAAAATCTTAGAAAAGTTTAAGTCCTTTCTCCCAGCCAATTCCACTCTGGTTTTTTAATTAAGGAAATTAAGGCAGATCTGTACAAATTAACGGAGATCTTGCAGTTAACTGCAAGCGAGTTAACTGCAGCATTGTTTTTCCTGGTGAAATGTGAGAAACCACCTAATAACTGACACAAGGGAAGGTGGGTGACTGCATTCTGGTCTCAGTGGTCTATGGCTCAGGCATTTAAGATACAACTGTAGGAAAATATCTGATGACGTGAAAGGATGTTCATGCTGTACCACTAAGTGCTGTGCCACTAACAAGAGGATTGCTGAAAAACGGAATGATCTAGTCTTTAGAAGGGACAAATAAATTTGAATACAAACAAACAGAATGGGATTCATTGGTAGCATCATGGATCAACTTAATTTTCCTTTTCCTGTATATCTGAATTTTCCATGTTTATGTACTTCTTGGGTAAATGATAAAAGGTATTTCCACGAATCACCTCATCAGAGGAACAGGTGAAGAGGCTGGGAATGTCCATGTGGGAGAGGGAGATGTCTTCAAGTAGCTGAAGGGCCAGGATGTGGAGGAGGGAGCACACTGCTTCTGTCTTGCTACAAGGGGCAGAGCTAGATTTGATGAATAAAAGGTAAAGAGAGGGACTTCCCTGGTGGCGCAGTGATTAAGAATCCGCCTGCCAATGCAAGGGACATGGGGTCGAGCCCTGGTCCAGGAAGATCCCACATGCTGCGGAGCAGCAAAGCCCGTGCGCCACAACTACTGAGCCTGCGCTCTAGAGCCCACGAGCCACAACTACTGAAGCCCACGCGCCCAGAGCCCGTGCTCCGCAACAAGAGAAGCCACCTCAATGACAAGCCCGTGAACCGCAACGAAAAGTAGCCCCCGCTTGCTGCAACTAGGGAAAGCCCACATGCAGCAACGAAGACCCAATGCAGCCAAAAATAAATAAATAAATTTATATTAAAAAGATGTGTAAAAAAAAGTATAGGGAAGCTGATTTTAAATCACTAGAGACGTAAGGACAGTGGATACAAGACCTAAGAACTCTGCAGGCTTGCTGCTGTGTTCCTAGCTCCTGGGATTCCCATTCCTGTACTCGTAGGCACACAGTAACTATTGGATGGATGAATCATGGAAGAGTTTTCTACCCCTTAAGATGGATTAGACTGCCTCACGTGATAGCAAGTTTAAAAACTGCCCTTCATCTAGGATGCAGCAGAGGCTGGACCCAAGAATCCAACAGGTCAGGGCGTGCATACTGCACTAAAGGACCCCAAATGCTAATTCTCTGTGGCTGAGATGTAGCTTGAGAGACACAGCAGAAAGGAACCTCGACTCTCATCCCAACTCTGTCTCTGGCCATTTGTCACTTAACCTGTCTGGTCTACATCTTCTTCATACGAAAAGCTGCTGTGTTGAGTGGTCGAATGATTCTAACAGTTTAAATGAGGGAAAATAGGACTCCCATGTGGGAAAGTCCTTGCCTTGATAACTTACTTTTAAAATGTTCATTAGAGGACTTCCCTGGTGGCACAGTGGATAAGACTCCGCGCTCCCAATGCAGGGGGCCCGGGTTCGATCCCTGGCCAGGGAACTAGATCCCATATGCATGTGGCAACTAAGAGTTCGCATACCACAACTAGGGAGCCCGCCTGCCACAACTAACACCTGGTGCAACCAAATAAATAAATAATAATAATTTTTTTTAAAAAAGATGAGTATTTAAAATAAATAAATAAAAATCAAATCAAATCAAATCAAATGCTCATTAGGACCTCCCTGGTGGCACAGTGGTTAAGAATCCGCCTGCCAATGCAGGGGACACGGGTTCGAGCCCTGGTCCGGGAAGATCCCACATGCCGCGGAGCAACTAAGCCCCTGCGCCACAACTACTGAGCCTGCACTCTACAGCCCGCAAGCCACAACTACTGAGCCCACGTGCCACAATTACTGAAGCCCGTGCACCTAGAGCCCGTGCTCTGCAACGAGAAGCCACCGCGGTGAAGAGCCCGTACACCGCAAAGAAGAGTAGCCCCCGCTCGCCACAAATAGAGAAAGCCCGCGTGCAGCAACGAAGACCCAACGCAGCCTAAATAAACAAACAGAAGGTTTTCTCTAAAAATAAATAAATAAATTAAATGCTTATTAAAGCAACTGTTAAACTAGAGAACAAAATGTGGTTTCAAAAAAATTGGCAGGGACACTGAAAAACAGGCACACTGAGTCACTGGCCCGGGAAGCCACTTGCTCTTCCCAGAAAGCATGTGCACAAGCTCTAAAACTGTGTGTGTTCTCCGACCAGCAAGCCTACAGGGAGGAATATGTGCGAAGAACTCATCCAAGAGAAAAAGTCAATGGAAAAGTTATTCACAGATCCACTCTAACAGTCTATCAGGCAAGAATATGGTCCGACAATACAATGGAATAACCATTACAATGACAACCGAATAGTCTACCTTCATATAAGAAAGCAGACTCACTAAGTTTTAGAAACTTCAAATGAATTAGACACTTAATACATCTCTGCAAAACCATGTGTACCCTAGTGGCCTCACCTACGTTTTTTAAAAATCCACGTGTGGGAGCCATGGTGGGGATTTTAATTGTTATTACTTTTCTTTATTTTCTAACTTTTCTATATAAATATATATCACTTTCTAATTAAAATATATAAGCATATCTATTTCTATGAATCTGAATTTAAGTTAGAGAAGTGTAAAGAGTTAAAATTTAACGTTCAGTGGATGTTTTTTAACAAGGTAACCAAAAAAAAAAAATCCTCAAGTTTAAAACAAATTAGGAAAAATTGAACTAGATTAATGCTTTGTAACATTCACTGGGGGGCACAGACCCATATGAAAATCTGGTGAAATATCACAGTTTCTCTGCCCAGCAAAACGCACACGTACTCACCCTAGCAGCATTTTTAGGTAATTTCTGTGGTTCAGGTTGAGAACCTGAATTACTGTAACCAGGCCTGGCCCAGCACCTGCAATACCAAGGATGGCCTTGGTTTCTAGGATTTCACATTTAGCCATGGTTCCAACACGGGGACAAGGCTAACGGCTTGTCTACATTGTGTGGAGTGCGGGCCTCGGCAGTCTTTCATTCTAGCGAGTATGCAGGACAGTTCTTGAGCTGCTGATCCCAATTAACATTGACATTTGTTCTGCAGGGCTGTTCCGGATGTGGCCTTCCATGCGTGTGGTGTGATTATAAATACGAAGGAGCTCTAAGCAACTTACCCAAGAACCCATGAAGTGGGTTAAAAACAAAAATCAAATTTATCCTCTGGCGGAAGTCTGAAGGTAAACCAAAAGGTGATGTAACCAACGTCTCTGACTGTTCCACTAGTTCTCCCTTTGCTCCTCCGCTGCGGAAGAGAAAGACTTAGAACTGCATCAATGGACTGTGGGAAGGTATTCTAACAGTAGTGGTAAAAATCACTACCATCTGTCCAGTGCTTCCCAGCCTGCAAAGCGCTTTTACTTTCATTTCTTCTTTTGCTTCTTACCGCTGGCACTCTGGGGGGAAAGCAGAGTGGGTATTATTGTAAGGCAGTCTGAGATTCCGGATCTGCATACTCCACCAGCGGCTTCATGGAGTCACTGTCCTTCCCTGAATACACGGACAGGGCATCCAAGTTGTCCTCCAGCATCTCGCTGGGCGCGTCAGGCATCAGGAGGCTGGGCTCCAGGTCCAAGTGGCTCAGGCCGTCGTACAGCAGGTCTCGTGAGCCAGGCCCCAGATCCCGGTTGAGGGTGTCGCTGCATTTGAGCGCCTGGCTCTCGGGAAACGAAGGGAGGTGCATCTCGGATGGAAGGGTGCCCTTGTCCCCCAGGCTGCACTGGTCCATGGCTCTCCACTACCAGGTCTCAGCCAACAGCTACTCTCTAGACAAGCAAGGCTGTGTAAGGAGTCAGGGAGGAGAGAGCTCTTGGTGGTGTTTATTTCCTGAGAATGAACGAGGAGGAATCACAATTATGAGATGGCAACACACATGGTGGATAGAGCGTGGACTTGGAATTCAAACAGACCTGTATGGGGGTTTGTTCTCGGCCACTTAACAGCCACATGACCTTGGGCAAGTCACTTAAGGTCCATGAGCCCTAGTTTCCTCATCTTTAAACTGAGCATAAGAGTACCTCCATCATAAGAGTGTTGTAAGGAAAAAGCAACCGAAATGTCCATCAACAGACGAATGGATAAAGAAGATGTGGTACATATATACAATGCAATATTACTCAGCAATAAAAGAGAACAAACTAATGCCATCTGCAGCAACATGGATAGACCTAGAGATTGTCATACTGAGTGAAGTAAGTCAGACACAGAAAGACAAATATCATATGATATCACTTATATGTGGAATCTAAAAAAAGGGGGATACAAATGAACTTATTTATAAAACGGAAGTAGAGTCATGGATGTAGAAAACAAATTTATGTTTACCAGGGGATGGTGGGGGGAAGGGATAAATTGTGAGATTGGGATTGACATACACACTACTATATATAAAACAGATAACTAATAAGAACCTACTGTATAGTACAGGTAACTCTACTCAATACTCTGTAATGGCCTCTATGGGAAACGAATCTCAAAAAAGAGTTGATATATGTATATGTATAACTGATTCACTTTGCTGTACACCTGAAACCAACACAACATTGTAAATCAACTATACCCCTACAAAAATTTTTAAAAAAGAAGAAGAAGAAAAAAAAAGATTGTTGTGAGGAATAAATGAAAGGATTTTGGCAACATGGTGGACTAAACTGACCTCTTTCTCCAACTATAAACACATAGAGATATGAGAAAAGACCATTTTTAATACAGAGTCAAGCTCAAGAGACAGGTAAGACCCCAAGTGCCAGCAACAATGAGGAAACTCAAAGCCACAGGTGCGAGCACAAGTTGGCCCAAGGGGAAAGTCAGACTCCAATACAGGGCCTGGAACTGTCATCCAATACGGTGGCCACCAGTCACATGTGGTGATGACACACTTGAAATGTGGCCCCGAATTGAGACCTGCTGTGAGTGTCAAATACACTGGATTTGGAAGACTTAGTACCCCAAATAATTCATTTTCATATTGATTACATGTTGAAATGAGAATATTTCGGATCTACTGGCTTAAATGTAATATGTTATTAAAATTAATTTCATCTACCTCTTTATTTTTTAATGTGGCTATCTGCAAATTTTAAATTATATACATGGCTCATATTATATTTCTCTTAAAGGGCACTACCCTGGAGGCTGGGACCTGAGGTTGTAACAAACACATGGAAAAGGAAACAGGGACTTGAGTTCACAGGCAAGGGAGACCTGGGACCCTGGAAGAGCCAAGCCATCCACAGGAAAACTAAATAAATGAAAGAAAAACACCGCACACAAGCCTTGAAAAGCATCACAAGAACTAGTTCAAAACAGGACGAGAGACAACAAAACCTAGCAGAGAAAAGAAGACACAAGGGGCAAGGACTTTTTTAAAAGAAACAAATGAAACTTCTAGAAATGAAAGACTTTTAAATTTAAAACTCACTGGGAGGGTTAAACAGCAGATAAACAGTGCTGAAGAGACAAATAATGAACGGGCAGAGCAATCTGAAGATAATTCTCCCCCAGAATTCAGTGCAGAGAGAGAAACAAATGGAAAATACAAATGAAGAAGCAAATGCAAAAGTCCAACATATGCCTAAACGGGGTCCTGAAAGGGAAGAGGAGAGGATGGAGAAGACATGGTACCTCAGGATGGCGGAGGGATTTCCAGAACTGCGGAAACACAGGGCTCCAGACTTAAAGATATGATTCTTGAAGGTATATGGTTAATCATGAACAAGCACTGCAAGGCCAGAGCAGGACAAAAAAAAAAATGAATTCACTCCTCGACACACAAGCAGAACTGCAGAACCCTAAAGACCAAGAGAAAACCCTAAAGACTACCACGAAGACCAGGCAGATCCTTTACAACTTCTCAACAGAAACGAGGCTAGAAGACAAGGACTACCACCACCTGCAGACTGAGGAAAGGCAGGAGTCAGCGCAGAACTCAATGCACAGGAAAACCAGTATTCAAGAGTCTACACAGACTTTTCCAGACAAGGCATAAGACTGTACCTTGTAGACTTTGGCTCAAACACTACCACAGGTTTTGAATCATTTAGTAAAAACAAAAAGAAAGATGAAGATTAACTTCATACTTTAAGTATTCACACTCAAAGAATCTAACCGTAACCGCCAGACAAAAGGAATAAACTATGTAACATGTAAACTAGTAGAATTGATCCTAAAAAGAAAAAGAGAGAAAAGAGTCAAAATATTAAAATCAGAAATTAAAGAAGGGACATCACTCATGATCTTACAAAATTAAAAGGATTGTAAAGGAATACTATAAACAACTGCATGCCAACAAATTAGGCAACTCAGAGAAAAACGGACAGATTTCTAGAAAGATAGAAATTACCAAAACTGACTCGAGGAAACAGACTATCTGAAAAGACCTATAAGGGTAAAAAGCTTGAATTACTAATTGAAAAACTTCCCACCCATGCCAGCCTAGAAACAGTGAAAACAATCTACCTTGTCTGAACTGTGGAAAATAGTAAGGTTTACAGCAACCAAGCAAACACTTATCAAGAGAAAGGTGAATGAACCACCCCCGCTTCCCCACTCTCCAGCTCAGCAGTGATTCTGAAGACAGCACCCCCCTTCTCTTGTGGGTTCCTGGTGTGGGAGGCAGCAGACAGGACCTTGTTCTCAAAGAACTGAGGCTGTCTGTCCTGACCTGTCAAATAGCTGCTGAAGGTCTAATGAAAAGGTGTTGCCTTTGGGAGTTGCCTTCTGAGTTGTGTCTAACTCAGAATTTGCTCAGAGCAGAGAGTGGCCATGGGGAAGGCATTTGTCAAAAACATTCAAGGCAGTCAACCAGTCACTGCAGCCTGGGGCAAAGGATATTAACTGAGGCCGACAACAGACAGCACTGAAAGACAGGGAGAAAAGCTGGAGAGTGAGATGCTTTGGGGAACAAGGGCTCTGAAAGGGCTCCACACTGGCAGTTTCTTACAAAGCTAAACATAAACAGGGCCTTACCATACCATCCAGCCATCGCACTTCTAGGTATCCACCCCAATAAGCTGAAAACTTATGTCCATACAAATGTTTATAGCAGCTTTATTCATAACTGCCAAAAACTGGAAGCAACCAAGATGTCTCTCAACAGAAGAATGGATAAACGAACTGCGGTACATCATATAATGGGATATTATCCAGCAATAAAAAGCAAAGAGCTATTGGACTTCCCTGGTGGCGCAGTGGTTAGGAGTCCGCCTGGCGCTGCAGGGGACACGGGTTCGATCCCTGGTCCGGGAAGATCTCACACGTCGCGGAGCAACTAAGCCCGTGCGCCACAACTACTGAGCCCACGTGCCACAACTACTGAAGCCCGCGTGCCTGGAGCCCACGCTCCGCAACAAGAGAAGCCACCGCAATGAGAAGCCCGTGCACCGCAATGAAGAGTAGCCCCCGCTCGCCGCAACTAGAGAAGGCCTGCGCACAGCAATGAAGACCCGATGTAAGCTGTAAGCTGCCTGCTGAATGTTGAAGGCCTGTCCCAACACTCACCCAGAGGTCAACTGCAGAGACTGTGAGTTGTCTGATGTGGGGTTTGTTTGTTTTGCTTTGAACATTTAAGGAAATCTCTGTCAAATGTCTCTTTGGACACTTAAGGAAATCTCTGTCAAATCTCAGAAGAGAGACTTCACTGACCACGCGTGACAAAAAATACAGTCTTTCTAAAAATAGCCTAGAGAAGTCACTAAACGAACAAACAATTAGAACCCACACTGGACAACAGCAAAGCCTGGGGTGGAGGTGCGGGGGAGAATCTGATTCCCAGAGGTACCATATTATAATATTCAAAATGTCCAGTTTTTCAACAAAAAGTTATGACGTATGCAAAGTATGGAGAGGGCCATCCATTTCACATAAATGGCATCAAACAATATGCAGCCTTTTCTGTCTGGCTGCTTTCCCTAAGCATAGCATTTTCGAGTTTGATCCCCTCCCTTGGGGCACATATCATCACTTTATTCCCTTTTATGGATGAACACTATTCCACTGTGTGGATAGAACACATTTTCTTCATCCATTCATCTGCTGATGAGTATTCGGGTTGTTTCCATTCTGGGCTATCACGCGTAATTCTGTCCATAGCGAGACATTTAATAAACGCTTGACGACTCACTGATAAATCGAGTGGATCCTAGAATAACTGGAGTTTGGGCTAGTTTCCTAGGCCATAGGTTTCGACTGTTTTTAAACCTTTCATGTTGCAATGGAATAGACTAGCTGCAAGTGTAACGTCTGAGTGTCACATTATGTGTCCACCTGTGTGTCTGTGTTAAGTAGCCTACTGAGGGGGCTCAAATTAAAGTTCAGTGCAGGTCTGAAATCCTGTACCAGAACTCCGGGACCCAAGTGAGTTTCAGAATTCACAATCTGAGGGATTCAGAAAGGTAAATCAATGCATACGCCACACTGTAAGTAACCGCCAGTGGGTCCAGGGCAGCACCTGGTGACCAAGTCATTCTTTCTGCATTGAAACCCTGACAGCTCAGAGTAAACAGAATAAATAAAGACAGGAACGAGCAATATGTGAGTTCAGGTGTGGCCACAAAGAGGTCTGAGCCACCTCAGCATTTTCAGAGCTTCTGGGAATTCTAAATTGCAGACAAGGGAATGTGGATGACAGAAGTTTATATTTTAAGGCAAAGTGAATTTCTCTGCCAATTCCAAAGTTTCTTCTACAGTGCTGCTCTAAAGTGTTCCCAGCACTCCAAGGGGAAAAGAGCCCATCTCCTTCACCTCCCGACTATAAAAACAAGCAAATAATATAAAACATAAAGCATTACTTAAAAGGAACATAAAGCAACGTCTTCTAAAGTAAAGCTGTAAGCGTTTTCTCCTGGTCAGGCAGCACACCAAGTGCTCTTCGGGCCTTAATTCACTCACCCCTCGCAACGACCCCGAGGTCGGTTCTATCATTACTCCCACTTTGCAGAGAAGAAAAGGGACTCTGAGAGGGTAAATCATTTGTCCACAGCCACACAACTAACAGGTAGTTGAACCAGATCTTAAACCCAGATTATTATTTTTTTTGTATATATATTTTTTTGCGGTACGCGGGCCTCTCACTGTTGTGGCCTCTCCCGTTGTGGAGCACAGGCTCTGGACGCACAGGCTCAGCGGCCATGGCTCACGGGCCCAGACACTCCACGGCATGTGGGATCTTCCCGGACCGGGGCACGAACCCGTGTCCCCTGCATCGGCAGGCGGACGCTCAACCACTGCGCCACCAGGGAAGCCCAAACCCAGGTATCTTGACTTTAGAGCTTGTGTTCTTACCCGCTGCACAATACTGACTCCCTATAAATTAATCTGTAGACCGCACTGCACCAATTATACTAGAAAACACAAAAGGTGCCAGTGGGGGCGGGGTGGAACACAGGATTATGTCTCGGGATTTCCCCAATGCCGAAATCGCCTTCCTTCCAACATACTCCTACAGTCCATAGAACAAACTGGTCCGGTTACAACCTCAGGCAGGCACGCCAGAAGTCCAAAGGCTGGGCTTTGACATTTACATCCTTTTCCAGATAGTAAAGCACCCCCCACCCCCGCTCAACCAGTACTGAACTTGCTCTTGTTCTGTCAACAGATACATTCAATTCAACAAGTTTTAGCACCTTCTATGCACAGAGCTCCCCGCTACTCCCTGTAGGGCAGGGTTTCTGGTCCCCGGGAGACATTCCCAAGCGTCCAACTACTCTTTACAAGAATTTTGTAATTTTGTGCTTTCGTTTTGAGAACAATCTAAACAAGAAAATCTGTAGATCTGGATTACTGGATTACCACTTTGTAACCCAGTAATACGACCATTTGGTTTCAATGCCCGGGCTTTGTTTGTGATTGCACTAATGCCACTGACGCTGACTAGGACTACTTTAATTGCCGCAGGCTAATGAGAAGGGGACAGAGGTGGACTGAGCTCATGATAATGCTTTTGGGCTCAACTAAAGCCAGTGGACATCATGGTACAAGTGGAGGTTTTGCTGCAGTTCAAACTGAAAAAGGGATGGGAGATCTGAGATACCACAGGGGCTGTTAAACCCAAAAGGGCCCGGTGTGGCAGTCTGCAAAGTATTTGTTTCAAGGAAGCCGTTAAATTCCAGCAAAATAGCAGCCCTCTCATTAAATTAATGTTTGTAATTTGAGTTACATTAGTTTGGTTGCTTTGTTTCTATTTGATTGGCAAATTGACTGGCTTTATGGTGGCATGAGAGCTGTAAGCTTTAGGAACTTGTGCCTCATTTTAGCATCATTTAAGCCTTGTTTAATAGTTTAAAAAACAGTTTAAGTCAACACTGAGGATCCAAAGCAATTTTTTTTTTCTTTTGAAAAAGGCCTATCGGGGCTTCCCTGGTGGCACAGTGGTTGACAGTCCGCCTGCCGAGGCAGGGGACACAGGTTCGTGCCCCAGTCCGGGAGGATCCCACATGCCACGGAGCGGCTGGGCACATGAGCCATGGCCGCTGAGCCTGTGCGTCCCGAGCCTGTGCTCCGCAACGGAAGAGGCCACAGCGGTGAGAGGCCTGCGTACTGCAAAATAATAAAATAAAATAAATAAAAATAAAAATAATAAAAAGGCCTATCATTCCACGACTGGTGGGGTAGGAGGAGAAAGAGATTCTCCTGTGAAATGCTACAACCTCTTGGGAAAGTAACCCACCATAGATTCTAGACCGCAGCCATAAATCCACAATTAGGTAAATAATATTTACTGAGGCCTTGTTTGGAGGGAAGGGAGAGAACAATTTCAATATCTACCTGTTCTATAAAAATGTTTTACTCAGCCTGCAGTAAATTTCAATATTTTTCAATTAGTTACCAAGTTGAAAAATCTGTCAGAGTTTCTTTGGACAGAGTGTCACTGTCCAAAAGAACTTTCTGAGCTGCTGGAAATGTTCTAAATCTGCATTGTCCAATGACAGCCACTCAGCACATGCAGTTAATGAGCAGCTAGAAATGCAGCTAGTGCAACTGACAAACTAAGTTCTTTATTTTATTGAATTTTAATTAAGTTAGCTACAAATGGCTTGTGGCTACCACCTGGGACACTGCATTGAAAATAAGGTTATCCAAATTCTATTTAAAAACCTGGGGAAAAATATCTGATGCTCTGTCAACACTGAGTCCACAAAGCAACAACTGGCTGGAGCTGAGAAGCCACAGCTGCCTTTAGACACAGCATGCGCTCTCCAGTTTGCCACAGTCCTCACCACTCCCTAACCTCTCACACCTGGCCATAACGCTCATCTATATGCCCTGCCCAGCCCCTCGAGACATCTGAATTTATGACACGGATTTGTGCCGTTGCCCTTGACCACCTTCTCTTCACTCGGCTTTACCAAATGAAACGCTTCCAAATAAGACCGAAACGCCCCCTCTACTGCAGAGAATACTCCCAACATAACTAAGTCTGAGATTATTTCCCCCTCCTCTGAACTCTGATAAGCACTTGTCTGAAAATCCATGTAACACTCATCCTGAATGGCTTCAAATTTTAATTATCTTTCAGGTTCTTCTATTTTCCCCCGGACTATAAGCTCTAGGATGACTTTGACTCTACCTTATGTGTCTATACTTCTTATAGCATCTTGCTGGTCACAGCACTCTGATCAAAGAAGGCTCTCAGCATCCCTTTCCTTATGAGTGACAGGATTCCATTGGGCCACCTCTCTTCCTCTTTGAGCAGCCCTAACCTGTTGGTGTGTCAGCTTTGCCACCTCCCCCCCCCCACCAAGAGCCACCTTCTCTTCCTCTCTGTGCATCAGTGTTACCAGGGAGACAGTGATCATGTCTCAGTAACATCAGGTTGTTGGGAGCTGGGAGGTAGGAGAGACTTGCAGCTTTTACCCCGCCGATGCCAATTCTATCCTTATTTTCCCACTCCAAACATTGTTGTAAACTACAGGCTTCTTTTGTTTAACCTACACAGGGTTTTAAAAAATTGGATCAAAAAAAAAAGAAAAGAAAAAAAATTGGATCAGATTGCCTGAATACCCCAAAAATAAAAAATAAATAAAAATTGGATCAGCCACCAACATTTTTTTTAATGGGGAGATTACACCTAGAGATATGGCTTTCTGGCTTCTCTTGAAAATGATTAGATTTGATATTCCCGGATAGGTAATAATAGGATAGAGTGAGGGACAACGGCCATCTCTGGATGGGGCAATGGCCTCCAGGTCCCACAGTCCCCACTTACCTTCCGGCCTGGCCCCCATAATAACCACCATCATAAGACTAAGAATAGCAGCAAACATTTACCAAAGCGTTATCATGTTTCAAGCATCACTGCAATCACTTATATATCACTTCATTTAATCCCCACAACATCCCTTTGAGGCATAAACTGTATTATTGACCCTATTTTATGGATGAGGTGAATAAAGTCCACACAAGTTAAGTAACTTGTCCCAAATCAAGCTTAGCATTCAACCCTGGGAAGTCTGACTTCAAAGCCCTCACCCTTAACCACTCACTCTGCTGTGATTCCACGCTTGACGCTGGGATTCCTGCCCTATACTCTGCACTTACATTCTTCAGTTGAACAACCAAGGAAAACTCCTCCTCTAGCCATGGAACCAATATATAATTTTAACCGTAAGTTTCACTCATTTCCTCTGATCGCTCATTTAAAAAGCAGATATAAAGCTTATGCTGGAAAACAGAACGACATAGAGGAATCAGAAGGCTATGACTGCACTTGCCAGAGAGACTTCTTAAATAGAATTAACTAAACGAGGAAAAGAGACATCAAAGTTTCTCACTCCACAAGCTCTTCCTACCAGAAAATGCAGACAATCGTTAAAATCTAGAATAGACATTTTCGTAGTGAGGACAATGAGAGGACCCCCGGGGTCCTCGAGAGTCTTTCACGGAGTCTCTGAGGTCAAAATTATTTTCATAACAATATTTAGATGTTATCTGCCCTTCCCATTCAGTGAAACTTTCCAGGGGCTACAGGACTTATCTCAAAAGGCTGAATGCAGAAGCAGATATAAGACTCCAGATCACTCTAAAAATGTAAAACGGGACTTCCCTGGTGGCACAGTGGTTAAGAATCCGCCTAACAATGCAGGGGACACAGGTTCGAGCCCTGGTACGGGAAGATCTCACATGCCGCAGAGCAACTAAACCCGTGAACCACAACTACTGAAGTCCATGTGCCTAGAGCCCGTGCTCTGCAACAAGAGAAGCCACTGCAATGAGAAGCCTGTTCACTGCAATGAAGAGCAGCCCCCGCTCACCATAACTAGAGAAAAGCCTGCGCACAGCAACAAAGACCGAACGCAGCACCCCCCAAAACGATGCCACTATTCTTGCTAAATTTTTTATCTTCTGAAATATAGTTTTTTAATTAAAATGTCAATTATGTTAATATATAATGGGTTTACTATTGCTATTTTTAAATGAATTAATTTTTAAAAATTTATGTTTAAACTTTTAATACAGCAAATATCAGCAGATACAGTTCACATGCACAAAAATACCCTGAGGTCTTCAATAATTTTTAAGTGTAAAGGGGTCCTCAGATAAAAAAGTCTGAGAACTGCTGCTCTGAAGAGAAAAAGTCCAGCACGGACGCATGGGTCCAAATAGGTGTGTATATGTGTCTAACCTAAACCCAAAATTCCAAACTGGTGGCCAGTAACGTGTTTTGCAAGCTCCCACACCTTGGTGTGGCCTTTAATAAGGTCTTTAAATACTTATATTTAAATACTTTAATAATTTAAAATTTAATAATTTTAATAAATATATTAAATATTTAAATAAAGGTCTTTAAATACTTATTAAATTGGTTGTCAACATTTAAAGATCAAAAAGCTTCACATAAAGACAGTGTTCTGGTTTCTTCTGGAAAAAAAAAAAAAGAAAGTAAAAGTTCTGGCAACACTGCCCCGACACTTCCACTTGGCCATTTCCACTGGCTGGCATCGCTTAGATGGGGAACACAATCTTAGGTTTGCCAGTCTGGGCCTTTACCTGCCCATCCCCTGCAGGTATCTAAGTTGCTGAGCTAGAGGGAAAAAAAGGGTTTCTTTGCAATAAATGATAAAACATACACCAATCGAATAAATGTCTGCATTCCTACAGAGCAGTCAACATGTACGAGAAATAACCCTTTCCCTCATCTGACCTCCCAAAGCAGCAACTTCTAATGGTTTCACCATTGGTACAGAGACCCTTGCATTGATGAGAAACCCTTCTGCGAAAGAAAGGAATCCATCTGACAAAGTGGATGTCCTCAGACAAATGCAAAGGGAGGAAACTCACCAGGAGAAGTGCGAGTGAATGAAAGAACCTCGAGGGAACAGGAGGGCCCAGTTTAGGTCGCACAGTGAAGGGGGTTCAGGTGACAGACCATTAGATATTTCCTCCTGGAATGCTGGATAATCAATTCGGGACACTCATCCAACTTCTTTTGCCCTGAAAGCAGGTGGTGGAAAGGCAGGGGCAATCAGAACTTGGGTCGCCAAAGCAAGGGCACAGGTGTAAAACTGGGGGAGATTGGCAATTTGGGGAAGAAAGAAGAAAGCAATACTGAACTGGGGAGATCTAGGTAGGAAAAGGGATTTTGTTGTTAGAGGAGTTATCTTCTTTCTTTCCGTATTTTTCCTCCCTCGGGAAGGAACCTGGAGAGCTTTGCTGGGAGAAGCCTAATAGGGGTGGAACTGGTGAGGAAAAGGGGTTTTCGATGGAGAGTTGGGGAAGGCGGTTGGAAAAATAAGTATTAGACGAGAGAGAAAATGGAAGGACTGAGCTGGTTGGTTATCAGTGGAAACATCTTCCAAACAGGGGGACTCTTGGTGGGAAGAAAGAATTTTTGCTGGAAAGTGATCCTCAATGCAGGAGAAATCTGGGAAAGAAAAAATAATTTCTTTGCTAGAGGAAGCTCCTAAAAGGAGCGGGAGGGGCGTAATCAAGGAGTCTGGGAGGGCTCTTTGGTTTTGCTGGAAGATCCTAAAAGGAAACAAATCTGGGTCCCCTAAAGGAAGGGGGTCTCTTCAGAAGGAAAGGAGATTTTAGCACCAGGGGCCTAGAAAGCAGAGGGCGAATGCAAGGCCGACATGCGGAAAGTGCGGAGGTCGGGTAGGGCCCGCGGCGCGAGCTGGGGAGCTGTGAGGGGGCAGTTGGGGCCTCGGGGGCGGGGCGGGATAGGAAAGAAATGTCGGCCCGGGCCTCTAAGGAGAGTCTTCTCCAAGGGGGAAGGGGCTGCGGGGATGCAGAAGGTGCGTGACGCGGTGCGAGGGGCACCCGCCGCGCCTGCTGCGCCCCTCGAAAGGGAGATTGGGCCCCCCTGAAGAAGAAATATAAACGCATTCGATTTTAAAAGGGGGGAGGAGTTGAAGAATGAGGAAGGGGCGGGAAAGGATGGGGTAGGGAGGAAGGGGAGGGGGGCAGGGGCAGCAGCAACCGGGTTTTACCCGACCCTGGGGTCTCGCGCGCCAGGCCTCCTGCCTTGCGGGCCTGCCGGCAGCCGCCGCCTCCCCTTCGCCGCCCGCCGGCCGGCCGCAGCCGGGCCCGCTCCTGGGGCTGCCCGCTCACCCGCAGCGCAGGCGCGCGTGCGTGGCCGCTGGCCGCCTCGCAGCGCCCGAGCTTCCGGCGCGTGCCGCCCGGCCGCGCATGCTCTGAGGCTATTAGGCCGGCGCCGAGGGGCGGGGCCCCGCGGGGGGCGGGTCTTGGCGTGGTCAGGTGACCAGTGGCGGGCGGGAAAGGAGGCGGTTGGTCGCCATTTTGGAAGGAGGGCGGTTGAAGGCGGGGAGTGTGAAGGGGCAGCGGGAAAGGAGCTGCGTGGGGAGGGGCTGGCCCCCCACGACCCACACACCGAGGCCGAGAGTCGGGCAGCTCCGGCCATTGTTCCTTGAGAGCGTCGTTCGGACGCAGCATGGGGAGCTGCGGCTCCCCGCGGGCCGCTCTGAGCTGCAGCCTCCCGCGATGCAGGGGAGGGGGTTGAGAGTAGGGGCCGCCCTCGCATTGTCGTGGGGCCGAGCGAGGCAGTCCCCCGTGCTCCCGAGGGGCCACCGAGGCCTTCCTGGCAGTGGGTTGGGAAGATGTGGGGCTGCAGAAGCACAAAGCGGGACGCGATCTGCTCCGCCTTTCTTTAAGCAAACCCTCCCTGAACCACCTGTGGGTCCGGCTATGTCCTGAGCTGTGCCGCCGGACAGAAGGAAACCGGGAAGAGCAATGGCCCGGGGTGGAAGGTGGGGGCGTGCTGATCGGCCAAGAAGTCTGAACCGTGGAACGACTTAGATGGGGAATTCATTCCTTAGAAATTGCGCACTGAAAACCTATGGAGACAGCAGATTTGTGGTTGCCTGGGAGCGGGAATGGGTATCGACTAGTAAACAAACTCGAGGGGATCTGATTGGGGTGATGGACCTATTCTGAAAGTGGGTTGTAGCAATGGCCGCACAACGTGGTGACTTTACTAAAAATCCTTGTATTTTACACTTCAAATGGGTGACTTTCATGTAACTTCTATCCCAATAAAGTTTTGATGTTTGAAAAAATTGATCCCTGGGGTAGGTAGAGCAGAGAGGAGAGGAAAAGGACTGGCATTCCACTTTTGGATTCCTTCATTCAACAAATATTGTTTATGGAGTTTCCGTTTTGTTCTGAAATACCGCAGTATATGAGTCAAACATCCCTGCTCTGGTTTATGTTCTAGAGCAACGCTGTCTGGTAGAAATAGAATACAAGCCCCAAGTGCCAGTCACAAAGTTTTACATTTCCTGGTAGGCATATTTTTTAAAGGTTAAAAAAAAGTGAAATTAACTTTAATAATACAATTTAACCCTAAATGGTATTTCAACAGGTAATCAATACAAAAATTTTTAATGAGATAATTTACTTTGGGGGAGACTTTACAATCTGGTGTATATTTTACATTTACAGGACATCTCAGTTCAGACCAGCCACATTTCAAAGGCTCCATAGCCCAATGCGGCTAACGGCTTTGGTACTGAAGAGCAAGCATACCTTTAGTGGGGGACAGGCAAATACATTTAGAATGCAATGTGGTTATCCTTTTTGAAAAATGTAAGGAAAGAAGGTAGAGACTGTCCGAGGATTCTATTTTATATAGGTCAATAAAAGCCTCTCTGGCAAAGTTACACTGAGCAGAGACTGGAAAGCCATGAGGAAGGGAGCTATAAAAATATCTGGGGGAGGAGCAAGTGCAAAGGCCCTGAGGCAGGAAGAGGTGGGATCCATTTGAACAGCAGTGACCAGTGTGGTTAGAACGATGTGAGTAAAGGAAAGCGTAAACTAGGGGCATATTATGTAGGGCCTTGTAGGTTATGCAAAGACAGGGATTAAAAACCTGCCTTCGTTTTAGGAGGGATTCTTCATTTATATAGCAAACACTAAAAAATACTGAGTTTCAGCAGTGTGATCTCTTGGTGGAAGAAATGAGGACCCTGGCCAATGGGTAGATGAGAGTTTAAAGAACAGGACTTAAGCTCCTGAAGGAAACTGACATTTTCCTGTCCTTTGACAAACATTGATCACTTTATGGACAGAGACAAGATCCTTGCAACACATAACACAAAGAAGTAGCATTCAGAAATTATTTTAGAAGACTACAAGTTAATGCGACAGCCCAATGAACAAATAAAAGATATCAAGAGGCACTTCCTACAAGAGGAAACATAGGGAAAGGGGCCTAATTATAGCAAGATTTTAATGCAAATTAAATCCACAGATATTAGGTCACACCCACCAGTTTGGCAAATTTTTACCTTTTTTCTATCACGCAGAGCAAGGGGAACTCACAGTACTGGTCATGGGTAAACTTGGTACAATCACAGTAGAGTACAAATTGAAGATATTGAATAAAATAAAAGATGTGATGTGTCCCATGCCCCAGCAATCCAGGGATTGACGGTAGAGAAACTTGCTCATATGCACTAGGAGATGTGCACAAGAATAGTCATAAGCAGCAAGGTTTGTAATAAAAACAAACAAAAAACCCAACTTGGATTGGATGATTCTGGAACAGAAAAAGGACATTAGTGGAAAAACTAGTGAAATCTTAAAGACTGAAATTCAATGCAGGGGACACGAGTTTGAGCCCTGGTCTGGGAGGATCCCACATGCCGCGGAGCAACTAAGCCCGTGTGCCACAACTACTGAGCCTACGCTCTAGAGCCCGCGAGCCACAACTACTGAGCCCACGTGCCACAACTACTGAAGCCCACGCACCTAGAGACTGTGCTCTGCAACAAGAGAAGCCACCGCAATGAGAAGCCTGCGTGCCGCAACCAAGAGTAGCCCCCGCTCGCTACAGCGAGAGAAAAGTCCACGTGCAGCGACGAAGACTCAACGCAGGCAAACAAGAAAAAAAAAATTAAATTATTGATGAAAGTTAAACTAAAATTCGGTAGTCACATTAAACTTAAATGTTAGTGATTAGATTATCCTTTTTTACTAAATTTTGATTAAAATGTAGCAAATAAAAGTAAACAGTGAATTAAAATTAAATTTTAAATTATAAAATTACATTTTCCGTAGATGATGTTTTACAATTTTAATTCTACAATGAAAGGAATTCATGCAACATGTGTGTGGAGGTACCAAACGCAGGGCCTGGTGCATGGGAGATGCTCTGATGGGTGAGTGTCGAGGTAGGACGTGAGCTCAGGCTTAGAAGCTGGGGATGCTAACCTCTTGCCAGAGACCACACGCCATGGTGGAAGGAGCATGAGCTCTGAATCAAATATTTATCAGAAGCAGCAGCATCCCTGCCATGTGCCAGGCACTGTCTGAAGCCCTTTACATATATTAACTCACTTGAATCCTTATAAGCACCCTATGAGGCAGATAGTATTCTTATCCCCGTTTTCCAGATGAGTAAACTGAGGCACAGAGACACTCATCGAATCAATGGAGGAGTCAGGATCCAAAGACCTGGATTTGAACCCAGCCTAACCCACAAGCTATATGGCCTCAGTCGAACCTCAGTTTCTGCCCCACAGATTGAGGACAGCAACCCACTGTGTTGGAGGTCACAAAGAGAAAATGGGAATACTTGGAAGAAAGCCCTCACTGAATCCTAACATATGCTGAACATATGTGAATGATTAAAGAGCCAGGAGGGAGGCTGGCAGTCCTGGCAGGGAAGAAGGCGGGAGCAAAGGTACTGAGGCCTCACCTTGAAGGCCGGGCCAGTATGGCTGTGTGGAAGTTGCTACAGGAGATGGGGAGTGAGGTGTGTTTGTGCCTGAATCCTGGATGCCTCCTGGAGCAGCCTTCTTCCTTCTGGTGCTTAGTGAGTGTGCCACTTGGTGGCCACAGGGCAGGGCACTCTTCTGGTAATGCTGGTTCCCATGGGTGGGGGCAGTGTGACTCTGAGGGAGGTCAGCTCCTTGGGTCAGGGCCTCCCACCCTGAAGACATGTCCCATTATCTCCGGTGGAGTCTCAGAACTCCCCCCAAACCCCCAGAGAAAACTCACCTCAATTTAGGAAAGCGAAATAGGTTGTAGAACTGGAAAGGACCAGAGATGTCATCTGGTCCAACCCTTTCAATATACGCAGATCAGGAGACTGAGGCCCAGAGAGGGCAAGGGACTTGGCTAAAGTTACACAGCAAGTCAGTGGCAGAAACAGGGCCAGATGCAGCTATGTTGACTCCTGGACCTGTGCTTTTTCCTCTCCCCCAGGTTTGTGTATGGGAGTATCTGGGTATTCACATGAATTGAACAGATGGGAGCAGGGGAGGGGAGCTGCCAGCCATATTGCACTAAAGGAGAATTGGGTGGTGCTTGCCTTGACAGTAAACAACAACCGCCATGCTATTAAATTATTTTTAAGTTTGACATTCAGCCATTTTACTGAATAAATGATTCAACCAAGTATTTCCTAAGTCTCTACTATATCTCCAGTAAGCTAAGCACCAAAGGAGATTATAGACAAAGACCCAAGAAATTGTCCCACCTTGTTAGGTCTTAATGTTTTTGTCCCCCCCTAAATTCATATGCTGAAACTTAACTCCCAATGTGATGGTATTAGGAGGTGGGCCTTTGAGATATGATTAGATCATGGGGGTAGAGCCCTCATGAATGGGATTAGTGCCCTTTTAATTTATTTTTTATTAAATTTTTTTTATTGAAGTATAGTTGATTTACAATGTTGTGTTAGTTTCAGGTGTACAACAAAATGATTCAGATATATATATATATATATATATATATATATATATATATATATATATATAATGTTCTTCTTCAGATTCTTTTCCCTTGTAGGTTATTACAAAATATTGAGTATAGCTCCCTGTGCTATACAGTAGGTCCTTGTTCATTATCTATTTTATATATAGTAGTGTGTACATGTTAATCCCAAACTCCTGATTTATCCCTCTCCTTTCCCCTTTGGTAACCATAAGTTCGTTTTCTACGTCTGTGGGTCTCTTTCTGTTTTGTATGTAAGTTCATTTGTATCTTTTTATTGACTCCACATATAAGCAGTATCGTATATTTGTCTTTCTCTGTCTGGCTTACTTCACTTAGTATGATAATCTCTAGGCTCATCCATGTTTGGAGGCGATTAGATCATGGGGGTGGAGCCCTCATGAATGGGATTAGTACCGTTTTAAAAGAGACCCTAGAGAGCTCCCTCACCCCTTCCGCCATGCGATGTTATAGCAAAAAAAAAAAACCCAGCTGTCCATGAGGAAGCAATATCACCAGACATTGAATCTGCCGGCACCATGATCTTGGACTTTCCAGCCTCTAGAACTATGAGAAATACATGTTTATTGTTTATAAGCCACCAGTTTGTAGTATATTTGCTATAGCAGCCTGAATGGACTAAGACACACCCTTTCCAGCTTCACAATTGTTGTCAGATAAGGTTGGAGAAGTAAAAAGAGCCACATAAAATAATAAAGAACAATGATCAAGGTTAGGATTGGCCATGATTAAAAATAACACTAGGCAAGTCTTTGCTGTACTCTGCCACACCTCCATCATCTTATAAGTGCATTTGTCCTTCAGTATCTTCTAGATGGACACCATCTCTTTTTATCTTTGAGTCTCCTGCAGTCAAACATTTAACAAATATTGAACACCTGCTCTGTGCCAGAATACCGCAGTAAACAATCAGAAAATCTCCCTGGTCTCATGGAATTTATGTTCTTGTGCAGAAGACAAGCAATAAACAAGGAAAGAGATAACAAGTTAACTCCAAAATGAGGTGAGAGCTATGAAAGAAATGAACACGACAGTGTGATAGAGAGGGTCTGGGTGCTTTAGAACCTGGCTGTTCAAAGCACGGTACCCAGACCAGCAGCATCAACAGCTCGTTAGAAATGCAGAAGCTCAGGCCCTATCCCAGACCTCCTAAGGCAGGAATTGTTGCATTTTAGCAACATTCCCATGGGATTCATGTGTACCTTGAATTTTGAAAAGAACTGCCTTAGACGCATGATCCACGAAGACTTTTCAGAGGAGGTGGCATTTGAATGGAGACCTGAAGGTTAAGAATCAGGCTGTCAAGCAGAGGTCTAGAGCAAGAATTCCAGGCAAAGGGAACTTCAAGTACAAAGGTCATTATACCAAGTAGAGGTCTGAGGAGCTCAAAGAGGACCCGTGTGGCTATGGCAAGCAAGTTGAGGATACTGATGTGGTTAAAGAAGTGGCTGAGGGCCAACCAGAGCCTGGTGGGCCCTAGAAAGGAGTTTGGATAGCATGTGAAATCAACAGAATCCACTGAAGAGCTATATGCGAAGAGAGACACAATCTGATGGGCATTTACAAAAATGTCCCTCTGGGCCTGAGGGACTTCATACTGTGACAACTTAGCTAAGCTGGAACCACATTTCTCAGAATTCCCTTCCATATATGGTCTGGGTTAGGCTTGGCCAGAGGAGAAATCACACAACATTAAGATTCATTCAGTGATTTTTTATTTTTATTTTTTTTTCGGTACACGGGCCTCTCACTGTTGTGGCCTCTCCCGTTGCGGAGCACAGGCTCCGGATGCGCAGGCTCAACAGCCATGGCTCACGGGCCCAGCTGCTCCGCGGCATGTGGGATCTTCCCGGACCGGGGCACGAACCCGTGTCCCATGCATCGGCAGGTGGACTCTCAACTACTGCGCCACCAGGGAAGCCCCTCATTCAGTGACTTTTATCTAATGTTAATCCATGTTCAGATTTCCCACTCATCGTCCAAATATCTCACCTTAATAATATTAAGATGAATAATATTCCATGTGACAATTAGAGCTGTCCTAAGGTTGATCATACATAATTGCAAAAAAAAAAGTTGTTAGGGTTGGCAAACAGCATCTTCCAATGGTTTCTCCCCTTGGAGTGACCAGATTTTACACAACCAGCCCTAAACGGAATGGTGTGATGGGAAATGCACATCTCATGTCTGGAGATTGTGAATGAATTGACAAGCCCATGACAAGGGCATTGTTTGGTTTGAAAGCTTCCCCAGGTGGTCCCAGCGTGCATCCTGGTTTGGGAATTACTGCTGTGGCTGCAGGAAAACCTGCCTGTCTCAGAAGTCAAATCCTCACCATGCTCTCCCTGGCATGTTGGTGGATAAAGCTGCCCCTGGGGTCCTCTCCGCCTCCCACCACTGCCTGACCTGCATGCAGACCACCTGCTTTTTTCAACAGGTCATGACAGTGCTTCTGATACTGGGATCAGGAAGGTTATCTGGTCACCGAAACTTTGGAAGGCGTGAGAATGCTTAGGAAGCCCAGGCAGAAAAGGAGAGTCAAGGGGTCGGGGGTGGGATGAGGGTGGGGTGCCCGGATTTGCACTCGGAAAAGTGCAGGCATTTGAGGAGAAGTCAATCAGTGAGGACACTGCAAAAGAAGAACCAGAGAAGTGGAAGGAAAACCATGAAAAAGTAAGCCCTGGTGAAGCGAAGGAAAAAGATGCTCTCCAGAAGGAATGAGGGGTCCACCCTGGCCACCGGTTTCTGCTCTCCACCCTGCTTTCCTTTCCTCACATTCATCCCTTGAGTCACTTCCTTCAAGCATCCTCAAAGCCCATGCCCCTCACAATCTGCAGTAGGCACGTTGCCAAACTCCGCCATCTGCCCCCCAAGCCAGCTGAACACAGCAAAAGGAAACCACCCAGCCAGCCTGGCATGTTTTACCTGAATCACAGAAATCACAGACCTCAAGGGGGCACAGGGCACTCTCTCTGTGTCTCTGGGGAGCTTGCTTTCACTCCATCACAATAGGACTGATTCCTTCCAGGCCTCCCACCCACCCACCCCTGCCATCCAGCTGATGGCCATGTCCCGTGCTTCTCTGTGCAAACTGAACCCGACAGTAGGGAACCCCCTCATTGCCTAGCCCGAGAGCCCAAGCCCCCTCATTTTCCTGTTGGTTACCAGTCCCGCAACCCTTGGGGTCCATCCTGTTTCTCAAGGACTGAGGTTATTTCCTTTCTTCTTTCCCTTCTTTCCTTCCTTCCCCATTTCCTCTTCTGCTGCTGCTTCTACTTCTCCTCCTTCTAACTCTCCTCCTCCTCCCCGCTTCCTGTACAATCTGGCCCCATGCCAGCTGCTGCAATCCTTTCTAAAAGGCAGATGGGGACCCTCCACCTCTTGGCGGGAAGAAGGGTCACAGTACTGTGGACAGATTTACCTGCTACTGTCTTGTCTAAATGTGTTTAGGTGGTGACTGTTAGCTCCCTCCGTAGTAAAGGAATCTCTTCTCCTTGGCGAACAGCAATCTGAGACGTGATGCTTTGAGACCGTGTGAGCATCCTGCACCCCACCAACCTTTCCCCAGGGATGTTGGCATGTCATTCTGCCTTTCGCCTGGAACAACGTTTCCCAGCAGTTGACCACGTCAGAGATGATAGCAGCCTGAAGTCAAGTAGTCAGAATGGAGATGGACAAAGATGATGACTCTCGGTTTAATTGCAATGAAATCAATCCCTCACTGTGTAACTAATGACTAAGTACGCATCTCTTTTGCTCATTCCATGAGGATGGGGGCCATGCAGGTCTTGGTCACTGTGTCTCCAGTACCTAAGAGGACCTTCCAGTAACAATAATATAAAAGCACCAGGTAGGGCTTCCCTGGTGGCGCAGTGGTAGAGAATCCGCCTGCCGTTGCAGGGGACACGGGTTCGTGCCCCGGTCTGGGAGGATCCCACATGCCGCGGAGCGGCTGGGCCTGTGAGCCATGGCTGCTGAGCCTGCGCGTCCAGAGCCTGTGCTCCGCAATGGGAGAGGCCACAACAGTGAGAGGCCCGCGTACCGCAAAAAAAAAAAAAAAAAAAAAAAAAACACCAGGTAGTGTTCTAGCACTTCACATCCACTCCCTCTTTGAGCAAGGAGGGTTGCTGCTATGCCCATTGTACAGATGAGGAAACTGAGGCACAGAGAGGAGACTAACTTGCTCAAGGCACAGAGCCAGTAGGTGGCAGAGCTGGGATATGAACCTGGAAGCCTCATTCCAGAGCCTACACTCTTCGATATCATACTCTCTGGCTTCAGAATGAAGCTGCAGGGCTTCCCTGGGGGCGCAGTGGTTAAGAATCTGCCTGCCAATGCAGAGGACACGGGTTCGGGCCCTGGTCTGGGAAGATCCCACATACCACAGGGCAACTAAGCCCGTGCGCCACAACTGCGGGGCCTGCGCTCTAGAACCCACGAGCCACAACTACTGAAGACCACGTGCTTAGAGCCCGTGCTCTGCAACAAGAGAAGCCACCACAGGGCTGTTCACCACAACGAGGAGTAGCCCCTGCTCGCTGCAACTAGAGAAAGCCCGCGCACAGCAGCAAAGACCCAATGCAACCAAAAAAATAGAAATAAAATAAATAAATTCAAAAAGAAGAAAGAAAGAAGCTGCAGTGCCACTCTGGAAAACAGTATGGAGGTTCCTCAGAAAACTAAAAGTAGAATTGCCATATGTTCCTGCAATCTCTTTCCTGGGCATATATTTGGAGAAAACCATAATCGAGAAGATACATGCACCCCAGTGTTCATAGCAGCACTATTTATAATAGCCAAGACATGGAAGCAACCTAAATGTCCATCGACAGGTGAATGGATAAAGAAGAGGTGGTGTCAATACATATACACGATGGAATACTACTCAGCCATAAAAAGAATGAAATAATGCCATTTGCAGCAACATGGATGGACCTAAAAGTGATCATACCAAATGAAGTCAGACAGAGAAAGGCAAATACCATAAGATATCACTTATGTGTGGAATCTAAAATATGACCCAAATGAACCTATCAACAAAACAGAAACAGATGCACAGACATAGAGAACAGACCTGTGGTCACCAAAGGGGAGGGGGAGTGGGGGACGGAAGGATTGGGAGTTTGGAATTAGCAGATGCAAACTATTATATAGGGGATGGATAAACAACAAGGCCCTACTGTAGAGCACAGGGAGCTATAGTCAATACCCTGTGATAAACCATGAGAGTTTATCACAAAAGAATGTGCAAAAGAATGTATATATGACTGAATCACTTTGCTGTACAGCAGAAATTAACACAACACTGTAAATCAACTATACTTCAATAAAAAAAGAAATCCTTTGAGACTATAATAATAAAGATATTCTCCTTAAACAAAACAAAGCAAATAACAGAAGAAACTGCAGTAAAAATTTGTTGAATGAGTTAACGCTGCAGGGTGTGGAGAGGATGGGGGGTGGGGAGTTTGGGAAATGTGTTCCAGGTCATTTCAGCTCCCTCTACTTAAAACCCTTTAAAGGGGGACTCTTGTCTCGTTTGCTGGGTTTTTTTTCAATGATGGGAAACGTCCAGCCTTCACAGAATGCGTTTTCTGAGCACGAGTAGCACTGGGCCAGCCTGGCAGATGGGTCCCTGCTCTGCCATGCCAGGTCCTTTAGGGCACAAGGCTCCAAGATTCCAAAGTGCAGCTCCTTCCATGAAGAAAAAAATTCAAGTGTGTCCTATGTCTGAGGCCACCCAGGATATTCATTTTCCTAACAGAAAACTCCAGATTCACAGATACTGTCCCTTCCTTAACCAAAGTCGTTGAAGTTTCCCTGTGTGGGGTCCAGAAAAGAGGAAAGGGTGTAACAAAGGCAATTTGGCCAAAGCCATCTTTGCGCAGGTGATGTGGGTGGCTGAGGAGGAAGTGTGCTTCTCTCCCTTCCACTAGTACCTCTCACCTTATTTCCTGAGATTCAGCAAGATCATCAACTGCTCTGAAATCAAGACCATTGTTCCTTGATTGCAATGATAATCATAGCTCTCACCAAACCATGGTCCAAGTTTCAAAGCTGTTGTTCTTTGTCCCTGCCATTCTCTCTTGAAATGTTAATTCAGCATCCCTGGAAGGGACATATTTTGTATTATTAGCAGCAAGCTACAAGCTGAATATCAGAATAAGAGTTTCAAGAGGAAGTTGTTGAGGGAAAGGTGAGAGATAATTTTGGATTTCTTTTGTCATTCAATAAATACTAAAATACTGGGTGTTGGGGATGCCCACACGTTCATCCTAGTGCTTAGCCTCTCCTTTGTATCAGTTAGCTACAGCTGTGTAAGAAACCATCTTGAAATTTAGTAGCTTAACACAACAACTTTTTCTTTTTCTCTCACGTGTATTTGGGTCGTCTAGACAGTTCTGCTAATCTGGGTCAGGCTTGGCTGACCTTGGCTGGTTTCACTCGTGAACCTGCCATCATCCTCTGGCAGGTTAACTAGAGGCTGGCTGGTTTCGAATTACTTCAGCTGGGATGACTCAGTTCTTCTTTACCTCTCCCCCACATCCCTCCAGCAAGCTAGCCCAGGCATGTTCTCATGGCAAAGGTGGAGAAGAAGAGAGAGAAGAGAAATACTCTGAGCCTCTTAAGGCTTAGCCTTGGAATTTGTGCACTCCTGCTGTATTCTACCGGCTAAAGCAAGTTGTAAATTTCAGTTCAGGGGACGGGAAAAGAGACTCCGTCTCTCTTTTTTTTAATTTTTAAAAAATATTTATTTATTTATTTTGGCCCTGCTGGGTCTTAATTGCGGCATGCAGGATCTTCGCTGCAGCATGCGGGATCTTTAGTTGCGGCATGCATTTGGGATCTAGTTCCCCCATCAGGGATCGAACCTGGGCTCCCTGCATTGGGGGCGCGAAGTCCTGCCCACTGGACCACAAGGGGAGTCCCAAGAGACTCCATGTCTTGATGGGAGGAGCTGCGAAAGCACACCGCAAAGCGCCCGGATAAAGGGAGGGGTGGAGAAGGGCAGCCTCAAGGCAGGGAAGAGTGGTCCTTCTTATTTCTGCTTCTCCCATGAGCCAATGAAAGTCTGATTCCCATTGTCCACAGTTGCCTCATCTGCCCCACAGTCCTATTATCTGACTTTAACCTTCACTTCTTTCTGTGAGTCCCTTAGGTCTCTTTTGGGGCAGCTCTATCCCATTCCTCACTCTCCAAGCCCCCAACCCCACCTCCACCCATCATTGGAGGCTGATGAATCCCCCTCCTACTTCAGGATAAGGCCGATTCCAGCTTCCCTGCCTTTTGTTTATTTCTTCCATCTCCTGTGGGAGGTGTTTGTTCTTGAATGCTCATGAGGGAGGGGTTCAAACTGGACTCCTCCCACTTTCTCAGATCCCCCCTCCCCACAGCCCCAAGTTAGTCACCCTTCTACCTCCCTGTGGGTCAGTCCTCTTGTTTCCATCCCGGTCCAGGCCCCACCATTATCTCTTGCCCTAGACTAACATCACTGTTGCGGCCTCTCCCGTTGCGGAGCACAGGCTCCGGATGCGCAGGCTCAGCAGCCACGGTTCAAGGGCCCAGCCGCTCTGCGGCACGTGGGATCTTCCCGGACCCGGGCACGGACCCGTGTCCCCTGCATCGGCAGGCGGACTCGCAACCACTGCGCCACCATGGAAGCCCGGTGTCTGGTTTTTAATCCTGGTTCTGCTGTTGATCTGCTGGGTGACCTCAGGGACCTGACTTTGCCTCTCTGTGCTTCAGTTTCCTCCTGCTGGAGACTGAATGTTTATTTCCCCCCCAGCCCTCAAACTCTATCTGTTGAACCCTAATCCCCAATGTGATGGTATTTGTAGATGGGGCCTTTAGGAGGTGATTAGGTCATGAGGGTGGCATTCTCATGTATGAGATTAGTTCCCTTAGAAAAGAGACCCCAGAGAGCTCCCTCACCCTTTCTGCCACGCGAGGACGTGCAAGAAGATGGCTGTCTGTGAACCAGGAAGCACCTTGATCTTGGACTTCCCAGCCTCTAGAACAGTAAGAAATAAATTTCTGTTGTTTACAAGCCACCCAGTCTATGGTATTGTGTTCCAGCAGCCTGAACAGACTAAAATACCTCTTCTATAAGACACCTCACTTCTACAGATTAGTGATGATAATAGTATCTGCTTATAAGGTTGTTTGCTGTAAGGATCCGAAAAGCAACCTCATCTGAAGATCTGAAGCACTTGGGACTCTTCTGGTCCTGGAAATTGACAGGGATAAATGGCGATGATAGGATGGGGGTGGGGGGATTCATTCCATCCGATGTACTAGGTCTGTGCTCAGTATGTCACTGGTCCTCCCAGTGAGCCTAGGGGTCAGTTCCATTTTCCCGATGAGACAACTAAGGCGCAGAGAGCCTCAAGGTCACGGTTGCCCAAGGTCATGGTTACTGAATAACTGGGCCACGATTTGAACTGAGATCCATCTGATTCCTAAGTTTCTCTTTCTGACTGTGAGCACCGGCTTCTCCCTTGTCTCCCCGCTTCCCCTCTGACCCCCCAGTCTCTGCTCCCCAGTCCACCAAAGGGAGGCAAAGAAGGGGTCAAGCTAATCAAGTCTCCCCCTTCCTAAGATTTTTCAGCAACATGACTCAGTCCAATGCATGATCCAAGATTGGATCCTATACTGGCGAAAACATGGCTATAAAGGACGTTACTGAAGGGAAGCGAGAGATTTGAATTTGTGGATTAAACAACAGTATTACTGTATCAGTGTTACAGTTCCTGATTTTGATAACTGTCCTGGGGTTTTTGAAGAGAATGTCTTTGTTCTGTAGCTCCATGCTGAAGTATTTATAGGGATCAAGGGACAGGATGTCTGCCGCTGCCTCTCAAATGTTCTGAAAAGAGTGAGATAAAACACATGTGGTTAAGTATTATTGACTGATGAACCTAGGAGGATGGGGTTCTTTTTACTCTTCTTGTTTGAGAAGAGTAAACTGTCAAAGAGTTCTGTAGTTTGATCTTATTTCAGGTGAAAAACAAATCAGCAAAAACACACTCTTCATTCTCCTCCTCAGTAGGTACCCATGAGAAAGGAAAATCTATGTCCACACAGACACTTGTACCCGAAGGTTCAAAGCAGCATTATTCACAGCAACCAAAAAGCAGAAACAACCCAAATGTCTATCAACTGATGACTGGATAAACCAAATGTGGTGTATCCCAACAGTAGAAATATTGTTTTATTGAAGTATAGTTGATTTACAATGTTGTGTCAGTTCCAGGTGCACAGCAAAGTGATTCAGTTTTATATATATATATATATATCCTTTTCCATCATAGGTTATTACAAGATATTGAATATAGTTCCCTGTGCTATATAGTAGGACCTTGTTGTTTATCTAATTTATGTTTAAAAATTTTTTATTGCCATATAGTTGATTTACAATGTTATGTTACTTTCTGCTGTACAGCAAAGTGAACCAGTTATACATATACATATGCCACTCTTTTTAAGATTCTTTTCCCATATAGGTCATTACAGAGTATTGAGTAGAGTTCCCTGTGCTATACAGTAGGCCTTTATTAGTTATCTATTTTATATATAGTAGTGTGTATATATCAATCCCAATCTCCCGTTTTATACCTCCCCCCTTGTAACCAAAAGATTGTTTTCTACATCTGCGACCCTATTTGTGTTTTGTGAATAAGTTCATTTGTACCATTTTTTAAGATTCCACGTATAAGCAATATCATACGATATTTGTCCTTCTCTGTCTGACTTACTTCACTCAGTATGACAATCTCTAGGTCCATCCACGTTGCTGCAAATGGCATTATTTCATTCTTTTTTATGGCTGAGTAATATTCCATTGTATATGTGTACCACATCTTCTTTATTCATTCCTCTGTCAATGGACATTTAGGTTGCTTCCATGTCCTGGCTATTGTAAACAGCACTGCAATGAACAGTTTTCTCTGGATATATGCCCAGGAGTGGGATTGCTGGATCATATGGTAGCTCTATTTTTAGTTTCTTATGGAACTGCCATACTGTTCTCCATAGTGCTTGTCCCAATTTACATTTCCACCAAGAGTGTAGAAGGATTCCCTTTTCTCCACACCCTCTCCAGCACTTATTATTTGTGGACTTTTTAATGTCGGCCATTCTGACCAGTGTGAAGTGATACCTCATCGTAGTTGTTGTTGTTGTGTGTTTTTTTTTTTTGGCTGCACCATGTGGCATGTGGGATCTTACTTCCCCAACCAGGGGTCGAACCTACACCCCCTGCATTGGAAGTGTGGAGTCTTAACCACTGGACTGCCAGGAAAGTCCCCTACCTCACTGTAGTTTTGATTTGTATTTCACTAATAATGAGCAATGTTGAGCATCATTTCATGTGCCTATTGGCCATATGTATGTCTTCTTTGGAGAAATGTCTATTTAGGCCTTCTGTCCATTTTTTGATTGGGTTGTTTGTTTTTTTGTTATCAAGTTGTATGAGCTATTTGTATATTTTGGAAATTAAGCCCTTGTCAGTTGCATCATTTACAAATATTTTCTCCCAATCCATAGGTTGTCTTTTTGTTTTGCTTATGGTTTCCTTTGCTGTGCAAAAGCTCATAAGTTTGATTAGGTTCCATTTGTTTATTTTTGCTTTTATCTCTATTGCCTTGGGAGACCCAACAGGGGAATATTATTCAGCCATAAAAAGGAATGAAGTTCTGATTCATGCTACAGCATGGGTGAACTTTGAAAACATTGTGCTGGGAATTCCCTGGCAGTCCAATAGTTAGGACTCTGCGCTTTCACTGCCAAGGGCCTGGGATCAATCCCTGGTTGGGGAACTAAGATCCCACAAGCCATGAGGGGTGGCCAAAAAGAAAACATCATGCTAAGTGAAAGAAGCCAGACACAGAGGCCATATATTGTAGGATTCCATTTATATGAAACGTCTGGAATAGACAAATCCATAGAGATAGAAAGCAGATTCGTGGTTGCCTAGGGTTGGTGGGGAGGGGGACATAGGAAGGACTGCTAATGGTACAGGATTTCTTCTTGGGGTGATGAAAATGTTCTGGAACTAGATAGTGGTGATGGTTGCACAGCCTTGTGAATATACAATAAACCATGGAATGGTCCACTTTACATGAATAAGTTTTATGGTATGTGAATTGCATAGCAGTTAAAAGTAATAACGACAGTGACAACAAACCCTTCAATGACTGTGTATGGCTTTTGGGATCAAACCCCAAATCCCCGGTGTAAGGTCACCCAGTCCCTAAGCCTCTCTCAGCCAAGCTCTCAAGACTCCAGCAGCCCAACCTGCCTTCTTTCCCTGCCGCTGCCACCTCTGGGGCTTTGCACCTGCCCTTCCCCTCCAACCTTGTCTGACTAACTCTATTTATCTTGCAAGTCTTAGCTTACAACTGACTTCCTTCACGATGTTGTCCCTTAATCCCCAGAGTCTAAGTCACCGGGTTCCCAAAGTAGCATTTGGGATGATTTCCAGGTGACTTTTTTTTTTTTTTTTTTTTTGCTGTACACGGGCCTCTCACTGTTGTGGCCTCTCCCGTTGCGGAGCACAGGCTCCGGACGTGCAGGCTCAGCGGCCATGGCTCATGGGCCCAGCCGCTCCGTGGCATGTGGGATCTTCCCAGACCGGGGCACGAACCCATGTCCCCTGCATCGGCAGGCGGACTCTCAACCACTGTGCCACCAGGGAAGCCCTCCAGGTGACATTTTAATTGTTATGCATTTATTTTAAAGCACGTTGGGGAAAAAAGGAACTGGCCCTTCACACCTGTGACTTCATGACTATTGTTCCCTGGGATCAGCCTAAGGTAGCCCCAGGGGAACCCATCAAAGGAAGAAAAAAAGTTGGTTGAAGGAACAAATTTTATTTTATTTTATTGAAGTATAGTTGATTTACAATGTTGTGTTGATTTCTACTGTACAGCAAAGTGATTTGGTGATACATATATATTTTTTCATATTCTTTTCCATTATGGTTTATCACAGGATACTGAATATAGTTCCCTGTGCTATACAGGAGGACCTTGTTGTTTATGAGAGAACACATTCTCAAGGTACAGACAATAGAGGCAGTACTCGGCAAAAGTTGTGAAATAGACCTTTAGGAATAATAGAAGTGGGGAAACCCCGGGGGGCTGAGTTAACTCCACCTGACCTCCCATAGCAGCCATCAGGCTAATATCTGTCACACCGCGAAGTGATTTGTTTTATGTCTGTCTCCCGCACTGGGGTGTGAGTCCCATGAAGGCAGGGCTGGGCCTGGCTCTTCCCCGCTGTTTCCCTAGCACTGCCCGCGCAGGGCGGGGCATGGAGCAGGTGCTCAGACAGGGTGTGCTGAATAAACTGAGGCCAAGCTGTTCCGGACTGTGGACTACCCCCAAGGGCACTAGGGAGCCTTAGGAGGGTTTCAATCAGGGGAGTGTCCAGGTTGATCTGTGCTTTACAAATTCCAGGCCCCCTTTCTACTTTGCACCCGGAAAATCCACATGCCTCCCCGTCTGACCTTTCCTATCAGACTCCTCTTTACCCTTCTCCTCCTCCAGGAAGCCTTCCTGAACTGCAGGCTGGGTCAGGTGCCTGCTCTGGGCTTCCACAATCCCCCACCTTCCCCCATCACAGCCCTGTCTACTCTGGGGGTGGGTCTGTATCCTCCAGAGACTTGTGAGATCTCCACAAGTTCTGCCCTAGGCTCTCAGGAACCACTCCAGAGCAGGTGCATTGACTGGACCCCTCTCCACTGCCATGTCCCCAGATCTCCCTCCATTATTTTCCTCCACCAGTCCCTCCCTAGCTGTATTTGGATCCTCTCCTCGTATACACTGCCCTGTGTATTATTTTTAAAATCGTGTGCTTAACACCACTGCTTTCTCACCATTTAAAATTTAAAAACAATTTTTGCGTCCTGAAATTGACTGTTGTCACCATTTAAAATGTACAATTCAGTGGCATTAAGCACATTCACAGCGTTGTACCACCATCACCACTATCTAATTCTCGAAATTTCCCATCACCCCCAAAGGAAACCCTATGCCCATGTAGCAGTTACTAGCCACTCCCCCCTCCCCCCAGGCCCTGGCCACCTCTGCGTTCTGTCTCTGTGGATTTGCCTCTTTAGGACAGTTCATATAATGGACTCACCCAATATGTGGCCTTTTGGATCTAGTTTCTTACACTTAGCATCATGTTTTCGAGGTTCCATGACATAGCATGGATCCGTTCCTTTTTGTGGCTGAATAATATTCCATTGTGTGTGTAGGCCACATTTTGTTGATTCATTCATCTGCTGGTGGACATCTGGGTTGTTTCCACCTTCTGGCTATTGTGAATAATGCTGCTGGGATCATTCATGTACAAGTTATTGTTTGAACACCTGTTTTCAACTATTCTGGGTATACACATAGGTGTGGCCATGTAGTAATTCCAGGTGCAACTTATGGAGGAAACAGCAAACTGTTGTCCATATTGGTGGCCCCTTTACCCAGCAGCAGTGTGTGAGGATTCTGATTTCCCCACATCCTTCCTAACACTTGGTATTGTCCCTTTTTTGGATTATGGCCATTCTAGCAAGGGCGAAGTGGCCTCTCATAGTTTTGACTTGCATTTCACGAATAACTAATAACCTTGAACATCTTTTTATGTGCTTCTTGGTCATTTTCTCACTACCTTTTGCAAACTGACCTCAGCTCCTACCACCTTGCTAAAGCCATTTTCCCCATATTCACCAGTCCACTGGCTTCCCTTTTTAAAAATTTTTTTAAAAATTTATTTTATTGAAGAATAGTTGATTTACAATGTTGTATTAATTTCTGCTGTACAGCAAAGTGATAAAGTGATTCATATATATATATATATATATCTATATATGTATCTATATATATATACTCTTTTTCATACTTGTTTCCATTATGGCTTATTACACAATATTGGATATAGTTTCTTCGGCTATACAGTAGGACCTTGTTGTTTATCCACTGGCTTATCTTAATTCCCATTTTTTCCTGTCTCTCAGCAACTCTGGAGGCCTTCCTCTCTCTCCCACCATGACCTACCCATTCTTGGTCTTCCTCTTCTTTTTCTGGAGAGAGATGTGGGACCTTGGGCCAGTTATTTAACTTCTCTGTGCCTCGGTTTTTTCATCTGTGAAATGAGACCACTAACTATTTTGACTTCTTGGTTGTTGTAACAATTCAATGAGCTTAGAAGTGTGCCTGATGATTACCTAGTAACGATCAGGGAATTATTTAATGGTGAGAGGAGTAGGAGGGCTGAGGGCAGAACATTTCCTCGTGAAAGGTACTTAAAAAAATTAAAAAGCTGGAGGGTGAAAAAATAAAATAAAATTTAAAAGCTTGCCCTGATACAGAATTTTAGGAAACACCATCAGAAATTCTTTTATTAAAAAAAAAACCCACAAGACTATTACTCAGCCATAAAAAAGAATGAAATAATGCCATTTGCAGCAACATGGATGGACCAGGAGATTATCATACGAAGTGAAGTAAGTCAGACAAAGACAAATATCATATGATATCGCTTATATGTGGAATCTAAAAAGAAAAAAAGAAATACAAATGAACTTATTTACAAAACAGAAAGAGATTCACGGACATAGAAAACAAACTTATGGTTACCAAAGGAGAAAGGGGAGGGGGGTAGGGATAAATTAGTAGTCTGGGATTAACATATACACACTACTATATATAAAATAGATAACTAATAAGAACCTGCTGTATAAAAAAATAAATAAAATTCAAAGATTCAAAAAAAAATCTGCATTAAGCTTCTTATAGCTTTTAAAACAATGCATCAAAAGACAAAAAAGTTTTTAGGGGCAAGTGTCATATGGTGGTTAAAAGTATGAACTTTGGGGCTTCCCTGGTGGCGCAGTGGTTGAGAGTCTGCCTGCCGATGCAGGGGACACGGGTTCGTGCCCCGGTCTCGGAAGATCCCACATGCCTCGGAGCGGTTAGGCCCGTGAGCCATGGCAGCTGAGCCTGCGCGTCCAGAGCCTGTGCTCCGCGGCGGGAGAGGCCACAACAGTGAGAGGCCCGCGTACCGCAAAAAAAAAAAAAAAAAAAAAAAAGTATGAACTTTGGAGAAGGGCTGCCTGGGTCCGAATCCCTGTGACGCCTGATGTGGGCAATTCTATAACTCTCTGTGCCTCAGTTTCCACAGGCGTAAAACGGGAGGCTGGTAGAAGCTGCTAGGATCTTTCTGGGCATTCACCGAGTTTATCTATGTACCTGGGTTGGCAGCTCCAGCTCTGGCTGGTAGGCGTTAACTTAGAACATCTCGTAGCCGGTCAAGTTTTCACTCCAGGCCTGGGTGACTTTCCCAGCCATCTAAAAACAATGTTTCACAAACCCTGTAGCGAACTTATACGCAGGAATTCTTAACAAGTAAGATCCATAACAGGTCAAATCTCAGCTGCAGGAAGTCGTTCTCATTCTCTGCTCCAGATCTCCCGGAACAGAGAGGAATAATAAAAGTCAAAACCCGGACAACTCTCCCTTCTCCAGGTCAATTCCGCCAGCGTCGTTGTCCGGAGGAGGCAGGCTTCCCTTCTTAAAGGGGCCTCTCCTAGTTTTGACTTTCTCTTCTCTCTCCTAAGAGGGCCTGGCTGGTTTCTCCTCCTCATCTCCCACTTAGCATCTCTCAGGAAGCGGCCCCTCCCTCTCCGTTGGGATGTTAAATCCTGCAGTGATTACTAATAAATAAAGCCACTCTTCATTGAATCTGGATTTCTGTTGGTCCTGAGTACGTGAAGCAGCTCAATTCCCCAAATACCATTGTGGGTTGTAGGGGGCGCAGGTCGGGGGTCCATGGCCTCTATAGCCAAGTCAAGAATTTTCCTAGGGGCCGTTGCTTCGAGGTACGTGGATGAAAAGGGAGAGTTCTCAGAACTTACTATTTGTTTACAAGTTTCTAACTTTACAAAGGTCCAAATAGATCTACCCTCCACGCACCCCGGTCTCCCTCCCCACAGACGCTGCAGTTACCAGTTTGTTTCTGCTTTCGAAGATATTCTGTGCATTTAGCAAGCAGCAGCTTAGATTTTCTCACCTCCCCCTTAAATTATTATACACTCTTCTTCCTTCATTGCCTTTCCCCCTTAACTGAATTCATAGCTTATTCCGCGTCGGTTCATGTATTACTTCCTCATTTTACGGTTAGTTCATGTCCCCCTGTGGGCCAGACCACAGCTCATTTAGTGAGTCCCCTATCCATGGACAGCTAGGTTGTTTTCGGGTTTGTTTATCCTTACCACTTTTTTATGAAAACAGAAACAATGTTCCCTACCCCCTTGGTTAGCATTTATCAAGAAACCTGCGGAAGCCTCAACCTGCCCGCCCCCACTGCCAGCCTCCACTTAGAGTATCCCCATCTCCAGGGTTCCAGTGCTTGGGCGGCGCGTCTTACGTGGGTTGCCTAGCTGAAGCTGTCAGGCGCAGGCCGGGGCCCTCTGGCGCCCCGCCCCGCGGCCGGCCCGCAGTCGGGCCGATTCAAATCCAGCCAATGGCAGCGTGTAAACAAACCCAGGCCCGCCCCACGATGAATAATTCCCCGGGCCGGCGCGAAGCCTATTTAACTAGGCGGGGGATGGGGGCGGGACGGAGATGTGGCCCCGCCCCCCGGCGTGGGCCAACGGGCGACTAGGCCCCGCCCCCCGCCCCTGCCGCTCTGAGGACCCAAGGTCCGGGTGGGCTTGTAGCTGTCTGATTTGCCGCCGCTCGCGGTCTTGGCGCTCCAGGCGAGCCAGCGTAGCTGCGTGCTGGAGTAGCACTGTCCCGCTGTACGAGCCATAGTTAAAGGGCGCGGTCAGAGGGCGCAGGTCGCTCCGGAGGCAGTGCTCTCCTAGTCCTCCTATTTTTCCCCTCCTGGCGGCTAGAATTCGGATCCTGGAGAGGTCTTTGATGAAAACTTTCCCCTGAAGTCGGATTGAACGAGAAGTGGAGGGACCAGCAGGGGTGTTTTGGGCAAGGCTTTTTCTTGCTTTGTTCCTTCTTGTTATTGAAGTGTTACATGCCTCCAGAAAAGTGCACGGATCCTAAGCGTGCTGCTCAACTGAAAACGAAAAACACCCGTGGAAACAGCTTGCCAGATCAAGAAACAGAACTTGGGTTGGCCAAGTTTTAGACTTTGCAGTTGCGGGTGCGAGGGAGGAGCCGCGAAGGCCGTTCTTTTGACTTTCAGAGGCACAAACAACTTGTTAAGAAAGAAAGGGAGGGAGGGAGCAAAAGGAAAACCACACCTCTGTAGAGAACCGGGAATCAGGCCAGGCTCTGGTCGGGCTCCCTCAGGGTAGGAACTGGGCTGTTGGACGGGTAGGAGGTGTAGGAGTCAGAGATAAAGGGTATTAGGATCTGGTTGGGAGAGCTGAGGGTGGGGTGGGGAAGGACTAGAAATTGGAGGGGACTAGAAATTTGAGGGGTTAGAAAATGCGCTGGTACTGGGGGTGGGAGAGGGGAGGTTTCTGGGCTGGAGGGTTGGGAGGACCAGGGGGACTTGGAGCCGGTGGGCTAAAAGTGGAACAAGGTATCACAGCCCCTGGGAGAGGGCAGGTTAATTCTCCAGTGTCCTGGACTTTCCACAGCAAATGGGTTTCCTGCTGTTCCTTTTCAGCTGCACGGTTATAATTAAAACAGTCCATTAAACGTTGAGATGAGGGGTCCAGAAATCCAAGCTCATTCAGCAAATATTTGTGAGGTGTCTGTCTCCTGCCCAGACCTATGTTAGGAGAGAGAAAATATCATGACCTATATGGGATTAAGTTCCCTATTGGCAGGCAAGGACCCTGTGTCCAGAGTCCAGCTGAGCACAGAGGTGTAGCGTATTTGGTAGATGAGAAAAGGTGGGTGCATCTTCTCCCGTCCTAATTTCTTGCATCTGGATGCTGCTCTGTCCCTGTCCCATAAGAGCTTCTATGTGCCTCGTCCCATTTCATCCTTTCCATGGCCTTCATAACGTCTGGACTCGGGACAAACAGAGCTGGGTTTGACTCCCCGGCTGTGTGACATTGATCCGGTTTCTTACCCTCCCCGTACCGGTTTCTCCACACAAAAAAGTTAGAATTGAGGTTTAAATGAGAGTCAGCGGCTGGCCCAGGGGTTGGTATTAACAGTTGTCAGAGTGTTTATCAAAGCGAAGAGTTAGTTAGGATTACCAGCTTAATGGTGTGTTCGGGAGAGATAAACAGATGGCTGCAATGCATCAAAAACTGAGATGGATTTGATGGATGGCTAGATGCACAGATGTGTGATTAAGCTAGTAGAGTAGGATGCTGATGGTTGAATCTAGGTGGTGGGTATTTATCCTATTTCTTCCACTTTTCCGTATTTGAAAATGTTCAGAATAAAATGTTGCGGGGCGATGGATTTTGGTGTCTGACTATACGGTCCCATTTTACAGATGAGAAAATGGAGGAGCTGGAGAAGTGACTTGCCCCAGGTTCATGTGGTGACTGGTAACAGAACATCTGGGATTAGTCCCTCCCCTGGCTGGGTATCCCTGGGGCAAGTTGCTGAACCTATCTGGGTCTCACTGCCAACCCGATTCTGAACCTGGAACTTACAACTTACATCTGATTTTCAAAGGGCAGGGGTGTGTCACCCCCTAAAGAATAGCAGGTCTCTTCCCATTTGGGCCCATATAGACCCCTCCTCTGGCCTTGGACATTTGACCTCCCAGGCCTTTGCCAGCCATGGCTAGATTGGGGGCTTCTTTCACACCCATGCCCATTCCAGGCCGCCTGGCCTCAAGACCATCTCCTAAGAGGTCAGGTATGCCTGTGGAAAGGTGGGTGTTATCTCATTGCTCAGCAGATCTTTCTTGAGCCCTTATTAAGTGCCAAGCACTGTTCTGGGGTGTGTGTTGGGGGGGTTGGGGGGGGTAGATACCATAATGCACCTAAGAAGCCTGGAACCTGCTACAGAGGGCAGGGGAAACTGATTTGCTTACTTGCTCATTGTCTGTGTCCCCTAATCGACTGTGAGCTGCGGAATGGGGGTGGGGGGTAGCGATGGGGCAGGAAACAGGGTGTTCTTGGTCACTGCTATATTCCTGGCACACACTGGATACCCATAAACAATACTTTCTGTATGAATGAATAAACTTGGACAGTCACCCCCCCGCAATGCCTCAGGTCTGCTACCTTTGAACCCCAGTCAGTTCCCTAGTTCCGAGTCCCCCAGGGTTGGCAGTTATAACAAAGAGACATCAGTGCCACCCAGCTCAGATCAGGTCCCACTTCCCAGTTGTGTGACCTTGGGCAAAACGCTCCCCCTCTCTGAGCCAATTTAGTTTTCTACACTGCAAGGTGGGAATAGCTAAAGGTCTCTAGATGGCAGTTCCTGGAGGTCTGTTCTTGGTGAAGACTGGAAAAATGGCATCCAGGTAAATGAATACCCAAGGTGTAGCCCAGTGGCTCAATCTTAGCAAATGGAAGGGCAAGCTGCACGAAAATAATGTCCTTGTATGTTGCTGTTCCTGGAAGGGTCACATACCTCAGTGGGCCATGGATGACTACTATAACTATATGAGTTATAGACTGACCACTGTCTTATGTTTGGGGCAACACGTGTTCACTTCTGGAATTGATCAAGTTTCCTTTTTCTATAATAGTCAAGAATAACAGCACTTATCTGGCACTTCCTGTCCGATGCTGCTCTCCATGAGAACATTTTCTCCTAATGACCTTATGAAATGAGGCCTATTAATTATTTCCTCTTGGAAATGGAGGCACGGAGAGGTGAAGTAATTTGTCCAAGGTCACACAGCAAAGAAAGTGGCAGGATGTGAAGCACAGGCTCACTGGTTTGAGTCAGCACGCTTAACCTCCGTGGTCTCTTAAAGAACATGCGTAGTGCCACCAAGATGCCAGGATCAATTCTAAAGCTTAAAACACATAGATCTCAATCACTCATTTATTCAACACACATTTATTGAGCTGCTTCGGTATACACATGGCTTTTCCAGGGCACCGGGGAAACAGAAGGTAAGAAGAGACCAGAATATAAGTCCCCTTGGCCTGTGCGCCCCGGCAGGGTAGCTCCGAGCTGTCTGGGTGCTCGATGGGCCCCGAGCAAGGCGCAGGGCACACAGCAGGCGCTCAGCAAGCGTTCCCTGAACGAACGCGCTAATCGAAGTGTCACGCCCGCAAGGCGTACACGGCCCCGCGGGGCGGAAACAGACCCAACACCAGCGAGGCGTCCCGGGGCTTCTGGGAGTCCCATCTGCGCGGCCCGAGAGGCCTCGAGGAGGCTCTAAGACAGGTCGGACCCACGTCCCCGGCGCCCTCCCCGGGGCGTAGCAGCTCAAAAGACCGACTGAGGTGAGTGAGCGAGCCGCGTTCGGAGTCCCGGCCAGTAGCCCCAAAGCACCCCCCGCCCCCGCGCCTTCCACCCTTTTGGCTCCGACTCCCGGCTCCTTCGCGATTCCACCTGCGGGGCCTCCCCTCTCCTCCAGCCGCGACTCTCGCTACCTTTTCGAACCTTCGGCGCTCCCCCTGGTCGCGTCCTCCCGCCCGGCGACCATCCCCCGCGTCGGGGCGCGCCCAGCGCGCACCGCGCCCGCTCCCCAGACGGGCTGGGCGCCCGGGATACGGGAGGGCGAATCCCTTTAGCCTTTCCCCCTAATCCGGAGCATCGCTCGACGCAGCCGGCAGACTCCACAGTAGCCTGGGAAGGCACGCCCCCGAACCCCCGGGACTAGGGCTGGGGAGGGGGCGGTGCCGGAGCGGAGGTCACCCTCCCGGGACGTTCGTAGCCTCCCATTCGTTCGCGGGCCCGCAGCTCGAAGCCCAGAGCCGAAGCTGGTTTGCTGAGTCGCGGGGCGGGGCCTCCCCCAAGCCCGTCCCTCGGCGAGGGCGGAGGGAGGAGGAGGAGGAGGAGGAGGAGGAAAGGGGGGTGCGGAACACAAAACCTGTAAGGTTTTTTTTTCTTTTGCACGTAATTAAAAAATATTTTTTCTTTTTTTTTTTTTTTTTTTTTTGCAAACCCGAGGGGTCCCGCCCGGAGCGGGCGCCTGTCCGGGGCGCCCAGTCCGCGGCGCGGGGCGGCGGCAGGGGCCTGGCGGAGGCTGCCGGGCGGCCGCCATGCGATCAGGCAGTGCGCTGACCGGCCCGGCCGTTCGGCCCCTTCTGGGTCCTCCCTTTGCAGCCCGTGCGGGGCCGTCTCGGAGAGCCCGCGTCGACGGCTGCTCAAACATCAGGGTGAGTTTCTCACAATGTAGCAATTTCTCTTTAAATCTCTTAACTCTCTCTATCTGCGAGTCGGGGCTGTGACAGGGCGCAAAAGCGAGGGGGGAGTGGGGGTTGGCGGCGAGGAGCCGGAGCCGGGGCCGAACCCACTCCCCCGACACTCACACACTTAGCCCCCCAACCGGGGCGCATCGCCCGCTGCCTGTTTTTCTGTTCGGCGCCCACCACCCCCGGCAGCCCCCCCTCACCCCGCGCGTCTCTCCATCAGCGCCGCCCCGATTCTGCGGGGACCCCCCCCCCACCCCGGGCTCCCCTGCCCAAACCCGGCGCCCGGTGCCTCCCCGGCCCTCCCGCCGGCTGCCGGGGATACAATGGAGCGGCGGAAAAACGAGACCTAACGTCCCACGGGGGGAGGGGTGGGGAGACCTCCTCCCCCCGGCGGGGGGCCTCCCCTCCCCTCCCCTCCCCTCGCCCTGCTCCCTGCCTTTTGGGGAAGAAGAGGGCAATGGGGCAGCGGATGGTGGTTTCCCGGCTGGAGCTGGCGAGCCTTCGTCTCCCCCTCTCGCCCGTCCCCTGCGCTCCCTTCTCAGATCCCTCCGGGGGTGCCGGAGAGAAACGGGGCCTCCGGCCTGCTGGGGAGGGATGGATGCGGAAGGAAGCCACTGGGTCTCCTCCTCCCCACTGCCCCGAAACAATGAAAGGAGTTGACTTGGTCCCCCACCCCCCAGCAATGAAAGGAGTTGACCCCCGCCCCCGCTAGCTGGTTGTTCCCGGAGGGGGCCGCTACGGGGGGTGGGGGGAGAGGGAGGTGAGGCTTACCCCTGTCACCTGCGAGATTTGGGGCGGCCCCCCATCTCCACCCCCTCGGCCTAGCAATGGGAGGCACCAGGCCCAGCCCGGGCACCGCGCTCGGGTGTTGACCTTTAGCCAAAGGCAGCCCTTTCCCTGTGGTGAGCCCGGACGAGCCGGGCCTGAGGCCTCCCCGGACCCCTGCGGAGGGCGGCCGGGCCGCGGGCCCCCGGAGGGAGGGATGGAGCAGGAGGGCGGAGGGATGGAGCCATCTGGTTTTCCCATCCCTCGCTGCCCCTCGGCTGCTTCTCCGGCTCCTGTCACGGGCGGCCGCGGGGAGACCAGGGACCGCGGTCTGCCCAGGCCTTGGTCCGAGGCCAGCGGCGAGCGGGGCGAGCAGCCGCGGGCGGGCTCGGGAGGCAGCGGTGATTGGAAGGCACGGCGGCTCCTTCCTCTCCGCACGCCTTTGTTTTGCTTTGTGGTTCTGAGCAGCTGAACTTCCCGGGAGGTGGGGTCAGAGGCCGCTGTGTCAGCTGTCCCCGGAGGCCGGGGTGACAGGTCCCAGCCCTCTGGTGTACGCGGACCGGGGCTCCTGCCCGTGCTCGGCCTTCTGCCCGGACAGGCAGCCCCTTTTGTCACACAGCCCTCCGATAGTCTAGATCTGGGGATGTATTGAGGGTTTGCTTTTCCCTCACACCTCCTTTCCCAGGGCGCTTGTCGGGGAAACAGTTTTTAGAAACACCCCCAGACTTCACGGCCTGAGATTTCTGAGAAGTGCTCTGTGCTTTCACACCTCTCCCCTCGCCTGGGGTGGGGATGGGGGCCTCAGTCAACGCCGACCTGCTAGGGTGGTGGGAGAACAGGGGAGGAGGACAGCTGAGGAGTCACCCCCTTCCCATGTGCCAGCGTCCAGTGAGACTTAAGGGGTGTGCTTAGCTACAGCCCCCCTCCCCCAGAGCTCCCCCACTCCTGGAAGGTGGAAATAACATCTCCTACCCAGAGAGCATTAGGGATTGGCTACTGTTAGGTGCGCTACCCACTGGCCCCCACCCGAGGAGGAAGTTGGGTCAGTTATGTGATTCCCATTTTGCAGACAAGCTAATGGAGGCTCAGAGAAGCTAAGTGACTTGCCCGGGGTCACACAGCCCCAATCTGTAACCGTCTCAAGTTTTTCCAACTCAACTCAAAACTCTTAGGTTCTCCTGTACCCCTCTTTGGCAATTTGTCCCTTTGACTTCAGTTGAGTCTCAAATGTAGATAATACCAGGAAGGAGCCGCCGAATCCCCCCCACCCCCCAGCCCCCCCGAGTGATCGTTTGGGGAAGGAGTAAGGAGCATCTGGAAGCTGGGCTGAGGGCAGGATGCTTTCACCTGTGGCTGGAGCAGAGCGTTTGCCTGCAGGAGCTGAGGATTGGAGGTGTGGAGTCAGGAGAAGGGGGGCCCCAGGCCTCGCTGTCTGGGGTTTGGGGGGCACTTGGTCGGTGGCCCCTCTGTCATCCTCTTCCTCTTCCATCTGAGCTGGGACTCAGCCCCGCTGGGCGGGAATCTGAGCTGCCAGGGACCTTCGTCGTCGCTCTGCCCTGTGACCCTCCGTGGCGCCGTGATGTAGCTGGCAGAGAACTCCCCTGTCCGTTCTCCCCTGGGCCTGGGTGGCAGACTCCCTGTCCCACTCTGTAACCTCAGGCACTAGATTCAACTCACTAGTCCTCAGTTTCCTCATCTGCAGGTGGGGATCAGTAGAGCTTCCTTAACTGACCTTGCGGTGACTGAAAGTTTTATCCAAGCGTGTTATTTTTATTTCTCCTTCAGCATACGGGGATATGGCAGGCCTGTAGGGTGGGGAGGAAAGTTGGGTGCTGGGTATTTTAGGGTGAATGGCAAAAGGCATCTGCCTTGGAGGAATTCCCTGTGGTGGTGGGTGAGGGCAGGCAGTAAGTAAGGAGTTCTGCTTTGGTGACCCTCCATCTCCAGCTCTCTGGGACCCCACCCCTTCAGCACTTACTGGTGCCAAATACACATTTGGTGGCGGGGGGGGGGCGGGGGGGAGGAGGAGGAAGGGCTGGGGAGGGCCCAGCTTACCCAGTGAGGGGGGCAATACGGGCGATCTTGTTATTTTACAGATGAGGAAACTGAGTCCAGCGGAAACCTGTTCCATGGCTGAGAGGGGACTCCAGCCCAGACTTCAGGGACCGGGGTGTGATTGGAGAGAAGCTGACACTTTGAGGGACACCCTGCAAATACCTTCCTGAGGTGACAGGCATCATAAGTAATCATAATTCCTGTGGGGTGGGGGCAGGAGGGGAGGGGCTGTAGGTCTCTCTAGGGTGAGTGCTTCCTGAAAGTTGGAACTGATTTTGGGGGGGCAGGGTGGCAGTGGAAAAGGGGGGAAATGTGAGGCCCAAGAGTGACAGGCCTATGCTCCGCCCCCCTTTTTTGCCCGCTTCCTTCCCAGAGGCCTCAGGGGCCTTCCCCAACCTTCCCTGGGGATGTGGGGTCTTCCCCCTCTCCCCTCTGAGAGGCTGTGAAAGGGTCCAGGGGTCAGCACCAAGGCTAGGGGGCCTGGCAGGAGGGTCCTGGGGTGTGGTGTGGGTACCCCGGGGTCCTGGGGGGGTCACCTTTGAGCCCCAGGCCCAGCCACCCTCAGAGTTCCTGCCTGCTCTCCCAGCTCTCCCCCGTGGCTGTCTTGATTCCTGGTCTCAAGAATGCGGAGGGCTGCTGGTGGGGGGAAGTTAATTGGAAACAGGAAAACATGGCATTCCTTTCTAGCTGGCCTGGGCCTGGAAAGCAGTGAGGGGCTGCCTTTCTCCCTCTCCCGCCCTGCAGGGATGAGGTGGGGGGGGAGCATGGTTCTCTCACCTCTGTCTCTTCGGGGTCTTTCCCCCACCAGGCTCCCTGACTCTTAGTGGAAACAGCAAGTTGCCTGTTTTACGTCCATGATGTAAAATGCTCTCCCACCAATCAGAATGACTTGCCCCCCTTTTTCACCAGGTCATATCCAAGTTTGTCCCCACTCTCTGAGGGCGGAGGGCCCGTCTCAGTTGGCTCCCCAGCGTAGGCTGTGTCACACTAGAGACACATGGGAAATGTTTGGTTGACTGGTCCCCAAGGATTCCCTCCTCCTTCCTTCCCTAGACTTCTCCCCTGCCTGGGGTACCACCAATAGAGTTTTATCCCCATTGACTGAAGCCTTTGTGTCTCAGTGGCATGCAAGATCCCCCAACGGGAAAAGAGAAGGTTTTCTAAGACATTTCTCGTTTGGCGACAGTTTTGTGTCCTGAGTTTGCAGGTATTCATGGTGGCGGGGGATCTGTTGGCAGGAGAAGCTGGAGAGAGGGCCTGTCTGTCTGTAATTGTTCCCGATTAAACTTCCTGAGGGCCTACTGTGTGCCACAGACCTGGGGCCCAGTTATGATACTGGGACCCGATCCGGGAGAAGGCTCGAGAGAAGTGTTGTCTTCAAGGCTGCTGGGGGACTTTGATGCCTTCTGTCTGGGTGGTTTGCAAAGGCTCCAAGGGGGAAGCAGCTTCTTTCTCTCTTTCTCTTTTTTTCTAAGTGATACATCCACATGGGACAAATTCAAAACCTCAAACATAGTAAGTCTCCCCCTTTACCCTCCGGGGCATCCCTGGTCCCCCAACTCGCCTCCCCAGAGCACCTCCTCAATCCTGATGTTCTGTGCGCACACATTTATATACCTGTGTATGTCTTAAAAAATATTTATTTTGCACAGATGGTAGCCCCCTCTTCCCGTCGTTGTGCACGTTGCTTTTTTCACTTCATCTCCCTGGGAGATGTGCACAATACATGGAGGCGTTTCTTTGGCTTTTTCTCAGGTGCATTGTATTCCTCAGTGTGGGCAAATCCTCCTTGACTCAACACGGATATGGAGGTGTTTCCTAAAGTTTCAGCGTGCAGAGCCAGAGGGCATGCATCCACTTGTCTTACTGGGAAGTGGGTATGCCAGCGGGGTGAACTCCTGGAGGCGGGATTGCTGGGTCAAGAGCCTGCGGTTTGTCATTCGGTCACTCTTGGGAGGCACCTGTGGAGCTGTATCTTGAAGGAAATCGTTTCCCCTCCTGTTCAAGTCATCCCACCCATCCATCCATTGTCTTTGCCTCTTGTGACCTCCTTGCCCCTTCCTTCCTGCCTGTGGCCTGCACCCTGTGCTTGCCACTTGGTGTAGAGGTCAAGGGTGGGGGCGCTGTTGATTCGAATCCCGGCTCTGCCGCTTGCTGGCTGAATGGATGCAGGCAGGGGGCTTGCTGGCTCTGGGCCTGAGTTGTCCCCTCTGTTAAATGGGTTCACCTCAGTACCTACTTTTGGAAAGGTTGTCGTGAGGATTAAATAATACCCATCAAGGTGCATGGGTAGCCTAGCTGAGTCATTCGGTGGAGGTGTCATCTGTCATTCTATGGCAGTTCTGTCTCCTGGGGTGAGGAGCCCCTTAATTCTGGGCTGTGAGCCCCCTTACTGGCAGGCAGGGGAGGGAATGCTGGCTTTTGCACTTACCTGCAGCGTGACCTTGGGCAAGCGATCCTTTTCTGGGTCTCGATTTCCTTGTCTGTAAAATGGGCCCATGATGGCTCCCTGGCAGGTGGGCTGTGAGGGCCGAAGGAGGCACCGCCCTCCCCAGCCGGGCGTGCAGTAGCTGTTCGGGAAGGAGCATCTGATGTTGCTGTTATTTTCACTATGGTTACTGTTCTCCTGTGGGCCCCACGCTGACTTCGCCACTCTGAAAGCTCTCCATTGTCTTCCTGAAAGGCACATAGGGAACACTGTTGGCATTCTAAACCGCACAGCAGCGGAGGGCACAGGGCAGGCTGCTGCGGCGGCATGGCCCTGGGGACAGACAGGGCTGTCCTGCTCTGGGTCTCGCTTTCCTCATCTGGAAGAACGGCTGTGATGGGAGACCTACCTGTGTGCTCACAGATGTTCAGTGCTTAACACAGTGCCTGACATGTCACAAGTGCTCAGAAAATGTCCGTGGCTGTGATGGTGGTGGTGGTGGTGATGGTGTTGGTGGTGATGATGGTCATGATGGTGGTGATGATGATGATGATGATGATGGAGAGAAATCTCCTGTGGAATTAGATACCTGCGTCCTTGCCTCCTTCCCCTAAAACCCCGGGCAGTCAATGTTGGCATTTTAATCAGAGGGAAGGTTCCAAGGCAATCAAATACCCTTTGGGCCTCAGTTTCCTCATCTGTAACAGAACTCATGGGGTCTTTGTGAAGCTTAAATGAGTGAAGATGTAGAAAGCTTTTAAGACAGACCCCGGCTTGCAGGAGTGCGGTGAAAATTCACTTTGCTTGTTATTAGTTAAATTTTTTATCATGGAAATTTTAAAGTACCTACCAAGAGTTGAGAGAATAAACTAATCACCCCCTGTGTACCCATCGCCAGCTTCACCAATTTTCCGCTGATCCCTCCTCCCGCCCCCACCCCCACCCCCCGCGCCACCCTGCACTTTCTTTTCCCTTTTCTGCTGGAGTACATTTAAGCAAATTCCAGATAGCATATCAGTTCAATTGTATCATTATCGTTACTAATGGTGTTATTATTTTTGGTATCCAGAATCTGTTTCATCACCTCCGGGTTCTATCCTGTTCTGTGCTGGAAGAGACATTAGGCCCATTTCATAGATTGGGGAAATCGAGGCTGCAGGCCGTAAACTTTGGTCAGGTTGTCCTTGATCTGTGTTCCCATCCTGTCTTGGCCAGCCCAGGCTTTGCACCTTGGTGGCTGTTTCTGATCACACGGGCTTGGGGATTTATGCCTGGATGTGGGTTCTGATATTCTGTGCAGAAATCACAGTCAGAGAAGGTGGGCCAGTGGCAGGGGGATGGACAGATGACCCCGGCAGTGAGGGGTTACTGGGTCAGCCGCCCGGGTTCGAGTCCTCTTTCTGCCCCTTCTAACCTTGTGACCTGGGGGCAAGTTACTTCCTTTCTCTAATTCCAGATTAGAGAACCAGAAGTACAGGAATAATAAATCGATGCTTCTTTCAAGAGCTTTTGCATCAGTTAAATCAGGTCCTGAGTGGAAAAGTGTTTTGCAAGTGCCTGGCTCAGAGTAAGCGCTCTGCAGAAGGTAGCAGTCACCATTGTCACTGTAGTTAGTTATCACTTCCGTGGAGGCTGTAACCAAATGCTCCTTCCAGAGGTAAGAGGGTCAGAGGAAGGGTTATATCCCTGGAGCCCCTGACCAGGCCTGGCTGCCTTAATCCCCCGCTTTTGCTCACTCCATCCTCTATAATTCTCCTTCAAAGTGTTTCTTGTCCTTCGAGGGGCTGGAGGGGGCTGTTGACTTCTAGGTAACCCCCCCCCCCGCCAGCCTCCTGTGTCCCCTATGTCCCATCCTGGCAGCCTTGTGTGCGGAGTGAGGGAGGACCATCGCTATGGCTGTGGGACCCTCGTTAATGACCCCTGGGGCCCTGGAGGGAGCCCCGGTGGCCTCCGCAGCTTGGAGGTGAAGGGCGGTCCATTCCTCCAGGACACCTGCAGATCGAAGGTGCCTGGAGCCCCCTTTCCAGAGGATGGATGCCGCCCTGCCTCTCGTCCACTATGTGGTACTGGGCAGGCTGTTGCTCGCAGATGCTCACGGGATGATTGTGGCAGTTGGCTAGATTGTAACCTCCCTCCTGTCCTTCAAGGCACCTCACCCATCTTCGAACACCAAGCCCTCCAGGCTAGGTGACGGGGGCCCCCGGAAGAGTTCTCAGCTCTTTACCCTCTCAGGCCAGGCTCCCCTCGGCCTAGCAGGCTCTGGCCACGGTGGCCTCACTTCTCTCCCCAGAACATGCCCAGTGCCCTCCCGCTTTTGTGGACATGCATCCCCCGTTTTTTTTTTTTTTTTTTTTTGGCGGTACATGGGCCTCTCACTGTTGCGGCCTCTCCCGTTGCGGAGCACAGGCTCCGGACGCGCAGGCTCAGCGGCCATGGCTCACAGGCTCAGCCGCTCCGTGGCACATGGGATCCTCCCGGACCGAGGCACGAACCCGCATCCCCTGCATCGGCAGGCAGACTCTCAACCACTGCGCCACCAGGGAAGCCCCCATGCATCCCCTTTCACAGAAAGTTTTGTGTGTGTGTGTGTATGTGTGTATGTATTTCTCCCCCAACCTCTCATTGAGTGTAATTGGCATACAATGAAATACACAGATTAAGGGTGCTTCTCCATGAGTGTTGCCAAACCATAGCAGCGTGTGTAATCCACACCCCATCGAGATCCAGAGCGTTCGCATCGCAGCCAAAAAGTTCCTTTGTGCCCCTTCACCGTCAACACCCCCTCCCAGAGCAGCGGGTCACTGGCCCGCTGCTCGTTTATCCTGTTGTGGATCTGCCTTGCCTCTTCTTGAATCTCGCAGACGTGTGTGGTCCTTTGGGTTGAGCACCTCAGCTCAGCATCACTGTTTCGAGATTTAGCCTTTTTATCACTGAGCAGGAGTCCTTGGGAAGGCTTTACCTCCTTTCTCTCGGGAGAGAGAAATCTGCCCCCCCGCCCCCCTTGAAGTCTCATCATCCCATTTGTCCCTCCCCTGGGTGCCCTTCCCAGCCTCAGCCTCCGGCCTAGGGACGCTCTCCCATTTCACTGCTCCACCCCTCGTAGCCCCATTGGGATGTAGGTGTCCCGTGAGTTTTTCTTCAGGCCTGGCTTTCTCACTAGATTCTATAAACTACAGAAGGAGGGAAATGATGTGCCCCGTGTTCTCAGCTCTTGGTGTGCAGTAGGAATCGTGTAATGTTTGTTGCCTGACTCACTGACTGACTGCAGGATGGACATGTCACAGGCATGGAGAAAGGGAGCAGAGAGCCTGTGCTTGCGGTCGCTATTCTGTTTCTTAAAAAGTGTGACCCACCTGCTTCCAAAGCACCAAAAATGCCAATCTCGGGGTGCCACGCATCTCCTGGGAGTCCTGGTGGGTAGGGCCCGAGAGGCCCCCAGCCAGGCTCAGCTGCCTTCATTGCCCGCCCCCCCCCCGGGCCCATCCCCCCACCACTTTTATGAAGCCCGACCCCTGAGTGGCTCCTTGGCTCAGGAAGCCCAGCCCTCAAAGCTGCAGGGCTCTGCCTGCAGTGGCAAAGCTCCACCGGCAGGCCCCTCACCCAGGACAGGCAGCCATGGGTCTCCCAACTGCACTTGACACTTGGTCCATGGACATTGCCCATCCTGCCCTAGCCACCTCCCCACTGCCCAGTACTCGCTCCCTCAGTGTCTTCAGAGACGGAGTGAATCAGGGCCCATGGGACAGGTCAGGACTGCCCACTGCTCAGCAGGGAGACTGAGGCTGGAGGGGGGCGCTCAGGTGCTGCCCTCCTCAGTTCAGCCAGGACTAGAAGCCACACATGCTGTGTTCACACAAGCCATTTGCTGTAAGTTACGCCTCCTTTTACAGAGATGCTAAAATGGGCAAAGACTCAGGTCTCGAAGTTGATAAAAATGTCCGGGAAACTTCTGCTCCGTCTTTGCCTCTGGTTTCTGTGGCCCTTCCGGGCTGCCTGTGCTTTGCCACCTAAAGTCTCAAAGCTGTTCCGTGAGGAGCTGTTTTCCTTTGTCAGATTTCTGTCTCCTTAGCTGGACCAGCAGAATTCCCTGACATCTGCCCAGCCCTTGCCCGTCCCCGAGCCCGTCCCCTTTCCACAGTCCTATTTTTTCTTTGCGACCTTTAAGGGGCAGGGAGTCGTGTGTGCATTGGTCACAGGGGACACTGAGCCAACTTCTGGGCCTGAAGAGCCCCCGGCCAGACTCTGTAGCAGAATAGGGAGATTTATTTAAGGGAGTTCCTAACAGAAGTCTGCTTTAAGCAAATGAACAGTAAACTATATATACCCACACACATACATTAATATATGTTACATATTATTATACTTTATGTAATAATTTAGTGGTAAATTTAAACTTAGCAGTATAATAGGCATGTAGTAAATGTATATATTATATACACATATATGCAAGTGCATATGTGTATATATATATATCTATATATATCTATCTGTATAAGATTCCCTTGTATTCTCATTTCCTTCCCTGGCCCAGTGCCCTGGCAAATTGTTCTGTGCCCTGGCAAACTGTTTGCTTTGTGTGGTGGATTTTTGCTTTCTACAGAGGATCCTGCTGCATTTCTCTTTCTGAGTCTTTGTCGCCCAACACCCACTCTCAGGCCTCCTGTGTTGCTACTTGTGCATCTTGTCTGTTGCTTCTCCTGGCTGTGGGACTCCGTGCGGTGCAGTTTTCATGGTTTGCTTAGAATTTTCCCAAGGGCCAGACCCCTGGGTTGCCTTCCTTTCCCAGTTACAGTGGGAGGTGAGGTGCCTTGTCCAAGGTTACACAGCTAGCTGCTGGCAGAGCAGGGATGTGAATCCAGGCGCATTGTACTGGTTAATCCAGACCCACATAGCAGGCCTCCCTTGTGCCGGGCCTCAGAGCTCTGCACTCGGGACAGGGGAGGGGGGTAAACCCTAAACACACCCATCCTCCCTGCAAGGTGAGATCAGTGTCTCAGGAGTGTCAGCCGGGCTGGTGAAGGCCAGGAGGAGGCATTGCTTGTGGGGTATGTTGGTGCATCAGGGCAGGCTTCCTGGAGGAGAGGGCTTCTGGGGGCAGGCTTTGGGCTCCATGCCATTTCTAGCAGAGAGAAACCTGGGATGCTTTGCACAAAGGCCAGTTGAAGCTTCACGGGGAAAGAGGACCCAGGACACTGGGGCTGAGATCTGGGGTGCTTTGGTTTTGTTGATGGGAGGTAAGGGAAGGAGGGAGTCCAGGATGATCCAAAGTCACTGGCCTGAGCAACTGAGTGGATGCAGGTGCCCTTTCTTGAGATGCTGTAGTGGTGTCTATAGTTTGGGGAACACAAACCCCAGAGAGTAAAGCTCCAGCACCCTCTCGGCTGGTGGTGAGGTGCAGACGGAATGAATGAATGAGCTGGAGGCATCATGAGTGAGAGACGGTGACATGGAGTGATCACTGAAGTCCCAGGGATGGGGATGATTCCCCAGGGAGAGGACAGGAGAGGGTGGAGAGTCAGCTTAGGCGGGCCACCCACGTGTAGGGAGGGGTGGGAGCTTCTCTGGCCAAAACAGAGAAAGGGAGGAGGAGCAGGATAAGGCAGGATCAGCTTCTCAGGAACAAAGGGGGAGAGTTTTTAGAAAGGTTTAACTTCCATGGACCTGAGGACAGGCTTCCTGGGTTGGATGAGGCTGTTGTGGAAGCAAAGGTTTCCTGGGTTTGATGGGTATGTAGGGGCAGAAGCCAGACTGGAATATGGTGAGGAGTCATGAGAGAAGGATGGCTTCGTGGATGGATGGATGGATGGATGGACGGATGGACGGACGGACGGACGGAAGGCAGGCAGATGGAGCTCTTGGCAGCCAGAGATTGGAAAAAAAAATCCTGCTACCCTTTATGGCTCCCTAGTGCCCTCAGGTGAAAGTCTAATCTCACCTCCCCCCACAGAGCCCCATTAGTCTGGCCTGGGCTTATCTCCCTGACCTCATCTCCTGCCCTTTCACCTTGCTTTCTTCCCACACCCAGCTTGTTCCTGCCTCCCCACCTTTGCCCTTGCCTCTACTTGCCATGACCTTCTCCCATTCCTTCCTGTCTCTGGGCTCCTCGTCCTGTCCTGCAGGCCTCTGCTTAAATACCGCCTCCTCTGGGAAGCCTTCCTTGACGCCCCTGTCCAACTTTCTCCATGTCATGCGGTTTGCTTCTGTGTGCGGATTCATCCCCCGGACCTGACTGGGAATGCGTCCAGACTCAGTATTCACTGCATGAGTGAGGGACCAGGCTTAGAGAGTTTTAGGATCTGAGCAGGCTTAGAGAAAAGGAAAGGAGCAAAGGAAGATTCTAGAAGAAGAGGGAGGAAGGGGGGTGGTGGGTTGGGCTCAAGAGTGAAGCTTCCTTACAGGTCAGGAGGTGAGGAAGAGAGGGGTGTGAAGGCAGAAGAAAGATGTTTGTGCAGTTGGGAAGGAGTTCAGGAGGCCAGTGCAAAGCTGCTTGGAGACAGGAGGGGGTGGCAGGAGGTGGGGGGCGGGAGCGGGGGAGGCCGGTGGTATTGCCAGCTGTTGGGAGGGCGAGAGCTTTGGCCGTCCTGCCCCAGCTGGGAGAGGCAGCCGCCTTTTATCTTTTCCAGGACAAGGTCTTAAGAGCACGAGGTGGTCCTTAGTGTGGGGGAAGGAGGGCTCAGGTCCTTTGGGGAACCTGCTCGGAGGCCTCCGACCTTTCCCCCAGAGAAACGCATGCTTGACTCTACATCGCAACCTTTGGCGGAGGATTTCAGGGGTGTTGTGGATCCAGTTAGGAGCTTTCCACAGCTCATGACCGTAGCAAGAATAATAATAACAGCCCACACGGCCATGGGCACCAGTCTAGGGCCCTCACAAGTCCTGACTCAGTTACTCACGTTAGGACCTTAGGAGGTAGGTGCAGTGAGCATCCCCATTTTACAGATGAGGAAACTGAGGCACTGGGCGGTTAAGTGACTTGCCCAGAGTCACACATCTGCTAAAGGGTATACTGGGGATCCCCCACCCCACCCTGGGGGTCGCAGTCTGGCCCCAAAGCCCAGGCTTTTAGCCATAAAGCCTCACTGTTTGCTTGTTACAGGGACCAGGACTGAAAGCCCACAGTCAGGAAGTTGCCTTTGCCCCGCCCCCCTCCACTCCGCTTTTTGCCCTGGGATCCAGCTTGGGTCTCAGCTTAGCCAGTGGAGGCCCCGGCTCAGCAGGGTGCCGTCCCACCCTCCTCTTTCCCTTTTTACCCTCCGTGGTGTCTTCATTAACATAACTGTGGCGCCCCCAGCTTCCTCGGATGTGTTTGTGAGTTTGTGAGGGAACCCCGGTGGGTGACTGACAGGGAGACCTGCAAGGAAGGGGTCAGGACCCCGGAGGCAGATCTGGCCTGGAGGCAGCTGCGGGACTTGGAGCAGGGGCCCACCACCTCTCGCAGCCTCAGTTTCCCCATCAGCGAGGGGGGGGGGCCTGATGCCTTCCTCTCGGAGGTTTCATAGATGACGTCACATGTCAACAGATGTGCTGCAAATTTATGGCAGTAAGCAGCTTCCGAGGTGTGTCAACATTCAGAATATTTCAGACCACAGCGCAGGCTGCAGTGAGGTGGAACAGCCCTCAGCCAGGCAGGGCAGCTCCCCTTCCCCAAATAGGCTAAAGATTTCTGCAGCAAATACTATTCCTGCTGCTAATATATCTGTGGCTGTTCTACACTAAGAAGGATACATAAGGATAGTCATTGCAGGTTAGCTTTTGCCCCACAGTGAGTAAAGGGGAAAACAAAGGGATGGTTTTTAGAGATTTTTGGAGGTTGGAATTGCAGATATGGGGTTGTAGATCGAGATGATCTGGGACATGGTGGGATGTCTGTGGCGTTTCATTGAGATAAGGTACCACCACCTGGCACTTAATAAGCCCGTTGTAAGTGCTGGCTGCTATTATTATCACTGACCAGCCTTTAGTCTGTACCTACTAAGTCTGTGCAGACGGATTGGGCTGTGTTGCAGATCAACAGTTTCTCAAACTTGAACGTGCACACGAATCCCTTGGGGAGCCTGTTCAAATGCGGGGTCTGATTCAGCGGGTCTGTGGCAGGCGTGAGACTCTGCATTTCTAGCAGGCTCCCAGGGGACACTGAGGCCGCTCCTTTGAGTAGCAAGGGGTAGAGTGGTTTCCGGACGATTTCCGAGTTGCTTCAAGGGCCCTGCACTGGATGCGGAGGCTAAGATCAGGTTCCTTAACTCTTTGGGGTTTGCCAGTTTGAGGGCAGATCTGTATGAATTAATTCGACACGGAAAAAAGTCATATATAACACTATGAAAGTCTTTTCACTGTCCCCTTGTCCTGCCCTCTCCAGAGGAGCCCTATGTGAGGAGTTTGGGTGCATTCTTTCTACCCCTCTATTCTGTGCATACATTTTTTTCCTCTTGCTCACACGTACCATATGAATTATTCTACAGCTTGCTTTTTAACTTGAACAAGTGTCTTAGAATTATTTCCATGGCAGCAATCTAGAGCTCCACTCTTTTTTTTTTAATTGAAGTATAGTTGATTTACAATGTTGTGTTAATTTCTGCTGTACAGCAAAGTGATTCAGTTATACATATATATTTACATTCTTTTTCATAGTCTTTTCCATTGTGGTTTATTACAGAATATTGAATACAGTTCCTTGTGCTATACAGTAGGACCTTGTTTTTTTTTTAATATTTAATTAATTAATTAATTAATTACTTTTTGGCTTTGTCGGGTCTTAGTTGTGGCACATGAGCTCTTCACTGTGGTGCATGGGCCTCTCTCTCCAGTTGTGGCACGTGGGCTCCAGAGCACGTGGGCTCAGTAGTTGCCGCGCACGCGGGCTTAGGTGTGGTGTGCGGGCTTAGTTGCCCCAAGGCATGTGGGATCCTAGCTCCCTGACCAGGGATCGAACCCACGTCCTCTGCACTGGACAGCAGATTCTTAACCACTGGACCACTAGGGAAGTCCCCAAGAGCTTGTTTTTTTTGTTGTTGTTGTTTTTGTTTGTTTGTTCATTTGTTTTTTAAGTTTTTTTTGTGTGTGTGGCTGCACTGTGCCGCACGTGGGATCTTAGTTCCCCAACCCGGGATCAAACCCACATCCCCTGCATTGGAAGCACAGAGTCTTAACCACTGGACCGCCAGGGAAGTCCCAGGACCTTGTTGTTTATCCATTCTGTATATAATAGTTTGCATCTGCTAATCCCAAACTCCCAATTCGTCCGTCCCCCACCCCTCCCCCCAGAACCCGTTCTTCTAGCAAACTAAAGGAGGAGGAGTATTCCATAATTTATTTAACCTCTACTCTATGGATTTTTTTTTTTTTTTGGTTCGAACTTTGACTGCGAGCCTATATATGTCTTTATATTTAAAGTGTGCTTACATTTAAAGTGTGTCTCTTGCAGACAGCAAATAGTCTATGTCCTTTTGATGATTGGAATGTCGAGACCAGTGCTGTCCAGTAAGAAAACCCTAGCCACTTATACGTTACTTAAAATTTTCTAGTAGCCACAGGAGAAAGAAATAGGGAAAATTAATGTGAATATATTTTATGCAACCTGTTATATACAGAATACTATTATTTCAACACGTAATCAGTCTAGAAGTCACTAATGAGATATCTTACAGTCTTTTTTATTGTGGTAAAATGCACGTGACCTAAAATTTCCCATTTTCACCATTCTTAAGTGCACAATTCAGTGGCATTATGTATATTTGCAATGTTGTGTAACCGTCACCACTCTCCATTTCCAGAACTTGTTCATCCTTGCATACAGAAACTCTGTGCCCCTTAAACAATAATTCCCCATCCCCCTCTCCCACCACCTACTGGTAACCTCCATTCTACTTTCTTTCTCTATGAATTTGACCACTTCTTCCTCATATAAGTGGAATCATACAGTATTTATCCTTCTGTGTCTGGCTTATTTCACTTACCGTAATGTCTTCAAGGATAGTCATCACATTCGTAGCATCTATCAGAATTTCCTTCCTTTTTAAGGCCGAATACTATTCCATTGTCTGAATAGCCCACACTGTGTTTATCCATCCAATAGTAGACAGACACTTGGGTTATTTCCACCTTTTGGATATTGTGAATAGTGCTGCTATAAACATTGGCATACAAGAATCTGAGTCTGCCTTCAGTGCTTTTGGATATACACCTAGGAATGGAGTCGCTTGGTCATCTGGTAATTCTCTTTTTAACTTTTTTTTGTTTGTTTGTTTTGCGGTACACGGGCCTCTCACTGTTGTGGCCTCTCCGGTTGCGGAGCACAGGTTCCGGACGCGCAGGCCCAGCGGCCATGGCTCACGGGCCCAGCCGCCCCGCGGCATGTGGGATCTTCCCGGACCGGGACACAAACCCGTGTCTCCTGCATTGGCAGGCGGCTCTCAACCACTGTGCCACCAGGGAAGCCCTCTTTTTAACTTTTTGAGGAATCACTGTTGTCCACGGTGGCTGCACCATTTCACATTCCCACGAGTAATGCACAAGGGTTCCGATTTCTCCACATCCTCGCCAACACGTGTTGTACACTGTTTTCCGCCTTCCATCCCGCACTGAGTTTTTGAAATCCAGTGTGTGTTTTCCACTCAGAACATCTTATTGGACTAGCTCCGTTCCCAGGGCTGGGCAGTCACATGAGGCCTCTCTGAGTGGACGGTGCAGGGTTAGACCGTTCGTATTTGCCCTCATTACTGATGTGGCTGCATTGAAATCTTCTATCTTACTGTTCATTTTTGGTTTATCTCTGGTGTTCTTTGTTCCTTATTCTCTCGTTTCCTGCCTCCTTTAGATTAATTGAGTAATTTGGCCTTCCATCTTATCTCCATTAGGAGCTGATTCATGCTACCTCTTTACTACTCTGGAGTTTCCATTCTGCGTCTTTGACCAGGACCTGGGCTCTGCTCCTGAGTGAGATGGGAGCCATGGCAGGCTTTTGAGCAGGGGAGTGACCCGACCTGGCATTTTTGTATCCACATCTGCAGTTGCTTGTGCAGGAGCGTTTCTGCTGGCCAGATTCCTGGAAGAGGACTTGCTAAGGCCAAGGGAAGCGTGTGCTGAGGTTTGAGGAGGCCCTGGCAAATGGCATTCCAGAAAGGCCTCACTGTTCTCATCCCTTGCAAAGAGCAGCCAGAATTTACCGAGTGACTGCTTGGTGCCAGGCCCTAGAGATGCTGGCGAGAATCAGCCCAAGTCCTGCTGCTTAAATAACTCTTGGTCCTGGAAACGCAGGGCAGTCTCTGGAGTGGCCTCTGAGCTCAAAGGAAGGTGAAGCTTTCGGAGGAACCAAAAAAGGAGAGGCCAGAGGCTATTCTAGGTGGCAGAAGGAGGCCTGGCACAGCCCTGGTGTGAGCTCTGGCTGGACCAAGAAGTGGAGTGTATTGGCCTGGAGAGACTGCGTGTGTGGGCCCCCCATCCATGTGGGACATAGCGAGGTACAGCTAAGGAGTAAAATAATAGCACCTCCTCCTTGGGGCTTGTCTGGGAGGGTTCAGCAGGAAGCAGACAGCACACGGTTGTTGTTTGGCTAACTTATCCCCCCTGGGAGGGGATCAGTATCAGGGACGGGGCGGCCTGACCTAGGGACAGGCATGATCCATGCTTTGGACATGTTTAGGCCCTGTGGCAGATAGACTTGGACTTGGAGCCCCAGCTGTCTCCTTCTTCAGGCCAGCTGCGCCAGGCCTCTGTTAAAAGAGGATACATAGAGGACTTCCGGGTAAGATGGCGGAAGAGTAAGACGCGGAGATCACCTTCCTCCCCACGGATACACCAGAAATACAGCTACACGTGGAACAACTCCTACAGAACACCTACTGAACGCTGGCAGCAGACCCCAGACCTCCCAAAAGGCAAGAAACTCCCCACATACCTGGGTAGGGCAAAGCGGAGAGATTCCCGCACAGAGGATCGGTGCCGAGCGGCACTCACCAGCCCGAGAGGCTTGTCTGCTCGCCCGCCGGGGCACGCAGTGCTGGAAGCTGAGGCTCGGGCTTCGGTCAGAGCGCAGGGAGAGGACTGGGGCCGGCGGCGAGAACTCAGCCTGAAGGGGGCTAATGTGCCACAGCTAGCCGGGAGGGAGTCCGGGAAAACTCTAGAGCTGCCGAAGAGGCAAGAGACTTTTTCTTCCCTCTTGGTTTCCTGGTGCGCGAGGAGAGGGGATTAAGAGCGCTGCTTAAAGGGGCTCCACGGACGGGCGCGAGTCGCGACTGAAAGCGCGGAGCCCAGTGACAGGCGTGGGACGCTGGGGCTGCTGCTGCCGCCGCCAAGAAGCCTGTGTGCGAGCGCAGGTCACTGCCCACACCGCCCTTCCGGGAGCCTGTGCAGCCCGCCACTGCCGGAGTCCCGGGATCCAGGGGCGGCTTCCCTGGGAGAACGCACGGCGCGCCTCGGGCTGGTGCAACGTCACGCCGACCTCTGCCGCTGCAGGCTCGCCCCGCACTCCGTGCCCCTCCCTCCCTCCTGGCCTGAGTGAGCCAGAGTCCCCGAAGAGGCTGCTCCTTTAACCCTGTCCTATCTGAGCGAAGAACAGACGCCCTCCGGCGGCCTACACGCAGAGGCGGGGCCAAATCCAAAGCTGAGACCTAGGAGCTGTGAGAACAAAGAAGAGAAAGGGAAACCTCTCCCAGCAGCCTCAGAAGCAGCGGATTAAAGCTCCACAATCAACTTGATGTACCCTGCATCTGTGGAATACATGAATAGACAACACATCATCCCAAATTGAGGAGCCCGGAGTCAGTGCTGTGCCTCTGAGGTGGGAGAGCCAACTTCAGGACACTGGTCCACAAGAGACCTCCCAGCTCCACATAATATCAAACGGCGAAAATCTTCCAGAGATCTCCATCTCAACACCAGCACCCAGCTTCACTCAACGACCAGCAGGCTACAGTGCTGGACACCCTAAGCCAAATAACTAGCAAGACAGGAACACAACGCCACCCATTAGCAGAGAGGTGGCCTAAAATCATAAAAAGTCCACAGACACCCCAAAACACACCACCAGACGTGGACCTGCCCACCAGAAAGACAAGATCCAGCCTCATCCACCAGAACACAGGCACTAGTCCCCTCCACCAGGAAGCCTACACAACCCACTAAACCAACCTTAGCCACTGGGGACAGACACCAAAAACAACAGGAACTACGAACCTGCAGCCTGCAAAAAGGAGACCCCAAACACAGTAACATAAGCAAAATGAGAAGACAGAAAAACACACAGCAGGAGAAGGAGCAAGATAAAAACCCACCAGACCTAACAAATGAAGAGGTAATAGGCACTCTACCTGAAAAAGAATTCAGAATAATGATGGTAAAGATGATCCAAGATTCTATTTCCCAGATACAAAATCTCGGAAATAGAATAGACAAAATGCAAGAAACAGTTAACAAGGACCTAGAAGAACTAAAGATGAATCAAGCATCGATTAAAAACACAATACATGAAATAAAAAATACTCTAGATGGGATCAATAGCAGAATAACTGAGGCAGAAGAACGGATAAGTGAGGTGGAAGATAAAATAGTGGAAATAACTGCTGCAGAGCAAAATAAAGAAAAAAGAATGAAAAGAACAGAGGACAGTCTCAGAGACCTCTGGGACAACATTAAACGCACCAACATTCGAATTATAGGGGTTCCAGAAAAAGAAGAGAAAAAGAAAGGGACTGAGAAAATATTTGAAGAGATTATAGTTGAAAACTTCCCTAATATGGGAAAGGAAATAGTTAATCAAGTCCAGGAGGCACAGAGAGTCCCATACAGAATAAATCCAAGGAGAAATACGCCAAGACACATATTAATCAAACTGTCAAAAATTAAACACAAAGAAATCATATGAAAAGCAGCAAGGCAAAAACAACAAATAACACACAAGGGAATCCCCATCAGGATAACAGCAGATCTCTCAGCAGAAACTCTACAAGCCAGAAGGGAGTGGCAGGACATACTTAAAGTGATGAAGGAGAAAAACCTGCAACCAAGATTACTCTACCCAGCAAGGATCTCATTCAGATTTGATGGAGAAATTAAAACGTTTACAGACAAGCAAAAGCTGAGAGAGTTCAGCACCACCAAACCAGCTTTACAACAAATGCTAAAGGAACTTCTCTAGGCAAGAAACACAACAGAAGGAAAAGACCTACAATAATGAACCCAAAACAATTAAGAAAATGGGAATAGGAACATACATATCGATAATTACCTTAAATGTAAATGGACTAAATGCTCCCACCAAAAGACACAGAGTGGCTGAATGGATACAAAAACAAGACCCATCTATATGCTGTCTACAAGAGACCCACTTCAGACCTAGAGACACATACAGACTGAAAGTAAGGGGATGGAAAAAGATATTCCATGCAAATGGAAACCAAAAGAAAGCTGGAGTAGCAATTCTCATATCAGACAAAATAGACTTTAAAATAAGGACTACTAGAAGAGACAAAGAAGGACACTACATAATGATCAAGGGATCGATCCAAGAAGAAGATATAACAATTGTAAATATTTATGCACCCAACATAGGAGCACCTCAATACATAAGGCAAATACTAACAGCCATAAAAGGAGAAATCGACAGTAACACACTCATAGTAGGGGACTTTAACACCCCACTTTCACCAATGGACAGATCATCCAAAATGAAAATAAATAAGGAAACACAAGCTTTAAATGATACATTAAACAAGATGGACTTAATTGATATTTATAGGACATTCCATCCAAAAACAACAGAATACACATTTTTCTCAAGTGCTCATGGAACATTCTCCAGGATAGATCATATCTTGGGTCACAAATCAAGCCTTGGTAAATTTAAGAAAATTGAAATTGTATCAAGTATCTTTTCCGACCACAATGCTATGAGACTAGATATCAATTACAGGAAAAGAGCTGTAAAAAATACAAACACATGGAGGCTAAACAATACACTACTTAATAACGAAGTGATCACTGAAGAAATCAAAGAGGAAATTAAAAAATACCTAGAAACAAATGACAATGGAGACACGACGACCCAAAACCTATGGGATGCAGCAAAAGCAGTGCTAAGAGGGAAGTTTATAGCAATACAATCCCACCTTAAGAAACAGGAAACATCTCGAATAAACAACCTAACCTTGCACCTAAAGCAATTAGAGAAAGAAGAACAAAAACATCCCAAAGTTAGCAGAAGGAAAGAAATCATAAAAATCAGATCAGAAATAAATGAAAAAGAAATGAAGGAAACGATAGCAAAGATCAATAAAACTAAAAGCTGGTTCTTTGAGAAGATAAACAAAATTGATAAACCATTAGCCAGACTCATCAAGAAAAAAAGGGAGAAGACTCAAATCAATAGAATTAGAAATGAAAAAGGAGAAGTAACAACTGACACTACAGAAATAAAAAAGATCATGAGAGATTACTATAAGCAACTCTATGCCAATAAAATGGACAACCTGGAAGAAATGGACAAATTCTTAGAAATGCACAACCTGCCGAGACTGAATCAGGAAGAAATAGAAAATATGAACAGACCAATCACAAGCACTGAAATTGAAACTGTGATAAAAAATCTTCCAACAAACAAAAGCCCAGGACCAGATGGCTTCACAGGCGAATTCTATCAAGCATTTAGAGAAGAGCTAACACCTGTCCTTCTGAAACTCTTCCAAAATATAGCAGAGGGAGGAACACTCCCAAACTCATTCTACGAGGCCACCATCACCTTGATACCAAAACCAGGCAAGGATGTCACAAAGAAAGAAAACTACAGGCCAATATCACTGATGAACATAGATGCAAAAATCCTCAACAAAATCCTAGCAAACAGAATCCAACAGCACATTAAAAGGATCATACACCATGATCAAGTGGGGTTTATTCCAGGAATGCAAGGATTCTTCAATATACGCAAATCAATCAACATGATACACCATATTAACAAACTGAAGGAGAAAAACCATATGATCATCTCAATAGATGCAGAGAAAGCTTTCGACAAAATTCAACACCCATTTATGATAAAAACCCTGCAGAAAGTAGGCATAGAGGGAACTTTCCTCAACATAATAAAGGCCATATATGACAAACCCACAGCCAGCATCGTCCTCAATGGTGAAAAACTGAAACCATTTCCACTAAGATCAGGAACTAGACAAGGTTGCCCACTTTCACCACTCTTATTCAACCTAGTTTTGGAAGTTTTAGCCACAGCAATCAGAGAAGAAAAGGAAATAAAAGGAATCCAAATTGGAAAAGAAGAAGTAAAGCTGTCACTGTTTGCAGATGACATGATACTATACATAGAGAATCCTAAAGATGCTACCAGAAAACTACTAGAGTTAATCAATGAATTTGGTAAAGTTGCAGGATACAAAATTAATGCACAGAAATCTCTGGCATTCCTATATACTGATGATGAAAAATCTGAAAGAGAAATCAAGGAAACACTCCCATTTACCATTGCAACAAAAAGAATAAAATATCTAGGAATAAACCTACCTAAGGAGACAAAAGACCTGTATGCAGAAAATTATAAGACACTGATGAAAGAAATTAAAGATGATACAAATAGATGGAGAGATGTACCATGTTCTTGGATTGGAAGAATCAACATTGTGAAAATGACTCTACTACCCAAAGCAATCTACAGGTTCAATGCAATCCCTATCAAACTACCACTGGCATTTTTCACAGAACTAGAACAAAAAATTTCACAATTTGTATGGAAACACAAAAGACCCCGAATAGCCAAAGCAATCTTGAGAACGAAAAATGGAGCTGGAGGAATCAGGCTCCCTGACTTCAGACTATACTACAAAGCTACAGTAATCAAGACAGTATGGTACTGGCACAAAAACAGAAAGATAGATCAATGGAACAGGATAGAAAGCCCAGAGTTAAACCCACGGACATATGGTCACCTTATCTTTGATAAAGGAGGCAGGAATGTACAGTGGAGAAAGGACAGTCTCTTCAATAAGTGGTGCTGGGAAAACTGGATAGGGACATGTAAAAGTATGAGATTAGATCATTCCCTAACACCATACACAAAAATAAGCTCAAAATGGATTAAAGACCTAAATGTAAGGCCAGACACTATCAAACTCTTAGAGGAAAACATAGGCAGAACACTCTATGACATAAATCACAGCAAGATCCTTTTTGACCCACCTCCTAGAGAAATGGAAATAAAGACAAAAATAAACACATGGGACCTAATGAAACTTCAAAGCTTTTGCACAGCAAAGGAAACCATAAACAAGACCAAAAGACAACCCTCAGAATGGGAGAAAATATTTGCAAATGAAGCAACTGACAAAGGATTAATCTCCAAAATTTATAAGCAGCTCATGCAGCTCAATAACAAAAAAACAAACAACCCAATCCAAAAATGGGCAGAAGACCTAAATAGACATTTCTCCACAGAAGATATACAGACTGCCAACAAACACATGAAAGGATGCTCAACATCTTTACTCATTAGAGAAATGCAAATCAAAACTACAATGAGATATCATCTCACACCAGTCAGAATGGCCATCATCAAAAAATCTACAAACAATAAATGCTGGAGAGGGTGTGGAAAAAAGGGAACACTCTTGCACTGCTGGTGGGAATGTGAATTGGTACAGCCACTATGGAGAACGGTATGGAGGTTCCTTAAAAAACTACAAATAGAACTACCATATGACCCAGCAATCCCACTACTGGGCATATACCCTGAGAAAACCATAATTCAAAAAGAGACATGTACCAAAATGTTCATAGCAGCCCTATTTACAATAGCCCGGAGATGGAAACAACCTAAGTGTCCATCATCGGATGAATGGATAAAGAAGATGTGGCACATATATACAATGGAATATTACTCAGCCATAAAAAGAAATGAAATTGAGCTATTTGTAATGAGGTGGATAGACCTAGAGTCTGTCATACAGAGTGAAGTAAGTCAGAAAGAGAAAGACAAATACTGTATGCTAACACATATATATGGAATTTAAGAAAAAAAAATGTCATGAAGAACATAGGGGTAAGACAGGAATAAAGACACAGACCTACTAGAGAATGGACTTGAGGATATGGGGAGGGGGAAGGGTAAGCTGTGACAAAGTGAAAGAGCGGCATGGACATATATACACTACCAAACGTGAGGTAAATAGCTAGTGGGAAGCAGCCGCATAGCACAGGGAGATCAGCTTGGTACTTTGTGACCGCCTGGAGGGGTGGGATAGGGAGGGTGGGAGGGAGACGCAAAAGGGAGGGGATATGGAAACATATGTATATGTATAACTGATTAAATTTGTTATAAAGCAAAAAAATAAAATAAAATAAAATTTAAAAAAAAAAAGAAAAGATAAAAAAAAAAAATAAAAAAAAAAAAAAAAAAAAAAAAAAAAAAAAAAAAAAAAAAAAAAAAGAGGATACATAACAGTAGAAGCTGCTTCTCAGGAGAGTGATGAGGGTCAGGCAATGAGACGGTCACCACATGGAGCGCAGGGGCCTCCTGGACCAGAGTAGGGTTCCATGAAGGTTAGCCACTATTATTATTATTGCTGCTGCTGCTGTTGTCATTGTTGTTGATTTAAGGCTTACAGGCGACAGCCAGATCCTTCCAGACCTGCCCCCCCAGGACTGAGACCCCTGGAGAAATGAGGTCGGTTGCTCAGGGTCAGGAAATCGCAGAGCAGGGATTTGAAGCCAGGTGTGTCTGACCTGAGCTCAGGGGCTCCCTGCTTCCAGGCCTTGGGGGAGCCTTGGGCTTAGCACAAAGACTCTTCCCTTCTTAGATCAACCAGGGAGCAAGGCGTGCTATCACAGTGACACCACCTCCATCAGTGATGATGAGGGCAGCTCGCCCGCTGTGACTCAACAGGCAGCAGGACCTGACCCGAAGCCAAGCTATTCGTAGTCTGTCTTTGCTCTCCATGTGAATATTCATACATTTGGCTGCAGAAATATTAGTGTTTGATTACTGGGTGGCGTCTCAGAGCTGGTTGTGGGTGTTCCGCCATAGACAGCTGCGCATCCCAGCACCTGGCAAAGTCTGGAAAAGAATCTGCTTTTCGGAAAGCATCTCCCCTCAAAGGTTTCGAATAAAGGCTCTTGGACCCCTTAGAATATATATTCTGTCTCGCGCTTGCCCACCCCCCAGGGTGCGTGTTGCCTGTACTGTTTGGCGACGTTGGATGGTGTTTACTATTCAGATTCCGCGCTCCTTGCTAGACGATGCGGAACAAGCAGCCGCATCGGGCCTTCATGGGCTCCAAAGGCGAGGAAGCCGGGTGGGTGGTAGGAGTGGGCAGGGAGGTTTCTGGAAGCCTGTTCCCTGAAAGCTGGGAGCCTGGAGGCTGTGTTGCGCTGTGACTGGTGATGAGGGAGGAAGGGGGAACGTGATGATGGGCCAGACTGGGGCCTGCCCTGTGACAGGATGCTCCTGCGCAGCTGGACACTGTGTCAAGGGAACCAAGAGAGAAGCCAGGCCCTAGAAATGGGCAGGAGTGGAATTAAGGGCAGATTTTATTCACTTTTGTCTCCAGCCCGTCCCGCTCTGCCGAGCCCTCCACTGGGTTGTCTCAGAGGCACCTCAAACTTAACACATCGGACCCCTCACCCCCACCCCCCAAGCAAACAAACAAAAGTAAAGCCTGCCCCCTCCAGTTTGTCACCATCTCGGTTCATCCTCCCAGTGGCCTGGGTCAGGTACTTTGGCATCATCCTTGACTCTTTTTTTTCCTCTCTCTTTTTAAATTTTATTGACTTATTTATTTATGGGTGCTGCTCAGCTTGCGGGATCTTAGTTCCCCAACCTGGGATCAGACCCAGGCTGCAGCAGTGAAAACGCCAAGTCCTAAGCACTGGACCGCCAGGGAACTCCCGATTTTAATTTTTCTTATTGTGATAAACAACGCATGACATAAAACTTACCATCTTAAGCCCTTTTTAGTCACATTGCTGTGTGGATGCCCCTTATCCTTCTGTCTTCTGCACCCCGTCAGTCCAGCAGTGTAGCCTGTGAGCTCTGCTTGTGGAAGATCTCCACCGTCTGGCCTGTCTCCCCACCCCGGCTGCGCCCACCCCGGTCCAGCCACCATCACCTCCTGCCTGGACCATCTCAGTCTCCTCCTCCTGGGGCTCCCTCCATCCCCTGCCCCCCACCGGCTATTTCCCTCACTCAGCCAACCAGACCCTGTTGTAACCTGAGTCAGCTCAGGGCCCTTCTCTGCTCAGAGCCCTCCCGTGCTCGCCCAAGAACTCCGCTCACCAATGCACTAACCACTGGGTGAGTGTAAGTGTTAAAAAAAAAAAAACAAACACACTGGATTTCAAAGACTTCGAAGGAAGGGGGAAGAAGTCAGTTCCCCATTAATACTATTTTTATGTTGATGACACGTTGAAATGATCGTGTTTGTATATATCATATTACATAAAATGTATTCTTGAAATTAACATACGTTAAATTCACCTCTTCTTTCCACTAGAAAATTTAGAATGACATATGTGGCTTGCATTGCCTTTCTGGGGGGCAGCACTGGTTTAGAAGGCACCTCCCCTATTGGGCTGTCGGAGGGGTGAATGAATGAACATACGTAAAGCTTTGAGGACAGTGCCTGATACGTCTAATGCAACATGTTAGCTGTTGCTTTTTTTTTTAAATAGATATTTAACTGCTAGGATATTTTTTTATTATTTTTTTATTTTATTCATTTATTTTTGGCTGTGTTGGGTCTTTGTTGCTGCGTGTGGGCTTTCTCTAGTTGCAGCGAGCGGGGGCCACTCTTTGTTGCGGTGCACAGGCTTCTCATTGCGGTGGCTTCTGTTGTGGAGCACGGGCTCTAGGCGCACGGGCTTCAGTAGTTGCGGCACACGGGCTCAGTAGTTGTGGCTTATGAGCTCTAGAGCACAGGCTCAGTAGTTGTGGCACACGGGCTTAGTTGCTCCGCGGCATGTGGGATCTTGCTGGACCAGGGCTCAAACCCGTGTCCCCTGCATTGGCAGGCGGATTCTTAACCACTGCGCCACTAGGGAAGTCCTGTTATTGCTTTTTAATTGTGGGAAAATGTGCATACCATAATAACATTGACCATTTTCACCATTTTTAAGTGTCCAGTTCAGTGGCACTAAGTACGTTTATGGTGTTGTGCAGCCATCATCTGTATCCACTTCCAGAACTTTTTCGTCATTCCAAACAGAAACTCAGTACCCATGGAACAATAACTCCCTGTTCTCCCCTCCCACCAGCCCCTCGTAACCTCTCATCTACTTTCTGTTTCCATGAATTTGCCTATTTTATGCACCTCATTTAAAAATTTTTTAAATTTTTTTAATCTTTTGGCTGCACCCTGCGGCATGTGGGATCTTAGCTTCCCGGCCAGGGATGGAACCCGTGCCCCCTGCAGTGGAAGCACAGAGTCTTATCCACTGGACCGCCAGGGAGGTCCCGTATGGTCTCATGTAAATGGAATCATACCATATTTGTCCTTTTGAGTCTGAGTTATTTCACTTAGCATAATGTTGCCAAGGTTCATTGCTAATGTAGCATGTATCAGAATTTCATTCCTTTCCAAGACTGAATAATACATCCAGTGTGTGGCTGTACCGCATTTTGTTTCTACACCCCTCAGGTGATGGGCACGTGGGTCGTTTCTGCCTTTTAACTGATATTATTTTTAGTTCATGATCTGACCCCTGGCTTTCTATCTATCTATCTAACCTCATCTCCCACTAACTACTCTCCCCCTTACTCACTCCGCTTCAGCCTCACTGGCCTCCTTCCTTGACTCAGACACGTATCCACCTCAGGGCCTTTGCACTTGCTATTCCTCTGCTCCATGATTCCCTCCCTCCCCTCCTCAATCAAGCCTGCCTTTATTACTCTAGTTAAAATTACAAATACCTTGTCCTTCCTTTTCGTTGCTTTTCCTCCACAGCACTTAGCAACTTCTGACATAATATTTATTTTACATTTATATTGATTTTACATGTCCTAATCTTTTTTTTTTTTTTTTTTTTTTTTTTTTCGGTATGCGGGCCTCTCACTGTTGTGGCCTCCCCCGTTGCGGAGCACAGGCTCCGGACGCGCAGGCCCAGCGGCCATGGCTCACGGGCCCAGCCGCTCCGCGGCATATGGGATCCTCCCAGACCAGGGCACGAACCCGCATCCCCTGCATCGGCAGGCGGACTCTCAACCACTGCGCCACCAGGGAGGCCCTGTCCTAATCTTTTATAACATTTGTATTTTAAATATGATAGATAATTCTATACATGACATATATTCTAATATCTATTAAATATTTATTCAATAAATAAAAGCTAAATACATGTAAATTAAATATTTGTAAATACTTAGTATAATCTGTTATATTGTTCTTTCTTTGTTTCCCTCCTTACTCTCCTCAAAAATGTAAGCTCCACGTGAACAGGGATCTTTGTTTTGTTCACAGCCATCCCTCCAGCTTCTAGAACAGAGCCTGGCACGCAGCACATATCCCAAGCCTTAATTGCTGAATGGCTGGATATTTCGTGAATGAGGAACCCGGGAGGATGTGAATGAGCCAAAAGAAAGTGTGTTAATCGGGGAGAGGAGAGGAAGTTGGGAAGAGCAGCAAAAGGGCCCCGAGGCTTAAAAGCTGGTGTGATCAGGCCCTGGGTGAGTGTGAGGGACACTAGGGAACAGGCCGGCAGAAGAGACACAGTGCGTGCTTTGGGGGTGGTGGAGGTCTGAGCTTTGCCCGAAATGTGGTTCCCTCATTTGCTGGGTAACCTTGAGTCAGTGACTTGTCCTCTCTGGGCCTCATTGCCTCATCTGTAAAAGGGGAGAAGAGCAGCTGTTCGTTCATGAATGCGACATGAACATACATATTTCCTGCATTCCTGCCATGTGCCGGGCACTGTGGTAGATGAGGCAGGCAGCGTCCTCACCCTCATTGATCTATTCCAGGCCCCCACCTCCAGGGTCATGTAGAATTAAGCACTGTGGTGGCCTGTGGTGAACCGCAGTTCCTGTCGTCAGGTTAGCTGTAGGCTTCAGCTTTCCTCATCGGTAAGGTAGGGATAGAGGTACCCACCGTGCGTGGTTGTCATGGAAGCCCGGTACCCCGTGTATGGTAATGGCGATTTCTAAATGGGGGCTTTGTTATTGGTGTGGTCTTGGGCTCGAGATGCAACTTGGATCCTTCATCATTGAGCTTATGTTTCTTTTCTTTTCTTTTTTTTTCTGGACCACGCCACGCAGCTTGCGGGATTTTAGTTCCCCGACCAGGGATTGAACTTGGGCCCCCCCAGGCAGTGAAAGCGCTGAGTCCTAACCACTGGACCGCCAGGGAATTCCCATGGAGCTTATGTTTCTTTTCAAAATATGAACTTGGCGTGGCTTAGAACACATTTTGTGGATGCTAAATCTCTGGCCTTGGACGTGACCCTGATGCTTCACTAGGCTTTTCTGAGTTGGGCACACCTGTTGTACTGTGAGGCGTCCAGAGACTCAGTTTCCTCTCCTCTCCTCTCTGGAACTTCAGCAAAAGATTCTGCGTTCAGCAGGCTGCTGAGTTAACCAACCTTCGTTTGGGGGGTGTGTAAGTTAGCACAGGTCATGCTAGCTGCTGTAACAAATAAGCCCTTTCTTCTGAGTGGCTTCAGTGTACTAAATGGCTTCCAAGCATTTTTCTCACACGTGTTATAGACCAGTGAGGGTGTTTCTGGTGGGGCAGCCTCATGTGAACTCATTGAGAGAACCAGACTTCTTCCCTAGAGTGTCTTTGCCCTCCCTAAGTCTGTGGAGTCCACTTTAGATGAAGAAGTGTGGAGGGATGTCTTTTGTGCCAGGCCTGGAAAGTAGGAATGTGAATGTCACTTCCAAGTACATTCTGTTGGCCAGAATTCAGTCATGTGACCACACCCAGCTACAAGGGATGCTGGGAAATGTAGTCCAGGGAAAGAAAATGGTTGGGAGAAACATAGAGCAGTCTTCACCATAGTGGGTGTGTATTTGTAGATGCCCTGGGTGGCCAGTGGAATGAGTGGGAAGGTCTCAGATCTATGGGAGGAGGCATCTGGATTAGCTGTTTTCCTGACCTTTGGACCTGCAGTCTCTGATAAGACATATATATTTCACACCATGATCCAGGAGAGATACACACACACACACACACACACACCTGAAACAAAGTTTTGTGGAATACTTAGCTAAACCACCTTTGAGTCATTCAATCTGTTTTTTCAATTTTACTCTGTTCTTTTTCCTTCATTTGTTTCAGTGATGGTTGAGACTCACTATACTGATTTCATCACTGCTCAAATTTTCCAACTCACAATTTGAAAAGCGCTGAAAATGAAAGTAGAAATGTGAGGAACCCTATGGGCAACTTCTACGCTCCTGAGAGCGTACCACCTCAGTTCCCCATGTGTCCCAAGCCCAGTTCCAGAAGCGTGTTGGAGGCATTGGGGCAACTCTGGAAGGTTAGAACACTTAGGACAAAATCTACTGGCTTCCCGTGCTTACTGCCCCCCCGCCCCCCCCCGCCCCAGCTACTTCTCTGATGTCCTTCCCAGCGCCCTCCCCCCACCTCACAGTGATCTAGTTGTTCTTGGTGCCTGTCAGGCACATTCCTGCCTTGGGGCCTTTGCACTCACTGTTCCCTCAGCCTGGGATGCTTTTCCCGCATCTATTTGCACGGCTCCCTTCATTTCAGTCTCTGCTTCAGTGTCACATGTATTGACCACCCTGTTTTAAAACTAAAGCCTCCCCTTCCCCATCATGCCTGCTTTTTGAGCTCCTTCTGGCCACTTGCCACTAGCCAATATCACGTCGTAGATGACTTTGTTTACCAATTTATGGTTTGCTTCTTCCAGGAGAATTTAGCTCTATGAGGGGTCTCCCAGGGCCTGGGGCATAGTGGGTGTTCACTGAATATTTGTTGAGTGAATGAATGCACATGTTTTGGTTTTGTGGTTTTTTCTCCCTGCCCAGTGGGAAAGCAGCTTCCGCTCATCAGCATTTTGGGAAGGTGAATTGTCCACCAGGTGTTGTAAGAGAGGGTCTGGGTGGGGGTCGGGTGGGAGGGAGAGAACCGAGCTGGGAAAGCTGTTCCCAGGAATTCTGTGGAATCAATAGCTTGGTTGCTTGACGTGAGAACATATGTCTATAGATTATTATTTCATAAAAGAATCGCTTAGAAAAAAAAAAAAAGAATCGCTTAGGAACTGTGTGGGTTTTTCTGTCCCCCCTGCTGAAATAACAGTGCTAAATCTCACCTCCTAACCAACTTAATCTCCCAAGGCACCGCAGAGCGTGGCGGGGCAGAGGGGGGGTTCCCTCAGGTCCCTCTGGCCTGACTTGCTATGTGTGTGTGTGTTTTCACTTTTTGTTGAAGTCTAAAGGTTTCTATGTTTGCTTGGTTCTGTGTTTTGAAGTATAAAGGTATTTCTGCCTCCGAAATCAGCACTTGTCACACTTAGAAAATTCTACAAACCCAGCACATTTCACATGCCTCTGTGGTTTCTGTGTTTTCTTGCCCATTTTTGGCTTTGGTGGGGTTGGGGGGCGGGGTGTGGTGGATGGAATGAGAGGCTAAAGCTTCATACTCACCTCTCTCACACGTGGCGCCCCCATCCCAGGGCCAGTAGTGGGTACCGAGGGAGGTGACCCAGGGCCGTGCTGGGGGTGTCCCACCTGGGTCATGGAGGGCACCCAGGAAATTCATCCAGGGCTGGAGGCGGGGGTCCCGGCGCTGCCCCATGCGTTTGAGGGGCGGGGGCCGTGCTGAGGGAACATGTTCTGGGAGGATGTGCAGCCTGGTAAGTGCAGGTTGGGAGTCATGGTCCAGGTGGGGGTGGGGGTGGGGGTGGGGATGGGCCATGTGACCAGTTCCTTCCTCCCTCCCTCCCTCCCTCTCTCCCTCCCTCCCTCCCTTCCTCCCTTCCTTCCGTTTTTGCTTGCTTAAAATCTTGAGCAGCTTTATTGAGATATAATTCACATACCATAAAATTCCCCCATTTAAAGCATACAGTTCAGTGGTTTTCTGGTACATTCGCAGAGTTGTGCAGCCATCCCCACAGTCTAGTTCCAGGACATTTTCATCCCCCCAAATGGAAACCCCGTCTCCTTAACAGTTGCTCCCCATTCCCCCTTCCATCCAGCCCCTGGCAACCCCTAACCTGCTTTCTGTCTCATGAATTTGCCTGTTGTGGACATTTTCTATAAATAGAACCCTACACTATGCGGCCTTTTGGGTCTGGCTTTCATGCAGTGTGTTTTCAAGGTTCATCCATGTTGTAGCATGTGTCAGAGCTTCATTCCTTTTTTTCTTTCTTTTTAAACATTGAGATATTTGCATGCCATTAATTTCTCCCCTTTAAGCGTACAACTCAGTGGGTTTTAGTACATTTACAGAGTTGTGCAACCATCCTCACAATCTAGTTCTAGAACAATTTCACTCAAAAGGAAACCCTGTATATTTTCCTCTAATCCCTGGCAACCATTAATTTACTTTGTCTTTGGGCATTTGCCTTTTCTGAACATTCGTACAAATGGAATCGTGCAAGATGTGGTCTTTTGCGTCTGGCTGCTTTCATTTCATGTATTGTTTCCAAGGTTCATCCATGTTGTAGCATGGATCAGTGCTTCATTCCTTTTTATGGCTGAATAATATTCTGTTGTACAAATGTACCGCATCTGGTTTATCCGCTTGTCAATTGGTGGACATTTGGGTTGTTTCCACTTTTTGTCAACTATGAATAAAGCTACTTGGTGGCTGTTTCTTCAGTTGAGGTGGAAGATGGCATTTCCAGCCACCCCCTGCCCAGGCCTGTTCTTCCTTTGTGTGCTTACAGGTACACAGGCTTCCCTTTCCCTCTCTCCCTCCCCGCCTCCCCTTCCTCTTTTCCTTTCTCTTCCTAGTCTTCCTGTTCTTCTTGTGTTGTATCTCCTCCTCCCCCAGCCTCAGCCCAGGGCTTAGGAGTCTGGAAATCTTTTCCAGGGAGCCCTGGGCAGTCCCACAGGGCGGTTCTGCTCTCCCAGCAGGAACGCCTCAGCCCTGCCTGGCCTCCCACCCCTGGGAGGGAACAGAGGGGACAACCTGATCCTTCTAATCCAGCCCCAGGGGAGATGTGTGGGGACAGGGCCACATGTAGGAAACAGCTTTTCTTTGGGGCTTAAAAAATTTTTTTTTCTTTTTTTTAAATAGGAACAACGCACCCAAGTAGAAAACTCGAATAATATCAGAGATTTCTAGTCAAGAGTCTCCCTCCCTCTCCCACCTCCCAGCTATCTGTACCCATATCCTCTTCCCAGAGGTAAATGGTTATTGTTTGGGGGCCTCTTTTCAAACAGACATTCTGTGCATGTGTAAGCATCTCTCCCTCTCTCTCTCTCTCTCTCTCTCTCCTTCCCCCTCCTTCCCTCCCTCCGTCTCTCTTCATGCCCCACCTCCCCCCATTTTTTAAGGCACTAATGACAAGTTATTCTAACACCGTTCTGCCCTTTGCCTTTAGCTTTTAATGATATATCCTGGAGGTTCTAACTTGTCAAGTTCTGTGTCTTTCTCAGCTGCATGGTATTTATTCCATTGGAGGGCCCTAGCTTGCTGAAGCAGTCCCCATCTGCTGGACACTTAGGTTAGTTCTAGGCTATCACAAACAAGACTACAGTGAGGTACCGTGTGTACCACTGTTGATTTGCATGAATGCAAGCAACGTGAGTACCGTGTAAGTTAAAAGCCCAGAGGTGGAATTGCTGGGGCAAAGGGTGTGCAGAAGAAAATAAAATTTATTAATGAAAAATTCCAACTGTATACAAAATTAGAGAGAACTGCATAATGAACCCTCCTTACTTATCCCCAGGTTCCATAGATGGAGATCTGGCCACACTTGCTTGTATCGATATCTTTTTTGTTGCCGTTGAAGTATCAATATTTTAAAGCAAATCCCAGATCTCCTGTCATTTTAATTCTACAAACTCAAGTGTGTATTTAAAAAGCAAAACTAAGCATTTTCTTACATAGCCACAATGACATTGTCAAACCTAGTAAAAATTACGGTCATTTGGTATCATCAAGGGATGTGCTTTTTTTAATTACTTTTTTTTATGGAGATGTAATTCACATGCCATAAAATTCACTGTTTGAAAGTATACAGTTCAGTGGTTTTTAGTATATTTACAAGGTTGTACAACCATCACCGTTATCTGATTCTAGAATATTTTCATCACCCTCAAAAGAAATCCCATTTCCATGAGAAATCTCCTCATTTCCCCCAGCCCTCCTTCCCCACTACAAGCCCGTGATCACCATTAATCTACTTTCTGTTTCCATAGATTTGCCTGTCTGGACATTTCACATGAATGGAATCATCCAGTATGTGTGTGGCCTTTTGTACTTGGCATCTTTCACTGAGTATAATGTTTTCAAGGTTCGTCCATGTCGTAGCATGGATCGGTGCTTCATTCTTTTTCCTGGCTGATTAATGTTCTATTATATGACTATACCAGGTTTTATTTATCCATTGATAGACATTTGGGTTGTTGCCACTTTTTTGTCTCTTGTGAATACGCTGGTATGGGCATTTGTGCACAAGTCTTTGTGTGGATGTATGTTAATTCTCTTGGGTCTATACCTAGGAGTGGAATTCCTGGGTTAAATGATAATTCTGTGTTCAGGTATTGAGGTACTGCCAGACCTTTTCCCCCAGCGGCTGCACCAGTTTACTTTCCCACCAGTAATGCATGAGGATTCCAATATCTCTTTTCTAACATAACCATCCTACTGGGTGTGAGGTGGTATCCCATTATGTTTTGTTTTTAAAATTTTTTAAATGTATTTCTGGCTGCATTGGGTCTTTGTCGCTGCGCATGGGCTTTCTCTAGTTGCGGTGAGCGGGGGCTACTCTACGTCGCGGTGCGCAGTCTTCTCACTGCGGTGGCTTCTCTTATTGCGGAGCACGGGCTCTAGGTACGTGGGCTTCAGTAGTTGTGGCACGTGGGCTCTAGAGTGCAAACTCAGTAGTCGTGGCGCACAGGCTCAGTAGCTCCGCGGTATGTGGGATCTTCCTGGACCAGGGCTCGAGCCCGTGTCCCCTGCATTGGCAGGTGGATTCTTAACCAGTGCGCCACCAGGGAAACCCCCCATTATGGTTTTGACTTGCATTTCTCTAATGGCTAATGATGTTGAACATCTTTAAATGGGGTGGGGGTGTGCATCTAAATTCTCATCTCTGTTTCCACTTGGCGGATGGGACCACTGGTTTTCACTGGCTTGTCTTTAATTTTCCCCGAAACACTCTCCTTCCCTCTTCCCTGCCTGTTTTCTCTGCCCCTGCTTTCTCTGTCTTGACTGAGTAGTCTTTGTGTACAGAGACCGCCAGTCCTTCTTGCTGCCTGTCATTCAGGGGAGGAAATCTGGGCTTCATGGTAGTCTGGGCTCATGCCCTTCTCTGGGGCAGCGTGCAGTGTGCAGTGTAGGTAGTTGGTGGTGTCAGCCTGCCCAGTGGGGACCCAAGCTCCACCCCTTCCTTGCTGTGTGACTTGGGGCCAGTGCCTTTGCCTCTCTGAGCTTCATTCAGATCCTTGAGGTTAGTGGTGAAGCCCATTTCTTTCCATCTTCCCTTGTGCTTTCTCCTTCTTTCCTTGACTAGATACTTATTGGGCATTTTGCAATTCACATCCCCAAATGGGAGTAGCATGTATCCCTTAGCTCACTTATTCAGCAGTTATTTACTAAGTGCCTATTGTGTGCCAGGCACTATTCTAGGAGGGGGGATATAGCATGAACAAGACAAAAATCCCCGCTGTCTGGGGACTGGCTGGCTGGTGGGGGAGACCCATGATAGGACTCATCAGAAGGTACTGAATGCAGTGGAGCAAAAGGGAAAGTGGGTGGAGAGGGCTGGTGGTGCGAGTGGTCATTTTAACCTGCCCTCGCTGAAAATGTGACATTTGAGCAAAGACCTGAAGAAGGTGAGCTGGAAGCCCCGTAGCTATCTGCAGGAAGGGTGTTCCTGACAGAGAACAGCAAGTGCAAAGGTCCTGAGGCAGGGAAGTGAAGATACTTGCCCCAATTCACAGCTGGTAACTTGTGGAGCCACAGTTTGAACCAGGCAGTCTGGAGTTGGAGCCTGTTTTTGTTTTTGTTTTGTAATGAACTTCATTAAGATATAATTTATATTTAATGTGATACATCCATTTAAAAATGTTTTTAATTTAATTTTTCAAATTGAAGTGTAGTTGATTTACCATGTTTCAGGTGTACAGCAAAGTGATTCAGTTGTACATATGTATATTCTTTTATTTATTTATTCATTCATTCATTCATTTGTTTATTTATTTTTGGCCGCATTGGGTCTTCGTTGCTGCGCGCGGGCTTCTCATTGTGGTGACTTCTCTTGTTGCGGGGCACAGGCTCTAGGCGCGCGGGCTTCAGTAGTTGTGGCTCACTGGCTTCAGTAGTTGTGCCTCGTGGGCTCTAGACCACAGGTTCAGAAGTTGTGCCAGACAGGCTTAGTTGCTTCGTGGCATGTGGGATCTTCCCAGACCAGGGCTCGACCTGTGTCCCCTGCATTGGCAGGTGGATTCTTCACCACTGCGCCACCAGGGAAGCCCCATATATATATATTCTTTTTCAGATTCTTTTCCATTATAGATTCTTACAAGATATTGAGTGTAGTTCCCTGTGCTATACGGTAGGTCCTTCTTGTGTATCTATTTTATATATAGTAGTGTGTATCTGTTAATCCCAAATTCCTAATTTATCCCTCCCCCCAAGTGATGCATCCATTTTAAGGGTACTTATTGGTTGCATTTTGACAAATCAGTACTATTGTGTAACCGCCTTCCCAGTCAAGGCACAGAACATTTTCTAGCGTTTGATGTAAGTAGAATCACACAGCCTGTATTCTGTGGTGTCTGGCTCCTGCCACCCAGCACAGTGATTTTGAGGTTCATCTATGTTGCACATCTTAGTGGTTCGTTCCTTTTTGTTTGTTGCTGTGCAGCAATTCCATTGTGCAGATATAATACATTGCGATGTGTTTATCCTTTCGGCTGTGGGTGCACCTTTGGGCTGTTGCCAGTGTTTGGCCATCACACATGAAGCTGCTGTGAACATTCGGGTACTAATCATTGTGTGACATATGCCATCCTTTCTCTCGGGTAAAGACCTAGGCGTGGAATGGCTGGGTTGGATGAGGATACGTTTAACTTTATTAGAAACTGTCAAGCCATTTTCCAAAGTGCCCGGAACATTTAACATCACCCCCAGCCGTGCATAAGAGTTCCAGTTGCTCCACATCCTCACCACCACTTGCTGTTATCAGTCTTATAAATTTTCAGATGGGTATGTAGTGGTGTCACTATGGTCTTAATTGAAATTTCCCTCCTGACTAAAGATGTCGAATATCTCATTGGCTTATGCGCCATTTGTAGGTCTCCTTTCGCTCATTTTTAAATTGGGTTGTTGGTCTTCTTATTGTGTTGTAGTATTTCTGAATATATGTCCTGGTCTGATATATGTGTTGTGAACATTTTCTCACAACATGTGAGTCCATTCTTGTTATTTGCAGTAGGTGTGTTCTGTAAAGTTGACAAAGTCACCACACTGGGGTCTTTTCAGAGATCCTGCTGGCTTTCCAAGTGGCGGGCAGCTAACTGAGGCCCCCCAGCTGATGTGCCGCTGTGGTGACTCCCCCCACCAGCCTACATCCCAATTCAGATACCTCTCAAGACCACCCTGTCTCTTCTGCAAGCACCCAGGCATCCCCGTTCCCACCTTATGCCTCCTCTGGTGCTTCTCTTTAAATGGCTTTATGGGATGTAATTCGTATACCCTCCATTTCACCAGTGGCTCTTCGTATATTCACAGAGTTGTACGACCATCACCACAATCAATTCTTGAACATTTTCATTCCCCCCCAAAAGAAACTGGGAACAGTCCCCTGCCAGGTGGCCCTGGACAGACAGGCAAGGGAGAAGAAAGTTGAGGAGGCCCATGTCGCTGGAGCTGAGTGGAAAAAGGAGGGAGGGCAGGGAATGGGGGCAGTGGGAGCAGGGCCAGTTCCTATGTGGCCTGGTGGGCCTCAGTGAGGAGTTTGCTTTGACTCCGAGTGAAACAAGAACTCTGCTCGGATTCAGGGCAGAGGAGGGACAGGAGGTGACTCAGGATCAAACCAGATCTCTAGACTGGGAGTGGGGGTGGGGAGACTGTTGAGGAGGCCGCTGAAGAAATTCAGGCATAATGTGGGTTCGGGAAATATTTATTGATTTTTGAATTGAAGGAAGGAATGATTTCAGCAAAGCAGTAGGAGGCATTTGCTGAAGCAAATGCGCAGGGGAGAGGGCTGGAAGGTCTGTCCCAGCCACACCCCAAAAGCAGTCTCTCATGCTTCTGCCCCCTAGAACCAGCAGGGTATCGGGAGGACCCAGCCACTTAACAACCAAAAGCCCGGCTTCCAGGCAGACCTACTCTGTGACCTGGGGCATGCTCGGGGGGTGTTGCCTCAATTTTCATTCTGTAAAATGGGAATAATCAGGTGCCTGGGTGTGGTCAGTACATGTTTGCTAGTTTTCTTTTTTTTTAAATTTTGAAATAGAGGGTTCATACAGAAGAGTAGAAAACGTGTCTTCCGCCTAGCAATGATCAACTAACGCTCTCACAGTTACTTTGTTTTTAAACAGCTTTATTGAGCTTCAGTTCACGTATCATACAATTCAGCCATTTAAAATGTACGACTCGGGCCTCCCTGGTGGCGCAGTGGTTGAGAGTCCGCCTGCCGATGCAGGGGATGCGGGTTCGTGCCCCGGTCTGGGAGGATCCCATATGCCGCGGAGCGGCTGGGCCCGTGAGCCATGGCCGCTGGGCCTGCGCATCCGGAGCCTGTGCTCCGCAACGGGAGAGGCCACAACAGTGAGAGGCCCGCATACCGCAAAAAGAAAAAAAAAAAAAAAATAAAATAAAATAAAATGTACGACTCTGGTTTATGGTACATTCGCAGAGATGTGTAACCATCACCATTTCAATTTAAAACATTTTCATCACCCCCAAAATAAACACTGTGCCCCTGAGCCATCACCCACCCCCGCCACTCCCATCCATCCCAGGCCTGGCAACCACTGATGTACTTTCTGTCTCTATGGATTTGTCTATTCTGGGCATTTCATATAAAGAGAATCATATAATATGTGGTCTTTTGTGCCTGGCTTCTTTCACTTGGCATGATGGTTTCTCTGTTCATCCATGCTGTAGCATGTGTCAGTGCTTCATTCCTTTTCGTGGCTGAGTAATATTCCGTTGTGTGGATGGACCACATTTTGTTTCTCCATCCATCAGTTAATGGGCATTTGGATTGCTTTTACCTTTTGGCCATTATGAATAATGCTGCTGTGAACATTTGTGTACATGTTTTTCAGTGCATACATATTTTCATGTTTCCTGGGTAATGTACCCAGGAGTGGAATTGCTGGGTCATAGGGTAACTCTGTTTAACCCTTCGAGGAGCTGCCAGACTGTTTCCCACGCGATCACACCATGTTACATTCTACCAGTAGTAGATGAGGAAGACAGTTATTCTTTTGTATTCTTCTGTCTTCTCCCCCTTTGGGGGAACTTGTTGTTGAATTACAACATGGAGAAAAGAGCACACATCATAAATGTCCAGTTGGATGAATTTTTTGCACATTGGCCACACCCATGTAACTGGCTCCCAGATTTAAAAACAAAACACACAAAAAACGCCCAGAACATGACCTCCTGCCAAAAGATGCCCCAAACCTTTCTGGCCCCTCCATCTGCCCCCCGCCCCTCTGACCCCCAGGGAACCACCATCCTGATTCTAACTCCATAGTTAAAAGTGGGTGTGTACTTTACACATGAAACCGTACAGTGGTGTTTTCTTTCACTCAACACGATGTTGGTGTGATGATTCCATGTTGTACATACCAGTAGTTTGTTCCTTTTTCGTTGCTGTGTAGTATTCCATTATGTGATGGACCGCAGCGTATTCGTGCATTCTTCCGTTGATGGACATCTGGGTTGTTTCCAGTTCAAGGGTGCTGTGAACATTCTAGAATGTTCTACATCTGCCCCATTATTCATAAGGGTGGACTTAGAGTAGCCGCAGGCTCTGTGTGATGCCAGGTAGAAATTGTCTGTAGACTCCCCTCCCTTCTTGACGGAGGTGTGCCCCCCCATCGCATGTTCTAGAACCCTCCTTTCTGAGTGAGGGCTGAAAGCCATCATGGCAGTCCCTGCTGCTGTTGTTGGTTCTTTAGCTCTTGCTCTGTGGACTTGAGAGATGTTCTCTTCCACAGCACCTGTGAACGAGCCGTCCACGATGTCGGTGGGGATGCGGGTGTTGTCTGGGCATCCTGTCCCTGTGGAGGGTTCCTAACCAGCTTGACAGGGTTCATCCGGGTGGTGTCTGTACACATTCTGCACACTTGCCTGGAGTTTTTATTGTCTTCCATATTGGGGTGGCTCCTGGCATTTGGGGCAGGAGCCACTGGTGTAGACTGATTGGCTTAATTTGCCTCCTGGGTTGGTGTGCAGGGTGGGGCGGGTGGGTAAGTCCTGTGGAGCATCCCCCCACTGTCCTGGGAAGATGCGCCCACCTCCTCTCTCTCTCCGTGTCTGTCTCTGAGACGTTCTCTATGGCATCGGCCCCATCAGCACCTCTGCTCAGTTCTCCCTTCTCTGAGCAGCTTTCTGTGGTGGGGCCCAATTCCACCCCTCCCCCACCTGTGACCTTTCACCTCCTCTCCCATCTGCCCCTGACAGGTTCCCTCTGGGCCCCTGGGCCTTGCTCTCATCCCAGTGGCCGGTCCCCCACTGTGAGCCCTGCCCGATGGTTCCCTGGTCAGCCTGTGATGTGCCCCCCCTGCCCACCACGCCCACCCCCAAACCTGGTCACACACCTACTCTGTTCAGAATCAGCTGTGACCACGGAGAACGGTCCCCCTCTGTCATTCAGTCCATGTTTACACAGAGGGAACAAAACAGACCGAAACCTGGGCTCACCCGCTCCTCCTTGCAGAGCCAGGCAATAGATAAGACAAATCAGAGTCACACGTGAGCTAGTAATCGGAGCTTTGAAGTAAAGCAAAGCAGGAGAGGGAGGTGGAAGTGCTGGGTGAGGGGGTGGGGATCACGACTGCCAACAGAATCAGGTTGAGCCTCACCGATCTGGTGCCAAGGTCCTGAGGCAGGTGTGTGCCTGGTGCATTGGAGGAATGTGGAGCAGGCTGGTGTGGGTGGAGGGGAGTGAAGGAGGGAGAGAGGGTGAGAGGTGAGGGCAGAGGTGGGATGGGGGCAGATGGTCACAGTAAGAACTTGGACTTTGATTCAGAGTGAGGCAGGAGCCATGGGAGAGCTCCGAGCAGAGGAGGGACGTGTGAGCGGACTTGCATTCTAACATGATCCCTTTGGTCACCATGTGGGGATGAGATTGTAGGAGAACCAGGGCAGAATCGGGGACAGAGGGGACAGAACCTGGTTGATGTTTGTCACAGCGAAAAACCAACATCACTATGAACCCAACTCCAGAATTGATTCAGATTTCCTTAGTTTCCCCCTAATGTCCTTTTTCTGTTCCAGGACTCCACCCAGCACACCACATTACACTGCGTCCTCATGTCTCCTTAGACCTCTCTTGGCTGTGACAGTTTCTCAGACTTTCCTTACTGCTGATGACCTCGACATTTTGGGGCACAACTGGCCAGGGATTTTGGAGAATGTGCCTCTCTCGGGATTAGTCTGATGTCTTTCTCGTGATTCGATAAGGGGTTAGGGGGTTTGGGAGGAAGACCACAGAGATAAAGTGCCCTTCCCATCTTATCACATCAAAGGTACATACTATGCCCTTGACTTATCATGGCTGATGTTGACCTTGATCGCCTGGCGGAGGCCACAATACTTGTGACTCTACACTCATGGCAGTAAAAATGGTAAGCATGTGCCTAATGCATATCTATTTACATGCATCCATTCGTTTTAATCCTCACAACCCTCTGAGGTGGGCACTACTTTTAATCCCATTTTATAGAGAAAGAAACTATAGGGAAAGGGAGACTGAAGTGACTCGCCTGAGGTCACACATCAATTAAGTGGCATTTGAACCCAGAAGGTCTGGCTCCAAAGTCCAGGCCTTAACCGTCACCTGTTTTTTATAAACTGTATACGTACATGACTCCACTTTGGTACATTATAAAAAAATACATAAAAAGTAGATTAAAAACAGGTGAGGAAGATTTTTAAAAATCAAACATTTTACATAGCATTATATTTATCAATAGTCATTACTAATGATAAAACCTAAAGGCTCTATTTTGAATGATGTTCTTGATAATTAAAGTTTCAGTCAGCTTTTTGCCAGTTCTGTTGAAAACATCACTGATTTTCCTTTTTTTTTTTTTTCTTTTTTCTTTATTTTTGGCTGCGTTGGGTCTTCGTTGCTGCGCAGGCTTTCTCTAGTTGCGGCGAGCGGGGGCTACTCTTCCTTGCAGTGCGCGGGCTTCTCATTGCAGTGGCTTCTCTTGCTGCGGAGCACGGGCTCTAGGCACACGGGCTTCAGTGGTTGTGGCACGTGGGCTCAGTAGTTGCGGCTCGCAGGCTCTAGAGCGCAGGCTCAGTAGTTGTGGCACACAGGCTTAGTTGCTCCGTGGCATGTGGGATCTTCCCAGACCAGGGCTCAAACCCGAGTCCCCTGCATTGGCAGGCGGATTCTTAACCACTGCGCCACCAGGGAAGTCCCTGACTTTACTTTTTAATGTGGCTTAAAAAGAGCTTACAATAGGAACAGCTTACAATAGGAATGGGACCATCGTCTTTATTTTCTGCTTACATTAACTGTGTTTTCTTTCTTTGAGATAACATTCACATAGCATAAAAATTAACCATTTTGAGGGGGAAGGGATAAATTAGGAGTTTGGGATTAACAGATACACACTACTATATATAAAAGAGATAAACAACAAGGACCTACTTTGTAGCACAGGGAACTATACTCAATATTTTGTAATAACCTATAAGGGAAAAAGCAACTGAAAAATTATATGTATATATATATATATATATATATCTGAATCACTTTGCTGTACACCTGCAACTAACACAACATTGTAAATCAACTATACTTCAATTTTAAAAAGTTAACCATTTTAAAGTGCACAGTTCAGTGGCTTTTAGTACGCTAATAATGTTATGCAACCATCACCTCTATCTAGTTTCCTGCCAACCCACCTATCTAGGATAATTTCGTTTGCCCAAAAGGAAACCCTATACCCATTAAGCAGTTTCTCTTTGTTTCTCCTCCCCCCAGCCCCTGGCAACCACTAATTTGCTTTCTGTCTCTATGGATTTACCTTTTCTGGACATTTCTTAGAAATGGCATCATACGATATGTGACCTTTTGTGTCTGTAGATTATGATTTGTAACGTTTTGGTTTCTTTGTTAGTACTTTCTTATGCCTTCTGTCTCTTCTTGTGAAGATAGTTTCATTAAAAGTTGATAACGTGATATATAAGTGAAGTTACTCGAGAATGTATTGTCAAGCAAAGGGACATCACGGTCTCTGCTTTGGGGACCTTGTACCCTTCTGAGGCACCTTGCTGCCTGGACTATCCATCACCTTCTGCCCAGCATCAATGCATATATTGATTACCCGTCCAGCTGAATATGTTTTATCTCCGAGATTAGGGAATAAATAGAAATTGACATTTTACCAATGGAAAAGAACAGAGAGCCCAGGATGAGAGCCAGGCAAGATATGGACATGTGGTCTGAGGCCAAAGTGGCCAGTGGTCACATTGATGGGGAAGGGAGAGACTTAATAAACCAAGCTGGGGACCAAAAACCAGTCATTCATTTGGAAAGAGATGAAATGGGATCCCTACCTTACACCATATAGCCCCAGATGGTTTAAGGATTCAAAGTCAGATGTAAACTGCCAATCTCAGTTTAGACTTTGGGGAAAGGCCAGATTCTGAAACAAGACACACAAAGAGCTGCTGGGTGAGGAAGATTTGAAGGCCTTGCATATCTCAGCTAGTTTTCTCTGTCTCTGAGGCTCTGAGCAGCAGCCCTCCCTGCTTTGTCCTGGGTGGGAGGCCAACCCCTCTCCTAATAACATAATTAGTAGCTTTGGGACCATCAGAATACCTTAGCGAGAAATGGCCTTAGCTGGAGCAGCTGCTTGATCAACCAGGAGAGCTGGTGTAAGGGTGCGTGTGCACTTCACATCCTGCCTGGCTGCCCACTTTTAGCTGCTCTGCCCTGCTGTCCGGCTCAAATTCCAGCGGGCCCTTGACTCTGCTCTTTCCCCTACACCTCCTACCTCCTGGTCAATCCGTCTGCAGGCCCTATTGCTTTGCCATCAAATCCAGACTCCAACCACTTTTCGCCTCTTCCCCTGCCACCATTGCCACCTCTCTGGGCTCCCTGCTCCCATCCTTGCCTCGTGCAATTCTTTCTCCACTCAGCAGCCGGAGGGATCCTGTGAAAACCCAAGTCAGGTCACGTCCCTGGACTCACCCAGAATAAAAGCCCGAGTCCTCACCACGGCCCACCAGGCCCTCTGTGGCTGACCCTGATCGTCTCCTCAACCCCGCTTCACCTCCTTGCTGTTGCTCAAGCAACCCCAGCATGTTTCTGCCACAGGACCTTTGCATCTGCTGTTCCTTCTTCCTGGACCACCCTTCCCTGGGTGTCTGAATCACTCCTTCCCTTACCTCCTGCACATCAACTCAGACTCCCCTTTCTCTATGAGGCCGCCCCAACCACTTTCACTAAAAATGCACCCGGAGCCCTCCCCGCCCCCTCCCCACAGCACCTTTCTCCCGCCTTCTTGCTTTCCTCCTCTCGGCACCATGTCTCTGTTCTCTGTTTGTCATCTGACTCCTGCCCTAGAACGTCACCAGGAAGAGTAGGGATGTCTGTTGTCCTTGCCGCTGTCTCCCCAGCACTGTTTTGTTGAGTGGGGCAGTGGAGAGTCCTGGGAAGGGGAAACCACGTGACCTCAAATCAAATGGACCTCTTTGGCCCGAGTGGGGAGCTGAGTTTAGAAGGGACCCGAGAGGAAGCTGGAGGCCGGTTAGCCACTCCCCTGCAGCCCTCCAGACGGTGAGCACAGACAGGGTTAGACGGACGTTGCTGCTTGTAAGTAAGCCCTGGAGGAGGGTGGGGGGGCATTTGTTAAGAAACAGGATGAAGTGTGACATCTTGAAACCAGGACCACAAACCCATGGCTGGCTCAGGACCTGCCCACCCAGCTCCCTGGCCCTCGTGGGGTAGACCTCAGGCTCCCACTTCTCAGGACTCCCCAGTGGTTCTGCCTCAAGCATCATGTGAGAGAAATCGGGCCATGATTAGGGAAGGCTCCTGACAAGTTCAGGAAGAAAAGAATTTCTGCCGGGGAAGGGTAGAGGGAAGGGAGGTCGTGCCAGCAGATGCCCAGTTTCCCAGCATTTTCATGGACACTGGAGTTGAGGCAGTGGGGAGTCCTGGAAGGCTGTCCAAGGATTTGGTGTCCCGAAGTCTGGGTTCAAATCCCAGTTCTTCCTTTTACCACTGAATAGCTTTTTAGTTTGTGTGCATTCGGCTGCAAGTAACAGTTTACGCTGATGAGTGATGGTGGAAACTGTCCTCTTATTTTTTTTAACACATTTTTTAAAATGTACTTTTTGGGGAATTCCCTGGTGGTCCAGTGGTTAGGACTTGGAGCCTTCACTGCTGTGGCCCGTGTTCAATCCCTGGTCAGGGAACAAAGATCCCACAAGCCTCGGGGCATGGCCAAAAAAAAACCCCCCAAAACAAAAAACAAATTATAAAAAACCAAAAGCTATTTTTGAAACATTTGCAGCGGAGTGTCTCCGTCCCATCTTTGTCCCATCTGCTGGGTCCCCCTCCTAGTTCATAAGTGGGTTTAGTGCTGTAGAGATCCTTCTGGAAGTTCTTTAGACCTAGAAAGGCATTTAGGATATATAGTCTTTTTTTTTTAAGTAGATGTATAGTTGATTTACTAGAATATATATTCTTGTATCTCCTCCCTACTGTCTTTAAGCAGATGGTAACGTTTTATACACTGTTCTGCATTTTACTTTCGCACAGAACAATAGTCGTGGAGAACTTTCTCTGTCAGTATATGGAGAACATCCTTGTTCCTTTTTAAAAAATAGCATCTTTATTAACATATAATTCACATACCATGAAATTCACCCATCTAAAGTGTACAATTCAGCACTTTCTAGTAGATTCACAGGTTATATATTCAAGATTCTATAATGTGCAACCATCACCACTATCTAGTTTCAGAACAATTTTATCACCCCCCCCCCAAAAATTTTGTGCCCAAGAACAGCCACTTCAAATTCCTCCCTCTCCACAGCCTCTGGCAACCACTAATCTTTCTGTCTCTGTGGATTTGTCTATTCTGGACAGTTCATAAAATGGGATCATACAATATATGGTCCTTTGTGTCTGGCTTCGTTCACTCAGCATGATGCTTTCAAGGATCATCCATGTTGTACTGTGGTATATCAGTACCTCATTCCTTTTGATGTCTGAGTAATATCCCACCAAATTGAGAGACCACGTTTTGTGGATCCATGCATCCGTTGGTGGACATTTGGGTTATTTCAACCTTTTGGCTATTATGAATAATGCTGCTATGGACATTTGTATACAGGTTTTTGTGTGAATGCATGTATTCATTTCTCTTGGGTCTATATGTAGGAGTGATATTGCTGGGTCACATGGTAACAGTGTTTAACTGTTTGGGGAGTTTCCCAGACTACTTTCCACTGAGGCCCCGCCATTTTCCATTCCCACCAGCAGTGTATGAGTGTTCTGATTTCTACACATCCTCACCAGCACTGATTATTGTCTGTCTTTTTGATTGTAGCCATCCTAGTGGGTGAAGCAGTCTCCACTTGTGGGTTTTTTTTTTTTTTTTTTTTTTTTTTTTTTTGCGGTACACGGGCCTCTCACTGTTGTGACCTCTCCCGTTGCGGACGTGCAGGCGCAGCGGCCATGGTTCACAGGCCCAGCCGCTCCGTGACATGTGGGGTCTTCCCAGACCGGGGCACGAACCCGTGTCCCCTGCATCAGCAGGCAGACTCTCAACCACTGCGCCACCAGGGAAGCCCATCCACTTGTGGTTTTGATTTGCATTTCCCTGGTGGCTATTGATGTTGAGCATCTCTTCATGGGCTTGTTGGCCGTTTGTATTCTTTAAAAAAATTTTTTTTAAAAATTTTACGTTGGAGTATAGTTGATTTACAATGTTGTGTTAATTTCAGGTATACAGCAAAGTGATTCAGTTATATATGTACATATATGTATTGTTTTTCAGATTCTTTTCCCATATAGCTGGCCATTTGTATTCTTCATTCTTTTTTACAGCTGCATAGTATTCCCATTTAGATGGACCCAGTTTATTTAACCTGTTTTCCAGTGATGGCCAGTGGATTACTTCCAATATCTCGCTGGTAGACACACACCTTGCCCTAAAAACCTCCTAAATGTATAATTTTGGATATATCAGGTTGTACCTGTAGGATCAGACCATGAGTGAAATCTCCAGGTAAAGGGTAAATAAGTGTGCTATAATCTTGACCAATATTTCCCTGTACTGTTGATTCTCATTCCCACATGCCATATTTGTGAATTCATCTACCTGCTAAAATTTCTTTGTAACCCCCAGATCAGCACACCGGGTGCTTTCCCAGTCATTTACAGACATGTGCAGAGCAAGTGAAAAATTTGAGTTGTGCTGTGTGCCTGTTCCCAGCTGAGATCAACCAGGGCGACCCTCTGTCTTCTTGTTTCAGCTCTTACTGTAGCCAAGTGGCTTTTTCTTGGTCTGTTTAGTGCCACGTTTTTCACATTTGGGGGCTTTTGGTTGCTGGTTTAGCTGTTTAAAATGCCCCGCAAACATTGTGCTGAAGTGTTGGCTAGTGTTCCTAAGTTCCAGAAGGCTGTGATGTGTCTCAGATGAGCTTCGTTCAGGTGTGAGTTACAGCGCCGTTGGTTATGGGTTTACTGCGAATGAATCAGCCGTATATATTAAATCAGGCGTCTTTAAACAGAAACACATGTAAAAACAAGGTTATGTATTGATCAGTTGATGAAAATGTTGGGACCAGAGGCTCATAAGAACCTGTATTTCCCCCAGGAGCAATAGTTCCTTATTCTCTAATTCAGTGTTTGTGGCAACTTTGTCGAACATAACTACCACGAATAACAAGAATGGATTGTGTAGGGTTTTTTTGTTTTTTGTTTTTTTAAGCTGTGCTTTACTGGGATACAAAGTAAGTATAATAAAAGGCACAAACCTTAAGTGCACTGCTTGATGAATTTTGGCCAATATTACCTATGTAACCATCACCCAGATCTAGCTACAGACCATTTCCATCATCCCAGAAGATTTCCTCGTGGACCTTCCTAGTCAGTACTTAGCCCTCTCCCCCTCCTGCTGCTCGCTTAAGGCAATCACACCTCCGATTTTTTTCCCCATCACTTTCACTAGAACTTTACTTCAAGGGGATCGCACAGTGAATGGTCTTTTGTGTCTGGCTTCCTTTCCTCAGCATGGTGGATTTGAGATTCATCCATGACCTTGCGTGTATCAGTAGTTTATTCCCTTTCATTATCAAGCTGTATTCAAGTGCGTGGATATAGCATAGTTTGTTTCTCCATCTACCAGTCGATGGACACTGTGCTGTTTCCAATTTGGGGCTTTTGTGAATAATGCTGCTATGAAAACTTCTGTACAAATGTTTTTGTAGACATACTTTTCACATCCATTAAGTCAATTCCTTGAAGTGGAATTTCTGGGTCATAGAGTAGGTGTATGTTTAACCTTAGTTAATTCAGGCTTTTAGTTCTCTTCTGGAACAACACATCTAGTTGAAGGCCATTCCAGGCATAGTTGGCAGCTCAATATTGCCAGGATGCTGGGTCTGTCTCTGATTCACTGGGCCTTCCCCCTCAGGAGTGCAAAATGGCTGCTGTAGCACTGGCCATTGTCACCATGCTTCACATCATTCTCTCAAGCAGGAAAGAGTAGGGGCAAATAATCTTCCCAATGTAAGGTTCTGTCTTTTTTATCCAAATGTAAACATCTTCCCATGTCCACACTTGGCTGCAAAGGAGGCTGAGAAAGGAAGTCTCTGGCAAAGGGGCAAAAGGCCTATACTCACTGTGAGTCGTCCTCTTAGGAGGGTACATTGCTGAATGGAACCAAATCCAAGTTCTGTTTAAAAGGATATCAGACTGAGACTGGCTGTTGGACCCTCCTGAGCCTCGGAGGGGACCCTGCGAGGCCACATTGTCAGGGGCCTGGGCACTGGCTAGGAACTGGTGGCTTGTGTTCTATGCAAGAGCAAGAGCCCCAGAAGGAAAACTAAAGAGACAAAAGCTTCTAGAGCAGTGGTCCTTGGACCAGCAGCATCAGCATCACCTGGGAACTTGTTAGAAATGCAAATTTTCAGCACCCCCCGCCCCTGCCCCCAACCTGCTGATTCTGAAGTCCATTCTTTCATTCTTTCTTTTAAAAGCCTTCCAGGTGATTCTGGTGCCTGCCCACGTTTAGGAACAAGTGGTCTAAAGCATGTGTGGAATGTTGTAGGGGCTTTTCTTTCCCCTTCGCTTCTCTTAACTCCATTTTTTCCTGAACTTGAAGTGTTCTCTTCTGCTTGATGCCCTGGGCAGCCCTGTGTCTGGTCAGTGTAATCGCTGCTTTTGTTCCCTTCACCCCACCCCGTTACCTGTTTCACTCCTCAGAGTTTCCCCCCTGTTTTTTACACACTAGTATTAAGAAAAAATTCAAAAACCTTTTCAGATGCCTGATTTTCTTGGCAAGTCTGTGGCTTTATAGCTTCATTTAGAACAGCGGTGAATGGCAAAAAGGGAAAGAGAGAACATACCAAACATTTCTAGTGTGTGACTACCTGTGTAAACAAGGCTTTTAGGAGCTAGACACCAGTTGCTTTATGAGCAATCCAAGTTTTATAGGGCACGCTTTTATGTTGTTAAACTAATTCAGTGATTTTAGAACTCTAAAGGTCGCTGAACATAAAGGTGGTGTCGATTTTAATTGCTCTCCAAAGAGCTCTTTCTTTCTCTCTCCCCAAAAGTCTGGGTGGATGGATAGATGAAAAGAGAGATGGTGAGGCCTGGATCTGGGCAGGAATAGTGGTCATGGAGAGGAAGAGATAAAGTGGAGAGATTTGGGAGGTGGAATGGGTAAGACTTGGGTGAGGGGCTTCCCTGGTGGCACAGTGGTTAAGAATCCACCTGCCAATGCAGGGAACATGGGTTCAATCCCCGGTCCGGGAAGATCCCACATGCTGCGGAGCAGCTAAACCCATGTGCCACAACTAATGAGCCTGCGCTCTAGAGCCCGTGAGCCACAACTACTGAGCCTGCATGCCACAACTACTGAAGCCCATGCACCTAGAGCCCATGCCCCGCAACAAGAGAAGCCACCACAGTGAGAAGCACGTGCACCACAACAAAGAAGAGCCCCCGTCGCCGCAACTAGAGAATGCCTGCACGCAGCAATGAAGACCCAATGCAGCCAAAAATAAATGAATTAATTAAAAAAAAAAAAAAAAGAAAGAGTTGGGTGAGTCAGAGGTGTGAGGTCAAAGTTGGTACTTAGTCTCTAGAGAGGGCTGTATCAGCTAGCTGCTGCCACATAACAAATAACCCCCAAGTTTAGAGGCTGTTCTGGTTACTGTTGCTGTTTAACAGATTACCCCAAAATGTAGCAGCTTAATGGAACAACTGTATTATGCTCACAGGTTTTATGGGCCAAGAATTTGACATGGAATTTGACATAGTGGGTCTCTGCTCCATGATGTCTGCAGTCTTGGCTGGGAAGACTCGCAGGCTGGGGGCTGAGGGCTTGTTCATATGCCATGCATGGCACCTGGGCTGGGATGACTTGAAGATAAGACCATCAACCAGAGCATCTACTCATGGTCTCTCCATGTGTCTAGCTTAGGCTTCCCCATAGCATGGTGGCCTCAGAGCGGTAAGAATTCTATTAAGGTGGCTTAGGGCTTCCAGGGTCAATGTCCTGGTGGACATGGCAGAAACTGAGTTGACTTTTATGACCTAGCTTCAGAAGTCACATAGTGGCACTTCTGTTGCACTGTCCTGGTTGAAGTAGTCACAAAGTTTCCTCAATTCAAGGGGACTGGCAAGATCCCACCTTGGTAGATCATGGGAGGTTGTAGACATTATTTCAGCCATGTTTGGAAAACACGATGCGCCACAGTGGATTAAAACAAAACTGTGGTTCCACTGGTTAGAATTTGGCCTTGGGTACCTCTGGTTACTTCTGTCTTACCTGGGTGTGGTCAGCTGTAGGTCAGCTAGGCAGCTCTGCTTCTAGGGCTTGGCTGGCTGTGAGCTGGGATGATAGAGGTGATGGGCATGTGTCTCTTGTCCTCCGAAAGGCTAGCCTGGACTTTGTCACATGGCAGCTGGGCAAAGAGTAGGCTCAGAAACGCACACCATCACTTCCACCACATTCTGTTGGCCAAGGCCAGTCAGAAGGCCAGCCCAAGTTCAAGGGTTGGATAATAAATAGGAGGAGCTGTAAACAGTGGGACTAGGGAGAAGAAGAGTTTTTGGCCCCAGTGGTCTTTTTTCCAGATCCCCTTGCCATCAGCCCTCTCCCATTTTGCTGGGCCTCTCTTCTCAATCAGCGGATTCACAGAGTACAGTCCTTGACCCACGGAAGGCTTTGAGAGTCCTTGTGATGGGCTGCAAAGATGTGTAGAAATGCCAACTCGTTTGTGTCAGGTTGTGTTTGACTGCAAATAACGGAAAACCTAACAGTGGCTTAAACTGTAAGGATTAAGAAGTCTGGAGGCAGGCAACCCATGAGGAGTGTTAAGAACCTAGTCTTTTTCTCTCCTCTCATCAGTTATCCTCCGTAGGTGGGCTTACCAGCCTCAGATTTATTGCCTCATGATTGCAAAATAGCTGCCACAGCTCCAGTCTTCTCAACTGTATTCAAAGCTGGAAGCAGGAAGCAAAAGACTTTCTCCCTAGAGAAGCTCTGTCTTTATATTCTGGAAGAAAACCTTTCCCAAATTCTGTCTTCCCCAAAAGATTCATTGAGCAGAACCCAACTCTGTACACTTTGGCTTTTACTTATTTGCAAAACTATGGCTAGCCTAGCTGCTAGGAAGCCTGGGAAAGTGAATGGCTGATAAAGGGGAGAGCAGTGCCACTGGCCTCGTCCAATTATTTTAAAGCTATTTTGGCCACAACCCACAGTCGGAAATATGTACACACAGAGACACACAAAATTGAAACGAGTATCACAAACTGATCCTTTTGCTTACCCTGTGTGATGCCTTTGAATATTTCCTATTCTATCCCATTCCATTTGACCCCATACTCTTTAACTTAAAACAAAATTCCTTGTCACAACCTGCTAATTGGATTTCACAACCCTCAAAGGCATGACCCATAGTTGGAAAAAGACTGACTGACTCAGAACAGCGTTTGTTTACATCTTGGAATTGGCAGGGGTTACCCCGAGCAGCATCAGGCTTCTGTGAGCAAGGCGAGGAGGGGTGGGGAAATGGTGTTTGGAAAAGCAACAGCTAGACTTTGCCACATCCTCTTCACCTATCACTTCCCATGAGCAAATGGTAGTGTCCCGTCGACTTTGATTTTTATGACTTGCAAATAACCTGAGGGTTACTAGCATTAAATTAAATCTAAATTAAAATTAGCCTGTTTCTGGGGCTTTGCGGGGACTTTTAATTCTGTATCCTGCTCAGCAGCCTGGCTTCTGCACAACTCCTGATGACAACGCAAAACTCCGATGGCATTCCAAGTGCCGGAGGAATTCACAGGATTTTCTGGAAGGACACTTGGTCACTGTCGCATCGTGGCTGTTCTCTTGAGCTGGTTGTGGTTTCGCAAGCCCATCTTTTCGTGCTTTTGATAGCCCAGTGGTGGAGAAGGAGGTTCTTCAGAATCACAGGGTCTGAGTTCAAATTCTGGCCTCACAGTGTGGTTTGGGGCAAGTGTCCTGACCCCTGGGAGCCTCAGTTTCCTGCGCTGTGGGAAATGTTCCTCCTGCCTCCCCGGGGCCTGGGAGGAATCAATAGGTGTGGGGTTAGCACAGGGCCTGATACCAAGGAAGCACTGGGGCAGGGTAGGCTCTTCCTAGATGTATCAGCCAGCTTCGGCTGAGTGCTTTGCAGTAATGAGTGAGCCCTAGATCTCAGCAGCTGACAGCAGCAAAGGCTCCTCTCTCGCTCGTGTGTCCGAGCTTCGTGCATTGGCTGTGGCTCCGTCCACGTACCCATTGTCATGCCAGGACTTGGGCAGAACCGTGCGATGGCTTTTAAAGCTTCTGCTCTGAAGGAGCGCAAGGCGTCCGCTCCCCTGTGCGTAATTTGGGGTTGCAGCTTTGCATGCTAATTGTGTGTCCCCCACCTCCCCGGTCACTTTTTCAAAAGCTTTTTGAGTATGTGTGTGTCGAGGAAGGAGAGGGGCGTCTAATGTCACCCCTGGTTGAGAACCACTAGTCCTGATCTTGCCCAAAGTCAAGGACTGGGTCTGCTTTTGTTCGTTACGGTATCCTCAGCTCTCCCCCATGCTGGACACAGAGCGGGCAATTAGTAAATGCCTTTCTCACCAGGCTGCTCTTTGAACGAATGATTGGGTTTGTTTAACCACCTGTGCAAATTCATTTGTTCACCCCACAAATATTTAGTGACCCCCTACCATGTGCCATGCTCTGTGCAGGCTCTGGGTGTCCCACAGGGAACAAAACAGACAAAATCCCTGTCCTCGGGGCGGGGGGTTGACATTTTGGTGGGGGAGACAGACGACAAAAAATCAGAGAGACGTATGATTTTTTGATGTTCAAGTATTTTCAAAATAAAAAATTTTCATTTTGGAAAACTGCAAATGTGCACAAAGTAGAATAGTAAAACATGGACCCCATCAACCAACTCTTTGCCAATTTTCAGTTTTCCGCCACTCTGACAGACCAGCGCTGTCCAAGAGAGCTTTCTGCCACCGTGGGAATATTCTAGATCTGCGGTGTCCTGTGTGGTAGCCAGCAGCCACGTGTGGCTGTCAAGCCCACGAAATGTCGCCACCGTGACCGCAAACTAAATGTTTAATTTCCTTTACACTCTTAAGGTAAATCTTTTTTATTTAAAACTTTCACATTCCTCCTTGTCCCCCTTTTTTTCCCATGTGTTTATTGCAGTAAAATATACATAACACAACCTACCATCTCAGCCATTTCGAAGTGTACGATTCAGCGACAGTAAGTGCGTTTGCATAGTTGTGCAACCTTCACCCCCATCCTTCTCCAGAACTTGTAGCATCTTGCAGAACTGAAACTCTGCACCCACTAAACAATAACTCCCGGTTTCTCCTCCCCTGCCCCCAGTCCCTGGCAGCTGCCATTCTACTTCCTGTCTCTCCGTCATAAGTGGCATCAGATGGTATCTTTGTCTTTTTGTCACTGGCTCACTTCACCTAGCTTAAGGTCATCCATGCCGTTGCGTGTATCAGAATTTCCTCCCTGAATGCTATTCCATTGTAAATAGACAGCACATTTGGCTTATCCATTCATCTGTTGATGGACACTTGGGTTGTTTCTACCTTTTGGCTCTTGTGAATAGTGTTGCTGTGATCGTGGGTGTATAAATCTGTCTTCAAGACCCTGCTTTCAATTCTTTTGTGTATATATCCAGAAGTGGACTTGCTGGGTCATATGCTAATTCTATTTTTAATTTTTTGAGGAACCGCCCAAGTGTTTTTCACAGCAGCTGCAACATTTTACATTTCCACTAACTAACAGAGCACCAGGGTTCCAGTTTCTCCAGGTCCTCGGCAAGACTTGTTAATTTTTGGTTTTTTGATAGTAGCCCTTCTAATGGGGGTGGGGCGGCATCTGTGGTTTTGATTGCATTTCCCTAATGATTGGTGGTGTGGATCATCTTTTCCTGTGCTTATGGCCATTTGTATATCTTCTTTGGACAAATAACTACTCAAGTCATTTGCCCTAATTTCATTTCATTAGCTTGAACTTAAATGCGCGTAGTCACACATGGCTAGTGGCTTCCGTATTGGACAGCGCAGGTCAGTATGCCCCTGACCTCCCAGAACTGGATTATTTTGCAGTAAATCACAGACATTTGATCACTTCACCCCTATGTATTTTAGGATGTATTACTAAAAGGTAAGAACTCTAAAGGAAAAAAAGCAGAAAAACAAAAACACTATGCCATTGTTATACCTAGAATCTTCATCACAATTTCTTAGTATCATCAGATATCCAGACAGCATTCAAATTCTGTCTTTCCACTCTCAGTGGGTTCATTTGTGTCTTTCAAGGCTCCCTCTGTCTGCCGGGTTGAGAGCTGCAGGCTCCTGGGTAGCCCTGTGCATGAGTGGGTAGGGGGCACGTATCACTGGTTGTGTGTGGCCCATGGTTTCCCATTCACCACTCTATTTAGCCTCGTTTATCTCACCTGACAAATGGGGTAACAACAGGGGTTTGGAAGGACCCAAGGAGACCTGGTACCTGGCAGTTGAAGTCGGACCACGTGCATAATCAAATGATATGTAAACCCTTCCATATGGTAACTCCATTTTTAGTCTTTTAAGGAGCCTCCATGCTGTTCTCCATATTGGCTGCACCAATTTCCATTCCCACCAACAGTGCAGGAAGGTTCCCCTTTCTCCACACCGTCTCCAGCATTTATGACTTGTAGACTTTTTGATGATGGCATTCTGACTGGTGTGAGGTGATACCTCATTGTAGTTTTGATTTGCATTTCTCTGATAATTAGCAATGTTGAGCATCTTTTCATGTGCCTGTTGACCATTTGTATGTCTTCTTTGGAGAAATGACTATTCAGGTGTTCTGCCCACTTTTTGATTGGGTTGTTTGTTTTGTTGTTATTGAGTTGTATGAGCTGTCTGTATATTTTAGAAATTAAGCCCTTGTCAGTCACATCATTTGCAAGTATCTTCTCCCAGGCTATAGGTTGTCTTTTCCTTTTGTTTCTGGTTTCCTTTACTGTGCAAAAGCATATAAGTTTGATTAGGTCCCATTTGTTTATTTTTGCTTTCATTTCTATTGCCTTGGGTGTAAACCCTTCAAAATGTGCTCAAGGGCCAAATGTGACAAAAGGCACCAGGTGGAAAAGCTGGGGCCTGGGGACTTTTGTCCAACCTGACTGTGCTGTGGCCAGAAAGCTTTGGGAGTTGCCCCACTAGGTAAGATTCACAATGGCAGCTAAAATGATTGTGTAACAGTATCTATCGCTTACAAAATACTTTACTACACCAGAGGATTAAAGGCCTAAGAGCCTCTCCACTGCCATACGTGAAAATAAGGACTATGATTGTGCCCATTTTACAGATGAGGGCACTGAAGCCTAGAGCGGTGAAGTCACTTGCCCGACTTCAGCCCATGTGTGGGGAAGTGGAGATTTGAACTGCTGACTCCAACCCCAAACTGTAACCCCATGCTGGGCCTCTTGGCATCAACCTGATAGGCGACATAGATGCCAACCCTGGCACCTGAACAGGGGACCCATCTCAGAGGAACCCCGGACCTGCTGATCATTGACAAATGGTTTTCTTTTTATTATGGAAACTTTCGAGAAGATGTACATTAACTAGAACGGTGTACTGAGCCCCCAGGTAGCCATCATCCAGCTCTAACAGTTACCAACATTTGCCATGTCTGTTAGCTCTCCTCCCCCACTACAACTCTATGCTGATTATTTATTTTGTACAGTTTTGGTTTTTTTTTTTTTTTTTTTTTTTGCGGTACGCGGGCCTCTCACTGTTGTGGCCTCTCCCGTTGCGGAGCACAGGCTCAGCGGCCATGGCTCACAGGCCTAGGCGCTCCGCGGTATGTGGGATCTTCCCGGCCCGGGGCACGAACCCGCGTCCCGTGCATCGACAGGCGGACTCTCAACCACTGCGCCACCAGGGAAGCCCTGTTTTGTACAGTTTTTTAAAGGTAAAATTAACATGGTTGAATTGATATGTGTTGACATACAGAAACCTGAGCTGTGAATTTTTAAACCCCCATGTAACAGACACCCCATCACCATGCAGAACCTTGCCCTCTCCCCGGAAAGTCCCCCTCGTCCATTGCTCTGCTGTTAGCATCTGAATGAAAACACATGGATAACAGATTCTCACAGGCTGGAGCCTCCCACTGGACATTCACCCGCAGATCCCCTTTGGAGAGCCCTGTTCAGGAGACACCCACCTCCTGGCTCTACTTCTGGTCCGACTGACGTTTACAGAACTTGGGCCACACCCAAAGCTTGGGGCATGGAGGAGGGGGGAACCCACATGGAGCTGGCGGCGCTCCCAAAGCCACCTTGGGCGCTTGTGATCACCCTGGTCCAGGGCAGTGCACCTGGAATCTAGATGGGCCAGGATCCCGTGTTCCAGGGTCTTGTGACAGATGCTTTCTAGCTCTTTCCAGGGCCTGGGGCTCTCCATAAAAAGGAGAAGCAGCTCTCGTTCCTGCTCTCTCTTCCATCTGCTCGCTTTATCGCTTTTTTGGATCTGAGCTATCCCAGGCATTCACAAAATGCTAACAAAGGCTGTCACCCAGCTTCGTCTTATCTTGACCCTGTGGCGTGTTGGCTTCACATTTAAAAGAGAAACAATATGACGAGAGGACCGTCTGTGGGATAGTGGTTAAGGGCGGGGACTCTGGAGTCAGCCGACCTTGGCTCAGACCCCAGCCTGACCACTGACCACTGGAGGGATATAGGGCGTATGGCTCACCGTTCTGAGCCTCGCCTTCCTCATCTGTGGAATGGGGCTGCGAAAAGCACCTGCTTCATAGGGATTCAAAGACGGTGAACAGGCTGATACGTGCAGAGTACTTCAAACCAGCAGCCATCATCATCGTCATCACAGCCACCATCATTACTGTCATCAGGTCAATCCTTGTTATTCGTGGATTCCATATTTGTGAATCCGCCTGTTTGCTAACATTGTTAACCCCCAAATCAGTACTCACGGCGCTTTCCTGGTCACTTGCAGACGTGTGCAGAGCCGTGAGTCTATCTTGAGTCTCCCGATGCACGTGCTACCAGCTGAGGTTGAACGCGGCGACCCTCTGCCTCTCTGTTCAGCTCGAGAGCTATAAAGAAGCATCCTCTTTAGCGCCCTGTTGTTTTGCACTTTTGTGCTTTTTGTGGGTGGTTTTGCTGTTAAACCCGGCCCCTCCCGTGTAGGGCTGAAGGGCCGCCCACTGTCCATAAGCACAGGAAGGCTGCGATGTGCTCTGGAGAGATCGCGCGTGTGAGGTGACCTGCCCTCAGGCATGAGTTACAGCGCTGTGGGCCTTGAGCTCGGTGTGAGCGAATCAACCGTTTATGTTAAACAGGGTGTCTTTATTGTTTTTTTAAATTATTTTTAAAATAAATTTATTTATTTATTTATCATTTATGGCTGAGTTGGGTCTTCGTTGCTGTGCGTGGGATTTCTCTAGTTGCGACGAGCAGGGGCTACTCTCGTGGTGCGCGGGCTTCTCATTGCGGTGGCTTCTCCTGTTGCGGAGCACGGGCTCTAGGCGCGCAGGCTCAGTAGTTGTAGCGCACGGGCTCTGTTGCTCCACGGCATGCGGGATCTTCCCGGACCAGGGCTCAAACCCGTGTCCCCTGCATTGGCAGGCGGACTCTCAACCACTGCGCCACCAGGGAAGTCCCAAACACGGTGCCTTTAAACAGAAACACACATAAGCCAAGGGGATATATTGATGGGTTGATGAGAATGGGACCAGAGGCTGGCAGGAAGCTAACCCTGTCTTTCCCCAGGGGCTGCGGCTCAGCGGCCATAATCGCAAATTCACGGTGACCTTATAGGACATAAGCACCTCAGATGATGAGACCTGACTGTAGTTTGCTAGATTGAAGTGCTGATGGATTATATCATATAATGTTATATACTATTGCATGATGTGTGTGTGTGTGTGAATATATATATATATGTACACACACTGTATGTAGATATAGTGCAGTGTGTCTGCATATATATATGTGATAATGTACAGTGTTGTTTCCTGTGGGTTTTTGTTTTGTTTTGTTTTGTTTTTTGCGGTATGCGGGCCTCCCACTGTTGTGGCCTCTCCCCTTGCAGAGCACAGGCTCCGGACGTGCAGGCTCAGCGGCCATGGTTCATGGGCCCAGCCGTTCCACGGCATGTGGGATCTTCCCAGACCGGGGCACGAACCCACGTGCCCTGCATCGGCAGGCGGACTCTCAACCACTGCACCACCAGGGAAGCCCCTTTCCTGTGGTTTTAAACTGGTATTTGACCTCTCGTCTCTCTGGCTACATCTTTCTCCCTTTCACTGACTGTCTCACTCACAGCCTCTCTCTCATTCTCTCTCCACAGCTGGCCCCCAAAAGGACCCTCCCCACATCCCCAGCTGGGGGCCCTGCGTAGAGCTGGAGTGGACGCCCCCTCCTTCCCTTCATGATTCGTTTGTAGCGCAGGTAACCAGCCAAGCATCCCGCTCATTCCCGGAGGGGCCGTGGTCTCCCGTCCACCTCCCCGGAAGGGACGTTCCTTCTTGGAAGAGCCTGGCTCAGCCACATCCTTCAGCCCCGCCCTCTCCAGCCTGGGCCCCCTGGGTCATTCGGGCCATTCCCCCCCAACCTCCATGCCATCTGCAGGCAGGATCTCCCTCCCCCCTTTCCGTCTTCTCCAGATTCTCTGCAGATCCTGCCTTGTCATTCCCTGGCCAGGCCTTGCCCACCTTAGGCTGGTTGGGAAGGGCAGGGGCTCGTAGGCCACAGAGCTGGTGACATGGGAAGACAGTGGGTGTGGGCGGAGATATGAAGCCAGAGAGAGTGTGTTATCTTGCCGCACGGATGCAGCAAGAGCCTTGGAAGGGCCTCTCTGGGGACAGTCCCCGGGGCCAGCTCTAGAGGCGAGCGTGATGGGTGTGTGAGGCTCCGGAGCCATGTGTTTCTGTTCTAGACTGGGCTTGTTAACCCAGGGCCCGTGAAGTGTGTACGTGTGTGCATACGTGTGTGTGTGTGTGTGTCCCATGACACACTTCCCCTGGGAAAGAACGTGTAACATTTCTGGCCCACATGCATGTTTCTGGCAAGAGGGTCCTTTGTTTTCATCAGACTCTCCAGGGTACTGTCCAGAGGAGCCCCTGAAATAACCATATGGGTTCCCTCCCTGAGATTCTTTACGTCACAGAGCCGTCGAGGGTAATAGGGGCTGTAGTGGTGATCAGGAAGTTCAGAGAATGCTATTGAGGGTTAGGGATGGTGACCCAGCTGGGGGGGGGGGCACGACAGTCACCATGTCCTCAGTGAGTTCGGGACCATCCCCCTCCCCCTACCAAGAAGAAAAAGAGAGGGTAACAACTCCATGGCCCTGGACTGGGATTGTGTGTGATTTCTCATCGTGTTCTGTCTGCGTGGTTGGGAGGGAAGGATGCGTGGGCTGATGGAAGGATAGGCGGATGGGGACTTCCCTGGCGGTCCAGTGGTTAGGACTCAGTGCTTTCCCTGCCCGGGCCCGGGTTCAGTCCCTGATCGGAGAACTGAGATCCCGCAAGCCTCTCAGTGCGGCCCAAAACAGTAAAAAGGAGGAGCGGATGGAAGGACGGGTCAGTTTGTGTGTTTGGAAGACAAGAAAGATGGGCGGTTGGGTGGAAGTTTGTAAAGATGGGTGCGTGGAAGCTTGGTAGGATGTCTGGAGCAGTGGTGGTTGGCGCGGGGGTGGATGGGCAAACAGAGAACTTGTTTTCTCACTTGTAAACTGGGGCACACGGCATCCCTTTCCCATGGGGGCTGAACAAGCTAACATTTGTGAAACGCTTGGGACAGTGCCTGGCACATGGTAAGCAGGAGCCAAATGTTAGCCGTCCTCATCCTCATCATTCTGACAGGCTCGGCCCGGCTCTGGCGGTTCCTCTGACTCAGAGCGCCTGCCCTCCTGGCCCCTCTCCCTCTCTGTTCCCTTCCTTGAGAACCACGCTGCATGTGTCTTCCAGGGGGACCCAGAGCCTGGGCCCCTTCATGCCGCCTCCCCTCCCTCCCTCCTTCACCCAGTCACGTGTAGGACAGGAGCACAGGCTTGGGGCCAGACTTGTGGGTTCAGGGCTGGCTCTGCCACCTGCTAGCTGGGAGACAGAGAACCATGGTCTCAGCTCTTCCTTTTACTCATCTGCAAAGCGGGGGTGGCAGGACCCACCTCGAGGGATACTGTGGGGATTAAATGAGATACATGTGTGTGAAGCACTTAGCACGGGGCCTGCATGTGATCAGGACTCAGTCTGGGTTGATGTCATCACCATCGTCATCAGACGCTGGGGAGAGAGAGGGAGGAGGAAAAGGCAGCTGTCTGTCTCTGATCAGGAGGCTCTGGTACGGAGGGCACCTGCCCCACCCCTACCCATGCCCCTAGACTTAAGGGGACAGAAAGCCTGACCCCTCCAGGGGTCTTGGCCCCAGGGAATGGTCCTTGCAGGGAGGGTCCTGGCACGCTGCCGACATCTAACTTGTCTCCCTTGCCCTCTTCCCGCCCCGCCCCGTCCAGTGGCGATGGATGATGAGGATGGGAGATGCTTACTAGACGTGATTTGGTGAGTAATGGGCTCCCCACCCCACCCCACCCCACCCTCCCCCACCCTCTCCCTCCCCTCCCCTGTCCCTCATGTCCTCAAATGTCTCTCCCCTTCTCTCTTTCAGTGACCCTCAGGCCCTCAGTGACTTCTTACATGGATCTGAGAAGGTGAGTGCTGGGGCAGGGAGAAGCATCCCCAGGGCAGGGGCCTGTGGAATTGGGAGCTGAGAGACACTCCCCGCTGATTCAGTAGACATCTGCCCCTTGCCTTCCATGAGCCAGGCCCCAGGGTTATGGCAGAGAGTGAAAGAGATGGCAAATCCCTGCCCTCACTCCATACACATTTCCTTGGTAAACAAAGCAACCGAGAGCTAATAAAGGTGATGGTGGAAAGCACCATGCAGAGCAGCATAAGAAATAATAATGTCACTTGCACAACAAAAGAGGTTTAAAAGAAAATGAATGGGAGGCGGAAGCAGGGGCTTCTTCTCTAGCTGGTGTGAAGCTGAAGGATCAAAGGGAGGTGCCCATGGCGCTCTGGGCAGGGGAAGGACAGGTAGGAAGGTTGGAAAGTTTGAGAAAGAAGGCCAGTGGGGCCGGAATGAAGGGGAAACTAGAAGGTGGTAAGACTGGAGTGGACAAAAATCACCAGGTCATGAAGGGCTTGGAGGACTTGATCGAGGAGTTCAGACTTTATTCTGAACGTGACAGGCAGTTCTGACGGGTTATTAAGCAGGAGAATGCCACATTCCGTTTGCCCTCCAGAGAATGGAACAAAGTGGGGGAGAGTGGATGTCTGTTGAGCCATGAGGAGCTGTATCAGTCACCCACAGCTGCATAACAAGTTATCCCATCACTTAGTGACTTAAAACAACATTTGTTAGAGCTCTCAGTTTCTGAGGGTCAGGAACTGGGGAGTGCTTATCTGGGTGTCTAGCTCAGTGTCTCCCCTGAGTAGCAGTCAGGATGTTGCCTGGAGCCACTGTCATCTGAGGGCTTGTCTGGGGCTGGAGGATGTGCCTCCACAGTGACTCACTGCCGTGGCAGTTGGCTGGAGGCCTCAGCTCCTCACCATGTGGGCCTCCCCCTAGGATTGCTTGAGTGTCCTCACAGCATGGCAGCTGGTTCCCCCAGAGCAAGTGACCCAAGGGAGAGAGCCAGGAGGAAGCTCAGTGCCTTTTATGACCTAGTCTCCAAAGTCGCACACTGTCACTTCCGTCATACTGCATTTGCTAGAAGCGAGTCACTAAGCCCGCCCACACTCACAGGGAGGGGACGGAGCTCAGCTCCTTGAGAGGGGATGTATCAAATAATCTGTGGAGCGGAGGCGAGTGCGGAGCAGAAGTTGGTGGCCTGGGCCCCAGGGCAGGCACGGGAGGAGGTACCAGACGCTGGCTCTGGGATCTGTCTGGGAGGCAGGATCACTAGACTTGCTGGTGGCTTAGACGGTGAGGAAGAAAGAGCATCCAGAATGCCTCCTGGACTTGACCTGAGCAGCTGAGTGGGTGGTGGTACCGTTCTCTGAGACTGGGAGTTCGAGGTGGATGCCAGAAGTCCAAGGGCGGCTATTGGATATAGCAGTCTGGGGTTCTGGAAAAAGATCAGCTGGACAGAGAAACTGGGGAGGCTTGGCTGTGGACAGCCATTCATTGGGCGCTTAGGGCCTGTTGTAGACATTGCCTATGTCTGCAGGAACGAGACAGGTCCCTGTGCTCCCAGACACGGGAACAGCACGCACGTTAGGCGCCCGGGTGGCAGGGCGTGCCGGGTGCTTGGGCTGGGCAGTGGAAGGAGTGACTTAGTAGGAAGGGACGGACAGTTGTCGGGAGGAGGTGACAAATGTGACAGGCCCTGCCAGCTGTGTTACCAAAGACGCTTGAGCAAAGCCACGGAGGCAGGATTCTAGAGTTCAAGGCAGGCATGTCAGGAGAGGCTCGGACTCAGTGCTGGGGTTGCCTCGCATTTTAATCTTGCAGCCAAGCCCCTTTCTTTGGGGCGACTTTTCTGGAGGCGGAGTTTCCTGTACCCCTCGAATCTCCCCCCGCAACCCCCCCACCTCGTCTTTGTCTTTTTGTCCCATGTAACCCTCAATTGGTTTTTGTTCTAGAGGTGGGCCGGCCCACTGCCCAGCTGACCTTTGACCTTGGGTGGGGGCGGGTCTTGGTGCAGCTTGACAGTGATGAGCTCCTGGATAATCCCGGGGAGGCCCGTCGAAGTGCCTTCTATGAAGGTCCTGGGGTAAGTGGCCCGGGGGCTCGGGGAAGGCCGTGGGCTCCAGGCATCACCCAAGTCGCCTGTGGTGGCAGCCAGTGGGGGAGGGGAGAAGGGGTCGCACTCGTCCCCTGAGGCACTTTGCCGGGAGGGGGGCAGGGGGCAGTCACTGAGGAGCAGTGTGGGGTGGAGGTGAGGCCGGAGCTGCTGGACCCCCAGCTGTGCCCTCCGGCCCCTCAGAGAAGGAGGTGTGGTCCTGAGTCCCTGGCCTTGGAGGGCAGCTGCTACAGAGCTGGAACAGAGGCAGAGGCTGGCTCTGGAGTTCACAGTGGGCAGGGCGGGGGCGCTGGGGGGTCCTGTCCCGGCCCAGCCATGGGTGGGGTGTGTGACCTGGGGGAAGGGGATCGACTGTTGTGGACCTCAGTGTCCACCTGGAAGATGAAGGCAGGGGTGATGAGCAAAGCCCAGAGCGGGGAACACAGTGGACTTTTATTGAGCACCTACTGTGTGCCGGGCCCATTACTCAGTGCCAGTCGTCCCTCCCTCTTCTTCCTCTTGTGTGGCCTCTCCCCTCCCCGCTTCGCTCCCCATCCCTCCCCCTCCTTTTTCCTCCTCCCCCCTCTTCTCTCTCCCTCCCACTCCCCCCTCCTCCGTCTTCATTAACATAACTATCAGTTACCAAATACCTATCATATGCCAGGCCCTTTACAGTAATTTTCATTTAGTCCTCACAACAACCACAGTAACATTCCAAATAATTTATCTGGCATAATATAAATGACTAAATCCAGAACCCAACAAATACACATTATGTTCATGTTATTACATTTACGGAAGAGTAACAATGTGTATTATTCTTACCCGTGCCGTCCTCTTAATGCCCATAACGTCCCTGGTCAGGTTCTCGGCACCTCCTGTACGTGACGTCAGTGAACGTCACGACTGTCCTAGGAGGCGGGTTTGGTTATGGCCATTTAGCGGTTAGGAACTCAGAACTGCCTGGTCCTTGGTTGGGGGCTGAGCCGGAGCCCCATCCTGCCAGGCACTGCCCTCCACTCAGCAGCAGGGTGACCCCTTTCCCCGGTCTGGGAGGCAAGGAGGGAGCAGTGCCCACCTCACTGAGCTGTTATTAACGACAACATGGACAGTAATAATGACGGTAACAACGATAGATGATGTTTCTCGCGTGCCAGCCAAGAGCCACGTACTGCTCTGAGCCCTCCACTAGGATTAACTCAGAATCCTTTAAACTACAGGTGGTGTTATTTTTTTTTAAATTTTATTTATTTTATTTATTTATTTTTGGCTGCGCTGGGTCTTCATTGCTGTGCGTGGGCTTTCTCTAGTTGCGGCGAGTGGGGGCTACTCTTCGTTGCAGTGCGCGGGCTTCTGGTTGCAGTGGCTTCTCTTGTTGCAGAGCATGGGCTCTAGGCGTGCGGGCTTCAGTAGTTGTGGCTTGCGGGCGCTAGAGCGCAGGCTCACTAGTGGCGCATGGGCTTAGTTGCTCCGCGGCATGTGGGATCTTCCCGGACCAGGGCTCGAACCCGTGTCCCCTGCATTGGCAGGCAATTCTTAACCACTGTGCCACCAGGGAAGCCCCCGAACTACAGGTTTTGATCCATCGCCTGGTCAAGTATCAGTGGGTTTTCCATGCCCTTGGCATAATTATTACTTGTGGAATATTTGCTCTAAAATGCATGTATAGATTACACACTCGTGTCCTGGATTGCCATCCCGGAAAGCATTTAAGAAACATCAGGTTCGGGACTTCCTTGGTGGTGCAGTGGTTGGGAGTCTGCCTGCCGATGCAGGGCCCTGGTCTGGGAAGATCCCACATGTCGCAGAGCAACTAGGCCCGTGAGCCACAACTACTGAGCCTGGGCGTCTGGAGCTTGTGCTCGGCAACGAGAGGCCGTGACGGTGAGAGGTCCGCGCACCGCGATGAAGAGTGGCCCCCACTCGCCGCAACTAAAGAAAGCAATCGCACAGAAACGAAGACCCAACACAGCAAAACAACAACAACAAGAAAAAGTTAAAGGGCATTAAAAACAAACCAACCAGATATATGTGGGTAGGCATTTTCCATCCCAGTTACAGAATGAGAAAACTGAGACTCAAACAGGGCAAATGACTTGCCCAAGGTGGCAAAGAAGGAAGAAGAGCCAGGCTGTAGATTCTGGTTCATCTGATGCCAGAGTCCTTTCCCCAACCACAGTGCCCGCACCGCTTCCAACTCAACTTCCTCCTCTGCTCCTCCTCCCTCCCCGTCTTTTCAGATGGACTGAGCTGAAACCTGGCCCTTCTGTGAAGCCTCCTGACACCAGCGTTTGCCCTGCTCCCCTAGCCAGTCCCTCCGAAGGCAGCACACAGTTACAGACACAGTCACGCCTTTAAGCCATCAATCCTCTGAGGTGTCCCTCTTCCTCATCTCAGTTAACAGCATCCACTCAGTTGCTCAAACCCCAACCTGCCCTGCCAACCTCGATCTGTCCTTTTCCTTACCAGCTCTCCCTGTGATGTGTGACCCATCAGCATGTCTGAATCTACTTCTACCATGATCCCTAATCCTTGCGCTTCTGGCCTCTTCACTGCTACTCCAGCCCAGGCCACCATCTCCGCTGAGAGCCTTCCAGCTACTCTCCAGGATTCCCGTCTTGCTGCCCACGGCACCCTCACAGCAGCTAGAGCTTTGCACAGCCTCCCCTGGTTCCCGTGGCAGAGTCTGTGCTTTGCCGCACCGTGGCCTGGAAGTGGGTCTCAGCCTCAGCAGCCTCCTCAGTGTGGCTTCCCACCCCCGCGCCATCCACCTGCCAGCGTCTGCCACTCCCTGTCACTCCCTCGGACTTGGCCCCCTGCTGTACTTTCCTCATGTCGCTTTGTGGTGGACACAAGGTCTGACTCCCCAGTGGCTGTTTCTGCTTCCTCTTCTTTTCCTGGCAAATGGGATTCCAGTTTGGATCGGGTGACAACAAATTTGAGGGAACAGTTCTCCCCAGTCCTGGAACTGGGGAGAACCAGGGGGGAACACAACTTACGCTTTTGCCCTGGAGACAAATCTTGAGGGTCCGGGATAACGGTGGCCACTTCCCTTTCCACTGCCACGGATCAGTTTAGAAAGAGCACGGGCTACAGTTCTGGCCGAGGAGACGTGAGGGGCGTTCCGTTGGGCGCTGCTACAAGCTTTCCTCACTTTTAAAAAGGGGAACAAGGAAGGGAGGGAGCTGCTCTCTGCCCTGCACCCTCCGAAGGTTTGGGTGCTCCGCGTACAAGAGGGGATTCTTGCTGCTGCTGCTGCAGCCGACTTGCAGACGCTGGCCACTGCTGGCAGGCCTGGACTTCACCGTGGAGCCACTGGCACCACCACGTGTCCTGAGAGCTTAAACCTACGCTGACTCCTCTGTTATTACGGCCCAAAGCATATGCACTATAGATATCTAAACTCACCTTTTTGCTGCTTTATCACTCCTACCATCCCGCTCCTAAAATGTAAGCTCTGTGAGGGGAGGGGCCTGTCCCTCCATCACTATGTCCCCATCACGTGGACTGGGCATTGTCTGGCACAGCTACAGCAGGTGCTTGATAAATGCTGGCTGCATTAATGTATGAGGGTCCTCCAGAGCAGGGACTCAGTCACTGTGGCTTCTGGGAGCAGCAGGGGCTCAAAAGCCTTCGCTGGATCAACAGGCAGGGAAGCCAGAAGACAGCTTCTTAAGAAACAAATTTAATACTATATACAAGGGAAAACGTACAGAAACAACAAAGGAGACGCAACAGGGCTGGAGGTGCCCATCCCAACTAGCTGCCCACGCAGAGGGCCGATGCCAGCCCCTAGCTCGCCCTCCTCCTCCTACAGTTGGAAGGGCTCCACGGGCCCCCTTGCCCTGGCGGTGGGATCCACGTGGTCCTGAAGCCGGTGCCACTTCATGTGGGCATTCCGACCCTTGATCTTGCCAAACACCCTGAGGAGGCACCAGAGGACACAGGGGTCAGAGCAGGGGGAGGCGGGTAGCCCTGAGGGGGGCACCCCAGAGGGCTGAGGGCAGGCGGTGTGGGAGCATCTAGGGAAAGGGCGGTACCTCTCACACTTCTGGCAGGGAAAGAAGCCCTGGCCCTTGCTGCTCCCCGGCAGCTCAGGGGTCCGCTTCGAGCCGGTGTTTGGGCTGGAGTTGGGGATGGACTCCCTCCTGTAACTCTCAGTAGTCCTCTGTAATTCGGGGGTTGGACGGTGGCTGGGTTTCCTCCGAGGGCTACGAGTGACCTGCACAGGGGGCAGAGGTGATGAAAGGGTGCTGACCGCCCCGCCGCCCTTCTAAGGGAGAAGCAGGTGTCCAGAGCGTCCAGACGTCGCGGGGTGCACCCCCCCACCGCCACCCAGCTTGGATGGGCACCGGGCATCCAGATCCGTGCTGAACTCCTGAAGCCCTATCCCGAGACCCTCTACCTTCGCTTCTGTCCTGTCTGCTTCACCCAGCTCTCTCTTGACCCTCTTTTCCGGCACTGGGGCTCGGCCGCAGTCAAACTTGATCATTTTCTTCTGCGTGTAGTAGAACTCGACACACTGGGCTACTGTTTTTGTCTGGACCTAGTGGAGGAAGACAGAAGCCGACTAAGGACAGTGCCTCAGGAGTAGCAGTGAGTATGGCCTTGACGCCCTAAATCCCCTCCCCATGGGGCCAGCCGCCACTTTTTGAAAGCCCTCCTGAAACGTTTCTCCCCTACGGCTTGGTATGCTCCACTGCTACGGGAGACAGAGAATCACAAAGTCCTCCTGGGGATGAAGGAGTTCAGAGAGAAGCCACCAGAGTCAACACCATCTAAGCTCTGCACGCTCTGAGCAACAAGGCTGGCCCAAGAAGGCTTCTCTCCAGGAAAAGGCACACAAAGGTACACACGAGGACGCTCACTGTGACATCATGTGGAGCCACATGACTACCGACTGGGACTAATTAAACCAGAGTGTCCTTACGTGTTGGATACCTCATAGCCTTATGCGACAGCTAGGCAGAGCCCTCCAAAAAACTGAAGAGGAAGGAATACTTCCCAACTCAGTCCGTAAGTTCAACATTTCTCTGATACCAAAGCCAGACAAAGATATTACAAGGAAAGAAGGCTACAGACCAATGTCCCTCATGAACATAGATGAAAATTTTTAAACAAAACTTTAACGAACAGAATCCAACAATATATATATGTATATGTATATATATGTGTGTATATATATATATATATATATACACATATATATACATATATATATATATATATATATATATATATATATATATATATATATATAAAGGACAATATACCATGACTAAGTGGAGCTCATCCCAGAAACGTGGGGTTGGTTTAACAATCTAAAATCAATGTAATTCGTCATATTAAACTTAAAAAGGAAAAATCATATGAGCATCTTGATAGGTGCAGAAAAAGCATTTGATACAATCCAATGTCCATTCCTGATGGAAACTCTCAGCACAATAGGAATAGAAGGAACTTCTCTTCAACCTGATAAATGATACCTACAAAATCCCTACAGCTAACGGTGGAGTGGTTTCCCCTCAAATATCATGAACAACACAAGGATTTCCACTCTCACCACTTCTACTCAATACTGTACTGGTGGTTCTAGAGTGCAAAAAGGCAAGAAAAAAAGTAAAGGCATCCAGGTTGGAAAGGAAGAAAGAAAAGTGTCTTTATTTACAGATGATATGACTATGTAGAAAATTCAGTGGAATCCACAAAAAAGTTACCAAAACTAGTAAGTTAGTTTGGCAACATTTCAGAACACAAGATCAATATAAAAATCAATTTTATTTCTATACATAGTAGCAACAAACCATTGGAAACTGAAATAAAAAAGAACTCTATAACATCATAAAAAACACAAGTACTGGGCTTCCCTGGTGGCGCAGTGGTTGAGAGTCCGCCTGCCGATGCAAGGGACACGAGTTCGTGCAATGGTCCTGGAGGGATCCCACGTGCCATGGAGCGGCGGGGCCCGTGAGCCATGGCCGCTGGGCCTGCGCGTCCGGAGCCTGTGCTCCGCGGCGGGAGAGGCCACAATGGTGAGAGGCCCGCATACCGCAAAAAAAAAAACAAAAACAAAACAGAAAAAAACCAAGCGCTTAGGAATAAATCTGACAAAAAGTATGCAACAACTGTACACTAAAAACTTCAAAACATTGCTGAAAAATTAAAGATTGAAATAGATATACCCTGTTCACGAGTCAGAAGACTCAATATTGTTAAGGTAACAACTCTCCCCAGTTGACGTAGAGAGTCAAAAACAGTACCAATCAAGTTCCTAGCAGGAATTTTTATTTTGAAATTGACAAGTTATTTCTAAAATTCATAGGGAATTAAAAAGGATGTAGAATACAAAAAATAACTTTGAAAAAGAATAACAAAGTTGAAGGACTAACATTTTCTAATTTCAAGACTTAGAATAAAGCTACAGTAATAAAGACAGTATGGGAATAGCTTAATAAAAGACAAACAGATCAATGGAACAGAATACAGGGTCCAGAAGTAGATGCATATATATATGGCCAACTGATACTTAACAAAGGTACAAAAGCAACTGAGTGGAGAAAGTATGGTCTTTCCAACAAAAGGTATTGGAATAAATATCCATATGCAAAAATGAACTCACCTCGCACCCCATACAAAAATAAACTTACAATGGATCATAAATCTAGAAATAAAACCTAAAACTGTAAAACCTCCAGAAGAAAACATAGGGGGAAATCTTTGTGACTTTGGGTTAGGCAAAGATTTCTTAGATACAACACGAAAAGCACAGTCTATAAAAGAGAAACTAGTAAGTTATGCTTAAGCAAAATTTAAAACTTTTCTTCAAAAGACACTGTTAGAAGACTGACAAATGGCATATTGGGAGAAAATATTTCCAAAGCATATATCTGGATAAAGGACTGGTGTTCAGAACAAAATAAGAACTCCTACAGCTCAATAAAAACACAGACACTCCAATAAAAACAGAGGCAAAAGATATGAACAGACAGCTCACCAGAGAAGGTGCACATAGAGCAAAAAAACACAAAGATGCTCAGCATCATTAGTCATTAGGAAAATGGAGTCAGATGCTACTGTACACTCATTAGAATGGCTAAAATTAAAGAGACTTAGCATACCACGTGTCGACGAGGGTGTGGAGCAACTGGACCTTTCATAACCTGCTGGTGGGAATGGGAAGTGGTAGAGCCACTTTGGAAAACAGTTTGGCAGTTTCTTAAAAAGGTAAACATACATCTACTATAAGTTACCCTCATTCCCCTCCTAGGTATTTATAATCCCAACCCCGTGTCCGCAAAAAAAAAAAACAAAAAAAAAAAACCCAGTACATGTCCGTACAAAGACTTGTATGTAAATGTGCAGAGCAGCTTTATCTGTAGTCATCAGTAACGGGAAACCACCAACAGGTGGATGATTAAATGAACGGTGGTCCGTCCACACAGTGGTATACTCCTCAACAGTAAAGGGATGAACTATGGGTACACATGACAACATGGATGAATCTCAAAATCATTAGGTTGAGTGTAAGAAGCCAGACAAAGCAGATCACATGCTGTATGATTATTCCATTTATATAAACCTCTAGAAAATGCAAACTCATTTAGAGTGACAGAAAGTAGACAAGAGTTGACTAGGGACCCGGGTGGCAGGAAGGAAGGGTTGCAAAGGGGCAGGAGGGAACTTTTGGGGGTGAAGGATACTCTCATTATCTTGATCATGGTGGTGGTCTTACAAGTGTATAACTATGTCAAAAACATTAAATCTTACACTTCGATTATGTGCAATTTTGCGTACATCAAGTTAAAAAAAAGCAAATTAATCAGCAGGATATTAAGTATATGATGTCATCCTTTTTTGAGAAAGTGCATATAGGTGTGTAAAATCCGTATGGGCAGTAAATACCTGTCAGGTTATCAATCAGAAGTAGGATTGTGGGGAGGGGTCTGGAGGGCTTTATTTGGAACATGGGATTCATTTCTGTACTGTTTGGGGTTGTTCAAAGCAATGGCATTTCAGTTGTCAACTGTTCACAGCATGAGCAGAGTATCGCCCCTGACAGGCCCTGCAGTTCTAGCGCCTCGGCCGTGTGAAGGAGCCTTGTCTACACCAGCCTGCCATGTTCGCCTTACCATCTTGTGTATCAAGTAGAAGTCCTTCTTGTAGGCACAGAACGCCTTCTTAAAGAGCCTCTTCTCCATGGAGGTCCAGATGTCCGAACCTATTGGAGAAACAGCCAAGAGGAGGAAGGCTGTTTCTCCTTCTGGGACCACAGCCACGGCTGAAGTGCAGACTCCCCTCCTTTTTCAGGCCACTGAGCGCCACTTATATGCCAAGATTTCTGCTAAGCCCCTTACTTGCTTTATCTCACACAATCCTCACAAAAACCTTAGCAGGTAGGGGCTATTACCATCCCCACTTGACAGGTGCAGCAACTTGAGGCTTCCTCTGGTTAAGAGACTTGCCAAGGGCAGCCGTGGGCCCCTGGTTGCCTGACTCCAAGGCTGGAGTGCTCAACTGGGAAACCTGAGCCCACCCCAACCTGGCACCCCCCTTCTGGCCAGGAAGAGCCCACGAGGGAACCAGTGGAAAGGGGAAGGTTGGATCCAACTAGAGAACAGCACCCACTGAGTCCCCCAGAGAGGACGGGCCCTTCTGGGAGGGCAGGTGTAGGCCCCAAGAGAACTCCGGGAGGCACGTGCAGACCTTGCCATGGAAAGTGACTGGCTCGCAGGGGCCTCAGCCAGGCCAAAACCACGCGGGCAGCCACGCTCGTTACCTGTGTAGTGATAGTTGGCGAGAGGGTGAGTCCGTGGCTTCTGGGGTCCTCTCAGTAACAGGGTCTCCAGGGCAACCTGGAACGAGAGGAGTGGTGGGCAACTCTCTGAGGGAGGGAAGGTGAGGTAGAGGCCCACCTTCATTCTTTCATCCATTCAGAAAATATGTGCAGCCCTCCCTAAAGCCACCCCTACCCCAGGGCGACTCAAAGTGTGGTCGGTCTGTGGACTGGCCACCAGCTGTGAACCACTTGGGACACATTGCCTACAGCACTAAGCGGACTGTTGAGTGCAGCTGACGTTACCTTTTTCATAGCAAGATTTACTTGATGACGAAACAGTGTGTGGACTTATTCTGGCACAAGCTCCTTATTTCTTCAGGGAGCAGCATTTGGAGCGGCACTGCCCCCGCCCTACCCCATGTTATGGTCCTCATAGCACTCATCATTATCTATCACTTTTAAAAAATGTATTTCATGTGCTCACTCTCCTAAAATGTAAGCCCTGCAAAGAGGGGGCATTTGTCTTGCTCAACAGCGTAACCCCGGTCAGGACTCGCTATGCAGTTTGCAGGACCCAGCGCAAAATGGAAACACGGGGCCCTGTGCTCAGAAACTATTAAGAATTTCAAGATGGTGGCAGCAGAGCATTAAACCAAGAATGGGCCCCTGAGCTGGCCCCAGCCTGATACCATGACATCACCAGGTATCAGGAGGACCCAGTAAACGTGTGCTGATTACTCTGCTGAGCACCCACCACGTGCCAGCCACTGCCTCTCAGCTTGAGAAAAAGCACCATGTAGCCCTGACTCTTGGGTCTCCAACTCGGGTGACGTGACTTCCTCTCCCACTACACACAGTTGGACTTCTTCATTGTCTAAACTTCAGGGTTGTGAGGAGGGTCCTTGGAGGAGGCAGAGGCATTTCTGTTGCATCAGAGGTTTGCATACACCATTTTTAATCCAAAAGTCAATGTTCAGTAAATAAACCAGATTAATGCAGGCCCTGAGTTGGTTCTGCTAGGCACCGCCTCCCCAGTGCTGCGCTGAGATGAGGTAACGCTGGAGGAACCCTGGTGCTCTGCTGTCACCCCAGAGAAATAACTGATTGAGCCCGTATGTGTGCATTTCCCCTACGTTCAAAAGGACACCACCAGTCCCAAAGCGACCAGGGAGAAGGGTGGGTGGCCAGCCTTTGGTTCTCGTGAGCTGCAAAGCCCCAGGTAGAAGGCACGTGTCTTGCGCCTAGAGCCCCTGGCCCTAAGAGAGCAGGGAGCTTCCCACAGCTCCTCTGAGCACCCCCCTCGCCTGCACCGCACCTGGATGTTGCCCTGGGCTTCATGCAGGCAGTGCAGAGCGAGCTCCAGGTTGGTGCCCCCGCCCGGCATCACGTTGGAGCAGGCCAGGTTGCAGAGTTCGGTCACTGTTTCCAGCAGGCAGCCCGGCAGCGAGAAGGAGAGGAGACACAGAGGGTCAGCAAGTGCCAGAGAGGAAACCTCCCCAACAGCACAGATGGGGTGGGGGGCTCCTGTCACCATCTCCCTCACCTCTCTGTTACAAGCAGGCTGAGGGAAGGGAGGGACAAGGAGGATGGGCAGAAACCCTGCTCCTGGCACCTGCTCTGGATGGCCTGGCCAGCTACTGGGTGAGAGGACAGGTGGGGCAAGGGACTGCAGCACAGCAAAGCAGTCCTGCGCTGAAGGCCAGCTCTGCCCACCCCACCCCCGCCTGGGGATCACTGCTTCTTGGTCAAGGTGAGAACTGGGAGGAGAAACCCCTTGGACATGGAGGAGGGCTCTCAGGAACCTGGCCCCAAAGCCTCAGTCACCTCTATCCTGCGTCTTCGGGTTGGTCATCACATCTCCCCATGGCTTCCAGACCAGAGTAGCTACATGCTCGTCACTTCCAGCCAGTGATCTGTCCTGGAGCTCTGGGATCTCAGCCTGAAACTGGCTCCCTATGTTGATGTGTCTGAAATGAGGCCACACACACGGACATAAAAGGCATATGTGTGTGACCAAGATGGGAAATACAAGAGAGATGTGCGGTGAGCCCTGCTCACCAGGGCTGTGGAACCCACCTTTTGGCCATCTCTCAGACACAGGGAGTGCTCATCAGCCCAGTAGACACGCTCTGGTATTCCAGAGACCTCTTGAGGGATACTTCCTTCCTTCCTCCAATTTGCTTTTTCGCCAGATTTCTGGCTTCAGGCGTTTGGGGTCTAGGACAGGGGAGGTATGTGCTGATACCTGGCATTCTGCTGTATCCAAGGTAACATCCAAGCTACAAAACAGTATCTCACTGCGCCATCACCAATTCTATCTAGAACCCCAGGGTGCTGGGCATTCTGTCTGCAGACATCCAACTATGGTATGTCTGGACAGAAGGAATATTGGGGAAACACCTGGAGAAATCCACCACTTCTCTCCTAGAGAGGTTCTGGGTCTAGACCTGACTTTCCCGTGATGAAGGCTCCCTTGGGAAAAACCGACACTGGAATGCAAGGAGGGTAAAAGCATCCCCACATTGCAAGGACCCTCAGGTTCTAAGTCTGTTCCAACTCACGGTTCAGTGCTGATCTTGCTGTTGTCCTTCACCACACTGATGCCAAAAGAGCCGTCCATGTGATCTGGAAAACGCCCAAAGAAGAGGCTCAAGGAGACTGGCTACAACTGACCCATGAGGCCCTTTTTGCCTGCCTTTCCAGAGCAGCTAAAAGCAGGCTCTTCAAGATTGCATGGTATACACACACTACTGTATATAAAATAGATAATCAAAAAGGACCTACTGTATAGCACAGGGAACTATACTCAATACTCTGTAATAACCTATATGGAACAAGAATCTAAAAAACAATAGATATGTGATTATGTATAACAAAATCACTTTGCTGTATACGTGAAACTAACACATTGTAAATCAACTCTAATCCAATATAAAATTGAAAATTGGAAAAAAAAGATTGCATGGTATGGAGTTTCCTCAAAAATTAAAAGTAGGACTACCATATCATGCAGCAAACCCACTTCTGGGTATTCATCCAAAAGAACTGCAGTCAAGACCTCAAAAAGATATCTGAACTCCCATGTTCACTCCAGCACCATTCATAATAGCCAAGATGTGGAAACAACCTAAATGTCCACTGACAGATGAACACATAAAGGTAATGTGACATAAACATACAATGAAATACCATTTAGCCTTAAAAAGAAATTCTGCAATATGCAACAACATGGATGACCATTGAGGACATTATACTAAGTGACATAAGCCAGTCACAGAAAGAGAAATACTGCATGACTCCACTTATATAACGTATCTAAAGTAGTTGAATTCATATTGATAGAATCAAAGAGTGGAATAGGGGTTACCAGGGGTTGGGGCAGTGGGAAATGGGAGGTTACTAATCAATGGGCATAAAGTTTCAATTAATCAAGCTCTAGAAATCTGCTGTATAACATTGTACCTATAGTCAACAATACTGTATTGCACACTTAAATATTTGTTAAAAGGGCAGATCACAGATTAACTGTTCACATCACAATAAAATAAAAAGATTGCATGGAAGTGGGATAAGACTTCTGAAAAAGTAGAGTAAGGAACTCGGCAAAACAACAGATTTACTGACAAAAATCATTAAAAAAAAAAGAACAGTAAGCTAAAGTCTGCAAGTTGTCCTAAAGGCATACAGCATTTTAAGAAATACTCATTCAAGAAAATCTACTAAATCTCGGGAAGAACAGTGAGAGTCTGTGGCACTGGAGCCATGGCCCACTCCCTTACCCACCTAGCCCCCAGCTCTTTGTAAAGGAAGCTCTACCCAGGTAGGTGCAGCCAAGGAGATGGGGGCTTCTTCTTCCCCTGGCTCCCATGCTTAAAGAATTAAAGTAAGATAAAATAAAAATTTCTCATCAAAGAGAAAATGCCATCAAGAGATGGAAATTATTTTTTAAAAAGATACAAATGTGGACTTCCCTGGCGGTCCAGTGGTTAAGACTCCACGCTTCCACTGCAGGGGGCATGGGTGTGATCCCTAGTAGAGGAAGTAAGATCCTGCATGCTGTGCGATGCAGCCAAAAAACAGAAGAACCAAATGGAAATAGTTCAGGGGTTACAAAAGTACAATAACCAAAATAAGGCTCAACAGTAGATCTGAGCTGGCAGATGAAATGATCAGCAAACCTGAAGATAGAACAATGGAGACTATGAAATCTGAAGAACAGAGAGAAAAAAATATAGGAAAGTGAAGAGAGCCTCAGAGAAATGTGAGATGTCATTAAATGCAACAATATATATGTAGTGGGAGTACCAGAAAGAGGGGAGAAAGGGACAGAATATTTAAAGTATTAATGGCTGAAAATTTCCCAACGTTGATGAAAAACAATATGTATATCCAGCAAACTCTACAAACTCCAAGAAAGATTAAACACAAAGAGCTCTACATCCAGACATAACATAGGCAAAATGTGGAAAGCAAAAATAAAGATAAGATCTTGAAAGCAAAAAGGGAAAAACAATTTGTTACATACAAGGGCACTACAGTAAAATTAACAGCTAACTTTTTAAGAGAAACGATGTAGGTTACAAGGCAATGGGATAATATATTCAAATTACTGAAAGTAAAAAAGTGTTAACCAAGTATCTTATATTCAGCAAATTATCTTGCAAAAATGAAGGTAAAATAAAGACACTCCCAGATAAATAAAAACTGAGGCTACCTGTTGCTGGCAGACCTGTCTTACAAGAAATATTAAAGGTGAAATATTATTCAGCCCGCAAAAAGGAACAAAGTACTGATACATACTGCAACTTGGATGAAACCTAAAAACATCATGCTAACTAAAAGAAGGCATTCATAAAGGACCACATACTGTATGATTCCACTCATATGAAATATGCAGAATAGCCACATCGATAGAGACAAAGTAGATTAGTCGTTACCCATGGCTGGGGACGGGGAGGATGGAAAGGAGGGACTGCTAATAAGTACAGGGCTTCTTTTGGGGATGATGAAAATTTCTGAAAACGGATGGTAGTGATGGTTGCACAGCTCTGTGAATATACTAAAAACCATTGAATTCTATACTTTAAAGGGATGAATTGTATGGTATGTGAATTATATATCCCTAATAAAAATAAATAGTAAAGAAAGTCCTTCAGATTGAAAGCAAATGACATCAGATGGTAACTTGAATCCAAACCAAAAAAAAAAGCGAAGCGCTACTAAATATGGGTAACTATAAAAATCACTATGATTACATATTTCTTTTCTTTTTTTAATGGCCTTAAAAATAACTGCATAAAACAATATGTATTGTGGGCCTCTAACATATAGAAATATAATATATGTGACAGTAACTGCACAAGGAGCACAGCTGCATTGGAGTAAAGGAATATCACCTCAGACAGTAACTCAAATCCACAAGAATAAATGAAGAGATCAGAAATGGTCAATAAGAAGGTTAATATAACAACCTCTGTAAATCATGCTTGTTTTCCTTTATTCTCTCAGTGTTTTTACACGAAATAAAAGTATATAAAGCAATAAACATGACCAGTACGGTATTACTGGGTCTCTCACATGTAATAGCAAAAGAGTTAGAAGGAAGAGAGCTAGATAGGAGCAGTGTTTCTATATTTCACTGTTAATGAGTTATTACACATCCTAACAGATTCTGATAAGACATATATTTTAAGTCCTAGAGCAACCACTAAGAAATGACTAAGACACAGTGAAAAATTAACGGAATTAAAATGTCACACTAGAAAATACTCACTTAATACAAAAGAAAGCAGGAAAGGAGGAACAGAGGGAGAAAAAGACATGTAACGTATAGAAAATAAAAAGCAAAATGGCAGATGTAAATCCAACCATATCAATATAACAAGAAGGGATTAAACAAACCAATCAAAAGGCAGAGTTTGTAAGACTGGATAAAAAACACATGATCCACCTAATGGTGTCTAGAGGTAACATGCTTTATTTTCAAAGACACAAATAGGCTGAAAGTAAAAGAAGAGAAAAATATATACCAAGCAAACAACAACCAAAAAAGAGAATGGAATGGCTATATGAATGTCAGGCACATTAGACTTTAAAACCAAAAATATTACTAGAGATAATGATAAAATTATTGTAATAATGACAAATGATGTCACAATCACATCCTAATGATAAAAGGTCAAGCCGTGAGGAGGATGTGACAATTACAAACATATACACACCTAAAAACAGACCCCCAAAATACACCAAGCAACAAACGACAGAACTGAAGGATGAAATAAACCATTAAAAAATAATAGTTGGAGATTTCAATACTTTCAACAGTGGATAGGGCAACTAGGCAGAAGATCAACAAGGAAATTGAAACTAACTAGACAAAACAGACAAAATACAGCATTCCACCAAACATCAGTAGAATACATTCTTCTCAGATTCACATGGAACATTCTTCAAGACAGACTGGATTCTAGCCCATGTAACATGCCTCAATAAATTTTAAATTTTAAAATAAATTTAAGGGAATTCCCTGGCGGTCCAGTCATTAGGACTCCACGCTTCCGCTGCAGGGGGCATGGGTTCGACCCCTGGTGGGGGAACTAAGATCCTGCAAACCGCACAGCACAGCCAAAAAATAAATAATTTAATAAATTAAATTGAAAAAGAAACAAAGTATGTACTCTGACCAAAAGAGAATTAGAGTACAAATCAATAAAAGGCAGCAATTTGGAAAATTCACAAATATGTGAAAATTAAGCAACACACTCTTTAATAGTCAGTGTATTAAATAAGAAGTGGAATGATAAATTAGAAAATACTTTAGGTGAATGAATATAAAAACACAACATACTAAAACTTACAAAATGTAGCTAAAGCAATGTTCAGAAGGAAATCTATAGCTGTAAAATATCTGTATTAAAAAAGAAGAAACATCTCAAATCATTTATGGTCAACTGACTTTCCACAAAGGTAGCAAGACAGGGCTTCCCTGGTGGCGCAGTGGTTGAGAGTCTGCCTGGCGATGCAGGGGACATGGGTTCGTGCCCCGGTCTGGGAAGATCCCACATGCCGCGGAGCGGCTGGGCCCGTGAGCCATGGCTGCTGAGCCTGAGTATCCGGAGCCTGTGCTCCACAACGGGTGAGGCCACAAACAGTGAGAGGCCCACGTACCACAAAACAAACAAACAAACAAACACCTCACAATGAGCTACCACTTTACACCCACTAGGATGGGTGTAATAAAAAAGACAGCTAAGAAGTGTGAGCAAGGATGTGGAGAAACTGGAACTTTCATACAATGCTGGTGGAAATTTAATATGACCCGGCCATTTTGCAAAGGAGTCTGGCAGTTCCTTAAATGGTTAGACATAGTTACCCTTTGACCCAGCAATTGCACTCTGAGTTATATACCCAAGAGAAATGAGGACTTATGTCCAACAAAAACTTACACATAAATGTTCTTAACAGCACTGTTTGCAATAGCCAAAGGACACAAACAACCCAAATGCTCGTCAACTGATGAATGGATAAATAAAATGTTGTCTATCCAGAGAATTCAATATCATTCATCCATAGAAAGAAATGAAGCACTGATGCATACTACAACATGAACCTTGACAACATTATTCTAAGTGAACAAACTAGACACAGAATGTCACGTATTTTATGATTCCAATTACATGAAATGTCCAGAATAGGGAGACCCGTAGAAAAAGTAGGTTGGTAGACTGGTGGTTGCCCAGGGCTGAGGAGTTGGGGGCTACAGGGCCTGTGTGTCACCGCTCGTGGATATAATCTTCTGGGGTGATGAAAATGCTCTAGAATTAGATTGTGGGATGGGTGTCCAATCCTAAGAATACACTAAAAAATCACTGTACACTTTAAATGGGTGATTCATATGGCATGTGAATTATACCTCAATAAAGCTGTTTAAACAATTACTCGAAAGGGCAGGCAGAAGGGTGGTTAGGCTAAATGGCGTCTATTTTCTTTCTGGCTACAAAGTTATAAGCACCTAGAAGGCTGCTGGTCCCAGATGGTCCTGGGATAGTTCTGAACAGCAACGGGACCCCCAGAGCAGACCCAGGCGTAGGCCAGAGAGAATGGATGGACCAAATTCTACAGGGGGCGGGGGTCTGGCCCCCCGCAGGCCCATCATGGGGTGATCAAGCTCACTCACCAAGCATGGCGCTGATGAGCCTGTCGGGACGGGCCCGGGCAGAATGTGGAACAGAGAGTGTTGAAATACAGCCCAGAGCCCTCCCGGATGGGGCTGAGCATCGGGGGCGGTGTGTAGGGACGTCACTGGGACAGTCCCTTCAGGAGGTGGTCCATCAGGAACACGGGCGAGCGCAGGCAGCTCTGGCGGCATCCTCCCGGGCCCGGCTCCCCAGACATGGAGGGCGGAGGAGGGATGAGCAGTGCCTTGGGCCGGAGGAGCTTCATCCGCTTCTTGTGTTGGCTGCTCTCCTTGCAGTCTCTCTCTTCCCCGTCCTTCTCCTGTCCCTGGAGAAGAAGAGACTTCAGAACCACGGGGGTCACCTGAGGCCACCGGCCCCAAAGCTCAGACCTCAAGATGGCCTGAGAGTGGGAAAGGGTACTGACCAGCCAAATGCACACCCAGCATGGCCATGCCCAGAGTCCTCAGCGCAGGAAGCCGGGCAGGGCCACCACGCCTGAGCCAGACTCCAGACCCTAAGCCGGGCGACATTTGACGCTGGGGCCTTCTCAGGCAACCACCCCCCCCCCCCAAGGAGAGGCCCTCACTCAGACCATTTTGGAAACTCATGTCCGTTGTTAAAGTGACTGGCACTTAAAGTGTGGGGGCCAGACGGATGCAACAGCATGACAAAAGGAAAACCTGTTGCCCTCAAAACGACAGCAGCTCCTGCGAGACAAACAGTGGGCTCCATGCACCCCGTACCCGAGTCCAGCATGGACTTCTCCAGGTGGGGTCTTCCAGCACAGGCTGAAGAGACGACGGCTTGAGCTTGCTACACTCGCTCTTACCTCCACGCAATCTCCCCTCCTCTCTGCCCATCTTACCCCTCCTCATCCTCCAGCTCTCAGCTGCAACACCCCCTTCCTCAGGCAGGGTCTCTGGTGCCCTCGGGGCTCCTACAGCTCCCTCTCCCAGCCCGGCCCGTTCTGGGTCGTCAGTGTCCGGGGATGGGTCTATCTACTCCGCTGGGCTGGGAGCCCCAGGAGACGGGGGCAGGCCTGTTGTGGTCGCTGCGGTGTCCCCAGCCCTGCCCAGCACAGGGCCAGACACAAAGGAAGTTCACTGGAGGTTGAAGGGATGAAGGAACACGCAAATCAAGCTCTTCTGGAGTCAGGATTTGGGGGCTTTTCTCACAGCTCCCACTGGCAGCTGGAAAGCAGCCGGAAGGAAGTGCACCCACCTTGCTCCCCGGGGGATGGTTTGCTGGAGCCACTGGCACCGACACTGGGACCACCAAAGGGGCTGCGGTCATGTTGTCCAAGGACTTCCTGCCTCCCGGGGAACTCTGCCTGTCCCCCTCTGGCCTCAGCACCTGTCTTGGTGGCTTGCAAAACTCCATGCCACACACCTACACACAGAGAAGAGCCAGCCCTTTAAGAGACACAGTACGTAGGGAGCAAGGGGCCCCTCCAGAGCAGCACAGCCCTGACTCCCGGCCCCCAGCCAGGCTCCCTGCAGGAGGACGGCTCCATCCTGAGATGAATGGCAGCTTCAAGCCCCTTCACCTGGGGCTCCTGCTTCCCTCGAGGTGACGGCCACTGGTCGCTGTGAAAACACGTGGCTTGCTCAGCCCTCTCTCTGTATAAAACATCTGGCTGCAATTCTTGCAGACGTAAGTGCTCCTTGGCTCTGCCCAGTCTGTGGGACCACCACTGTGCTGGTTCCTGTGGGGAAGAAAGGGAGAATGGGACTCCGTCCCCAAACACTGATCCTCTGACAGCTTTGGACGAACCCTAAAGAAATGGACATGATGCCCCCGATTCTCCGTGGCCTGGTGCTCACCCCTTCAGGAGTGAAGCATCCAGAGCTCGCTCACCCAGGGCCAGCACATCAAAGCCACCAGAGTTCTCCCGAGGGGCTTCGGAACTTACCAGCCACCCGCCATGTTCTCCTCCTTCATCGGGTTGGGGAGCCGGTAGATATTTCCACCCTGAAGACGAAAATACATCTGAGCCAACATATCAGAAATGAGATGCAAGAGTGAAAACTATAAGACTTGGAAGAAAACACAGGTATAATTCTTGGTGACCCTGGAGTAAGCAGTGGTTTCTTGGATGACTCCAAAACCAAACAAAAGACAGACGTATTGGACTTCATCAAAACTTACAACTTCTGTGCTTCAAAGGACATCATCAAGAAGTGAAAAGACAGAATAAGAGAAAGAAGTTGCAAATCATGTATCTGATAAGGGACTATGTATATTTCTGTATCAGTGATACATAATGAACTCTCACAGCTCAAAAATAAAATCACAACCCAATTTAAAAATGGGCAAAGAGTCTGAATAGACACTTACCCAAAGAGGATATACAAATGGCCATTAAAAGATGCTCAGGATTATTAGCCATCGGGGAAATGCAAATTAAACTATAATGAGATTATCATTTCCCACCCACTAAGGTGAACCAACTGGACAGTAACAAGTGTTGGTGAGGATGCAGAGAAACTGCAGGCCTCATACACTCTGGGTAGGGATATAAAACAGCACAGCTTTTTGGAAAAGTCTGGCACTTCCTCCAATAGAATTACCCTAGAGCCCACCAATTCCCCTCCAAGGTATTTCCCAAGAGAAATGAAAACATATGTCTAAACAATAATCTGTACACAAATGTTCATAGCACCGTTATCACAATGGCCAAGAAGGGAAAACAACCCAAATATCTATCAGCTGATGAATGGATAAATAAAATATGGTGTTTCCAAACAATGCACAAGTTACCAGCGATAAAAAGGAGTGAAGTTCTGACCCGTGCTACAGCACAGAGGAACTCTGAGAACATCAGGTTAAGTGAAAGAAGCAAAAGACACAAAAGGCCACGCAGCGTTAGGATTCCAATCACATGAAGTGTCCAGAATAGGCAAATCCATGGAGACAGAAAGTAGATGCATGGTTGCCAGGGGCTGGGAGGGATGGAGAGATTGCGGGTGACAACCAACGGTGTGGGGTTTCTTTTTGCGGTGATGAAAGTGTATTGGCAAAGAGTGGCGATGCGAGCACGACCTCGTAAACAAACTAAAAACTACTGGATGGTGCACTTCAAGATGGCGAATTAGATGGCACGTGAATATTAAAGCTGTGGGAAAAAAAAAGAGGAGGAGGTAGCTGTGGTGCGACAGGAAGGATGCTGGACCTCGGAACATCACGAAGAGACGTGGCCAAGCTCTCTGCGCCCAGGACCTCGTGGGCACGATGTGGGAGGACCCAAGCTGCTCCAAAAGGGCGGACCAGTGCCAGGCCTGCAGTAGGGGCCAAGTCGGACTTGTGGACCTGTGATTCACAACCAGAATAGACACAGCATTTCACGTACAAATATCAAGGGTAAAGGAGCTCTGCCTTTACATTCTCTGAAGAAGTGAAGGAGGCAAATCCAAAAGGAAGCGAAAGGCAGAAAGAAAGCAAACAGAAAAAGTTCAGTGAAGAAACATGATGCAAAGTGTCTCTGACAACTCTAAAGCCCTGTTCTGTTTTGTGTGTGTGTGTTGCAGGGCGGAGGGTGATGGGAGGAACCATCACTTCTCTGGAACTTCATTCCCCCCTCTGTAAACAAACTGCATCTGAGGATTTGCTGAGGTTAAATACAGTGCCTGGACAAGTCAGAAACACGGACTCAGGTAAGGACGAGACTCTGCCCCCCGCATGGTCAGGTCCCGTGAGAGGGCCCTGGTACCTGGATCCTGTTGAGTATCATCAGCTTGGACTTGGAGTCCCAGGGGGGATCCGCTGGAGGCCCGGCCAACGACGAGAAGGAGGCCATGGCTACCTGGCTTGGAGAAGCTGCACAGCAAATATCCATTTTCACTTTCTCCTTCCGGAAGTGCTGGGCCCCGGAGTTGCCAGAGAAGAGCCTGTAGCCTCCGCCCCAGGAGCAGGCCGGGCCCTCTCCACCTTTTGTGGCCCCGGAAGCCGTGCCATTCTCAGCCTGGGCCTGCTTCCCTGGGAGGTGGGCTCTGGATGGCTCCTCCCCTCCTAACTGGGTCTGATGCAGGCCCCGAGGGAGAAGATGTCCCTAGGTCCAAGGTCCCTTTCGAGGATCTCAACTGCTTGGCCAGAGAGGAGATGTCTGGGTTTCCAGGAGGGTCCAGGGACGCCGCCGTGGGGGCAGGTGGAGCAGCAGCCACTTTTGGTCTTCCCTTTGTGTCCTGGCTCACGCTGCTGGGGGAGGGCTCTGTGGGTAAAGCGGGTGTGGATTTTCTCCTGCGGGCTAGGGATCCCTCTGGATCAGGGTTCACGGGGCCAGCATGGAGAGAGTCAACAGTGGGTGCCACAGGTGGGGGTTGCTGTGGCCACGGCCCCTGCAGTGACTTCAGGGCAACTCGATTGCCGTCGGGTGTGGGAAGCTGGGAGGAGGCGGCGACCACCTGGGTGTGGGAGAAGATCCGCTGGGACTTGGTGATCATCTGGAACACCTGCATCTGCTCGTGGCTCACCAGAGACTCCTGAGACTTCAGGACCAGCTGCTGGAAGAGCGGTGTGGCATCCGACGGGAGGCCGCTGGACTTCTGGCCGTCCTGGGTGCCAGGCTCACCAGGGTTCTGCCACGAGAAGGAGTCGCAGTCGAACTTGCTCTTCTTGGAAGCCCAGGAGTCGTCTTCCCCGCTGGTGCTGACATATCTGGGGTCGCCCGAGGCCTCCCCCTGGGCCTTCAGGAGCGTGGGAGGGAAAGACGGCGTGTCCTCCAGACCGGTGCACTGGCTGGGTGAGGGCTCCCCAGCAGGGGAGTCGCTGCTGAGCCCGGGGCCCGGCTCGGAACCCTCCCGGGACGGCACTGCAGAGGGCTTGTGGACGACAAACATACTGTTTCCTTTGCTCTTAGGGCAGCCCGACAGGTTTCAGAGCCACTGGAAACTGTGGCTTGATGGCTGGGAACTGGCGGGGACAGTCTGGCCATGGAACAGAGGCAGGCAGGCGGGCAGGGAGCACCCTCGGGCCAGCCCTCCAGGGATGATGGGGGCTGGAGCAGCGGCAGCTCCGGCTCGGCTGGGTCGGGGCCGCTGTTCTCCGCTGCCCGTGAGTGGACGGCTGTGAACACGTCCATGGCAGGCTCCTTCCGTGGGGGCCGGGGCTCCTCGGGAACCTCAGTGCCCAGGGCTCCTGGGGCCGCCGGGGTGCTGGCTGGGCCGCAGGAGGAGGACCCTGACGAGGGCAGGGAGGAACAGGCCGTGATCCTCCCTTCGCCGCTGTCTGAAGGCCCTCCCAGGGCTGGCCCGGGAGAAGGGATCTTCTGGCAGATGATGCTGCTCACGATACAGCGCAGGAGGTCTCGGTTGGACAAGAGGGAGATGGGGGATGGGGCTTCCGGGGGCACCAGGGACCACAGGCTCGCGGGTGCGGGCTGGCAGGCCACCTCGTGCACATGGGGTGAGTTCCCGCAGGGCTCCTCCTCCGGAGGGGCCTCCTTGAGGATGCACAGGCCGTGCTGGACCTCGTAGTGCCGGCGCACGGAGCGGTAGTCGCTGTAGCTCTTGCTGCAGCCCTGCTCAATGCACACAAAGGGCTTGGACTTCTGGTGGGTGAGCGTGTGCCCAGTCCTGGAATCACATGAGGAGAAAGTTAGTGGGTGTCTCGGCGTGGGTCACCCACTGCAGGAGCCCAGGCGTGTCCCCAGGGGGCAGCAGCATCGCAACTCAGAAACTGTGCTCAGACCCTATGAGGAAAGACCCCTGCTACGGCCAAAGCCGTCTGGAAGGGGGAGCTCTTGCCCTCACCCCTAAGCAAACCCCTAATCTGAGATTAAAAAAATCAGTGGGAGCCAAGTCAGAGTTCCCCAAAGTGGGTTCCTAAGGAACACCAGTCTCCAGAGTTGCTCCCTGAGGACTTGGGCTCAGCTGGCAAATAAGTTTGGGAAAAACACTCTTTACTTCTTGGAGGTTCCTAGGAGCAAACTGAAAAGCCACAGAGCAGATAAAGAGATATCTGTTGAACTTTCCATGTCTCTCAAACTTATTTGCCCACAAAACCATGTTTTTAAAATAGACCCTTTTAGCATCCCCGAGAACCAGAGAACCAGAGTTCTGAGAACAAACTTAAGGAAACGCTAACTTGGGGATGATCCTTCCTTGAACAAAGGAGTCTTCGCCTTCCCACAGGAGTCCTCTAGACAGCTACCTGGGAGCCCCACAGCAACAACAACAAAAAGCCAAATGTGCCTATAATTTCTGCAAATATAAACGAATGCAAGTATGTATTATATTTACATCATACTTATACCTGCATTAATATATTATAAATATAAACAAATGGGTAAATCACCCTCTGGGTTCCCAACAATCCTACTCCGGATGGTTCTAATCAATGGAACCAAGTAAATAATGAAACCCTTTCCCAAACGTGGACCCTTGGCCTCCATCTGAGGGAAGCAGCAGAGAGGGCATCCGGAGACCCACTTTCTAGCCCTGACTGTTACCAGCTTGTGACAGGAGTAAATCATTTCCCATCCTTAATGGCGAGAGGGGAGAGGATACAATGAAAGCGGGATTCATCGAAGGCTCAGTAAAGGCTGGGGGAGCTGTAAACATGCAAGGGATCGTCCTCTCCCACTTACGAGTCTCTCAGTTTGAAAGTCTGTCTCTCCTCCCTCGGCAGCAAGAAAAGCTTATCATTTCTAAGACATGAAGAAGAAACGGAATTCTGCTCCTCTTACACTGAGCTTGCTTTTGAAAGTCAAGTTTAAAAAAAATCGAGTTAATAAAAGGTGGAATTAAAAGAGGAAAAAAGAGAGTGAACACTGCATTGCCATGTTCTAGAAACAGGCATTTCAGAACCCCTCACGCCCTGGTGTTATGCCAACATATATTCCTCATGGAGTGCATATCTGTTCTGCTCAGACACCTACCAAGGACTCTGAAACTTTCTCTACACAGTTAGCCCAACTCCCTCCATGACAAAATTGCCTCTGGAGTGTGTTTTGAAAGCACATGGGTCCTGCCTGCAAATCGCAGCGGCGCTCTCCTCACTGCAGTGAATCTGGAGGCTGGGGAGGGCGGGCTGTCCGGGGCAGTGTAGGCCCTGCCCCGACAAATACTGACCGTGGTACGAGCACAGGTCGCACACACCTGGGACACTCGACGGTGGGGGGCGGTGCAGGTGGATGGGATGGGATGCAAAAGAACCAGGAACACGCCCAGCCCCCAGCAGCCCCCTGAACAGATGTCCCGACCAGACTCCTGCATACAGGTGGTCCTGACGCTTAAAGGCCTTGCTGCAGATTTTGCACACGTGTCTCCTCTCCTGGCTGTGGGTCAGGTAGTGCTTGCTGAGAAGACTGGCGCTGCTGAACACCTTCCCGCAGAGGCTGCAGTCCAGGAGTGGGTTCTGAGGGGACCTGTGCTGCCGCTTTCCTTTCCTTGTGCTCCCAGACGTGGCCCTGCCTCCTTCATTAGCCTCTTTGGGCACCTTGAGCACGCCTAGCCCCAGGTCTAGACAGAGGGAGAAAGCACAGGTTATGACATCCGGGGACATCGGAGCCCGGGAGGAAGCACTCTACCACCCTCGGACCAACTTCAGCAGCTGAGTCCAACTCAGGGAGTTGGCCGAGAACCCCAACTTCAGCAGCTTCACTTGCAGAGAAGACCAGGCTTAGCACCAGGTGAGGGGGAGAAGGGACCCTGGTCAGGCCACACCTCCAGGGCGGCACCCAATCTTGAAGCCACACTTGGGGGGTAAGGGAGGGGACAGCAACAGTCTGAGAGCTTCCAGGACAGAGTGACTCGACAGGCAGGACTTCATGACGGTAACAGCAACAGCACACTTGCAAGTGCAATCCAGAAATGCACAATGCAAAATCTTAGAAAAGTTTAAGTCCTTTCTCCCAGCCAATTCCACTCTGGTTTTTTAATTAAGGAAATTAAGGCAGATCTGTACAAATTAACGGAGATCTTGCAGTGAACTGCAAGCGAGTTAACTGCAGCATTGTTTTTCCTGGTGAAATGTGAGAAACCACCTAATAACTGACACGAGGGAAGGTGGGTGACTGCACTCTGGTCTCAGTGGTCTATGGCTCAGGCATTTAAGATACAACTGTAGGAAAATATCTGATGACGTGAAAGGATGTTCATGCTGTACCACTAAGTGCTGTGCCACTAACAAGAGGATTGCTGAAAAACGGAATGATCTAGTCTTTAGAAGGGACAAATAAATTTGAATACAAACAAACAGAATGGGATTCATTGGTAGCATCATGGATCAACTTAATTTTCCTTTTCCTGTATATCTGAATTTTCCATGTTTATGTACTTCTTGGGTAAATGATAAAAGGTATTTCCACGAATCACCTCATCAGAGGAACAGGTGAAGAGGCTGGGAATGTCCATGTGGGAGAGGGAGATGTCTTCAAGTAGCTGAAGGGCCAGGATGTGGAGGAGGGAGCACACTGCTTCTGTCTTGCTACAAGGGGCAGAGCTAGATTTGATGAATAAAAGGTAAAGAGAGGGACTTCCCTGGTGGCGCAGTGATTAAGAATCCGCCTGCCAATGCAAGGGACATGGGGTCGAGCCCTGGTCCAGGAAGATCCCACATGCTGCGGAGCAGCAAAGCCCGTGCGCCACAACTACTGAGCCTGCGCTCTAGAGCCCACGAGCCACAACTACTGAAGCCCACGCGCCCAGAGCCCGTGCTCCGCAACAAGAGAAGACACCGCAATGACAAGCCCGTGAACCGCAACGAAAAGTAGCCCCCGCTTGCTGCAACTAGGGAAAGCCCACATGCAGCAACGAAGACCCAATGCAGCCAAAAATAAATAAATAAATTTATATTAAAAAGATGTGTAAAAAAAAGTATAGGGAAGCTGATTTTAAATCACTAGAGACGTAAGGACAGTGGATACAAGACCTAAGAACTCTGCAGGCTTGCTGCTGTGTTCCTAGCTCCTGGGATTCCCATTCCTGTACTCGTAGGCACACAGTAACTGTTGGATGGATGAATCATGGAAGAGTTTTCTACCCCTTAAGATGGATTAGACTGCCTCACGTGATAGCAAGTTTAAAAACTGCCCTTCATCTAGGATGCAGCAGAGGCTGGACCCAAGAATCCAACAGGTCAGGGCGTGCATACTGCACTAAAGGACCCCAAATGCTAATTCTCTGTGGCTGAGATGTAGCTTGAGAGACACAGCAGAAAGGAACCTCGACTCTCATCCCAACTCTGTCTCTGGCCATTTGTCACTTAACCTGTCTGGTCTACATCTTCTTCATACGAAAAGCTGCTGTGTTGAGTGGTCGAATGATTCTAACAGTTTAAATGAGGGAAAATAGGACTCCCATGTGGGAAAGTCCTTGCCTTGATAACTTACTTTTAAAATGTTCATTAGAGGACTTCCCTGGTGGCACAGTGGATAAGACTCCACGCTCCCAATGCAGGGGGCCCGGGTTCGATCCCTGGCCAGGGAACTAGATCCCATATGCATGTGGCAACTAAGAGTTCGCATACCACAACTAGGGAGCCCGCCTGCCACAACTAACACCTGGTGCAACCAAATAAATAAATAATAATAATTTTTTTTAAAAAAGATGAGTATTTAAAATAAATAAATAAAAATCAAATCAAATCAAATCAAATGCTCATTAGGACCTCCCTGGTGGCACAGTGGTTAAGAATCCGCCTGCCAATGCAGGGGACACGGGTTCGAGCCCTGGTCCGGGAAGATCCCACATGCCGCGGAGCAACTAAGCCCCTGCGCCACAACTACTGAGCCTGCACTCTACAGCCCGCAAGCCACAACTACTGAGCCCACGTGCCACAATTACTGAAGCCCGTGCACCTAGAGCCCGTGCTCTGCAACGAGAAGCCACCGCGGTGAAGAGCCCGTACACCGCAAAGAAGAGTAGCCCCCGCTCGCCACAAATAGAGAAAGCCCGCGTGCAGCAACGAAGACCCAACGCAGCCTAAATAAACAAACAGGTTTTCTCTAAAAATAAATAAATAAATTAAATGCTTATGAAAGCAACTGTTAAACTAGAGAACAAAATGTGGTTTCCAAAAAATTGGCAGGGACACTGAAAAACAGGCACACTGAGTCACTGGCCCGGGAAGCCACTTGCTCTTCCCAGAAAGCATGTGCACAAGCTCTAAAACTGTGTGTGTTCTCCGACCAGCAAGCCTACAGGGAGGAATATGTGCGAAGAACTCATCCAAGAGAAAAGTCAATGGAAAAGTTATTCACAGATCCACTCTAACAGTCTATCAGGCAAGAATATGGTCCGACAATACAATGGAATAACCATTACAATGACAACCGAATAGTCTACCTTCATATAAGAAAGCAGACTCACTAAGTTTTAGAAACTTCAAATGAATTAGACACTTAATACATCTCTGCAAAACCATGTGTACCCTAGTGGCCTCACCTACGTTTTTTAAAAATCCACGTGTGGGAGCCATGGTGGGGATTTTAATTGTTATTACTTTTCTTTATTTTCTAACTTTTCTATATAAATATATATCACTTTCTAATTAAAATATATAAGCATATCCATTTCTATGAATCTGAATTTAAGTTAGAGAAGTGTAAAGAGTTAAAATTTAACGTTCAGTGGATGTTTTTTAACAAGGTAACCAAAAAAAAAAAATCCTCAAGTTTAAAACAAATTAGGAAAAATTGAACTAGATTAATGCTTTGTAACATTCACTGGGGGGCACAGACCCATATGAAAATCTGGTGAAATATCACAGTTTCTCTGCCCAGCAAAACGCACACGTACTCACCCTAGCAGCATTTTTAGGTAATTTCTGTGGTTCAGGTTGAGAACCTGAATTACTGTAACCAGGCCTGGCCCAGCACCTGCAATACCAAGGATGGCCTTGGTTTCTAGGATTTCACATTTAGCCATGGTTCCAACACGGGGACAAGGCTAATGGCTTGTCTACATTGTGTGGAGTGCGGGCCTCGGCAGTCTTTCATTCTAGCGAGTATGCAGGACAGTTCTTGAGCTGCTGATCCCAATTAACATTGACATTTGTTCTGCAGGGCTGTTCCGGATGTGGCCTTCCATGCGTGTGGTGTGATTATAAATACGAAGGAGCTCTAAGCAACTTACCCAAGAACCCATGAAGTGGGTTAAAAACAAAAATCAAATTTATCCTATGGCGGAAGTCTGAAGGTAAACCAAAAGGTGATGTAACCAACGTCTCTGACTGTTCCACTAGTTCTCCCTTTGCTCCTCCGCTGCGGAAGAGAAAGACTTAGAACTGCATCAATGGACTGTGGGAAGGTATTCTAACAGTAGTGGTAAAAATCTCTACCATCTGTCCAGTGCTTCCCAGCCTGCAAAGCGCTTTTACTTTCATTTCTTCTTTTGCTTCTTACCGCTGGCACTCTGGGGGGAAAGCAGAGTGGGTATTATTGTAAGGCAGCCTGAGATTCCGGATCTGCATACTCCACCAGCGGCTTCATGGAGTCACTGTCCTTCCCTGAATACACGGACAGGGCATCCAAGTTGTCCTCCAGCATCTCGCTGGGCGCGTCAGGCATCAGGAGGCTGGGCTCCAGGTCCAAGTGGCTCAGGCCATCGTACAGCAGGTCTCGTGAGCCAGGCCCCAGATCCCGGTTGAGGGTGTCGCTGCATTTGAGCGCCTGGCTCTCGGGAAACGAAGGGAGGTGCATCTCGGATGGAAGGGTGCCCTTGTCCCCCAGGCTGCACTGGTCCATGGCTCTCCACTACCAGGTCTCAGCCAACAGCTACTCTCTAGACAAGCAAGGCTGTGTAAGGAGTCAGGGAGGAGAGAGCTCTTGGTGGTGTTTATTTCCTGAGAATGAACGAGGAGGAATCACAATTATGAGATGGCAACACACATGGTGGATAGAGCGTGGACTTGGAATTCAAACAGACCTGTATGGGGGTTTGTTCTCGGCCACTTAACAGCCACATGACCTTGGGCAAGTCACTTAAGGTCCATGAGCCCTAGTTTCCTCATCTGTAAACTGAGCGTAAGAGTACCTCCATCATAAGAGTGTTGTAAGGAAAAAGCAACCGAAATGTCCATCAACAGATGAATGGATAAAGATGTGGTACATATATACAATGCAATATTACTCAGCAATAAAAGAGAACAAACTAATGCCATCTGCAGCAACATGGATGGACCTAGAGATTGTCATACTGAGTGAAGTAAGTCAGACACAGAAAGACAAATATCATATGATATCACTTATATGTGGAATCTAAAAAAAGGGGGATACAAATGAACTTATTTATAAAACGGAAGTAGAGTCATGGATGTAGAAAACAAATTTATGTTTACCAGGGGATGGTGGGGGGAAGGGATAAATTGTGAGATTGGGATTGACATACACACTACTATATATAAAACAGATAACTAATAAGAACCTACTGTATAGTACAGGTAACTCTACTCAATACTCTGTAATGGCCTCTATGGGAAACGAATCTCAAAAAAGAGTTGATATATGTATATGTATAACTGATTCACTTTGCTGTACACCTAAAACTAACACAACATTGTAAATCAACTATACCCCTACAAAAATTTTTAAAATAGAAGAAGAAGAAGAAAAAAGATTGTTGTAAGGAATAAATGAAAGGATTTTGGCAACATGGTGGACTAAACTGACCTCTTTCTCCAACTATAAACACATAGAGATATGAGAAAAGACCATTTTTAATACAGAGTCAAGCTCAAGAGACAGGTAAGACCCCAAGTGCCAGCAACAATGAGGAAACTCAAAGCCACAGGTGCGAGCACAAGTTGGCCCAAGGGGAAAGTCAGACTCCAATACAGGGCCTGGAACTGTCATCCAATACGGTGGCCACCAGTCACATGTGGTGATGACACACTTGAAATGTGGCCCCGAATTGAGACCTGCTGTGAGTGTCAAATACACTGGATTTGGAAGACTTAGTACCCCAAATAATTCATTTTCATATTGATTACATGTTGAAATGAGAATATTTCGGATCTACTGGCTTAAATGTAATATGTTATTAAAATTAATTTCATCTACCTCTTTATTTTTTTTTTTTTTTTTTTTTTTGCGGTATGCGGGCCTCTCACTGTTGTGGCCTCCCCCGTTGCGGAGCACAGGCTCCGGATGCGCAGGCCCAGCGGCCATGGCTCACGGGCCCAGCCGCTCCGCGGCATATGGGATCCTCCCAGACCGGGGCACGAACCCGTATCCCCTGCATCGGCAGGCGGACTCTCAACCACTGCGCCACCAGGGAGGCCCTACCTCTTTATTTTTTAATGTGGCTATCTGCAAATTTTAAATTATATACATGGCTCATATTATATTTCTCTTAAAGGGCACTACCCTGGAGGCTGGGACCTGAGGTTGTAACAAACACATGGAAAAGGAAACAGGGACTTGAGTTCACAGGCAAGGGAGACCTGGGACCCTGGAAGAGCCAAGCCATCCACAGGAAAACTAAATAAATGAAAGAAAAACACCGCACACAAGCCTTGAAAAGCATCACAAGAACTAGTTCAAAACAGGACGAGAGACAACAAAACCTAGCAGAGAAAAGAAGAAGACACAAGGGGCAAGGACATTTTTTAAAAGAAACAAATGAAACTTCTAGAAATGAAAGACTTTTAAATTTAAAACTCACTGGGAGGGTTAAACAGCAGATAAACAGTGCTGAAGAGACAAATAACGAACGGGCAGAGCAATCTGAAGATAATTCTCCCCCAGAATTCAGTGCAGAAAGAGAAACAAATGGAAAATACAAATGAAGAAGCAAATGCAAAAGCCCAACATATGCCTAAACGGGGTCCTAAAAGGGAAGAGGAGAGGATGGAGAAGACATGGTACCTCAGGATGGCGGAGGGATTTCCAGAACTGCGGAAACACAGGGCTCCAGACTTAAAGATATGATTCTTGAAGGTATATGGTTAATCATGAACAAGCACTGCAAGGCCAGAGCAGGACAAAAAAAAAAATGAATTCACTCCTCGACACACAAGCAGAACTGCAGAACCCTAAAGACCAAGAGAAAACCCTAAAGACTACCAGGAAGACCAGGCAGAGCATTTACAACTTCTCAACAGAAACGAGGCTAGAAGACAAGGACTACCACCACCTGCAGACTGAGGAAAGGCAGGAGTCAGCGCAGAACTCAATGCACAGGAAAACCAGTATTCAAGAGTCTACACAGACTTTTCCAGACAAGGCATAAGACTGTACCTTGTAGACTTTGGCTCAAACACTACCACAGGTTTTGAATCATTTAGTAAAAACAAAAAGAAAGATGAAGATTAACTTCATACTTTAAGTATTCACACTCAAAGAATCTAACCGTAACCGCCAGACAAAAGGAATAAACTATGTAACATGTAAACTAGTAGAATTGATCCTAAAAAGAAAAAGGGAGAAAAGAGTCAAAATATTAAAATCAGAAATTAAAGAAGGGACATCACTCATGATCTTACAAAATTAAAAGGATTGTAAAGGAATACTATAAACAACTGCATGCCAACAAATTAGGCAACTCAGAGAAAAACGGACAGATTTCTAGAAAGATAGAAATTACCAAAACTGACTCGAGGAAACAGACTATCTGAAAAGACCTATAAGGGTAAAAAGCTTGAATTACTAATTGAAAAACTTCCCACCCATGCCAGCCTAGAAACAGTGAAAACAATCTACCTTGTCTGAACTGTGGAAAATAGTAAGGTTTACAGCAACCAAGCAAACACTTATCAAGAGAAAGGTGAATGAACCACCCCCGCTTCCCCACTCTCCAGCTCAGCAGTGATTCTGAAGACAGCACCCCCCTTCTCTTGTGGGTTCCTGGTGTGGGAGGCAGCAGACAGGACCTTGTTCTCAAAGAACTGAGGCTGTCTGTCCTGACCTGTCAAATAGCTGCTGAAGGTCTAATGAAAAGGTGTTGCCTTTGGGAGTTGCCTTCTGAGTTGTGTCTAACTCAGAATTTGCTCAGAGCAGAGAGTGGCCATGGGGAAGGCATTTGTCAAAAACATTCAAGGCAGTCAACCAGTCACTGCAGCCTGGGGCAAAGGATATTAACTGAGGCCGACAACAGACAGCACTGAAAGCCAGGGAGAAAAGCTGGAGAGTGAGATGCTTTGGGGAACAAGGGCTCTGAAAGGGCTCCACACTGGCAGTTTCTTACAAAGCTAAACATAAACAGGGCCTTACCATACCATCCAGCCATCGCACTTCTAGGTATCCACCCCAATAAGCTGAAAACTTATGTCCATACAAATGTTTATAGCAGCTTTATTCATAACTGCCAAAAACTGGAAGCAACCAAGATGTCTCTCAACAGAAGAATGGATAAACGAACTGCGGTACATCATATAATGGGATATTATCCAGCAATAAAAAGCAAAGAGCTATTGGACTTCCCTGGTGGCGCAGTGGTTAGGAGTCCGCCTGCCGCTGCAGGGGACACGGGTTCGATCCCTGGTCCGGGAAGATCTCACACGTCGCGGAGCAACTAAGCCCGTGCGCCACAACTACTGAGCCCACGTGCCACAACTACTGAAGCCCGCGTGCCTGGAGCCCACGCTCCGCAACAAGAGAAGCCACCGCAATGAGAAGCCCGTGCACCGCAATGAAGAGTAGCCCCCGCTCGCCGCAACTAGAGAAGGCCTGCGCACAGCAATGAAGACCCGATGTAAGCTGTAAGCTGCCTGCTGAATGTTGAAGGCCTGTCCCAACACTCACCCAGAGGTCAACTGCAGAGACTGTGAGTTGTCTGATGTGGGGTTTGTTTGTTTTGCTTTGAACATTTAAGGAAATCTCTGTCAAATGTCTCTTTGGACACTTAAGGAAATCTCTGTCAAATCTCAGAAGAGAGACTTCACTGACCACGCGTGACAAAAAATACAGTCTTTCTAAAAAAAGCCTAGAGAAGTCACTAAACGAACAAACAATTAGAACCCACACTGGACAACAGCAAAGCCTGGGGTGGAGGTGCGGGGGAGAATCTGATTCCCAGAGGTACCATATTATAATATTCAAAACGTCCAGTTTTTCAACAAAAAGTTATGACGTATGCAAAGTATGGAGAGGGCCATCCATTTCACATAAATGGCATCAAACAATATGCAGCCTTTTCTGTCTGGCTGCTTTCCCTAAGCATAGCATTTTCGAGTTTGATCCCCCCCTTGGGGCACATATCATCACTTTATTCCCTTTTATGGATGAACACTATTCCACTGTGTGGATAGAACACATTTTCTTCATCCATTCATCTGCTGATGAGTATTCGGGTTGTTTCCATTCTGGGCTATCACGCGTAATTCTGTCCATAGCGAGACATTTAATAAACGCTTGACGACTCACTGATAAATCGAGTGGATCCTAGAATAACTGGAGTTTGGGCTAGTTTCCTAGGCCATAGGTTTCGACTGTTTTTAAACCTTTCATGTTGCAATGGAATAGACTAGCTGCAAGTGTAACGTCTGAGTGTCACATTATGTGTCCACCTGTGTGTCTGTGTTAAGTAGCCTACTGAGGGGGCTCAAATTAAAGTTCAGTGCAGGTCTGAAATCCTGTACCAGAACTCCGGGACCCAAGTGAGTTTCAGAATTCACAATCTGAGGGATTCAGAAAGGTAAATCAATGCATACGCCACACTGTAAGTAACCGCCAGTGGGTCCAGGGCAGCACCTGGTGACCAAGTCATTCTTTCTGCATTGAAACCCTGACAGCTCAGAGTAAACAGAATAAATAAAGACAGGAACGAGCAATATGTGAGTTCAGGTGTGGCCACAAAGAGGTCTGAGCCACCTCAGCATTTTCAGAGCTTCTGGGAATTCTAAATTGCAGACAAGGGAATGTGGATGACAGAAGTTTATATTTTAAGGCAAAGTGAATTTCTCTGCCAATTCCAAAGTTTCTTCTACAGTGCTGCTCTAAAGTGTTCCCAGCACTCCAAGGGGAAAAGAGCCCATCTCCTTCACCTCCCGACTATAAAAACAAGCAAATAATATAAAACATAAAGCATTACTTAAAAGGAACATAAAGCAACGTCTTCTAAAGTAAAGCTGTAAGCGTTTTCTCCTGGTCAGGCAGCACACCAAGTGCTCTTCGGGCCTTAATTCACTCACCCCTCGCAACGACCCCGAGGTCGGTTCTATCATTACTCCCACTTTGCAGAGAAGAAAAGGGACTCTGAGAGGGTAAATCATTTGTCCACAGCCACACAACTAACAGGTAGTTGAACCAGATCTTAAACCCAGATTATTATTTTTTTTGTACATATTTTTTTTTGCGGTACGCGGGCCTCTCACTGTTGTGGCCTCTCCCGTTGCGGAGCACAGGCTCTGGACGCACAGGCTCAGCGGCCATGGCTCACGGGCCCAGCCACTCCATGGCATGTGGGATCTTCCCGGACCGGGGCACGAACCCGTGTCCCCTGCATCGGCAGGCGGACGCTCAACCACTGCGCCACCAGGGAAGCCCAAACCCAGGTATCTTGACTTTAGAGCTTGTGTTCTTACCCGCTGCACAATACTGACTCCCTATAAATTAATCTGTAGACCGCACTGCACCAATTACACTAGAAAACACAAAAGGTGCCAGTGGGGGCGGGGTGGAAGACAGGATTATGTCTCGGGATTTCCCCAATGCCGAAATCGCCTTCCTTCCAACATACTCCTACAGTCCATAGAACAAACTGGTCCGGTTACAACCTCAGGCAGGCACGCCAGAAGTCCAAAGGCTGGGCTTTGACATTTACATCCTTTTCCAGAGAGTAAAACAACACCCCCCCCGCCCCCCCGCTCAACCAGTACTGAACTTGCTCTTGTTCTGTCAACAGATACATTCAATTCAACAAGTTTTAGCACCTTCTATGCACAGAGCTCCCCGCTACTCCCTGTAGGGCAGGGTTTCTGGTCCCCGGGAGACATTCCCAAGCGTCCAACTACTCTTTACAAGAATTTTGTAATTTTGTGCTTTCGTTTTGAGAACAATCTAAACAAGAAAATCTGTAGATCTGGATTACTGGATTACCACTTTGTAACCCAGTAATACGACCATTTGGTTTCAATGCCCGGGCTTTGTTTGTGATTGCACTAATGCCACTGACGCTGACTAGGACTACTTTAATTGCCGCAGGCTAATGAGAAGGGGACAGAGGTGGACTGAGCTCATGATAATGCTTTTGGGCTCAACTAAAGCCAGTGGACATCATGGTACAAGTGGAGGTTTTGCTGCAGTTCAAACTGAAAAAGGGATGGGAGATCTGAGATACCACAGGGCCTGTTAAACCCAAAAGGGCCCGGTGTGGCAGTCTGCAAAGTATTTGTTTCAAGGAAGCCGTTAAATTCCAGCAAAATAGCAGCCCTCTCATTAAATTAATGTTTGTAATTTGAGTTACATTAGTTTGGTTGCTTTGTTTCTATTTGATTGGCAAATTGACTGGCTTTATGGTGGCATGAGAGCTGTAAGCTTTAGGAACTTGTGCCTCATTCTAGCATCATTTAGGCCTTGTTTAATTGTTTAAAAAACAGTTTAAGTCAACACTGAGGATCCAAAGAAATTTTTTTTTTCTTTTGAAAAAGGCCTATCGGGGCTTCCCTGGTGGCACAGTGGTTGACAGTCTGCCTGCCGAGGCAGGGGACACGGGTTCGTGCCCCAGTCCGGGAGGATCCCACATGCCACGGAGCGGCTGGGCACATGAGCCATGGCCACTGAGCCTGTGCGTCCCGACCCTGTGCTCCACAACGGAAGAGGCCACAGCGGTGAGAGGCCTGCGTACTACAAAATAATAAAATAAAATAAATAAAAATAAAAATAATAAAAAGGCCTATCATTCCACGACTGGTGGGGTAGGAGGAGAAAGAGATTCTCCTGTGAAATGCTACAACCTCGTGGGAAAGTAACCCACCATAGATTCTAGACCGCAGCCATAAATCCAAAATTAGGTAAATAATATTTACTGAGGCCTTGTTTGGAGGGAAGGGAGAGAACAATTTCAATATCTACCTGTTCTATAAAAATGTTTTACTCAGCCTGCAGTAAATTTCAATATTTTTCAATTAGTTACCAAGTTGAAAAATCTGTCAGAGTTTCTTTGGACAGAGTGTCACCGTCCAAAAGAACTTTCTGAGCTGCTGGAAATGTTCTAAATCTGCATTGTCCAATGACAGCCACTCAGCACGTGCAGTTAATGAGCAGCTAGAAATGCAGCTAGTGCAACTGACAAGAACTGACTAAGTTCTTTATTTTATTGAATTTTAATTAAGTTAGCTACAAATGGCTTGTGGCTACCACCTGGGACACTGCATTGAAAATAAGGTTATCCAAATTCTATTTAAAAACCTGGGGAAAAATATCTGATGCTCTGTCAACACTGAGTCCACAAAGCAACAACTGGCTGGAGCTGAGAAGCCACAGCTGCCTTTAGACACAGCATGCACTCTCCAGTTTGCCACAGTCCTCACCACTCCCTAACCTCTCACACCTGGCCATAACGCTCATCTATATGCCCTGCCCAGCCCCTCGAGACATCTGAATTTATGACACGGATTTGTGCCGTTGCCCTTGACCACCTTCTCTTCACTCGGCTTTACCAAATGAAACGCTTCCAAATAAGACCGAAACGCCCCCTCTACTGCAGAGAATACTCCCAACATAACTAAGTCTGAGATTATTTCCCCCTCCTCTGAACTCTGATAAGCACTTGTCTGAAAATCCATGTAACACTCATCCTGAATGGCTTCAAATTTTAATTATCTTTCAGGTTCTTCTATTTTCCCCCGGACTATAAGCTCTAGGATGACTTTGACTCTACCTTATGTGTCTATACTTCTTATAGCATCTTGCTGGTCACAGCACTCTGATCAAAGAAGGCTCTCAGCATCCCTTTCCTTATGAGTGACAGGATTCCATTGGGCCACCTCTCTTCCTCTTTGAGCAGCCCTAACCTGTTGGTGTGTCAGCTTTGCCACCTCCCCCTCCCCACCAAGAGCCACCTTCTCTTCCTCTCTGTGCATCAGTGTTACCAGGGAGACAGTGATCATGTCTCAGTAACATCAGGTTGTTGGGAGCTGGGAGGTAGGAGAGACTTGCAGCTTTTACCCCGCCGATGCCAATTCTTTCCTTATTTTCCCACTCCAAACATTGTTGTAAACTACAGGCTTCTTTTGTTTAACCTACACAGTGTTTTTAAAAATTGGATCAAAAAAAAAAAAAAAGAAAAGAAAAAAAAACTGGATAAGATTGCCTGAATACCCCCAAAATAAAAAATAAATAAAAATTGGATCAGCCACCAACATTTTTTTTAATGGGGAGATTACACTTAGAGATATGACTTTCTGGCTTCTCTTGAAAATGATTAGATTTGATATTCCCGGATAGGTAATAATAGGATAGAGTGAGGGACAACGGCCATCTCTGGATGGGGCAATGGCCTCCAGGTCCCACAGTCCCCACTTACCTTCCGGCCTGGCCCCCATAATAACCACCATCATAAGACTAAGAATAGCAGCAAACATTTACCAAAGCGTTATCATGTTTCAAGCATCACTGCAATCACTTATATATCACTTCATTTAATTCCCACAACATCCCTTTGAGGCATAAACTGTATTATTGACCCTATTTTATGGATGAGGTGAATAAAGTCCACACAAGTTAAGTAACTTGTCCCAAATCAAGCTTAGCATTCAACCCTGGGAAGTCTGACTTCAAAGCCCTCACCCTTAACCACTCACTCTGCTGTGATTCCACGCTTGACGCTGGGATTCCTGCCCTATACTCTGCACTTACATTCTTCAGTTGAACAACCAAGGAAAACTCCTTCTCTAGCCATGGAACCAATATATAATTTTAACCGTAAGTTTCACTCATTTCCTCTGATCGCTCATTTAAAAAGCAGATATAAAGCTTATGCTGGAAAACAGAACGACATAGAGGAATCAGAAGGCTATGACTGCACTTGCCAGAGAGACTTCTTACATAGAATTAACTAAACGAGGAAAAGAGACATCAAAGTTTCTCACTCCACAAGCTCTTCCTACCAGAAAATGCAGACAATCGTTAAAATCTAGAATAGACATTTTCGTAGTGAGGACAATGAGAGGACCCCCGGGGTCCTCGAGAGTCTTTCACGGAGTCTCTGAGGTCAAAATTATTTTCATAACAATATTTAGATGTTATCTGCCCTTCCCATTCAGTGAAACTTTCCAGGGGCTACAGGACTTATCTCAAAAGGCTGAATGCAGAAGCAGATATAAGACTCCAGATCACTCTAAAAATGTAAAACGGGACTTCCCTGGTGGCACAGTGGTTAAGAATCCGCCTAACAATGCAGGGGACACAGGTTCGAGCCCTGGTACGGGAAGATCTCACATGCTGCAGAGCAACTAAACCCGTGAACCACAACTACTGAAGTCCATGTGCCTAGAGCCCGTGCTCTGCAACAAGAGAAGCCACTGCAATGAAGAGCAGCCCCCGCTCACCATAACTAGAGAAAAGCCTGCGCACAGCAACAAAGACCGAACGCAGCACCCCCCAAAACGATGCCACTATTCTTGCTAAATTTTTTATCTTCTGAAATATAGTTTTTTAATTAAAATGTCAATTATGTTAATATATAATGGGTTTACTATTGCTATTTTTAAATGAATTAATTTTTAAAAATTTATGTTTAAACTTTTAATACAGCAAATATCAGCAGATACAGTTCACATGCACAAAAATACCCTGAGGTCTTCAATAATTTTTAAGTGTAAAGGGGTCCTCAGATAAAAAAGTCTGAGAACTGCTGCTCTGAAGAGAAAAAGTCCAGCACGGACGCATGGGCCCAACTAGGTGTGTATATGTGTCTAACCTAAACCCAAAATTCCAAACTGGTGGCCAGTAACGTGTTTTGCAAGCTCCCACACCTTGGTGTGGCCTTTAATAAGGTCTTTAAATACTTATATTTAAATACTTTAATAATTTAAAATTTAATAATTTTAATAAATATATTAAATATTTAAATAAAGGTCTTTAAATACTTATTAAATTGGTTGTCAACATTTAAAGATCAAAAAGCTTCACATAAAGACAGTGTTCTGGTTTCTTCTGGAAAAAAAAAAAAAGAAAGTAAAAGTTCTGGCAACACTGCCCCGACACTTCCACTTGGCCATTTCCACTGGCTGGCATCGCTTAGATGGGGAACACAATCTTAGGTTTGCCAGTCTGGGCCTTTACCTGCCCATCCCCTGCAGGTATCTAAGTTGCTGAGCTAGAGGGGAAAAAAGGGTTTCTTTGCAATAAATGATAAAACATACACCAATCGAATAAATGTCTGCATTCCTACAGAGCAGTCAACATGTACGAGAAATAACCCTTTCCCTCATCTGACCTCCCAAAGCAGCAACTTCTAATGGTTTCACCATTGGTACAGAGACCCTTGCATTGATGAGAAACCCTTCTGCGAAAGAAAGGAATCCATCTGACAAAGTGGATGTCCTCAGACAAATGCAAAGGGAGGAAACTCACCAGGAGAAGTGCGAGTGAATGAAAGAACCTCGAGGGAACAGGAGGGCCCAGTTTAGGTCGCACAGTGAAGGGGGTTCAGGTGACAGACCATTAGATATTTCCTCCTGGAATGCTGGATAATCAATTCGGGACACTCATCCAACTTCTTTTGCCCTGAAAGCAGGTGGTGGAAAGGCAGGGGCAATCAGAACTTGGGTCGCCAAAGCAAGGGCACAGGTGTAAAACTGGGGGAGATTGGCAATTTGGGGAAGAAAGAAGAAAGCAATACTGAACCGGGGAGATCTAGGTAGGAAAAGGGATTTTGTCGTTAGAGGAGTTATCTTCTTTCTTTCCGTATTTTTCCTCTCTTGGGAAGGAACCTGGAGAGCTTTGCTGGGAGAAGCCTAATAGGGGTGGAACTGGTGAGGAAAAGGGGTTTTCGATGGAGAGTTGGGGAAGGCGGTTGGAAAAATAAGTATTAGACGAGAGAGAAAATGGAAGGACTGAGCTGGTTGGTTATCAGTGGAAAGATCTTCCAAACAGGGGGACTCTTGGTGGGAAGAAAGAATTTTTGCTGGAAAGTGATCCTCAATGCAGGAGAAATCTGGGAAAGAAAAAATAATTTCTTTGCTAGAGGAAGCTCCTAAAAAGGAGCGGGAGGGGCGTAATCAAGGAGTCTGGGAGGGCTCTTTGGTTTTGCTGGAAGATCCTAAAAGGAAACAAATCTGCGTCCCCTAAAGGGAGGGGGTCTCTTCAGAAGGAAAGGAGATTTTAGCACCAGGGGCCTAGAAAGCAGAGGGCGAATGCAAGGCCAAGATGCAGAAAGTGCGGAGGTCGGGTAGGGCCCGCGGCGCGAGCTGGGGAGCTGTGAGGGGGCAGTTGGGGCCTCGGGGGCGGGGCGGGATAGGAAAGAAAAGTCGGCCCGGGCCTCTAAGGAGAGTCTTCTCCAAGGGGGAAGGGGCTGCGGGGATGCAGAAGGTGCGTGACGCGGTGCGAGGGGCACCCGCCGCGCCTGCTGCGCCCCTCGAAAGGGAGATTGGGCCCCCCTGAAGAAGAAATATAAACGAATTCGATTTTAAAAGGGGGGAGGGGTTGAAGAATGAGGAAGGGGTGGGAAAGGACGGGGTAGGGAGGAAGGGGAGGGGGGGCAGGGGCAGCAGCAACCGGGTTTTACCCGACCCTGGGGTCTCGCGCGCCGGGCCTCGTGCCTTGCGGGCCTGCCGGCAGCCGCCGCCTCCCCTTCGCCGCCCGCCGGCCGGCCGGCCGGCCGGGCGCGCACGCGCAGCCGGGCCCGCTCCTGGGGCTGCCCGCTCACCCGCAGCGCAGGCGCGCGTGCGTGGCCGCTAGCCGCCTCGCGGCGCCCGAGCTTCCGGCGCGTGCCGGCCGTCCGCGCATGCTCTGAGGCTATTAGGCCGGCGCCGAGGGGCGGGGCCCAGCGGGGGGCGGGTCTTGGCGTGGTCAGGTGACCAGTGGCGGGCGGGAAAGGAGGCGGTTGGTCGCCATTTTGGAAGGAGGGCGGTTGAAGGCGGGAGAGTGTGAAGGGGCAGCGGGAAAGGAGCTGCGTGGGGAGGGGCCGGCCCCCCACGACCCACACACCGAGGCAAAGAGTCGGGCAGCTCCAGCCATTGTTCCTTGAGAGCGTCGTTCGGACGCAGCATGGGGAGCTGCGGCTCCCCGCGGGCCGCTCTGAGCTGCAGCCTCCCGCGATGCAGGGGAGGGGGTTGAGAGTAGGGGCCGCCCTCGCATTGTCGTGGGGCCGAGCGAGGCAGTCCCCCGTGCTCCCGAGGGGCCACCGAGGCCTTCCTGGCAGTGGGTTGGGAAGATGTGGGGCTGCAGAAGCACAAAGCGGGACGCGATCTGCTCCGCCTTTCTTTAAGCAAACCCTCCCTGAGCCACCTGTGGGTCCGGCTATGTCCTGAGCTGTGCTGCCGGACAGAAGGAAACCGGGAAGAGCAATGGCCCGGGGTGGAAGGTGGGGGCGTGCTGATCGGCCAAGAAGTCTGAACCGTGGAACGACTTCGAAGGGGAATTCATTCCTTAGAAATTGCGCACTGAAAACCTATGGAGACAGCAGATTTGTGGTTGCCTGGGGGCGGGAATGGGTATCGACTAGTAAACAAACTCGAGGGGATCTGATTGGGGTGATGGACCTATTCTGAAAGTGGGTTGTAGCAATGGCCGCACAACGTGGTGACTTTACTAAAAATCCTTGTATTTTACACTTCAAATGGGTGACTTTCATGTAACTTCTATCCCAATAAAGTTTTGATGTTTGAAAAAATTGATCCCTGGGGTAGGTAGAGCAGAGAGGAGAGGAAAAGGACTGGCATTCCACTTTTGGATTCCTTCATTCAACAAATATTGTTTATGGAGTTTCCGTTTTGTTCTGAAATACCGCAGTATATGAGTCAAACATCCCTGCTCTGGTTTATGTTCTAGAGCAACGCTGTCTGGTAGAGATAGAATACAAGCCCCAAGTGCCAGTCACAAAGTTTTACATTTCCTGGTAGGCATATTTTTTAAAGGTTAAAAAAAAGTGAAATTAACTTTAATAATACAATTTAACCCTAAATGTTATTTCAACAGGTAATCAATACAAAAATTTTTAATGAGATAATTTACTTTGGGGGAGACTTTACAATCTGGTGTATATTTTACATTTACAGGACATCTCAGTTCAGACCAGCCACATTTCAAAGGCTCCATAGCCCAATGCGGCTAACGGCTTTGGTACTGAAGAGCAAGCATACCTTTAGTGGGGGACAGGCAAATACATTTAGAATGCAATGTGGTTATCCTTTTTGAAAAATGTAAGGAAAGAAGGTAGAGACTGTCCGAGGATTCTATTTTATATAGGTCAATAAAAGCCTCTCTGGCAAAGTTACACTGAGCAGAGACTGGAAAGCCATGAGGAAGGGAGCTATAAAAATATCTGGGGGAGGAGCAAGTGCAAAGGCCCTGAGGCAGGAAGAGGTGGGATCCATTTGAACAGCAGTGACCAGTGTGGTTAGAACGATGTGAGTAAAGGAAAGCGTAAACTAGGGGCATATTATGTAGGGCCTTGTAGGTTATGCAAAGACAGGGATTAAAAACCTGCCTTCGTTTTAGGAGGGATTCTTCATTTATATAGCAAACACTAAAAAATACTGAGTTTCAGCAGTGTGATCTCTTGGTGGAAGAAATGAGGACCCTGGCCAATGGGTAGATGAGAGTTTAAAGAACAGGACTTAAGCTCCTGAAGGAAACTGACATTTTCCTGTCCTTTGACAAACATTGATCACTTTATGGACAGAGACAAGATCCTTGCAACACATAACACAAAGAAGTAGCATTCAGAAATTATTTTAGAAGACTACAAGTTAATGCGACAGCCCAATGAACAAATAAAAGATATGAAGAGGCACTTCGTACAAGAGGAAACATAGGGAAAGGGGCCTAATTGTAGCAAGATTTTAATGCAAATTAAAACCACAGATATTAGGTCACACCCACCAGTTTGGCAAATTTTTACATTTTTTTCTATCACGCAGAGCAAGGGGAACTCACAGTACTGGTCATGGGTAAACTTGGTACAATCACAGTAGAGTACAAATTGAATATATTGAATAAAATAAAAGATGTGATGTGTCCCATGCCCCAGCAATCCAGGGATTGACGGTAGAGAAACTTGCTCATATGCACTAGGAGATGTGCACAAGAATAGTCATAAGCAGCAGGTTTGTAATAAAAACAAACAAAAAAACCAACTTGGATTGGATGATTCTGGAACAGAAAAAGGACATTAGTGGAAAAACTAGTGAAATCTTAAAGACTGAAATTCAATGCAGGGGACACGGGTTTGAGCCCTGGTCTGGGAGGATCCCACATGCCGCGGACCAACTAAGCCCGTGTGCCACAACTACTGAGCCTGCGCTCTAGAGCCCGCGAGCCACAACTACTGAGCCCACGTGCCACAACTACTGAAGCCCACGCACCTAGAGACTGTGCTCTGCAACAAGAGAAGCCACCGCAATGAGAAGCCTGCGTGCCGCAACCAAGAGTAGCCCCCGCTCGCTACAGCGAGAGAAAAGTCCACGTGCAGCGACGAAGACTCAACGCAGGCAAACAAGAAAAAAAAAATTAAATTATTGATGAAAGTTAAACTAAAATTCGGTAGTCACATTAAACTTAAATGTTAGTGATTAGATTATCCTTTTTTACTAAATTTTGATTAAAATGTAGTAAATAAAAGTAAACAGTGAATTAAAATTAAATTTTAAATTATAAAATTACATTTTCCGTAGATGATGTTTTACAATTTTAATTCTACAATGAAAGGAATTCATGCAACATGTGTGTGGAGGTACCAAACGCAGGGCCTGGTGCATGGGAGATGCTCTGATGGGTGAGTGTCGAGGTAGGACGTGAGCTCAGGCTTAGAAGCTGGGGATGCTAACCTCTTGCCAGAGACCACACGCCATGGTGGAAGGAGCATGAGCTCTGAATCAAATATTTATCAGAAGCAGCAGCATCCCTGCCATGTGCCAGGCACTGTTTGAAGCCCTTTACATATATTAACTCACTTGAATCCTTATAAGCACCCTATGAGGCAGATAGTATTCTTATCCCCGTTTTCCAGATGAGTAAACTGAGGCACAGAGACACTCATCGAATCAATGGAGGAGTCAGGATCCAAAGACCTGGATTTGAACCCAGCCTAACCCACAAGCTATATGGCCTCAGTCGAACCTCAGTTTCTGCCCCACAGATTGAGGACAGCGACCCACTGTGTTGGAGGTCACAAAGAGAAAATGGGAATACTTGGAAGAAAGCCCTCACTGAATCCTAACATATGCTGAACATATGTGAATGGTTAAAGAGCCAGGAGGGAGGCTGGCAGTCCTGGCAGGGAAGAAGGCAGGAGCAAAGGTACTGAGGCCTCACCTTGAAGGCCGGGCCAGTATGGCTGTGTGGAAGTTGCTACAGGAGATGGGGAGTGAGGTGTGTTTGTGCCTGAATCCTGGATGCCTCCTGGAGCAGCCTTCTTCCTTCTGGTGCTTAGTGAGTGTGCCACTTGGTGGCCACAGGGCAGGGCACTCTTCTGGTAATGCTGGTTCCCATGGGTGGGGGCAGTGTGACTCTGAGGGGGGTCAGCTCCTTGGGTCAGGGCCTCCCACCCTGAAGACATGTCCCATTATCTCCGGTGGAGTCTCAGAATTCCCCCCAAACCCCCCGAGAAAACTCACCTCAATTTAGGAAAGCGAAATAGGTTGTAGAACTGGAAAGGACCAGAGATGTCATCTGGTCCAACCCTTTCAATATACGCAGATCAGGAGACTGAGGCCCAGAGAGGGCAAGGGACTTGCCTAAAGTTACACAGCAAGTCAGTGGCAGAAACAGGGCCCGATGCAGCTATGTTGACTCCTGGACCTGTGCTTTTTCCTCTCCCCCAGGTTTGTGTATGGGAGTATCTGGGTATTCACATGAATTGAACAGATGGGAGCAGGGGAGGGGAGCTGCCAGCCATATTGCACTAAAGGAGAATTGGGTGGTGCTTGCCTTGACAGTAAACAACAACCGCCATGCTATTAAATTATTTTTAAGTTTGACATTCAGCCATTTTACTGAATAAATGATTCAACCAAGTATTTCCTAAGTCTCTACTATATCTCCAGTAAGCTAAGCACCAAAGGAGATTATAGACAAAGACCCAAGAAATTGTCCCACCTTGTTAGGTCTTAATGTTTTTGTCCCCCCCTAAATTCATATGCTGAAACTTAACTCCCAATGTGATGGTATTAGGAGGTGGGCCTTTGAGATATGATTAGATCATGGGGGTAGAGCCCTCATGAATGGGATTAGTGCCCTTTTAATTTATTTTTTATTAAATTTTTTTTATTGAAGTATAGTTGATTTACAATGTTGTGTTAGTTTCAGGTGTACAACAAAATGATTCAGATATATAGATATATAGATATATATATATATATAAAATGTTCTTCTTCAGATTCTTTTCCCTTGTAGGTTATTACAAAATATTGAGTATAGCTCCCTGTGCTATACAGTAGGTCCTTGTTCATTATCTATTTTATATATAGTAGTGTGTACATGTTAATCCCAAACTCCTGATTTATCCCTCTCCTTTCCCCTTTGGTAACCATAAGTTCGTTTTCTACGTCTGTGGGTCTCTTTCTGTTTTGTATGTAAGTTCATTTGTATCTTTTTATTGACTCCACATATAAGCAGTATCGTATATTTGTCTTTCTCTGTCTGGCTTACTTCACTTAGTATGATAATCTCTAGGCTCATCCATGTTTGGAGGCGATTAGATCATGGGGGTGGAGCCCTCATGAATGGGATTAGTACCGTTTTAAAAGAGACCCTAGAGAGCTCCCTCACCCCTTCCGCCATGCGATGTTATAGCAAAAAAAAAAAACCCAGCTGTCCATGAGGAAGCAATATCACCAGACATTGAATCTGCTGGCACCATGATCTTGGACTTTCCAGCCTCTAGAACTATGAGAAATACATGTTTATTGTTTATAAGCCACCAGTTTGTAGTATATTTGCTATAGCAGCCTGAATGGACTAAGACCCACCCTTTCCAGCTTCACAATTGTTGTCAGATAAGGTTGGAGAAGTAAAAAGAGCCACATAAAATAATAAAGAACAATGATCAAGGTTAGGATTGGCCATCATTAAAAATAACACTAGGCAAGTCTTTGCTGTACTCTGCCACACCTCCATCATCTTATAAGTGCATTTGTCCTTCAGTATCTTCTAGATGGACACCATCTCTTTTTATCTTTGAGTCTCCTGCAGTCAAACATTTAACAAATATTGAACACCTGCTCTGTGCCAGAATACCGCAGTAAACAATCAGAAAATCTCCCTGGTCTCATGGAATTTATGTTCTTGTGCAGAAGACAAGCAATAAACAAGGAAAGAGATAACAAGTTAACTCCAAAATGAGGTGAGAGCTATGAAAGAAATGAACACGACAGTGTGATAGAGAGGGTCTGGGTGCTTTAGAACCTGGCTGTTCAAAGCACGGTACCCAGACCAGCAGCATCAACAGCTCGTTAGAAATGCAGAAGCTCAGGCCCTATCCCAGACCTCCTAAGGCAGGAATTGTTGCATTTTAGCAACATTCCCATGGGATTCATGTGTACCTTGAATTTTGAAAAGAACTGCCTTAGACGCATGATCCACGAAGACTTTTCAGAGGAGGTGGCATTTGAATGGAGACCTGAAGGTTAAGAATCAGGCTGTCAAGCAGAGGTCTGGAGCAAGAATTCCAGGCAAAGGGAACTTCAAGTACAAAGGTCATTATACCAAGTAGAGGTCTGAGGAGCTCAAAGAGGACCCGTGTGGCTATGGCAAGCAAGTTGAGGATACTGATGTGGTTAAAGAAGTGGCTGAGGGCCAACCAGAGCCTGGTGGGCCCTAGAAAGGAGTTTGGATAGCATGTGAAATCAACAGAATCCACTGAAGAGCTATATGCGAAGAGAGACACAATCTGATGGGCATTTACAAAAATGTCCCTCTGGGCCTGAGGGACTTCATACTGTGACAACTTAGCTAAGCTGGAACCACATTTCTCAGAATTCCCTTCCATATATGGTCTGGGTTAGGCTTGGCCAGAGGAGAAATCCACACAACATTAAGATTCATTCAGTGATTTTTTATTTTTATTTTTTTTTCGGAACACGGGCCTCTCACTGTTGTGGCCTCTCCCGTTGCGGAGCACAGGCTCCGGATGCGCAGGCTCAACAGCCATGGCTCACGGGCCCAGCTGCTCCGCGGCATGTGGGATCTTCCCGGACCGGGGCACGAACCCGTGTCCCCTGCATCGGCAGGTGGACTCTCAACTACTGCGCCACCAGGGAAGCCCCTCATTCAGTGACTTTTATCTAATGTTAATCCATGTTCAGATTTCCCACTCATCGTCCAAATATCTCACCTTAATAATATTAAGATGAATAATATTCCACGTGACAATTAGAGCTGTCCTAAGGTTGATCATACATAATTGCAAAAAAAAAAAATTGTTAGGGTTGGCAAACAGCATCTTCCAATGGTTTCTCCCCTTGGAGTGACCAGATTTTACACAACCAGCCCTAAACGGAATGGTGTGATGGGAAATGCACATCTCATGCCTGGAGATTGTGAATGAATTGACAAGCCCATGACAAGGGCATTGTTTGGTTTGAAAGCTTCCCCAGGTGGTCCCAGCGTGCATCCTGGTTTGGGAATCACTGCTGTGGCTGCAGGAAAACCTGCCTGTCTCAGAAGTCAAATCCTCACCATGCTCTCCCTGGCATGTTGGTGGATAAAGCTGCCCCTGGGGTCCTCTCCGCCTCCCACCCCTGCCTGACCTGCATGCAGACCACCTGCTTTTTTCAACAGGTCATGACAGTGCTTCTGATACTGGGATCAGGAAGGTTATCTGGTCACCGAAACTTTGGAAGGCGTGAGAATGCTTAGGAAGCCCAGGCAGAAAAGGAGAGTCAAGGGGTCGGGGGGGGGATGAGGGTGGGGTGCCCGGATTTGCACTCGGAAAAGTGCAGGCATTTGAGGAGAAGTCAATCAGTGAGGACACTGCAAAAGAAGAACCAGAGAAGTGGAAGGAAAACCATGAAAAAGTAAGCCCTGGTGAAGCGAAGGAAAAAGATGCTCTCCAGAAGGAATGAGGGGTCCACCCTGGCCACCGGTTTCTGCTCTCCACCCTGCTTTCCTTTCCTCACATTCATCCCTTGAGTCACTTCCTTCAAGCATCCTCAAAGCCCATGCCCCTCACAATCTGCAGTAGGCACGTTGCCAAACTCCGCCATCTGCCCCCCAAGCCAGCTGAACACAGCGAAAGGAAACCACCCAGCCAGCCTGGCATGTTTTACCTGAATCACAGAAATCACAGACCTCAAGGGGGCACAGGGCACTCTCTCTGTGTCTCTGGGGAGCTTGCTTTCGCTCCATCACAATAAGACTCTTTCCTTCCAGGCCTCCCACCCACCCACCCTTGCCATCCAGCTGATGGCCATGTCCCGTGCTTCTCTGTGCAAACTGAACCCGACAGTAGGGAACCCCCTCATTGCCTAGCCCGAGAGCCCAAGCCCCCTCATTTTCCCGTTGGTTACCAGTCGCGCAACCCTTGGGGTCCATCCTGTTTCTCAAGGACTGAGGTTATTTCCTTTCTTCTTTCCCTTCTTTCCTTCCTTCCCCATTTCCTCTTCTGCTGCTGCTTCTACTTCTCCTCCTTCTAACTCTCCTCCTCCTCCCCGCTTCCTGTACAATCTGGCCCCATGCCAGCTGCTGCAATCCTTTCTAAAAGGCAGATGGGGACCCTCCACCTCTTGGCGGGAAGAAGGGTCACAGTACTGCGGACAGATTTAGCTGCTACTGTCTTGTCTAAATGTGTTTAGGTGGTGACTGTTAGCTCCCTCCGTAGTAAAGGAATCTCTTCTCCTTGGCGAACAGCAACCTGAGACGTGATGCTTTGAGACCGTGTGAGCATCCTGCACCCCACCAACCTTTCCCCAGGGATGTTGGCATGTCATTCTGCCTTTCGCCTGGAACAACGTTTCCCAGCAGTTGACCACGTCAGAGATGATAGCAGCCTGAAGTCAAGTAGTCAGAATGGAGATGGACAAAGATGATGACTCTCGGTTTAATTGCAATGAAATCAATACCTCACTGTGTAAGTAATGACTAAGTACGCATCTCTTTTGCTCATTCCATGAGGATGGGGGCCATGCAGGTCTTGCTCACTGTGTCTCCAGTACCTAAGAGGATCTTCCACTAACAATAATATAAAAGCACCAGGTAGTGTTCTAGCACTTCACATCCACTCCCTCATTGAGCAAGGAGAGTTGCTGCTATGCCCATTGTACAGATGAGGAAACTGAGGCACAGAGAGGAGACTAACTTGCTCAAGGCACAGAGCCAGTAGGTGGCAGAGCTGGGATATGAACCTGGAAGCCTCATTCCAGAGCCTACACTCTTCGATATCATACTCTCTGGCTTCAGAATGAAGCTGCAGGGCTTCCCTGGTGGCGCAGTGGTTAAGAATCTGCCTGCCAATGCAGAGGACACGGGTTCGGGCCCTGGTCTGGGAAGATCCCACATACCACAGGGCAACTAAGCCCGTGCGCCACAACTGCGGGGCCTGCGCTCTAGAACCCACGAGCCACAACTACTGAAGACCACGTGCTTAGAGCCCGTGCTCTGCAACAAGAGAAGCCACCACAGGGCTGTTCACCACAACGAGGAGTAGCCCCTGCTCGCTGCAACTAGAGAAAGCCCGCGCACAGCAGCAAAGACCCAATGCAACCAAAAAAATAGAAATAAAATAAATAAATTCAAAAAGAAGAAAGAAAGAAGCTGCAGTGCCACTCTGGAAAACAGTATGGAGGTTCCTCAGAAAACTAAAAGTAGAATTGCCATATGTTCCTGCAATCTCTTTCCTGGGCATATATTTGGAGAAAACCATAATCGAGAAGATACATGCACCCCAGTGTTCATAGCAGCACTATTTATAATAGCCAAGACATGGAAGCAACCTAAATGTCCATCGACAGATGAATGGACAAAGAAGAGGTGGTGTCAATACATATACACGATGGAATACTACTCAGCCATAAAAAGAATGAAATAATGCCATTTGCAGCAACATGGATGGACCTAAAAGTGATCATACCAAATGAAGTCAGACAGAGAAAGGCAAATACCATAAGATATCACTTATGTGTGGAATCTAAAATATGACCCAAATGAACCTATCAACAAAACAGAAACAGATGCACAGACATAGAGAACAGACCTGTGGTCACCAAAGGGGAGGGGGAGTGGGGGATGGAAGGATTGGGAGTTTGGAATTAGCAGATGCAAACTATTATATAGGGGATGGATAAACAACAAGGCCCTACTCTAGAGCACAGGGAGCTATAGTCAATACCCTGTGATAAACCATGAGAGTTTATCACAAAAGAATGTGCAAAAGAATGTATATATGACTGAATCACTTTGCTGTACAGCAGAAATTAACACAACACTGTAAATCAACTATACTTCAATAAAAAAAGAAATCCTTTGAGACTATAATAATAAAGATATTCTCCTTAAACAAAACAAAGCAAATAACAGAAGAAACTGCAGTAAAAATTTATTGAATGAGTTAACGCTGCAGGGTGTGGAGAGGATGGGGGGTGGGGAGTTTGGGAAATGTGTTCCAGGTCATTTCAGCTCCCTCTACTTCAAATCCTTTAAAGGGGGACTCTTGTCTTGTTTGCTGGGTTTTTTTTCAATGATGGGAAACGTCCAGCCTTCACAGAATGCGTTTTCTGAGCACGAGTAGCACTGGGCCAGCCTGGCAGATGGGTCCCTGCTCTGCCATGCCAGGTCCTTTAGGGCACAAGGCTCCAAGATTCCAAAGTGCAGCTCCTTCCATGAAGAAAAAAATTCAAGTGTGTCCTATGTCTGAGGCCACCCAGGATATTCATTTTCCTAACAGAAAACTCCAGATTCACAGATACTGTCCCTTCCTTAACCAAAGTCGTTGAAGTTTCCCTGTGTGGGGTCCAGAAAAGAGGAAAGGGTGTAACAAAGGCAATTTGGCCAAAGCCATCTTTGCGCAGGTGATGTGGGTGGCTGAGGAGGAAGTGTGCTTCTCTCCCTTCCACTAGTACCTCTCACCTTATTTCCTGAGATTCAGCAAGATCATCAACTGCTCTGAAATCAAGACCATTGTTCCTTGATTGCAATGATAATCATAGCTCTCACCAAAACATGGTCCAAGTTTCAAAGCTGTTGTTCTTTGTCCCTGCCATTCTCTCTTGAAATGTTAATTCAGCATCCCTGGAAGGGACATATTTTGTATTATTAGCAGCAAGCTACAAGCTGAATATCAGAATAAGAGTTTCAAGAGGAAGTTGTTGAGGGAAAGGTGAGAGATAATTTTGGATTTCTTTTGCCATTCAATAAATACTAAAATACTGGGTGTTGGGGATGCCCACACGTTCATCCTAGTGCTTAGCCTCTCCTTTGTATCAGTTAGCTACAGCTGTGTAAGAAACCATCTTGAAATTTAGTAGCTTAACACAACAACTTTTTCTTTTTCTCTCACGTGTATTTGGGTCGTCTAGACAGTTCTGCTAATCTGGGCCAGGCTTGGCTGACCTTGGCTGGTTTCACTCGTGAACCTGCCATCATCCTCTGGCAGGTTAACTAGAGGCTGGCTGGTTTCGAATTACTTCAGCTGGGATGACTGAGTTCTTCTTTACCTCTCCCCCACATCCCTCCAGCAAGCTAGCCCAGGCATGTTCTCATGGCAAAGGTGGAGAAGAAGAGAGAGAAGAGAAATACTCTGAGTCTCTTAAGGCTTAGCCTTGGAATTTGTGCACTCCTGCTGTATTCTACCGGCTAAAGCAAGTTGTAAATTTCAGTTCAGGGGACGGGAAAAGAGACTCCGTCTCTCTTTTTTTTAATTTTTAAAAAATATTTATTTATTTATTTTGGCCCTGCTGGGTCTTAATTGCGGCATGCAGGATCTTCGCTGCAGCATGCGGGATCTTTAGTTGCGGTATGCATTTGGGATCTAGTTCCCCCATCAGGGATCGGACCTGGGCTCCCTGCATTGGGGGCGCGAAGTCCTGCCCACTGGACCACAAGGGGAGTCCCAAGAGACTCCATGTCTTGATGGGAGGAGCTGCGAAAGCACACCGCAAAGCGCCCGGATAAAGGGAGGGGTGGAGAAGGGCAGCCTCAAGGCAGGGAAGAGTGGTCCTTCTTATTTCTGCTTCTCCCATGAGCCAATGAAAGTCTGATTCCCATTGTCCACAGTTGCCTCATCTGCCCCACAGTCCTATTATCTGACTTTAATCTTCACTTCTTTCTGTGAGTCCCTTAGGTCTCTTTTGGGGCAGCTCTATCCCATTCCTTACTCTCCAAGCCCCCAATCCCACCTCCACCCATCATTGGAGGCTGATGAATCCCCCTCCTACTTCAGGATAAGGCCGATTCCAGCTTCCCTGCCTTTTGTTTATTTCTTCCATCTCCTGTGGGTGGTGTTTGTTCTTGAATGCTCATGAGGGAGGGGTTCAAACTGGACTCCTCCCACTTTCTCACATTCCCCCCCCCCCACAGCCCCAAGTTAGTCACCCTTCTACCTCCCTGTGGGTCAGTCCTCTTGTTTCCATCCCCACGTTTCCATCCCGGTCCAGGCCCCACCATTATCTCTTGCCCTAGACTAACATCACTGTTGCGGCCTCTCCCGTTGCGGAGCACAGGCTCCGCATGCGCAGGCTCAGCAGCCACGGTTCAAGGGCCCAGCCGCTCTGCGGCACGTGGGATCTTCCCGGACCCGGGCACGAACCCGTGTCCCCTGCATCGGCAGGCGGACTCGCAACCACTGCGCCACCAGGGAAGCCCGGTGTCTGCTTTTTAATCCTGGTTCTGCTGTTGATCTGCTGGGTGACCTCAGGGACCTGACTTTGCCTCTCTGTGCTTCAGTTTCCTCCTGCTGGAGACTGAATGTTTATTTCCCCCCCAACCCTCAAACTCTATATGTTGAAACCTAATCCCCAATGTGATGGTATTTGTAGATGGGGCCTTTAGGAGGTGATTAGGTCATGAGGGTGGCATTCTCATGTATGAGATTAGTTCCCTTAGAAAAGAGACCCCAGAGAGCTCCCTCACCCTTTCTGCCACGCGAGGACGTGCAAGAAGATGGCTGTCTGTGAACCAGGAAGCACCTTGATCTTGGACTTCCCAGCCTCTAGAACAGTAAGAAATAAATTTCTGTTGTTTACAAGCCACCCAGTCTATGGTATTGTGTTCCAGCAGCCTGAACAGACTAAAATACCTCTTCTATAAGACACCTCACTTCTACAGATTAGTGATGATAATAGTATCTGCTTATAAGGTTGTTTGCTGTAAGGATCCGAACAGCAACCTCATCTGAAGATCTGAAGCACTTGGGACTCTTCTGGTCCTGGAAATTGACAGGGATAAATGGCGATGATAGGATGGGGGTGGGGGGATTCATTCCATCCGATGTACTAGGTCTGTGCTCAGTATGTCACTGGTCCTCCCAGTGAGCCTAGGGGTCAGTTCCATTTTCCCGATGAGACAACTGAGGCGCAGAGAGCCTCAGGGTCACGGTTGCCCAAGGTCACGGTTACTGAATAACTGGGCCACGATTTGAACTGAGATCCATCTGATTCCTAAGTTTCTCTTTCTGACTGTGAGCACCGGCTTCTCCCTTGTCTCCCCGCTTCCCCTCTGACCCCCCAGTCTCTGCTCCCCAGTCCGCCAAAGGGAGGCAAAGAAGGGGTCAAGCTTATCAAGTCTCCCCCTTCCTAAGATTTTTCAGCAACATGACTCAGTCCAATGCATGATCCAAGATTGGATCCTATACTGGCGAAAACATGGCTATAAAGGACGTTACTGAAGGGAAGCGAGAGATTTGAATTTGTGGATTAAACAACAGTATTACTGTATCAGTGTTACAGTTCCTGATTTTGATAACTGTCCTGGGGTTTTTGAAGAGAATGTCTTTGTTCTGTAGCTCCATGCTGAAGTATTTATAGGGATCAAGGGACAGGATGTCTGCCGCTGCCTCTCAAATGTTCCGAAAAGAGTGAGATAAAACACATGTGGTTAAGTATTATTGACTGATGAACCTAGGAGGATGGGGTTCTTTTTACTCTTCTTGTTTGAGAAGAGTAAACTGTCAAAGAGTTCTGTAGTTTGATCTTATTTCAGGTGAAAAACAAATCAGCAAAAACACACTCTTCATTCTGCTCCTCAGTAGGTACCCATGAGAAAGGAAAATCTATGTCCACACAGACACTTGTACCCGAAGGTTCAAAGCAGCATTATTCACAGCAACCAAAAAGCAGAAACAACCCAAATGTCTATCAACTGATGACTGGATAAACCAAATGTGGTGTATCCCAACAGTAGAAATATTGTTTTATTGAAGTATAGTTGATTTACAATGTTGTGTCAGTTCCAGGTGCACAGCAAAGTGATTCAGTTTTATGTATATATATATATATATATATATATATATATATATATATATATATATATATATATATATATCCTTTTCCATCATAGGTTATTTCAAGATATTGAATATAGTTCCCTGTGCTATACAATAGGACCTTGTTGTTTATCTATTTTATGTTTAAAAATTTTTTATTGCCGTATAGTTGATTTACAATGTTATGTTACTTTCTGCTGTACAGCAAAGTGAACCAGTTATACATATACATATGCCACTCTTTTTAAGATTCTTTTCCCATATAGGTCATTACAGAGTATTGAGTAGAGTCCCCTGTGCTATACAGTAGGCCTTTATTAGTTATCTATTTTATATATAGTAGTGTGTATATATCAATCCCAATCTCCCGTTTTATACCTCCCCCCTTGTAACCATAAGATTGTTTTCTACATCTCCGACCCCATTTGTGTTTTGTGAATAAGTTCATTTGTACCATTTTTTAAGATTCCACGTATAAGCAATATCATACGATATTTGTCCTTCTCTGTCTGACTTACTTCACTCAGTATGACAATCTCTAGGTCCAGCCACGTTGCTGCAAATGGCATTATTTCATTCTTTTTTATGGCTGAGTAATATTCCATTGTATATGTGTACCACATCTTCTTTATTCATTCCTCTGTCAATGGACATTTAGGTTGCTTCCATGTCCTGGCTATTGTAAACAGCACTGCAATGAACAGTTTTCTCTGGATATATGCCCAGGAGTGGGATTGCTGGATCATATGGTAGCTCTATTTTTAGTTTCTTATGGAACTGCCATACTGTTCTCCATAGTGCTTGTCCCAATTTACATTTCCACCAAGAGTGTAGAAGGATTCCCTTTTCGCCACACCCTCTCCAGCACTTATTATTTGTGGACTTTTTAATGTCGGCCATTCTGACCAGTGTGAAGTGATACCTCATCGTAGTTGTTGTTGTTTTTTTTTTTTTTTTTTTTGGTTGCACCATGTGGCATGTGGGATCTTAGTTCCCCAACCAGGGGTCGAACCTACGCCCCCTGCATTGGAAGTGTGGAGTCTTAACCACTGGTCTGCCAGGAAAGTCCCCTACCTCACTGTAGTTTTGATTTGTATTTCACTAATAATGAGCAATGTTGAGCATCATTTCATGTGCCTATTGGCCATATGTATGTCTTCTTTGGAGAAATGTCTATTTAGGCCTTCTGTCCATTTTTTGATTGGGTTGTTTGTTTTTCTGTTATCAAGTTGTATGAGCTATTTGTATATTTTGCAAATTAAGCCCTTGTCAATTGCACCATTTACAAATATTTTCTCCCAATCCATAGGTTGTCTTTGTTTTGCTTATGGTTTCCTTTGCTGTGCAAAAGCTCATAAGTTTGATTAGGTTCCATTTGTTTATTTTTGCTTTTATCTCTATTGCCTTGGGAGACCCAACAGGGGAATATTATTCCGCCATAAAAAGGAATGAAGTTCTGATTCATGCTACAGCATGGGTGAACTTTGAAAACATTGTGCTGGGAATTCGCTGGCAGTCCAATAGTTAGGACTCTGCGCTTTCACTGCCAAGGGCCTGGGATCAATCCCTGGTTGGGGAACTAAGATCCCACAAGCCATGAGGGGTGGCCAAAAAGAAAACATCATGCTAAGTGAAAGAAGCCAGACACAGAGGCCATATATTGTAGGATTCCATTTATATGAAACGTCTGGAATAGACAAATCCATAGAGATAGAAAGCAGATTCATGGTTGCCTAGGGTTGGTGGGGAGGGGGACATAGGAAGGACTGCTAATGGTACAGGATTTCTTCTTGGGGTGATGAAAATGTTCTGGAACTAGATAGTGGTGATGGTTGCACAGCCTTGTGAATATACAATAAACCATGGAATGGTCCACTTTACATGAATAAGTTTTATGGTATGTGAATTGCATAGCAGTTAAAAGTAATAACGACAGTGACAACAAACCCTTCAATGACTGTGTATGGCTTTTGGGATCAAACCCCAAATCCCCGGTGTAAGGTCACCCAGTCCCTAAGCCTCTCTCAGCCAAGCTCTCAAGACTCCAGCAGCCCAACCTGCCTTCTTTCCCTGCCGCTGCCACCTCTGGGGCTTTGCACCTGCCCTTCCCCTCCAACCTTGTCTGACTAACTCTACTTATCTTGCAAGTCTTAGCTTACAACTGACTTCCTTCACGATGTTGCCCCTTAATCCCCAGAGTCTAAGTCACCGGGTTCCCAAAGTAGCATTTGGGATGATTTCCAGGTGACTTTTTTTTTTTTTTTTTCTTTTGCTGTACACGGGCCTCTCACTGTTGTGGCCTCTCCCATTGCGGAGCACAGGCTCCGGACGTGCAGGCTCAGCGGCCATGGCTCATGGGCCCAGCCGCTCCGTGGCATGTGGGATCTTCCCAGACCGGGGCACGAACCCATGTCCCCTGCATCGGCAGGCGGACTCTCAACCACTGTGCCACCAGGGAAGCCCTCCAGGTGACATTTTAATTGTTATGCATGTATTTTAAAGCACGTTGGGGAAAAAAGGAACTGGCCCTTCACACCTGTGACTTCATGACTATTGTTCCCTGGGGTCAGCCTAAGGTAGCCCCAGGGGAACCCATCAAAGGAAGAAAAAAAGTTGGTTGAATGAACAAGGAACAAATTTTATTTTATTTTATTGAAGTATAGTTGATTTACAATGTTGTGTTGATTTCTACTGTACAGCAAAGTGATTTGGTGATACATATATATTTTTTCATATTCTTTTCCATTATGGTTTATCACAGGATACTGAATATAGTTCCCTGTGCTATACAGGAGGACCTTGTTGTTTATGAGAGAACACATTCTCAAGGTACAGACAATAGAGGCAGTACTCGGCAAAAGTTGTGAAATAGACCTTTAGGAATAATAGAAGTGGGGAAACCCCGGGGGGCTGAGTTAACTCCACCTGACCTCCCATAGCAGCCGTCAGGCTAATATCTGTCACACTGCGAAATGATTTGTTTTATGTCTGTCTCCCGCACTGGGGTGTGAGTCCCATGAAGGCAGGGCTGGGCCTGGCTCTTCCCCGCTGTTTCCCTAGCACTGCCCGCGCAGGGCGGGGCATGGAGCAGGTGCTCAGACAGGGTGTGCTGAATAAACTGAGGCCAAGCTGTTCCGGACTGTGGACTACCCCCAAGGGCACTAGGGAGCCTTAGGAGGGTTTCAATCAGGGGAGTGTCCAGGTTGATCTGTGCTTTACAAATTCCAGGCCCCCTTTCTACTTTGCACCCGGAAAATCCACATGCCTCCCCGTCTGACCTTTCCTATCAGACTCCTCTTTACCCTTCTCCTCCTCCAGGAAGCCTTCCTGAACTGCAGGCTGGGTCAGGTGCCTGCTCTGGGCTTCCACAATCCCCCACCTTCCCCCATCACAGCCCTGTCTACCCTGGGGGTGGGTCTGTATCCTCCAGAGACTTGTGAGATCTCCACAAGTTCTGCCCTAGGCTCTCAGGAACCACTCCAGAGCAGGTGCATTGACTGGACCCCTCTCCACTGCCATGTCCCCAGATCTCCCTCCATTATTTTCCTCCACCAGTCCCTCCCTAGCTGTATTTGGATCCTCTCCTCATATACACTGCCATGTGTATTATTTTTAAAATCATGTGCTTAACACCACTGCTTTCTCACCATTTAAAATTTAAAAACAATTTTTGTGTCCTGAAATTGACTGTTGTCACCATTTAAAATGTACAATTCAGTGGCATTAAGCACATTCACAGTGTTGTACCACCATCACCACTATCTAATTCTCGAAATTTCCCATCACCCCCAAAGGAAACCCTATGCCCATGTAGCAGTTACTAGCCACTCCCCCCTCCCCCCAGGCCCTGGCCACCTCTGCGTTCTGTCTCTATGGATTTGCCTCTTCTGGACAGTTCATATAATGGACTCACCCAATATGTGGCCTTTTGGATCTAGTTTCTTACACTTAGCATCATGTTTTCGAGGTTCCATGTCATAGCACGGATCCGTTCCGTTTTGTGGCTGAATAATATTCCATTGTGTGGATAGACCACCTTTTGTTGATTCATTCATCTGCTGGTGGACATCTGGGTTGTTTCCACCTTCTGGCTATTGTGAATAATGCTGCTGGGAACATTCATGTACAAGTTATTGTTTGAACACCTGTTTTCAACTATTCTGGGTATACACATAGGTGTGGCCATGTAGTAATTCCAGATGCAACTTATGGAGGAAACAGCAAACTGTTGTCCATATTGGTGGCCCCTTTACCCACCAGCAGTGTGTGAGGATTCTGATTTCCCCACATCCTTCCTAACACTTGGTATTGTCCCTTTTTTGGATTATGGCCATTCTGGCAAGGGCGAAGTGGCCTCTCATGGTTTTGACTTGCATTTCACGAATAACTAATAACCTTGAACATCTTTTTATGTGCTTCTTGGTCATTTTCTCACTACCTTTTGCAAACTGACCTCAGCTCCTACCACCTTGCTAAAGCCATTTTCCCCATATTCACCAGTCCACTGGCTTCCCTTTTTAAAAATTTTTTTAAAAATTTATTTTATTGAAGAATAGTTGATTTACAATGTTGTATTAATTTCTGCTGTACAGCAAAGTGATAAAGTGATTCATATATATATATATATATATATATAAAAGCTACTATAAAAGCTATAAAAGCTACTCCCCACAAGGACGGCCGAGTCGCCTTCTCTGCGCTAACGTCAGTCACGGGTGTCGGCCCGCCCCGTCCAGCACGCGTCCCCGTGCTTCCTCACGGCCTCAGCGCCGGCCTCCTGCTTAGTTCACAGGCGTTCCCGCCTTTGCTCGGCTCCCTTTCCCCCCGGGTTTAGGACACGGGGTGCTTCCACAGATCTCCCCTCCCGGCCTCCTGCTCTCCTGTACCCTGGGCTCTCACCCTCACAGACCAGTTATGCGACCTTTTAGCCATGATGACGCGTGACAGATGGTGCTCATGATGGTGCTGACGGTTGAAACCCGCCTTTTTCTCATTCAGGAAAGCGCACGGACGTCTGTTGTGTGGCTAACTTTATCTACAGTAATTTATTCTTTCTAAAAGTAAAGCATTTCCAAACTGCAGTATTTAAACCACTAATCAGAAACACATTCCTTTGGACATGCCTCTAAGACCACGTTTAGGGCCCCCCCCCCAGGCTGACAGTGACTTTATTGTCCCTTCAAATCTCGATGTAGTTTTTCTTTGTATTCGCTCCGCACTGCTATATATAGCCTGTAAACCGGAAGTCAGATTTCCAACCCCATCTGTCAGCTACCCCGAGCGAAACTCAGCCCTGGCTGTGTTCCCAAGATCTCCTGGAGTCAGCGGAGAGTGTGGGACGTAGGGGGCGGGCCTTTGCCACATCACACATGACTTCATTGGTTTGTCTGACGTGGACGCATATAACTCTCATCTAACTCTCTCTTTGCTCCTAGGACAGACTTCTTAAGTGGATGGTGTCATCATTACTGTATGCGCTGGGCGTGGTCCTCACAGATTTCTGATTCAGTTGGAATCTCTAGACTAACCCAGAATACAGACTTTCCGTCCAGATGCCTCTCTTTGTAGCTGTGGGGTTTCTCTGACAGTTCGATGTTCAGTACGATTCTCAGTTCTGTCATTTCTCTTCTGAAACGACTCACCATCTCAGAAGGAATCTGTGAAACCAGGTTCCGGGTATCCTCCCATCTTCGGTGCCTTTAAGGCTCAGGAGACCTAGAATGCAAATGAGGGCTAAGTGGAGACCTTACAGACATTCTGTCGAACCTGTTTTCCAGTTGCTTCCTCCCTCCTTCTCCCCAGAACTTGGTCTAAGGGCCCCCCAACTAAAGTGCGGGCCTTGGGCACAGTTTTGCCACCAACCTCCTCCCCTAGAAAGGTGGCTTCCGTTCCCGGCCGTAGCCTCACAAGCTCTGGTAGAAAATGAGAGAACTGTTTTCTAGACAGATGGTCAGATGTCCATGATTATGGCATTTGCAGAAAAACTGTGAGAATATCCACTCAGGTCAGAAGGAACAAAACCACATAGATGCCTCTGGGGACATGTGGCCCCTCGTATCATGAGCCAAAACCTGGGCAAAGCGTTTTTTTAATTAGACTTTTACTTTTCTTTCCTTTTTTAATCACAGAAATAGTACACATTCATTGCAGATAAATACAAAAGTAGGTATATGGGGATATGTGTATATGTATAGCTGATTCACTTTGTTGTAGGGCAGAAACTAACACACCATTATAAAGCAATTCTACTCCAACAAAGATGTTAAAAAAAAAAAGTAGGTAGAAAAATGTTTTTAATCATTCATATTTTCACCATGCAGAGATTGCCGACGGTAATGTGGTGTTATGCTCTCAGTGTTTTTCTATATGTACTGTATAAATAAACGTAGGGCTTTTAAAACAAATATGAGATCATGTGGTACTCTCATAACTTGCTTTTTCCATTTAACAAAATACTGACTTCCCACGTAGGTGACGTCCATCTCCGCCGTTGTATTTCTGTACTGTAATTTATTTTACAGTCCACTGTTAGATTGTCTCCAGCCTCTCCTAAACCATGTGATATAAGGTGCAACCTTGTAGCTGAATCTGTCCAGGCTTTTGTACTGTTTCCCCGGCTGCGTCAGCAGTAGCGGGCTTGCAGGGTGTGTGCGTCTTCACGGCTCTGCTGACTGACGCACACACCCCGGAACAGCTGTGCGGCTTTACCCTCCTCCCCAGCAGTTCCTAACACTGGGTATTTATTATCTTAAATGAATATGTTGATACTTTAATAGTAGGAAAAATAGTGTCTCATTGTATTAATTTGCATTTATTTTATTTCTAATGAAAGTTTTATATATTTACTGGTCATTTGTGTTTCGTTTCTTGAGAATTCCCAGACTTTGTTCCTCCAATAGCCGAAATATCGAGTTGTTATTCTGCCTTTTCAGCTTGATTTGAAAGAAATAAAGGCATTTAAACAGTGAAAAAAAAAAAAACCACAAGAATATTACTCAGCCATAAAAAAGAATGAAATAATGCCATTTGCAGCAACATGGATGGACCAGGAGATTATCATACGAAGTGAAGTAAGTCAGACAAAGACAAATATCATGATATCGCTTATATGTGGAATCTAAAAAGAAAAAAAGAAATACAAATGAACTTATTTACAAAACAGAAAGAGATTCACGGACATAGAAAACAAACTTATGGTTACCAAAGGAGAAAGGGGAGGGGGGTAGGGATAAATTAGTAGTCTGGGATTAACATATACACACTACTATATATAAAATAGATAACTAATAAGAACCTGCTGTATAAAAAAATAAATAAAATTCAAAGATTCAAAAAAAAATCTGCATTAAGCTTCTTATAGCTTTTAAAACAATGCATCAAAAGACAAAAAAGTTTTTAGGGGCAAGTGTCATATGGTGGTTAAAAGTATGAACTTTGGGGCTTCCCTGGTGGCGCAGTGGTTGAGAGTCTGCCTGCCGATGCAGGGGACACGGGTTCGTGCCCCGGTCTCGGAAGATCCCACATGCCTCGGAGCGGTTAGGCCCGTGAGCCATGGCAGCTGAGCCTGCGCGTCCAGAGCCTGTGCTCCGCGGCGGGAGAGGCCACAACAGTGAGAGGCCCAAGTACCGCAAAAAAAAAAAAAAAAAAAAAAAAACAAGTATGAACTTTGGAGAAGGGCTGCCTGGGTCCGAATCCCTGTGACGCCTGATGTGGGCAATTCTATAACTCTCTGTGCCTCAGTTTCCACAGGCGTAAAACGGGAGGCTGGTAGAAGCTGCTAGGATCTTTCTGGGCATTCACCGAGTTTATCTATGTACCTGGGTTGGCAGCTCCAGCTCTGGCTGGTAGGCGTTAACTCAGAACATCTCGTAGCCGGTCAAGTTTTCACTCCAGGCCTGGGTGACTTTCCCAGCCATCTAAAAACAATGTTTCACAAACCCTGTAGCGAACTTATACACACGAATTCTTAACAAGTAAGATCCATAACAGGTCAAATCTCAGCTGCAGAAAGTCGTTCTCATTCTCTGCTCCAGATCTCCCGGAACACAGAGGAATAATAAAAGTCAAAACCCGGACAACTCTCCCTTCTGCAGGTCAATTCCGCCAGCGTCGCTGTCCGGAGGAGGCAGGCTTCCCTTCTTAAAGGGGCCTCTCCTAGTTTTGACTTTCTCTTCTCTCTCCTAAGAGGGCCTGGCTGGTTTCTCCTCCTCATCTCCCACTTAGCATCTCTCAGGAAGCGGCCCCTCCCTCTCCGTTGGGATGTTAAATCCTGCAGTGATTACTAATAAATAAAGCCACTCTTCATTGAATCTGGATTTCTGTTGGTCCTGAGTACGTGAAGCAGCTCAATTCCCCAAATACCATTGTGGGTTGTAGGGGGCGCAGGTCGGGGGTCCATGGCCTCTATAGCCAACTCAAGAATTTTCCTAGGGGCCGTTGCTTCGAGGTACGTGGATGAAAAGGGAGAGTCCTCAGAACTTACTATTTGTTTACAAGTTTCTAACTTTACAAAGGTCCAAATAGATCCACCCTCCACGCACCCCGGTCTCCCTCCCCACAGACGCTGCAGTTACCAGTTTGTTTCTGCTTTCGAAGATATTCTGTGCATTTAGCAAGCAGCAGCTTAGATTTTCTCACCTCCCCCTTAAATTATTATACACTCTTCTTCCTTCATTGCCTTTCCCCCTTAACTGAATTCATAGCTTATTCCGCGTCGGTTCATGTATTACTTCCTCATTTTACGGTTAGTTCATGTCCCCCTGTGGGCCAGACCACAGCTCATTTAGTGAGTCCCCTATCCATGGACAGCTAGGTTGTTTTCGGGTTTGTTTATCCTTACCACTTTTTTATGAAAACAGAAACAATGTTCCCTACCCCCTTGGTTAGCATTTATCAAGAAACCTGCGGAAGCCTCAACCTGCCCGCCCCCACTGCCAGCCTCCACTTAGAGTATCCCCATCTCCAGGGTTCCAGTGCTTGGGCGGCGCGTCTTACGTGGGTTGCCTAGCTGAAGCTGTCAGGCGCAGGCCGGGGCCCTCTGGCGCCCCGCCCCGCGGCCGGCCCGCAGTCGGGCCGATTCAAATCCAGCCAATGGCAGCGTGTAAACAAACACAGGCCCGCCCCACGATGAATAATTCCCCGGGCCGGCGCGAAGCCTATTTAACTAGGCGGGGGATGGGGGCGGGACGGAGATGTGGCCCCGCCCCCCGGCGTGGGCCAACGGGCGACTAGGCCCCGCCCCCCGCCCCTGCCGCTCTGAGGACCCAAGGTCCGGGTGGGCTTGTAGCTGTCTGATTTGCCGCCGCTCGCGGTCTTGGCGCTCCAGGCGAGCCAGCGTAGCTGCGTGCTGGAGTAGCACTGTCCCGCTGTACGAGCCATAGTTAAAGGGCGCGGTCAGAGGGCGCAGGTCGCTCCGGAGGCAGTGCTCTCCTAGTCCTCCTATTTTTCCCCTCCTGGCGGCTAGAATTCGGATCCTGGAGAGGTCTTTGATGAAAACTTTCCCCTGAAGTCGGATTGAACGAGAAGTGGAGGGACCAGCAGGGGTGTTTTGGGCAAGGCTTTTTCTTGCTTTGTTCCTTCTTGTTATTGAAGTGTTACATGCCTCCAGAAAAGTGCACGGATCCTAAGCGTGCTGCTCAACTGAAAACGAAAAACACCCGTGGAAACAGCTTGCCAGATCAAGAAACAGAACTTGGGTTGGCCAAGTTTTAGACTTTGCAGTTGCGGGTGCGAGGGAGGAGCCGCGAAGGCCGTTCTTTTGACTTTCAGAGGCACAAACGACTTGTTAAGAAAGAAAGGGAGGGAGGGAGGGAGGGAGCAAAAGGAAAACCACGCCTCTGTAGAGAACCGGGAATCAGGCCAGGCTCTGGTCAGGCTCCCTCAGGGTAGGAACTGGGCTGTTGGACGGGTAGGAGGTGTAGGAGTCAGAGATAAAGGGTATTAGGATCTGGTTGGGAGAGCTGAGGGTGGGGTGGGGAAGGACTAGAAATTGGAGGGGACTAGAAATTTGAGGGGTTAGAAAATGCGCTGGTACTGGGGGTGGGAGAGGGGAGGTTTCTGGGCTGGAGGGTTGGGAGGACCAGGGGGACTTGGAGCCGGTGGGCTAAAAGTGGAACAAGGTATCACAGCCCCTGGGAGAGGGCAGGTTAATTCTCCAGTGTCCTGGACTTTCCACAGCAAATGGGTTTCCTGCTGTTCCTTTTCAGCTGCACGGTTATAATTAAAACAGTCCATTAAACGTTGAGATGAGGGGTCCAGAAATCCAAGCTCATTCAGCAAATATTTGTGAGGTGTCTGTCTCCTGCCCAGACCTATGTTAGGAGAGAGAAAATATCATGACCTATATGGGATTAAGTTCCATATTGGCAGGCAAGGACCCTGTGTCCAGAGCCCAGCTGAGCACAGAGGTGTAGCGTATTTGGTAGATGAGAAAAGGTGGGTGCATCTTCTCCCGTCCTAATTTCTTGCATCTGGATGCTGCTCTGTCCCTGTCCCATAAGAGCTTCTATGTGCCTCGTCCCATTTCATCCTTTCCATGGCCTTCATAACGTCTGGACTCGGGACAAACAGAGCTGGGTTTGACTCCCCGTCTGTGTGACATTGATCCGGTTTCTTACCCTCCCCGTACCGGTTTCTCCACACAAAAAAGTTAGAATTGAGGTTTAAATGAGAGTCAGCGGCTGGCCCAGGGGTTGGTATTAACAGTTGTCAGAGTGTTTATCAAAGCGAAGAGTTAGTTAGGATTACCAGCTTAATGATGTGTTCGGGGGAGATAAACAGATGGCTGCAATGCATCAAAAACTGAGATGGATTTGATGGATGGCTAGATGCACAGATGTGTGATTAAGCTAGTAGAGTAGGATGCTGATGGTTGAATCTAGGTGGTGGGTATTTATCCTCTTTCTTCCTCTTTTCCGTATTTGAAAATGTTCAGAATAAAATGTTGGGGGGCGATGGATTTTGGTGTCTGACTATACGGTCCCATTTTACAGATGAGAAAATGGAGGAGCTGGAGAAGTGACTTGCCCCAGGTTCATGTGGTGACTGGTAACAGAACATCTGGGATTAGTCCCTCCCCTGGCTGGGTATCCCTGGGGCAAGTTGCTGAACCTATCTGGGTCTCACTGCCAACCCGATTCTGAACCTGGAACTTACAACTTACATCTGATTTTCAAAGGGCAGGGGTGTGTCACCCCCTAAAGAATAGCAGGTCTCTTCCCATTTGGGCCCATATAGACCCCTCCTCTGGCCTTGGACATTTGACCTCCCAGGCCTTTGCCAGCCATGGCTAGATTGGGGGCTTCTTTCACACCCATGCCCATTCCAGGCCGCCTGGCCTCAAGACCATCTCCTAAGAGGTCAGGTATGCCTGTGGAAAGGTGGGTGTTATCTCATTGCTCAGCAGATCTTTCTTGAGCCCTTATTAAGTGCCAAGCACTGTTCTGGGGTGTGTGTTGGGGGGGTTGGGGGGGTTAGATACCATAATGCACCTAAGAAGCCTGGAACCTGCTACAGAGGGCAGGGGAAACTGATTTGCTTACTTGCTCATTGTCTGTGTCCCCTAATCGACTGTGAGCTGCGGAATGGGGGTGGGGGGTAGCGATGGGGCAGGAAACAGGGTGTTCTTGGTCACTGCTATATTCCTGGCACACACTGGATACCCATAAACAATACTTCCTGTATGAATGAATAAACTTGGACAGTCACCCCCCCGCAATGCCTCAGGTCTGCTACCTTTGAACCCCAGTCAGTTCCCTAGTTCCGAGTCCCCCAGGGTTGGCAGCTATAACAAAGAGACATCAGTGCCACCCAGCTCAGATCAGGTCCCACTTCCCAGTTGCGTGACCTTGGGCAAAACGCTCCTCCTCTCTGAGCCAATTTAGTTTTCTACACTGCAAGGTGGGAATAGCTAAAGGTCTCTAGATGGGAGTTCCTGGAGGTCTCTTCTTGGTGAAGACTGGAAAAATGGCATCCAGGTAAATGAATACCCAAGGTGTAGCCCAGTGGCTCAATCTTAGCAAATGGAAGGGCAAGCTGCACAAAAATAATGTCCTTGTATGTTGCTGTTCCTGGAAGGGTCACATACCTCAGTGGGCCATGGATGACTACTATAACTATATGAGTTATAGACTGACCACTGTCTTATGTTTGGGGCAACACGTGTTCACTTCTGGAATTGATCAAGTTTCCTTTTTCTATAATAGTCAAGAATAACAGCACTTATCTGGCACTTCCTGTCCGATGCTGCTCTCCATGAGAACATTTTCTCCTAATGACCTTATGAAATGAGGCCTATTAATTATTTCCTCTTGGAAATGGAGGCGCGGAGAGGTGAAGTAATTTGTCCAAGGTCACACAGCAAAGAAAGTGGCAGGATGTGAAGCACAGGCTCACTGGTTTGAGTCAGCACGCTTAACCTCCGTGGTCTCTTAAAGAACATGCGTAGTGCCACCAAGATGCCAGGATCAATTCTAAAGCTTAAAACACATAGATCTCAATCACTCATTTATTCAACACACATTTATTGAGCTGCTTCGGTATACACATGGCTTTTCCAGGGCACCGGGGAAACAGAAGGTAAGAAGAGACCAGAATATAAGTCCCCTTGGCCTGTGCGCCCCGGCAGGGTAGCTCCGAGCTGTCTGGGTGCTCGATGGGCCCCGAGCAAGGCGCAGGGCACACAGCAGGCGCTCAGCAAGCGTTCCCTGAACGAACGCGCTAATCGAAGTGTCACGCCCGCAAGGCGTACACGGCCCCGCGGGGCGGAAACAGACCCAACACCACCGAGGCGTCCCGGGGCTTCTGGGAGTCCCATCTGCGCGGCCCCAGAGGCCTCGAGGAGGCTCTAAGACAGGTCGGACCCACGTCCCCGGCGCCCTCCCCGGGGCGTAGCAGCTCAAAAGACCGACTGAGGTGAGTGAGCGAGCCGCGTTCGGAGTCCCGGCCAGTAGCCCCAAAGCACCCCCCGCCCCCGCGCCTTCCACCCTTTTGGCTCCGACTCCCGGCTCCTTCGCGATTCCACCTGCGGGGCCTCCCCTCTCCTCCAGCCGCGACTCTCGCTACCTTTTCGAACCTTCGGCGCTCCCCCTGGTCGCGTCCTCCCGCCCGCTCCCCAGACGGGCTGGGCGCCCGGGATACGGGAGGGCGAATCCCTTTAGCCTTTCCCCCTAATCCGGAGCATCGCTCGACGCAGTCGGCAGACTCCACAGTAGCCTGGGAAGGCACGCCCCCGAACCCCCGGGACTAGGGCTGGGGAGGGGGCGGTGCCGGAGCGGAGGTCACCCTCCCGGGGCGTTCGTAGCCTCCCATTCGTTCGCGGGCCCGCAGCTCGAAGCCCAGAGCCGAAGCTGGTTTGCTGAGTCGCGGGGCGGGGCCTCCCCCAAGCCCGTCCCTCGGCGAGGGCGGAGGGAGGAGGAGGAGGAGGAGGAGGAGGAAAGGGGGGGAGGAGCACAAAACCTGCAAGGTTTTTTTTTTCTTTTGCACGTAATTAAAAAATATTTTTCTTTTTTTTTTTTTTTTTTGCAAACCCGAGGGGTCCCGCCCGGAGCGGGCGCCTGTCCGGGGCGCCCGGTCCGCGGCGCGGGGAGGCGGCAGGGGCCTGGCGGAGGCTGCCGGGCGGCCGCCATGCGATCAGGCAGTGCGCTGACCGGCCCGGCCGTTCGGCCCCTTCTGGGTCCTCCCTTTGCAGCCCGTGCGGGGCCGTCTCGGAGAGCCCGCGTCGACGGCTGCTCAAACATCAGGGTGAGTTTCTCGCAATGTAGCAATTTCTCTTTAAATCTCTTAACTCTCTCTATCTGCGAGTCGGGGCTGTGACAGGGCGCAAAAGCGAGGGGGGAGTGGGGGTTGGCGGCGAGGAGCCGCAGCCGGGGCCGAACCCACTCCCCCGACACTCACACACTTAGCCCCCCAACCGGGGCGCATCGCCCGCTGCCTCTTTTTCTGTTCGGCGCCCACCACCCCCGGCAGCCCCCCCTCACCCCCCGCGTCTCTCCATCACCGCCGCCCCGATTCTGCGGGGACCCCCCCACCCACCCACCCCGGGCTCCCCTGCCCAAACCCGGCGCCCGGTGCCTCCCCGGCCCTCCCGCCGGCTGCCGGGGATACAATGGAGCGGCGGAAAAACGAGACCTAACGTCCCACGGGGGGAGGGGTGGGGAGACCCCCTCCCCCGGGCGGGGGGGCCTCCCCTCCCCTCCCCTCCCCTCCCCTCCCCTCCCCTCGCCCTGCTCCCTGCCTTTTGGGGAAGAAGAGGGCAATGGGGCAGCGGATGGTGGTTTCCCGGCTGGAGCTGGCGAGCCTTCCTCTCCCCCTCTCGCCCGTCCCCTGCGCTCCCTTCTCAGATCCCTCCGGGGGTGCCGGAGAGAAACGGGGCCTCCGGCCTGCTGGGGAGGGATGGATGCGGAAGGAAGCCACTGGGTCTCCTCCTCCCCACTGCCCCGAAACAATGAAAGGAGTTGACTTGGTCCCCCACCCCCCAGCAATGAAAGGAGTTGATCCCCGCCCCCGCTAGCTGGTTGTTCCCGGAGGGGGCCGCTACGGGGGGTGGGGGGAGAGGGAGGTGAGCCTTACCCCTGTCACCTGCGAGATTTGGGGCGGCCCCCCATCTCCACCCCCTCGGCCTAGCAATGGGAGGCACCAGGCCCAGCCCGGGCACCGCGCTCGGGTGTTGACCTTTAGCCAAAGACAGCCCTTTCCCTGTGGTGAGCCCGGACGAGCCGGGCCTGAGGCCTCTCCGGACCCCTGCGGAGGGCGGCCGGGCCGCGGGCCCCCGAGGGAGGGATGGAGCAGGAGGGCGGAGGGATGGAGCCATCTGGTTTTCCCATCCCTCGCTGCCCCTCGGCTGCTTCTCCGGCTCCTGTCACGGGCGGCCGCGGGGAGACCAGGGACCGCGGTCTGCCCAGGCCTTGGTCCGAGGCCAGCGGCGAGCGGGGCGAGCAGCCGCGGGCGGGCTCGGGAGGCAGCGGTGATTGGAAGGCACGGCGGCTCCTTCCTCTCCGCACGCCTTTGTTTTGCTTTGTGGTTCTGAGCAGCTGAACTTCCCGGGAGGTGGGGTCAGAGGCCGCTGTGTCAGCTCTCCCCGGAGGCCGGGGTGACAGGTCCCAGCCCTCTGGTGTACGCGGACCGGGGCTCCTGCCCGTGCTCGGCCTTCTGCCCGGACAGGCAGCCCCTTTTGTCACACAGCCCTCCGATAGTCTAGATCTGGGGATGTATTGAGGGTTTGCTTTTCCCTCACACCTCCTTTCCCAGGGCGCTTGTCGGGGAAACAGTTTTTAGAAACACCCCCAGACTTCACGGCCTGAGATTTCTGAGAAGTGCTCTGTGCTTTCACACCTCTCCCCTCGCCTGGGGTGGGGATGGGGGCCTCAGTCAACGCCGACCTGCTAGGGTGGTGGGAGAACAGGGGAGGAGGACAGCTGAGGAGTCACCCCCTTCCCATGTGCCAGCGTCCAGTGAGACTTAAGGGGTGTGCTTAGCTACAGCCCCCCTCCCCCAGAGCTCCCCCAGTCCTGGAAGGTGGAAATAACATCTCCTACCCAGAGAGCATTAGGGATTGGCTACTGTTAGGTGCGCTACCCACTGGCCCCCACCCGAGGAGGAAGTTGGGTCAGTTATGTGATTCCCATTTTGCAGACAAGCTAATGGAGGCTCAGAGAAGCTAAGTGACTTGCCCGGGGTCACACAGCCCCAATCTGTAACCGTCTCAAGTTTTTCCAACTCAGCTCAAAACTCTTAGGTTCTCCTGTACCCCTCTTTGGCAATTTGTCCCTGTGACTTCAGTTGAGTCTCAAATGTAGATAATACCAGGAAGGAGCCGCCGAATCCCCCCCACCCCCCAGCCCCCCCGAGTGATCGTTTGGGGAAGGAGTAAGGAGCATCTGGAAGCTGGGCTGAGGGCAGGATGCTTTCACCTGTGGCTGGAGCAGAGCGTTTGCCTGCAGGAGCTGAGGATTGGAGGTGTGGAGTCAGGAGAAGGGGGGCCCCAGGCCTCGCTGTCTGGGGTTTGGGGGGCACTTGGTCGGTGGCCCCTCTGTCATCCTCTTCCTCTTCCATCTGAGCTGGGACTCAGCCCCGCTGGGAGGGAATCTGAGCTGCCAGGGACCTTCGTCGTCGCTCTGCCCTGTGACCCTCCGTGGCGCCGTGATGTAGCTGGCAGAGAACTCCCCTGTCCGTTCTCCCCTGGGCCTGGGTGGCAGACTCCCTGTCCCACTCTGTAACCTCAGGCACTAGATTCAACTCACTAGTCCTCAGTTTCCTCATCTGCAGGTGGGGATCAGCAGAGCTTCCTTAACTGACCTTGCGGTGACTGAAAGTTTTATCCAAGCGTGTTATTTTTATTTCTCCTTCAGCATACGGGGATATGGCAGGCCTGTAGGGTGGGGAGGAAAGTTGGGTGCTGGGTATTTTAGGGTGAATGGCAAAAGGCATCTGCCTTGGAGGAATTCCCTGTGGTGGTGGGTGAGGGCAGGCAGTAAGTAAGGAGTTCCGCTTTGGTGACCCTCCATCTCCAGCTCTCTGGGACCCCACCCCTTCAGCACTTACTGGTGCCAAATACACATTTGGTGGCGGGGGGGGGGGGGGGGTGGGGGGGAGGAGGAGGAAGGGCTGGGGAGGGCCCAGCTTACCCAGTGAGGGGGGCAATACGGGCGATCTTGTTATTTTACAGATGAGGAAACTGAGTCCAGCGGAAACCTGTTCCATGGCTGAGAGGGGACTCCAGCCCAGACTTCAGGGACCGGGGTGTGATTGGAGAGAAGCTGACACTTTGAGGGACACCCTGCAAATACCTTCCTGAGGTGACAGGCATCATAAGTAATCATAATTCCTGTGGGGTGGGGGCAGGAGGGGAGGGGCTGTAGGTCTCTCTAGGGTGAGTGCTTCCTGAAAGTTGGAACTGATTTTGGGGGGGCAGGGTGGCAGTGGAAAAGGGGGGAAATGTGAGGCCCAAGAGTGACAGGCCTATGCTCCGCCCCCCTTTTTTGCCCGCTTCCTTCCCAGAGGCCTCAGGGGCCTTCCCCAACCTTCCCTGGGGATGTGGGGTCTTGCCCCTCTCCCCTCTGAGAGGCTGTGAAAGGGTCCAGGGGTCAGCACCAAGGCTAGGGGGCCTGGCAGGAGGGTCCTGGGGTGTGGTGTGGGTACCCCGGGGTCCTGGGGGGGTCACCTTTGAGCCCCAGGCCCAGCCGCCCTCAGAGTTCCTGCCTGCTCTCCCAGCTCTCCCCCGTGGCTGTCTTGATTCCTGGTCTCAAGAATGCGGAGGGCTGCTGGTGGGGGGAAGTTAATTGGAAACAGGAGAACATGGCATTCCTTTCTAGCTGGCCTGGGCCTGGAAAGCAGTGAGGGGCTGCCTTTCTCCCTCTCCCGCCCTGCAGGGGAGAGGTGGGGGGGGAGCATGGTTCTCTCACCTCTGTCTCTTCGGGGTCTTTCCCCCACCAGGCTCCCTGACTCTTAGTGGAAACAGCAAGTTGCCTGTTTTACGTCCATGATGTAAAATGCTCTCCCACCAATCAGAATGACTTGCCCCCCTTTTTCACCAGGTCATATCCAAGTTTGTCCCCACTCTCTGAGGGCGGAGGGCCCGTCTCAGTTGGCTCCCCAGCGTAGGCTGTGTCACACTAGAGACACATGGGAAATGTTTGGTTGACTGGTCCCCAAGGATTCCCTCCTCCTTCCTTCCCTAGACTTCTCCCCTGCCTGGGGTACCACCAATAGAGTTTTATCCCGATTGACTGAAGCCTTTGTGTCTCAGTGGCATGTAAGATCCCCCAACGGGAAAAGAGAAGGTTTTCTAAGACATTTCTCGTTTGGCGACAGTTTTGTGTCCTGAGTTTGCAGGTATTCATGGTGGCGGGGGATCTGTTGGCAGGAGAAGCTGGAGAGAGGGCCTGTCTGTCTGTAATTGTTCCCGATTAAACTTCCTGAGGGCCTACTGTGTGCCACGGACCTGGGGCCCAGTTATGATACTGGGACCCGATCCGGGAGAAGGCTCGAGAGAAGTGTTGTCTTCAAGGCTGCTGGGGGACTTTGATGCCTTCTGTCTGGGTGGTTTGCAAAGGCTCCAAGGGGGAAGCAGCTTCTTTCTCTCTTTCTCTTTTTTTCTAAGTGATACATCCACATGGGACAAATTCAAAACCTCAAACATAGTAAGTCTCCCCCTTTACCCTCCGGGGCATCCCTGGTCCCCCAACTCGCCTCCCCAGAGCACCGCCTCAATCCTGATGTTCTGTGTGCACACATTTATATACCTGTGTATGTCTTAAAAAATATTTATTTTGCACAGATGGTAGCCCCCTCTTCCCGTCGTTGTGCACGTTGCTTTTTTCACTTCATCTCCCTGGGAGATGTGCACAATACATGGAGGCGTTTCTTTGGCTTTTTCTCAGGTGCATTGTATTCCTCAGTGTGGGCAAATCCTCCTTGACTCAACACGGATATGGAGGTGTTCCCTAAAGTTTCAGCGTGCAGAGCCAGAGGGCATGCATCCATCTGTCTTACTGGGAAGTGGGTATGCCAGCGGGGTGAACTCCTGGAGGCGGGATTGCTGGGTCAAGAGCCTGTGGTTTGTCATTCGGTCACTCTTGGGAGGCACCTGTGGAGCTGTATCTTGAAGGAAATCGTTTCCCCTCCTGTTCAAGTCATCCCACCCATCCATCCATTGTCTTTGCCTCTTGTGACCTCCTTGCCCCTTCCTTCCTGCCTGTGGCCTGCACCCTGTGCTTGCCACTTGGTGTAGAGGTCAAGGGTGGGGGCTCTGTTGATTCGAATCCCAGCTCTGCCGCTTGCTGGCTGAATGGATGCAGGCAGGGGGCTTGCTGGCTCTGGGCCTGAGTTGTCCCCTCTGTTAAATGGGTTCACCTCAGTACCTACTTTTGGAAAGGTTGTGAGGATTAAATAATACCCATCAAGGTGCATGGGTAGCCTAGCTGAGTCATTCGGTGGAGGTGTCATCTGTCATTCTATGGCAGTTCTGTCTCCTGAGGTGAGGAGCCCCTTAATTCTGGGCTGTGAGCCCCCTTACTGGCAGGCAGGGGAGGGAATGCTGGCTTTTGCACTTACCTGCAGCGTGACCTTGGGCAAGCGATCCTTTTCTGGGTCTCGATTTCCTTGTCTGTAAAATGGGCCCATGATGGCTCCCTGGCAGGTGGGCTGTGAGGGCCGAAGGAGGCACCGCCCTCCCCAGCCGGGCGTGCAGTAGCTGTTCGGGAAGGAGCATCTGATGTTGCTGTTATTTTCACTATGGTTACTGTTCTCCTGTGGGTCCCACGCTGACTTCGCCACTCTGAAAGCTCTCCATTGTCTTCCTGAAAGGCACATAGGGAACACTGTTGGCATTCTAAACCGCACAGCAGCGGAGGGCACAGGGCAGGCTGCTGCGGCGGCATGGCCCTGGGGACAGACGGGGCTGTCCTGCTCTGGGTCTCGCTTTCCTCATCTGGAAGAACGGCTGTGATGGGAGACCTACCTGTGTGCTCACGGATGTTCAGTGCTTAACACAGTGCCTGACATGTCACAAGTGCTCAGAAAATGTCCGTGGCTGTGATGGTGGTGGTGGTGGTGGTGGTGATGGTGTTGGTGGTGATGATGGTCATGATGGTGGTGATGATGATGATGATGATGATGGAGAGAAATCTCCTGTGGAATTAGATACCTGCGTCCTTGCCTCCTTCCCCTAAAACCCTGGGCAGTCAACGTTGGCATTTTAATCAGAGGGAAGGTTCCAAGGCAATCAAATACCCTTTGGGCCTCAGTTTCCTCATCTGTAACAGAACTCATGGGGTCTTTGTGAAGCTTAAATGAGTGAAGATGTAGAAAGCTTTTAAGACAGGCCCCGGCTTGCAGGAGTGCGGTGAAAATTCACTTTGCTTGTTATTAGTTAAATTTTTTATCATGGAAATTTTAAAGTACCTACCAAGAGTTGAGAGAATAAAATAATCAACCCCTGTGTACCCATCGCCAGCTTCACCAATTTTCCGCTGATCCCTCCTCCCGCCCCCCCCCCACCCCCGCGCCACCCTGCACTTTCTTTTCCCTTTTCTGCTGGAGTACATTTAAGCAAATTCCAGATAGCATATCAGTTCAATTGTATCATTATCGTTACTAATGGTGTTATTATTTTTGGTATCCAGAATCTGTTTCATCACCTCCGGGTTCTATCCTGTTCTGTGCTGGAAGAGACATTAGGCCCATTTCATAGATTGGGGAAATCGAGGCTGCAGGCCGTAAACTTTGGTCAGGTTGTCCTTGATCTGTGTTCCCATCCTGTCTTGGCCAGCCCAGGCTTTGCACCTTGGTGGCTGTTTCTGATCACACGGGCTTGGGGATTTATGCCTGGATGTGGGTTCTGATATTCTGTGCAGAAATCACAGTCAGAGAAGGTGGGCCAGTGGCAGGGGGATGGACAGATGACCCCGGCAGTGAGGGGTTACTGGGTCAGCCGCCCGGGTTCGAGTCCTCTTTCTGCCGCTTCTAACCTTGTGACTTGGGGGCAAGTTACTTCCTTTCTCTAATTCCAGATTAGAGAACCAGAAGTACAGGAATAATAAATCGATGCTTCTTTCAAGAGCTTTTGCATCAGTTAAATCAGGTCCTGAGTGGAAAAGTGTTTTGCAAGTGCCTGGCTCAGAGTAAGCGCTCTGCAGAAGGTAGCAGTCACCATTGTCACTGTAGTTAGTTATCACTTCCGTGGAGGCTGTAACCAAACGCTCCTTCCAGGGGTAAGAGGGTCAGAGGAAGGGTTATATCCCTGGAGCCCCTGACCAGGCCTGGCTGCCTTAATCCCCCGCTTTTGCTCACTCCATCCTCTATAATTCTCCTTCAAAGTGTTTCTTGTCCTTCGAGGGGCTGGAGGGGGCTGTTGGCTTCTAGGTAACCACCCCCCCCAGCCTCCTGTGTCCCCTATGTCCCATCCTGGCAGTCTTGGGTGCAGAGTGAGGGAGGACCATCTCTATGGCTGTGGGACCCTCGTTAATGACCCCTGGGGCCCTGGAGGGAGCCCCGGTGGCCTCCGCAGCTTGGAGGTGAAGGGCGGTCCATTCCTCCAGGGCACCTGCAGATCGAAGGTGCCTGGAGCCCCCTTTCCAGAGGATGGATGCCGCCCTGCCTCTCGTCCAATATGTGGTACTGGGCAGGCTGTTGCTCGCAGATGCTCACGGGATGATTGTGGCGGGTGGCTAGATTGTAACCTCCCTCCTGTCCTTCAAGGCACCTCACCCATCTTCGAACACCAAGCCCTCCAGGCTAGGTGACGGGGGCCCCCGGAAGAGTTTTCAGCTCTTTACCCTCTCAGGCCAGGCTCCCCTCGGCCTAGCAGGCCCTGGCCACGGTGGCCTCACTTCTCTCCCCAGAACATGCCCAGTGCCCTCCCGCTTTTGTGGACATGCATCCCCGGTTTTTTTGTTTTTGTTTTTTGGTTTTTGGTTTTTTTTGGCGGTACATGGGCCTCTCACTGCTGCGGCCTCTCCCGTTGCGGAGCACAGGCTCCGGACGCGCCGGCTCAGCGGCCATGGCTCACAGGCCCAGGCGCTCCGTGGCACATGGGATCCTCCCGGACCGAGGCACGAACCCGCATCCCCTGCATCGGCAGGCAGACTCTCAACCACTGTGCCACCAGGGAAGCCCCCATGCATCCCCTTTCACAGAAAGTTTTGTGTGTGTGTGTGTATGTGTGTATGTATTTCTCCCCCAACCTCTCATTGAGTGTAATTGGCATACAATGAAATACACAGATTAAGGGTGCTTCTCCATGAGTGTTGCCAAACCATAGCAGCGTGTGTAATCCACACCCCATCGAGATCCAGAGCGTTCGCATCGCAGCCAAAAAGTTCCTTTGTGCCCCTTCACCGTCAACACCCCCTCCCAGAGCAGCGGGTCACTGGCCCGCTGCTCGTTTATCCTGTTGTGGATCTGCCTTGCCTCTTCTTGAATCTCGCAGACGTGTGTGGTCCTTTGGGTTGAGCACCTCAGCTCAGCATCACTGTTTTGAGATTTAGCCTTTTTATCACTGAGCAGGAGTCCTTGGGAAGGCTTTACCTCCTTTCTCTCGGGAGAGAGAAATCTGCCCCCCCGCCCCCCTTGAAGTCTCATCATCCCATTTGTCCCTCCCCTGGGTGCCCTTCCCAGCCTCAGCCTCCGGCCTAGGGACGCTCTCCCATTTCACTGCTCCACCCCTCGTAGCCCCATTGGGATGTAGGTGTCCCGTGAGTTTTTCTTCAGGCCTGGCTTTCTCACTAGATTCTATAAACTACAGAAGGAGGGAAATGATGTGCCCCGTGTTCTCAGCTCTTGGTGTGCAGTAGGAATCGTGTAATGTTTGTTGCCTGACTCACTGACTGACTGAAGGATGGACATGTCACAGGCATGGAGAAAGGGAGCAGAGAGCCTGTGCTTGTGGTCGCTATTCTGTTTCTTAAAAAGTGTGACCCACCTGCTTCCAAAGCACCAAAAATGCCAATCTCGGGGTGCCACGCATCTCCTGGGAGTCCTGGTGGGTAGGGCCCGAGAGGCCCCCAGCCAGGCTCAGCTGCCTTCATTGCCCGCCCCCCCCCGGGCCCATCCCCCCACCACTTTTATGAAGCCCGACCCCTGAGTGGCTCCTTGGCTCAGGAAGCCCAGCCCTCAAAGCTGCAGGGCTCTGCCTGCAGTGGCAAAGCTCCACCGGCAGGCCCCTCACCCAGGACAGGCAGCCATGGGTCTCCCAACTGCACTTGACACTTGGTCCATGGACATTGCCCATCCTGCCCTAGCCACCTCCCCACTGCCCAGTACTCGCTCCCTCAGTGTCTTCAGAGACGGAGTGAATCAGGGCCCATGGGACAGGTCAGGACTGCCCACTGCTCAGCAGGGAGACTGAGGCTGGAGGGGGGCGCTCAGGTGCTGCCCTCCTCAGTTCAGCCAGGACTGGAAGCCACACGTGCTGTGTTCACACAAGCCATTTGCTGTAAGTTACGCCTCCTTTTACAGAGATGCTAAAATGGGCAAAGACTCAGGTCTCGAAGTTGATAAAAATGTCCGGGAAACTTCTGCTCCGTCTTTGCCTCTGGTTTCTGTGGCCCTTCCGGGCTGCCTGTGCTTTGCCACCTAAAGTCTCAAAGCTGTTCCGTGAGGAGCTGTTTTCCTTTGTCAGATTTCTGTCTCCTTAGCTGGACCAGCAGAATTCCCTGACATCTGCCCAGCCCTTGCCCGTCCCCGAGCCCGTCCCCCTTCCACAGTCCTATTTTTTCTTTGCGACCTTTAAGGGGCAGGGAGTCGTGTGTGCATTGGTCACAGGGGACACTGAGCCAACTTCTGGGCCTGAAGAGCCCCCGGCCAGACTCTGTAGCAGAATAGGGAGATTTATTTAAGGGAGTTCCTAACAGAAGTCTGCTTTAAGCAAATGAACAGTAAACTATATATACCCACACATATACATTAATATATGTTACATATTATTATACTTTATGTAATAATTTAGTGGTAAATTTAAACTTAGCAGTATAATAGGCATGTAGTAAATGTATATATTATATACACATATATGCAAGTGCATATGTGTATATATATATATCTATATATATCTATCTGTATAAGATTCCCTTGTATTCTCATTTCCTTCCCTGGCCCAGTGCCCTGGCAAATTGTTCTGTGCCCTGGCAAATTGTTTGCTTTGTGTGGTGGATTTTTGCTTTCTACAGAGGATCCTGCTGTATTTCTCTTTCTGAGTCTTTGTCGCCCAACACCCACTCTCAGGCCTCCTGTGTTGCTACTTGTGCATCTTGTCTGTTGCTTCTCCTGGCTGTGGGACTCCGTGCGGTGCAGTTTTCATGGTTTGCTTAGAATTTTCCCAAGGGCCAGACCCCTGGGTTGCCTTCCTTTCCCAGTTACAGTGGGAGGTGAAGTGCCTTGTCCAAGGTTACACAGCTAGCTGCTGGCAGAGCAGGGATGTGAATCCAGGCGCATTGTACTGGTTAATTCAGACCCACATAGCAGGCCTCCCTTGTGCCGGGCCTCAGAGCTCTGCACTCGGGACAGGGGAGGGGGGTAAACCCAAAACACACCCATCCTCCCTGCAAGGTGAGATCAGTGTCTCAGGAGTGTCAGCCGGGCTGGTGAAGGCCAGGAGGAGGCATTGCTTGTGGGGTATGTTGGTGCATCAGGGCAGGCTTCCTGGAGGAGAGGGCTTCTGGGGGCAGGCTTTGGGCTCCATGCCATTTCTAGCAGAGAGAAACCTGGGATGCTTTGCACAAAGGCCAGTTGAAGCTTCACGGGGAAAGAGGACCCAGGACACTGGGGCTGAGATCTGGGGTGCTTTGGTTTTGTTGATGGGAGGTAAGGGAAGGAGGGAGTCCAGGATGATCCAAAGTCACTGGCCTGAGCAACTGAGTGGATGCAGGTGCCCTTTCTTGAGATGCTGTAGTGGTGTCTATAGTTTGGGGAACACAAACCCCAGAGAGTAAAGCTCCAGCACCCTCTCGGCTGGTGGTGAGGTGCAGACGGAATGAATGAATGAACTGGAGGCATCATGAGTGAGAGACGGTGACATGGAGTGATCACTGAAGTCCCAGGGATGGGGATGATTCCCCAGGGAGAGGACAGGAGAGGGTGGAGAGTCAGCTTAGGCGGGCCACCCACGTGTAGGGAGGGGTGGGAGCTTCTTTGGCCAAAACAGAGAAAGGGAGGAGGAGCAGGATAAGGCAGGATCAGCTTCTCAGGAACAAAGGGGGAGAGTTTTTAGAAAGGTTTAACTTCCATGGACCTGAGGACAGGCTTCCTGGGTTGGATGAGGCTGTTGTGGAAGCAAAGGTTTCCTGGGTTTGATGGGTATGTAGGGGCAGAAGCCAGACTGGAATATGGTGAGGAGTCATGAGAGAAGGATGGCTTCGTGGATGGATGGATGGATGGATGGATGGATGGACGGATGGACGGACGGAAGGCAGGCAGATGGAGCTCTTGGCAGCCAGAGATTGGAAAAAAAAATCCTGCTACCCTTTATGGCTCCCTAGTGCCCTCAGGTGAAAGTCTAATCTCACCTCCCTCCACAGAGCCCCATTAGTCTGGCCTGGGCTTATCTCCCTGACCTCATCTCCTGCCCTTTCACCTTGCTTTCTTCCCACACCCAGCTTGTTCCTGCCTCCCCACCTTTGCCCTTGCCTCTACTTGCCATGACCTTCTCCCATTCCTTCCTGTCTCTGGGCTCCTCGTCCTGTCCTGCAGGCCTCTGCTTAAATACCGCCTCCTCTGGGAAGCCTTCCTTGACGCCCCTGTCCAACTTTCTCCATGTCATGCGGTTTGCTTCTGTGTGAGGATTCATCCCCCGGACCTGACTGGGAATGCGTCCAGACTCAGTATTCACTGCATGAGTGAGGGACCAGGCTTAGAGAGTTTTAGGATCTGAGCAGGCTTAGAGAAAAGGAAAGGAGCAAAGGAAGATTCTAGAAGAAGAGGGAGGAAGGGGGGTGGTGGGTTGGGCTCAAGAGTGAAGCTTCCTTACAGGTCAGGAGGTGAGGAAGAGAGGGGTGTGAAGGCAGAAGAAAGATGTTTGTGCAGTTGGGAAGGAGTTCAGGAGGCCAGTGCAAAGCTGCTTGGAGACAGGAGGGGGTGGCAGGAGGTGGGGGGCGGGAGCGGGGGAGGCCGGTGGTATTGCCAGCTGTTGGGAGGGCGAGAGCTTTGGCCGTCCTGCCCCAGCTGGGAGAGGCAGCCGCCTTTTATCTTTTCCAGGACAAGGTCTTAAGAGCACGAGGTGGTCCTTAGTTGGGGGGAAGGAGGGCTCAGGTCCTTTGGGGAACCTGCTCGGAGGCCTCCGACCTTTCCCCCAGAGAAACGCATGCTTGACTCTACATCGCAACCTTTGGCGGAGGATTTCAGGGGTGTTGTGGATCCAGTTAGGAGCTTTCCACAGCTCATGACCGTAGCAACAATAATAATAACAGCCCACACGGCCATGGGCACCAGTCTAGGGCCCTCACAAGTCCTGACTCAGTTACTCACGTTAGGACCTTAGGAGGTAGGTGCAGTGAGCATCCCCATTTTACAGATGAGGAAACTGAGGCACTGGGCGGTTAAGTGACTTGCCCAGAGTCACACATCTGCTAAAGGGTATACTGGGGATCCCCCACCCCACCCTGGGGGTCGCAGTCTGGCCCCAAAGCCCAGGCTTTTAGCCATAAAGCCTCACTGTTTGCTTGTTACAGGGACCAGGACTGAAAGCCCACAGTCAGGAAGTTGCCTTTGCCCCGCCCCCCTCCACTCCGCTTTTTGCCCTGGGATCCAGCTTGGGTCTCAGCTTAGCCAGTGGAGGCCCCGGCTCAGCAGGGTGCCGTCCCACCCTCCTCTTTCCCTTTTTACCCTCGGTGGTGTCTTCATTAACATAACTGTGGCGCCCCCAGCTTCCTCGGATGTGTTTGTGAGTTTGTGAGGGAACCCCGGTGGGTGACTGACAGGGAGACCTGCAAGGAAGGGGTCAGGACCCCGGAGGCAGATCTGGCCTGGAGGCAGCTGCGGGACTTGGAGCAGGGGCCCACCACCTCTCGCAGCCTCAGTTTCCCCATCAGCGAGGGGGGGGGGCCTGATGCCTTCCTCTCGGAGGTTTCATAGATGACGTCACATGTCAACAGATGTGCTGCAAATTTATGGCAGTAAGCAGCTTCCGAGGTGTGTCAACATTCAGAATATTTCAGACCACAGCGCAGGCTGCAGTGAGGTGGAACAGCCCTCAGCCAGGCAGGGCAGCTCCCCTTCCCCAAATAGGCTAAAGATTTCTGCAGCAAATACTATTCCTGCTGCTAATATATCTGTGGCTGTTCTACACTAAGAAGGATACATAAGGATAGTCATTGCAGGTTAGCTTTTGCCCCACAGTGAGTAAAGGGGAAAACAAAGGGATGGTTTTTAGAGATTTTTGGAGGTTGGAATTGCAGATATGGGGTTGTAGATCGAGATGATCTGGGACATGGTGGGATGTCTGTGGCGTTTCATTGAGATAAGGTACCACCACCTGGCACTTAATAAGCCCGTTGTAAGTGCTGGCTGCTATTATTATCACTGACCAGCCTTTAGTCTGTACCTACTAAGTCTGTGCAGACGGATTGGGCTGTGTTGCAGATCAACAGTTTCTCAAACTTGAACGTGCACACGAATCCCTTGGGGAGCCTGTTCAAATGCGGGGTCTGATTCAGCGGGTCTGTGGCAGGCGTGAGACTCTGCATTTCTAGCAGGCTCCCAGGGGACACTGAGGCCGCTCCTTTGAGTAGCAAGGGGTAGAGTGGTTTCCGGACGATTTCCGAGTTGCTTCAAGGGCCCTGCACTGGATGCGGAGGCTAAGATCAGGTTCCTTAACTCTTTGGGGTTTGCCAGTTTGAGGGCAGATCTGTATGAATTAATTCGACACGGAAAAAAGTCATATATAACACTATGAAAGTCTTTTCACTGTCCCCTTGTCCTGCCCTCTCCAGAGGAGCCCTATGTGAGGAGTTTGGGTGCATTCTTTCTACCCCTCTATTCTGTGCATACATTTTTTTCCTCTTGCTCACACGTACCATATGAATTATTCTACAGCTTGCTTTTTAACTTGAACAAGTGTCTTAGAATTATTTCCATGGCAGCAATCTAGAGCTCCACTCTTTTTTTTTTAATTGAAGTATAGTTGATTTACAATGTTGTGTTAATTTCTGCTGTACAGCAAAGTGATTCAGTTATACATATATATTTACATTCTTTTTCATAGTCTTTTCCATTGTGGTTTATTACAGAATATTGAATACAGTTCCTTGTGCTATACAGTAGGACCTTGTTTTTTTTTTAATATTTAATTAATTAATTAATTAATTACTTTTTGGCTTTGTCGGGTCTTAGTTGTGGCACATGAGCTCTTCACTGTGGTGCATGGGCCTCTCTCTCCAGTTGTGGCACGTGGGCTCCAGAGCACGTGGGCTCAGTAGTTGCCGCGCACGCGGGCTTAGGTGTGGTGTGCGGGCTTAGTTGCCCCAAGGCATGTGGGATCCTAGCTCCCTGACCAGGGATCGAACCCACGTCCTCTGCACTGGACAGCAGATTCTTAACCACTGGACCACTAGGGAAGTCCCCAAGAGCTTGTTTTTTTTTTTGTTGTTGTTTTTGTTTGTTTGTTCATTTGTTTTTTAAGTTTTTTTTGTGTGTGTGGCTGCACTGTGCCGCACGTGGGATCTTAGTTCCCCAACCCGGGATCAAACCCACATCCCCTGCATTGGAAGCACAGAGTCTTAACCACTGGACCGCCAGGGAAGTCCCAGGACCTTGTTGTTTATCCATTCTGTATATAATAGTTTGCATCTGCTAATCCCAAACTCCCAATTCGTCCGTCCCCCACCCCTCCCCCCCAGAATCCGTTCTTTTAGCAAACTAAAGGAGGAGTAGTATTCCATAACTTATTTAACCTCTACTCTATGGATTTTTTTTTTTTTTGGTTCGAACTTTGACTGTGAGCCTATATATGTCTTTATATTTAAAGTGTGCTTACATTTAAAGTGTGTCTCTTGCAGACAGCAAATAGTCTATGTCCTTTTGATGATTGGAATGTCGAGACCAGTGCTGTCCAGTAAGAAAACCCTAGCCACTTATACGTTACTTAAAATTTTCTAGTAGCCACAGGAGAAAGAAATAGGGAAAATTAATGTGAATATATTTTATGCAACCTGTTATATACAGAATACTATTATTTCAACACGTAATCAGTCTAGAAGTCACTAATGAGATATTTTACAGTCTTTTTTATTGTGGTAAAATGCACGTGACCTAAAATTTCCCATTTTCACCATTCTTAAGTGCACAATTCAGTGGCATTATGTATATTTGCAATGTTGTGTAACCGTCACCACTCTCCATTTCCAGAACTTGTTCATCCTTGCATACAGAAACTCTGTGCCCCTTAAACAATAATTCCCCATCCCCCTCTCCCACCACCTACTGGTAACCTCCATTCTACTTTCTTTCTCTATGAATTTGACCACTTCTTCCTCATATAAGTGGAATCATACAGTATTTATCCTTCTGTGTCTGGCTTATTTCACTTACCGTAATGTCTTCAAGGATAGTCATCACATTCGTAGCATCTATCAGAATTTCCTTCCTTTTTAAGGCCGAATACTATTCCATTGTCTGAATAGCCCACACCGTGTTTATCCATCCAATAATAGACAGACACTTGGGTTATTTCCACCTTTTGGATATTGTGAATAGCGCTGCTATAAACATTGGCATACAAGAATCTGAGTCTGCCTTCAGTGCTTTTGGATATACACCTAGGAATGGAGTCGCTTGGTCATCTGGTAATTCTCTTTTTAACTTTTGTTTGTTTGTTTGTTTTGCGGTACACGGGCCTCTCACTGTTGTGGCCTCTCCGGTTGCGGAGCACAGGCTCCGGACGCGCAGACCCAGCGGCCATGGCTCACGGGCCCAGCTGCCCCGCGGCATGTGGGATCTTCCCGGACCGGGACGCAAACCCGTGTCTCCTGCATTGGCAGGCGGCTCTCAACCACTGCGCCACCAGGGAAGCCCTCTTTTTAACTTTTTGAGGAATCACTGTTGTCCACGGTGGCTGCACCATTTCACATTCCCACGAGTAATGCACAAGGGTTCCGATTTCTCCACATCCTCGCCAACACGTGTTGTACACTGTTTTCCGCCTTCCATCCCGCACTGAGTTTTTGAAATCCAGTGTGTGTTTTCCACTCAGAACATCTTATTGGACTAGCTCCGTTCCCAGGGCTGGGCAGTCACATGAGGCCTCTCTGAGTGGACGGTGCAGGGTTAGACCGTTCGTATTTGCCCTCATTACTGATGTGGCTGCATTGAAATCTTCTATCTTACTGTTCATTTTTGGTTTATCTCTGGTGTTCTTTGTTCCTTATTCTCTCGTTTCCTGCCTCCTTTAGATTAATTGAGTAATTTGGCCTTCCATCTTATCTCCATTAGGAGCTGATTCATGCTACCTCTTTACTACTCTGGAGTTTCCATTCTGCGTCTTTGACCAGGACCTGGGCTCTGCTCCTGAGTGAGATGGGAGCCATGGCAGGCTTTTGAGCAGGGGAGTGACCCGACCTGGCATTTTTGTATCCACATCTGCAGTTGCTTGTGCAGGAGCGTTTCTGCTGGCCAGATTCCTGGAAGAGGACTTGCTAAGGCCAAGGGAAGCGTGTGCTGAGGTTTGAGGAGGCCCTGGCAAATGGCATTCCAGAAAGGCCTCACTGTTCTCATCCCTTGCAAAGAGCAGCCAGAATTTACCGAGTGACTGCTTGGTGCCAGGCCCTAGAGATGCTGGCGAGAATCAGCCCAAGTCCTGCTGCTTAAATAACTCTTGGTCCTGGAAACGCAGGGCAGTCTCTGGAGTGGCCTCTGAGCTCAAAGGAAGGTGAAGCTTTCGGAGGAACCAAAAAAGGAGAGGCCAGAGGCTATTCTAGGTGGCAGAAGGAGGCCTGGCACAGCCCTGGTGTGAGCTCTGGCTGGACCAAGAAGTGGAGTGTATTGGCCTGGAGAGACTGCGTGTGTGGGCCCCCCATCCATGTGGGACATAGCGAGGTACAGCTAAGGAGTAAAATAATAGCACCTCCTCCTTGGGGCTTGTCTGGGAGGGTTCAGCAGGAAGCAGACAGCACACGGTTGTTGTTTGGCTAACTTATCCCCCCTGGGAGGGGATCAGTATCAGGGACGGGGCGGCCTGACCTAGGGACAGGCATGATCCATGCTTTGGACATGTTTAGGCCCTGTGGCAGATAGACTTGGACTTGGAGCCCCAGCTGTCTCCTTCTTCAGGCCAGCTGCGCCAGGCCTCTGTTAAAAGAGGATACATAACAGTAGAAGCTGCTTCTCAGGAGAGTGATGAGGGTCAGGCAATGAGACGGTCACCACATGGAGCGCAGGGGCCTCCTGGACCAGAGTAGGGTTCCATGAAGGTTAGCCACTATTATTATTATTGCTGCTGCTGCTGTTGTCATTGTTGTTGATTTAAGGCTTACAGGCGACAGCCAGATCCTTCCAGACCTGCCCCCCCAGGACTGAGACCCCTGGAGAAATGAGGTCGGTTGCTCAGGGTCAGGAAATCGCAGAGCAGGGATTTGAAGCCAGGTGTGTCTGACCTGAGCTCAGGGGCTCCCTGCTTCCAGGCCTTGGGGGAGCCTTGGGCTTAGCACAAAGACTCTTCCCTTCTTAGATCAACCAGCGAGCAAGGCGTGCTATCACAGTGACACCACCTCCATCAGTGATGATGAGGGCAGCTCGCCCGCTGTGACTCAACAGGCAGCAGGACCTGACCCGAAGCCAAGCTATTCGTAGTCTCTCTTTGCTCTCCATGTGAATATTCATACATTTGGCTGCAGAAATATTAGTGTTTGATTACTGGGTGGCGTCTCAGAGCTGGCTGTGGGTGTTCCGCCATAGACAGCTGCGCATCCCAGCACCTGGCAAAGTCTGGAAAAGAATCTGCTTTTCGGAAAGCATCTCCCCTCAAAGGTTTCGAATAAAGGCTCTTGGACCCCTTAGAATATATATTCTGTCTCGCGCTTGCCCACCCCCCAGGGTGCGTGTTGCCTGTACTGTTTGGCGACGTTGGATGGTGTTTACTATTCAGATTCCGCGCTCCTTGCTAGATGATGCGGAACAAGCAGCCGCATCGGGCCTTCATGGGCTCCAAAGGCGAGGAAGCCGGGTGGGTGGTAGGAGTGGGCAGGGAGGTTTCTGGAAGCCTGTTCCCTGAAAGCTGGGAGCCTGGAGGCTGTGTTGCGCTGTGACTGGTGATGAGGGAGGAAGGGGGAACGTGATGATGGGCCAGACTGGGGCCTGCCCTGTGACAGGATGCTCCTGCGCAGCTGGACACTGTGTCAAGGGAACCAAGAGAGAAGCCAGGCCCTAGAAATGGGCAGGAGTGGAATTAAGGGCAGATTTTATTCACTTTTGTCTCCAGCCCGTCCCGCTCTGCCGAGCCCTCCACTGGGTTGTCTCAGAGGCACCTCAAACTTAACACATCGGACCCCTCACCCCCACCCCCCAAGCAAACAAACAAAAGTAAAGCCTGCCCCCTCCAGTTTGTCACCATCTCGGTTCATCCTCCCAGTGGCCTGGGTCAGGTACTTTGGCATCATCCTTGACTCTTTTTTTTCCTCTCTCTTTTTAAATTTTATTGACTTATTTATTTATGGGTGCTGCTCAGCTTACGGGATCTTAGTTCCCCAACCTGGGATCAGACCCAGGCTGCAGCAGTGAAAACGCCAAGTCCTAAGCACTGGACCGCCAGGGAACTCCCGATTTTAATTTTTCTTATTGTGATAAACAACGCATGACATAAAACTTACCATCTTAAGCCCTTTTTAGTCACATTGCTGTGTGGATGCCCCTTATCCTTCTGTCTTCTGCACCCCGTCAGTCCAGCAGTGTAGCCTGTGAGCTCTGCTTGTGGAAGATCTCCACCGTCTGGCCTGTCTCCCCACCCCGGCTGCGCCCACCCCGGTCCAGCCACCATCACCTCCTGCCTGGACCATCTCAGTCTCCTCCTCCCGGGGCTCCCTCCATCCCCTGCCCCCCACCGGCTATTTCCCTCACTCAGCCAACCAGACCCTGTTGTAACCTGAGTCAGCTCAGGGCCCTTCTCTGCTCAGAGCCCTCCCGTGCTCGCCCAAGAACTCCGCTCACCAATGCACTAACCACTGGGTGAGTGTAAGTGTTAAAAAAAAACAAACAAACACACTGGATTTCAAAGACTTCGAAGGAAGGGGGAAAAAGTCAGTTCCCCATTAATACTATTTTTATGTTGATGACACGTTGAAATGATCGTGTTTGTATATATCATATTACATAAAATGTATTCTTGAAATTAACATACGTTAAATTCACCTCTTCTTTCCACTAGAAAATTTAGCATGACATATGTGGCTTGCATTGCCTTTCTGGGGGGCAGCACTGGTTTAGAAGGCACCTCCCCTATTGGGCTGTCGGAGGGGTGAATGAATGAACATACGTAAAGCTTTGAGGACAGTGCCTGATACGTCTAATGCAACATGTTAGCTGTTGCTTTTTTTTTTAAATAGATATTTAACTGCTAGGATATTTTTTTATTATTTTTTTATTTTATTCATTTATTTTTGGCTGTGTTGGGTCTTTGTTGCTGCGTGTGGGCTTTCTCTAGTTGCAGCGAGCGGGGGCCACTCTTTGTTGCGGTGCACAGGCTTCTCATTGCGGTGGCTTCTGCTGTGGAGCACGGGCTCTAGGCGCACGGGCTTCAGTAGTTGCGGCACACGGGCTCAGTAGTTGTGGCTTATGGGCTCTAGAGCACAGGCTCAGTAGTTGTGGCACACGGGCTTAGTTGCTCCGCGGCATGTGGGATCTTGCTGGACCAGGGCTCAAACCCGTGTCCCCTGCATTGGCAGGCGGATTCTTAACCACTGCGCCACTAGGGAAGTCCTGTTATTGCTTTTTAATTGTGGGAAAATGTGCATACCATAATAACATTGACCATTTTCACCATTTTTAAGTGTCCAGTTCAGTGGCACTAAGTACGTTTATGGTGTTGTGCAGCCATCATCTGTATCCATTTCCAGAACTTTTTCGTCATTCCAAACAGAAACTCAGTACCCATGGAACAATAACTCCCTGTTCTCCCCTCCCACCAGCCCCTCGTAACCTCTCATCTACTTTCTGTTTCCATGAATTTGCCTATTTTATGCACCTCATTTAAAAATTTTTTAAATTTTTTTAATCTTTTGGCTGCACCCTGCGGCATGTGGGATCTTAGCTTCCCGGCCAGGGATGGAACCCGTGCCCCCTGCAGTGGAAGCACAGAGTCTTATCCACTGGACCGCCAGGGAGGTCCCGTATGGTCTCATGTAAATAGAATCATACCATATTTGTCCTTTTGAGTCTGAGTTATTTCACTTAACATAATGTTGCCAAGGTTCATTGCTAATGTAGCATGTATCAGAATTTCATTCCTTTCCAAGACTGAATAATACATCCAGTGTGTGGCTGTACCGCATTTTGTTTCTACACCCCTCAGGTGATGGGCACGTGGGTCGTTTCTGCCTTTTAACTGATATTATTTTTAGTTCATGATCTGACCCCTGGCTTTCTATCTATCTATCTAACCTCATCTCCCACTAACTACTCTCCCCCTTACTCACTCCGCTTCAGCCTCACTGGCCTCCTTCCTTGACTCAGACACGTATCCACCTCAGGGCCTTTGCACTTGCTATTCCTCTGCTCCATGATTCCCTCCCTCCCCTCCTCAATCAAGCCTGCCTTTATTACTCTAGTTAAAATTACAAATACCTTGTCCTTCCTTTTCGTTGCTTTTCCTCCACAGCACTTAGCAACTTCTGACATAATATTTATTTTACATTTATATTGATTTTACATGTCCTAATCTTTTATAACATTTGTATTTTAAATATGATAGATAATTCTATACATGACATATATTCTAATATCTATTAAATATTTATTCAATAAATAAAAGCTAAATACATGTAAATTAAATATTTGTAAATACTTAGTATAATCTGTTATATTGTTCTTTCTTTGTTTCCCTCCTTACTCTCCTCAAAAATGTAAGCTCCACGTGAACAGGGATCTTTGTTTTGTTCACAGCCATCCCTCCAGCTTCTAGCACAGAGCCTGGCACGCAGCACATATCCCAAGCCTTAATTGCTGAATGGCTGGATATTTCGTGAATGAGGAACCCGGGAGGATGTGAATGAGCCAAAAGAAAGTGTGTTAATCGGGGAGAGGAGAGGAAGTTGGGAAGAGCAGCAAAAGGGCCCCGAGGCTTAAAAGCTGGTGTGATCAGGCCCTGGGTGAGTGTGAGGGACACTAGGGAACAGGCCGGCAGAAGAGACACAGTGCGTGCTTTGGGGGTGGTGGAGGTCTGAGCTTTGCCCGAAATGTGGTTCCCTCATTTGCTGGGTAACCTTGAGTCAGTGACTTGTCCTCTCTGGGCCTCATTGCCTCATCTGTAAAAGGGGAGAAGAGCAGCTGTTCGTTCATGAATGCGACATGAACATACATATTTCCTGCATTCCTGCCATGTGCCGGGCACTGTGGTAGATGAGGCAGGCAGCGTCCTCACCCTCATTGATCTATTCCAGGCCCCCACCTCCAGGGTCATGTAGAATTAAGCACTGTGGTGGCCTGTGGTGAACCGCAGTTCCTGTCGTCAGGTTAGCTGTAGGCTTCAGCTTTCCTCATCGGTAAGGTAGGGATAGAGGTACCCACCGTGCGTGGTTGTCATGGAAGCCCGGTACCCCGTGTATGGTAATGGCGATTTCTAAATGGGGGCTTTGTTATTGGTGTGGTCTTGGGCTCGAGATGCAACTTGGATCCTTCATCATTGAGCTTATGTTTCTTTTCTTTTCTTTTTTTTTCTGGACCACGCCACGCAGCTTGCGGGATTTTAGTTCCCCGACCAGGGATTGAACCTGGGCCCCCCCAGGCAGTGAAAGCGCTGAGTCCTAACCACTGGACCGCCAGGGAATTCCCATGGAGCTTATGTTTCTTTTCAAAATATGAACTTGGCGTGGCTTAGAACACATTTTGTGGATGCTAAATCTCTGGCCTTGGACGTGACCCTGATGCTTCACTAGGCTTTTCTGAGTTGGGCACACCTGTTGTACTGTGAGGCGTCCAGAGACTCAGTTTCCTCTCCTCTCCTCTCTGGAACTTCAGCAAAAGATTCTGCGTTCAGCAGGCTGCTGAGTTAACCAACCTTCGTTTGGGGGGTGTGTAAGTTAGCACAGGTCATGCTAGCTGCTGTAACAAATAAGCCCTTTCTTCTGAGTGGCTTCAGTGTACTAAATGGCTTCCAAGCATTTTTCTCACACGTGTTATAGACCAGTGAGGGTGTTTCTGGTGGGGCAGCCTCATGTGAACTCATTGAGAGAACCAGACTTCTTCCCTAGAGTGTCTTTGCCCTCCCTAAGTCTGTGGAGTCCACTTTAGATGAAGAAGTGTGGAGGGATGTCTTTTGTGCCAGGCCTGGAAAGTAGGAATGTGAATGTCACTTCCAAGTACATTCTGTTGGCCAGAATTCAGTCATGTGACCACACCCAGCTACAAGGGATGCTGGGAAATGTAGTCCAGGGAAAGAAAATGGTTGGGAGAAACATAGAGCAGTCTTCACCATAGTGGGTGTGTATTTGTAGATGCCCTGGGTGGCCAGTGGAATGAGTGGGAAGGTCTCAGATCTATGGGAGGAGGCATCTGGATTAGCTGTTTTCCTGACCTTTGGACCTGCAGTCTCTGATAAGACATATATATTTCACACCATGATCCAGGAGAGATACACACACACACACACACACACCTGAAACAAAGTTTTGTGGAATACTTAGCTAAACCACCTTTGAGTCATTCAATCCGTTTTTTCAATTTTACTCTGTTCTTTTTCCTTCATTTGTTTCAGTGATGGTTGAGACTCACTATACTGATTTCATCACTGCTCAATTTTTCCAACTCACAATTTGAAAAGCGCTGAAAATGAAAGTAGAAATGTGAGGAACCCTATGGGCAACTTCTACGCTCCTGAGAGCGTACCACCTCAGTTCCCCATGTGTCCCAAGCCCAGTTCCAGAAGCGTGTTGGAGGCATTGGGGCAACTCTGGAAGGTTAGAACACTTAGGACAAAATCTACTGGCTTCCCGTGCTTACTGCCCCCCCGACCCCCCCGCCCCAGCTACTTCTCTGATGTCCTTCCCAGCGCCCTCCCCCCACCTCACAGTGATCTAGTTGTTCTTGGTGCCTGTCAGGCACATTCCTGCCTTGGGGCCTTTGCACTCACTGTTCCCTCAGCCTGGGATGCTTTTCCCGCATCTATTTGCACGGCTCCCTTCATTTCAGTCTCTGCTTCAGTGTCACATGTATTGACCACCCTGTTTTAAAACTAAAGCCTCCCCTTCCCCATCATGCCTGCTTTTTGAGCTCCTTCTGGCCACTTGCCACTAGCCAATATCACGTCGTAGATGACTTTGTTTACCAATTTATGGTTTGCTTCTTCCAGGAGAATTTAGCTCTATGAGGGGTCTCCCAGGGCCTGGGGCATAGTGGGTGTTCACTGAATATTTGTTGAGTGAATGAATGCACATGTTTTGGTTTTGTGGTTTTTTCTCCCTGCCCAGTGGGAAAGCAGCTTCCGCTCATCAGCATTTTGGGAAGGTGAATTGTCCACCAGGTGTTGTAAGAGAGGGTCTGGGTGGGGGTCGGGTGGGAGGGAGAGAACCGAGCTGGGAAAGCTGTTCCCAGGAATTCTGTGGAATCAATAGCTTGGTTGCTTGACGTGAGAACATATGTCTATAGATTATTATTTCATAAAAGAATCGCTTAGGAACTGTGTGGGTTTTTCTGTCCCCCCTGCTGAAATAACAGTGCTAAATCTCACCTCCTAACCAACTTAATCTCCCAAGGCACCGCAGAGCGTGGCGGGGCAGAGGGGGGGTTCCCTCAGGTCCCTCTGGCCTGACTTGCTATGTGTGTGTGTGTTTTCACTTTTTGTTGAAGTCTAAAGGTTTCTATGTTTGCTTGGTTCTGTGTTTTGAAGTATAAAGGTATTTCTGCCTCCGAAATCAGCACTTGTCACACTTAGAAAATTCTACAAACCCAGCACATTTCACATGCCTCTGTGGTTTCTGTGTTTTCTTGCCCATTTTTGGCTTTGGTGGGGTTGGGGGGCGGGGTGTGGTGGATGGAATGAGAGGCTAAAGCTTCATACTCACCTCTCTCACACGTGGCGCCCCCATCCCAGGGCCAGTAGTGGGTACCGAGGGAGGTGACCCAGGGCCGTGCTGGGGGTGTCCCACCTGGGTCATGGAGGGCACCCAGGAAATTCATCCAGGGCTGGAGGCGGGGGTCCCGGCGCTGCCCCATGCGTTTGAGGGGCGGGGGCCGTGCTGAGGGAACATGTTCTGGGAGGATGTGCAGCCTGGTAAGTGCAGGTTGGGAGTCATGGTCCAGGTGGGGGTGGGGGTGGGGGTGGGGATGGGCCATGTGACCAGTTCCTTCCTCCCTCCCTCCCTCCCTCTCTCCCTCCCTCCCTCCCTTCCTCCCTTCCTTCCGTTTTTGCTTGCTTAAAATCTTGAGCAGCTTTATTGAGATATAATTCACATACCATAAAATTCCCCCATTTAAAGCATACAGTTCAGTGGTTTTCTGGTACATTCGCAGAGTTGTGCAGCCATCCCCACAGTCTAGTTCCAGGACATTTTCATCCCCCCAAATGGAAACCCCGTCTCCTTAACAGTTGCTCCCCATTCCCCCTTCCATCCAGCCCCTGGCAACCCCTAACCTGCTTTCTGTCTCATGAATTTGCCTGTTGTGGACATTTTCTATAAATAGAACCCTACACTATGCGGCCTTTTGGGTCTGGCTTTCATGCAGTGTGTTTTCAAGGTTCATCCATGTTGTAGCATGTGTCAGAGCTTCATTCCTTTTTTTCTTTCTTTTTAAACATTGAGATATTTGCATGCCATTAATTTCTCCCCTTTAAGCGTACAACTCAGTGGGTTTTAGTACATTTACAGAGTTGTGCAACCATCCTCACAATCTAGTTCTAGAACAATTTCACTCAAAAGGAAACCCTGTATATTTTCCTCTAATCCCTGGCAACCATTAATTTACTTTGTCTTTGGGGATTTGCCTTTTCTGAACATTCGTACAAATGGAATCGTGCAAGATGTGGTCTTTTGCGTCTGGCTGCTTTCATTTCATGTATTGTTTCCAAGGTTCATCCATGTTGTAGCATGGATCAGTGCTTCATTCCTTTTTATGGCTGAATAATATTCTGTTGTACAAATGTACCGCATCTGGTTTATCCGCTTGTCAATTGGTGGACATTTGGGTTGTTTCCACTTTTTGTCAACTATGAATAAAGCTACTTGGTGGCTGTTTCTTCAGTTGAGGTGGAAGATGGCATTTCCAGCCACCCCCTGCCCAGGCCTGTTCTTCCTTTGTGTGCTTACAGGTACACAGGCTTCCCTTTCCCTCTCTCCCTCCCCGCCTCCCCTTCCTCTTTTCCTTTCTCTTCCTAGTCTTCCTGTTCTTCTTGTGTTGTATCTCCTCCTCCCCCAGCCTCAGCCCAGGGCTTAGGAGTCTGGAAATCTTTTCCAGGGAGCCCTGGGCAGTCCCACAGGGCGGTTCTGCTCTCCCAGCAGGAACGCCTCAGCCCTGCCTGGCCTCCCACCCCTGGGAGGGAACAGAGGGGACAACCTGATCCTTCTAATCCAGCCCCAGGGGAGATGTGTGGGGACAGGGCCACATGTAGGAAACAGCTTTTCTTTGGGGCTTAAAAAAATTTTTTTTTCTTTTTTTTAAATAGGAACAACGCACCCAAGTAGAAAACTCGAATAATATCAGAGATTTCTAGTCAAGAGTCTCCCTCCCTCTCCCACCTCCCAGCTATCTGTACCCATATCCTCTTCCCAGAGGTAAATGGTTATTGTTTGGGGGCCTCTTTTCAAACAGACATTCTGTGCATGTGTAAGCATCTCTCCCTCTCTCTCTCTCTCTCTCTCTCTCCTTCCCCCTCCTTCCCTCCCTCCGTCTCTCTTCATGCCCCACCTCCCCCCATTTTTTAAGGCACTAATGACAAGTTATTCTAACACTGCCCTGCCCTTTGCCTTTAGCTTTTAATGATATATCCTGGAGGTTCTAACTTGTCAAGTTCTGTGTCTTTCTCAGCTGCATGGTATTTATTCCATTGGAGGGCCCTAGCTTGCTGAAGCAGTCCCCATCTGCTGGACACTTAGGTTAGTTCTAGGCTATCACAAACAAGACTACAGTGAGGTACCGTGTGTACCACTGTTGATTTGCATGAATGCAAGCAACGTGAGTACCGTGTAAGTTAAAAGCCCAGAGGTGGAATTGCTGGGGCAAAGGGTGTGCAGAAGAAAATAAAATTTATTAATGAAAAATTCCAACTGTATACAAAATTAGAGAGAACTGCATAATGAACCCTCCTTACTTATCCCCAGGTTCCATAGATGGAGATCTGGCCACACTTGCTTGTATCGATATCTTTTTTGTTGCCGTTGAAGTATCAATATTTTAAAGCAAATCCCAGATCTCCTGTCATTTTAATTCTACAAACTCAAGTGTGTATTTAAAAAGCAAAACTAAGCATTTTCTTACATAGCCACAATGACATTGTCAAACCTAGTAAAAATTATGGTCATTTGGTATCATCAAGGGATGTGCTTTTTTTAATTACTTTTTTTTATGGAGATGTAATTCACATGCCATAAAATTCACTGTTTGAAAGTATACAGTTCAGTGGTTTTTAGTATATTTACAAGGTTGTACAACCATCACCGTTATCTGATTCTAGAATATTTTCATCACCCTCAAAAGAAATCCCATTTCCATGAGAAATCTCCTCATTTCCCCCAGCCCTCCTTCCCCACTACAAGCCCGTGATCACCATTAATCTACTTTCTGTTTCCATAGATTTGCCTGTCTGGACATTTCACATGAATGGAATCATCCAGTATGTGTGTGGCCTTTTGTACTTGGCATCTTTCACTGAGTATAATGTTTTCAAGGTTCGTCCATGTCGTAGCATGGATCGGTGCTTCATTCTTTTTCCTGGCTGATTAATGTTCTATTATATGACTATACCAGGTTTTATTTATCCATTGATAGACATTTGGGTTGTTGCCACTTTTTTGTCTCTTGTGAATACGCTGGTATGGGCATTTGTGCACAAGTCTTTGTGTGGATGTATGTTAATTCTCTTGGGTCTATACCTAGGAGTGGAATTCCTGGGTTAAATGATAATTCTGTGTTCAGGTATTGAGGTACTGCCAGACCTTTTCCCCCAGCGGCTGCACCAGTTTACTTTCCCACCAGTAATGCATGAGGATTCCAATATCTCTTTTCTAACATAACCATCCTACTGGGTGTGAGGTGGTATCCCATTATGTTTTGTTTTTAAAATTTTTTAAATGTATTTCTGGCTGCATTGGGTCTTTGTCGCTGCGCATGGGCTTTCTCTAGTTGCGGTGAGCGGGGGCTACTCTACGTCGCGGTGCGCAGTCTTCTCACTGCGGTGGCTTCTCTTATTGCGGAGCACGGGCTCTAGGTACGTGGGCTTCAGTAGTTGTGGCACGTGGGCTCTAGAGTGCAAACTCAGTAGTCGTGGCGCACAGGCTCAGTAGCTCCGCGGTATGTGGGATCTTCCTGGACCAGGGCTCGAGCCCGTGTCCCCTGCATTGGCAGGTGGATTCTTAACCAGTGCGCCACCAGGGAAACCCCCCATTATGGTTTTGACTTGCATTTCTCTAATGGCTAATGATGTTGAACATCTTTAAATGGGGTGGGGGTGTGCATCTAAATTCTCATCTCTGTTTCCACTTGGCGGATGGGACCACTGGTTTTCACTGGCTTGTCTTTAATTTTCCCCGAAACACTCTCCTTCCCTCTTCCCTGCCTGTTTTCTCTGCCCCTGCTTTCTCTGTCTTGACTGAGTAGTCTTTGTGTACAGAGACCGCCAGTCCTTCTTGCTGCCTGTCATTCAGGGGAGGAAATCTGGGCTTCATGGTAGTCTGGGCTCATGCCCTTCTCTGGGGCAGCGTGCAGTGTGCAGTGTAGGTAGTTGGTGGTGTCAGCCTGCCCAGTGGGGACCCAAGCTCCACCCCTTCCTTGCTGTGTGACTTGGGGCCAGTGCCTTTGCCTCTCTGAGCTTCATTCAGATCCTTGAGGTTAGTGGTGAAGCCCATTTCTTTCCATCTTCCCTTGTGCTTTCTCCTTCTTTCCTTGACTAGATACTTATTGGGCATTTTGCAATTCACATCCCCAAATGGGAGTAGCATGTATCCCTTAGCTCACTTATTCAGCAGTTATTTACTAAGTGCCTATTGTGTGCCAGGCACTATTCTAGGAGGGGGGATATAGCATGAACAAGACAAAAATCCCCGCTGTCTGGGGACTGGCTGGCTGGTGGGGGAGACCCATGATAGGACTCATCAGAAGGTACTGAATGCAGTGGAGCAAAAGGGAAAGTGGGTGGAGAGGGCTGGTGGTGCGAGTGCTCATTTTAACCTGCCCTCGCTGAAAATGTGACATTTGAGCAAAGACCTGAAGAAGGTGAGCTGGAAGCCCTGTAGCTATCTGCAGGAAGGGTGTTCCTGACAGAGAACAGCAAGTGCAAAGGTCCTGAGGCAGGGAAGTGAAGATACTTGCCCCAATTCACAGCTGGTAACTTGTGGAGCCACAGTTTGAACCAGGCAGTCTGGAGTTGGAGCCTGTTTTTGTTTTTGTTTTGTAATGAACTTCATTAAGATATAATTTATATTTAATGTGATACATCCATTTAAAAATGTTTTTAATTTAATTTTTCAAATTGAAGTGTAGTTGATTTACCATGTTTCAGGTGTACAGCAAAGTGATTCAGTTGTACATATGTATATTCTTTTATTTATTTATTCATTCATTCATTCATTTGTTTATTTATTTTTGGCCGCATTGGGTCTTCGTTGCTGCGCGCGGGCTTCTCATTGTGGTGACTTCTCTTGTTGCGGGGCACAGGCTCTAGGCGCGCGGGCTTCAGTAGTTGTGGCTCACTGGCTTCAGTAGTTGTGCCTCGTGGGCTCTAGACCACAGGTTCAGAAGTTGTGCCACACAGGCTTAGTTGCTTCGTGGCATGTGGGATCTTCCCAGACCAGGGCTCGACCTGTGTCCCCTGCATTGGCAGGTGGATTCTTCACCACTGCGCCACCAGGGAAGCCCCATATATATATATTCTTTTTCAGATTCTTTTCCATTATAGATTCTTACAAGATATTGAGTGTAGTTCCCTGTGCTATACGGTAGGTCCTTCTTGTGTATCTATTTTGTATATAGTAGTGTGTATCTGTTAATCCCAAATTCCTAATTTATCCCTCCCCCCAAGTGATGCATCCATTTTAAGGGTACTTATTGGTTGCATTTTGACAAATCAGTACTATTGTGTAACCGCCTTCCCAGTCAAGGCACAGAACATTTTCTAGCGTTTGATGTAAGTAGAATCACACAGCCTGTATTCTGTGGTGTCTGGCTCCTGCCACCCAGCACAGTGATTTTGAGGTTCATCTATGTTGCACATCTTAGTGGTTCGTTCCTTTTTGTTGCTGTGCAGTAATTCCATTGTGCAGACATAATACATTGCGATGTGTTTATCCTTTCGGCTGTGGGTGCACCTTTGGGCTGTTGCCAGTGTTTGGCCATCACACATGAAGCTGCTGTGAACATTCGGGTACTAATCATTGTGTGACATATGCCATCCTTTCTCTCGGGTAGAGACCTAGGCGTGGAATGGCTGGGTTGGATGAGGATACGTTTAACTTTATTAGAAACTGTCAAGCCATTTTCCAAAGTGCCCGGAACATTTAACATCACCCCCAGCCGTGCATAAGAGTTCCAGTTGCTCCACATCCTCACCACCACTTGCTGTTATCAGTCTTATAAATTTTCAGATGGGTATGTAGTGGTGTCACTATGGTCTTAATTGAAATTTCCCTCCTGACTAAAGATGTCGAATATCTCGTTGGCTTATGCGCCATTTGTAGGTCTCCTTTCGCTCATTTTTAAATTGGGTTGTTGGTCTTCTTATTGTGTTGTAGTATTTCTGAATATATGTCCTGGTCTGATATATGTGTTGTGAACATTTTCTCACAACATGTGAGTCCATTCTTGTTATTTGCAGTAGGTGTGTTCTGTAAAGTTGACAAAGTCACCACACTGGGGTCTTTTCAGAGATCCTGCTGGCTTTCCAAGTGGCGGGCAGCTAACTGAGGCCCCCCAGCTGATGTGCCGCTGTGGTGACTCCCCCCACCAGCCTACATCCCAATTCAGATACCTCTCAAGACCACCCTGTCTCTTCTGCAAGCACCCAGGCATCCCCGTTCCCACCTTATGCCTCCTCTGGTGCTTCTCTTTAAATGGCTTTATGGGATGTAATTCGTATACCCTCCATTTCACCAGTGGCTCTTCGTATATTCACAGAGTTGTACGACCATCACCACAATCAATTCTTGAACATTTTCATTCCCCCCCAAAAGAAACTGGGAACAGTCCCCTGCCAGGTGGCCCTGGACAGACAGGCAAGGGAGAAGAAAGTTGAGGAGGCCCATGTCGCTGGAGCTGAGTGGAAAAAGGAGGGAGGGCAGGGAATGGGGGCAGTGGGAGCAGGGCCAGTTCCTATGTGGCCTGGTGGGCCTCAGTGAGGAGTTTGCTTTGACTCCGAGTGAAACAAGAACTCTGCTCGGATTCAGGGCAGAGGAGGGACAGGAGGTGACTCAGGATCAAACCAGATCCCTAGACTGGGAGTGGAGGTGGGGAGACTGTTGAGGAGGCCGCTGAAGAAATTCAGGCATAATGTGGGTTCGGGAAATATTTATTGATTTTTGAATTGAAGGAAGGAATGATTTCAGCAAAGCAGTAGGAGGCATTTGCTGAAGCAAATGCACAGGGGAGAGGGCTGGAAGGTCTGTCCCAGCCACACCCCAAAAGCAGTCTCTCATGCTTCTGCCCCCTAGAACCAGCAGGGTATCGGGAGGACCCAGCCACTTAACAACCCAAAGCCCGGCTTCCAGGCAGACCTACTCTGTGACCTGGGGCATGCTCAGGGGGGTGTTGCCTCAATTTTCATTCTGTAAAATGGGAATAATCAGGTGCCTGGGTGTGGTCAGTACATGTTTGCTAGTTTTCTTTTTTTTTTAATTTTGAAATAGAGGGTTCATACAGAAGAGTAGAAAACGTGTCTTCCGCCTAGCAATGATCAACTAACGCTCTCACAGTTACTTTGTTTTTAAACAGCTTTATTGAGCTTCAGTTCACGTATCATACAATTCAGCCATTTTAAATGTACGACTCTGGTTTATGGTACATTCGCAGAGATGTGTAACCATCACCATTTCAATTTAAAACATTTTCATCACCCCCAAAATAAACACTGTGCCCCTGAGCCATCACCCACCCCCGCCACTCCCATCCATCCCAGGCCTGGCAACCACTGATGTACTTTCTGTCTCTATGGATTTGTCTATTCTGGGCATTTCATATAAAGAGAATCATATAATATGTGGTCTTTTGTGCCTGGCTTCTTTCACTTGGCATGATGGTTTCTCTGTTCATCCATGCTGTAGCATGTGTCAGTGCTTCATTCCTTTTCGTGGCTGAGTAATATTCCGTTGTGTGGATGGACCACATTTTGTTTCTCCATCCATCAGTTAATGGGCATTTGGATTGCTTTTACCTTTTGGCCATTATGAATAATGCTGCTGTGAACATTTGTGTACATGTTTTTCAGTGCATACATATTTTCATGTTTCCTGGGTAATGTACCCAGGAGTGGAATTGCTGGGTCATAGGGTAACTCTGTTTAACCCTTCGAGGAGCTGCCAGACTGTTTCCCACGCGATCACACCATGTTACATTCTACCAGTAGTAGATGAGGAAGACAGTTATTCTTTTGTATTCTTCTGTCTTCTCCCCCTTTGGGGGAACTTGTTGTTGAATTACAACATGGAGAAAAGAGCACACATCATAAATGTCCAGTTGGATGAATTTTTTGCACATTGGCCACACCCATGTAACTGGCTCCCAGATTTAAAAACAAAACACACAAAAAACGCCCAGAACATGACCTCCTGCCAAAAGATGCCCCAAACCTTTCTGGCCCCTCCATCTGCCCCCCGCCCCTCCGACCCCCAGGGAACCGCCATCCTGATTCTAACTCCATAGTTAAAAGTGGGTGTGTACTTTACACATGAAACCGTACAGTGGTGTTTTCTTTCACTCAACACGATGTTGGTGTGATGATTCCATGTTGTACATACCAGTAGTTTGTTCCTTTTTCGTTGCTGTGTAGTATTCCATTATGTGATGGACCGCAGCGTATTCGTGCATTCTTCCGTTGATGGACATCTGGGTTGTTTCCAGTTCAAGGGTGCTGTGAACATTCTAGAATGTTCTACATCTGCCCCATTATTCATAAGGGTGGACTTAGAGTAGCCGCAGGCTCTGTGTGATGCCAGGTAGAAATTGTCTGTAGACTCCCCTCCCTTCTTGACGGAGGTGTGCCCCCCCATCGCATGTTCTAGAACCCTCCTTTCTGAGTGAGGGCTGAAAGCCATCATGGCAGTCCCTGCTGCTGTTGTTGGTTCTTTAGCTCTTGCTCTGTGGACTTGAGAGATGTTCTCTTCCACAGCACCTGTGAACGAGCCGTCCACGATGTCGGTGGGGATGCGGGTGTTGTCTGGGCATCCTGTCCCTGTGGAGGGTTCCTAACCAGCTTGACAGGGTTCATCCGGGTGGTGTCTGTACACATTCTGCACACTTGCCTGGAGTTTTTATTGTCTTCCATATTGGGGTGGCTCCTGGCATTTGGGGCAGGAGCCACTGGTGTAGACTGATTGGCTTAATTTGCCTCCTGGGTTGGTGTGCAGGGTGGGGCGGGTGGGTAAGTCCTGTGGAGCATCCCCCCACTGTCCTGGGAAGATGCGCCCACCTCCTCTCTCTCTCCGTGTCTGTCTCTGAGACGTTCTCTATGGCATCGGCCCCATCAGCACCTCTGCTCAGTTCTCCCTTCTCTGAGCAGCTTTCTGTGGTGGGGCCCAATTCCACCCCTCCCCCACCTGTGACCTTTCACCTCCTCTCCCATCTGCCCCTGACAGGTTCCCTCTGGGCCCCTGGGCCTTGCTCTCATCCCAGTGGCCGGTCCCCCACTGTGAGCCCTGCCCGATGGTTCCCTGGTCAGCCTGTGATGTGCCCCCCCTGCCCACCACGCCCACCCCCAAACCTGGTCACACACCTACTCTGTTCAGAATCAGCTGTGACCACGGAGAACGGTCCCCCTTGTCATTCAGTCCATGTTTACACAGAGGGAACAAAACAGACCGAAACCTGGGCTCACCCGCTCCTCCTTGCAGAGCCAGGCAATAGATAAGACAAATCAGAGTCACACGTGAGCTAGTAATCGGAGCTTTGAAGTAAAGCAAAGCAGGAGAGGGAGGTGGAAGTGCTGGGTGAGGGGGTGGGGATCACGACTGCCAACAGAATCAGGTTGAGCCTCACCGATCTGGTGCCAAGGTCCTGAGGCAGGTGTGTGCCTGGTGCATTGGAGGAATGTGGAGCAGGCTGGTGTGGGTGGAGGGGAGTGAAGGAGGGAGAGAGGGTGAGAGGTGAGGGCAGAGGTGGGATGGGGGCAGATGGTCACAGTAAGAACTTGGACTTTGATTCAGAGTGAGGCAGGAGCCATGGGAGAGCTCCGAGCAGAGGAGGGACGTGTGAGCGGACTTGCATTCTAACATGATCCCTTTGGTCACCATGTGGGGATGAGATTGTAGGAGAACCAGGGCAGAATCAGGGGGACAGAGGGGACAGAACCTGGTTGATGTTTGTCACAGCGAAAAACCAACATCACTATGAACCCAACTCCAGAATTGATTCAGATTTCCTTAGTTTCCCCCTAATGTCCTTTTTCTGTTCCAGGACTCCACCCAGCACACCACATTACACTGCGTCCTCATGTCTCCTTAGACCTCTCTTGGCTGTGACAGTTTCTCAGACTTTCCTTACTGCTGATGACCTCGACATTTTGGGGCACAACTGGCCAGGGATTTTGGAGAATGTGCCTCTCTCGGGATTAGTCTGATGTCTTTCTCGTGATTCGATAAGGGGTTAGGGGGTTTGGGAGGAAGACCACAGAGATAAAGTGCCCTTCCCATCTTATCACATCAAAGGTACATACTATGCCCTTGACTTATCATGGCTGATGTTGACCTTGATCGCCTGGCGGAGGCCATAATACTTGTGATTCTACACTCGTGGCAGTAAAAATGGTAAGCATGTGCCTAATGCATATCTATTTACATGCATCCATTCGTTTTAATCCTCACAACCCTCTGAGGTGGGCACTACTTTTAATCCCATTTTATAGAGAAAGAAACTATAGGGAAAGGGAGACTGAAGTGACTCGCCTGAGGTCACACATCAATTAAGTGGCATTTGAACCCAGAAGGTCTGGCTCCAAAGTCCAGGCCTTAACCGTCACCTGTTTTTTATAAACTGTATACGTACATGACTCCACTTTGGTACATTATAAAAAAATACATAAAAAGTAGATTAAAAACAGGTGAGGAAGATTTTTAAAAATCAAACATTTTACATAGCATTATATTTATCAATAGTCATTACTAATGATAAAACCTAAAGGCTCTATTTTGAATGATGTTCTTGATAATTAAAGTTTCAGTCAGCTTTTTGCCAGTTCTGTTGAAAACATCACTGATTTTCCTTTTTTTTTTTTTTCTTTTTTCTTTATTTTTGGCTGCGTTGGGTCTTCGTTGCTGCGCAGGCTTTCTCTAGTTGCGGCGAGCGGGGGCTACTCTTCCTTGCAGTGCGCGGGCTTCTCATTGCAGTGGCTTCTCTTGCTGCGGAGCACGGGCTCTAGGCACACGGGCTTCAGTGGTTGTGGCACGTGGGCTCAGTAGTTGCGGCTCGCAGGCTCTAGAGCGCAGGCTCAGTAGTTGTGGCACACAGGCTTAGTTGCTCCGTGGCATGTGGGATCTTCCCAGACCAGGGCTCAAACCCGAGTCCCCTGCATTGGCAGGCGGATTCTTAACCACTGCGCCACCAGGGAAGTCCCTGACTTTACTTTTTAATGTGGCTTAAAAAGAGCTTACAATAGGAACAGCTTACAATAGGAATGGGACCATCGTCTTTATTTTCTGCTTACATTAACTGTGTTTTCTTTCTTTGAGATAACATTCACATAGCATAAAAATTAACCATTTTGAGGGGGAAGGGATAAATTAGGAGTTTGGGATTAACAGATACACACTACTATATATAAAAGAGATAAACAACAAGGACCTACTTTGTAGCACAGGGAACTATACTCAATATTTTGTAATAACCTATAAGGGAAAAAGCAACTGAAAAATTATATGTATATATATATATATATATATATCTGAATCACTTTGCTGTACACCTGCAACTAACACAACATTGTAAATCAACTATACTTCAATTTTAAAAAGTTAACCATTTTAAAGTGCACAGTTCAGTGGCTTTTAGTACGCTAATAATGTTATGCAACCATCACCTCTATCTAGTTTCCTGCCAACCCACCTATCTAGGATAATTTCGTTTGCCCAAAAGGAAACCCTATACCCATTAAGCAGTTTCTCTTTGTTTCTCCTCCCCCCAGCCCCTGGCAACCACTAATTTGCTTTCTGTCTCTATGGATTTACCTTTTCTGGACATTTCTTAGAAATGGCATCATACGATATGTGACCTTTTGTGTCTGTAGATTATGATTTGTAACGTTTTGGTTTCTTTGTTAGTACTTTCTTATGCCTTCTGTCTCTTCTTGTGAAGATAGTTTCATTAAAAGTTGATAACGTGATATATAAGTGAAGTTACTCGAGAATGTATTGTCAAGCAAAGGGACATCACGGTCTCTGCTTTGGGGACCTTGTACCCTTCTGAGGCACCTTGCTGCCTGGACTATCCATCACCTTCTGCCCAGCATCAATGCATATATTGATTACCCGTCCAGCTGAATATGTTTTATCTCCGAGATTAGGGAATAAATAGAAATTGACATTTTACCAATGGAAAAGAACAGAGAGCCCAGGATGAGAGCCAGGCAAGATATGGACATGTGGTCTGAGGCCAAAGTGGCCAGTGGTCACATTGATGGGGAAGGGAGAGACTTAATAAACCAAGCTGGGGACCAAAAACCAGTCATTCATTTGGAAAGAGATGAAATGGGATCCCTACCTTACACCATATAGCCCCAGATGGTTTAAGGATTCAAAGTCAGATGTAAACTGCCAATCTCAGTTTAGACTTTGGGGAAAGGCCAGATTCTGAAACAAGACACACAAAGAGCTGCTGGGTGAGGAAGATTTGAAGGCCTTGCATATCTCAGCTAGTTTTCTCTGTCTCTGAGGCTCTGAGCAGCAGCCCTCCCTGCTTTGTCCTGGGTGGGAGGCCAACCCCTCTCCTAATAACATAATTAGTAGCTTTGGGACCATCAGAATACCTTAGCGAGAAATGGCCTTAGCTGGAGCAGCTGCTTGATCAACCAGGAGAGCTGGTGTAAGGGTGCGTGTGCACTTCACATCCTGCCTGGCTGCCCACTTTTAGCTGCTCTGCCCTGCTGTCCGGCTCAAATTCCAGCGGGCCCTTGACTCTGCTCTTTCCCCTACACCTCCTACCTCCTGGTCAATCCGTCTGCAGGCCCTATTGCTTTGCCATCAAATCCAGACTCCAACCACTTTTCGCCTCTTCCCCTGCCACCATTGCCACCTCTCTGGGCTCCCTGCTCCCATCCTTGCCTCGTGCAATTCTTTCTCCACTCAGCAGCCGGAGGGATCCTGTGAAAACCCAAGTCAGGTCACGTCCCTGGACTCACCCAGAATAAAAGCCCGAGTCCTCACCACGGCCCACCAGGCCCTCTGTGGCTGACCCTGATCGTCTCCTCAACCCCGCTTCACCTCCTTGCTGTTGCTCAAGCAACCCCAGCATGTTTCTGCCACAGGACCTTTGCATCTGCTGTTCCTTCTTCCTGGACCACCCTTCCCTGGGTGTCTGAATCACTCCTTCCCTTACCTCCTGCACATCAACTCAGACTCCCCTTTCTCTATGAGGCCGCCCCAACCACTTTCACTAAAAATGCACCCGCAGCCCTCCCCGCCCCCTCCCCACAGCACCTTTCTCCCGCCTTCTTGCTTTCCTCCTCTCGGCACCATGTCTCTGTTCTCTGTTTGTCATCTGACTCCTGCCCTAGAACGTCACCAGGAAGAGTAGGGATGTCTGTTGTCCTTGCCGCTGTCTCCCCAGCACTGTTTTGTTGAGTGGGGCAGTGGAGAGTCCTGGGAAGGGGAAACCACGTGACCTCAAATCAAATGGACCTCTTTGGCCCGAGTGGGGAGCTGAGTTTAGAAGGGACCCGAGAGGAAGCTGGAGGCCGGTTAGCCACTCCCCTGCAGCCCTCCAGACGGTGAGCACAGACAGGGTTAGACGGACGTTGCTGCTTGTAAGTAAGCCCTGGAGGAGGGTGGGGGGGCATTTGTTAAGAAACAGGATGAAGTGTGACATCTTGAAACCAGGACCACAAACCCATGGCTGGCTCAGGACCTGCCCACCCAGCTCCCTGGCCCTCGTGGGGTAGACCTCAGGCTCCCACTTCTCAGGACTCCCCAGTGGTTCTGCCTCAAGCATCATGTGAGAGAAATCGGGCCATGATTAGGGAAGGCTCCTGACAAGTTCAGGAAGAAAAGAATTTCTGCCGGGGAAGGGTAGAGGGAAGGGAGGTCGTGCCAGCAGATGCCCAGTTTCCCAGTATTTTCATGGACACTGGAGTTGAGGCAGTGGGGAGTCCTGGAAGGCTGTCCAAGGATTTGGTGTCCCGAAGTCTGGGTTCAAATCCCAGTTCTTCCTTTTACCACTGAATAGCTTTTTAGTTTGTGTGCATTCGGCTGCAAGTAACAGTTTACGCTGATGAGTGATGGTGGAAACTGTCCTCTTATTTTTTTTAACACATTTTTTAAAATGTACTTTTTGGGGAATTCCCTGGTGGTCCAGTGGTTAGGACTTGGAGCCTTCACTGCTGTGGCCCGTGTTCAATCCCTGGTCAGGGAACAAAGATCCCACAAGCCTCGGGGCATGGCCAAAAAAAACCCCCCCAAAACAAAAAACAAATTATAAAAAACCAAAAGCTATTTTTGAAACATTTGCAGCGGAGTGTCTCCGTCCCATCTTTGTCCCATCTGCTGGGTCCCCCTCCTAGTTCATAAGTGGGTTTAGTGCTGTAGAGATCCTTCTGGAAGTTCTTTAGACCTAGAAAGGCATTTAGGATATATAGTCTTTTTTTTTTAAGTAGATGTATAGTTGATTTACTAGAATATATATTCTTGTATCTCCTCCCTACTGTCTTTAAGCAGATGGTAACGTTTTATACACTGTTCTGCATTTTACTTTCGCACAGAACAATAGTCGTGGAGAACTTTCTCTGTCAGTATATGGAGAACATCCTTGTTCCTTTTTAAAAAATAGCATCTTTATTAACATATAATTCACATACCATGAAATTCACCCATCTAAAGTGTACAATTCAGCACTTTCTAGTAGATTCACAGGTTATATATTCAAGATTCTATAATGTGCAACCATCACCACTATCTAGTTTCAGAACAATTTTATCACCCCCCCCCCAAAATTTTGTGCCCAAGAACAGCCACTTCAAATTCCTCCCTCTCCACAGCCTCTGGCAACCACTAATCTTTCTGTCTCTGTGGATTTGTCTATTCTGGACAGTTCATAAAATGGGATCATACAATATATGGTCCTTTGTGTCTGGCTTCGTTCACTCAGCATGATGCTTTCAAGGATCATCCATGTTGTACTGTGGTATATCAGTACCTCATTCCTTTTGATGTCTGAGTAATATCCCACCAAATTGAGAGACCACGTTTTGTGGATCCATGCATCCGTTGGTGGACATTTGGGTTATTTCAACCTTTTGGCTATTATGAATAATGCTGCTATGGACATTTGTATACAGGTTTTTGTGTGAATGCATGTATTCATTTCTCTTGGGTCTATATGTAGGAGTGATATTGCTGGGTCACATGGTAACAGTGTTTAACTGTTTGGGGAGTTTCCCAGACTACTTTCCACTGAGGCCCCGCCATTTTCCATTCCCACCAGCAGTGTATGAGTGTTCTGATTTCTACACATCCTCACCAGCACTGATTATTGTCTGTCTTTTTGATTGTAGCCATCCTAGTGGGTGAAGCAGTCTCCACTTGTGGGTTTTTTTTTTTTTTTTTTTTTTTTTTTTTTTGCGGTACACGGGCCTCTCACTGTTGTGACCTCTCCCGTTGCGGACGTGCAGGCGCAGCGGCCATGGTTCACAGGCCCAGCCGCTCCGTGACATGTGGGGTCTTCCCAGACCGGGGCACGAACCCGTGTCCCCTGCATCAGCAGGCGGACTCTCAACCACTGCGCCACCAGGGAAGCCCATCCACTTGTGGTTTTGATTTGCATTTCCCTGGTGGCTATTGATGTTGAGCATCTCTTCATGGGCTTGTTGGCCGTTTGTATTCTTTAAAAAAAATTTTGTTTTAAATTTTACGTTGGAGTATAGTTGATTTACAATGTTGTGTTAATTTCAGGTATACAGCAAAGTGATTCAGTTATATATGTACATATATGTATTGTTTTTCAGATTCTTTTCCCATATAGGTGGCCATTTGTATTCTTCATTCTTTTTTACAGCTGCATAGTATTCCCATTTAGATGGACCCAGTTTATTTAACCTGTTTTCCAGTGATGGCCAGTGGATTACTTCCAATATCTCGCTGGTAGACACACACCTTGCCCTAAAAACCTCCTAAATGTATAATTTTGGATATATCAGGTTGTACCTGTAGGATCAGACCATGAGTGAAATCTCCAGGTAAAGGGTAAATAAGTGTGCTATAATCTTGACCAATATTTCCCTGTACTGTTGATTCTCATTCCCACATGCCATATTTGTGAATTCATCTACCTGCTAAAATTTCTTTGTAACCCCCAGATCAGCACACCGGGTGCTTTCCCAGTCATTTACAGACATGTGCAGAGCAAGTGAAAAATTTGAGTTGTGCTGTGTGCCTGTTCCCAGCTGAGATCAACCAGGGCGACCCTCTGTCTTCTTGTTTCAGCTCTTACTGTAGCCAAGTGGCTTTTTCTTGGTCTGTTTAGTGCCACGTTTTTCACATTTGGGGGCTTCTGGTTGCTGGTTTAGCTGTTTAAAATGCCCCGCAAACATTGTGCTGAAGTGTTGGCTAGTGTTCCTAAGTTCCAGAAGGCTGTGATGTGTCTCAGATGAGCTTCGTTCAGGTGTGAGTTACAGCGCCGTTGGTTATGGGTTTACTGCGAATGAATCAGCCGTATATATTAAATCAGGCGTCTTTAAACAGAAACACATGTAAAAACAAGGTTATGTATTGATCAGTTGATGAAAATGTTGGGACCAGAGGCTCATAAGAACCTGTATTTCCCCCAGGAGCAATAGTTCCTTATTCTCTAATTCAGTGTTTGTGGCAACTTTGTCGAACATAACTACCACGAATAACAAGAATGGATTGTGTAGGGTTTTTTTGTTTTTTGTTTTTTTAAGCTGTGCTTTACTGGGATACAAAGTAAGTATAATAAAAGGCACAAACCTTAAGTGCACTGCTTGATGAATTTTGGCCAATATTACCTATGTAACCATCACCCAGATCTAGCTACAGACCATTTCCATCATCCCAGAAGATTTCCTCGTGGACCTTCCTAGTCAGTACTTAGCCCTCTCCCCCTCCTGCTGCTCGCTTAAGGCAATCACACCTCCGATTTTTTTCCCCATCACTTTCACTAGAACTTTACTTCAAGGGGATCGCACAGTGAATGGTCTTTTGTGTCTGGCTTCCTTTCCTCAGCATGGTGGATTTGAGATTCATCCATGACCTTGCGTGTATCAGTAGTTTATTCCCTTTCATTATCAAGCTGTATTCAAGTGCGTGGATATAGCATAGTTTGTTTCTCCATCTACCAGTCGATGGACACTGTGCTGTTTCCAATTTGGGGCTTTTGTGAATAATGCTGCTATGAAAATTTCTGTACAAATGTTTTTGTAGACATACTTTTCACATCCATTAAGTCAATTCCTTGAAGTGGAATTTCTGGGTCATAGAGTAGGTGTATGTTTAACCTTAGTTAATTCAGGCTTTTAGTTCTCTTCTGGAACAACACATCTAGTTGAAGGCCATTCCAGGCATAGTTGGCAGCTCAATATTGCCAGGATGCTGGGTCTGTCTCTGATTCACTGGGCCTTCCCCCTCAGGAGTGCAAAATGGCTGCTGTAGCACTGGCCATTGTCACCATGCTTCACATCATTCTCTCAAGCAGGAAAGAGTAGGGGCAAATAATCTTCCCAATGTAAGGTTCTGTCTTTTTTATCCAAATGTAAACATCTTCCCATGTCCACACTTGGCTGCAAAGGAGGCTGAGAAAGGAAGTCTCTGGCAAAGGGGCAAAAGGCCTATACTCACTGTGAGTCGTCCTCTTAGGAGGGTACATTGCTGAATGGAACCAAATCCAAGTTCTGTTTAAAAGGATATCAGACTGAGACTGGCTGTTGGACCCTCCTGAGCCTCGGAGGGGACCCTGCGAGGCCACATTGTCAGGGGCCTGGGCACTGGCTAGGAACTGGTGGCTTGTGTTCTATGCAAGAGCAAGAGCCCCAGAAGGAAAACTAAAGAGACAAAAGCTTCTAGAGCAGTGGTCCTTGGACCAGCAGCATCAGCATCACCTGGGAACTTGTTAGAAATGCAAATTTTCAGCACCCCCCGCCCCTGCCCCCAACCTGCTGATTCTGAAGTCCATTCTTTCATTCTTTCTTTTAAAAGCCTTCCAGGTGATTCTGGTGCCTGCCCACGTTTAGGAACAAGTGGTCTAAAGCATGTGTGGAATGTTGTAGGGGCTTTTCTTTCCCCTTCGCTTCTCTTAACTCCATTTTTTCCTGAACTTGAAGTGTTCTCTTCTGCTTGATGCCCTGGGCAGCCCTGTGTCTGGTCAGTGTAATCGCTGCTTTTGTTCCCTTCACCCCACCCCGTTACCTGTTTCACTCCTCAGAGTTTCCCCCCTGTTTTTTACACACTAGTATTAAGAAAAAATTCAAAAACCTTTTCAGATGCCTGATTTTCTTGGCAAGTCTGTGGCTTTATAGCTTCATTTAGAACAGCGGTGAATGGCAAAAAGGGAAAGAGAGAACATACCAAACATTTCTAGTGTGTGACTACCTGTGTAAACAAGGCTTTTAGGAGCTAGACACCAGTTGCTTTATGAGCAATCCAAGTTTTATAGGGCACGCTTTTATGTTGTTAAACTAATTCAGTGATTTTAGAACTCTAAAGGTCGCTGAACATAAAGGTGGTGTCGATTTTAATTGCTCTCCAAAGAGCTCTTTCTTTCTCTCTCCCCAAAAGTCTGGGTGGATGGATAGATGAAAAGAGAGATGGTGAGGCCTGGATCTGGGCAGGAATAGTGGTCATGGAGAGGAAGAGATAAAGTGGAGAGATTTGGGAGGTGGAATGGGTAAGACTTGGGTGAGGGACTTCCCTGGTGGCACAGTGGTTAAGAATCCACCTGCCAATGCAGGGAACATGGGTTCAATCCCCGGTCCGGGAAGATCCCACATGCTGCGGAGCAGCTAAACCCATGTGCCACAACTAATGAGCCTGCGCTCTAGAGCCCGTGAGCCACAACTACTGAGCCTGCATGCCACAACTACTGAAGCCCATGCACCTAGAGCCCATGCCCCGCAACAAGAGAAGCCACCACAGTGAGAAGCACGTGCACCACAACAAAGAAGAGCCCCCGTCGCCGCAACTAGAGAATGCCTGCACGCAGCAATGAAGACCCAATGCAGCCAAAAATAAATGAATTAATTAAAAAAAAAAAAAAAAAGAAAGAGTTGGGTGAGTCAGAGGTGTGAGGTCAAAGTTGGTACTTAGTCTCTAGAGAGGGCTGTATCAGCTAGCTGCTGCCACATAACAAATAACCCCCAAGTTGAGAGGCTGTTCTGGTTACTGTTGCTGTTTAACAGATTACCCCAAAATGTAGCAGCTTAATGGAACAACTGTATTATGCTCACAGGTTTTATGGGCCAAGAATTTGACATGGAATTTGACATAGTGGGTCTCTGCTCCATGATGTCTGCAGTCTTGGCTGGGAAGACTCGCAGGCTGGGGGCTGAGGGCTTGTTCATATGCCATGCATGGCACCTGGGCTGGGATGACTTGAAGATAAGACCATCAACCAGAGCATCTACTCATGGTCTCTCCATGTGTCTAGCTTAGGCTTCCCCATAGCATGGTGGCCTCAGAGCGGTAAGAATTCTATTAAGGTGGCTTAGGGCTTCCAGGGTCAATGTCCTGGTGGACATGGCAGAAACTGAGTTGACTTTTATGACCTAGCTTCAGAAGTCACATAGTGGCACTTCTGTTGCACTGTCCTGGTTGAAGTAGTCACAAAGTTTCCTCAATTCAAGGGGACTGGCAAGATCCCACCTTGGTAGATCATGGGAGGTTGTAGACATTATTTCAGCCATGTTTGGAAAACACGATGCGCCACAGTGGATTAAAACAAAACTGTGGTTCCACTGGTTAGAATTTGGCCTTGGGTACCTCTGGTTACTTCTGTCTTACCTGGGTGTGGTCAGCTGTAGGTCAGCTAGGCAGCTCTGCTTCTAGGGCTTGGCTGGCTGTGAGCTGGGATGATAGAGGTGATGGGCATGTGTCTCTTGTCCTCCGAAAGGCTAGCCTGGACTTTGTCACATGGCAGCTGGGCAAAGAGTAGGCTCAGAAACGCACACCATCACTTCCACCACATTCTGTTGGCCAAGGCCAGTCAGAAGGCCAGCCCAAGTTCAAGGGTTGGATAATAAATAGGAGGAGCTGTAAACAGTGGGACTAGGGAGAAGAAGAGTTTTTGGCCCCAGTGGTCTTTTTTCCAGATCCCCTTGCCATCAGCCCTCTCCCATTTTGCTGGGCCTCTCTTCTCAATCAGCGGATTCACAGAGTACAGTCCTTGACCCACGGAAGGCTTTGAGAGTCCTTGTGATGGGCTGCAAAGATGTGTAGAAATGCCAACTCGTTTGTGTCAGGTTGTGTTTGACTGCAAATAACGGAAAACCTAACAGTGGCTTAAACTGTAAGGATTAAGAAGTCTGGAGGCAGGCAACCCATGAGGAGTGTTAAGAACCTAGTCTTTTTCTCTCCTCTCATCAGTTATCCTCCGTAGGTGGGCTTACCAGCCTCAGATTTATTGCCTCATGATTGCAAAATAGCTGCCACAGCTCCAGTCTTCTCAACTGTATTCAAAGCTGGAAGCAGGAAGCAAAAGACTTTCTCCCTAGAGAAGCTCTGTCTTTATATTCTGGAAGAAAACCTTTCCCAAATTCTGTCTTCCCCAAAAGATTCATTGAGCAGAACCCAACTCTGTACACTTTGGCTTTTACTTATTTGCAAAACTATGGCTAGCCTAGCTGCTAGGAAGCCTGGGAAAGTGAATGGCTGATAAAGGGGAGAGCAGTGCCACTGGCCTCGTCCAATTATTTTAAAGCTATTTTGGCCACAACCCACAGTCGGAAATATGTACACACAGAGACACACAAAATTGAAACGAGTATCACAAACTGATCCTTTTGCTTACCCTGTGTGATGCCTTTGAATATTTCCTATTCTATCCCATTCCATTTGACCCCATACTCTTTAACTTAAAACAAAATTCCTTGTCACAACCTGCTAATTGGATTTCACAACCCTCAAAGGCATGACCCATAGTTGGAAAAAGACTGACTGACTCAGAACAGCGTTTGTTTACATCTTGGAATTGGCAGGGGTTACCCCGAGCAGCATCAGGCTTCTGTGAGCAAGGCGAGGAGGGGTGGGGAAATGGTGTTTGGAAAAGCAACAGCTAGACTTTGCCACATCCTCTTCACCTATCACTTCCCATGAGCAAATGGTAGTGTCCCGTCGACTTTGATTTTTATGACTTGCAAATAACCTGAGGGTTACTAGCATTAAATTAAATCTAAATTAAAATTAGCCTGTTTCTGGAGCTTTGCGGGGACTTTTTTTTTTTTTTTTTGCGGTATGCGGGCCTCTCACTGTTGTGGCCTCCCCCGTTGCGGAGCACAGGCTCCGGATGCGCAGGCCCAGCGGCCATGGCTCACGGGCCCAGCCGCTCCGCGGCATATGGGATCCTCCCAGACCGGGGCACGAACCCGTATCCCCTGCATCGGCAGGCGGACTCTCAACCACTGCGCCACCAGGGAGGCCCTGCGGGGACTTTTAATTCTGTATCCTGCTCAGCAGCCTGGCTTCTGCACAACTCCTGATGACAACGCAAAACTCCGATGGCATTCCAAGTGCCGGAGGAATTCACAGGATTTTCTGGAAGGACACTTGGTCATTGTTGCATCCTGGCTGTTCTCTTGAGCTGGTTGTGGTTTCGCAAGCCCATCTTTTCGTGCTTTTGATAGCCCAGTGGTGGAGAAGGAGGTTCTTCAGAATCACAGGGTCTGAGTTCAAATTCTGGCCTCACAGTGTGGTTTGGGGCAAGTGTCCTGACCCCTGGGAGCCTCAGTTTCCTGCGCTGTGGGAAATGTTCCTCCTGCCTCCCCGGGGCCTGGGAGGAATCAATAGGTGTGGGGTTAGCACAGGGCCTGATACCAAGGAAGCACTGGGGCAGGGTAGGCTCTTCCTAGATGTATCAGCCAGCTTCGGCTGAGTGCTTTGCAGTAATGAGTGAGCCCTAGATCTCAGCAGCTGACAGCAGCAAAGGCTCCTCTCTCGCTCGTGTGTCCGAGCTTCGTGCATTGGCTGTGGCTCCGTCCACGTACCCATTGTCATGCCAGGACTTGGGCAGAACTTGGGCAGAACCGTGCGATGGCTTTTAAAGCTTCTGCTCTGAAGGAGCGCAAGGCGTCCGCTCCCCTGTGCGTAATTTGGGGTTGCAGCTTTGCATGCTAATTGTGTGTCCCCCACCTCCCCGGTCACTTTTTCAAAAGCTTTTTGAGTATGTGTGTGTCGAGGAAGGAGAGGGGCGTCTAATGTCACCCCTGGTTGAGAACCACTAGTCCTGATCTTGCCCAAAGTCAAGGACTGGGTCTGCTTTTGTTCGTTACGGTATCCTCAGCTCTCCCCCATGCTGGACACAGAGCGGGCAATTAGTAAATGCCTTTCTCACCAGGCTGCTCTTTGAACGAATGATTGGGTTTGTTTAACCACCTGTGCAAATTCATTTGTTCACCCCACAAATATTTAGTGACCCCCTACCATGTGCCATGCTCTGTGCAGGCTCTGGGTGTCCCACAGGGAACAAAACAGACAAAATCCCTGTCCTCGGGGGGGGGGGTTGACATTTTGGTGGGGGAGACAGACGACAAAAAATCAGAGAGACGTATGATTTTTTGATGTTCAAGTATTTTCAAAATAAAAAATTTTCATTTTGGAAAACTGCAAATGTGCACAAAGTAGAATAGTAAAACATGGACCCCATCAACCAACTCTTTGCCAATTTTCAGTTTTCCGCCACTCTGACAGACCAGCGCTGTCCAAGAGAGCTTTCTGCCACCGTGGGAATATTCTAGATCTGCGGTGTCCTGTGTGGTAGCCAGCAGCCACGTGTGGCTGTCAAGCCCACGAAATGTCGCCACCGTGACCGCAAACTAAATGTTTAATTTCCTTTACACTCTTAAGGTAAATCTTTTTTATTTAAAACTTTCACATTCCTCCTTGTCCCCCTTTTTTTCCCATGTGTTTATTGCAGTAAAATATACATAACACAACCTACCATCTCAGCCATTTCGAAGTGTACGATTCAGCGACAGTAAGTGCGTTTGCATAGTTGTGCAACCTTCACCCCCATCCTTCTCCAGAACTTGTAGCATCTTGCAGAACTGAAACTCTGCACCCACTAAACAATAACTCCCGGTTTCTCCTCCCCTGCCCCCAGTCCCTGGCAGCTGCCATTCTACTTCCTGTCTCTCCGTCATAAGTGGCATCAGATGGTATCTTTGTCTTTTTGTCACTGGCTCACTTCACCTAGCTTAAGGTCATCCATGCCGTTGCGTGTATCAGAATTTCCTCCCTGAATGCTATTCCATTGTAAATAGACACCACATTTGGCTTATCCATTCATCTGTTGATGGACACTTGGGTTGTTTCTACCTTTTGGCTCTTGTGAATAGTGTTGCTGTGATCGTGGGTGTATAAATCTGTCTTCAAGACCCTGCTTTCAATTCTTTTGTGTATATATCCAGAAGTGGACTTGCTGGGTCATATGCTAATTCTATTTTTAATTTTTTGAGGAACCGCCAAAGTGTTTTTCACAGCAGCTGCAACATTTTACATTTCCACTAACTAACAGAGCACCAGGGTTCCAGTTTCTCCAGGTCCTCGGCAAGACTTGTTAATTTTTGGTTTTTTGATAGTAGCCCTTCTAATGGGGGTGGGGCGGCATCTGTGGTTTTGATTGCATTTCCCTAATGATTGGTGGTGTGGATCATCTTTTCCTGTGCTTATGGCCATTTGTATATCTTCTTTGGACAAATAGCTACTCAAGTCATTTGCCCTAATTTCATTTCATTAGCTTGAACTTAAATGCGCGTAGTCACACATGGCTAGTGGCTTCCGTATTGGACAGCGCAGGTCAGTATGCCCCTGACCTCCCAGAACTGGATTATTTTGCAGTAAATCACAGACATTTGATCACTTCACCCCTATGTATTTTAGGATGTATTACTAAAAGGTAAGAACTCTAAAGGAAAAAAAGCAGAAAAACAAAAACACTATGCCATTGTTATACCTAGAATCTTCATCACAATTTCTTAGTATCATCAGATATCCAGACAGCATTCAAATTCTGTCTTTCCACTCTCAGTGGGTTCATTTGTGTCTTTCAAGGCTCCCTCTGTCTGCCGGGTTGAGAGCTGCAGGCTCCTGGGTAGCCCTGTGCATGAGTGGGTAGGGGGCACGTATCACTGGTTGTGTGTGGCCCATGGTTTCCCCTTCACCACTCTATTTAGCCTCGTTTATCTCACCTGACAAATGGGGTAACAACAGGGGTTTGGAAGGACCCAAGGAGACCTGGTACCTGGCAGTTGAAGTCGGACCACGTGCATAATCAAATGATATGTAAACCCTTCCATATGGTAACTCCATTTTTAGTCTTTTAAGGAGCCTCCATGCTGTTCTCCATATTGGCTGCACCAATTTCCATTCCCACCAACAGTGCAGGAAGGTTCCCCTTTCTCCACACCGTCTCCAGCATTTATTACTTGTAGACTTTTTGATGATGGCATTCTGACTGGTGTGAGGTGATACCTCATTGTAGTTTTGATTTGCATTTCTCTGATAATTAGCAATGTTGAGCATCTTTTCATGTGCCTGTTGACCATTTGTATGTCTTCTTTGGAGAAATGACTATTCAGGTGTTCTGCCCACTTTTTGATTGGGTTGTTTGTTTTGTTGTTATTGAGTTGTATGAGCTGTCTGTATATTTTGGAAATTAAGCCCTTGTCAGTCACATCATTTGCAAGTATCTTCTCCCAGGCTGTAGGTTGTCTTTTCCTTTTGTTTCTGGTTTCCTTTACTGTGCAAAAGCATGTAAGTTTGATTAGGTCCCATTTGTTTATTTTTGCTTTCATTTCTATTGCCTTGGGTGTAAACCCTTCAAAATGTGCTCAAGGGCCAAATGTGACAAAAGGCACCAGGTGGAAAAGCTGGGGCCTGGGGACTTTTGTCCAACCCGACTGTGCTGTGGCCAGAAAGCTTTGGGAGTTGCCCCACTAGGTAAGATTCACAATGGCAGCTAAAATGATTGTGTAACAGTATCTATCGCTTACAAAATACTTTACTACACCAGAGGATTAAAGGCCTAAGAGCCTCTCCACTGCCATACGTGAAAATAAGGACTATGATTGTGCCCATTTTACAGATGAGGGCACTGAAGCCTAGAGCGGTGAAGTCACTTGCCCGACTTCAGCCCATGTGTGGGGAAGTGGAGATTTGAACTGCTGACTCCAACCCCAAACTGTAACCCCATGCTGGGCCTCTTGGCATCAACCTGATAGGCGACATAGATGCCAACCCTGGCACCTGAACAGGGGACCCATCTCAGAGGAACCCCGGACCTGCTGATCATTGACAAATGGTTTTCTTTTTACTATGGAAACTTTCGAGAAGATGTACATTAACTAGAATGGTGTACTGAGCCCCCAGGTAGCCATCATCCAGCTCTAACAGTTACCAACATTTGCCATGTCTGTTAGCTCTCCTCCCCCACTACAACTCTATGCTGATTATTTATTTTGTACAGTTTTGGTTTTTTGTTTTTTTTTTTTTTTTGCGGTACGCGGGCCTCTCACTGTTGTGGCCTCTCCCGTTGCGGAGCACAGGCTCAGCGGCCATGGCTCACAGGCCTAGGCGCTCCGCGGTATGTGGGATCTTCCCGGCCCGGGGCACGAACCCGCGTCCCGTGCATCGACAGGCGGACTCTCAACCACTGCGCCACCAGGGAAGCCCTGTTTTGTACAGTTTTTTAAAGGTAAAATTAACATGGTTGAATTGATATGTGTTGACATACAGAAACCTGAGCTGTGAATTTTTAAACCCCCATGTAACAGACACCCCATCACCATGCAGAACCTTGCCCTCTCCCCGGAAAGTCCCCCTCGTCCATTGCTCTGCTGTTAGCATCTGAATGAAAACACATGGATAACAGATTCTCACAGGCTGGAGCCTCCCACTGGACATTCACCCGCAGATCCCCTTTGGAGAGCCCTGTTCAGGAGACACCCACCTCCTGGCTCTACTTCTGGTCCGACTGACGTTTACAGAACTTGGGCCACACCCAAAGCTTGGGGCATGGAGGAGGGGGGAACCCACATGGAGCTGGCGGCGCTCCCAAAGCCACCTTGGGCGCTTGTGATCACCCTGGTCCAGGGCAGTGCACCTGGAATCTAGATGGGCCAGGATCCCGTGTTCCAGGGTCTTGTGACAGATGCTTTCTAGCTCTTTCCAGGGCCTGGGGCTCTCCATAAAAAGGAGAAGCAGCTCTCGTTCCTGCTCTCTCTTCCATCTGCTCGCTTTATCGCTTTTTTGGATCTGAGCTATCCCAGGCATTCACAAAATGCTAACAAAGGCTGTCACCCAGCTTCGTCTTATCTTGACCCTGTGGCGTGTTGGCTTCACATTTAAAAGAGAAACAATATGACGAGAGGACCGTCTGTGGGATAGTGGTTAAGGGCGGGGACTCTGGAGTCAGCCGACCTTGGCTCAGACCCCAGCCTGACCACTGACCACTGGAGGGATATAGGGCGTATGGCTCACCGTTCTGAGCCTCGCCTTCCTCATCTGTGGAATGGGGCTGCGAAAAGCACCTGCTTCATAGGGATTCAAAGACGGTGAACAGGCTGATACGTGCAGAGTACTTCAAACCAGCAGCCATCATCATCGTCATCACAGCCACCATCATTACTGTCATCAGGTCAATCCTTGTTATTCGTGGATTCCATATTTGTGAATCCGCCTGTTTGCTAACATTGTTAACCCCCAAATCAGTACTCACGGCGCTTTCCTGGTCACTTGCAGACGTGTGCAGAGCCGTGAGTCTATCTTGAGTCTCCCGATGCACGTGCTACCAGCTGAGGTTGAACGCGGCGACCCTCTGCCTCTCTGTTCAGCTCGAGAGCTATAAAGAAGCATCCTCTTTAGCGCCCTGTTGTTTTGCACTTTTGTGCTTTTTGTGGGTGGTTTTGCTGTTAAACCCGGCCCCTCCCGTGTAGGGCTGAAGGGCCGCCCACTGTCCATAAGCACAGGAAGGCTGCGATGTGCTCTGGAGAGATCGCGCGTGTGAGGTGACCTGCCCTCAGGCATGAGTTACAGCGCTGTGGGCCTTGAGCTCGGTGTGAGCGAATCAACCGTTTATGTTAAACAGGGTGTCTTTATTGTTTTTTTAAATTATTTTTAAAATAAATTTATTTATTTATTTATTATTTATGGCTGAGTTGGGTCTTCGTTGCTGTGCGTGGGATTTCTCTAGTTGCGACGAGCAGGGGCTACTCTCGTGGTGCGCGGGCTTCTCATTGCGGTGGCTTCTCCTGTTGCGGAGCACGGGCTCTAGGCGCGCAGGCTCAGTAGTTGTAGCGCACGGGCTCTGTTGCTCCACGGCATGCGGGATCTTCCCGGACCAGGGCTCAAACCCGTGTCCCCTGCATTGGCAGGCGGACTCTCAACCACTGCGCCACCAGGGAAGTCCCAAACAAGGTGCCTTTAAACAGAAACACACATAAGCCAAGGGGATATATTGATGGGTTGATGAGAATGGGACCAGAGGCTGGCAGGAAGCTAACCCTGTCTTTCCCCAGGGGCTGCGGCTCAGCGGCCATAATCGCAAATTCACGGTGACCTTATAGGACATAAGCACCTCAGATGATGAGACCTGACTGTAGTTTGCTAGATTGAAGTGCTGATGGATTATATCATATAATGTTATATACTATTGCATGATGTGTGTGTGTGTGTGAATATATATATATATGTACACACACTGTATGTAGATATAGTGCAGTGTGTCTGCATATATATATGTGATAATGTACAGTGTTGTTTCCTGTGGGTTTTTGTTTTGTTTTTTTTTTTTTGCGGTATGCGGGCCTCCCACTGTTGTGGCCTCTCCCCTTGCAGAGCACAGGCTCCGGACGTGCAGGCTCAGCGGCCATGGTTCATGGGCCCAGCCGTTCCACGGCATGTGGGATCTTCCCAGACCGGGGCACGAACCCACGTGCCCTGCATCGGCAGGCGGACTCTCAACCACTGCACCACCAGGGAAGCCCCTTTCCTGTGGTTTTAAACTGGTATTTGACCTCTCGTCTCTCTGGCTACATCTTTCTCCCTTTCACTGACTGTCTCACTCACAGCCTCTCTCTCATTCTCTCTCCACAGCTGGCCCCCAAAAGGACCCTCCCCACATCCCCAGCTGGGGGCCCTGCGTAGAGCTGGAGTGGACGCCCCCTCCTTCCCTTCATGATTCGTTTGTAGCGCAGGTAACCAGCCAAGCATCCCGCTCATTCCCGGAGGGGCCGTGGTCTCCCGTCCACCTCCCCGGAAGGGACGTTCCTTCTTGGAAGAGCCTGGCTCAGCCACATCCTTCAGCCCCGCCCTCTCCAGCCTGGGCCCCCTGGGTCATTCGGGCCATTCCCCCCCAACCTCCATGCCATCTGCAGGCAGGATCTCCCTCCCCCCTTTCCGTCTTCTCCAGATTCTCTGCAGATCCTGCCTTGTCATTCCCTGGCCAGGCCTTGCCCACCTTAGGCTGGTTGGGAAGGGCAGGGGCTCGTAGGCCACAGAGCTGGTGACATGGGAAGACAGTGGGTGTGGGCGGAGATATGAAGCCAGAGAGAGTGTGTTATCTTGCCGCACGGATGCAGCAAGAGCCTTGGAAGGGCCTCTCTGGGGACAGTCCCCGGGGCCAGCTCTAGAGGCGAGCGTGATGGGTGTGTGAGGCTCCGGAGCCATGTGTTTCTGTTCTAGACTGGGCTTGTTAACCCAGGGCCCGTGAAGTGTGTACGTGTGTGCATACGTGTGTGTGTGTGTGTGTCCCATGACACACTTCCCCTGGGAAAGAACGTGTAACATTTCTGGCCCACATGCATGTTTCTGGCAAGAGGGTCCTTTGTTTTCATCAGACTCTCCAGGGTACTGTCCAGAGGAGCCCCTGAAATAACCATATGGGTTCCCTCCCTGAGATTCTTTACGTCACAGAGCCGTCGAGGGTAATAGGGGCTGTAGTGGTGATCAGGAAGTTCAGAGAATGCTATTGAGGGTTAGGGATGGTGACCCAGCTGGGGGGGGGGGCACTACAGTCACCATGTCCTCAGTGAGTTCGGGACCATCCCCCTCCCCCTACCAAGAAGAAAAAGAGAGGGTAACAACTCCATGGCCCTGGACTGGGATTGTGTGTGATTTCTCATCGTGTTCTGTCTGCGTGGTTGGGAGGGAAGGATGCGTGGGCTGATGGAAGGATAGGCGGATGGGGACTTCCCTGGCGGTCCAGTGGTTAGGACTCAGTGCTTTCCCTGCCCGGGCCCGGGTTCAGTCCCTGATCGGAGAACTGAGATCCCGCAAGCCTCTCAGTGCGGCCCAAAACAGTAAAAAGGAGGAGCGGATGGAAGGACGGGTCAGTTTGTGTGTTTGGAAGACAAGAAAGATGGGCGGTTGGGTGGAAGTTTGTAAAGATGGGTGCGTGGAAGCTTGGTAGGATGTCTGGAGCAGTGGTGGTTGGCGCGGGGGTGGATGGGCAAACAGAGAACTTGTTTTCTCACTTGTAAACTGGGGCACACGGCATCCCTTTCCCATGGGGGCTGAACAAGCTAACATTTGTGAAACGCTTGGGACAGTGCCTGGCACATGGTAAGCAGGAGCCAAATGTTAGCCGTCCTCATCCTCATCATTCTGACAGGCTCGGCCCGGCTCTGGCGGTTCCTCTGACTCAGAGCGCCTGCCCTCCTGGCCCCTCTCCCTCTCTGTTCCCTTCCTTGAGAACCACGCTGCATGTGTCTTCCAGGGGGACCCAGAGCCTGGGCCCCTTCATGCCGCCTCCCCTCCCTCCCTCCTTCACCCAGTCACGTGTAGGACAGGAGCACAGGCTTGGGGCCAGACTTGTGGGTTCAGGGCTGGCTCTGCCACCTGCTAGCTGGGAGACAGAGAACCATGGTCTCAGCTCTTCCTTTTACTCATCTGCAAAGCGGGGGTGGCAGGACCCACCTCGAGGGATACTGTGGGGATTAAATGAGATACATGTGTGTGAAGCACTTAGCACGGGGCCTGCATGTGATCAGGACTCAGTCTGGGTTGATGTCATCACCATCGTCATCAGACGCTGGGGAGAGAGAGGGAGGAGGAAAAGGCAGCTGTCTGTCTCTGATCAGGAGGCTCTGGTACGGAGGGCACCTGCCCCACCCCTACCCATGCCCCTAGACTTAAGGGGACAGAAAGCCTGACCCCTCCAGGGGTCTTGGCCCCAGGGAATGGTCCTTGCAGGGAGGGTCCTGGCACGCTGCCGACATCTAACTTGTCTCCCTTGCCCTCTTCCCGCCCTGCCCCGTCCAGTGGCGATGGATGATGAGGATGGGAGATGCTTACTAGACGTGATTTGGTGAGTAATGGGCTCCCCACCCCACCCCACCCCACCCTCCCCCACCCTCTCCCTCCCCTCCCCTGTCCCTCATGTCCTCAAATGTCTCTCCCCTTCTCTCTTTCAGTGACCCTCAGGCCCTCAGTGACTTCTTACATGGATCTGAGAAGGTGAGTGCTGGGGCAGGGAGAAGCATCCCCAGGGCAGGGGCCTGTGGAATTGGGAGCTGAGAGACACTCCCCGCTGATTCAGTAGACATCTGCCCCTTGCCTTCCATGAGCCAGGCCCCAGGGTTATGGCAGAGAGTGAAAGAGATGGCAAATCCCTGCCCTCACTCCATACACATTTCCTTGGTAAACAAAGCAACCGAGAGCTAATAAAGGTGATGGTGGAAAGCACCATGCAGAGCAGCATAAGAAATAATAATGTCACTTGCACAACAAAAGAGGTTTAAAAGAAAATGAATGGGAGGCGGAAGCAGGGGCTTCTTCTCTAGCTGGTGTGAAGCTGAAGGATCAAAGGGAGGTGCCCATGGCGCTCTGGGCAGGGGAAGGACAGGTAGGAAGGTTGGAAAGTTTGAGAAAGAAGGCCAGTGGGGCCGGAATGAAGGGGAAACTAGAAGGTGGTAAGACTGGAGTGGACAAAAATCACCAGGTCATGAAGGGCTTGGAGGACTTGATCGAGGAGTTCAGACTTTATTCTGAACGTGACAGGCAGTTCTGACGGGTTATTAAGCAGGAGAATGCCACATTCCGTTTGCCCTCCAGGGAATGGAACAAAGTGGGGGAGAGTGGATGTCTGTTGAGCCATGAGGAGCTGTATCAGTCACCCACAGCTGCATAACAAGTTATCCCATCACTTAGTGACTTAAAACAACATTTGTTAGAGCTCTCAGTTTCTGAGGGTCAGGAACTGGGGAGTGCTTAGCTGGGTGTCTAGCTCAGTGTCTCCCCTGAGTAGCAGTCAGGATGTTGCCTGGAGCCACTGTCATCTGAGGGCTTGTCTGGGGCTGGAGGATGTGCCTCCACAGTGACTCACTGCCGTGGCAGTTGGCTGGAGGCCTCAGCTCCTCACCATGTGGGCCTCCCCCTAGGATTGCTTGAGTGTCCTCACAGCATGGCAGCTGGTTCCCCCAGAGCAAGTGACCCAAGGGAGAGAGCCAGGAGGAAGCTCAGTGCCTTTTATGACCTAGTCTCCAAAGTCGCACACTGTCACTTCCGTCATACTGCATTTGCTAGAAGCGAGTCACTAAGCCCGCCCACACTCACAGGGAGGGGACGGAGCTCAGCTCCTTGAGAGGGGATGTATCAAATAATCTGTGGAGCGGAGGCGAGTGCGGAGCAGAAGTTGGTGGCCTGGGCCCCAGGGCAGGCACGGGAGGAGGTACCAGACGCTGGCTCTGGGATCTGTCTGGGAGGCAGGATCACTAGACTTGCTGGTGGCTTAGACGGTGAGGAAGAAAGAGCATCCAGAATGCCTCCTGGACTTGACCTGAGCAGCTGAGTGGGTGGTGGTACCGTTCTCTGAGACTGGGAGTTCGAGGTGGATGCCAGAAGTCCAAGGGCGGCTATTGGATATAGCAGTCTGGGGTTCTGGAAAAAGATCAGCTGGACAGAGAAACTGGGGAGGCTTGGCTGTGGACAGCCATTCATTGGGCGCTTAGGGCCTGTTGTAGACATTGCCTATGTCTGCAGGAACGAGACAGGTCCCTGTGCTCCCAGACAACGGGAACAGCACGCACGTTAGGCGCCCGGGTGGCAGGGCGTGCCAGGTGCTTGGGCTGGGCAGTGGAAGGAGTGACTTAGTAGGAAGGGACGGACAGTTGTCGGGAGGAGGTGACAAATGTGACAGGCCCTGCCAGCTGTGTTACCAAAGACGCTTGAGCAAAGCCACGGAGGCAGGATTCTAGAGTTCAAGGCAGGCATGTCAGGAGAGGCTCGGACTCAGTGCTGGGGTTGCCTCGCATTTTAATCTTGCAGCCAAGCCCCTTTCTTTGGGGCGACTTTTCTGGAGGCGGAGTTTCCTGTACCCCTCGAATCTCCCCCCGCAACCCCCCCACCTCGTCTTTGTCTTTTTGTCCCATGTAACCCTCAATTGGTTTTTGTTCTAGAGGTGGGCCGGCCCACTGCCCAGCTGACCTTTGACCTTGGGTGGGGGCGGGTCTTGGTGCAGCTTGACAGTGATGAGCTCCTGGATAATCCCGGGGAGGCCCGTCGAAGTGCCTTCTATGAAGGTCCTGGGGTAAGTGGCCCGGGGGCTCGGGGAAGGCCGTGGGCTCCAGGCATCACCCAAGTCGCCTGTGGTGGCAGCCAGTGGGGGAGGGGAGAAGGGGTCGCACTCGTCCCCTGAGGCACTTTGCCGGGAGGGGGGCAGGGGGCAGTCACTGAGGAGCAGTGTGGGGTGGAGGTGAGGCCGGAGCTGCTGGGCCCCCAGCTGTGCCCTCCGACCCCTCAGAGAAGGAGGTGTGGTCCTGAGTCCCTGGCCTTGGAGGGCAGCTGCTACAGAGCTGGAACAGAGGCAGAGGCTGGCTCTGGAGTTCACAGTGGGCAGGGCGGGGGCGCTGGGGGGTCCTGTCCCGGCCCAGCCATGGGTGGGGTGTGTGACCTGGGGGAAGGGGATCGACTGTTGTGGACCTCAGTCTCCACCTGGAAGATGAAGGCAGGGGTGATGAGCAAAGCCCAGAGCGGGGAACACAGTGGACTTTTATTGAGCACCTACTGTGTGCCGGGCCCATTACTCAGTGCCAGTCGTCCCTCCCTCTTCTTCCTCTTGTGTGGCCTCTCCCCTCCCCGCTTCGCTCCCCATCCCTCCCCCTCCTTTTTCCTCCTCCCCCCTCTTCTCTCTCCCTCCCACTCCCCCCTCCTCCGTCTTCATTAACATAACTATCAGTTACCAAATACCTATCATATGCCAGGCCCTTTACAGTAATTTTCATTTAGTCCTCACAACAACCACAGTAACATTCCAAATAATTTATCTGGCATAATATAAATGACTAAATCCAGAACCCAACAAATACACATTATGTTCATGTTATTACATTTACGGAAGAGTAACAATGTGCATTATTCTTACCCGTGCCGTCCTCTTAATGCCCATAACGTCCCTGGTCAGGTTCTCGGCACCTCCTGTACGTGACATCAGTGAACGTCACGACTGTCCTAGGAGGCGGGTTTGGTTATGGCCATTTAGCGGTTAGGAACTCAGAACTGCCTGGTCCTTGGTTGGGGGCTGAGCCGGAGCCCCATCCTGCCAGGCACTGCCCTCCACTCAGCAGCAGGGTGACCCCTTTCCCCGGTCTGGGAGGCAAGGAGGGAGCAGTGCCCACCTCACTGAGCTGTTATTAACGACAACATGGACAGTAATAATGACGGTAACAACGATAGATGATGTTTCTCGCGTGCCAGCCAAGAGCCACGTACTGCTCTGAGCCCTCCACTAGGATTAATAACAGGTGGTGTTATTTTTTTTTAAATTTTATTTATTTTATTTATTTATTTTTGGCTGCGCTGGGTCTTCATTGCTGTGCGTGGGCTTTCTCTAGTTGCGGCGAGTGGGGGCTACTCTTCGTTGCAGTGCGCGGGCTTCTGGTTGCAGTGGCTTCTCTTGTTGCAGAGCATGGGCTCTAGGCGTGCGGGCTTCAGTAGTTGTGGCTTGCGGGCGCTAGAGCGCAGGCTCACTAGTGGCGCATGGGCTTAGTTGCTCCGCGGCATGTGGGATCTTCCCGGACCAGGGCTCGAACCCGTGTCCCCTGCATTGGCAGGCAATTCTTAACCACTGTGCCACCAGGGAAGCCCCCGAACTACAGGTTTTGATCCGTCGCCTGGTCAAGTATCAGTGGGTTTTCCATGCCCTTGGCATAATTATTACTTGTGGAATATTTGCTCTAAAATGCATGTATAGATTACACACTCGTGTCCTGGATTGCCATCCCGGAAAGCATTTAAGAAACATCAGGTTCGGGACTTCCTTGGTGGTGCAGTGGTTGGGAGTCTGCCTGCCGATGCAGGGCCCTGGTCTGGGAAGATCCCACATGTCGCAGAGCAACTAGGCCCGTGAGCCACAACTACTGAGCCTGGGCGTCTGGAGCTTGTGCTCGGCAACGAGAGGCCGTGACGGTGAGAGGTCCGCGCACCGCGATGAAGAGTGGCCCCCGCTCGCCGCAACTAAAGAAAGCAATCGCACAGAAACGAAGACCCAACACAGCAAAACAACAACAACAAGAAAAAGTTAAAGGGCATTAAAAACAAACCAACCAGATATATGTGGGTAGGCATTTTCCATCCCAGTTACAGAATGAGAAAACTGAGACTCAAACAGGGCAAATGACTTGCCCAAGGTGGCAAAGAAGGAAGAAGAGCCAGGCTGTAGATTCTGGTTCATCTGATGCCAGAGTCCTTTCCCCAACCACAGTGCCCGCACCGCTTCCAACTCAACTTCCTCCTCTGCTCCTCCTCCCTCCCCGTCTTTTCAGATGGACTGAGCTGAAACCTGGCCCTTCTGTGAAGCCTCCTGACACCAGCGTTTGCCCTGCTCCCCTAGCCAGTCCCTCCGAAGGCAGCACACAGTTACAGACACAGTCACGCCTTTAAGCCATCAATCCTCTGAGGTGTCCCTCTTCCTCATCTCAGTTAACAGCATCTACTCAGTTGCTCAAACCCCAACCTGCCCTGCCAACCTCGATCTGTCCTTTTCCTTACCAGCTCTCCCTGTGATGTGTGACCCGTCAGCATGTCTGAATCTACTTCTAACGTGATCCCTAATCCTTGCGCTTCTGGCCTCTTCACTGCTACTCCAGCCCAGGCCACCATCTCCGCTGAGAGCCTTCCAGCTACTCTCCAGGATTCCCGTCATGCCGCCCACGGCACCCTCACAGCAGCTAGAGCTTTGCACAGCCTCCCCTGGTTCCCGTGGCAGAGTCTGTGCTTTGCCGCACCGTGGCCTGGAAGTGGGTCTCAGCCTCAGCAGCCTCCTCAGTGTGGCTTCCCACCCCCGCGCCATCCACCTGCCAGCGTCTGCCACTCCCTGTCACTCCCTCGGACTTGGCCCCCTGCTGTACTTTCCTCATGTCGCTTTGTGGTGGACACAAGGTCTGACTCCCCAGTGGCTGTTTCTGCTTCCTCTTCTTTTCCTGGCAAATGGGATTCCAGTTTGGATCGGGTGACAACAAATTTGAGGGAACACACTGGTTCTCCCCAGTCCTGGAACTGGGGAAAACCAGGGGGGAACACAACTTACGCTTTTGCCCTGGAGACAAATCTTGAGGGTCTGGGATAACGGTGGCCACTTCCCTTTCCACTGCCACGGATCAGTTCAGAAAGAGCACGGGCTACAGTTCTGGCTGAGGAGACGTGAGGGGCGTTCCGTTGGGCGCTGCTACAAGCTTTCCTCACTTTTAAAAAGGGGAACAAGGAAGGGAGGGAGCTGCTCTCTGCCCTGCACCCTCCGAAGGTTTGGGTGCTCCGCGTACAAGAGGGGATTCTTGCTGCTGCTGCTGCAGCCGACTTGCAGACGCTGGCCACTGCTGGCAGGCCTGGACTTCACCGTGGAGCCACTGGCACCACCACGTGTCCTGAGAGCTTAAACCTACGCTGACTCCTCTGTTATTACGGCCCAAAGCATATGCACTATAGATATCTAAACTCACCTTTTTGCTGCTTTATCACTCCTACCTTAGATGCTCCTAAAATGTAAGCTCTGTGAGGGGAGGGGCCTGTCCCTCCATCACTATGTCCCCATCACGTGGACTGGGCATTGTCTGGCACAGCTACAGCAGGTGCTTGATAAATGCTGGCTGCATTAATGTATGAGGGTCCTCCAGAGCAGGGACTCAGTCACTGTGGCTTCTGGGAGCAGCAGGGGCTCAAAAGCCTTCGCTGGATCAACAGGCAGGGAAGCCAGAAAACAGCTTCTTAAGAAACAAATTTAATACTATATACAAGGGAAAACGTACAGAAACAACAAAGGAGACGCAACAGGGCTGGAGGTGCCCATCCCAACTAGCTGCCCACGCAGAGGGCCGATGCCAGCCCCTAGCTCGCCCTCCTCCTCCTACAGTTGGAAGGGCTCCATGGGCCCCCTTGCCCTGGCGGTGGGATCCACGTGGTCCTGAAGCCGGTGCCACTTCATGTGGGCATTCCGACCCTTGATCTTGCTAAACACCCTGAGGAGGCACCAGAGGACACAGGGGTCAGAGCAGGGGGAGGCGGGTAGCCCTGAGGGGGGCACCCCAGAGGGCTGAGGGCAGGCGGTGTGGGAGCATCTAGGGAAAGGGCGGTACCTCTCACACTTCTGGCAGGGAAAGAAGCCCTGGCCCTTGCTGCTCCCCGGCAGCTCAGGGGTCCGCTTCGAGTCGGTGTTTGGGCTGGAGTTGGGGATGGACTCCCTCCTGGAACTCTCAGTAGTCCTCTGTAATTCGGGGGTTGGGCGGTGGCTGGGTTTCCTCCGAGGGCTACGAGTGACCTGCACAGGGGGCAGAGGTGATGAAAGGGTGCTGACCGCCCCGCCGCCCTTCTAAGAGAGAAGCAGGTGTCCAGAGCGTCCAGACGTCGCGGGGTGCACCCCCCCACCGCCACCCAGCTTGGATGGGCACCGGGCATCCAGATCCGTGCTGAACTCCTGAAGCCCTATCCCGAGACCCTCTACCTTCGCTTCTGTCCTGTCTGCTTCACCCAGCTCTCTCTTGACCCTCTTTTCCGGCACTGGGGCTCGGCCGCAGTCAAACTTGATCATTTTCTTCTGCGTGTAGTAGAACTCGACACACTGGGCTACTGTTTTTGTCTGGACCTAGTGGAGGAAGACAGAAGCCGACTAAGGACAGTGCCTCAGGAGTAGCAGTGAGAATGGCCTTGACGCCCTAAATCCCCTCCCCATGGGGCCACAGCTGCCACTTTTTGAAAGCCCTCCTGAAACGTGTCTCCCCTACGGCTTGCTGTGCTCCACTGCTACGGGAGACAGAGAATCACAAAGTCCTCCTGGGGATGAAGGAGTTCAGAGAGAAGCCACCAGAGTCAACACCATCTAAGCTCTGCACGCTCTGAGCAACAAGGCTGGCCCAAGAAGGCTTCTCTCCAGGAAAAGGCACACAAAGGTACACACGAGGACGCTCACTGTGACATCATGTGGAGCCACATGACTACCGACTGGGACTAATTAAACCAGAGTGTCCTTACGTGTTGGATACCTCATAGCCTTATGCGACAGCTAGGCAGAGCCCTCCAAAAAACTGAAGAGGAAGGAATACTTCCCAACTCAGTCCGTAAGTTCAACATTTCTCTGATACCAAAGCCAGACAAAGATATTACAAGGAAAGAAGGCTACAGACCAATGTCCCTCATGAACATAGATGAAAATTTTTAAACAAAACTTTAACGAACAGAATCCAACAATATATATATGTATATATATATATATATATATAAAGGACAATATACCATGACTAAGTGGAGCTCATCCCAGAAACGTGGGGTTGGTTTAACAATCTAAAATCAATGTAATTCGTCATATTAAACTTAAAAAGGAAAAATCATATGAGCATCTTGATAGGTGCAGAAAAAGCATTTGATACAATCCAATGTCCATTCCTGATGGAAACTCTCAGCACAATAGGAATAGAAGGAACTTCTCTTCAACCTGATAAATGATACCTACAAAATCCCTACAGCTAACGGTGGAGTGGTTTCCCCTCAAATATCATGAACAACACAAGGATTTCCACTCTCACCACTTCTACTCAATACTGTACTGGTGGTTCTAGAGTGCAAAAAGGCAAGAAAAAAAGTAAAGGCATCCAGGTTGGAAAGGAAGAAAGAAAAGTGTCTTTATTTACAGATGATATGACTGTCTATGTAGAAAATTCAGTGGAATCCACAAAAAAGTTACCAAAACTAGTAAGTTAGTTTGGCAACATTTCAGAACACAAGATCAATATAAAAATCAATTTTATTTCTATACATAGTAGGAACAAACCATTGGAAACTGAAATAAAAAAGAACTCTATAACATCATAAAAAACACAAGTACTGGGCTTCCCTGGTGGCACAGTGGTTGAGAGTCCGCCTGCCGATGCAAGGGACACGAGTTCGTGCAATGGTCCTGGAGGGATCCCACGTGCCATGGAGCGGTGGGGCCCGTGAGCCATGGCCGCTGGGCCTGCGCGTCCGGAGCCTGTGCTCCGCGGCGGGAGAGGCCACAATGGTGAGAGGCCCGCATACCGCAAAAAAAAAAACAAAAACAAAACAGAAAAAAACCAAGCGCTTAGGAATAAATCTGACAAAAAGTATGCAACAACTGTACACTAAAAACTTCAAAACATTGCTGAAAAATTAAAGATTGAAATAGATATACCCTGTTCACGAGTCAGAAGACTCAATATTGTTAAGGTAACAACTCTCCCCAGTTGACGTAGAGAGTCAAAAACAGTACCAATCAAGTTCCTAGCAGGAATGTTTATTTTGAAATTGACAAGTTATTTCTAAAATTCATAGGGAATTAAAAAGGATGTAGAATACAAAAAATAACTTTGAAAAAATAACAAAGTTGAAGGACTAACATTTTCTAATTTCAAGACTTAGAATAAAGCTACAGTAATAAAGACAGTATGGGAATAGCTTAATAAAAGACAAACAGATCAATGGAACAGAATACAGGGTCCAGAAGTAGATGCATATATATATGGCCAACTGATACTTAACAAAGGTACAAAAGCAACTGAGTGGAGAAAGTATGGTCTTTCCAACAAAAGGTATTGGAATAAATATCCATATGCAAAAATGAACTCACCTCGCACCCCATACAAAAATAAACTTACAATGGATCATAAATCTAGAAATAAAACCTAAAACTGTAAAACCTCCAGAAGAAAACATGGGAAATCTTTGTGACTTTGGGTTAGGCAAAGATTTCTTAGATACAACACGAAAAGCACAGTCTATAAAAGAGAAACTAGTAAGTTATGCTTAAGCAAAATTTAAAACTTTTCTTCAAAAGACACTGTTAGAAGACTGACAAATGGCATATTGGGAGAAAATATTTCCAAAGCATATATCTGGATAAAGGACTGGTGTTCAGAACAAAATAAGAACTCCTACAGCTCAATAAAAACACAGACACTCCAATAAAAACAGAGGCAAAAGATATGAACAGACAGCTCACCAGAGAAGGTGCACATAGAGCAAAAAACCACAAAGATGCTCAGCATCATTAGTCATTAGGAAAATGGAGTCAGATGCTACTGTACACTCATTAGAATGGCTAAAATTAAAGAGACTTAGCATACCACGTGTCGACGAGGGTGTGGAGCAACTGGACCTTTCATAACCTGCTGGTGGGAATGGGAAGTGGTAGAGCCACTTTGGAAAACAGTTTGGCAGTTTCTTAAAAAGTTAAACATACATCTACTATAAGTTACCCTCATTCCCCTCCTAGGTATTTATAATCCCAACCCCGTGTCCGCAAAAAAAAAAAACAAACAAAAAAAAACCCAGTACATGTCCGTACAAAGACTTGTATGTAAATGTGCAGAGCAGCTTTATCTGTAGTCATCAGTAACGGGAAACCACCAACAGGTGGATGATTAAATGAACGGTGGTCCGTCCACACAGTGGTATACTCCTCAACAGTAAAGGGATGAACTATGGGTACACATGACAACATGGATGAATCTCAAAATCATTAGGTTGAGTGTAAGAAGCCAGACAAAGCAGATCACATGCTGTATGATTATTCCATTTATATAAACCTCTAGAAAATGCAAACTCATTTAGAGTGACAGAAAGTAGACAAGAGTTGACTAGGGACCCGGGTGGCAGGAAGGAAGGGTTGCAAAGGGGCAGGAGGGAACTTTTGGGGGTGAAGGATACTCTCATTATCTTGATCATGGTGGTGGTCTTACAAGTGTATAACTATGTCAAAAACATTAAATCTTACACTTCGATTATGTGCAATTTTGCGTACATCAAGTTAAAAAATTAATCAGCAGGATATTAAGTATATGATGTCATCCTTTTTTGAGAAAGTGCATATAGGTGTGTAAAATCCGTATGGGCAGTAAATACCTGTCAGGTTATCAATCAGAAGTAGGATTGTGGGGAGGGGTCTGGAGGGCTTTATTTGGAACATGGGATTCATTTCTGTACTGTTTGGGGTTGTTCAAAGCAATGGCATTTCAGTTGTCAACTGTTCACAGCATGAGCAGAGTATCGCCCCTGACAGGCCCTGCAGTTCTAGCGCCTCGGCCGTGTGAAGGAGCCTTGTCTACACCAGCCTGCCATGTTCGCCTTACCATCTTGTGTATCAAGTAGAAGTCCTTCTTGTAGGCACAGAACGCCTTCTTAAAGAGCCTCTTCTCCATGGAGGTCCAGATGTCCGAACCTATTGGAGAAACAGCCAAGAGGAGGAAGGCTGTTTCTCCTTCTGGGACCACAGCCACGGCTGAAGTGCAGACTCCCCTCCTTTTTCAGGCCACTGAGCGCCACTTATATGCCAAGATTTCTGCTAAGCCCCTTACTTGCTTTATCTCACACAATCCTCACAAAAACCTTAGCAGGTAGGGGCTATTACCATCCCCACTTGACAGGTGCAGCAACTTGAGGCTTCCTCTGGTTAAGAGACTTGCCAAGGGCAGCCGTGGGCCCCTGGTTGCCTGACTCCAAGGCTGGAGTGCTCAACTGGGAAACCTGAGCCCACCCCAACCTGGCACCCCCCTTCTGGCCAGGAAGAGCCCACGAGGGAACCAGTGGAAAGGGGAAGGTTGGATCCAACTAGAGAACAGCACCCACTGAGTCCCCCAGAGAGGACGGGCCCTTCTGGGAGGGCAGGTGTAGGCCCCAAGAGAACTCCGGGAGGCACGTGCAGAGCTTGCCATGGAAAGTGACTGGCTCGCAGGGGCCTCAGCCAGGCCAAAACCACGCGGGCAGCCACGCTCGTTACCTGTGTAGTGATAGTTGGCGAGAGGGTGAGTCCGTGGCTTCTGGGGTCCTCTCAGTAACAGGGTCTCCAGGGCAACCTGGAACGAGAGGAGTGGTGGGCAACTCTCTGAGGGAGGGAAGGTGAGGTAGAGGCCCGCCTTCATTCTTTCATCCATTCAGAAAATATGTGCAGCCCTCCCTAAAGCCACCCCTACCCCAGGGCGACTCAAAGTGTGGTCGGTCTGTGGACTGGCCACCAGCTGTGAACCACTTGGGACACATTGCCTACAGCACTAAGCGGACTGTTGAGTGCAGCTGACGTTACCTTTTTCATAGCAAGATTTACTTGATGACGAAACAGTGTGTGGACTTATTCTGGCACAAGCTCCTTATTTCTTCAGGGAGCAGCATTTGGAGCGGCACTGCCCCCGCCCTACCCCATGTTATGGTCCTCATAGCACTCATCATTATCTATCACTTTTAAAAAATGTATTTCATGTGCTCACTCTCCTAAAATGTAAGCCCTGCAAAGAGGGGGCATTTGTCTTGCTCAACAGCGTAACCCCGGTCAGGACTCGCTATGCAGTTTGCAGGACCCCGCGCAAAATGGAAACACGGGGCCCTGTGCTCAGAAACTATTAAGAATTTCAAGATGGTGGCAGCAGAGCATTAAACCAAGAATGGGCCCCTGAGCTGGCCCCAGCCTGATACCATGACATCACCAGGTATCAGGAGGACCCAGTAAACGTGTGCTGATTACTCTGCTGAGCACCCACCACGTGCCAGCCACTGCCTCTCAGCTTGAGAAAAAGCACCATGTAGCCCTGACTCTTGGGTCTCCAACTCGGGTGACGTGACTTCCTCTCCCACTACACACAGTTGGACTTCTTCATTGTCTAAACTTCAGGGTTGTGAGGAGGGTCCTTGGAGGAGGCAGAGGCATTTCTGTTGCATCAGAGGTTTGCATACACCATTTTTAATCCAAAAGTCAATGTTCAGTAAATAAACCAGATTAATGCAGGCCCTGAGTTGGTTCTGCTAGGCACCGCCTCCCCAGTGCTGCGCTGAGATGAGGTAACGCTGGAGGAACCCTGGTGCTCTGCTGTCACCCCAGAGAAATAACTGATTGAGCCCGTATGTGTGCATTTCCCCTACGTTCAAAAGGACACCACCAGTCCCAAAGCGACCAGGGAGAAGGGTGGGTGGCCAGCCTTTGGTTCTCGTGAGCTGCAAAGCCCCAGGTAGAAGGCACGTGTCTTGCGCCTAGAGCCCCTGGCCCTAAGAGAGCAGGGAGCTTCCCGCAGCTCCTCTGAGCACCCCCCTCGCCTGCACCGCACCTGGATGTTGCCCTGGGCTTCATGCAGGCAGTGCAGAGCGAGCTCCAGGTTGGTGCCCCCGCCCGGCATCACGTTGGAGCAGGCCAGGTTGCAGAGTTCGGTCACTGTTTCCAGCAGGCAGCCCGGCAGCGAGAAGGAGAGGAGACACAGAGGGTCAGCAAGTGCCAGAGAGGAAACCTCCCCAACAGCACAGATGGGGTGGGGGGCTCCTGTCACCATCTCCCTCATCTCTCTGTTACAAGCAGGCTGAGGGAAGGGAGGGACAAGGAGGATGGGCAGAAACCCTGCTCCTGGCACCTGCTCTGGATGGCCTGGCCAGCTACTGGGTGAGAGGAGAGGTGGGGCAAGGGACTGCAGCACAGCAAAGCAGTCCTGCGCTGAAGGCCAGCTCTGCCCACCCCACCCCCGCCTGGGGATCACTGCTTCTTGGTCAAGGTGAGAACTGGGAGGAGAAACCCCTTGGACATGGAGGAGGGCTCTCAGGAACCTGGCCCCAAAGTCTCAGTCACCTCTATCCTGCGTCTTCGGGTTGGTCATCACATCTCCCCATGGCTTCCAGACCAGAGTAGCTACATGCTCGTCACTTCCAGCCAGTGATCTGTCCTGGAGCTCTGGGATCTCAGCCTGAAACTGGCTCCCTATGTTGATGTGTCTGAAATGAGGCCACACACACGGACATAAAAGGCATATGTGTGTGACCAAGATGGGAAATACAAGAGAGATGTGCGGTGAGCCCTGCTCACCAGGGCTGTGGAACCCACCTTTTGGCCATCTCTCAGACACAGGGAGTGCTCATCAGCCCAGTAGACACGCTCTGGTATTCCAGAGACCTCTTGAGGGATACTTCCTTCCTTCCTCCAATTTGCTTTATCGCCAGATTTCTGGCTTCAGGCGTTTGGGGTCTAGGACAGGGGAGGTATGTGCTGATACCTGGCATTCTGCTGTATCCAAGGTAACATCCAAGCTACAAAACAGTATCTCACTGCGCCATCACCAATTCTATCTAGAACCCCAGGGTGCTGGGCATTCTGTCTGCAGACATCCAACTATGGTATGTCTGGACAGAAGGAATATTGGGGAAACACCTGGAGAAATCCACCACTTCTCTCCTAGAGAGGTTCTGGGTCTAGACCTGACTTTCCCGTGATGAAGGCTCCCTTGGGAAAAACCGACACTGGAATGCAAGGAGGGTAAAAGCATCCCCACATTGCAATGACCCTCAGGTTCTAAGTCTGTTCCAACTCACGGTTCAGTGCTGATCTTGCTGTTGTCCTTCACCACACTGATGCCAAAAGAGCCGTCCATGTGATCTGGAAAACGCCCAAAGAAGAGGCTCAAGGAGACTGGGTACAACTGACCCATGAGGCCCTTTTTGCCTGCCTTTCCAGAGCAGCTAAAAGCAGGCTCTTCAAGATTGCATGGTATACACACACTACTGTATATAAAATAGATAATCAAAAAGGACCTACTGTATAGCACAGGGAACTATACTCAATACTCTGTAATAACCTATATGGAAAAAGAATCTAAAAAACAATAGATATGTGATTATGTATAACAAAATCACTTTGCTGTATACCTGAAACTAACACATTGTAAATCAACTCTAATCCAATGTAAAATTGAAAATTGGAAAAAAAAGATTGCATGGTATGGAGTTTCCTCAAAAATTAAAAGTAGGACTACCATATCATGCAGCAAACCCACTTCTGGGTATTCATCCAAAAGAACTGCAGTCAAGACCTCAAAAAGATATCTGAACTCCCATGTTCACTCCAGCACCATTCATAATAGCCAAGATGTGGAAACAACCTAAATGTCCACTGACAGATGAGCACATAAAGGTAATGTGACATAAACATACAATGAAATACCATTTAGCCTTAAAAAGAAATTCTGCAATATGCAACAACATGGATGACCATTGAGGACATTATACTAAGTGACATAAGCCAGTCACAGAAAGAGAAATACTGCATGACTCCACTTATATAACGTATCTAAAGTAGTTGAATTCATATTGATAGAATCAAAGAGTGGAATAGGGGTCACCAGGGGTTGGGGCAGTGGGAAATGGGAGGTTACTAATCAATGGGCATAAAGTTTCAATTAATCAAGCTCTAGAAATCTGCTGTATAACATTGTACCTATAGTCAACAATACTGTATTGCACACTTAAATATTTGTTAAAAGGGCAGATCACAGATTAACTGTTCACATCACAATAAAATAAAAAGATTGCATGGAAGTGGGATAAGACTTCTGAAAAAGTAGAGTAAGGAACTCGGCAAAACAACAGATTTACTGACAAAAATCATTAAAAAAAAAAGAACAGTAAGCTAAAGTCTGCAAGTTGTCCTAAAGGCATACAGCATTTTAAGAAATACTCATTCAAGAAAATCTACTAAATCTCGGGAAGAACAGTGAGAGTCTGTGGCACTGGAGCCATGGCCCACTCCCTTACCCACCTAGCCCCCAGCTCTTTGTAAAGGAAGCTCTACCCAGGTAGGTGCAGCCAAGGAGATGGGGGCTTCTTCTTCCCCTGGCTCCCATGCTTAAAGAATTAAAGTAAGATAAAATAAAAATTTCTCATCAAAGAGAAAATGCCATCAAGAGATGGAAATTATTTTTTAAAAAGATACAAATGTGGACTTCCCTGGCGGTCCAGTGGTTAAGACTCCACGCTTCCACTGCAGGGGGCATGGGTGTGATCCCTAGTAGAGGAAGTAAGATCCTGCATGCTGTGCGATGCAGCCAAAAAACAGAAGAACCAAATGGAAATAGTTCAGGGGTTACAAAAGTACAATAACCAAAATAAGGCTCAACAGTAGATCTGAGCTGGCAGATGAAATGATCAGCAAACCTGAAGATAGAACAATGGAGACTATGAAATCTGAAGAACAGAGAAAAAAATATAGGAAAGTGAAGAGAGCCTCAGAGAAATGTGAGATGTCATTAAATGCAACAATATATATGTAGTGGGAGTACCAGAAAGAGGGGAGAAAGGGACAGAATATTTAAAGTATTAATGGCTGAAAATTTCCCAACGTTGATGAAAAACAATATGTATATCCAGCAAACTCTACAAACTCCAAGAAAGATTAAACACAAAGAGCTCTACATCCAGACATAACATAGGCAAAATGTGGAAAGCAAAAATAAAGATAAGATCTTGAAAGCAAAAAGGGAAAAACAATTTGTTACATACAAGGGCACTACAGTAAAATTAACAGCTAACTTTTTAAGAGAAACGATGTAGGTTACAAGGCAATGGGATAATATATTCAAATTACTGAAAGTAAAAAAGTGTTAACCAAGTATCTTATATTCAGCAAATTATCTTGCAAAAATGAAGGTAAAATAAAGACACTCCCAGATAAATAAAAACTGAGGCTACCTGTTGCTGGCAGACCTGTCTTACAAGAAATATTAAAGGTGAAATATTATTCAGCCCGCAAAAAGGAACAAAGTACTGATACATACTGCAACTTGGATGAAACCTAAAAACATCATGCTAACTAAAAGAAGGCATTCATAAAGGACCACATACTGTATGATTCCACTCATATGAAATATGCAGAATAGCCACATCGATAGAGACAAAGTAGATTAGTCGTTACCCATGGCTGGGGACGGGGAGGATGGAAAGGAGGGACTGCTAATAAGTACAGGGCTTCTTTTGGGGATGATGAAAATTTCTGAAAACGGATGGTAGTGATGGTTGCACAGCTCTGTGAATATACTAAAAACCATTGAATTCTATACTTTAAAGGGATGAATTGTATGGTATGTGAATTATATATCCCTAATAAAAATAAAAAGTAAAGGAAGTCCTGCAGATTGAAAGCAAATGACATCAGATGGTAACTTGAATTCAAACCAAAAAAAAAAAAAAAAAGCGAAGCGCTAGTAAATATGGGTAACTATAAAAATCAGTATGATTACATATTTCTTTTCTTTTCTTAAGTGCCTTAAAAAATAACTGCATAAAACAATATGTATTGTGGGCCTCTAACATATAGAAATATAATATATGTGACAGTAACTGCACAAGGAGCACAGCTGCATTGGAGTAAAGGAATATCACCTCAGACAGTAACTCAAATCCACAAGAATAAATGAAGAGATCAGAAATGGTCAGTAAGAAGGTTAATATAACAACCTCTATAAATCATGCTTGTTTTCCTTTATTCTCTCAGTGTTTTTACACGAAATAAAAGTATATAAAGCAAGAAACATGACCAGTAAGGTATTACTGGGTCTCTCACATATAATAGCAAAAGAGTTAGAAGGAAGAGAGCTAGATAGGAGCAGTGTTTCTATATTTCATTGTTAGTGAGTTATTACACATCCTAACAGATTCTGATAAGACATATATTTTAAGTCCTAGAGCAACCACTAAGAAATGACTAAGAAAAAGTGAAAAATTAACAGAATTAAAATGTTACACTAGAAAATACTCTCTTAATACAAAAGAAAGCAGGAAAGGAGGAACAGAGGGAGAAAAAGACATGTAACATATAGAAAATAGAAAGCAAAATGGCAGATGTAAATGCAACCATATCAATATAACAGTAAACAAGAATGGATTAAACAAACCAAGCCAAAAGGCAGAGTTTCTAAGACTGGATAAAAAAACACATGATCCAACTAATGGTGTCTAGAGGTAACATGCTTTATTTTCAAAGACACAAATAGGCTGAAAGTAAAAGAAGAGAAAAATATATACCAAGAAAACAACAACCAAAAAAGAGAATGGAATGACTATACTAATGTCAGGCACATTAGACTTTAAAACAAAAAAATATTACCAGAGATAATGATAAAATTATTGTAGTAATGACAAATGAAGTCACAATCACATCATAATGGTAAAAGGTCAAGCCGTGAGGAAGATGTGACAATTACAAACATATACACACCTAAAAACAGAACCCCAAAATACACCAAGCAACAAACGACAGAACTGAAGGATGAAATAAACCATTACAAAATAATAGTTGGAGATTTCAATACTTTCAACAGTGGATAGGGCAGCTAGGCAGAAGATCAACAAGGAAATTGAAACTAACTAGACAAAACAGACAAAATACAGCATTCCACCAAACATCAGTAGAATACATTCTTCTCAAATTCACATGGAACATTCTTCAAGACAGACCGGATTCTAGCCCATATAACATGCCTCAATAAATTTTAAATTTTAAAATAAATTTAAGGGAATTCCCTGGCGGTCCAGTCATTAGGACTCCACGCTTCCGCTGCAGGGGGCATGGGTTCGATCCCTGGTGGGGCAACTAAGATCCTGCAAACCACACAGCACAGCCAAACAAATTAAAAAAAATTTAATAAATTCAATTGAAAAAGAAACAAAGTATGTTCTCTGACCACAAGAGAATTAGATTACAAATCAATAAAAGGCAGCAATTTGGAAAATTCACAAATATGTGAAAATTAAGCAACACACTCTTTAATACTCAGTGTATTAAACAAGAAGTGGAATGATAAATTAGAAAACACTTTAGCTGAATAAATATAAAAACACAACATACTAAAACTTACAAAATGTAGCTAAAGCAATGTTCAGAAGGAAATCTAGAGCTGTAAAATGCCTGTATTAAAAAAGAAGAAAAATCTCAAATCATTTATGGTCAACTGATTTTCCACAAAGGTACCAAGGCAGGGCTTCCCTGGTGGCGCAGTGGTTGAGAGTCTGCCTGGCGATGCAGGGGACATGGGTTTGTGCCCCGGTCTGGGAAGATCCCACGTGCCGCGGAGCAGCTGGGTCCGTGAGCCATGGCCACTGAGCCTGCGCGTCCGGAGCCTGTGCCCCGCAACGGGAGTGCCACAACAGTGAGAGGCCCGTGTACCGCAAAAGAAAACAAAACAAAACAAAGTACCAAGACTATTCAATGAGAAAAGAACAGTATTTTCAAGTGCTGGAAGAACTGATACATACATGCAAAAGAATAAATTTGGACTCCTACCTCATACAGTATATAAAAGTTCACTAAAGATTGATCGCAGGCCTAAGAATAAGTTGGACTTCATCAAAATTAAAAACTTGTGTACTGCAAACCATATCATAAATAAAATGAAAGGACAACCCACAAAATTGGAGAGAATTTGCAAATCATATATCTGATAAGGGGCTTGCATCCAGACTATATAAGGAACTGAGACAACTCAATGATAAAAAGATAAGAATTCAATTTAAAAAATGGGCAAAGGATCTGAGCAGACATTTCTCCCGAGAAGATATACAAATGGATAATAAGCACATGGAAAGATGCTCAACATCGTTAGCCATCAGGGAAATGTAAATCAAAACCACAATGAGGGGGCTTCCCTGGTGGCGCAGTGGTTGAGAGTCCGCCTGCCGATGCAGGGGACGCAGGTTCGTGCCCCGGTCCGGGAGGATCCCGCTTGCTGCGGTGCGGCTGGGCCCGAGAGCCATGGTCGCTGAGCCTGCGCATCCGGAGCCTGTGCTCCACAACGGGCGAGGCCACAAACACTGAGAGGCCCACGTACCGCAAAACAAACAAACAAACAAATAAACAAACACCCCACAACGAGCTACCACTTTACACCCACTAGGATGGTTATAATGAAAAAGACAGATAAGAAGTGTTTAGCAAGGATGTGGAGAAACTGGAACTTTCATACAATGCTGGTGGAAATTTAAAATGACCCGGCCATTTTGGAAAACAGTCCGGCAGTTCCTTAAACGGTTAGACATAGTTACCCTTTGACCCAGCAATTCCACTCTGAGCTGTATACCCAAGAGAAATGAGGACTTATGTCCAAAAACAACTTATACATAAATGTTCTTAACAGCACTATTTGCAATAGCCAAAGGACGAAAACAACCCAAATGCCCCTCAACTGATGAATGGATAAATAAAATGTTGTCTCTCCAGAGAATGGAATATCATTCATCCATAAAAAGAAATGAAGCACTGAGGCATGGTACAACATGGATGAACCTTGACAACATTATTCTAAGTGAACAAACTAGACACAGAATGTCACATATTGTATGATCCCAAGTATATGAAATGTCCAGAATAGGGAGACCCATAGAAAAAGTAGGTTGGTAGACTGGTGGTTGCCCAGGGCAGAGGAGCTGGGGGCTACAGGGCCTGTGTGTCACCGCTCGTGGATATAATCTTCTGGGGTGATGAAAATGCTCTAGAATTAGATTGTGGGATGGGTGTACAATCCTAAGAATACACTAAAAAATCACTGTACACTTTAAATGGGTGATTCATATGGCATGTGAATTATACCTCAATAAAGCTGTTTAAACAATTACTCGAAAGGGCAGGCAGAAGGGTGGTTAGGCTAAATTGCATCTATTTTCTTTCTGGCTACAAAGTTATAAGCACCTAGAAGGCTGCTGGTCCCAGATGGTCCTGGGATAGTTCTGAACAGCAACAGGACCCCCAGACCAGACCCAAGCGTAGGCCAGAGGGAATGGCTGGACCGAATTCTACAGGGGGCGGGGGTCTGGCCCCCCACAGGCCTATCATGGGGTGATCAAGCTCACTCACCAAGCATGGCGCTGATGAGCCTGTCGGGACGGGCCCGGGCAGATGTGGAACACAGAGTGTTGAAATACAGCCCAGAGCCCTCCCGGATGGGGCTGAGCATCGGGGGCGGCGTGTAGGCAGGGCACTGGGACACTCCCTTCAGGAGACGGTCCACCAGGAACACGGGCGAGCACAGGCAGCTCTGGCGGCATCCTCCCGGGCCCGGCTCCCCAGACATGGAGGGCGGAGGAGGGATGAGCAGTGCCTTGGGCCGTGGGAGCTTCTTCCGCTTCCTGTGTTGGCTGCTCTCCTTGCTGTCTCTCTCTTCCCCGTCCTTCTCCTGTCCCTGGAGAAGAAGAGACTTCAGAACCATAGGGGTCACCTGAGGCCACCGGCCCCACAGCTCAGTCCTCAAGATGGCCTGAGAGTGGGAAAGGGTACTGACCAGCCAGACGCACACCCAGCATGGCCGTGCAAAGAGTCCTCAGCACAGGAAGCCGGGCAGGGCCACCACGCCTGAGCCAGACTCCAGACCCTAAGCCGGGCGATGTTTGAGGCTGGGGCCTTCTCAGGCACCCACACCCCCCAAGGAGAGGCCCTCACTCAGACCATTTTGGAAACTCATGTCCGTTGTTAAAGTGACTGGCACTTAAAGAGTGGGGGCCAGACGGATGCAACAGCATGACAAAAGGAAAACCTGTTGCCCTCAAAAGGACAGCAGCTCCTGGGAGACAAACAGTGGGCTCCATGCACCCCGTACCCGAGTCCAGCATGAACGTCTCCAGGTGGGGTCTTCCAGCACAGGCTGAAGAGACGACGGCTTGACCTTGCTACACTCGCTCTTACCTCCACGCAATCTCCCCTCCTCTCTGCCCATCTTACCCCTCCTCATCCTCCAGCTCTCAGCTGCAACACCCCCTTCCTCAGGCAGGGTCTCTGGTGCCCTCGGGGCTCCTACAGCTCCCTCTCCCAGCCCGGCCCGTTCTGGGTCGTCAGTGTCCGGGGATGGGTCTATCTACTCCGCTGGGCTGGGAGCCCCAGGAGACGGGGGCAGGCCTGTTGTGGTCGCTGCAGTGTCCCCAGCCCTGCCCAGACACAAAAGAAGTTCACTGGAGGTTGAATGGATGAATGAACACGCAAATCAAGCTCTTATGGAGTCAGGATTTGGGGGCTTTTCTCACAGCTCCCACTGGCAGCTGGAAAGCAGCTGGAAGGAAGTGCACCCACCTTGCTCCCCGGGGGATGGTTCGCTGGAGCCACAGGCACCGACACAGGGACCACCAAAGGGGCGGTGGTCATGTTGTCCAAGGACTTCCTGGCTCTCGGGGAACTCTGCCTGTCCCCCTCCGGCCTCAGCACCTGTCTTCGTGGCTTGCAAAACTCCATGCCACACACCTACACACAGAGAAGAGCCAGCCCTTTAAGAGACACAGTACGTAGGGAGAAAGGGGCCTCTCCAGAGCAGCACAGCCCTGACTCCCGGCCCCCAGCCAGGCTCCCCGGAGGACGGCTCCATCCTGAGATGAATGGCAGCTTCGAGCCCCTTCACCTGCGGCTCCTGCTTCCCTCGAGGTGACGGCCACTGGTCGCTGTGAAAACACATGTGGCTGCTCAGCCCTCTCTCTGTATAAAACATCTGGCTGCAATTCTTGCAGACGTAAGTGCTCCTTGGCTCTGCCCAGTCTGTGGGACCACCATTGTGCTGGTTACTGTGGGGAAGAAAGGGAGAATGGGACTCTGTCCCCAAACACTGATCCTCTGACAGCTTTGGACGAACCCTAAAGAAATGGGGATGATGCCCCCGATTCCCCGTGGCCTGGTGCTCACCCCTTCAGGAGTGAAGCATCCAGAGCTCGCTCACCCAGGCCCAGCACATCAAAGCCACCAGAGGATTCCCGAGGGGCTTCGGAACTTACCAGCCACACGCCATGTTCTCCTCCTTCATCGGGTGGGGGACCCGGTAGATATTTCCACCCTGAAGACGAAAATACATCTGAGCCAACATATCAGAAATGAGATGCAAGAGTGAAAACTATAAGACTTGGAAGAAAACACAGGTATAATTCTTGGTGACCCGGGAGTAAGCAGTGGTTTCTTGGATGACTCCAAAACCAAACAAAAGACAGACATGTTGGACTTCATCAAAACTTACAACTTCTGACGGATACACCAGAAATACAGCTACACGTGGAACAACTCCTACAGAACACCTACTGAACGCTGGCAGAAGATCCCAGACCTCCCAAAAGGCAAGAAACTCCCCACATACCTGGGTAGGGCAAAGCGGAGAGATTCCCGCACAGAGGATCGGTGCCGAGCGGCACTCACCAGCCCGAGAGGCTTGTCTGCTCGCCCGCTGGGGCGGGCGGCGCTGGAAGCTGAGGCTCGGGCTTCGGGCAGAGCGCAGGGAGAGGACTGGGGCTGGCGGCGAGAACTCAGCCTGAAGGGGGCTAATGTGCCACAGCTAGCCGAGAGGGAGTCCGGGAAAACTCTGGAGCTGCCGAAGAGGCAAGAGACTTTTTCTTCCCTCTTGGTTTCCTGGTGCGCGAGGAGAGGGGATTAAGAGCGCTGCTTAAAGGAGCTCCACAGACGGCTGAAAGCGCGGAGCCCAGTGACGGGCGTGGGACGCTGGGGCCGCTGCTGCCGCCGCCAAGAGGCCTGTGTGCGAGCGCAGGTCACTGTCCACACCGCCCTTCCGGGAGCCTGTGCAGCCCGCCACTACCGGGGTCCCGGGATCCAGGGGCGGCTTCCCTGGGAGAACGCACGGCGCGCCTCGGGCTGGTGCAACGTCACGCGGGCCTCTGCCGCTGCAGGCTCGCCCCGCACTCCGTGCCCCTCCCTCCCGCCCGGCCTGAGTGAGCCACAGTCCCCGAAGAGGCTGCTCCTTTAACCCTGTCCTGTCTGAGCGAAGAACAGACGCCCTCCGGCGACCTACACGCAGAGGCGGGGCCAAATCCAAAGCTGAGACCCAGGAGCTGTGAGAACAAAGAAGAGAAAGGGAAACCTCTCCCAGCAGCCTCAGAAGCAGCAGATTAAAGCTCCACAATCAACTTGATGTACCCTGCATCTGTGGAATACATGAATAGACAACAAATCATCCCAGATTGAGGAGCCAGGAGTCACTGCTGTGCCTCTGAGGTGGGAGAGCCAACTTCAGGACACTGGTCCACAAGAGACCTCCCAGCTCCACATAATATCAAACGGCGAAAATCTTCCAGAGGTCTCTCTCCATCTCAACACCAGCACCCAGCTTCACTCAACGACCAGCAAGCTACAGTGCTGGACACCCTATGCCAAACAACTAGCAACACAGGAACACAATGCCACCCATTAGCAGAGAGGTGGCCTAAAATCATAAAACGTCCGCAGACACCCCAAAACACACCACCAGACCTGGACCTGCCCACCAGAAAGACAAGATCCAGCCTCATCCACCAGAACACAGGCACTAGTCCCCTCCACCAGGAAGCCTACACAACCCACTAAACCAACCTTAGCCACTGGGGACAGACACCAAAAACAACGGGAACTACGAACCTGCAGCCTGCAAAAAGGAGACCCCAAACACGGTAACATAAGCAAAATGAGAAGACAGAAAAACACACAGCAGGAGAAGGAGCAAGATAAAAACCCACCAGACCTAACAAATGAAGAGGTAATAGGCAGTCTACCTGAAAAAGAATTCACAATAATGATGGTAAAGATGATCCAAGATTCTATTTCCAAGATCCAAAATCTTGGAAATAGAATAGACAAAATGCAAGAAACAGTTAACAAGGACCTAGAAGAACTAAAGATGAATCAAGCATCGATTAAAAACACAATAAGTGAAATGAAAAATACTCTAGATGGGATCAATAGCAGAATAACTGAGGCAGAAGAACGGATAAGTGAGGTGGAAGATAAAATAGTGGAAATAACTGCTGCAGAGCAAAATAAAGAAAAAAGAATGAAAAGAACAGAGGACAGTCTCAGAGACCTCTGGGACAACATTAAACGCACCAACATTCGAATTATAGGGGTTCCAGAAGAAGAAGAGAAAAAGAAAGGGACTGAGAAAATATTTGAAGAGATTCTAGTTGAAAACTTCCCTAATATGGGAAAGGAAATAGTTAATCAAGTCCAGGAGGCACAGAGAGTCCCATACAGAATAAATCCAAGGAGAAATACGCCAAGACACATATTAATCAAACTGTCAAAAATTAAACACAAAGAAATCATATGAAAAGCAGCAAGGCAAAAACAACAAATAACACACAAGGGAATCCCCATCAGGATAACAGCTGATCTCTCAGCAGAAACTCTACAAGCCAGAAGGGAGTGGCAGGACATAATTAAAGTGATGAAGGAGAAAAACCTGCAACCAAGATTACCCTACCCAGCAAGGATCTCATTCAGATTGGATGGAGAAATTAAAACGGTTACAGACAAGCAAAAGCTGAGAGAGTTCAGCACCACCAAACCAGCTTTACAACAAATGCTAAAGGAACTTCTCTAGGCAAGAAACACAACAGAAGGAAAAGACCTACAATAACGAACCCAAAACAATTAAGAAAATGGGAATAGGAACATACATATCGATAATTACCTTAAATGTAAATGGACTAAATGCTCCCACCAAAAGACACAGATTGGCTGAATGGATACAAAAACAAGACCCATATATATGCTGTCTACAAGAGACCCACTTCAGACCTAGAGACACATACAGACTGAAAGTAAGGGGATGGAAAAAGATATTCCATGCAAATGGAAACCAAAGGAAAGCTGGAGTAGCAATTCTCATATCAGACAAAATAGACTTTAAAATAAAGACTACTACAAGAGACAAAGAAGGACACTACATAATGATCAAGGGATCGATCCAAGAAGAAGATATAACAATTGTAAATATTTATGCACCCAACATAGGAGCACCTCAATACATAAGGCAAATACTAACAGCCATAAAAGGAGACATCGACAGTAACACACTCATAGTAGGGGACTTTAACATCCCACTTTCACCAATGGACAGATCATCCAAAATGAAAATAAATAAGGAAACACAAGCTTTAAATGATACATTAAACAAGATGGACTTAATTGATATTTATAGCACATTCCATCCAAAAACAACAGAATACACATTTTTCTCAAGTGCTCATGGAACATTCTCCAGGATAGATCATATCTTGGGTCACAAATCAAGCCTTGGTACATTTAAGAAAATTGAAATTGTATCAAGTATCTTTTCCGACCACAATGCTATGAGACTAGATGTCAATCACAGAAAAAAGAGCTGTAAAAAATACAAACACATGGAGGCTAAACAATACACTACTTAATAACGAAGTGATCACTGAAGAAATCAAAGAGGAAATTTAAAAATACCTAGAAACAAATGACAATGGAGACACGACGACCCAAAACCTATGGGATGCAGCAAAAGCAGTTCTAAGAGGGAAGTTTATAGCAATACAATCCCACCTTAAGAAACAGGAAACATCTCGAATAAACAACCTAACCTTGCACCTAAAGCAATTAGAGAAAGAAGAACAAAAACATCCCAAAGTTAGCAGAAGGAGAGAAATCATAGAAATCAGATCAGAAATAACTGAAAAAGAAATGAAGGAAACGATAGCAAAGATCAATAAAACTAAAAGCTGGTTCTTTGAGAAGGTAAACAAAATTGATAAACCATTAGCCAGACTCATCAAGAAAAAAAGGGAGAAGACTCAAATCAATAGAATTAGAGATGAAAAAGGAGAAGTAACAACTGACACTGCAGAAATACAAAAAAGATCATGAGAGATGACTATAAGCAACTCTATGCCAATAAAATGGACAACCTGGAAGAAATGGACAAACTCTTAGAAATGCACAACCTGCCAAGACTGAATCAGGAAGAAATAGAAAATATGAACAGACCAATCACAAGCACTGAAATTGAAACTGTGATAAAAAATCTTCCAACAAACAAAAAAGCCCAGGACCAGATGGCTTCACAGGCGAATTCTATCAAGCATTTAGAGAAGAGCTAACACCTATCCTTCTCAAACTCTTCCAAAATAGAGCAGAGGGAGGAACACTCCCAAACTCATTCTACGAGGCCACCGTCACCTTGATACCAAAACCAGACAAGGATGTCACAAAGAAAGAAAACTACAGGCCAATATCACTGATGAACATAGATGCAAAAATCCTCAACAAAATACTAGCAAACAGAATCCAACAGCACATTAAAAGGATCATACACCATGATCAAGTGGGGTTTATTCCAGGAATGCAAGGATTCTTCAATATACGCAAATCAATCAACGTGATACACCATATTAACAAATTGAAGGAGAAAAACCATACGATCATCTCAATAGGTGCAGAGAAAGCTTTCGACAAAATTCAACACCCATTTAGGATAAAAACCCTGCAGAAAGTAGGCATAGAGGGAACTTTCCTCAACATAATAAAGGCCATATATGACAAACCCACAGCCAGCATCGTCCTCAATGGTGAAAAACTGAAACCATTTCCACTAAGATCAGGAACAAGACAAGGTTGCCCACTCTCACCACTCTTAGTCAACATAGTTTTGGAAGGTTTAGCCACAGCAATCAGAGAAGAAAAGGAAATAAAAGGAATCCAAATCGGAAAAGAAGAAGTAAAGCTGTCACTGTTTGCAGATGACATGATACTATACATAGAGAATCCTAAAGATGCTACCAGAAAACTACTAGAGCTCATCAATGAAGTTGGTAAAGTTGCAGGATACAAAATTAATGCACAGAAATCTCTGGCATTCCTATATACTAATGATGAAAAATCTGAAAGTGAAATCAAGGAAACACTCCCATTTACCATCGCAACAAAAAGAATAAAATATCTAGGAATAAACCTACCTAAGGAGACAAAAGACCTGTATGCAGAAAATTATAAGACACTGATGAAAGAAATTAAAGATGATACAAATAGATGGAGAGATGTACCATGTTCTTGGATTGGAAGAATCGACATTGTGAAAATGACTCTACTACCCAAAGCAATCTACAGATTCAATGCAATCCCTATCAAACTACCACTGGCATTTTTCACAGAACTAGAACAAAAAATTTCACAATTTGTATGGAAACACAAAAGACCCCGAATAGCCAAAGCAATCTTGAGAACGAAAAATGGAGCTGGAGGACTCAGGCTCCCTGACTTCAGACTATACTACAAAGCTACAGTAATCAAGACAGTATGGTACTGGCACAAAAACAGAAGGATAGATCAATGGGACAGGATAGAAAGCCCAGAGATAAACCCACGGACATATGGTCACCTTATCTTTGATAAAGGAGCCAGGAATGTACAGTGGAGAAAGGACAGTCTCTTCAATAAGTGGTGCTGGGAAAACTGGACAGGGACATGTAAAAGTATGAGATTAGATCACTCCCTAACACCATACACAAAAATAAGCTCAGAATGGATTAAAGACCTAAATGTAAGGCCAGACACTATCAAACTCTTAGAGGAAAACATAGGCAGAACACTCTATGACATAAATCACAGCAAGATCCTTTTTGACCCACCTCCTAGAGAAATGGAAATAAAGACAAAAATAAACACATGGGACCTAATGAAACTTCAAAGCTTTGGCACAGCAAAGGAAACCATAAACAAGACCAAAAGACAACCCTCAGAATGGGAGAAAATATTTGCAAATGAAGCAACTGACAAAGGATTAATCTCCACAATTTATAAGCAGCTCATGCAGCTCAATAACAAAAAAACAAACAACCCAATCCAAAAATGGGCAGAAGACCTAAATAGACATTTCTCCACAGAAGATATACAGACTGCCAACAAACACATGAAAGGATGCTCAACATCTTTACTCATTAGAGAAATGCAAATCAAAACTACAATGAGATATCATCTCACACCAGTCAGAATGGCCATCATCAAAACATCTAGAAACAATAAATGCTGGAGAGGGTGTGGAAAAAAGGGAACACTCTTGCACTGCTGGTGGGAATGTGAATTGGTACAGCCACTATGGAGAACGGTATGGAGGTTCCTTAAAAAACTACAAATAGAACTACCATATGACCCAGCAATCCCACTACTGGGCATATACCCTGAGAAAACCATAATTCAAAAAGAGACATGTACCAAAATGTTCATAGCAGCCCTATTTACAATAGCCCAGAGATGGAAACAACCTAAGTGTCCATCATCGGATGAATGGGTAAAGAAGATGTGGCACATATATACAATGGAATATTACTCAGCCATAAAAAGAAATGAAATTGAGCTATTTGTAATGAGGTGGATGGACCTAGAGTCTGTCATACAGAGTGAAGTAAGTCAGAAAGAGAAAGACAAATACTGTATGCTGACACATATATATGGAATTTAAGAAAAAAAATGTCATGAAGAACATAGGGGTAAGACAGGAATAAAGACACAGACCTACCAGAGAATGGACTTGAGGATATGGGGAGGGGGAAGGGTAAGCTGTGACAAAGTGAAAGAGCGGCATGGACATATATACACTACCAAACGTAAGGTAGATAGCTAGTGGGAAGCAGCCGCATAGCACAGGGAGATCAGCTCGGTGCTTTGTGACCGCCTGGAGGGGTGGGATAGGGAGGGTGGGAGGGAGACGCAAAAGGGAGGGGATATGGGAACATATGTATATGTATAGCTGATTAAATCTGTTATAAAGAAAAAAAATACTATACTTTATAGATGTGCAGTTTCTTGTATGCTAGTTATATCTCAATAAAGCTGTTAAAATATCTGCATAAAAAAGAGATTGCATGGAAGGGGGATAAGACTTCTGAAAAAGTACAGTAAGGAACTCGGCAAAACAACACATTTACTGATAAAAATCATTAAAAAAAAAAAAAAAGGACAGTAAGCCAAAGTCTCTGCAAGTTGTCCTAAAGGCATACAGCATTTTAAGAAATACTCATTCAAGAAAATCCACTAAATCTTGGGAAGAACAGTGAGAGTCTGTGGCACTGGAGCCATGGCCCACTCCCTTACCCACCTAGCCCCCAGCTCTTTGTAATGGAAGCTCTACCCAGGTAGGTGCAGCCAAGGAGATGGGGGCTTCTTCTTCCCCTGGCTCCCATGCTTAAAGAATTAAAGTAAGATAAAATAAAAATTTCTCATCAAAGAGAAAATGCCATCAAGAGATGGAAATTATTTTTTTAAAAAGAAACAAATGTGGACTTCCCTGGGGGTCCAGTGGTTAAGACTCCGTGCCTCCACTGCAGGGGGCATGGGTTTGATCCCTAGTCGAGGAACTAAGATCCTGCATGCTGTGTGATGTAGTCAAAAAAGAAAAAAAAAGAAGAACCAAATGGAAATAATTCAGGGGTTTAAAAAGTACAATAACCAAAATAAAGCTCAACAGTACATCTGAGCTGGCAGAAGAAACGATCAGCAAACCTGAAGATAGAACAATGGAGACTATGAAATCTGAAGAACAGAGAGAAAAACAATGTAGGAAAGTGAAGAGAGCCTCAGAGAAATGTGAGATGTCATTACATGCAACAATATATATGTAGTGGGAGTACCAGAAAGAGGGGAGAAAGGGACAGAATATTTAAAGTATTAATGGCTGAAAATTTCCCAAAGTTGATGAAAAACAATATGTATATCCAGCAAACTCTATAAACTCCAAGAAAGATGAACACAAAGAGATCTACATCCAGACACAACATAGGCAAAATCTGGAAAGCAAAAATAAAGATAAGATCTTGAAAGCAAAAAGGGAAAAACAATTTGTTACATACAAGGGCACTACAGTAAAATTAACAGCTAACTTCTTAACAGAAACGATGTAGGTTACAAGGCAATGGCATAATATATTCAAATTACTGAAAGTAAAAGAGTGTCAACCAAGTATCTTATATTCAGCAAATTATCTTGCAAAAATGAAGGTAAAATAAAGACATTCCCAGATAAATAAAAACTGAGAATACCTGTTGCTGGCAGACGTCTCTTACAAGAAATATTAAAGGTGAAATATTATTCAGCCCGCAAAATGGAACAAAGTACTGATACATAGTGCAACGTGGATGAAACGTAAAAACATCATGCTAACTAAAAGAAGGCATTCATAAAGGACCACATACTGTATGATTCCACTCATATGAAATATGCAGGATAGCCACATCGATAGAGACAAAGTAGATTAGTCGTTACCCATGGCTGGGGATGGGGAGGATGGAAAGGAGGGACTGCTAATAAGTACAGGGCTTCCTTTGGGGATGATGAAAATTTCTGAAAACTGATGGTAGTGATGGTTGCACAGCTCTGTGAATATACTAAAAACCATTGAATTCTATACTTTAAAGGGATGAATTGTATGGTATGTGAATTATACATGCCTAATAAAAATAAATAGTAAAGAAAGTCCTTCAGATTGAAAGCAAATGACATCAGATGGTAACTTTAATCCAAACCAAAAAAAAAAAAAAAAAAGCGAAGCGCTAGTGAATATGGGTAACTATAAAAATCAGTATGATTACATATTTCTTTTCTTTTCTTAAGTGCCTTAAAAAATAACTGCATAAAACAATATGTATTGTGGGCCTCTAACATATAGAAATATAATATATGTGACAGTAACTGCACAAGGAGCACAGCTGCATTGGAGTAAAGGAATATCACCTCAGACAGTAACTCAAATCCACAAGAATAAATGAAGAGATCAGAAATGGTCAATAAGAAGGTTAATATAACAACCTCTATAAATCATGCTTGTTTTCCTTTATTCTCTCAGTGTTTTTACACGAAATAAAAGTATATAAAGCAAGAAACATGACCAGTAAGGTATTACTGGGTCTCTCACATATAATAGCAAAAGAGTTAGAAGGAAGAGAGCTAGATAGGAGCAGTGTTTCTATATTTCATTGTTAGTGAGTTATTACACATCCTAACAGATTCTGATAAGACATATATTTTAAGTCCTAGAGCAACCACTAAGAAATGACTAAGAAAAAGTGAAAAATTAACAGAATTAAAATGTTACACAATACAAAAGAAAGCAGGAAAGGAGGAACAGAGGGAGAAAAAGACATGTAACATATAGAAAATAGAAAGCAAAATGGCAGATGTAAATGCAACCATATCAATATAACAGTAAACAAGAATGGATTAAACAAACCAAGCCAAAAGGCAGAGTTTCTAAGACTGGATAAAAAAACACATGATCCAACTAATGGTGTCTAGAGGTAACATGCTTTATTTTCAAAGACACAAATAGGCTGAAAGTAAAAGAAGAGAAAAATATATACCAAGAAAACAACAACCAAAAAAGAGAATGGAATGACTATACTGATGTCAGGCACATTAGACTTTAAAACAAAAAAATATTACCAGAGATAATGATAAAATTATTGTAGTAATGACAAATGAAGTCACAATCACATCATAATGGTAAAAGGTCAAGCCGTGAGGAAGATGTGACAATTACAAACATATACACACCTAAAAACAGAACCCAAAAATACACCAAGCAACAAACGACAGAACTGAAGGATGAAATAAACCATTACAAAATAATAGTTGGAGATTTCAATACTTTCAACAGTGGATAGGGCAGCTAGGCAGAAGATCAACAAGGAAATTGAAACTAACTAGACAAAACAGACAAAATACAGCATTCCACCAAACATCAGTAGAATACATTCTTCTCAAATTCACATGGAACATTCTTCAAGACAGACCGGATTCTAGCCCATATAACATGCCTCAGTAAATTTTAAATTTTAAAATAAATTTAAGGGAATTCCCTGGCGGTCCAGTCATTAGGACTCCACGCTTCCGCTGCAGGGGGCATGGGTTCGATCCCTGGTGGGGCAACTAAGATCCTGCAAACCACACAGCACAGCCAAACAAATAAAAAAAAATTAAATAAATTCAATTGAAAAAGAAACAAAGTATGTTCTCTGACCACAAGAGAATTAGATTACAAATCAATAAAAGGCAGCAATTTGGAAAATTCACAAATATGTGAAAATTAAGCAACACACTCTTTAATAGTCAGTGTGTTAAACAAGAAGTGGAATGATAAATTAGAAAATACTTTAGCTGAATAAATATAAAAACACAACATACTAAAACTTACAAAATGTAGCTAAAGCAATGTTCAGAAGGAAATCTATAGCTGTAAAATGCCTGTATTAAAAAAGAAGAAAAATCTCAAATCATTTATGGTCAACTGATTTTCCACGAAGGTACCAAGACAGGGCTTCCCTGGTGGCGCAGTGGTTGAGAGTCTGCCTGGCGATGCAGGGGACATGGGTTTGTGCCCCGGTCTGGGAAGATCCCACGTGCCGCGGAGCAGCTGGGTCCGTGAGCCATGGCCACTGAGCCTGCGCGTCCGGAGCCTGTGCCCCGCAACGGGAGTGCCACAACAGTGAGAGGCCCGTGTACCGCAAAAGAAAACAAAACAAAACAAAGTACCAAGACTATTCAATGAGAAAAGAACAGTATTTTCAAGTGCTGGAAGAACTGATACATACATGCAAAAGAATAAATTTGGACTCCTACCTCATACAGTATATAAAAGTTCACTAAAGATTGATCGCAGGCCTAAGAATAAGTTGGACTTCATCAAAATTAAAAACTTGTGTACTGCAAACCATATCATAAATAAAATGAAAGGACAACCCACAAAATTGGAGAGAATTTGCAAATCATATATCTGATAAGGGGCTTGCATCCAGACTATATAAGGAACTGAGACAACTCAATGATAAAAAGATAAGAATTCAATTTAAAAAATGGGCAAAGGATCTGAGCAGACATTTCTCCCGAGAAGATATACAAATGGATAATAAGCACATGGAAAGATGCTCAACATCGTTAGCCATCAGGGAAATGTAAATCAAAACCACAATGAGGGGGCTTCCCTGGTGGCGCAGTGGTTGAGAGTCCGCCTGCCGATGCAGGGGACGCAGGTTCGTGCCCCGGTCCGGGAGGATCCCGCTTGCTGCGGTGCGGCTGGGCCCGAGAGCCATGGTCGCTGAGCCTGCGCATCCGGAGCCTGTGCTCCACAACGGGCGAGGCCACAAACACTGAGAGGCCCACGTACCGCAAAACAAACAAACAAACAAATAAACAAACACCCCACAACGAGCTACCACTTTACACCCACTAGGATGGTTATAATGAAAAAGACAGATAAGAAGTGTTTAGCAAGGATGTGGAGAAACTGGAACTTTCATACAATGCTGGTGGAAATTTAAAATGACCCGGCCATTTTGGAAAACAGTCCGGCAGTTCCTTAAACGGTTAGACATAGTTACCCTTTGACCCAGCAATTCCACTCTGAGCTGTATACCCAAGAGAAATGAGGACTTATGTCCAAAAACAACTTATACATAAATGTTCTTAACAGCACTATTTGCAAGAGCCAAAGGACGAAAACAACCAAAATGCCCCTCAACTGATGAATGGATAAATAAAATGTTGTCTCTCCAGAGAATGGAATATCATTCATCCATAAAAAGAAATGAAGCACTGATGCATGGTACAACATGGATGAACCTTGACAACATTATTCTAAGTGAACAAACTAGACACAGAATGGCACATATTGTATGATCCCAAGTATATGAAATGTCCAGAATAGGGAGACCCATAGAAAAAGTAGGTTGGTAGACTGGTGGTTGCCCAGGGCAGAGGAGCTGGGGGCTACAGGGCCTGTGTGTCACCGCTCGTGGATATAATCTTCTGGGGTGATGAAAATGCTCTAGAATTAGATTGTGGGATGGGTGTACAATCCTAAGAATACACTAAAAAATCACTGTACACTTTAAATGGGTGATTCATATGGCATGTGAATTATACCTCAATAAAGCTGTTTAAACAATTACTCGAAAGGGCAGGCAGAAGGGTGGTTAGGCTAAATTGCATCTATTTTCTTTCTGGCTACAAAGTTATAAGCACCTAGAAGGCTGCTGGTCCCAGATGGTCCTGGGATAGTTCTGAACAGCAACAGGACCCCCAGACCAGACCCAAGCGTAGGCCAGAGGGAATGGCTGGACCGAATTCTACAGGGGGCGGGGGTCTGGCCCCCCACAGGCCTATCATGGGGTGATCAAGCTCACTCACCAAGCATGGCGCTGATGAGCCTGTCGGGATGGGCCCGGGCAGATGTGGAACACAGAGTGTTGAAATACAGCCCAGAGCCCTCCCGGATGGGGCTGAGCATCGGGGGCGGCGTGTAGGCAGGGCACTGGGACACTCCCTTCAGGAGACGGTCCACCAGGAACACGGGCGAGCACAGGCAGCTCTGGCGGCATCCTCCCGGGCCCGGCTCCCCAGACATGGAGGGCGGAGGAGGGATGAGCAGTGCCTTGGGCCGTGGGAGCTTCTTCCGCTTCCTGTGTTGGCTGCTCTCCTTGCTGTCTCTCTCTTCCCCGTCCTTCTCCTGTCCCTGGAGAAGAAGAGACTTCAGAACCATAGGGGTCACCTGAGGCCACCGGCCCCACAGCTCAGTCCTCAAGATGGCCTGAGAGTGGGAAAGGGTACTGACCAGCCAGACGCACACCCAGCATGGCCGTGCAAAGAGTCCTCAGCACAGGAAGCCGGGCAGGGCCACCACGCCTGAGCCAGACTCCAGACCCTAAGCCGGGCGATGTTTGAGGCTGGGGCCTTCTCAGGCACCCACACCCCCCAAGGAGAGGCCCTCACTCAGACCATTTTGGAAACTCATGTCCGTTGTTAAAGTGACTGGCACTTAAAGAGTGGGGGCCAGACGGATGCAACAGCATGACAAAAGGAAAACCTGTTGCCCTCAAAAGGACAGCAGCTCCTGGGAGACAAACAGTGGGCTCCATGCACCCCGTACCCGAGTCCAGCATGAACGTCTCCAGGTGGGGTCTTCCAGCACAGGCTGAAGAGACGACGGCTTGACCTTGCTACACTCGCTCTTACCTCCACGCAATCTCCCCTCCTCTCTGCCCATCTTACCCCTCCTCATCCTCCAGCTCTCAGCTGCAACACCCCCTTCCTCAGGCAGGGTCTCTGGTGCCCTCGGGGCTCCTACAGCTCCCTCTCCCAGCCCGGCCCGTTCTGGGTCGTCAGTGTCCGGGGATGGGTCTATCTACTCCGCTGGGCTGGGAGCCCCAGGAGACGGGGGCAGGCCTGTTGTGGTCGCTGCAGTGTCCCCAGCCCTGCCCAGACACAAAAGAAGTTCACTGGAGGTTGAATGGATGAATGAACACGCAAATCAAGCTCTTATGGAGTCAGGATTTGGGGGCTTTTCTCACAGCTCCCACTGGCAGCTGGAAAGCAGCTGGAAGGAAGTGCACCCACCTTGCTCCCCGGGGGATGGTTCGCTGGAGCCACAGGCACCGACACAGGGACCACCAAAGGGGCGGTGGTCATGTTGTCCAAGGACTTCCTGGCTCTCGGGGAACTCTGCCTGTCCCCCTCCGGCCTCAGCACCTGTCTTCGTGGCTTGCAAAACTCCATGCCACACACCTACACACAGAGAAGAGCCAGCCCTTTAAGAGACACAGTACGTAGGGAGAAAGGGGCCTCTCCAGAGCAGCACAGCCCTGACTCCCGGCCCCCAGCCAGGCTCCCCGCAGGAGGACGGCTCCATCCTGAGATGAATGGCAGCTTCGAGCCCCTTCACCTGCGGCTCCTGCTTCCCTCGAGGTGACGGCCACTGGTCGCTGTGAAAACACATGTGGCTGCTCAGCCCTCTCTCTGTATAAAACATCTGGCTGCAATTCTTGCAGACGTAAGTGCTCCTTGGCTCTGCCCAGTCTGTGGGACCACCATTGTGCTGGTTACTGTGGGGAAGAAAGGGAGAATGGGACTCTGTCCCCAAACACTGATCCTCTGACAGCTTTGGACGAACCCTAAAGAAATGGGGATGATGCCCCCGATTCCCCGTGGCCTGGTGCTCACCCCTTCAGGAGTGAAGCATCCAGAGCTCGCTCACCCAGGCCCAGCACATCAAAGCCACCAGAGGATTCCCGAGGGGCTTCGGAACTTACCAGCCACACGCCATGTTCTCCTCCTTCATCGGGTGGGGGACCCGGTAGATATTTCCACCCTGAAGACGAAAATACATCTGAGCCAACATATCAGAAATGAGATGCAAGAGTGAAAACTATAAGACTTGGAAGAAAACACAGGTATAATTCTTGGTGACCCGGGAGTAAGCAGTGGTTTCTTGGATGACTCCAAAACCAAACAAAAGACAGACATGTTGGACTTCATCAAAACTTACAACTTCTGACGGATACACCAGAAATACAGCTACACGTGGAACAACTCCTACAGAACACCTACTGAACGCTGGCAGAAGATCCCAGACCTCCCAAAAGGCAAGAAACTCCCCACATACCTGGGTAGGGCAAAGCGGAGAGATTCCCGCACAGAGGATCGGTGCCGAGCGGCACTCACCAGCCCGAGAGGCTTGTCTGCTCGCCTGCTGGGGCGGGCGGCGCTGGAAGCTGAGGCTCGGGCTTCGGGCAGAGCGCAGGGAGAGGACTGGGGCTGGCGGCGAGAACTCAGCCTGAAGGGGGCTAATGTGCCACAGCTAGCCGAGAGGGAGTCCGGGAAAACTCTGGAGCTGCCGAAGAGGCAAGAGACTTTTTCTTCCCTCTTGGTTTCCTGGTGCGCGAGGAGAGGGGATTAAGAGCGCTGCTTAAAGGAGCTCCACAGACGGCTGAAAGCGCGGAGCCCAGTGACGGGCGTGGGACGCTGGGGCCGCTGCTGCCGCCGCCAAGAGGCCTGTGTGCGAGCGCAGGTCACTGTCCACACCGCCCTGCCGGGAGCCTGTGCAGCCCGCCACTACCGGGGTCCCGGGATCCAGGGGCGGCTTCCCTGGGAGAACGCACGGCGCGCCTCGGGCTGGTGCAACGTCACGCGGGCCTCTGCCGCTGCAGGCTCGCCCCGCACTCCGTGCCCCTCCCTCCCGCCCGGCCTGAGTGAGCCACAGTCCCCGAAGAGGCTGCTCCTTTAACCCTGTCCTGTCTGAGCGAAGAACAGACGCCCTCCGGCGACCTACACGCAGAGGCGGGGCCAAATCCAAAGCTGAGACCCAGGAGCTGTGAGAACAAAGAAGAGAAAGGGAAACCTCTCCCAGCAGCCTCAGAAGCAGCAGATTAAAGCTCCACAATCAACTTGATGTACCCTGCATCTGTGGAATACATGAATAGACAACAAATCATCCCAGATTGAGGAGCCAGGAGTCAGTGCTGTGCCTCTGAGGTGGGAGAGCCAACTTCAGGACACTGGTCCACAAGAGACCTCCCAGCTCCACATAATATCAAACGGCGAAAATCTTCCAGAGGTCTCTCTCCATCTCAACACAAGCACCCAGCTTCACTCAACGACCAGCAAACTACAGTGCTGGACACCCTATGCCAAACAACTAGCAACACAGGAACACAATGCCACCCATTAGCAGAGAGGTGGCCTAAAATCATAAAACGTCCACAGACACCCCAAAACACACCACCAGACCTGGACCTGCCCACCAGAAAGACAAGATCCAGCCTCATCCACCAGAACACAGGCACTAGTCCCCTCCACCAGGAAGCCTACACAACCCACTAAACCAACCTTAGCCACTGGGGACAGACACCAAAAACAATGGGAACTACGAACCTGCAGCCTGCAAAAAGGAGACCCCAAACACAGTAACATAAGCAAAATGAGAAGACAGAAAAACACACAGCAGGAGAAGGAGCAAGATAAAAACCCACCAGACCTAACAAATGAAGAGGTAATAGGCAGTCTACCTGAAAAAGAATTCACAATAATGATGGTAAAGATGATCCAAGATTCTATTTCCAAGATCCAAAATCTTGGAAATAGAATAGACAAAATGCAAGAAACAGTTAACAAGGACCTAGAAGAACTAAAGATGAATCAAGCATCGATTAAAAACACAATAAGTGAAATGAAAAATACTCTAGATGGGATCAATAGCAGAATAACTGAGGCAGAAGAACGGATAAGTGAGGTGGAAGATAAAATAGTGGAAATAACTGCTGCAGAGCAAAATAAAGAAAAAAGAATGAAAAGAACAGAGGACAGTCTCAGAGACCTCTGGGACAACATTAAACGCACCAACATTCGAATTATAGGGGTTCCAGAAGAAGAAGAGAAAAAGAAAGGGACTGAGACAATATTTGAAGAGATTCTAGTTGAAAACTTCCCTAATATGGGAAAGGAAAGAGTTAATCAAGTCCAGGAGGCACAGAGAGTCCCATACAGAATAAATCCAAGGAGAAATACGCCAAGACACATATTAATCAAACTGTCAAAAATTAAACACAAAGAAATCATATGAAAAGCAGCAAGGCAAAAACAACAAATAACACACAAGGGAATCCCCATCAGGATAACAGCTGATCTCTCAGCAGAAACTCTACAAGCCAGAAGGGAGTGGCAGGACATAATTAAAGTGATGAAGGAGAAAAACCTGCAACCAAGATTACCCTACCCAGCAAGGATCTCATTCAGATTGGATGGAGAAATTAAAACGGTTACAGACAAGCAAAAGCTGAGAGAGTTCAGCACCACCAAACCAGCTTTACAACAAATGCTAAAGGAACTTCTCTAGGCAAGAAACACAACAGAAGGAAAAGACCTACAATAACAAACCCAAAACAATTAAGAAAATGGGAATAGGAACATACATATCGATAATTACCTTAAATGTAAATGGACTAAATGCTCCCACCAAAAGACACAGATTGGCTGAATGGATACAAGAACAAGACCCATATATATGCTGTCTACAAGAGACCCACTTCAGACCTAGAGACACATACAGACTGAAAGTAAGGGGATGGAAAAAGATATTCCATGCAAATGGAAACCAAAGGAAAGCTGGAGTAGCAAGTCTCATATCAGACAAAATAGACTTTAAAATAAAGACTACTACAAGAGACAAAGAAGGACACTACATAATGATCAAGGGATCGATCCAAGAAGAAGATATAACAATTGTAAATATTTATGCACCCAACATAGGAGCACCTCAATACATAAGGCAAATACTAACAGCCATAAAAGGAGACATCGACAGTAACACACTCATAGTAGGGGACTTTAACACCCCACTTTCACCAATGGACAGATCATCCAAAATGAAAATAAATAAGGAAACACAAGCTTTAAATGATACATTAAACAAGATGGACTTAATTGATATTTATAGCACATTCCATCCAAAAACAACAGAATACACATTTTTCTCAAGTGCTCATGGAACATTCTCCAGGATAGATCATATCTTGGGTCACAAATCAAGCCTTGGTACATTTAAGAAAATTGAAATTGTATCAAGTATCTTTTCCGACCACAATGCTATGAGACTAGATGTCAATCACAGGAAAAGAGCTGTAAAAAATACAAACACATGGAGGCTAAACAATACACTACTTAATAACGAAGTGATCACTGAAGAAATCAAAGAGGAAATTTAAAAATACCTAGAAACAAATGACAATGGAGACACGACGACCCAAAACCTATGGGATGCAGCAAAAGCAGTTCTAAGAGGGAAGTTTATAGCAATACAATCCCACCTTAAGAAACAGGAAACATCTCGAATAAACAACCTAACCTTGCACCTAAAGCAATTAGAGAAAGAAGAACAAAAACATCCCAAAGTTAGCAGAAGGAGAGAAATCATAGAAATCAGATCAGAAATAACTGAAAAAGAAATGAAGGAAACGATAGCAAAGATCAATAAAACTAAAAGCTGGTTCTTTGAGAAGGTAAACAAAATTGATAAACCATTAGCCAGACTCATCAAGAAAAAAAGGGAGAAGACTCAAATCAATAGAATTAGAAATGAAAAAGGAGAAGTAACAACTGACACTGCAGAAATACAAAAAAGATCATGAGAGATGACTATAAGCAACTCTATGCCAATAAAATGGACAACCTGGAAGAAATGGACAAACTCTTAGAAATGCACAACCTGCCAAGACTGAATCAGGAAGAAATAGAAAATATGAACAGACCAATCACAAGCACTGAAATTGAAACTGTGATAAAAAATCTTCCAACAAACAAAAAAGCCCAGGACCAGATGGCTTCACAGGCGAATTCTATCAAGCATTTAGAGAAGAGCTAACACCTATCCTTCTCAAACTCTTCCAAAATAGAGCAGAGGGAGGAACACTCCCAAACTCATTCTACGAGGCCACCATCACCTTGATACCAAAACCAGACAAGGATGTCACAAAGAAAGAAAACTACAGGCCAATATCACTGATGAACATAGATGCAAAAATCCTCAACAAAATACTAGCAAACAGAATCCAACAGCACATTAAAAGGATCATACACCATGATCAAGTGGGGTTTATTCCAGGAATGCAAGGATTCTTCAATATACGCAAATCAATCAACGTGATACACCATATTAACAAATTGAAGGAGAAAAACCATACGATCATCTCAATAGGTGCAGAGAAAGCTTTCGACAAAATTCAACACCCATTTAGGATAAAAACCCTGCAGAAAGTAGGCATAGAGGGAACTTTCCTCAACATAATAAAGGCCATATATGACAAACCCACAGCCAGCATCGTCCTCAATGGTGAAAAACTGAAACCATTTCCACTAAGATCAGGAACAAGACAAGCTTGCCCACTCTCACCACTCTTAGTCAACATAGTTTTGGAAGGTTTAGCCACAGCAATCAGAGAAGAAAAGGAAATAAAAGGTATCCAAATCGGAAAAGAAGAAGTAAAGCTGTCACTGTTTGCAGATGACATGATACTATACATAGAGAATCCTAAAGATGCTACCAGAAAACTACTAGAGCTCATCAATGAAGTTGGTAAAGTTGCAGGATACAAAATTAATGCACAGAAATCTCTGGCATTCCTATATACTAATGATGAAAAATCTGAAAGTGAAATCAAGGAAACACTCCCATTTACCATCGCAACAAAAAGAATAAAATATCTAGGAATAAACCTACCTAAGGAGACAAAAGACCTGTATGCAGAAAATTATAAGACACTGATGAAAGAAATTAAAGATGATACAAATAGATGGAGAGATGTACCATGTTCTTGGATTGGAAGAATCGACATTGTGAAAATGACTCTACTACCCAAAGCAATCTACAGATTCAATGCAATCCCTATCAAACTACCACTGGCATTTTTCACAGAACTAGAACAAAAAATTTCACAATTTGTATGGAAACACAAAAGACCCCGAATAGCCAAAGCAATCTTGAGAACGAAAAATGGAGCTGGAGGACTCAGGCTCCCTGACTTCAGACTATACTACAAAGCTACAGTAATCAAGACAGTATGGTACTGGCACAAAAACAGAAGGATAGATCAATGGGACAGGATAGAAAGCCCAGAGATAAACCCACGGACATATGGTCACCTTATCTTTGATAAAGGAGCCAGGAATGTACAGTGGAGAAAGGACAGTCTCTTCAATAAGTGGTGCTGGGAAAACTGGACAGGGACATGTAAAAGTATGAGATTAGATCACTCCCTAACACCATACACAAAAATAAGCTCAGAATGGATTAAAGACCTAAATGTAAGGCCAGACACTATCAAACTCTTAGAGGAAAACATAGGCAGAACACTCTATGACATAAATCACAGCAAGATCCTTTTTGACCCACCTCCTAGAGAAATGGAAATAAAGACAAAAATAAACACATGGGACCTAATGACACTTCAAAGCTTTGGCACAGCAAAGGAAACCATAAACAAGACCAAAAGACAACCCTCAGAATGGGAGAAAATATTTGCAAATGAAGCAACTGACAAAGGATTAATCTCCACAATTTATAAGCAGCTCATGCAGCTCAATAACAAAAAAACAAACAACCCAATCCAAAAATGGGCAGAAGACCTAAATAGACATTTCTCCACAGAAGATATACAGACTGCCAACAAACACATGAAAGGATGCTCAACATCTTTACTCATTAGAGAAATGCAAATCAAAACTACAATGAGATATCATCTCACACCAGTCAGAATGGCCATCATCAAAACATCTAGAAACAATAAATGCTGGAGAGGGTGTGGAAAAAAGGGAACACTCTTGCACTGCTGGTGGGAATGTGAATTGGTACAGCCACTATGGAGAACGGTATGGAGGTTCCTTAAAAAACTACAAATAGAACTACCATACGACCCAGCAATCCCACTACTGGGCATATACCCTGAGAAAACCATAATTCAAAAAGAGACATGTACCAAAATGTTCATAGCAGCCCTATTTACAATAGCCCAGAGATGGAAACAACCTAAGTGTCCATCATCGGATGAATGGGTAAAGAAGATGTGGCACATATATACAATGGAATATTACTCAGCCATAAAAAGAAATGAAATTGAGCTATTTGTAATGAGGTGGATGGACCTAGAGTCTGTCATACAGAGTGAAGTAAGTCAGAAAGAGAAAGACAAATACTGTATGCTGACACATATATATGGAATTTAAGAAAAAAAATGTCATGAAGAACATAGGGGTAAGACAGGAATAAAGACACAGACCTACCAGAGAATGGACTTGAGGATATGGGGAGGGGGAAGGGTAAGCTGTGACAAAGTGAAAGAGCGGCATGGACATATATACACTACCAAACGTAAGGTAGATAGCTAGTGGGAAGCAGCCGCATAGCACAGGGAGATCAGCTCGGTGCTTTGTGACCGCCTGGAGGGGTGGGATAGGGAGGGTGGGAGGGAGACGCAAAAGGGAGGGGATATGGGAACATATGTATATGTATAGCTGATTAAATCTGTTATAAAGAAAAAAAATACTATACTTTATAGATGTGCAGTTTCTTGTATGCTAGTTATATCTCAATAAAGCTGTTAAAATATCTGCATAAAAAAGAGATTGCATGGAAGGGGGATAAGACTTCTGAAAAAGTACAGTAAGGAACTCGGCAAAACAACACATTTACTGATAAAAATCATTAAAAAAAAAAAAAAAGGACAGTAAGCCAAAGTCTCTGCAAGTTGTCCTAAAGGCATACAGCATTTTAAGAAATACTCATTCAAGAAAATCCACTAAATCTTGGGAAGAACAGTGAGAGTCTGTGGCACTGGAGCCATGGCCCACTCCCTGACCCACCTATCCCCCAGCTCTTTGTAACGGAAGCTCTACCCAGGTAGGTGCAGCCAAGGAGATGGGGGCTTCTTCTTCCCCTGGCTCCCATGCTTAAAGAATTAAAGTAAGATAAAATAAAAATTTCTCATCAAAGAGAAAATGCCATCAAGAGATGGAAATTATTTTTTTAAAAAGAAACAAATGTGGACTTCCCTGGGGGTCCAGTGGTTAAGACTCCGTGCCTCCACTGCAGGGGGCATGGGTTTGATCCCTAGTCGAGGAACTAAGATCCTGCATGCTGTGTGATGTAGTCAAAAAAGAAAAAAAAAGAAGAACCAAATGGAAATAATTCAGGGGTTAAAAAAGTACAATAACCAAAATAAGGCTCAACAGTACATCTGAGCTGGCAGAAGAAACGATCAGCAAACCTGAAGATAGAACAATGGAGACTATGAAATCTGAAGAACAGAGAGAAAAACAATGTAGGAAAGTGAAGAGAGCCTCAGACAAATGTGAGATGTCATTAAATGCAACAATATATATGTAGTGGGAGTACCAGAAAGAGGGGAGAAAGGGACAGAATATTTAAAGTATTAATGGCTGAAAATTTCCCAAAGTTGATGAAAAACAATATGTATATCCAGCAAACTCTATAAACTCCAAGAAAGATGAACACAAAGAGATCTACATCCAGACACAACATAGGCAAAATCTGGAAAGCAAAAATAAAGATAAGATCTTGAAAGCAAAAAGGGAAAAACAATTTGTTACATACAAGGGCACTACAGTAAAATTAACAGCTAACTTCTTAACAGAAACGATGTAGGTTACAAGGCAATGGCATAATATATTCAAATTACTGAAAGTAAAAGAGTGTCAACCAAGTATCTTATATTCAGCAAATTATCTTGCAAAAATGAAGGTAAAATAAAGACATTCCCAGATAAATAAAAACTGAGAATACCTGTTGCTGGCAGACCTCTCTTACAAGAAATATTAAAGGTGAAATATTATTCAGCCCGCAAAATGGAACAAAGTACTGATACATAGTGCAACGTGGATGAAACGTAAAAACATCATGCTAACTAAAAGAAGGCATTCATAAAGGACCACATACTGTATGATTCCACTCATATGAAATATGCAGGATAGCCACATCGATAGAGACAAAGTAGATTAGTCGTTACCCATGGCTGGGGATGGGGAGGATGGAAAGGAGGGACTGCTAATAAGTACAGGGCTTCTTTTGGGGATGATGAAAATTTCTGAAAACTGATGGTAGTGATGGTTGCACAGCTCTGTGAATATACTAAAAACCATTGAATTCTATACTTTAAAGGGATGAATTGTATGGTATGTGAATTATACATGCCTAATAAAAATAAATAGTAAAGAAAGTCCTTCAGATTGAAAGCAAATGACATCAGATGGTAACTTGAATCCAAACCAAAAAAAAAAAAAAAAAAGCGAAGCGCTAGTAAATATGGGTAACTATAAAAATCAGTATGATTACATATTTCTTTTCTTTTCTTAAGTGCCTTAAAAAATAACTGCATAAAACAATATGTATTGTGGGCCTCTAACATATAGAAATATAATATATGTGACAGTAACTGCACAAGGAGCACAGCTGCATTGGAGTAAAGGAATATCACCTCAGACAGTAACTCAAATCCACAAGAATAAATGAAGAGATCAGAAATGGTCAATAAGAAGGTTAATATAACAACCTCTATAAATCATGCTTGTTTTCCTTTATTCTCTCAGTGTTTTTACACGAAATAAAAGTATATAAAGCAAGAAACATGACCAGTAAGGTATTACTGGGTCTCTCACATATAATAGCAAAAGAGTTAGAAGGAAGAGAGCTAGATAGGAGCAGTGTTTCTATATTTCATTGTTAGTGAGTTATTACACATCCTAACAGATTCTGATAAGACATATATTTTAAGTCCTAGAGCAACCACTAAGAAATGACTAAGAAAAAGTGAAAAATTAACAGAATTAAAATGTTACACAATACAAAAGAAAGCAGGAAAGGAGGAACAGAGGGAGAAAAAGACATGTAACATATAGAAAATAGAAAGCAAAATGGCAGATGTAAATGCAACCATATCAATATAACAGTAAACAAGAATGGATTAAACAAACCAAGCCAAAAGGCAGAGTTTCTAAGACTGGATAAAAAAACACATGATCCAACTAATGGTGTCTAGAGGTAACATGCTTTATTTTCAAAGACACAAATAGGCTGAAAGTAAAAGAAGAGAAAAATATATACCAAGAAAACAACAACCAAAAAAGAGAATGGAATGACTATACTAATGTCAGGCACATTAGACTTTAAAACAAAAAAATATTACCAGAGATAATGATAAAATTATTGTAGTAATGACAAATGAAGTCACAATCACATCATAATGGTAAAAGGTCAAGCCGTGAGGAAGATGTGACAATTACAAACATATACACACCTAAAAACAGAACCCCAAAATACACCAAGCAACAAACGACAGAACTGAAGGATGAAATAAACCATTACAAAATAATAGTTGGAGATTTCAATACTTTCAACAGTGGATAGGGCAGCTAGGCAGAAGATCAACAAGGAAATTGAAACTAACTAGACAAAACAGACAAAATACAGCATTCCACCAAACATCAGTAGAATACATTCTTCTCAAATTCACATGGAACATTCTTCAAGACAGACCGGATTCTAGCCCATATAACATGCCTCAATAAGTTTTAAATTTTAAAATAAATTTAAGGGAATTCCCTGGCGGTCCAGTCATTAGGACTCCACGCTTCCGCTGCAGGGGGCATGGGTTTGATCCCTGGTGGGGCAACTAAGATCCTGCAAACCACACAGCACAGCCAAAAAAAAAAATAATAAATTAAATTAATTAAATTGAAAAAGAAACAAAGTATGTTCTCTGACCACAAGAGAATTAGATTACAAATCAATAAAAGGCAGCAATTTGGAAAATTCACAAATATGTGAAAATTAAGCAACACACTCTTTAATAGTCAGTGTGTTAAACAAGTGGAATGATAAATTAGAAAATACTTTAGCTGAATGAATATAAAAACACAACATACTAAAACTTACAAAATGTAGCTAAAGCAATGTTCAGAAGGAAATCTATAGCTGTAAAATGCCTGTATTAAAAAAGAAGAAAAATCTCAAATCATTTATGGTCAACTGATTTTCCACAAAGGTACCAAGACAGGGCTTCCCTGGTGGCGCAGTGGTTGAGAGTCTGCCTGGCGATGCAGGGGACATGGGTTTGTGCCCCGGTCTGGGAAGATCCCACGTGCCGCGGAGCAGCTGGGTCCGTGAGCCATGGCCACTGAGCCTGCGCGTCCGGAGCCTGTGCCCCGCAACGGGAGTGCCACAACAGTGAGAGGCCCGTGTACCGCAAAAGAAAACAAAACAAAACAAAGTACCAAGACTATTCAATGAGAAAAGAACAGTATTTTCAAGTGCTGGAAGAACTGATACATACATGCAAAAGAATAAATTTGGACTCCTACCTCATACAGTATATAAAAGTTAACTAAAGATTGATCGCAGGCCTAAGAATAAGTTGGACTTCATCAAAATTAAAAACTTGTGTACTGCAAACCATATCATAAATAAAATGAAAGGACAACCCACAAAATTGGAGAGAATTTGCAAATCATATATCTGATAAGGGGCTTGCATCCAGACTATATAAGGAACTGAGACAACTCAATGATAAAAAGATAAGAATTCAAGTTAAAAAATGGGCAAAGGATCTGAACAGACATTTCTCCCGAGAAGATATACAAATGGATAATAAGCACATGGAAAGATGCTCAACATCGTTAGCCATCAGGGAAATGTAAATCAAAACCACAATGAGGGGGCTTCCCTGGTGGCGCAGTGGTTGAGAGTCCGCCTGCCGATGCAGGGGACGCAGGTTCGTGCCCCGGTCCGGGAGGATCCCGCTTGCTGCGGTGCGGCTGGGCCCGAGAGCCATGGTCGCTGAGCCTGCGCATCCGGAGCCTGTGCTCCACAACGGGCGAGGCCACAAACACTGAGAGGCCCACGTACCGCAAAACAAACAAACAAACAAATAAACAAACACCCCACAACGAGCTACCACTTTACACCCACTAGGATGGTTATAATGAAAAAGACAGATAAGAAGTGTTTAGCAAGGATGTGGAGAAACTGGAACTTTCATACAATGCTGGTGGAAATTTAAAATGACCCGGCCATTTTGGAAAACAGTCCGGCAGTTCCTTAAACGGTTAGACATAGTTACCCTTTGACCCAGCAATTCCACTCTGAGCTGTATACCCAAGAGAAATGAGGACTTATGTCCAAAAACAACTTATACATAAATGTTCTTAACAGCACTATTTGCAAGAGCCAAAGGACGAAAACAACCCAAATGCCCCTCAACTGATGAATGGATAAATAAAATGTTGTCTCTCCAGAGAATGGAATATCATTCATCCATAAAAAGAAATGAAGCACTGATGCATGGTACAACATGGATGAACCTTGACAACATTATTCTAAGTGAACAAGCTAGACACAGAATGGCACATATTGTATGATCCCAAGTATATGAAATGTCCAGAATAGGGAGACCCATAGAAAAAGTAGGTTGGTAGACTGGTGGTTGCCCAGGGCAGAGGAGCTGGGGGCTACAGGGCCTGTGTGTCACCGCTCGTGGATATAATCTTCTGGGGTGATGAAAATGCTCTAGAATTAGATTGTGGGATGGGTGTACAATCCTAAGAATACACTAAAAAATCACTGTACACTTTAAATGGGTGATTCATATGGCATGTGAATTATACCTCAATAAAGCTGTTTAAACAATTACTCGAAAGGGCAGGCAGAATGGTGGTTAGGCTAAATTGCATCTATTTTCTTTCTGGCTACAAAGTTATAAGCACCTAGAAGGCTGCTGGTCCCAGATGGTCCTGGGATAGTTCTGAACAGCAACAGGACACCCAGACCAGACCCAAGCGTAGGCCAGAGGGAATGGCTGGACCGAATTCTACAGGGGGCGGGGGTCTGGCCCCCCACAGGCCTATCATGGGGTGATCAAGCTCACTCACCAAGCATGGCGCTGATGAGCCTGTCGGGACGGGCCCGGGCAGATGTGGAACACAGAGTGTTGAAATACAGCCCAGAGCCCTCCCGGATGGGGCTGAGCATCGGGGGCGGCGTGTAGGCAGGGCACTGGGACACTCCCTTCAGGAGACGGTCCACCAGGAACACGGGCGAGCACAGGCAGCTCTGGCGGCATCCTCCCGGGCCCGGCTCCCCAGACATGGAGGGCGGAGGAGGGATGAGCAGTGCCTTGGGCCGTGGGAGCTTCTTCCGCTTCCTGTGTTGGCTGCTCTCCTGTCTCTCTCTTCCCCGTCCTTCTCCTGTCCCTGGAGAAGAAGAGACTTCAGAACCATAGGGGTCACCTGAGGCCACCGGCCCCACAGCTCAGTCCTCAAGATGGCCTGAGAGTGGGAAAGGGTACTGACCAGCCAGACGCACACCCAGCATGGCCGTGCAAAGAGTCCTCAGCACAGGAAGCCGGGCAGGGCCACCACGCCTGAGCCAGACTCCAGACCCTAAGCCGGGCGATGTTTGAGGCTGGGGCCTTCTCAGGCACCCACACCCCGCAAGGAGAGGCCCTCACTCAGACCATTTTGGAAACTCATGTCCGTTGTTAAAGTGACTGGCACTTAAAGTGTGGGGGCCAGACGGATGCAACAGCATGACAAAAGGAAAACCTGTTGCCCTCAAAATGACAGCAGCTCCTGGGAGACAAACAGTGGGCTCCATGCACCCCGTACCCGAGTCCAGCATGGACTTCTCCAGGTGGGGTCTTCCAGCACAGGCTGAAGAGACGACGGCTTGAGCTTGCTACACTCTCTCTTACCTCCACGCAATCTCCCCTCCTCTCTGCCCATCTTACCCCTCCTCATCCTCCAGCTCTCAGCTGCAACACCCCCTTCCTCAGGCAGGGTCTCTGGTGCCCTCGGGGCTCCTACAGCTCCCTCTCCCAGCCCGGCCCGTTCTGGGTCGTCAGTGTCCGGGGATGGGTCTATCTACCCCGCTGGGCTGGGAGCCCCAGGAGACGGGGGCAGGCCTGTTGTGGTCGCTGCAGTGTCCCCAGCCCTGCCCAGCACACGGCCAGGCACAAAAGAAGCTCACTGGAGGTTGAATGGATGAATGAACACGCAAATCAAGCTCTTATGGAGTCAGGATTTGGGGGCTTTTCTCACAGCTCCCACTGGCAGCTGGAAAGCAGCTGGATGAAGTGCACCCACCTTGCTCCCCGGGGGATGGTTCGCTGGAGCCACAGGCACCGACACAGGGACCACCAAAGGGGCAGTGGTCATGTTGTCCAAGGACTTCCTGGCTCTCGGGGAACTCTGCCTGTCCCCCTCCGGCCTCAGCACCTGTCTTCGTGGCTTGCAAAACTCGATGCCACACACCTACACACAGAGAAGAGCCAGCCCTTTAAGAGACAGAGTATGTAGGGAGAAAGGGGCCTCTCCAGAGCAGCACAGCCCTGACTCCCGGCCCCCAGCCAGGCTCCCCGCAGGAGGACGGCTCCATCCTGAGATGAATGGCAGCTTCGAGCCCCTTCACCTGCGGCTCCTGCTTCCCTCGAGGTGACGGCCACTGGTCGCTGTGAAAACACATGTGGCTGCTCAGCCCTCTCTCTGTATAAAACATCTGGCTGCAATTCTTGCAGACGTAAGTGCTCCTTGGCTCTGCCCAGTCTGTGGGACCACCATTGTGCTGGTTACTGTGGGGAAGAAAGGGAGAATGGGACTCTGTCCCCAAACACTGATCCTCTGACAGCTTTGGACGAACCCTAAAGAAATGGAGATGATGCCCCCGATTCCCCGTGGCCTGGTGCTCACCCCTTCAGGAGTGAAGCATCCAGAGCTCGCTCACCCAGGCCCAGCACATCAAAGCCACCAGAGGATTCCCGAGGGGCTTCGGAACTTACCAGCCACACGCCATGTTCTCCTCCTTCATCGGGTGGGGGACCCGGTAGATATTTCCACCCTGAAGACGAAAATACATCTGAGCCAACATATCAGAAATGAGATGCAAGAGTGAAAACTATAAGACTTGGAAGAAAACACAGGTATAATTCTTGGTGACCCGGGAGTAAGCAGTGGTTTCTTGGATGACTCCAAAACCAAACAAAAGACAGACATATTGGACTTCATCAAAACTTACAACTTCTGACGGATACACCAGAAATACAGCTACACGTGGAACAACTCCTACAGAACACCTACTGAACGCTGGCAGAAGATCCCAGACCTCCCAAAAGGCAAGAAACTCCCCACATACCTGGGTAGGGCAAAGCAGAGAGATTCCCGCACAGAGGATCGGTGCCGAGTGGCACTCACCAGCCCGAGAGGCTTGTCTGCTCGCCCGCTGGGGCGGGCGGCGCTGGAAGCTGAGGCTCGGGCTTCGGGCAGAGCGCAGGGAGAGGACTGGGGCTGGCGGCGAGAACTCAGCCTGAAGGGGGCTAATGTGCCACAGCTAGCCGAGAGGGAGTCCGGGAAAACTCTGGAGCTGCCGAAGAGGCAAGAGACTTTTTCTTCCCTCTTGGTTTCCTGGTGCGCGAGGAGAGGGAATTAAGAGCGCTGCTTAAAGGAGCTCCACAGACGGCTGAAAGCGCAGAGCCCAGTGACGGGCGTGGGACGCTGGGGCCGCTGCTGCCGCCGCCAAGAGGCCTGTGTGCGAGCGCAGGTCACTGTCCACACCGCCCTTCCGGGAGCCTGTGCAGCCCGCCACTACCGGGGTCCCGGGATCCAGGGGCGGCTTCCCTGGGAGACCGCACGGCGCGCCTCGGGCTGGTGCAACGTCACGCCGGCCTCTGCCGCTGCAGGCTCGCCCCGCACTCCGTGCCCCTCCCTCCCGCCCGGCCTGAGTGAGCCAGAGTCCCCGAAGAGGCTGCTCCTTTAACCCTGTCCTGTCTGAGCGAAGAACAGACGCCCTCCGGCGACCTACACGCAGAGGCGGGGCCAAATCCAAAGCTGAGACCCAGGAGCTGTGAGAACAAAGAAGAGAAAGGGAAACCTCTCCCAGCAGCCTCAGAAGCAGCGGATTAAAGCTCCACAATCAACTTGATGTACCCTGCATCTGTGGAATACATGAATAGACAACAAATCATCCCAGATTGAGGAGCCAGGAGTCAGTGCTGTGCCTCTGAGGTGGGAGAGCCAACTTCAGGACACTGGTCCACAAGAGACCTCCCAGCTCCACATAATATCAAACGGCGAAAATCTTCCAGAGATCTCTCTCCATCTCAACACCAGCACCCAGCTTCACTCAACGACCAGCAAGCTACAGTGCTGGACACCCTATGCCAAACAACTAGCAACACAGGAACACAACGCCACCCATTAGCAGAGAGGTGGCCTAAAATCATAAAAAGTCCGCAGACACCCCAAAACACACCACCAGACCTGGACCTGCCCACCAGAAAGACAAGATCCAGCCTCATCCACCAGAACACAGGCACTAGTCCCCTCCACCAGGAAGCCTACACAACCCACTAAACCAACCTTAGCCACTGGGGACAGACACCAAAAACAACGGGAACTACGAACCTGCAGCCTGCAAAAAGGAGACCCCAAACACAGTAACATAAGCAAAATGAGAAGACAGAAAAACACACAGCAGGAGAAGGAGCAACATAAAAACCCACCAGACCTAACAAATGAAGAGGTAATAGGCAGTCTACCTGAAAAAGAATTCACAATAATGATGGTAAAGATGATCCAAGATTCTATTTCCAAGATCCAAAATCTTGGAAATAGAATAGACAAAATGCAAGAAACAGTTAACAAGGACCTAGAAGAACTAAAGGTGAATCAAGCATCGATTAAAAACACAATAAGTGAAATGAAAAATACTCTAGATGGGATCAATAGCAGAATAACTGAGGCAGAAGAACGGATAAGTGAGGTGGAAGATAAAATAGTGGAAATAACTGCTGCAGAGCAAAATAAAGAAAAAAGAATGAAAAGAACAGAGGACAGTCTCAGAGACCTCTGGGACAACATTAAACGCACCAACATTCGAATTATAGGGGTTCCAGAAGAAGAAGAGAAAAAGAAAGGGACTGAGACAATATTTGAAGAGATTCTAGTTGAAAACTTCCCTAATATGGGAAAGGAAAGAGTTAATCAAGTCCAGGAGGCACAGAGAGTCCCATACAGAATAAATCCAAGGAGAAATACGCCAAGACACATATTAATCAAACTGTCAAAAATTAAACACAAAGAAATCATATGAAAAGCAGCAAGGCAAAAACAACAAATAACACACAAGGGAATCCCCATCAGGATAACAGCTGATCTCTCAGCAGAAACTCTACAAGCCAGAAGGGAGTGGCAGGACATAATTAAAGTGATGAAGGAGAAAAACCTGCAACCAAGATTACCCTACCCAGCAAGGATCTCATTCAGATTGGATGGAGAAATTAAAACGGTTACAGACAAGCAAAAGCTGAGAGAGTTCAGCACCACCAAACCAGCTTTACAACAAATGCTAAAGGAACTTCTCTAGGCAAGAAACACAACAGAAGGAAAAGACCTACAATAACGAACCCAAAACAATTAAGAAAATGGGAATAGGAACATACATATCGATAATTACCTTAAAGGGAAATGGACTAAATGCTCCCACCAAAAGACACAGATTGGCTGAATGGATACAAGAACAAGACCCATATATATGCTGTCTACAAGAGACCCACTTCAGACCTAGAGACACATACAGACTGAAAGTAAGGGGATGGAAAAAGATATTCCATGCAAATGGAAACCAAAGGAAAGCTGGAGTAGCAATTCTCATATCAGACAAACTAGACTTTAAAATAAAGACTACTACAAGAGACAAAGAAGGACACTACATAATGATCAAGGGATCGATCCAAGAAGAAGATATAACAATTGTAAATATTTATGCACCCAACATAGGAGCACCTCAATACATAAGGCAAATACTAACAGCCATAAAAGGAGACATCGACAGTAACACACTCATAGTAGGGGACTTTAACACCCCACTTTCACCAATGGACAGATCATCCAAAATGAAAATAAATAAGGAAACACAAGCTTTAAATGATACATTAAACAAGATGGACTTAATTGATATTTATAGGACATTCCATCCAAAAACAACAGAATACACGTTTTCCTCAAGTATTCATGGAACATTCTCCAGGATAGATCATATCTTGGGTCACAAATCAAGCCTTGGTACATTTAAGAAAATTGAAATTGTATCAAGTATCTTTTCCGACCACAGTGCTATGAGACTAGATGTCAATCACAGGAAAAGAGCTGTAAAAAATACAAACACATGGAGGCTAAACAATACACTACTTAATAACGAAGTGATCACTGAAGAAATCAAAGAGGAAATTTAAAAATACCTAGAAACAAATGACAATGGAGACACGACGACCCAAAACCTATGGGATGCAGCAAAAGCAGTTCTAAGAGGGAAGTTTATAGCAATACAACCCCACCTTAAGAAACAGGAAACATCTCGAATAAACAACCTAACCTTGCACCTAACGCAATTAGAGGAAGAAGAACAAAAACATCCCAAAGTTAGCAGAAGGAAAGAAATCATAAAAATCAGATCAGAAATAACTGAAAAAGAAATGAAGGAAACGATAGCAAAGATCAATAAAACTAAAAGCTGGTTCTTTGAGAAGGTAAACAAAATTGATAAACCATTAGCCAGACTCATCAAGAAAAAAAGGGAGAAGACTCAAATCAATAGAATTAGAAATGAAAAAGGAGAAGTAACAACTGACACTGCAGAAATACAAAAGATCATGAGAGATGACTATAAGCAACTCTATGCCAATAAAATGGACAACCTGGAAGAAATGGACAAACTCTTAGAAATGCACAACCTGCCAAGACTGAATCAGGAAGAAATAGAAAATATGAACAGACCAATCACAAGCACTGAAATTGAAACTGTGATAAAAAATCCTCCAACAAACAAAAGCCCAGGACCAGATGGCTTCACAGGCGAATTCTATCAAGCATTTAGAGAAGAGCTAACACCTATCCTTCTCAAACTCTTCCAAAATAGAGCAGAGGGAGGAACACTCCCAAACTCATTCTACGAGGCCACCATCACCTTGATACCAAAACCAGACAAGGATGTCACAAAGAAAGAAAACTACAGGCCAATATCACTGATGAACATAGATGCAAAAATCCTCAACAAAATACTAGCAAACAGAATCCAACAGCACATTAAAAGGATCATACACCATGATCAAGTGGGGTTTATTCCAGGAATGCAAGGATTCTTCAATATACGCAAATCAATCAACGTGATACACCATATTAACAAATTGAAGGAGAAAAACCATACGATCATCTCAATAGATGCAGAGAAAGCTTTCGACAAAATTCAACACCCATTTAGGATAAAAACCCTGCAGAAAGTAGGCATAGAGGGAACTTTCCTCAACATAATAAAAGCCATATATGACAAACCCACAGCCAGCATCGTCCTCAATGGTGAAAAACTGAAACCATTTCCACTAAGATCAGGAACAAGACAAGGTTGCCCACTCTCACCACTCTTAGTCAACATAGTTTTGGAAGGTTTAGCCACAGCAATCAGAGAAGAAAAGGAAATAAAAGGAATCCAAATCGGAAAAGAAGAAGTAAAGCTGTCACTGTTTGCAGATGACATGATACTATACATAGAGAATCCTAAAGATGCTACCAGAAAACTACTAGAGCTCATCAATGAAGTTGGTAAAGTTGCAGGATACAAAATTAATGCACAGAAATCTCTGGCATTCCTATATACTAATGATGAAAAATCTGAAAGTGAAATCAAGGAAACACTCCCATTTACCATCGCAACAAAAAGAATAAAATATCTAGGAATAAACCTACCTAAGGAGACAAAAGACCTGTATGCAGAAAATTATAAGACACTGATGAAAGAAATTAAAGATGATACAAATAGATGGAGAGATGTACCATGTTCTTGGATTGGAAGAATCGACATTGTGAAAGTGACTCTACTACCCAAAGCAATCTACAGATTCAATGCAATCCCTATCAAACTACCACTGGCATTTTTCACAGAACTAGAACAAAAAATTTCACAATTTGTATGGAAACACAAAAGACCCCGAATAGCCAAAGCAATCTTGAGAACGAAAAATGGAGCTGGAGGACTCAGGCTCCCTGACTTCAGACTATACTACAAAGCTACAGTAATCAAGACAGTATGGTACTGGCACAAAAACAGAAGGATAGATCAATGGAACAGGATAGAAAGCCCAGAGATAAACCCACGGACATATGGTCACCTTATCTTTGATAAAGGAGCCAGGAATGTACAGTGGAGAAAGGACAGTCTCTTCAATAAGTGGTGCTGGGAAAACTGGACAGGGACATGTAAAAGTATGAGATTAGATCACTCCCTAACACCATACACAAAAATAAGCTCAAAATGGATTAAAGACCTAAATGTAAGGCCAGACACTATCAAACTCTTAGAGGAAAACATAGGCAGAACACTCTATGACATAAATCACAGCAAGATCCTTTTTGACCCACCTCCTAGAGAAATGGAAATAAAGACAAAAATAAACACATGGGACCTAATGACACTTCAAAGCTTTGGCACAGCAAAGGAAACCATAAACAAGACCAACAGACAACCCTCAGAATGGGAGAAAATATTTGCAAATGAAGCAACTGACAAAGGATTAATCTCCACAATTTATAAGCAGCTCATGCAGCTCAATAACAAAAAAACAAACAACCCAAACCAAAAATGGGCAGAAGACCTAAATAGACATTTCTCCACAGAAGATATACAGACTGCCAACAAACACATGAAAGGATGCTCAACATCTTTACTCATTAGAGAAATGCAAATCAAAACTACAATGAGGGGCTTCCCTGGTGGCGCAGTGGTTGAGAGTCCGCCTGCCGATGCAGGGGACACGGGTTCGTGCCCCGATCCCGGAAGATCCCACATGCCGCGGAGCGGCTGGGCCCGCGAGCCATGGCCGCGGAGCCTGTGTGTCCGGAGCCTGTGCTCCGCAACGGGAGAGGCCACAGCAGTGAGAGGCCCGCGTACAGCAAAAAAAAAAAAAAAAAAAAAAAAAAACTACAATGAGATATCATCTCACACCAGTCAGAATGGCCATCATCAAAACATCTAGAAACAATAAATGCTGGAGAGGGTGTGGAAAAAAGGGAACACTCTTGCACTGCTGGTGGGAATGTGAATTGGTACAGCCACTATGGAGAACGGTATGGAGGTTCCTTAAAAAACTACAAATAGAACTACCATACGACCCAGCAATCCCACTACTGGGCATATACCCTGAGAAAACCATAATTCAAAAAGAGACATGTACCAAAATGTTCATAGCAGCCCTATTTACAATAGCCCGGAGATGGAAACAACCTAAGTGTCCATCATCGGATGAATGGGTAAAGAAGATGTGGCACATATATACAATGGAATATTACTCAGCCATAAAAAGAAATGAAATTGAGCTATTTGTAATGAGGTGGATGGACCTAGAGTCTGTCATACAGAGTGAAGTAAGTCAGAAAGAGAAAGACAAATACTGTATGCTGACACATATATATGGAATTTAAGAAAAAAAATGTCATGAAGAACATAGGGGTAAGACAGGAATAAAGACACAGACCTACCAGAGAATGGACTTGAGGATATGGGGAGGGGGAAGGGTAAGCTGTGACAAAGTGAAAGAGCGGCATGGACATATATACACTACCAAACGTAAGGTAGATAGCTAGTGGGAAGCAGCCGCATAGCACAGGGAGATCAGCTCGGTGCTTTGTGACCGCCTGGAGGGGTGGGATAGGGAGGGTGGGAGGGAGACGCAAAAGGGAGGGGATATGGGAACATATGTATATGTATAGCTGATTAAATTTGTTATAAAGAAAAAAAAATACTATACTTTATAGATGTGCAGTTTCTTGTATGCTAGTTATATCTCAATAAAGCTGTTAAAATATCTGCATAAAAAAGAGATTGCATGGAAGGGGGATAAGACTTCTGAAAAAGTACAGTAAGGAACTCGGCAAAACAACACATTTACTGATAAAAATCATTAAAAAAAAAAAAAAGAACAGTAAGCCAAAGTCTCTGCAAGTTGTCCTAAAGGCATACAGCATTTTAAGAAATAATCATTCAAGAAAATCCACTAAATCTTGGGAAGAACAGTGAGAGTCTGTGGCACTGGAGCCATGGCCCACTCCCTTACCCACCTAGCCCCCAGCTCTTTGTAATGGAAGCTCTACCCAGGTAGGTGCAGCCAAGGAGATGGGGGCTTCTTCTTCCCCTGGCTTCCATGCTTAAAGAATTAAAGTAAGATAAAATAAAAATTTCTCATCAAAGAGAAAATGCCATCAAGAGATGGAAATTATTTTTTTAAAAAGAAACAAATGTGGACTTCCCTGGGGGTCCAGTGGTTAAGACTCCGCGCCTCCACTGCAGGGGGCATGGGTTTGATCCCTAGTCGAGGAACTAAGATCCTGCATGCTGTGTGATGTAGTCAAAAAAGAAAAAAAAAGAAGAACCAAATGGAAATAATTCAGGGGTTAAAAAAGTACAATAACCAAAATAAGGCTCAACAGTACATCTGAGCTGGCAGAAGAAACGACCAGCAAACCTGAAGATAGAACAATGGAGACTATGAAATCTGAAGAACAGAGAGAAAAACAATGTAGGAAAGTGAAGAGAGCCTCAGAGAAATGTGAGATGTCATGAAATGCAACAATATATATGTAGTGGGAGTACCAGAAAGAGGGGAGAAAGGGACAGAATATTTAAAGTATTAATGGCTGAAAATTTCCCAAAGTTGATGAAAAACAATATGTATATCCAGCAAACTCTATAAACTCCAAGAAAGATGAACACAAAGAGATCTACATCCAGACATAACATAGGCAAAATCTGGAAAGCAAAAATAAAGATAAGATCTTGAAAGCAAAAAGGGAAAAACAATTTGTTACATACAAGGGCACTACAGTAAAATTAACAGCTAACTTCTTAACAGAAACGATGTAGGTTACAAGGCAATGGCATAGTATATTCAAATTCCTGAAAGTAAAAGAGTGTCAACCAAGTATCTTATATTCAGCAAATTATCTTGCAAAAATGAAGGTAAAATAAAGACATTCCCAGATAAATAAAAACTGAGAATACCTGTTGCTGGCAGACCTCTCTTACAAGAAATATTAAAGGTGAAATATTATTCAGCCCGCAAAATGGAACAAAGTACTGATACATAGTGCAACGTGGATGAAACGTAAAAACATCATGCTAACTAAAAGAAGGCATTCATAAAGGACCACATACTGTATGATTCCACTCATATGAAATATGCAGGATAGCCACATCGATAGAGACAAAGTAGATTAGTCGTTACCCATGGCTGGGGATGGGGAGGATGGAAAGGAGGGACTGCTAATAAGTACAGGGCTTCCTTTGGGGATGATGAAAATTTCTGAAAACTGATGGTAGTGATGGTTGCACAGCTCTGTGAATATACTAAAAACCATTGAATTCTATACTTTAAAGGGATGAATTGTATGGTATGTGAATTATACATGCCTAATAAAAATAAATAGTAAAGAAAGTCCTTCAGATTGAAAGCAAATGACATCAGATGGTAACTTGAATCCAAACCAAAAAAAAAAAAAAAAAAGCGAAGCGCTAGTGAATATGGGTAACTATAAAAATCAGTATGATTACATATTTCTTTTCTTTTCTTAAGTGCCTTAAAAAATAACTGCATAAAACAATATGTACTGTGGGCCTCTAACATATAGAAATATAATATATGTGACAGTAACTGCACAAGGAGCACAGCTGCATTGGAGTAAAGGAATATCACCTCAGACAGTAACTCAAATCCACAAGAATAAATGAAGAGATCAGAAATGGTCAATAAGAAGGTTAATATAACAACCTCTATAAATCATGCTTGTTTTCCTTTATTCTCTCAGTGTTTTTACACGAAATAAAAGTATATAAAGCAAGAAACATGACCAGTAAGGTATTACTGGGTCTCTCACATATAATAGCAAAAGAGTTAGAAGGAAGAGAGCTAGATAGGAGCAGTGTTTCTATATTTCATTGTTAGTGAGTTATTACACATCCTAACAGATTCTGATAAGACATATATTTTAAGTCCTAGAGCAACCACTAAGAAATGACTAAGAAAAAGTGAAAAATTAACAGAATTAAAATGTTACACAATACAAAAGAAAGCAGGAAAGGAGGAACAGAGGGAGAAAAAGACATGTAACATATAGAAAATAGAAAGCAAAATGGCAGATGTAAATGCAACCATATCAATATAACAGTAAACAAGAATGGATTAAACAAACCAAGCCAAAAGGCAGAGTTTCTAAGACTGGATAAAAAAACACATGATCCAACTAATGGTGTCTAGAGGTAACATGCTTTATTTTCAAAGACACAAATAGGCTGAAAGTAAAAGAAGAGAAAAATATATACCAAGAAAACAACAACCAAAAAAGAGAATGGAATGACTATACTGATGTCAGGCACATTAGACTTTAAAACAAAAAAATATTACCAGAGATAATGATAAAATTATTGTAGTAATGACAAATGAAGTCACAATCACATCATAATGGTAAAAGGTCAAGCCGTGAGGAAGATGTGACAATTACAAACATATACACACCTAAAAACAGAACCCAAAAATACACCAAGCAACAAACGACAGAACTGAAGGATGAAATAAACCATTACAAAATAATAGTTGGAGATTTCAATACTTTCAACAGTGGATAGGGCAGCTAGGCAGAAGATCAACAAGGAAATTGAAACTAACTAGACAAAACAGACAAAATACAGCATTCCACCAAACATCAGTAGAATACATTCTTCTCAAATTCACATGGAACATTCTTCAAGACAGACCGGATTCTAGCCCATATAACATGCCTCAGTAAATTTTAAATTTTAAAATAAATTTAAGGGAATTCCCTGGCGGTCCAGTCATTAGGACTCCACGCTTCCGCTGCAGGGGGCATGGGTTCGATCCCTGGTGGGGCAACTAAGATCCTGCAAACCACACAGCACAGCCAAACAAATAAAAAAAAATTAAATAAATTCAATTGAAAAAGAAACAAAGTATGTTCTCTGACCACAAGAGAATTAGATTACAAATCAATAAAAGGCAGCAATTTGGAAAATTCACAAATATGTGAAAATTAAGCAACACACTCTTTAATAGTCAGTGTGTTAAACAAGAAGTGGAATGATAAATTAGAAAATACTTTAGCTGAATAAATATAAAAACACAACATACTAAAACTTACAAAATGTAGCTAAAGCAATGTTCAGAAGGAAATCTATAGCTGTAAAATGCCTGTATTAAAAAAGAAGAAAAATCTCAAATCATTTATGGTCAACTGATTTTCCACGAAGGTACCAAGACAGGGCTTCCCTGGTGGCGCAGTGGTTGAGAGTCTGCCTGGCGATGCAGGGGACATGGGTTTGTGCCCCGGTCTGGGAAGATCCCACGTGCCGCGGAGCAGCTGGGTCCGTGAGCCATGGCCACTGAGCCTGCGCGTCCGGAGCCTGTGCCCCGCAACGGGAGTGCCACAACAGTGAGAGGCCCGTGTACCGCAAAAGAAAACAAAACAAAACAAAGTACCAAGACTATTCAATGAGAAAAGAACAGTATTTTCAAGTGCTGGAAGAACTGATACATACATGCAAAAGAATAAATTTGGACTCCTACCTCATACAGTATATAAAAGTTCACTAAAGATTGATCGCAGGCCTAAGAATAAGTTGGACTTCATCAAAATTAAAAACTTGTGTACTGCAAACCATATCATAAATAAAATGAAAGGACAACCCACAAAATTGGAGAGAATTTGCAAATCATATATCTGATAAGGGGCTTGCATCCAGACTATATAAGGAACTGAGACAACTCAATGATAAAAAGATAAGAATTCAATTTAAAAAATGGGCAAAGGATCTGAGCAGACATTTCTCCCGAGAAGATATACAAATGGATAATAAGCACATGGAAAGATGCTCAACATCGTTAGCCATCAGGGAAATGTAAATCAAAACCACAATGAGGGGGCTTCCCTGGTGGCGCAGTGGTTGAGAGTCCGCCTGCCGATGCAGGGGACGCAGGTTCGTGCCCCGGTCCGGGAGGATCCCGCTTGCTGCGGTGCGGCTGGGCCCGAGAGCCATGGTCGCTGAGCCTGCGCATCCGGAGCCTGTGCTCCACAACGGGCGAGGCCACAAACACTGAGAGGCCCACGTACCGCAAAACAAACAAACAAACAAATAAACAAACACCCCACAACGAGCTACCACTTTACACCCACTAGGATGGTAAGATAAGAAGTGTTTAGCAAGGATGTGGAGAAACTGGAACTTTCATACAATGCTGGTGGAAATTTAAAATGACCCGGCCATTTTGGAAAACAGTCCGGCAGTTCCTTAAACGGTTAGACATAGTTACCCTTTGACCCAGCAATTCCACTCTGAGCTGTATACCTGTATACCCAAGAGAAATGAGGACTTATGTCCAAAAACAACTTATACATAAATGTTCTTAACAGCACTATTTGCAAGAGCCAAAGGACGAAAACAACCAAAATGCCCCTCAACTGATGAATGGATAAATAAAATGTTGTCTCTCCAGAGAATGGAATATCATTCATCCATAAAAAGAAATGAAGCACTGATGCATGGTACAACATGGATGAACCTTGACAACATTATTCTAAGTGAACAAACTAGACACAGAATGGCACATATTGTATGATCCCAAGTATATGAAATGTCCAGAATAGGGAGACCCATAGAAAAAGTAGGTTGGTAGACTGGTGGTTGCCCAGGGCAGAGGAGCTGGGGGCTACAGGGCCTGTGTGTCACCGCTCGTGGATATAATCTTCTGGGGTGATGAAAATGCTCTAGAATTAGATTGTGGGATGGGTGTACAATCCTAAGAATACACTAAAAAATCACTGTACACTTTAAATGGGTGATTCATATGGCATGTGAATTATACCTCAATAAAGCTGTTTAAACAATTACTCGAAAGGGCAGGCAGAAGGGTGGTTAGGCTAAATTGCATCTATTTTCTTTCTGGCTACAAAGTTATAAGCACCTAGAAGGCTGCTGGTCCCAGATGGTCCTGGGATAGTTCTGAACAGCAACAGGACCCCCAGACCAGACCCAAGCGTAGGCCAGAGGGAATGGCTGGACCGAATTCTACAGGGGGCGGGGGTCTGGCCCCCCACAGGCCTATCATGGGGTGATCAAGCTCACTCACCAAGCATGGCGCTGATGAGCCTGTCGGGACGGGCCCGGGCAGATGTGGAACACAGAGTGTTGAAATACAGCCCAGAGCCCTCCCGGATGGGGCTGAGCATCGGGGGCGGCGTGTAGGCAGGGCACTGGGACACTCCCTTCAGGAGACGGTCCACCAGGAACACGGGCGAGCACAGGCAGCTCTGGCGGCATCCTCCCGGGCCCGGCTCCCCAGACATGGAGGGCGGAGGAGGGATGAGCAGTGCCTTGGGCCGTGGGAGCTTCTTCCGCTTCCTGTGTTGGCTGCTCTCCTTGCTGTCTCTCTCTTCCCCGTCCTTCTCCTGTCCCTGGAGAAGAAGAGACTTCAGAACCATAGGGGTCACCTGAGGCCACCGGCCCCACAGCTCAGTCCTCAAGATGGCCTGAGAGTGGGAAAGGGTACTGACCAGCCAGACGCACACCCAGCATGGCCGTGCAAAGAGTCCTCAGCACAGGAAGCCGGGCAGGGCCACCACGCCTGAGCCAGACTCCAGACCCTAAGCCGGGCGATGTTTGAGGCTGGGGCCTTCTCAGGCACCCACACCCCCCAAGGAGAGGCCCTCACTCAGACCATTTTGGAAACTCATGTCCGTTGTTAAAGTGACTGGCACTTAAAGAGTGGGGGCCAGACGGATGCAACAGCATGACAAAAGGAAAACCTGTTGCCCTCAAAAGGACAGCAGCTCCTGGGAGACAAACAGTGGGCTCCATGCACCCCGTACCCGAGTCCAGCATGAACGTCTCCAGGTGGGGTCTTCCAGCACAGGCTGAAGAGACGACGGCTTGACCTTGCTACACTCGCTCTTACCTCCACGCAATCTCCCCTCCTCTCTGCCCATCTTACCCCTCCTCATCCTCCAGCTCTCAGCTGCAACACCCCCTTCCTCAGGCAGGGTCTCTGGTGCCCTCGGGGCTCCTACAGCTCCCTCTCCCAGCCCGGCCCGTTCTGGGTCGTCAGTGTCCGGGGATGGGTCTATCTACTCCGCTGGGCTGGGAGCCCCAGGAGACGGGGGCAGGCCTGTTGTGGTCGCTGCAGTGTCCCCAGCCCTGCCCAGACACAAAAGAAGTTCACTGGAGGTTGAATGGATGAATGAACACGCAAATCAAGCTCTTATGGAGTCAGGATTTGGGGGCTTTTCTCACAGCTCCCACTGGCAGCTGGAAAGCAGCTGGAAGGAAGTGCACCCACCTTGCTCCCCGGGGGATGGTTCGCTGGAGCCACAGGCACCGACACAGGGACCACCAAAGGGGCGGTGGTCATGTTGTCCAAGGACTTCCTGGCTCTCGGGGAACTCTGCCTGTCCCCCTCCGGCCTCAGCACCTGTCTTCGTGGCTTGCAAAACTCCATGCCACACACCTACACACAGAGAAGAGCCAGCCCTTTAAGAGACACAGTACGTAGGGAGAAAGGGGCCTCTCCAGAGCAGCACAGCCCTGACTCCCGGCCCCCAGCCAGGCTCCCCGCAGGAGGACGGCTCCATCCTGAGATGAATGGCAGCTTCGAGCCCCTTCACCTGCGGCTCCTGCTTCCCTCGAGGTGACGGCCACTGGTCGCTGTGAAAACACATGTGGCTGCTCAGCCCTCTCTCTGTATAAAACATCTGGCTGCAATTCTTGCAGACGTAAGTGCTCCTTGGCTCTGCCCAGTCTGTGGGACCACCATTGTGCTGGTTACTGTGGGGAAGAAAGGGAGAATGGGACTCTGTCCCCAAACACTGATCCTCTGACAGCTTTGGACGAACCCTAAAGAAATGGGGATGATGCCCCCGATTCCCCGTGGCCTGGTGCTCACCCCTTCAGGAGTGAAGCATCCAGAGCTCGCTCACCCAGGCCCAGCACATCAAAGCCACCAGAGGATTCCCGAGGGGCTTCGGAACTTACCAGCCACACGCCATGTTCTCCTCCTTCATCGGGTGGGGGACCCGGTAGATATTTCCACCCTGAAGACGAAAATACATCTGAGCCAACATATCAGAAATGAGATGCAAGAGTGAAAACTATAAGACTTGGAAGAAAACACAGGTATAATTCTTGGTGACCCGGGAGTAAGCAGTGGTTTCTTGGATGACTCCAAAACCAAACAAAAGACAGACATGTTGGACTTCATCAAAACTTACAACTTCTGACGGATACACCAGAAATACAGCTACACGTGGAACAACTCCTACAGAACACCTACTGAACGCTGGCAGAAGATCCCAGACCTCCCAAAAGGCAAGAAACTCCCCACATACCTGGGTAGGGCAAAGCGGAGAGATTCCCGCACAGAGGATCGGTGCCGAGCGGCACTCACCAGCCCGAGAGGCTTGTCTGCTCGCCTGCTGGGGCGGGCGGCGCTGGAAGCTGAGGCTCGGGCTTCGGGCAGAGCGCAGGGAGAGGACTGGGGCTGGCGGCGAGAACTCAGCCTGAAGGGGGCTAATGTGCCACAGCTAGCCGAGAGGGAGTCCGGGAAAACTCTGGAGCTGCCGAAGAGGCAAGAGACTTTTTCTTCCCTCTTGGTTTCCTGGTGCGCGAGGAGAGGGGATTAAGAGCGCTGCTTAAAGGAGCTCCACAGACGGCTGAAAGCGCGGAGCCCAGTGACGGGCGTGGGACGCTGGGGCCGCTGCTGCCGCCGCCAAGAGGCCTGTGTGCGAGCGCAGGTCACTGTCCACACCGCCCTGCCGGGAGCCTGTGCAGCCCGCCACTACCAGGGTCCCGGGATCCAGGGGCGGCTTCCCTGGGAGAACGCACGGCGCGCCTCGGGCTGGTGCAACGTCACGCCGGCCTCTGCCGCTGCAGGCTCGCCCCGCACTCCGTGCCCCTCCCTCCCGCCCGGCCTGAGTGAGCCACAGTCCCCGAAGAGGCTGCTCCTTTAACCCTGTCCTGTCTGAGCGAAGAACAGACGCCCTCCGGCGACCTACACGCAGAGGCGGGGCCAAATCCAAAGCTGAGACCCAGGAGCTGTGAGAACAAAGAAGAGAAAGGGAAACCTCTCCCAGCAGCCTCAGAAGCAGCAGATTAAAGCTCCACAATCAACTTGATGTACCCTGCATCTGTGGAATACATGAATAGACAACAAATCATCCCAGATTGAGGAGCCAGGAGTCAGTGCTGTGCCTCTGAGGTGGGAGAGCCAACTTCAGGACACTGGTCCACAAGAGACCTCCCAGCTCCACATAATATCAAACGGCGAAAATCTTCCAGAGGTCTCTCTCCATCTCAACACAAGCACCCAGCTTCACTCAACGACCAGCAAACTACAGTGCTGGACACCCTATGCCAAACAACTAGCAACACAGGAACACAATGCCACCCATTAGCAGAGAGGTGGCCTAAAATCATAAAACGTCCACAGACACCCCAAAACACACCACCAGACCTGGACCTGCCCACCAGAAAGACAAGATCCAGCCTCATCCACCAGAACACAGGCACTAGTCCCCTCCACCAGGAAGCCTACACAACCCACTAAACCAACCTTAGCCACTGGGGACAGACACCAAAAACAATGGGAACTACGAACCTGCAGCCTGCAAAAAGGAGACCCCAAACACAGTAACATAAGCAAAATGAGAAGACAGAAAAACACACAGCAGGAGAAGGAGCAAGATAAAAACCCACCAGACCTAACAAATGAAGAGGTAATAGGCAGTCTACCTGAAAAAGAATTCACAATAATGATGGTAAAGATGATCCAAGATTCTATTTCCAAGATCCAAAATCTTGGAAATAGAATAGACAAAATGCAAGAAACAGTTAACAAGGACCTAGAAGAACTAAAGATGAATCAAGCATCGATTAAAAACACAATAAGTGAAATGAAAAATACTCTAGATGGGATCAATAGCAGAATAACTGAGGCAGAAGAACGGATAAGTGAGGTGGAAGATAAAATAGTGGAAATAACTGCTGCAGAGCAAAATAAAGAAAAAAGAATGAAAAGAACAGAGGACAGTCTCAGAGACCTCTGGGACAACATTAAACGCACCAACATTCGAATTATAGGGGTTCCAGAAGAAGAAGAGAAAAAGAAAGGGACTGAGAAAATATTTGAAGAGATTCTAGTTGAAAACTTCCCTAATATGGGAAAGGAAAGAGTTAATCAAGTCCAGGAGGCACAGAGAGTCCCATACAGAATAAATCCAAGGAGAAATACGCCAAGACACATATTAATCAAACTGTCAAAAATTAAACACAAAGAAATCATATGAAAAGCAGCAAGGCAAAAACAACAAATAACACACAAGGGAATCCCCATCAGGATAACAGCTGATCTCTCAGCAGAAACTCTACAAGCCAGAAGGGAGTGGCAGGACATAATTAAAGTGATGAAGGAGAAAAACCTGCAACCAAGATTACCCTACCCAGCAAGGATCTCATTCAGATTGGATGGAGAAATTAAAACGGTTACAGACAAGCAAAAGCTGAGAGAGTTCAGCACCACCAAACCAGCTTTACAACAAATGCTAAAGGAACTTCTCTAGGCAAGAAACACAACAGAAGGAAAAGACCTACAATAACAAACCCAAAACAATTAAGAAAATGGGAATAGGAACATACATATCGATAATTACCTTAAATGTAAATGGACTAAATGCTCCCACCAAAAGACACAGATTGGCTGAATGGATACAAGAACAAGACCCATATATATGCTGTCTACAAGAGACCCACTTCAGACCTAGAGACACATACAGACTGAAAGTAAGGGGATGGAAAAAGATATTCCATGCAAATGGAAACCAAAGGAAAGCTGGAGTAGCAAGTCTCATATCAGACAAAATAGACTTTAAAATAAAGACTACTACAAGAGACAAAGAAGGACACTACATAATGATCAAGGGATCGATCCAAGAAGAAGATATAACAATTGTAAATATTTATGCACCCAACATAGGAGCACCTCAATACATAAGGCAAATACTAACAGCCATAAAAGGAGACATCGACAGTAACACACTCATAGTAGGGGACTTTAACACCCCACTTTCACCAATGGACAGATCATCCAAAATGAAAATAAATAAGGAAACACAAGCTTTAAATGATACATTAAACAAGATGGACTTAATTGATATTTATAGCACATTCCATCCAAAAACAACAGAATACACATTTTTCTCAAGTGCTCATGGAACATTCTCCAGGATAGATCATATCTTGGGTCACAAATCAAGCCTTGGTACATTTAAGAAAATTGAAATTGTATCAAGTATCTTTTCCGACCACAATGCTATGAGACTAGATGTCAATCACAGGAAAAGAGCTGTAAAAAATACAAACACATGGAGGCTAAACAATACACTACTTAATAACGAAGTGATCACTGAAGAAATCAAAGAGGAAATTTAAAAATACCTAGAAACAAATGACAATGGAGACACGACGACCCAAAACCTATGGGATGCAGCAAAAGCAGTTCTAAGAGGGAAGTTTATAGCAATACAATCCCACCTTAAGAAACAGGAAACATCTCGAATAAACAACCTAACCTTGCACCTAAAGCAATTAGAGAAAGAAGAACAAAAACATCCCAAAGTTAGCAGAAGGAGAGAAATCATAGAAATCAGATCAGAAATAACTGAAAAAGAAATGAAGGAAACGATAGCAAAGATCAATAAAACTAAAAGCTGGTTCTTTGAGAAGGTAAACAAAATTGATAAACCATTAGCCAGACTCATCAAGAAAAAAAGGGAGAAGACTCAAATCAATAGAATTAGAAATGAAAAAGGAGAAGTAACAACTGACACTGCAGAAATACAAAAAAGATCATGAGAGATGACTATAAGCAACTCTATGCCAATAAAATGGACAACCTGGAAGAAATGGACAAACTCTTAGAAATGCACAACCTGCCAAGACTGAATCAGGAAGAAATAGAAAATATGAACAGACCAATCACAAGCACTGAAATTGAAACTGTGATAAAAAATCTTCCAACAAACAAAAAAGCCCAGGACCAGATGGCTTCACAGGCGAATTCTATCAAGCATTTAGAGAAGAGCTAACACCTATCCTTCTCAAACTCTTCCAAAATAGAGCAGAGGGAGGAACACTCCCAAACTCATTCTACGAGGCCACCATCACCTTGATACCAAAACCAGACAAGGATGTCACAAAGAAAGAAAACTACAGGCCAATATCACTGATGAACATAGATGCAAAAATCCTCAACAAAATACTAGCAAACAGAATCCAACAGCACATTAAAAGGATCATACACCATGATCAAGTGGGGTTTATTCCAGGAATGCAAGGATTCTTCAATATACGCAAATCAATCAACGTGATACACCATATTAACAAATTGAAGGAGAAAAACCATACGATCATCTCAATAGGTGCAGAGAAAGCTTTCGACAAAATTCAACACCCATTTAGGATAAAAACCCTGCAGAAAGTAGGCATAGAGGGAACTTTCCTCAACATAATAAAGGCCATATATGACAAACCCACAGCCAGCATCGTCCTCAATGGTGAAAAACTGAAACCATTTCCACTAAGATCAGGAACAAGACAAGCTTGCCCACTCTCACCACTCTTAGTCAACATAGTTTTGGAAGGTTTAGCCACAGCAATCAGAGAAGAAAAGGAAATAAAAGGTATCCAAATCGGAAAAGAAGAAGTAAAGCTGTCACTGTTTGCAGATGACATGATACTATACATAGAGAATCCTAAAGATGCTACCAGAAAACTACTAGAGCTCATCAATGAAGTTGGTAAAGTTGCAGGATACAAAATTAATGCACAGAAATCTCTGGCATTCCTATATACTAATGATGAAAAATCTGAAAGTGAAATCAAGGAAACACTCCCATTTACCATCGCAACAAAAAGAATAAAATATCTAGGAATAAACCTACCTAAGGAGACAAAAGACCTGTATGCAGAAAATTATAAGACACTGATGAAAGAAATTAAAGATGATACAAATAGATGGAGAGATGTACCATGTTCTTGGATTGGAAGAATCGACATTGTGAAAATGACTCTACTACCCAAAGCAATCTACAGATTCAATGCAATCCCTATCAAACTACCACTGGCATTTTTCACAGAACTAGAACAAAAAATTTCACAATTTGTATGGAAACACAAAAGACCCCGAATAGCCAAAGCAATCTTGAGAACGAAAAATGGAGCTGGAGGACTCAGGCTCCCTGACTTCAGACTATACTACAAAGCTACAGTAATCAAGACAGTATGGTACTGGCACAAAAACAGAAGGATAGATCAATGGGACAGGATAGAAAGCCCAGAGATAAACCCACGGACATATGGTCACCTTATCTTTGATAAAGGAGCCAGGAATGTACAGTGGAGAAAGGACAGTCTCTTCAATAAGTGGTGCTGGGAAAACTGGACAGGGACATGTAAAAGTATGAGATTAGATCACTCCCTAACACCATACACAAAAATAAGCTCAGAATGGATTAAAGACCTAAATGTAAGGCCAGACACTATCAAACTCTTAGAGGAAAACATAGGCAGAACACTCTATGACATAAATCACAGCAAGATCCTTTTTGACCCACCTCCTAGAGAAATGGAAATAAAGACAAAAATAAACACATGGGACCTAATGACACTTCAAAGCTTTGGCACAGCAAAGGAAACCATAAACAAGACCAAAAGACAACCCTCAGAATGGGAGAAAATATTTGCAAATGAAGCAACTGACAAAGGATTAATCTCCACAATTTATAAGCAGCTCATGCAGCTCAATAACAAAAAAACAAACAACCCAATCCAAAAATGGGCAGAAGACCTAAATAGACATTTCTCCACAGAAGATATACAGACTGCCAACAAACACATGAAAGGATGCTCAACATCTTTACTCATTAGAGAAATGCAAATCAAAACTACAATGAGATATCATCTCACACCAGTCAGAATGGCCATCATCAAAACATCTAGAAACAATAAATGCTGGAGAGGGTGTGGAAAAAAGGGAACACTCTTGCACTGCTGGTGGGAATGTGAATTGGTACAGCCACTATGGAGAACGGTATGGAGGTTCCTTAAAAAACTACAAATAGAACTACCATACGACCCAGCAATCCCACTACTGGGCATATACCCTGAGAAAACCATAATTCAAAAAGAGACATGTACCAAAATGTTCATAGCAGCCCTATTTACAATAGCCCAGAGATGGAAACAACCTAAGTGTCCATCATCGGATGAATGGGTAAAGAAGATGTGGCACATATATACAATGGAATATTACTCAGCCATAAAAAGAAATGAAATTGAGCTATTTGTAATGAGGTGGATGGACCTAGAGTCTGTCATACAGAGTGAAGTAAGTCAGAAAGAGAAAGACAAATACTGTATGCTGACACATATATATGGAATTTAAGAAAAAAAATGTCATGAAGAACATAGGGGTAAGACAGGAATAAAGACACAGACCTACCAGAGAATGGACTTGAGGATATGGGGAGGGGGAAGGGTAAGCTGTGACAAAGTGAAAGAGCGGCATGGACATATATACACTACCAAACGTAAGGTAGATAGCTAGTGGGAAGCAGCCGCATAGCACAGGGAGATCAGCTCGGTGCTTTGTGACCGCCTGGAGGGGTGGGATAGGGAGGGTGGGAGGGAGACGCAAAAGGGAGGGGATATGGGAACATATGTATATGTATAGCTGATTAAATCTGTTATAAAGAAAAAAAATACTATACTTTATAGATGTGCAGTTTCTTGTATGCTAGTTATATCTCAATAAAGCTGTTAAAATATCTGCATAAAAAAGAGATTGCATGGAAGGGGGATAAGACTTCTGAAAAAGTACAGTAAGGAACTCGGCAAAACAACACATTTACTGATAAAAATCATTAAAAAAAAAAAAAAAGGACAGTAAGCCAAAGTCTCTGCAAGTTGTCCTAAAGGCATACAGCATTTTAAGAAATACTCATTCAAGAAAATCCACTAAATCTTGGGAAGAACAGTGAGAGTCTGTGGCACTGGAGCCATGGCCCACTCCCTGACCCACCTATCCCCCAGCTCTTTGTAACGGAAGCTCTACCCAGGTAGGTGCAGCCAAGGAGATGGGGGCTTCTTCTTCCCCTGGCTCCCATGCTTAAAGAATTAAAGTAAGATAAAATAAAAATTTCTCATCAAAGAGAAAATGCCATCAAGAGATGGAAATTATTTTTTTAAAAAGAAACAAATGTGGACTTCCCTGGGGGTCCAGTGGTTAAGACTCCGTGCCTCCACTGCAGGGGGCATGGGTTTGATCCCTAGTCGAGGAACTAAGATCCTGCATGCTGTGTGATGTAGTCAAAAAAGAAAAAAAAAGAAGAACCAAATGGAAATAATTCAGGGGTTAAAAAAGTACAATAACCAAAATAAGGCTCAACAGTACATCTGAGCTGGCAGAAGAAACGATCAGCAAACCTGAAGATAGAACAATGGAGACTATGAAATCTGAAGAACAGAGAGAAAAACAATGTAGGAAAGTGAAGAGAGCCTCAGACAAATGTGAGATGTCATTAAATGCAACAATATATATGTAGTGGGAGTACCAGAAAGAGGGGAGAAAGGGACAGAATATTTAAAGTATTAATGGCTGAAAATTTCCCAAAGTTGATGAAAAACAATATGTATATCCAGCAAACTCTATAAACTCCAAGAAAGATTAACACAAAGAGATCTACATCCAGACACAACATAGGCAAAATCTGGAAAGCAAAAATAAAGATAAGATCTTGAAAGCAAAAAGGGAAAAACAATTTGTTACATACAAGGGCACTACAGTAAAATTAACAGCTAACTTCTTAACAGAAACGATGTAGGTTACAAGGCAATGGCATAATATATTCAAATTACTGAAAGTAAAAGAGTGTCAACCAAGTATCTTATATTCAGCAAATTATCTTGCAAAAATGAAGGTAAAATAAAGACATTCCCAGATAAATAAAAACTGAGAATACCTGTTGCTGGCAGACCTCTCTTACAAGAAATATTAAAGGTGAAATATTATTCAGCCCGCAAAATGGAACAAAGTACTGATACATAGTGCAACGTGGATGAAACGTAAAAACATCATGCTAACTAAAAGAAGGCATTCATAAAGGACCACATACTGTATGATTCCACTCATATGAAATATGCAGGATAGCCACATCGATAGAGACAAAGTAGATTAGTCGTTACCCATGGCTGGGGATGGGGAGGATGGAAAGGAGGGACTGCTAATAAGTACAGGGCTTCTTTTGGGGATGATGAAAATTTCTGAAAACTGATGGTAGTGATGGTTGCACAGCTCTGTGAATATACTAAAAACCATTGAATTCTATACTTTAAAGGGATGAATTGTATGGTATGTGAATTATACATGCCTAATAAAAATAAATAGTAAAGAAAGTCCTTCAGATTGAAAGCAAATGACATCAGATGGTAACTTGAATCCAAACCAAAAAAAAAAAAAAAAAGCGAAGCGCTAGTAAATATGGGTAACTATAAAAATCAGTATGATTACATATTTCTTTTCTTTTCTTAAGTGCCTTAAAAAATAACTGCATAAAACAATATGTATTGTGGGCCTCTAACATATAGAAATATAATATATGTGACAGTAACTGCACAAGGAGCACAGCTGCATTGGAGTAAAGGAATATCACCTCAGACAGTAACTCAAATCCACAAGAATAAATGAAGAGATCAGAAATGGTCAATAAGAAGGTTAATATAACAACCTCTATAAATCATGCTTGTTTTCCTTTATTCTCTCAGTGTTTTTACACGAAATAAAAGTATATAAAGCAAGAAACATGACCAGTAAGGTATTACTGGGTCTCTCACATATAATAGCAAAAGAGTTAGAAGGAAGAGAGCTAGATAGGAGCAGTGTTTCTATATTTCATTGTTAGTGAGTTATTACACATCCTAACAGATTCTGATAAGACATATATTTTAAGTCCTAGAGCAACCACTAAGAAATGACTAAGAAAAAGTGAAAAATTAACAGAATTAAAATGTTACACAATACAAAAGAAAGCAGGAAAGGAGGAACAGAGGGAGAAAAAGACATGTAACATATAGAAAATAGAAAGCAAAATGGCAGATGTAAATGCAACCATATCAATATAACAGTAAACAAGAATGGATTAAACAAACCAAGCCAAAAGGCAGAGTTTCTAAGACTGGATAAAAAAACACATGATCCAACTAATGGTGTCTAGAGGTAACATGCTTTATTTTCAAAGACACAAATAGGCTGAAAGTAAAAGAAGAGAAAAATATATACCAAGAAAACAACAACCAAAAAAGAGAATGGAATGACTATACTAATGTCAGGCACATTAGACTTTAAAACAAAAAAATATTACCAGAGATAATGATAAAATTATTGTAGTAATGACAAATGAAGTCACAATCACATCATAATGGTAAAAGGTCAAGCCGTGAGGAAGATGTGACAATTACAAACATATACACACCTAAAAACAGAACCCCAAAATACACCAAGCAACAAACGACAGAACTGAAGGATGAAATAAACCATTACAAAATAATAGTTGGAGATTTCAATACTTTCAACAGTGGATAGGGCAGCTAGGCAGAAGATCAACAAGGAAATTGAAACTAACTAGACAAAACAGACAAAATACAGCATTCCACCAAACATCAGTAGAATACATTCTTCTCAAATTCACATGGAACATTCTTCAAGACAGACCGGATTCTAGCCCATATAACATGCCTCAATAAGTTTTAAATTTTAAAATAAATTTAAGGGAATTCCCTGGCGGTCCAGTCATTAGGACTCCACGCTTCCGCTGCAGGGGGCATGGGTTTGATCCCTGGTGGGGCAACTAAGATCCTGCAAACCACACAGCACAGCCAAAAAAAAAAATAATAAATTAAATTAATTAAATTGAAAAAGAAACAAAGTATGTTCTCTGACCACAAGAGAATTAGATTACAAATCAATAAAAGGCAGCAATTTGGAAAATTCACAAATATGTGAAAATTAAGCAACACACTCTTTAATAGTCAGTGTGTTAAACAAGTGGAATGATAAATTAGAAAATACTTTAGCTGAATGAATATAAAAACACAACATACTAAAACTTACAAAATGTAGCTAAAGCAATGTTCAGAAGGAAATCTATAGCTGTAAAATGCCTGTATTAAAAAAGAAGAAAAATCTCAAATCATTTATGGTCAACTGATTTTCCACAAAGGTACCAAGACAGGGCTTCCCTGGTGGCGCAGTGGTTGAGAGTCTGCCTGGCGATGCAGGGGACATGGGTTTGTGCCCCGGTCTGGGAAGATCCCACGTGCCGCGGAGCAGCTGGGTCCGTGAGCCATGGCCACTGAGCCTGCGCGTCCGGAGCCTGTGCCCCGCAACGGGAGTGCCACAACAGTGAGAGGCCCGTGTACCGCAAAAGAAAACAAAACAAAACAAAGTACCAAGACTATTCAATGAGAAAAGAACAGTATTTTCAAGTGCTGGAAGAACTGATACATACATGCAAAAGAATAAATTTGGACTCCTACCTCATACAGTATATAAAAGTTAACTAAAGATTGATCGCAGGCCTAAGAATAAGTTGGACTTCATCAAAATTAAAAACTTGTGTACTGCAAACCATATCATAAATAAAATGAAAGGACAACCCACAAAATTGGAGAGAATTTGCAAATCATATATCTGATAAGGGGCTTGCATCCAGACTATATAAGGAACTGAGACAACTCAATGATAAAAAGATAAGAATTCAAGTTAAAAAATGGGCAAAGGATCTGAACAGACATTTCTCCCGAGAAGATATACAAATGGATAATAAGCACATGGAAAGATGCTCAACATCGTTAGCCATCAGGGAAATGTAAATCAAAACCACAATGAGGGGGCTTCCCTGGTGGCGCAGTGGTTGAGAGTCCGCCTGCCGATGCAGGGGACGCAGGTTCGTGCCCCGGTCCGGGAGGATCCCGCTTGCTGCGGTGCGGCTGGGCCCGAGAGCCATGGTCGCTGAGCCTGCGCATCCGGAGCCTGTGCTCCACAACGGGCGAGGCCACAAACACTGAGAGGCCCACGTACCGCAAAACAAACAAACAAACAAATAAACAAACACCCCACAACGAGCTACCACTTTACACCCACTAGGATGGTTATAATGAAAAAGACAGATAAGAAGTGTTTAGCAAGGATGTGGAGAAACTGGAACTTTCATACAATGCTGGTGGAAATTTAAAATGACCCGGCCATTTTGGAAAACAGTCCGGCAGTTCCTTAAACGGTTAGACATAGTTACCCTTTGACCCAGCAATTCCACTCTGAGCTGTATACCCAAGAGAAATGAGGACTTATGTCCAAAAACAACTTATACATAAATGTTCTTAACAGCACTATTTGCAAGAGCCAAAGGACGAAAACAACCCAAATGCCCCTCAACTGATGAATGGATAAATAAAATGTTGTCTCTCCAGAGAATGGAATATCATTCATCCATAAAAAGAAATGAAGCACTGATGCATGGTACAACATGGATGAACCTTGACAACATTATTCTAAGTGAACAAGCTAGACACAGAATGGCACATATTGTATGATCCCAAGTATATGAAATGTCCAGAATAGGGAGACCCATAGAAAAAGTAGGTTGGTAGACTGGTGGTTGCCCAGGGCAGAGGAGCTGGGGGCTACAGGGCCTGTGTGTCACCGCTCGTGGATATAATCTTCTGGGGTGATGAAAATGCTCTAGAATTAGATTGTGGGATGGGTGTACAATCCTAAGAATACACTAAAAAATCACTGTACACTTTAAATGGGTGATTCATATGGCATGTGAATTATACCTCAATAAAGCTGTTTAAACAATTACTCGAAAGGGCAGGCAGAATGGTGGTTAGGCTAAATTGCATCTATTTTCTTTCTGGCTACAAAGTTATAAGCACCTAGAAGGCTGCTGGTCCCAGATGGTCCTGGGATAGTTCTGAACAGCAACAGGACCCCCAGACCAGACCCAAGCGTAGGCCAGAGGGAATGGCTGGACCGAATTCTACAGGGGGCGGGGGTCTGGCCCCCCACAGGCCTATCATGGGGTGATCAAGCTCACTCACCAAGCATGGCGCTGATGAGCCTGTCGGGACGGGCCCGGGCAGATGTGGAACACAGAGTGTTGAAATACAGCCCAGAGCCCTCCCGGATGGGGCTGAGCATCGGGGGCGGCGTGTAGGCAGGGCACTGGGACACTCCCTTCAGGAGACGGTCCACCAGGAACACGGGCGAGCACAGGCAGCTCTGGCGGCATCCTCCCGGGCCCGGCTCCCCAGACATGGAGGGCGGAGGAGGGATGAGCAGTGCCTTGGGCCGTGGGAGCTTCTTCCGCTTCCTGTGTTGGCTGCTCTCCTGTCTCTCTCTTCCCCGTCCTTCTCCTGTCCCTGGAGAAGAAGAGACTTCAGAACCATAGGGGTCACCTGAGGCCACCGGCCCCACAGCTCAGTCCTCAAGATGGCCTGAGAGTGGGAAAGGGTACTGACCAGCCAGACGCACACCCAGCATGGCCGTGCAAAGAGTCCTCAGCACAGGAAGCCGGGCAGGGCCACCACGCCTGAGCCAGACTCCAGACCCTAAGCCGGGCGATGTTTGAGGCTGGGGCCTTCTCAGGCACCCACACCCCGCAAGGAGAGGCCCTCACTCAGACCATTTTGGAAACTCATGTCCGTTGTTAAAGTGACTGGCACTTAAAGAGTGGGGGCCAGACGGATGCAACAGCATGACAAAAGGAAAACCTGTTGCCCTCAAAATGACAGCAGCTCCTGGGAGACAAACAGTGGGCTCCATGCACCCCGTACCCGAGTCCAGCATGGACTTCTCCAGGTGGGGTCTTCCAGCACAGGCTGAAGAGACGACGGCTTGAGCTTGCTACACTCTCTCTTACCTCCACGCAATCTCCCCTCCTCTCTGCCCATCTTACCCCTCCTCACCCTCCAGCTCTCAGCTGCAACACCCCCTTCCTCAGGCAGGGTCTCTGGTGCCCTCGGGGCTCCTACAGCTCCCTCTCCCAGCCCGGCCCGTTCTGGGTCGTCAGTGTCCGGGGATGGGTCTATCTACCCCGCTGGGCTGGGAGCCCCAGGAGACGGGGGCAGGCCTGTTGTGGTCGCTGCAGTGTCCCCAGCCCTGCCCAGCACACGGCCAGGCACAAAAGAAGCTCACTGGAGGTTGAATGGATGAATGAACACGCAAATCAAGCTCTTATGGAGTCAGGATTTGGGGGCTTTTCTCACAGCTCCCACTGGCAGCTGGAAAGCAGCTGGAAGGAAGTGCACCCACCTTGCTCCCCGGGGGATGGTTCGCTGGAGCCACAGGCACCGACACAGGGACCACCAAAGGGGCAGTGGTCATGTTGTCCAAGGACTTCCTGGCTCTCGGGGAACTCTGCCTGTCCCCCTCCGGCCTCAGCACCTGTCTTCGTGGCTTGCAAAACTCGATGCCACACACCTACACACAGAGAAGAGCCAGCCCTTTAAGAGACAGAGTATGTAGGGAGAAAGGGGCCTCTCCAGAGCAGCACAGCCCTGACTCCCGGCCCCCAGCCAGGCTCCCCGCAGGAGGACGGCTCCATCCTGAGATGAATGGCAGCTTCGAGCCCCTTCACCTGCGGCTCCTGCTTCCCTCGAGGTGACGGCCACTGGTTGCTGTGAAAACACATGTGGCTGCTCAGCCCTCTCTCTGTATAAAACATCTGGCTGCAATTCTTGCAGACGTAAGTGCTCCTTGGCTCTGCCCAGTCTGTGGGACCACCATTGTGCTGGTTACTGTGGGGAAGAAAGGGAGAATGGGACTCTGTCCCCAAACACTGATCCTCTGACAGCTTTGGACGAACCCTAAAGAAATGGAGATGATGCCCCCGATTCCCCGTGGCCTGGTGCTCACCCCTTCAGGAGTGAAGCATCCAGAGCTCGCTCACCCAGGCCCAGCACATCAAAGCCACCAGAGGATTCCCGAGGGGCTTCGGAACTTACCAGCCACACGCCATGTTCTCCTCCTTCATCGGGTGGGGGACCCGGTAGATATTTCCACCCTGAAGACGAAAATACATCTGAGCCAACATATCAGAAATGAGATGCAAGAGTGAAAACTATAAGACTTGGAAGAAAACACAGGTATAATTCTTGGTGACCCGGGAGTAAGCAGTGGTTTCTTGGATGACTCCAAAACCAAACAAAAGACAGACATATTGGACTTCATCAAAACTTACAACTTCTGACGGATACACCAGAAATACAGCTACACGTGGAACAACTCCTACAGAACACCTACTGAACGCTGGCAGAAGATCCCAGACCTCCCAAAAGGCAAGAAACTCCCCACATACCTGGGTAGGGCAAAGCAGAGAGATTCCCGCACAGAGGATCGGTGCCGAGTGGCACTCACCAGCCCGAGAGGCTTGTCTGCTCGCCCGCTGGGGCGGGCGGCGCTGGAAGCTGAGGCTCGGGCTTCGGGCAGAGCGCAGGGAGAGGACTGGGGCTGGCGGCGAGAACTCAGCCTGAAGGGGGCTAATGTGCCACAGCTAGCCGAGAGGGAGTCCGGGAAAACTCTGGAGCTGCCGAAGAGGCAAGAGACTTTTTCTTCCCTCTTGGTTTCCTGGTGCGCGAGGAGAGGGAATTAAGAGCGCTGCTTAAAGGAGCTCCACAGACGGCTGAAAGCGCAGAGCCCAGTGACGGGCGTGGGACGCTGGGGCCGCTGCTGCCGCCGCCAAGAGGCCTGTGTGCGAGCGCAGGTCACTGTCCACACCGCCCTTCCGGGAGCCTGTGCAGCCCGCCACTACCGGGGTCCCGGGATCCAGGGGCGGCTTCCCTGGGAGAACGCACGGCGCGCCTCGGGCTGGTGCAACGTCACGCCGGCCTCTGCCGCTGCAGGCTCGCCCCGCACTCCGTGCCCCTCCCTCCCGCCCGGCCTGAGTGAGCCACAGTCCCCGAAGAGGCTGCTCCTTTAACCCTGTCCTGTCTGAGCGAAGAACAGACGCCCTCCGGCGACCTACACGCAGAGGCGGGGCCAAATCCAAAGCTGAGACCCAGGAGCTGTGAGAACAAAGAAGAGAAAGGGAAACCTCTCCCAGCAGCCTCAGAAGCAGCGGATTAAAGCTCCACAATCAACTTGATGTACCCTGCATCTGTGGAATACATGAATAGACAACAAATCATCCCAGATTGAGGAGCCAGGAGTCAGTGCTGTGCCTCTGAGGTGGGAGAGCCAACTTCAGGACACTGGTCCACAAGAGACCTCCCAGCTCCACATAATATCAAACGGCGAAAATCTTCCAGAGATCTCTCTCCATCTCAACACCAGCACCCAGCTTCACTCAACGACCAGCAAGCTACAGTGCTGGACACCCTATGCCAAACAACTAGCAACACAGGAACACAACGCCACCCATTAGCAGAGAGGTGGCCTAAAATCATAAAAAGTCCGCAGACACCCCAAAACACACCACCAGACCTGGACCTGCCCACCAGAAAGACAAGATCCAGCCTCATCCACCAGAACACAGGCACTAGTCCCCTCCACCAGGAAGCCTACACAACCCACTAAACCAACCTTAGCCACTGGGGACAGACACCAAAAACAACGGGAACTACGAACCTGCAGCCTGCAAAAAGGAGACCCCAAACACAGTAACATAAGCAAAATGAGAAGACAGAAAAACACACAGCAGGAGAAGGAGCAACATAAAAACCCACCAGACCTAACAAATGAAGAGGTAATAGGCAGTCTACCTGAAAAAGAATTCACAATAATGATGGTAAAGATGATCCAAGATTCTATTTCCAAGATCCAAAATCTTGGAAATAGAATAGACAAAATGCAAGAAACAGTTAACAAGGACCTAGAAGAACTAAAGGTGAATCAAGCATCGATTAAAAACACAATAAGTGAAATGAAAAATACTCTAGATGGGATCAATAGCAGAATAACTGAGGCAGAAGAACGGATAAGTGAGGTGGAAGATAAAATAGTGGAAATAACTGCTGCAGAGCAAAATAAAGAAAAAAGAATGAAAAGAACAGAGGACAGTCTCAGAGACCTCTGGGACAACATTAAACGCACCAACATTCGAATTATAGGGGTTCCAGAAGAAGAAGAGAAAAAGAAAGGGACTGAGACAATATTTGAAGAGATTCTAGTTGAAAACTTCCCTAATATGGGAAAGGAAAGAGTTAATCAAGTCCAGGAGGCACAGAGAGTCCCATACAGAATAAATCCAAGGAGAAATACGCCAAGACACATATTAATCAAACTGTCAAAAATTAAACACAAAGAAATCATATGAAAAGCAGCAAGGCAAAAACAACAAATAACACACAAGGGAATCCCCATCAGGATAACAGCTGATCTCTCAGCAGAAACTCTACAAGCCAGAAGGGAGTGGCAGGACATAATTAAAGTGATGAAGGAGAAAAACCTGCAACCAAGATTACCCTACCCAGCAAGGATCTCATTCAGATTGGATGGAGAAATTAAAACGGTTACAGACAAGCAAAAGCTGAGAGAGTTCAGCACCACCAAACCAGCTTTACAACAAATGCTAAAGGAACTTCTCTAGGCAAGAAACACAACAGAAGGAAAAGACCTACAATAACGAACCCAAAACAATTAAGAAAATGGGAATAGGAACATACATATCGATAATTACCTTAAAGGGAAATGGACTAAATGCTCCCACCAAAAGACACAGATTGGCTGAATGGATACAAGAACAAGACCCATATATATGCTGTCTACAAGAGACCCACTTCAGACCTAGAGACACATACAGACTGAAAGTAAGGGGATGGAAAAAGATATTCCATGCAAATGGAAACCAAAGGAAAGCTGGAGTAGCAATTCTCATATCAGACAAACTAGACTTTAAAATAAAGACTACTACAAGAGACAAAGAAGGACACTACATAATGATCAAGGGATCGATCCAAGAAGAAGATATAACAATTGTAAATATTTATGCACCCAACATAGGAGCACCTCAATACATAAGGCAAATACTAACAGCCATAAAAGGAGACATCGACAGTAACACACTCATAGTAGGGGACTTTAACACCCCACTTTCACCAATGGACAGATCATCCAAAATGAAAATAAATAAGGAAACACAAGCTTTAAATGATACATTAAACAAGATGGACTTAATTGATATTTATAGGACATTCCATCCAAAAACAACAGAATACACGTTTTCCTCAAGTATTCATGGAACATTCTCCAGGATAGATCATATCTTGGGTCACAAATCAAGCCTTGGTACATTTAAGAAAATTGAAATTGTATCAAGTATCTTTTCCGACCACAGTGCTATGAGACTAGATGTCAATCACAGGAAAAGAGCTGTAAAAAATACAAACACATGGAGGCTAAACAATACACTACTTAATAACGAAGTGATCACTGAAGAAATCAAAGAGGAAATTTAAAAATACCTAGAAACAAATGACAATGGAGACACGACGACCCAAAACCTATGGGATGCAGCAAAAGCAGTTCTAAGAGGGAAGTTTATAGCAATACAACCCCACCTTAAGAAACAGGAAACATCTCGAATAAACAACCTAACCTTGCACCTAACGCAATTAGAGGAAGAAGAACAAAAACATCCCAAAGTTAGCAGAAGGAAAGAAATCATAAAAATCAGATCAGAAATAACTGAAAAAGAAATGAAGGAAACGATAGCAAAGATCAATAAAACTAAAAGCTGGTTCTTTGAGAAGGTAAACAAAATTGATAAACCATTAGCCAGACTCATCAAGAAAAAAAGGGAGAAGACTCAAATCAATAGAATTAGAAATGAAAAAGGAGAAGTAACAACTGACACTGCAGAAATACAAAAGATCATGAGAGATGACTATAAGCAACTCTATGCCAATAAAATGGACAACCTGGAAGAAATGGACAAACTCTTAGAAATGCACAACCTGCCAAGACTGAATCAGGAAGAAATAGAAAATATGAACAGACCAATCACAAGCACTGAAATTGAAACTGTGATAAAAAATCCTCCAACAAACAAAAGCCCAGGACCAGATGGCTTCACAGGCGAATTCTATCAAGCATTTAGAGAAGAGCTAACACCTATCCTTCTCAAACTCTTCCAAAATAGAGCAGAGGGAGGAACACTCCCAAACTCATTCTACGAGGCCACCATCACCTTGATACCAAAACCAGACAAGGATGTCACAAAGAAAGAAAACTACAGGCCAATATCACTGATGAACATAGATGCAAAAATCCTCAACAAAATACTAGCAAACAGAATCCAACAGCACATTAAAAGGATCATACACCATGATCAAGTGGGGTTTATTCCAGGAATGCAAGGATTCTTCAATATACGCAAATCAATCAACGTGATACACCATATTAACAAATTGAAGGAGAAAAACCATACGATCATCTCAATAGATGCAGAGAAAGCTTTCGACAAAATTCAACACCCATTTAGGATAAAAACCCTGCAGAAAGTAGGCATAGAGGGAACTTTCCTCAACATAATAAAAGCCATATATGACAAACCCACAGCCAGCATCGTCCTCAATGGTGAAAAACTGAAACCATTTCCACTAAGATCAGGAACAAGACAAGGTTGCCCACTCTCACCACTCTTAGTCAACATAGTTTTGGAAGGTTTAGCCACAGCAATCAGAGAAGAAAAGGAAATAAAAGGAATCCAAATCGGAAAAGAAGAAGTAAAGCTGTCACTGTTTGCAGATGACATGATACTATACATAGAGAATCCTAAAGATGCTACCAGAAAACTACTAGAGCTCATCAATGAAGTTGGTAAAGTTGCAGGATACAAAATTAATGCACAGAAATCTCTGGCATTCCTATATACTAATGATGAAAAATCTGAAAGTGAAATCAAGGAAACACTCCCATTTACCATCGCAACAAAAAGAATAAAATATCTAGGAATAAACCTACCTAAGGAGACAAAAGACCTGTATGCAGAAAATTATAAGACACTGATGAAAGAAATTAAAGATGATACAAATAGATGGAGAGATGTACCATGTTCTTGGATTGGAAGAATCGACATTGTGAAAGTGACTCTACTACCCAAAGCAATCTACAGATTCAATGCAATCCCTATCAAACTACCACTGGCATTTTTCACAGAACTAGAACAAAAAATTTCACAATTTGTATGGAAACACAAAAGACCCCGAATAGCCAAAGCAATCTTGAGAACGAAAAATGGAGCTGGAGGACTCAGGCTCCCTGACTTCAGACTATACTACAAAGCTACAGTAATCAAGACAGTATGGTACTGGCACAAAAACAGAAGGATAGATCAATGGAACAGGATAGAAAGCCCAGAGATAAACCCACGGACATATGGTCACCTTATCTTTGATAAAGGAGCCAGGAATGTACAGTGGAGAAAGGACAGTCTCTTCAATAAGTGGTGCTGGGAAAACTGGACAGGGACATGTAAAAGTATGAGATTAGATCACTCCCTAACACCATACACAAAAATAAGCTCAAAATGGATTAAAGACCTAAATGTAAGGCCAGACACTATCAAACTCTTAGAGGAAAACATAGGCAGAACACTCTATGACATAAATCACAGCAAGATCCTTTTTGACCCACCTCCTAGAGAAATGGAAATAAAGACAAAAATAAACACATGGGACCTAATGACACTTCAAAGCTTTGGCACAGCAAAGGAAACCATAAACAAGACCAACAGACAACCCTCAGAATGGGAGAAAATATTTGCAAATGAAGCAACTGACAAAGGATTAATCTCCACAATTTATAAGCAGCTCATGCAGCTCAATAACAAAAAAACAAACAACCCAATCCAAAAATGGGCAGAAGACCTAAATAGACATTTCTCCACAGAAGATATACAGACTGCCAACAAACACATGAAAGGATGCTCAACATCTTTACTCATTAGAGAAATGCAAATCAAAACTACAATGAGATATCATCTCACACCAGTCAGAATGGCCATCATCAAAACATCTAGAAACAATAAATGCTGGAGAGGGTGTGGAAAAAAGGGAACACTCTTGCACTGCTGGTGGGAATGTGAATTGGTACAGCCACTATGGAGAACGGTATGGAGGTTCCTTAAAAAACTACAAATAGAACTACCATACGACCCAGCAATCCCACTACTGGGCATATACCCTGAGAAAACCATAATTCAAAAAGAGACATGTACCAAAATGTTCATAGCAGCCCTATTTACAATAGCCCGGAGATGGAAACAACCTAAGTGTCCATCATCGGATGAATGGGTAAAGAAGATGTGGCACATATATACAATGGAATATTACTCAGCCATAAAAAGAAATGAAATTGAGCTATTTGTAATGAGGTGGATGGACCTAGAGTCTGTCATACAGAGTGAAGTAAGTCAGAAAGAGAAAGACAAATACTGTATGCTGACACATATATATGGAATTTAAGAAAAAAAATGTCATGAAGAACATAGGGGTAAGACAGGAATAAAGACACAGACCTACCAGAGAATGGACTTGAGGATATGGGGAGGGGGAAGGGTAAGCTGTGACAAAGTGAAAGAGCGGCATGGACATATATACACTACCAAACGTAAGGTAGATAGCTAGTGGGAAGCAGCCGCATAGCACAGGGAGATCAGCTCGGTGCTTTGTGACCGCCTGGAGGGGTGGGATAGGGAGGGTGGGAGGGAGACGCAAAAGGGAGGGGATATGGGAACATATGTATATGTATAGCTGATTAAATTTGTTATAAAGAAAAAAAAATACTATACTTTATAGATGTGCAGTTTCTTGTATGCTAGTTATATCTCAATAAAGCTGTTAAAATATCTGCATAAAAAAGAGATTGCATGGAAGGGGGATAAGACTTCTGAAAAAGTACAGTAAGGAACTCGGCAAAACAACACATTTACTGATAAAAATCATTAAAAAAAAAAAAAAGAACAGTAAGCCAAAGTCTCTGCAAGTTGTCCTAAAGGCATACAGCATTTTAAGAAATAATCATTCAAGAAAATCCACTAAATCTTGGGAAGAACAGTGAGAGTCTGTGGCACTGGAGCCATGGCCCACTCCCTTACCCACCTAGCCCCCAGCTCTTTGTAATGGAAGCTCTACCCAGGTAGGTGCAGCCAAGGAGATGGGGGCTTCTTCTTCCCCTGGCTTCCATGCTTAAAGAATTAAAGTAAGATAAAATAAAAATTTCTCATCAAAGAGAAAATGCCATCAAGAGATGGAAATTATTTTTTTAAAAAGAAACAAATGTGGACTTCCCTGGGGGTCCAGTGGTTAAGACTCCGCGCCTCCACTGCAGGGGGCATGGGTTTGATCCCTAGTCGAGGAACTAAGATCCTGCATGCTGTGTGATGTAGTCAAAAAAGAAAAAAAAAGAAGAACCAAATGGAAATAATTCAGGGGTTAAAAAAGTACAATAACCAAAATAAGGCTCAACAGTACATCTGAGCTGGCAGAAGAAACGACCAGCAAACCTGAAGATAGAACAATGGAGACTATGAAATCTGAAGAACAGAGAGAAAAACAATGTAGGAAAGTGAAGAGAGCCTCAGAGAAATGTGAGATGTCATGAAATGCAACAATATATATGTAGTGGGAGTACCAGAAAGAGGGGAGAAAGGGACAGAATATTTAAAGTATTAATGGCTGAAAATTTCCCAAAGTTGATGAAAAACAATATGTATATCCAGCAAACTCTATAAACTCCAAGAAAGATGAACACAAAGAGATCTACATCCAGACATAACATAGGCAAAATCTGGAAAGCAAAAATAAAGATAAGATCTTGAAAGCAAAAAGGGAAAAACAATTTGTTACATACAAGGGCACTACAGTAAAATTAACAGCTAACTTCTTAACAGAAACGATGTAGGTTACAAGGCAATGGCATAGTATATTCAAATTCCTGAAAGTAAAAGAGTGTCAACCAAGTATCTTATATTCAGCAAATTATCTTGCAAAAATGAAGGTAAAATAAAGACATTCCCAGATAAATAAAAACTGAGAATACCTGTTGCTGGCAGACCTCTCTTACAAGAAATATTAAAGGTGAAATATTATTCAGCCCGCAAAATGGAACAAAGTACTGATACATAGTGCAACGTGGATGAAACGTAAAAACATCATGCTAACTAAAAGAAGGCATTCATAAAGGACCACATACTGTATGATTCCACTCATATGAAATATGCAGGATAGCCACATCGATAGAGACAAAGTAGATTAGTCGTTACCCATGGCTGGGGATGGGGAGGATGGAAAGGAGGGACTGCTAATAAGTACAGGGCTTCTTTTGGGGATGATGAAAATTTCTGAAAACTGATGGTAGTGATGGTTGCACAGCTCTGTGAATATACTAAAAACCATTGAATTCTATACTTTAAAGGGATGAATTGTATGGTATGTGAATTATACATGCCTAATAAAAATAAATAGTAAAGAAAGTCCTTCAGATTGAAAGCAAATGACATCAGATGGTAACTTGAATCCAAACCAAAAAAAAAAAAAAGCGAAGCGCTAGTAAATATGGGTAACTATAAAAATCAGTATGATTACATATTTCTTTTCTTTTCTTAAGTGCCTTAAAAAATAACTGCATAAAACAATATGTATTGTGGGCCTCTAACATATAGAAATATAATATATGTGACAGTAACTGCACAAGGAGCACAGCTGCATTGGAGTAAAGGAATATCACCTCAGACAGTAACTCAAATCCACAAGAATAAATGAAGAGATCAGAAATGGTCAATAAGAAGGTTAATATAACAACCTCTATAAATCATGCTTGTTTTCCTTTATTCTCTCAGTGTTTTTACACGAAATAAAAGTATATAAAGCAAGAAACATGACCAGTAAGGTATTACTGGGTCTCTCACATATAATAGCAAAAGAGTTAGAAGGAAGAGAGCTAGATAGGAGCAGTGTTTCTATATTTCATTGTTAGTGAGTTATTACACATCCTAACAGATTCTGATAAGACATATATTTTAAGTCCTAGAGCAACCACTAAGAAATGACTAAGAAAAAGTGAAAAATTAACAGAATTAAAATGTTACACTAGAAAATACTCTCTTAATACAAAAGAAAGCAGGAAAGGAGGAACAGAGGGAGAAAAAGACATGTAACATATAGAAAATAGAAAGCAAAATGGCAGATGTAAATGCAACCATATCAATATAACAGTAAACAAGAATGGATTAAACAAACCAAGCCAAAAGGCAGAGTTTCTAAGACTGGATAAAAAAACACATGATCCAACTAATGGTGTCTAGAGGTAACATGCTTTATTTTCAAAGACACAAATAGGCTGAAAGTAAAAGAAGAGAAAAATATATACCAAGAAAACAACAACCAAAAAAGAGAATGGAATGACTATACTAATGTCAGGCACATTAGACTTTAAAACAAAAAAATATTACCAGAGATAATGATAAAATTATTGTAGTAATGACAAATGAAGTCACAATCACATCATAATGGTAAAAGGTCAAGCCGTGAGGAAGATGTGACAATTACAAACATATACACACCTAAAAACAGAACCCCAAAATACACCAAGCAACAAACGACAGAACTGAAGGATGAAATAAACCATTACAAAATAATAGTTGAAGATTTCAATACTTTCAACAGTGGATAGGGCAGCTAGGCAGAAGATCAACAAGGAAATTGAAACTAACTAGACAAAACAGACAAAATACAGCATTCCACCAAACATCAGTAGAATACATTCTTCTCAAATTCACATGGAACATTCTTCAAGACAGACCGGATTCTAGCCCATATAACATGCCTCAATAAGTTTTAAATTTTAAAATAAATTTAAGGGAATTCCCTGGCGGTCCAGTCATTAGGACTCCACGCTTCCGCTGCAGGGGGCATGGGTTTGATCCCTGGTGGGGCAACTAAGATCCTGCAAACCACACAGCACAGCCAAAAAAAATAATAATAAATTAAATTAATTAAATTGAAAAAGAAACAAAGTATGTTCTCTGACCACAAGAGAATTAGATTACAAATCAATAAAAGGCAGCAATTTGGAAAATTCACAAATATGTGAAAATTAAGCAACACACTCTTTAATAGTCAGTGTGTTAAACAAGTGGAATGATAAATTAGAAAATACTTTAGCTGAATGAATATAAAAACACAACATACTAAAACTTACAAAATGTAGCTAAAGCAATGTTCAGAAGGAAATCTATAGCTGTAAAATGCCTGTATTAAAAAAGAAGAAAAATCTCAAATCATTTATGGTCAACTGATTTTCCACAAAGGTACCAAGACAGGGCTTCCCTGGTGGCGCAGTGGCTGAGAGTCTGCCTGGCGATGCAGGGGACATGGGTTTGTGCCCCGGTCTGGGAAGATCCCACATGCCGCGGAGCAGCTGGGTCCGTGAGCCATGGCCACTGAGCCTGCGCGTCCGGAGCCTGTGCCCCGCAACGGGAGAGGCCACAACAGTGAGAGGCCCGTGTACCGCAAAAGAAAACAAAACAAAACAAAGTACCAAGACTATTCAATGAGAAAAGAACGGTATTTTCAAGTGCTGGAAGAACTGATACATACATGCAAAAGAATAAATTTGGACTCCTACCTCATACAGTATATAAAAGTTAACTAAAGATTGATCGCAGGCCTAAGAATAAGTTGGACTTCATCAAAATTAAAAACTTGTGTACCGCAAACCATATCATAAATAAAATGAAAGGACAACCCACAAAATTGGAGAGAATTTGCAAATCATATATCTGATAAGGGGCTTGCATCCAGACTATATAAGGAACTGAGACAACTCAATGATAAAAAGATAAGAATTCAAGTTAAAAAATGGGCAAAGGATCTGAACAGACATTTCTCCCGAGAAGATATACAAATGGATAATAAGCACGTGGAAAGATGCTCAACATCGTTAGCCATCAGGGAAATGTAAATCAAAACCACAATGAGGGGGCTTCCCTGGTGGCGCAGTGGTTGAGAGTCCGCCTGCCGATGCAGGGGACGCAGGTTCGTGCCCCGGTCCGGGAGGATCCCGCTTGCTGCGGTGCGGCTGGGCCCGAGAGCCATGGTCGCTGAGCCTGCGCATCCGGAGCCTGTGCTCCACAACGGGCGAGGCCACAAACACTGAGAGGCCCACGTACCGCAAAACAAACAAACAAACAAATAAACAAACACCCCACAACGAGCTACCACTTTACACCCACTAGGATGGTTATAATGAAAAAGACAGATAAGAAGTGTTTAGCAAGGATGTGGAGAAACTGGAACTTTCATACAATGCTGGTGGAAATTTAAAATGACCCGGCCATTTTGGAAAACAGTCCGGCAGTTCCTTAAACGGTTAGACATAGTTACCCTTTGACCCAGCAATTCCACTCTGAGCTGTATACCCAAGAGAAATGAGGACTTATGTCCAAAAACAACTTATACATAAATGTTCTTAACAGCACTATTTGCAAGAGCCAAAGGACGAAAACAACCCAAATGCCCCTCAACTGATGAATGGATAAATAAAATGTTGTCTCTCCAGAGAATGGAATATCATTCATCCATAAAAAGAAATGAAGCACTGATGCATGGTACAACATGGATGAACCTTGACAACATTATTCTAAGTGAACAAGCTAGACACAGAATGGCACATATTGTATGATCCCAAGTATATGAAATGTCCAGAATAGGGAGACCCATAGAAAAAGTAGGTTGGTAGACTGGTGGTTGCCCAGGGCAGAGGAGCTGGGGGCTACAGGGCCTGTGTGTCACCGCTCGTGGATATAATCTTCTGGGGTGATGAAAATGCTCTAGAATTAGATTGTGGGATGGGTGTACAATCCTAAGAATACACTAAAAAATCACTGTACACTTTAAATGGGTGATTCATATGGCATGTGAATTATACCTCAATAAAGCTGTTTAAACAATTACTCGAAAGGGCAGGCAGAATGGTGGTTAGGCTAAATTGCATCTATTTTCTTTCTGGCTACAAAGTTATAAGCACCTAGAAGGCTGCTGGTCCCAGATGGTCCTGGGATACTTCTGAACAGCAACAGGACACCCAGACCAGACCCAAGCGTAGGCCAGAGGGAATGGCTGGACCGAATTCTACAGGGGGCGGGGGTCTGGCCCCCCACAGGCCTATCATGGGGTGATCAAGCTCACTCACCAAGCATGGCGCTGATGAGCCTGTCGGGACGGGCCCGGGCAGATGTGGAACACAGAGTGTTGAAATACAGCCCAGAGCCCTCCCGGATGGGGCTGAGCATCGGGGGCGGCGTGTAGGCAGGGCACTGGGACACTCCCTTCAGGAGACGGTCCACCAGGAACACGGGCGAGCACAGGCAGCTCTGGCGGCATCCTCCCGGGCCCGGCTCCCCAGACATGGAGGGCGGAGGAGGGATGAGCAGTGCCTTGGGCCGTGGGAGCTTCTTCCGCTTCCTGTGTTGGCTGCTCTCCTGTCTCTCTCTTCCCCGTCCTTCTCCTGTCCCTGGAGAAGAAGAGACTTCAGAACCATAGGGGTCACCTGAGGCCACCGGCCCCACAGCTCAGTCCTCAAGATGGCCTGAGAGTGGGAAAGGGTACTGACCAGCCAGACGCACACCCAGCATGGCCGTGCAAAGAGTCCTCAGCACAGGAAGCCGGGCAGGGCCACCACGCCTGAGCCAGACTCCAGACCCTAAGCCGGGCGATGTTTGAGGCTGGGGCCTTCTCAGGCACCCACACCCCACAAGGAGAGGCCCTCACTCAGACCATTTTGGAAACTCATGTCCGTTGTTAAAGTGACTGGCACTTAAAGAGTGGGGGCCAGACGGATGCAACAGCATGACAAAAGGAAAACCTGTTGCCCTCAAAATGACAGCAGCTCCTGGGAGACAAACAGTGGGCTCCATGCACCCCGTACCCGAGTCCAGCATGGACTTCTCCAGGTGGGGTCTTCCAGCACAGGCTGAAGAGACGACGGCTTGAGCTTGCTACACTCTCTCTTACCTCCACGCAATCTCCCCTCCTCTCTGCCCATCTTACCCCTCCTCACCCTCCAGCTCTCAGCTGCAACACCCCCTTCCTCAGGCAGGGTCTCTGGTGCCCTCGGGGCTCCTACAGCTCCCTCTCCCAGCCCGGCCCGTTCTGGGTCGTCAGTGTCCGGGGATGGGTCTATCTACCCCGCTGGGCTGGGAGCCCCAGGAGACGGGGGCAGGCCTGTTGTGGTCGCTGCAGTGTCCCCAGCCCTGCCCAGCACACGGCCAGGCACAAAAGAAGCTCACTGGAGGTTGAATGGATGAATGAACACGCAAATCAAGCTCTTATGGAGTCAGGATTTGGGGGCTTTTCTCACAGCTCCCACTGGCAGCTGGAAAGCAGCTGGAAGGAAGTGCACCCACCTTGCTCCCCGGGGGATGGTTCGCTGGAGCCACAGGCACCGACACAGGGACCACCAAAGGGGCAGTGGTCATGTTGTCCAAGGACTTCCTGGCTCTCGGGGAACTCTGCCTGTCCCCCTCCGGCCTCAGCACCTGTCTTCGTGGCTTGCAAAACTCGATGCCACACACCTACACACAGAGAAGAGCCAGCCCTTTAAGAGACAGAGTATGTAGGGAGAAAGGGGCCTCTCCAGAGCAGCACAGCCCTGACTCCCGGCCCCCAGCCAGGCTCCCCGCAGGAGGACGGCTCCATCCTGAGATGAATGGCAGCTTCGAGCCCCTTCACCTGCGGCTCCTGCTTCCCTCGAGGTGACGGCCACTGGTCGCTGTGAAAACACATGTGGCTGCTCAGCCCTCTCTCTGTATAAAACATCTGGCTGCAATTCTTGCAGACGTAAGTGCTCCTTGGCTCTGCCCAGTCTGTGGGACCACCATTGTGCTGGTTACTGTGGGGAAGAAAGGGAGAATGGGACTCTGTCCCCAAACACTGATCCTCTGACAGCTTTGGACGAACCCTAAAGAAATGGAGATGATGCCCCCGATTCCCCGTGGCCTGGTGCTCACCCCTTCAGGAGTGAAGCATCCAGAGCTCGCTCACCCAGGCCCAGCACATCAAAGCCACCAGAGGATTCCCGAGGGGCTTCGGAACTTACCAGCCACACGCCATGTTCTCCTCCTTCATCGGGTGGGGGACCCGGTAGATATTTCCACCCTGAAGACGAAAATACATCTGAGCCAACATATCAGAAATGAGATGCAAGAGTGAAAACTATAAGACTTGGAAGAAAACACAGGTATAATTCTTGGTGACCCGGGAGTAAGCAGTGGTTTCTTGGATGACTCCAAAACCAAACAAAAGACAGACATATTGGACTTCATCAAAACTTACAACTTCTGACGGATACACCAGAAATACAGCTACACGTGGAACAACTCCTACAGAACACCTACTGAACGCTGGCAGAAGATCCCAGACCTCCCAAAAGGCAAGAAACTCCCCACATACCTGGGTAGGGCAAAGCAGAGAGATTCCCGCACAGAGGATCGGTGCCGAGTGGCACTCACCAGCCCGAGAGGCTTGTCTGCTCGCCCGCTGGGGCGGGCGGCGCTGGAAGCTGAGGCTCGGGCTTCGGGCAGAGCGCAGGGAGAGGACTGGGGCTGGCGGCGAGAACTCAGCCTGAAGGGGGCTAATGTGCCACAGCTAGCCGAGAGGGAGTCCGGGAAAACTCTGGAGCTGCCGAAGAGGCAAGAGACTTTTTCTTCCCTCTTGGTTTCCTGGTGCGCGAGGAGAGGGAATTAAGAGCGCTGCTTAAAGGAGCTCCACAGACGGCTGAAAGCGCAGAGCCCAGTGACGGGCGTGGGACGCTGGGGCCGCTGCTGCCGCCGCCAAGAGGCCTGTGTGCGAGCGCAGGTCACTGTCCACACCGCCCTTCCGGGAGCCTGTGCAGCCCGCCACTACCGGGGTCCCGGGATCCAGGGGCGGCTTCCCTGGGAGAACGCACGGCGCGCCTCGGGCTGGTGCAACGTCACGCCGGCCTCTGCCGCTGCAGGCTCGCCCCGCACTCCGTGCCCCTCCCTCCCGCCCGGCCTGAGTGAGCCAGAGTCCCCGAAGAGGCTGCTCCTTTAACCCTGTCCTGTCTGAGCGGAAGAACAGACGCCCTCCGGCGACCTACACGCAGAGGCGGGGCCAAATCCAAAGCTGAGACCCAGGAGCTGTGAGAACAAAGAAGAGAAAGGGAAACCTCTCCCAGCAGCCTCAGAAGCAGCGGATTAAAGCTCCACAATCAACTTGATGTACCCTGCATCTGTGGAATACATGAATAGACAACAAATCATCCCAGATTGAGGAGCCAGGAGTCAGTGCTGTGCCTCTGAGGTGGGAGAGCCAACTTCAGGACACTGGTCCACAAGAGACCTCCCAGCTCCACATAATATCAAACGGCGAAAATCTTCCAGAGATCTCTCTCCATCTCAACACCAGCACCCAGCTTCACTCAACGACCAGCAAGCTACAGTGCTGGACACCCTATGCCAAACAACTAGCAACACAGGAACACAACGCCACCCATTAGCAGAGAGGTGGCCTAAAATCATAAAAAGTCCGCAGACACCCCAAAACACACCACCAGACCTGGACCTGCCCACCAGAAAGACAAGATCCAGCCTCATCCACCAGAACACAGGCACTAGTCCCCTCCACCAGGAAGCCTACACAACCCACTAAACCAACCTTAGCCACTGGGGACAGACACCAAAAACAACGGGAACTACGAACCTGCAGCCTGCAAAAAGGAGACCCCAAACACAGTAACATAAGCAAAATGAGAAGACAGAAAAACACACAGCAGGAGAAGGAGCAACATAAAAACCCACCAGACCTAACAAATGAAGAGGTAATAGGCAGTCTACCTGAAAAAGAATTCACAATAATGATGGTAAAGATGATCCAAGATTCTATTTCCAAGATCCAAAATCTTGGAAATAGAATAGACAAAATGCAAGAAACAGTTAACAAGGACCTAGAAGAACTAAAGGTGAATCAAGCATCGATTAAAAACACAATAAGTGAAATGAAAAATACTCTAGATGGGATCAATAGCAGAATAACTGAGGCAGAAGAACGGATAAGTGAGGTGGAAGATAAAATAGTGGAAATAACTGCTGCAGAGCAAAATAAAGAAAAAAGAATGAAAAGAACAGAGGACAGTCTCAGAGACCTCTGGGACAACATTAAACGCACCAACATTCGAATTATAGGGGTTCCAGAAGAAGAAGAGAAAAAGAAAGGGACTGAGACAATATTTGAAGAGATTCTAGTTGAAAACTTCCCTAATATGGGAAAGGAAAGAGTTAATCAAGTCCAGGAGGCACAGAGAGTCCCATACAGAATAAATCCAAGGAGAAATACGCCAAGACACATATTAATCAAACTGTCAAAAATTAAACACAAAGAAATCATATGAAAAGCAGCAAGGCAAAAACAACAAATAACACACAAGGGAATCCCCATCAGGATAACAGCTGATCTCTCAGCAGAAACTCTACAAGCCAGAAGGGAGTGGCAGGACATAATTAAAGTGATGAAGGAGAAAAACCTGCAACCAAGATTACCCTACCCAGCAAGGATCTCATTCAGATTGGATGGAGAAATTAAAACGGTTACAGACAAGCAAAAGCTGAGAGAGTTCAGCACCACCAAACCAGCTTTACAACAAATGCTAAAGGAACTTCTCTAGGCAAGAAACACAACAGAAGGAAAAGACCTACAATAACGAACCCAAAACAATTAAGAAAATGGGAATAGGAACATACATATCGATAATTACCTTAAAGGGAAATGGACTAAATGCTCCCACCAAAAGACACAGATTGGCTGAATGGATACAAGAACAAGACCCATATATATGCTGTCTACAAGAGACCCACTTCAGACCTAGAGACACATACAGACTGAAAGTAAGGGGATGGAAAAAGATATTCCATGCAAATGGAAACCAAAGGAAAGCTGGAGTAGCAATTCTCATATCAGACAAACTAGACTTTAAAATAAAGACTACTACAAGAGACAAAGAAGGACACTACATAATGATCAAGGGATCGATCCAAGAAGAAGATATAACAATTGTAAATATTTATGCACCCAACATAGGAGCACCTCAATACATAAGGCAAATACTAACAGCCATAAAAGGAGACATCGACAGTAACACACTCATAGTAGGGGACTTTAACACCCCACTTTCACCAATGGACAGATCATCCAAAATGAAAATAAATAAGGAAACACAAGCTTTAAATGATACATTAAACAAGATGGACTTAATTGATATTTATAGGACATTCCATCCAAAAACAACAGAATACACGTTTTCCTCAAGTATTCATGGAACATTCTCCAGGATAGATCATATCTTGGGTCACAAATCAAGCCTTGGTACATTTAAGAAAATTGAAATTGTATCAAGTATCTTTTCCGACCACAGTGCTATGAGACTAGATGTCAATCACAGGAAAAGAGCTGTAAAAAATACAAACACATGGAGGCTAAACAATACACTACTTAATAACGAAGTGATCACTGAAGAAATCAAAGAGGAAATTTAAAAATACCTAGAAACAAATGACAATGGAGACACGACGACCCAAAACCTATGGGATGCAGCAAAAGCAGTTCTAAGAGGGAAGTTTATAGCAATACAACCCCACCTTAAGAAACAGGAAACATCTCGAATAAACAACCTAACCTTGCACCTAACGCAATTAGAGGAAGAAGAACAAAAACATCCCAAAGTTAGCAGAAGGAAAGAAATCATAAAAATCAGATCAGAAATAACTGAAAAAGAAATGAAGGAAACGATAGCAAAGATCAATAAAACTAAAAGCTGGTTCTTTGAGAAGGTAAACAAAATTGATAAACCATTAGCCAGACTCATCAAGAAAAAAAGGGAGAAGACTCAAATCAATAGAATTAGAAATGAAAAAGGAGAAGTAACAACTGACACTGCAGAAATACAAAAGATCATGAGAGATGACTATAAGCAACTCTATGCCAATAAAATGGACAACCTGGAAGAAATGGACAAACTCTTAGAAATGCACAACCTGCCAAGACTGAATCAGGAAGAAATAGAAAATATGAACAGACCAATCACAAGCACTGAAATTGAAACTGTGATAAAAAATCCTCCAACAAACAAAAGCCCAGGACCAGATGGCTTCACAGGCGAATTCTATCAAGCATTTAGAGAAGAGCTAACACCTATCCTTCTCAAACTCTTCCAAAATAGAGCAGAGGGAGGAACACTCCCAAACTCATTCTACGAGGCCACCATCACCTTGATACCAAAACCAGACAAGGATGTCACAAAGAAAGAAAACTACAGGCCAATATCACTGATGAACATAGATGCAAAAATCCTCAACAAAATACTAGCAAACAGAATCCAACAGCACATTAAAAGGATCATACACCATGATCAAGTGGGGTTTATTCCAGGAATGCAAGGATTCTTCAATATACGCAAATCAATCAACGTGATACACCATATTAACAAATTGAAGGAGAAAAACCATACGATCATCTCAATAGATGCAGAGAAAGCTTTCGACAAAATTCAACACCCATTTAGGATAAAAACCCTGCAGAAAGTAGGCATAGAGGGAACTTTCCTCAACATAATAAAAGCCATATATGACAAACCCACAGCCAGCATCGTCCTCAATGGTGAAAAACTGAAACCATTTCCACTAAGATCAGGAACAAGACAAGGTTGCCCACTCTCACCACTCTTAGTCAACATAGTTTTGGAAGGTTTAGCCACAGCAATCAGAGAAGAAAAGGAAATAAAAGGAATCCAAATCGGAAAAGAAGAAGTAAAGCTGTCACTGTTTGCAGATGACATGATACTATACATAGAGAATCCTAAAGATGCTACCAGAAAACTACTAGAGCTCATCAATGAAGTTGGTAAAGTTGCAGGATACAAAATTAATGCACAGAAATCTCTGGCATTCCTATATACTAATGATGAAAAATCTGAAAGTGAAATCAAGGAAACACTCCCATTTACCATCGCAACAAAAAGAATAAAATATCTAGGAATAAACCTACCTAAGGAGACAAAAGACCTGTATGCAGAAAATTATAAGACACTGATGAAAGAAATTAAAGATGATACAAATAGATGGAGAGATGTACCATGTTCTTGGATTGGAAGAATCGACATTGTGAAAGTGACTCTACTACCCAAAGCAATCTACAGATTCAATGCAATCCCTATCAAACTACCACTGGCATTTTTCACAGAACTAGAACAAAAAATTTCACAATTTGTATGGAAACACAAAAGACCCCGAATAGCCAAAGCAATCTTGAGAACGAAAAATGGAGCTGGAGGACTCAGGCTCCCTGACTTCAGACTATACTACAAAGCTACAGTAATCAAGACAGTATGGTACTGGCACAAAAACAGAAGGATAGATCAATGGAACAGGATAGAAAGCCCAGAGATAAACCCACGGACATATGGTCACCTTATCTTTGATAAAGGAGCCAGGAATGTACAGTGGAGAAAGGACAGTCTCTTCAATAAGTGGTGCTGGGAAAACTGGACAGGGACATGTAAAAGTATGAGATTAGATCACTCCCTAACACCATACACAAAAATAAGCTCAGAATGGATTAAAGACCTAAATGTAAGGCCAGACACTATCAAACTCTTAGAGGAAAACATAGGCAGAACACTCTATGACATAAATCACAGCAAGATCCTTTTTGACCCACCTCCTAGAGAAATGGAAATAAAGACAAAAATAAACACATGGGACCTAATGACACTTCAAAGCTTTGGCACAGCAAAGGAAACCATAAACAAGACCAACAGACAACCCTCAGAATGGGAGAAAATATTTGCAAATGAAGCAACTGACAAAGGATTAATCTCCACAATTTATAAGCAGCTCATGCAGCTCAATAACAAAAAAACAAACAACCCAAACCAAAAATGGGCAGAAGACCTAAATAGACATTTCTCCACAGAAGATATACAGACTGCCAACAAACACATGAAAGGATGCTCAACATCTTTACTCATTAGAGAAATGCAAATCAAAACTACAATGAGATATCATCTCACACCAGTCAGAATGGCCATCATCAAAACATCTAGAAACAATAAATGCTGGAGAGGGTGTGGAAAAAAGGGAACACTCTTGCACTGCTGGTGGGAATGTGAATTGGTACAGCCACTATGGAGAACGGTATGGAGGTTCCTTAAAAAACTACAAATAGAACTACCATACGACCCAGCAATCCCACTACTGGGCATATACCCTGAGAAAACCATAATTCAAAAAGAGACATGTACCAAAATGTTCATAGCAGCCCTATTTACAATAGCCCGGAGATGGAAACAACCTAAGTGTCCATCATCGGATGAATGGGTAAAGAAGATGTGGCACATATATACAATGGAATATTACTCAGCCATAAAAAGAAATGAAATTGAGCTATTTGTAATGAGGTGGATGGACCTAGAGTCTGTCATACAGAGTGAAGTAAGTCAGAAAGAGAAAGACAAATACTGTATGCTGACACATATATATGGAATTTAAGAAAAAAAATGTCATGAAGAACATAGGGGTAAGACAGGAATAAAGACACAGACCTACCAGAGAATGGACTTGAGGATATGGGGAGGGGGAAGGGTAAGCTGTGACAAAGTGAAAGAGCGGCATGGACATATATACACTACCAAACGTAAGGTAGATAGCTAGTGGGAAGCAGCCGCATAGCACAGGGAGATCAGCTCGGTGCTTTGTGACCGCCTGGAGGGGTGGGATAGGGAGGGTGGGAGGGAGACGCAAAAGGGAGGGGATATGGGAACATATGTATATGTATAGCTGATTAAATTTGTTATAAAGAAAAAAAAATACTATACTTTATAGATGTGCAGTTTCTTGTATGCTAGTTATATCTCAATAAAGCTGTTAAAATATCTGCATAAAAAAGAGATTGCATGGAAGGGGGATAAGACTTCTGAAAAAGTACAGTAAGGAACTCGGCAAAACAACACATTTACTGATAAAAATCATTAAAAAAAAAAAAAAGAACAGTAAGCCAAAGTCTCTGCAAGTTGTCCTAAAGGCATACAGCATTTTAAGAAATAATCATTCAAGAAAATCCACTAAATCTTGGGAAGAACAGTGAGAGTCTGTGGCACTGGAGCCATGGCCCACTCCCTTACCCACCTAGCCCCCAGCTCTTTGTAATGGAAGCTCTACCCAGGTAGGTGCAGCCAAGGAGATGGGGGCTTCTTCTTCCCCTGGCTTCCATGCTTAAAGAATTAAAGTAAGATAAAATAAAAATTTCTCATCAAAGAGAAAATGCCATCAAGAGATGGAAATTATTTTTTTAAAAAGAAACAAATGTGGACTTCCCTGGGGGTCCAGTGGTTAAGACTCCGCGCCTCCACTGCAGGGGGCATGGGTTTGATCCCTAGTCGAGGAACTAAGATCCTGCATGCTGTGTGATGTAGTCAAAAAAGAAAAAAAAAGAAGAACCAAATGGAAATAATTCAGGGGTTAAAAAAGTACAATAACCAAAATAAGGCTCAACAGTACATCTGAGCTGGCAGAAGAAACGACCAGCAAACCTGAAGATAGAACAATGGAGACTATGAAATCTGAAGAACAGAGAGAAAAACAATGTAGGAAAGTGAAGAGAGCCTCAGAGAAATGTGAGATGTCATGAAATGCAACAATATATATGTAGTGGGAGTACCAGAAAGAGGGGAGAAAGGGACAGAATATTTAAAGTATTAATGGCTGAAAATTTCCCAAAGTTGATGAAAAACAATATGTATATCCAGCAAACTCTATAAACTCCAAGAAAGATGAACACAAAGAGATCTACATCCAGACATAACATAGGCAAAATCTGGAAAGCAAAAATAAAGATAAGATCTTGAAAGCAAAAAGGGAAAAACAATTTGTTACATACAAGGGCACTACAGTAAAATTAACAGCTAACTTCTTAACAGAAACGATGTAGGTTACAAGGCAATGGCATAGTATATTCAAATTCCTGAAAGTAAAAGAGTGTCAACCAAGTATCTTATATTCAGCAAATTATCTTGCAAAAATGAAGGTAAAATAAAGACATTCCCAGATAAATAAAAACTGAGAATACCTGTTGCTGGCAGACCTCTCTTACAAGAAATATTAAAGGTGAAATATTATTCAGCCCGCAAAATGGAACAAAGTACTGATACATAGTGCAACGTGGATGAAACGTAAAAACATCATGCTAACTAAAAGAAGGCATTCATAAAGGACCACATACTGTATGATTCCACTCATATGAAATATGCAGGATAGCCACATCGATAGAGACAAAGTAGATTAGTCGTTACCCATGGCTGGGGATGGGGAGGATGGAAAGGAGGGACTGCTAATAAGTACAGGGCTTCTTTTGGGGATGATGAAAATTTCTGAAAACTGATGGTAGTGATGGTTGCACAGCTCTGTGAATATACTAAAAACCATTGAATTCTATACTTTAAAGGGATGAATTGTATGGTATGTGAATTATACATGCCTAATAAAAATAAATAGTAAAGAAAGTCCTTCAGATTGAAAGCAAATGACATCAGATGGTAACTTGAATCCAAACCAAAAAAAAAAAAAAGCGAAGCGCTAGTAAATATGGGTAACTATAAAAATCAGTATGATTACATATTTCTTTTCTTTTCTTAAGTGCCTTAAAAAATAACTGCATAAAACAATATGTATTGTGGGCCTCTAACATATAGAAATATAATATATGTGACAGTAACTGCACAAGGAGCACAGCTGCATTGGAGTAAAGGAATATCACCTCAGACAGTAACTCAAATCCACAAGAATAAATGAAGAGATCAGAAATGGTCAATAAGAAGGTTAATATAACAACCTCTATAAATCATGCTTGTTTTCCTTTATTCTCTCAGTGTTTTTACACGAAATAAAAGTATATAAAGCAAGAAACATGACCAGTAAGGTATTACTGGGTCTCTCACATATAATAGCAAAAGAGTTAGAAGGAAGAGAGCTAGATAGGAGCAGTGTTTCTATATTTCATTGTTAGTGAGTTATTACACATCCTAACAGATTCTGATAAGACATATATTTTAAGTCCTAGAGCAACCACTAAGAAATGACTAAGAAAAAGTGAAAAATTAACAGAATTAAAATGTTACACTAGAAAATACTCTCTTAATACAAAAGAAAGCAGGAAAGGAGGAACAGAGGGAGAAAAAGACATGTAACATATAGAAAATAGAAAGCAAAATGGCAGATGTAAATGCAACCATATCAATGTAACAGTAAACAAGAATGGATTAAACAAACCAAGCCAAAAGGCAGAGTTTCTAAGACTGGATAAAAAAACACATGATCCAACTAATGGTGTCTAGAGGTAACATGCTTTATTTTCAAAGACACAAATAGGCTGAAAGTAAAAGAAGAGAAAAATATATACCAAGAAAACAACAACCAAAAAAGAGAATGGAATGACTATACTAATGTCAGGCACATTAGACTTTAAAACAAAAAAATATTACCAGAGATAATGATAAAATTATTGTAGTAATGACAAATGAAGTCACAATCACATCATAATGGTAAAAGGTCAAGCCGTGAGGAAGATGTGACAATTACAAACATATACACACCTAAAAACAGAACCCCAAAATACACCAAGCAACAAACGACAGAACTGAAGGATGAAATAAACCATTAAAAAATAATAGTTGGAGATTTCAATACTTTCAACAGTGGATAGGGCAGCTAGGCAGAAGATCAACAAGGAAATTGAAACTAACTAGACAAAACAGACAAAATACAGCATTCCACCAAACATCAGTAGAATACATTCTTCTCAAATTCACATGGAACATTCTTCAAGACAGACCGGATTCTAGCCCATATAACATGCCTCAATAAGTTTTAAATTTTAAAATAAATTTAAGGGAATTCCCTGGCGGTCCAGTCATTAGGACTCCACGCTTCCGCTGCAGGGGGCATGGGTTTGATCCCTGGTGGGGCAACTAAGATCCTGCAAACCACACAGCACAGCCAAAAAAAAAAATAATAAATTAAATTAATTAAATTGAAAAAGAAACAAAGTATGTTCTCTGACCACAAGAGAATTAGATTACAAATCAATAAAAGGCAGCAATTTGGAAAATTCACAAATATGTGAAAATTAAGCAACACACTCTTTAATAGTCAGTGTGTTAAACAAGTGGAATGATAAATTAGAAAATACTTTAGCTGAATGAATATAAAAACACAACATACTAAAACTTACAAAATGTAGCTAAAGCAATGTTCAGAAGGAAATCTATAGCTGTAAAATGCCTGTATTAAAAAAGAAGAAAAATCTCAAATCATTTATGGTCAACTGATTTTCCACAAAGGTACCAAGACAGGGCTTCCCTGGTGGCGCAGTGGCTGAGAGTCTGCCTGGCGATGCAGGGGACATGGGTTTGTGCCCCGGTCTGGGAAGATCCCACATGCCGCGGAGCAGCTGGGTCCGTGAGCCATGGCCACTGAGCCTGCGCGTCCGGAGCCTGTGCCCCGCAACGGGAGAGGCCACAACAGTGAGAGGCCCGTGTACCGCAAAAGAAAACAAAACAAAACAAAGTACCAAGACTATTCAATGAGAAAAGAACAGTATTTTCAAGTGCTGGAAGAACTGATACATACATGCAAAAGAATAAATTTGGACTCCTACCTCATACAGTATATAAAAGTTAACTAAAGATTGATCGCAGGCCTAAGAATAAGTTGGACTTCATCAAAATTAAAAACTTGTGTACTGCAAACCATATCATAAATAAAATGAAAGGACAACCCACAAAATTGGAGAGAATTTGCAAATCATATATCTGATAAGGGGCTTGCATCCAGACTATATAAGGAACTGAGACAACTCAATGATAAAAAGATAAGAATTCAAGTTAAAAAATGGGCAAAGGATCTGAACAGACATTTCTCCCGAGAAGATATACAAATGGATAATAAGCACATGGAAAGATGCTCAACATCGTTAGCCATCAGGGAAATGTAAATCAAAACCACAATGAGGGGGCTTCCCTGGTGGCGCAGTGGTTGAGAGTCCGCCTGCCGATGCAGGGGACGCAGGTTCGTGCCCCGGTCCGGGAGGATCCCGCTTGCTGCGGTGCGGCTGGGCCCGAGAGCCATGGTCGCTGAGCCTGCGCATCCGGAGCCTGTGCTCCACAACGGGCGAGGCCACAAACACTGAGAGGCCCACGTACCGCAAAACAAACAAACAAACAAATAAACAAACACCCCACAACGAGCTACCACTTTACACCCACTAGGATGGTTATAATGAAAAAGACAGATAAGAAGTGTTTAGCAAGGATGTGGAGAAACTGGAACTTTCATACAATGCTGGTGGAAATTTAAAATGACCCGGCCATTTTGGAAAACAGTCCGGCAGTTCCTTAAACGGTTAGACATAGTTACCCTTTGACCCAGCAATTCCACTCTGAGCTGTATACCCAAGAGAAATGAGGACTTATGTCCAAAAACAACTTATACATAAATGTTCTTAACAGCACTATTTGCAAGAGCCAAAGGACGAAAACAACCCAAATGCCCCTCAACTGATGAATGGATAAATAAAATGTTGTCTCTCCAGAGAATGGAATATCATTCATCCATAAAAAGAAATGAAGCACTGATGCATGGTACAACATGGATGAACCTTGACAACATTATTCTAAGTGAACAAACTAGACACAGAATGGCACATATTGTATGATCCCAAGTATATGAAATGTCCAGAATAGGGAGACCCATAGAAAAAGTAGGTTGGTAGACTGGTGGTTGCCCAGGGCAGAGGAGCTGGGGGCTACAGGGCCTGTGTGTCACCGCTCGTGGATATAATCTTCTGGGGTGATGAAAATGCTCTAGAACTAGATTGTGGGATGGGTGTACAATCCTAAGAATACACTAAAAAATCACTGTACACTTTAAATGGGTGATTCATATGGCATGTGAATTATACCTCAATAAAGCTGTTTAAACAATTACTCGAAAGGGCAGGCAGAATGGTGGTTAGGCTAAATTGCGTCTATTTTCTTTCTGGCTACAAAATTATAAGCACCTAGAAGGCTGCTGGTCCCAGATGGTCCTGGGATACTTCTGAACAGCAACAGGACACCCAGACCAGACCCAAGCGTAGGCCAGAGGGAATGGCTGGACCGAATTCTACAGGGGGCGGGGGTCTGGCCCCCCACAGGCCTATCATGGGGTGATCAAGCTCACTCACCAAGCATGGCGCTGATGAGCCTGTCGGGACGGGCCCGGGCAGATGTGGAACACAGAGTGTTGAAATACAGCCCAGAGCCCTCCCGGATGGGGCTGAGCATCGGGGGCGGCGTGTAGGCAGGGCACTGGGACACTCCCTTCAGGAGACGGTCCACCAGGAACACGGGCGAGCACAGGCAGCTCTGGCGGCATCCTCCCGGGCCCGGCTCCCCAGACATGGAGGGCGGAGGAGGGATGAGCAGTGCCTTGGGCCGTGGGAGCTTCTTCCGCTTCCTGTGTTGGCTGCTCTCCTGTCTCTCTCTTCCCCGTCCTTCTCCTGTCCCTGGAGAAGAAGAGACTTCAGAACCATAGGGGTCACCTGAGGCCACCGGCCCCACAGCTCAGTCCTCAAGATGGCCTGAGAGTGGGAAAGGGTACTGACCAGCCAGACGCACACCCAGCATGGCCGTGCAAAGAGTCCTCAGCACAGGAAGCCGGGCAGGGCCACCACGCCTGAGCCAGACTCCAGACCCTAAGCCGGGCGATGTTTGAGGCTGGGGCCTTCTCAGGCACCCACACCCCGCAAGGAGAGGCCCTCACTCAGACCATTTTGGAAACTCATGTCCGTTGTTAAAGTGACTGGCACTTAAAGAGTGGGGGCCAGACGGATGCAACAGCATGACAAAAGGAAAACCTGTTGCCCTCAAAATGACAGCAGCTCCTGGGAGACAAACAGTGGGCTCCATGCACCCCGTACCCGAGTCCAGCATGGACTTCTCCAGGTGGGGTCTTCCAGCACAGGCTGAAGAGACGACGGCTTGAGCTTGCTACACTCTCTCTTACCTCCACGCAATCTCCCCTCCTCTCTGCCCATCTTACCCCTCCTCACCCTCCAGCTCTCAGCTGCAACACCCCCTTCCTCAGGCAGGGTCTCTGGTGCCCTCGGGGCTCCTACAGCTCCCTCTCCCAGCCCGGCCCGTTCTGGGTCGTCAGTGTCCGGGGATGGGTCTATCTACCCCGCTGGGCTGGGAGCCCCAGGAGACGGGGGCAGGCCTGTTGTGGTCGCTGCAGTGTCCCCAGCCCTGCCCAGCACACGGCCAGGCACAAAAGAAGCTCACTGGAGGTTGAATGGATGAATGAACACGCAAATCAAGCTCTTATGGAGTCAGGATTTGGGGGCTTTTCTCACAGCTCCCACTGGCAGCTGGAAAGCAGCTGGAAGGAAGTGCACCCACCTTGCTCCCCGGGGGATGGTTCGCTGGAGCCACAGGCACCGACACAGGGACCACCAAAGGGGCAGTGGTCATGTTGTCCAAGGACTTCCTGGCTCTCGGGGAACTCTGCCTGTCCCCCTCCGGCCTCAGCACCTGTCTTCGTGGCTTGCAAAACTCGATGCCACACACCTACACACAGAGAAGAGCCAGCCCTTTAAGAGACAGAGTATGTAGGGAGAAAGGGGCCTCTCCAGAGCAGCACAGCCCTGACTCCCGGCCCCCAGCCAGGCTCCCCGCAGGAGGACGGCTCCATCCTGAGATGAATGGCAGCTTCGAGCCCCTTCACCTGCGGCTCCTGCTTCCCTCGAGGTGACGGCCACTGGTCGCTGTGAAAACACATGTGGCTGCTCAGCCCTCTCTCTGTATAAAACATCTGGCTGCAATTCTTGCAGACGTAAGTGCTCCTTGGCTCTGCCCAGTCTGTGGGACCACCATTGTGCTGGTTACTGTGGGGAAGAAAGGGAGAATGGGACTCTGTCCCCAAACACTGATCCTCTGACAGCTTTGGACGAACCCTAAAGAAATGGAGATGATGCCCCCGATTCCCCGTGGCCTGGTGCTCACCCCTTCAGGAGTGAAGCATCCAGAGCTCGCTCACCCAGGCCCAGCACATCAAAGCCACCAGAGGATTCCCGAGGGGCTTCGGAACTTACCAGCCACACGCCATGTTCTCCTCCTTCATCGGGTGGGGGACCCGGTAGATATTTCCACCCTGAAGACGAAAATACATCTGAGCCAACATATCAGAAATGAGATGCAAGAGTGAAAACTATAAGACTTGGAAGAAAACACAGGTATAATTCTTGGTGACCCGGGAGTAAGCAGTGGTTTCTTGGATGACTCCAAAACCAAACAAAAGACAGACATATTGGACTTCATCAAAACTTACAACTTCTGACGGATACACCAGAAATACAGCTACACGTGGAACAACTCCTACAGAACACCTACTGAACGCTGGCAGAAGATCCCAGACCTCCCAAAAGGCAAGAAACTCCCCACATACCTGGGTAGGGCAAAGCAGAGAGATTCCCGCACAGAGGATCGGTGCCGAGTGGCACTCACCAGCCCGAGAGGCTTGTCTGCTCGCCCGCTGGGGCGGGCGGCGCTGGAAGCTGAGGCTCGGGCTTCGGGCAGAGCGCAGGGAGAGGACTGGGGCTGGCGGCGAGAACTCAGCCTGAAGGGGGCTAATGTGCCACAGCTAGCCGAGAGGGAGTCCGGGAAAACTCTGGAGCTGCCGAAGAGGCAAGAGACTTTTTCTTCCCTCTTGGTTTCCTGGTGCGCGAGGAGAGGGAATTAAGAGCGCTGCTTAAAGGAGCTCCACAGACGGCTGAAAGCGCAGAGCCCAGTGACGGGCGTGGGACGCTGGGGCCGCTGCTGCCGCCGCCAAGAGGCCTGTGTGCGAGCGCAGGTCACTGTCCACACCGCCCTGCCGGGAGCCTGTGCAGCCCGCCACTACCGGGGTCCCGGGATCCAGGGGCGGCTTCCCTGGGAGAACGCACGGCGCGCCTCGGGCTGGTGCAACGTCACGCCGGCCTCTGCCGCTGCAGGCTCGCCCCGCACTCCGTGCCCCTCCCTCCCGCCCGGCCTGAGTGAGCCACAGTCCCCGAAGAGGCTGCTCCTTTAACCCTGTCCTGTCTGAGCGAAGAACAGACGCCCTCCGGCGACCTACACGCAGAGGCGGGGCCAAATCCAAAGCTGAGACCCAGGAGCTGTGAGAACAAAGAAGAGAAAGGGAAACCTCTCCCAGCAGCCTCAGAAGCAGCGGATTAAAGCTCCACAATCAACTTGATGTACCCTGCATCTGTGGAATACATGAATAGACAACAAATCATCCCAGATTGAGGAGCCAGGAGTCAGTGCTGTGCCTCTGAGGTGGGAGAGCCAACTTCAGGACACTGGTCCACAAGAGACCTCCCAGCTCCACATAATATCAAACGGCGAAAATCTTCCAGAGATCTCTCTCCATCTCAACACCAGCACCCAGCTTCACTCAACGACCAGCAAGCTACAGTGCTGGACACCCTATGCCAAACAACTAGCAACACAGGAACACAACGCCACCCATTAGCAGAGAGGTGGCCTAAAATCATAAAAAGTCCGCAGACACCCCAAAACACACCACCAGACCTGGACCTGCCCACCAGAAAGACAAGATCCAGCCTCATCCACCAGAACACAGGCACTAGTCCCCTCCACCAGGAAGCCTACACAACCCACTAAACCAACCTTAGCCACTGGGGACAGACACCAAAAACAACGGGAACTACGAACCTGCAGCCTGCAAAAAGGAGACCCCAAACACAGTAACATAAGCAAAATGAGAAGACAGAAAAACACACAGCAGGAGAAGGAGCAACATAAAAACCCACCAGACCTAACAAATGAAGAGGTAATAGGCAGTCTACCTGAAAAAGAATTCACAATAATGATGGTAAAGATGATCCAAGATTCTATTTCCAAGATCCAAAATCTTGGAAATAGAATAGACAAAATGCAAGAAACAGTTAACAAGGACCTAGAAGAACTAAAGGTGAATCAAGCATCGATTAAAAACACAATAAGTGAAATGAAAAATACTCTAGATGGGATCAATAGCAGAATAACTGAGGCAGAAGAACGGATAAGTGAGGTGGAAGATAAAATAGTGGAAATAACTGCTGCAGAGCAAAATAAAGAAAAAAGAATGAAAAGAACAGAGGACAGTCTCAGAGACCTCTGGGACAACATTAAACGCACCAACATTCGAATTATAGGGGTTCCAGAAGAAGAAGAGAAAAAGAAAGGGACTGAGACAATATTTGAAGAGATTCTAGTTGAAAACTTCCCTAATATGGGAAAGGAAAGAGTTAATCAAGTCCAGGAGGCACAGAGAGTCCCATACAGAATAAATCCAAGGAGAAATACGCCAAGACACATATTAATCAAACTGTCAAAAATTAAACACAAAGAAATCATATGAAAAGCAGCAAGGCAAAAACAACAAATAACACACAAGGGAATCCCCATCAGGATAACAGCTGATCTCTCAGCAGAAACTCTACAAGCCAGAAGGGAGTGGCAGGACATAATTAAAGTGATGAAGGAGAAAAACCTGCAACCAAGATTACCCTACCCAGCAAGGATCTCATTCAGATTGGATGGAGAAATTAAAACGGTTACAGACAAGCAAAAGCTGAGAGAGTTCAGCACCACCAAACCAGCTTTACAACAAATGCTAAAGGAACTTCTCTAGGCAAGAAACACAACAGAAGGAAAAGACCTACAATAACGAACCCAAAACAATTAAGAAAATGGGAATAGGAACATACATATCGATAATTACCTTAAAGGGAAATGGACTAAATGCTCCCACCAAAAGACACAGATTGGCTGAATGGATACAAGAACAAGACCCATATATATGCTGTCTACAAGAGACCCACTTCAGACCTAGAGACACATACAGACTGAAAGTAAGGGGATGGAAAAAGATATTCCATGCAAATGGAAACCAAAGGAAAGCTGGAGTAGCAATTCTCATATCAGACAAACTAGACTTTAAAATAAAGACTACTACAAGAGACAAAGAAGGACACTACATAATGATCAAGGGATCGATCCAAGAAGAAGATATAACAATTGTAAATATTTATGCACCCAACATAGGAGCACCTCAATACATAAGGCAAATACTAACAGCCATAAAAGGAGACATCGACAGTAACACACTCATAGTAGGGGACTTTAACACCCCACTTTCACCAATGGACAGATCATCCAAAATGAAAATAAATAAGGAAACACAAGCTTTAAATGATACATTAAACAAGATGGACTTAATTGATATTTATAGGACATTCCATCCAAAAACAACAGAATACACGTTTTCCTCAAGTATTCATGGAACATTCTCCAGGATAGATCATATCTTGGGTCACAAATCAAGCCTTGGTACATTTAAGAAAATTGAAATTGTATCAAGTATCTTTTCCGACCACAGTGCTATGAGACTAGATGTCAATCACAGGAAAAGAGCTGTAAAAAATACAAACACATGGAGGCTAAACAATACACTACTTAATAACGAAGTGATCACTGAAGAAATCAAAGAGGAAATTTAAAAATACCTAGAAACAAATGACAATGGAGACACGACGACCCAAAACCTATGGGATGCAGCAAAAGCAGTTCTAAGAGGGAAGTTTATAGCAATACAACCCCACCTTAAGAAACAGGAAACATCTCGAATAAACAACCTAACCTTGCACCTAACGCAATTAGAGGAAGAAGAACAAAAACATCCCAAAGTTAGCAGAAGGAAAGAAATCATAAAAATCAGATCAGAAATAACTGAAAAAGAAATGAAGGAAACGATAGCAAAGATCAATAAAACTAAAAGCTGGTTCTTTGAGAAGGTAAACAAAATTGATAAACCATTAGCCAGACTCATCAAGAAAAAAAGGGAGAAGACTCAAATCAATAGAATTAGAAATGAAAAAGGAGAAGTAACAACTGACACTGCAGAAATACAAAAGATCATGAGAGATGACTATAAGCAACTCTATGCCAATAAAATGGACAACCTGGAAGAAATGGACAAACTCTTAGAAATGCACAACCTGCCAAGACTGAATCAGGAAGAAATAGAAAATATGAACAGACCAATCACAAGCACTGAAATTGAAACTGTGATAAAAAATCCTCCAACAAACAAAAGCCCAGGACCAGATGGCTTCACAGGCGAATTCTATCAAGCATTTAGAGAAGAGCTAACACCTATCCTTCTCAAACTCTTCCAAAATAGAGCAGAGGGAGGAACACTCCCAAACTCATTCTACGAGGCCACCATCACCTTGATACCAAAACCAGACAAGGATGTCACAAAGAAAGAAAACTACAGGCCAATATCACTGATGAACATAGATGCAAAAATCCTCAACAAAATACTAGCAAACAGAATCCAACAGCACATTAAAAGGATCATACACCATGATCAAGTGGGGTTTATTCCAGGAATGCAAGGATTCTTCAATATACGCAAATCAATCAACGTGATACACCATATTAACAAATTGAAGGAGAAAAACCATACGATCATCTCAATAGATGCAGAGAAAGCTTTCGACAAAATTCAACACCCATTTAGGATAAAAACCCTGCAGAAAGTAGGCATAGAGGGAACTTTCCTCAACATAATAAAAGCCATATATGACAAACCCACAGCCAGCATCGTCCTCAATGGTGAAAAACTGAAACCATTTCCACTAAGATCAGGAACAAGACAAGGTTGCCCACTCTCACCACTCTTAGTCAACATAGTTTTGGAAGGTTTAGCCACAGCAATCAGAGAAGAAAAGGAAATAAAAGGAATCCAAATCGGAAAAGAAGAAGTAAAGCTGTCACTGTTTGCAGATGACATGATACTATACATAGAGAATCCTAAAGATGCTACCAGAAAACTACTAGAGCTCATCAATGAAGTTGGTAAAGTTGCAGGATACAAAATTAATGCACAGAAATCTCTGGCATTCCTATATACTAATGATGAAAAATCTGAAAGTGAAATCAAGGAAACACTCCCATTTACCATCGCAACAAAAAGAATAAAATATCTAGGAATAAACCTACCTAAGGAGACAAAAGACCTGTATGCAGAAAATTATAAGACACTGATGAAAGAAATTAAAGATGATACAAATAGATGGAGAGATGTACCATGTTCTTGGATTGGAAGAATCGACATTGTGAAAGTGACTCTACTACCCAAAGCAATCTACAGATTCAATGCAATCCCTATCAAACTACCACTGGCATTTTTCACAGAACTAGAACAAAAAATTTCACAATTTGTATGGAAACACAAAAGACCCCGAATAGCCAAAGCAATCTTGAGAACGAAAAATGGAGCTGGAGGACTCAGGCTCCCTGACTTCAGACTATACTACAAAGCTACAGTAATCAAGACAGTATGGTACTGGCACAAAAACAGAAGGATAGATCAATGGAACAGGATAGAAAGCCCAGAGATAAACCCACGGACATATGGTCACCTTATCTTTGATAAAGGAGCCAGGAATGTACAGTGGAGAAAGGACAGTCTCTTCAATAAGTGGTGCTGGGAAAACTGGACAGGGACATGTAAAAGTATGAGATTAGATCACTCCCTAACACCATACACAAAAATAAGCTCAAAATGGATTAAAGACCTAAATGTAAGGCCAGACACTATCAAACTCTTAGAGGAAAACATAGGCAGAACACTCTATGACATAAATCACAGCAAGATCCTTTTTGACCCACCTCCTAGAGAAATGGAAATAAAGACAAAAATAAACACATGGGACCTAATGACACTTCAAAGCTTTGGCACAGCAAAGGAAACCATAAACAAGACCAACAGACAACCCTCAGAATGGGAGAAAATATTTGCAAATGAAGCAACTGACAAAGGATTAATCTCCACAATTTATAAGCAGCTCATGCAGCTCAATAACAAAAAAACAAACAACCCAAACCAAAAATGGGCAGAAGACCTAAATAGACATTTCTCCACAGAAGATATACAGACTGCCAACAAACACATGAAAGGATGCTCAACATCTTTACTCATTAGAGAAATGCAAATCAAAACTACAATGAGGGGCTTCCCTGGTGGCGCAGTGGTTGAGAGTCCGCCTGCCGATGCAGGGGACACGGGTTCGTGCCCCGATCCCGGAAGATCCCACATGCCGCGGAGCGGCTGGGCCCGCGAGCCATGGCCGCGGAGCCTGTGTGTCCGGAGCCTGTGCTCCGCAACGGGAGAGGCCACAGCAGTGAGAGGCCCGCGTACAGCAAAAAAAAAAAAAAAAAAAAAAAAAAACTACAATGAGATATCATCTCACACCAGTCAGAATGGCCATCATCAAAACATCTAGAAACAATAAATGCTGGAGAGGGTGTGGAAAAAAGGGAACACTCTTGCACTGCTGGTGGGAATGTGAATTGGTACAGCCACTATGGAGAACGGTATGGAGGTTCCTTAAAAAACTACAAATAGAACTACCATACGACCCAGCAATCCCACTACTGGGCATATACCCTGAGAAAACCATAATTCAAAAAGAGACATGTACCAAAATGTTCATAGCAGCCCTATTTACAATAGCCCGGAGATGGAAACAACCTAAGTGTCCATCATCGGATGAATGGGTAAAGAAGATGTGGCACATATATACAATGGAATATTACTCAGCCATAAAAAGAAATGAAATTGAGCTATTTGTAATGAGGTGGATGGACCTAGAGTCTGTCATACAGAGTGAAGTAAGTCAGAAAGAGAAAGACAAATACTGTATGCTGACACATATATATGGAATTTAAGAAAAAAAATGTCATGAAGAACATAGGGGTAAGACAGGAATAAAGACACAGACCTACCAGAGAATGGACTTGAGGATATGGGGAGGGGGAAGGGTAAGCTGTGACAAAGTGAAAGAGCGGCATGGACATATATACACTACCAAACGTAAGGTAGATAGCTAGTGGGAAGCAGCCGCATAGCACAGGGAGATCAGCTCGGTGCTTTGTGACCGCCTGGAGGGGTGGGATAGGGAGGGTGGGAGGGAGACGCAAAAGGGAGGGGATATGGGAACATATGTATATGTATAGCTGATTAAATTTGTTACAAAGAAAAAAAAATACTATACTTTATAGATGTGCAGTTTCTTGTATGCTAGTTATATCTCAATAAAGCTGTTAAAATATCTGCATAAAAAAGAGATTGCATGGAAGGGGGATAAGACTTCTGAAAAAGTACAGTAAGGAACTCGGCAAAACAACACATTTACTGATAAAAATCATTAAAAAAAAAAAAAAGAACAGTAAGCCAAAGTCTCTGCAAGTTGTCCTAAAGGCATACAGCATTTTAAGAAATAATCATTCAAGAAAATCCACTAAATCTTGGGAAGAACAGTGAGAGTCTGTGGCACTGGAGCCATGGCCCACTCCCTTACCCACCTAGCCCCCAGCTCTTTGTAATGGAAGCTCTACCCAGGTAGGTGCAGCCAAGGAGATGGGGGCTTCTTCTTCCCCTGGCTTCCATGCTTAAAGAATTAAAGTAAGATAAAATAAAAATTTCTCATCAAAGAGAAAATGCCATCAAGAGATGGAAATTATTTTTTTAAAAAGAAACAAATGTGGACTTCCCTGGGGGTCCAGTGGTTAAGACTCCGCGCCTCCACTGCAGGGGGCATGGGTTTGATCCCTAGTCGAGGAACTAAGATCCTGCATGCTGTGTGATGTAGTCAAAAAAGAAAAAAAAAGAAGAACCAAATGGAAATAATTCAGGGGTTAAAAAAGTACAATAACCAAAATAAGGCTCAACAGTACATCTGAGCTGGCAGAAGAAACGACCAGCAAACCTGAAGATAGAACAATGGAGACTATGAAATCTGAAGAACAGAGAGAAAAACAATGTAGGAAAGTGAAGAGAGCCTCAGAGAAATGTGAGATGTCATGAAATGCAACAATATATATGTAGTGGGAGTACCAGAAAGAGGGGAGAAAGGGACAGAATATTTAAAGTATTAATGGCTGAAAATTTCCCAAAGTTGATGAAAAACAATATGTATATCCAGCAAACTCTATAAACTCCAAGAAAGATGAACACAAAGAGATCTACATCCAGACATAACATAGGCAAAATCTGGAAAGCAAAAATAAAGATAAGATCTTGAAAGCAAAAAGGGAAAAACAATTTGTTACATACAAGGGCACTACAGTAAAATTAACAGCTAACTTCTTAACAGAAACGATGTAGGTTACAAGGCAATGGCATAGTATATTCAAATTCCTGAAAGTAAAAGAGTGTCAACCAAGTATCTTATATTCAGCAAATTATCTTGCAAAAATGAAGGTAAAATAAAGACATTCCCAGATAAATAAAAACTGAGAATACCTGTTGCTGGCAGACCTCTCTTACAAGAAATATTAAAGGTGAAATATTATTCAGCCCGCAAAATGGAACAAAGTACTGATACATAGTGCAACGTGGATGAAACGTAAAAACATCATGCTAACTAAAAGAAGGCATTCATAAAGGACCACATACTGTATGATTCCACTCATATGAAATATGCAGGATAGCCACATCGATAGAGACAAAGTAGATTAGTCGTTACCCATGGCTGGGGATGGGGAGGATGGAAAGGAGGGACTGCTAATAAGTACAGGGCTTCTTTTGGGGATGATGAAAATTTCTGAAAACTGATGGTAGTGATGGTTGCACAGCTCTGTGAATATACTAAAAACCATTGAATTCTATACTTTAAAGGGATGAATTGTATGGTATGTGAATTATACATGCCTAATAAAAATAAATAGTAAAGAAAGTCCTTCAGATTGAAAGCAAATGACATCAGATGGTAACTTGAATCCAAACCAAAAAAAAAAAAAAGCGAAGCGCTAGTAAATATGGGTAACTATAAAAATCAGTATGATTACATATTTCTTTTCTTTTCTTAAGTGCCTTAAAAAATAACTGCATAAAACAATATGTATTGTGGGCCTCTAACATATAGAAATATAATATATGTGACAGTAACTGCACAAGGAGCACAGCTGCATTGGAGTAAAGGAATATCACCTCAGACAGTAACTCAAATCCACAAGAATAAATGAAGAGATCAGAAATGGTCAATAAGAAGGTTAATATAACAACCTCTATAAATCATGCTTGTTTTCCTTTATTCTCTCAGTGTTTTTACACGAAATAAAAGTATATAAAGCAAGAAACATGACCAGTAAGGTATTACTGGGTCTCTCACATATAATAGCAAAAGAGTTAGAAGGAAGAGAGCTAGATAGGAGCAGTGTTTCTATATTTCATTGTTAGTGAGTTATTACACATCCTAACAGATTCTGATAAGACATATATTTTAAGTCCTAGAGCAACCACTAAGAAATGACTAAGAAAAAGTGAAAAATTAACAGAATTAAAATGTTACACTAGAAAATACTCTCTTAATACAAAAGAAAGCAGGAAAGGAGGAACAGAGGGAGAAAAAGACATGTAACATATAGAAAATAGAAAGCAAAATGGCAGATGTAAATGCAACCATATCAATGTAACAGTAAACAAGAATGGATTAAACAAACCAAGCCAAAAGGCAGAGTTTCTAAGACTGGATAAAAAAACACATGATCCAACTAATGGTGTCTAGAGGTAACATGCTTTATTTTCAAAGACACAAATAGGCTGAAAGTAAAAGAAGAGAAAAATATATACCAAGAAAACAACAACCAAAAAAGAGAATGGAATGACTATACTAATGTCAGGCACATTAGACTTTAAAACAAAAAAATATTACCAGAGATAATGATAAAATTATTGTAGTAATGACAAATGAAGTCACAATCACATCATAATGGTAAAAGGTCAAGCCGTGAGGAAGATGTGACAATTACAAACATATACACACCTAAAAACAGAACCCCAAAATACACCAAGCAACAAACGACAGAACTGAAGGATGAAATAAACCATTACAAAATAATAGTTGGAGATTTCAATACTTTCAACAGTGGATAGGGCAGCTAGGCAGAAGATCAACAAGGAAATTGAAACTAACTAGACAAAACAGACAAAATACAGCATTCCACCAAACATCAGTAGAATACATTCTTCTCAAATTCACATGGAACATTCTTCAAGACAGACCGGATTCTAGCCCATATAACATGCCTCAATAAGTTTTAAATTTTAAAATAAATTTAAGGGAATTCCCTGGCGGTCCAGTCATTAGGACTCCACGCTTCCGCTGCAGGGGGCATGGGTTTGATCCCTGGTGGGGCAACTAAGATCCTGCAAACCACACAGCACAGCCAAAAAAAAAAATAATAAATTAAATTAATTAAATTGAAAAAGAAACAAAGTATGTTCTCTGACCACAAGAGAATTAGATTACAAATCAATAAAAGGCAGCAATTTGGAAAATTCACAAATATGTGAAAATTAAGCAACACACTCTTTAATAGTCAGTGTGTTAAACAAGTGGAATGATAAATTAGAAAATACTTTAGCTGAATGAATATAAAAACACAACATACTAAAACTTACAAAATGTAGCTAAAGCAATGTTCAGAAGGAAATCTATAGCTGTAAAATGCCTGTATTAAAAAAGAAGAAAAATCTCAAATCATTTATGGTCAACTGATTTTCCACAAAGGTACCAAGACAGGGCTTCCCTGGTGGCGCAGTGGCTGAGAGTCTGCCTGGCGATGCAGGGGACATGGGTTTGTGCCCCGGTCTGGGAAGATCCCACATGCCGCGGAGCAGCTGGGTCCGTGAGCCATGGCCACTGAGCCTGCGCGTCCGGAGCCTGTGCCCCGCAACGGGAGAGGCCACAACAGTGAGAGGCCCGTGTACCGCAAAAGAAAACAAAACAAAACAAAGTACCAAGACTATTCAATGAGAAAAGAACAGTATTTTCAAGTGCTGGAAGAACTGATACATACATGCAAAAGAATAAATTTGGACTCCTACCTCATACAGTATATAAAAGTTAACTAAAGATTGATCGCAGGCCTAAGAATAAGTTGGACTTCATCAAAATTAAAAACTTGTGTACTGCAAACCATATCATAAATAAAATGAAAGGACAACCCACAAAATTGGAGAGAATTTGCAAATCATATATCTGATAAGGGGCTTGCATCCAGACTATATAAGGAACTGAGACAACTCAATGATAAAAAGATAAGAATTCAAGTTAAAAAATGGGCAAAGGATCTGAACAGACATTTCTCCCGAGAAGATATACAAATGGATAATAAGCACATGGAAAGATGCTCAACATCGTTAGCCATCAGGGAAATGTAAATCAAAACCACAATGAGGGGGCTTCCCTGGTGGCGCAGTGGTTGAGAGTCCGCCTGCCGATGCAGGGGACGCAGGTTCGTGCCCCGGTCCGGGAGGATCCCGCTTGCTGCGGTGCGGCTGGGCCCGAGAGCCATGGTCGCTGAGCCTGCGCATCCGGAGCCTGTGCTCCACAACGGGCGAGGCCACAAACACTGAGAGGCCCACGTACCGCAAAACAAACAAACAAACAAATAAACAAACACCCCACAACGAGCTACCACTTTACACCCACTAGGATGGTTATAATGAAAAAGACAGATAAGAAGTGTTTAGCAAGGATGTGGAGAAACTGGAACTTTCATACAATGCTGGTGGAAATTTAAAATGACCCGGCCATTTTGGAAAACAGTCCGGCAGTTCCTTAAACGGTTAGACATAGTTACCCTTTGACCCAGCAATTCCACTCTGAGCTGTATACCCAAGAGAAATGAGGACTTATGTCCAAAAACAACTTATACATAAATGTTCTTAACAGCACTATTTGCAAGAGCCAAAGGACGAAAACAACCCAAATGCCCCTCAACTGATGAATGGATAAATAAAATGTTGTCTCTCCAGAGAATGGAATATCATTCATCCATAAAAAGAAATGAAGCACTGATGCATGGTACAACATGGATGAACCTTGACAACATTATTCTAAGTGAACAAACTAGACACAGAATGGCACATATTGTATGATCCCAAGTATATGAAATGTCCAGAATAGGGAGACCCATAGAAAAAGTAGGTTGGTAGACTGGTGGTTGCCCAGGGCAGAGGAGCTGGGGGCTACAGGGCCTGTGTGTCACCGCTCGTGGATATAATCTTCTGGGGTGATGAAAATGCTCTAGAACTAGATTGTGGGATGGGTGTACAATCCTAAGAATACACTAAAAAATCACTGTACACTTTAAATGGGTGATTCATATGGCATGTGAATTATACCTCAATAAAGCTGTTTAAACAATTACTCGAAAGGGCAGGCAGAATGGTGGTTAGGCTAAATTGCGTCTATTTTCTTTCTGGCTACAAAATTATAAGCACCTAGAAGGCTGCTGGTCCCAGATGGTCCTGGGATACTTCTGAACAGCAACAGGACACCCAGACCAGACCCAAGCGTAGGCCAGAGGGAATGGCTGGACCGAATTCTACAGGGGGCGGGGGTCTGGCCCCCCACAGGCCTATCATGGGGTGATCAAGCTCACTCACCAAGCATGGCGCTGATGAGCCTGTCGGGACGGGCCCGGGCAGATGTGGAACACAGAGTGTTGAAATACAGCCCAGAGCCCTCCCGGATGGGGCTGAGCATCGGGGGCGGCGTGTAGGCAGGGCACTGGGACACTCCCTTCAGGAGACGGTCCACCAGGAACACGGGCGAGCACAGGCAGCTCTGGCGGCATCCTCCCGGGCCCGGCTCCCCAGACATGGAGGGCGGAGGAGGGATGAGCAGTGCCTTGGGCCGTGGGAGCTTCTTCCGCTTCCTGTGTTGGCTGCTCTCCTGTCTCTCTCTTCCCCGTCCTTCTCCTGTCCCTGGAGAAGAAGAGACTTCAGAACCATAGGGGTCACCTGAGGCCACCGGCCCCACAGCTCAGTCCTCAAGATGGCCTGAGAGTGGGAAAGGGTACTGACCAGCCAGACGCACACCCAGCATGGCCGTGCAAAGAGTCCTCAGCACAGGAAGCCGGGCAGGGCCACCACGCCTGAGCCAGACTCCAGACCCTAAGCCGGGCGATGTTTGAGGCTGGGGCCTTCTCAGGCACCCACACCCCGCAAGGAGAGGCCCTCACTCAGACCATTTTGGAAACTCATGTCCGTTGTTAAAGTGACTGGCACTTAAAGAGTGGGGGCCAGACGGATGCAACAGCATGACAAAAGGAAAACCTGTTGCCCTCAAAATGACAGCAGCTCCTGGGAGACAAACAGTGGGCTCCATGCACCCCGTACCCGAGTCCAGCATGGACTTCTCCAGGTGGGGTCTTCCAGCACAGGCTGAAGAGACGACGGCTTGAGCTTGCTACACTCTCTCTTACCTCCACGCAATCTCCCCTCCTCTCTGCCCATCTTACCCCTCCTCACCCTCCAGCTCTCAGCTGCAACACCCCCTTCCTCAGGCAGGGTCTCTGGTGCCCTCGGGGCTCCTACAGCTCCCTCTCCCAGCCCGGCCCGTTCTGGGTCGTCAGTGTCCGGGGATGGGTCTATCTACCCCGCTGGGCTGGGAGCCCCAGGAGACGGGGGCAGGCCTGTTGTGGTCGCTGCAGTGTCCCCAGCCCTGCCCAGCACACGGCCAGGCACAAAAGAAGCTCACTGGAGGTTGAATGGATGAATGAACACGCAAATCAAGCTCTTATGGAGTCAGGATTTGGGGGCTTTTCTCACAGCTCCCACTGGCAGCTGGAAAGCAGCTGGAAGGAAGTGCACCCACCTTGCTCCCCGGGGGATGGTTCGCTGGAGCCACAGGCACCGACACAGGGACCACCAAAGGGGCAGTGGTCATGTTGTCCAAGGACTTCCTGGCTCTCGGGGAACTCTGCCTGTCCCCCTCCGGCCTCAGCACCTGTCTTCGTGGCTTGCAAAACTCGATGCCACACACCTACACACAGAGAAGAGCCAGCCCTTTAAGAGACAGAGTATGTAGGGAGAAAGGGGCCTCTCCAGAGCAGCACAGCCCTGACTCCCGGCCCCCAGCCAGGCTCCCCGCAGGAGGACGGCTCCATCCTGAGATGAATGGCAGCTTCGAGCCCCTTCACCTGCGGCTCCTGCTTCCCTCGAGGTGACGGCCACTGGTCGCTGTGAAAACACATGTGGCTGCTCAGCCCTCTCTCTGTATAAAACATCTGGCTGCAATTCTTGCAGACGTAAGTGCTCCTTGGCTCTGCCCAGTCTGTGGGACCACCATTGTGCTGGTTACTGTGGGGAAGAAAGGGAGAATGGGACTCTGTCCCCAAACACTGATCCTCTGACAGCTTTGGACGAACCCTAAAGAAATGGAGATGATGCCCCCGATTCCCCGTGGCCTGGTGCTCACCCCTTCAGGAGTGAAGCATCCAGAGCTCGCTCACCCAGGCCCAGCACATCAAAGCCACCAGAGGATTCCCGAGGGGCTTCGGAACTTACCAGCCACACGCCATGTTCTCCTCCTTCATCGGGTGGGGGACCCGGTAGATATTTCCACCCTGAAGACGAAAATACATCTGAGCCAACATATCAGAAATGAGATGCAAGAGTGAAAACTATAAGACTTGGAAGAAAACACAGGTATAATTCTTGGTGACCCGGGAGTAAGCAGTGGTTTCTTGGATGACTCCAAAACCAAACAAAAGACAGACATATTGGACTTCATCAAAACTTACAACTTCTGACGGATACACCAGAAATACAGCTACACGTGGAACAACTCCTACAGAACACCTACTGAACGCTGGCAGAAGATCCCAGACCTCCCAAAAGGCAAGAAACTCCCCACATACCTGGGTAGGGCAAAGCAGAGAGATTCCCGCACAGAGGATCGGTGCCGAGTGGCACTCACCAGCCCGAGAGGCTTGTCTGCTCGCCCGCTGGGGCGGGCGGCGCTGGAAGCTGAGGCTCGGGCTTCGGGCAGAGCGCAGGGAGAGGACTGGGGCTGGCGGCGAGAACTCAGCCTGAAGGGGGCTAATGTGCCACAGCTAGCCGAGAGGGAGTCCGGGAAAACTCTGGAGCTGCCGAAGAGGCAAGAGACTTTTTCTTCCCTCTTGGTTTCCTGGTGCGCGAGGAGAGGGAATTAAGAGCGCTGCTTAAAGGAGCTCCACAGACGGCTGAAAGCGCAGAGCCCAGTGACGGGCGTGGGACGCTGGGGCCGCTGCTGCCGCCGCCAAGAGGCCTGTGTGCGAGCGCAGGTCACTGTCCACACCGCCCTGCCGGGAGCCTGTGCAGCCCGCCACTACCGGGGTCCCGGGATCCAGGGGCGGCTTCCCTGGGAGAACGCACGGCGCGCCTCGGGCTGGTGCAACGTCACGCCGGCCTCTGCCGCTGCAGGCTCGCCCCGCACTCCGTGCCCCTCCCTCCCGCCCGGCCTGAGTGAGCCACAGTCCCCGAAGAGGCTGCTCCTTTAACCCTGTCCTGTCTGAGCGAAGAACAGACGCCCTCCGGCGACCTACACGCAGAGGCGGGGCCAAATCCAAAGCTGAGACCCAGGAGCTGTGAGAACAAAGAAGAGAAAGGGAAACCTCTCCCAGCAGCCTCAGAAGCAGCGGATTAAAGCTCCACAATCAACTTGATGTACCCTGCATCTGTGGAATACATGAATAGACAACAAATCATCCCAGATTGAGGAGCCAGGAGTCAGTGCTGTGCCTCTGAGGTGGGAGAGCCAACTTCAGGACACTGGTCCACAAGAGACCTCCCAGCTCCACATAATATCAAACGGCGAAAATCTTCCAGAGATCTCTCTCCATCTCAACACCAGCACCCAGCTTCACTCAACGACCAGCAAGCTACAGTGCTGGACACCCTATGCCAAACAACTAGCAACACAGGAACACAACGCCACCCATTAGCAGAGAGGTGGCCTAAAATCATAAAAAGTCCGCAGACACCCCAAAACACACCACCAGACCTGGACCTGCCCACCAGAAAGACAAGATCCAGCCTCATCCACCAGAACACAGGCACTAGTCCCCTCCACCAGGAAGCCTACACAACCCACTAAACCAACCTTAGCCACTGGGGACAGACACCAAAAACAACGGGAACTACGAACCTGCAGCCTGCAAAAAGGAGACCCCAAACACAGTAACATAAGCAAAATGAGAAGACAGAAAAACACACAGCAGGAGAAGGAGCAACATAAAAACCCACCAGACCTAACAAATGAAGAGGTAATAGGCAGTCTACCTGAAAAAGAATTCACAATAATGATGGTAAAGATGATCCAAGATTCTATTTCCAAGATCCAAAATCTTGGAAATAGAATAGACAAAATGCAAGAAACAGTTAACAAGGACCTAGAAGAACTAAAGGTGAATCAAGCATCGATTAAAAACACAATAAGTGAAATGAAAAATACTCTAGATGGGATCAATAGCAGAATAACTGAGGCAGAAGAACGGATAAGTGAGGTGGAAGATAAAATAGTGGAAATAACTGCTGCAGAGCAAAATAAAGAAAAAAGAATGAAAAGAACAGAGGACAGTCTCAGAGACCTCTGGGACAACATTAAACGCACCAACATTCGAATTATAGGGGTTCCAGAAGAAGAAGAGAAAAAGAAAGGGACTGAGACAATATTTGAAGAGATTCTAGTTGAAAACTTCCCTAATATGGGAAAGGAAAGAGTTAATCAAGTCCAGGAGGCACAGAGAGTCCCATACAGAATAAATCCAAGGAGAAATACGCCAAGACACATATTAATCAAACTGTCAAAAATTAAACACAAAGAAATCATATGAAAAGCAGCAAGGCAAAAACAACAAATAACACACAAGGGAATCCCCATCAGGATAACAGCTGATCTCTCAGCAGAAACTCTACAAGCCAGAAGGGAGTGGCAGGACATAATTAAAGTGATGAAGGAGAAAAACCTGCAACCAAGATTACCCTACCCAGCAAGGATCTCATTCAGATTGGATGGAGAAATTAAAACGGTTACAGACAAGCAAAAGCTGAGAGAGTTCAGCACCACCAAACCAGCTTTACAACAAATGCTAAAGGAACTTCTCTAGGCAAGAAACACAACAGAAGGAAAAGACCTACAATAACGAACCCAAAACAATTAAGAAAATGGGAATAGGAACATACATATCGATAATTACCTTAAAGGGAAATGGACTAAATGCTCCCACCAAAAGACACAGATTGGCTGAATGGATACAAGAACAAGACCCATATATATGCTGTCTACAAGAGACCCACTTCAGACCTAGAGACACATACAGACTGAAAGTAAGGGGATGGAAAAAGATATTCCATGCAAATGGAAACCAAAGGAAAGCTGGAGTAGCAATTCTCATATCAGACAAACTAGACTTTAAAATAAAGACTACTACAAGAGACAAAGAAGGACACTACATAATGATCAAGGGATCGATCCAAGAAGAAGATATAACAATTGTAAATATTTATGCACCCAACATAGGAGCACCTCAATACATAAGGCAAATACTAACAGCCATAAAAGGAGACATCGACAGTAACACACTCATAGTAGGGGACTTTAACACCCCACTTTCACCAATGGACAGATCATCCAAAATGAAAATAAATAAGGAAACACAAGCTTTAAATGATACATTAAACAAGATGGACTTAATTGATATTTATAGGACATTCCATCCAAAAACAACAGAATACACGTTTTCCTCAAGTATTCATGGAACATTCTCCAGGATAGATCATATCTTGGGTCACAAATCAAGCCTTGGTACATTTAAGAAAATTGAAATTGTATCAAGTATCTTTTCCGACCACAGTGCTATGAGACTAGATGTCAATCACAGGAAAAGAGCTGTAAAAAATACAAACACATGGAGGCTAAACAATACACTACTTAATAACGAAGTGATCACTGAAGAAATCAAAGAGGAAATTTAAAAATACCTAGAAACAAATGACAATGGAGACACGACGACCCAAAACCTATGGGATGCAGCAAAAGCAGTTCTAAGAGGGAAGTTTATAGCAATACAACCCCACCTTAAGAAACAGGAAACATCTCGAATAAACAACCTAACCTTGCACCTAACGCAATTAGAGGAAGAAGAACAAAAACATCCCAAAGTTAGCAGAAGGAAAGAAATCATAAAAATCAGATCAGAAATAACTGAAAAAGAAATGAAGGAAACGATAGCAAAGATCAATAAAACTAAAAGCTGGTTCTTTGAGAAGGTAAACAAAATTGATAAACCATTAGCCAGACTCATCAAGAAAAAAAGGGAGAAGACTCAAATCAATAGAATTAGAAATGAAAAAGGAGAAGTAACAACTGACACTGCAGAAATACAAAAGATCATGAGAGATGACTATAAGCAACTCTATGCCAATAAAATGGACAACCTGGAAGAAATGGACAAACTCTTAGAAATGCACAACCTGCCAAGACTGAATCAGGAAGAAATAGAAAATATGAACAGACCAATCACAAGCACTGAAATTGAAACTGTGATAAAAAATCCTCCAACAAACAAAAGCCCAGGACCAGATGGCTTCACAGGCGAATTCTATCAAGCATTTAGAGAAGAGCTAACACCTATCCTTCTCAAACTCTTCCAAAATAGAGCAGAGGGAGGAACACTCCCAAACTCATTCTACGAGGCCACCATCACCTTGATACCAAAACCAGACAAGGATGTCACAAAGAAAGAAAACTACAGGCCAATATCACTGATGAACATAGATGCAAAAATCCTCAACAAAATACTAGCAAACAGAATCCAACAGCACATTAAAAGGATCATACACCATGATCAAGTGGGGTTTATTCCAGGAATGCAAGGATTCTTCAATATACGCAAATCAATCAACGTGATACACCATATTAACAAATTGAAGGAGAAAAACCATACGATCATCTCAATAGATGCAGAGAAAGCTTTCGACAAAATTCAACACCCATTTAGGATAAAAACCCTGCAGAAAGTAGGCATAGAGGGAACTTTCCTCAACATAATAAAAGCCATATATGACAAACCCACAGCCAGCATCGTCCTCAATGGTGAAAAACTGAAACCATTTCCACTAAGATCAGGAACAAGACAAGGTTGCCCACTCTCACCACTCTTAGTCAACATAGTTTTGGAAGGTTTAGCCACAGCAATCAGAGAAGAAAAGGAAATAAAAGGAATCCAAATCGGAAAAGAAGAAGTAAAGCTGTCACTGTTTGCAGATGACATGATACTATACATAGAGAATCCTAAAGATGCTACCAGAAAACTACTAGAGCTCATCAATGAAGTTGGTAAAGTTGCAGGATACAAAATTAATGCACAGAAATCTCTGGCATTCCTATATACTAATGATGAAAAATCTGAAAGTGAAATCAAGGAAACACTCCCATTTACCATCGCAACAAAAAGAATAAAATATCTAGGAATAAACCTACCTAAGGAGACAAAAGACCTGTATGCAGAAAATTATAAGACACTGATGAAAGAAATTAAAGATGATACAAATAGATGGAGAGATGTACCATGTTCTTGGATTGGAAGAATCGACATTGTGAAAGTGACTCTACTACCCAAAGCAATCTACAGATTCAATGCAATCCCTATCAAACTACCACTGGCATTTTTCACAGAACTAGAACAAAAAATTTCACAATTTGTATGGAAACACAAAAGACCCCGAATAGCCAAAGCAATCTTGAGAACGAAAAATGGAGCTGGAGGACTCAGGCTCCCTGACTTCAGACTATACTACAAAGCTACAGTAATCAAGACAGTATGGTACTGGCACAAAAACAGAAGGATAGATCAATGGAACAGGATAGAAAGCCCAGAGATAAACCCACGGACATATGGTCACCTTATCTTTGATAAAGGAGCCAGGAATGTACAGTGGAGAAAGGACAGTCTCTTCAATAAGTGGTGCTGGGAAAACTGGACAGGGACATGTAAAAGTATGAGATTAGATCACTCCCTAACACCATACACAAAAATAAGCTCAAAATGGATTAAAGACCTAAATGTAAGGCCAGACACTATCAAACTCTTAGAGGAAAACATAGGCAGAACACTCTATGACATAAATCACAGCAAGATCCTTTTTGACCCACCTCCTAGAGAAATGGAAATAAAGACAAAAATAAACACATGGGACCTAATGACACTTCAAAGCTTTGGCACAGCAAAGGAAACCATAAACAAGACCAACAGACAACCCTCAGAATGGGAGAAAATATTTGCAAATGAAGCAACTGACAAAGGATTAATCTCCACAATTTATAAGCAGCTCATGCAGCTCAATAACAAAAAAACAAACAACCCAAACCAAAAATGGGCAGAAGACCTAAATAGACATTTCTCCACAGAAGATATACAGACTGCCAACAAACACATGAAAGGATGCTCAACATCTTTACTCATTAGAGAAATGCAAATCAAAACTACAATGAGATATCATCTCACACCAGTCAGAATGGCCATCATCAAAACATCTAGAAACAATAAATGCTGGAGAGGGTGTGGAAAAAAGGGAACACTCTTGCACTGCTGGTGGGAATGTGAATTGGTACAGCCACTATGGAGAACGGTATGGAGGTTCCTTAAAAAACTACAAATAGAACTACCATACGACCCAGCAATCCCACTACTGGGCATATACCCTGAGAAAACCATAATTCAAAAAGAGACATGTACCAAAATGTTCATAGCAGCCCTATTTACAATAGCCCGGAGATGGAAACAACCTAAGTGTCCATCATCGGATGAATGGGTAAAGAAGATGTGGCACATATATACAATGGAATATTACTCAGCCATAAAAAGAAATGAAATTGAGCTATTTGTAATGAGGTGGATGGACCTAGAGTCTGTCATACAGAGTGAAGTAAGTCAGAAAGAGAAAGACAAATACTGTATGCTGACACATATATATGGAATTTAAGAAAAAAAATGTCATGAAGAACATAGGGGTAAGACAGGAATAAAGACACAGACCTACCAGAGAATGGACTTGAGGATATGGGGAGGGGGAAGGGTAAGCTGTGACAAAGTGAAAGAGCGGCATGGACATATATACACTACCAAACGTAAGGTAGATAGCTAGTGGGAAGCAGCCGCATAGCACAGGGAGATCAGCTCGGTGCTTTGTGACCGCCTGGAGGGGTGGGATAGGGAGGGTGGGAGGGAGACGCAAAAGGGAGGGGATATGGGAACATATGTATATGTATAGCTGATTAAATTTGTTATAAAGAAAAAAAAATACTATACTTTATAGATGTGCAGTTTCTTGTATGCTAGTTATATCTCAATAAAGCTGTTAAAATATCTGCATAAAAAAGAGATTGCATGGAAGGGGGATAAGACTTCTGAAAAAGTACAGTAAGGAACTCGGCAAAACAACACATTTACTGATAAAAATCATTAAAAAAAAAAAAGAACAGTAAGCCAAAGTCTCTGCAAGTTGTCCTAAAGGCATACAGCATTTTAAGAAATAATCATTCAAGAAAATCCACTAAATCTTGGGAAGAACAGTGAGAGTCTGTGGCACTGGAGCCATGGCCCACTCCCTTACCCACCTAGCCCCCAGCTCTTTGTAATGGAAGCTCTACCCAGGTAGGTGCAGCCAAGGAGATGGGGGCTTCTTCTTCCCCTGGCTTCCATGCTTAAAGAATTAAAGTAAGATAAAATAAAAATTTCTCATCAAAGAGAAAATGCCATCAAGAGATGGAAATTATTTTTTTAAAAAGAAACAAATGTGGACTTCCCTGGGGGTCCAGTGGTTAAGACTCCGCGCCTCCACTGCAGGGGGCATGGGTTTGATCCCTAGTCGAGGAACTAAGATCCTGCATGCTGTGTGATGTAGTCAAAAAAGAAAAAAAAAGAAGAACCAAATGGAAATAATTCAGGGGTTAAAAAAGTACAATAACCAAAATAAGGCTCAACAGTACATCTGAGCTGGCAGAAGAAACGACCAGCAAACCTGAAGATAGAACAATGGAGACTATGAAATCTGAAGAACAGAGAGAAAAACAATGTAGGAAAGTGAAGAGAGCCTCAGAGAAATGTGAGATGTCATGAAATGCAACAATATATATGTAGTGGGAGTACCAGAAAGAGGGGAGAAAGGGACAGAATATTTAAAGTATTAATGGCTGAAAATTTCCCAAAGTTGATGAAAAACAATATGTATATCCAGCAAACTCTATAAACTCCAAGAAAGATGAACACAAAGAGATCTACATCCAGACATAACATAGGCAAAATCTGGAAAGCAAAAATAAAGATAAGATCTTGAAAGCAAAAAGGGAAAAACAATTTGTTACATACAAGGGCACTACAGTAAAATTAACAGCTAACTTCTTAACAGAAACGATGTAGGTTACAAGGCAATGGCATAGTATATTCAAATTCCTGAAAGTAAAAGAGTGTCAACCAAGTATCTTATATTCAGCAAATTATCTTGCAAAAATGAAGGTAAAATAAAGACATTCCCAGATAAATAAAAACTGAGAATACCTGTTGCTGGCAGACCTCTCTTACAAGAAATATTAAAGGTGAAATATTATTCAGCCCGCAAAATGGAACAAAGTACTGATACATAGTGCAACGTGGATGAAACGTAAAAACATCATGCTAACTAAAAGAAGGCATTCATAAAGGACCACATACTGTATGATTCCACTCATATGAAATATGCAGGATAGCCACATCGATAGAGACAAAGTAGATTAGTCGTTACCCATGGCTGGGGATGGGGAGGATGGAAAGGAGGGACTGCTAATAAGTACAGGGCTTCTTTTGGGGATGATGAAAATTTCTGAAAACTGATGGTAGTGATGGTTGCACAGCTCTGTGAATATACTAAAAACCATTGAATTCTATACTTTAAAGGGATGAATTGTATGGTATGTGAATTATACATGCCTAATAAAAATAAATAGTAAAGAAAGTCCTTCAGATTGAAAGCAAATGACATCAGATGGTAACTTGAATCCAAACCAAAAAAAAAAAAAAGCGAAGCGCTAGTAAATATGGGTAACTATAAAAATCAGTATGATTACATATTTCTTTTCTTTTCTTAAGTGCCTTAAAAAATAACTGCATAAAACAATATGTATTGTGGGCCTCTAACATATAGAAATATAATATATGTGACAGTAACTGCACAAGGAGCACAGCTGCATTGGAGTAAAGGAATATCACCTCAGACAGTAACTCAAATCCACAAGAATAAATGAAGAGATCAGAAATGGTCAATAAGAAGGTTAATATAACAACCTCTATAAATCATGCTTGTTTTCCTTTATTCTCTCAGTGTTTTTACACGAAATAAAAGTATATAAAGCAAGAAACATGACCAGTAAGGTATTACTGGGTCTCTCACATATAATAGCAAAAGAGTTAGAAGGAAGAGAGCTAGATAGGAGCAGTGTTTCTATATTTCATTGTTAGTGAGTTATTACACATCCTAACAGATTCTGATAAGACATATATTTTAAGTCCTAGAGCAACCACTAAGAAATGACTAAGAAAAAGTGAAAAATTAACAGAATTAAAATGTTACACTAGAAAATACTCTCTTAATACAAAAGAAAGCAGGAAAGGAGGAACAGAGGGAGAAAAAGACATGTAACATATAGAAAATAGAAAGCAAAATGGCAGATGTAAATGCAACCATATCAATATAACAGTAAACAAGAATGGATTAAACAAACCAAGCCAAAAGGCAGAGTTTCTAAGACTGGATAAAAAAACACATGATCCAACTAATGGTGTCTAGAGGTAACATGCTTTATTTTCAAAGACACAAATAGGCTGAAAGTAAAAGAAGAGAAAAATATATACCAAGAAAACAACAACCAAAAAAGAGAATGGAATGACTATACTAATGTCAGGCACATTAGACTTTAAAACAAAAAAATATTACCAGAGATAATGATAAAATTATTGTAGTAATGACAAATGAAGTCACAATCACATCATAATGGTAAAAGGTCAAGCCGTGAGGAAGATGTGACAATTACAAACATATACACACCTAAAAACAGAACCCCAAAATACACCAAGCAACAAACGACAGAACTGAAGGATGAAATAAACCATTACAAAATAATAGTTGGAGATTTCAATACTTTCAACAGTGGATAGGGCAGCTAGGCAGAAGATCAACAAGGAAATTGAAACTAACTAGACAAAACAGACAAAATACAGCATTCCACCAAACATCAGTAGAATACATTCTTCTCAAATTCACATGGAACATTCTTCAAGACAGACCGGATTCTAGCCCATATAACATGCCTCAATAAGTTTTAAATTTTAAAATAAATTTAAGGGAATTCCCTGGCGGTCCAGTCATTAGGACTCCACGCTTCCGCTGCAGGGGGCATGGGTTTGATCCCTGGTGGGGCAACTAAGATCCTGCAAACCACACAGCACAGCCAAAAAAAAAAATAATAAATTAAATTAATTAAATTGAAAAAGAAACAAAGTATGTTCTCTGACCACAAGAGAATTAGATTACAAATCAATAAAAGGCAGCAATTTGGAAAATTCACAAATATGTGAAAATTAAGCAACACACTCTTTAATAGTCAGTGTGTTAAACAAGTGGAATGATAAATTAGAAAATACTTTAGCTGAATGAATATAAAAACACAACATACTAAAACTTACAAAATGTAGCTAAAGCAATGTTCAGAAGGAAATCTATAGCTGTAAAATGCCTGTATTAAAAAAGAAGAAAAATCTCAAATCATTTATGGTCAACTGATTTTCCACAAAGGTACCAAGACAGGGCTTCCCTGGTGGCGCAGTGGCTGAGAGTCTGCCTGGCGATGCAGGGGACATGGGTTTGTGCCCCGGTCTGGGAAGATCCCACATGCCGCGGAGCAGCTGGGTCCGTGAGCCATGGCCACTGAGCCTGCGCGTCCGGAGCCTGTGCCCCGCAACGGGAGAGGCCACAACAGTGAGAGGCCCGTGTACCGCAAAAGAAAACAAAACAAAACAAAGTACCAAGACTATTCAATGAGAAAAGAACAGTATTTTCAAGTGCTGGAAGAACTGATACATACATGCAAAAGAATAAATTTGGACTCCTACCTCATACAGTATATAAAAGTTAACTAAAGATTGATCGCAGGCCTAAGAATAAGTTGGACTTCATCAAAATTAAAAACTTGTGTACTGCAAACCATATCATAAATAAAATGAAAGGACAACCCACAAAATTGGAGAGAATTTGCAAATCATATATCTGATAAGGGGCTTGCATCCAGACTATATAAGGAACTGAGACAACTCAATGATAAAAAGATAAGAATTCAAGTTAAAAAATGGGCAAAGGATCTGAACAGACATTTCTCCCGAGAAGATATACAAATGGATAATAAGCACATGGAAAGATGCTCAACATCGTTAGCCATCAGGGAAATGTAAATCAAAACCACAATGAGGGGGCTTCCCTGGTGGCGCAGTGGTTGAGAGTCCGCCTGCCGATGCAGGGGACGCAGGTTCGTGCCCCGGTCCGGGAGGATCCCGCTTGCTGCGGTGCGGCTGGGCCCGAGAGCCATGGTCGCTGAGCCTGCGCATCCGGAGCCTGTGCTCCACAACGGGCGAGGCCACAAACACTGAGAGGCCCACGTACCGCAAAACAAACAAACAAACAAATAAACAAACACCCCACAACGAGCTACCACTTTACACCCACTAGGATGGTTATAATGAAAAAGACAGATAAGAAGTGTTTAGCAAGGATGTGGAGAAACTGGAACTTTCATACAATGCTGGTGGAAATTTAAAATGACCCGGCCATTTTGGAAAACAGTCCGGCAGTTCCTTAAACGGTTAGACATAGTTACCCTTTGACCCAGCAATTCCACTCTGAGCTGTATACCCAAGAGAAATGAGGACTTATGTCCAAAAACAACTTATACATAAATGTTCTTAACAGCACTATTTGCAAGAGCCAAAGGACGAAAACAACCCAAATGCCCCTCAACTGATGAATGGATAAATAAAATGTTGTCTCTCCAGAGAATGGAATATCATTCATCCATAAAAAGAAATGAAGCACTGATGCATGGTACAACATGGATGAACCTTGACAACATTATTCTAAGTGAACAAGCTAGACACAGAATGGCACATATTGTATGATCCCAAGTATATGAAATGTCCAGAATAGGGAGACCCATAGAAAAAGTAGGTTGGTAGACTGGTGGTTGCCCAGGGCAGAGGAGCTGGGGGCTACAGGGCCTGTGTGTCACCGCTCGTGGATATAATCTTCTGGGGTGATGAAAATGCTCTAGAATTAGATTGTGGGATGGGTGTACAATCCTAAGAATACACTAAAAAATCACTGTACACTTTAAATGGGTGATTCATATGGCATGTGAATTATACCTCAATAAAGCTGTTTAAACAATTACTCGAAAGGGCAGGCAGAATGGTGGTTAGGCTAAATTGCATCTATTTTCTTTCTGGCTACAAAGTTATAAGCACCTAGAAGGCTGCTGGTCCCAGATGGTCCTGGGATAGTTCTGAACAGCAACAGGACACCCAGACCAGACCCAAGCGTAGGCCAGAGGGAATGGCTGGACCGAATTCTACAGGGGGCGGGGGTCTGGCCCCCCACAGGCCTATCATGGGGTGATCAAGCTCACTCACCAAGCATGGCGCTGATGAGCCTGTCGGGACGGGCCCGGGCAGATGTGGAACACAGAGTGTTGAAATACAGCCCAGAGCCCTCCCGGATGGGGCTGAGCATCGGGGGCGGCGTGTAGGCAGGGCACTGGGACACTCCCTTCAGGAGACGGTCCACCAGGAACACGGGCGAGCACAGGCAGCTCTGGCGGCATCCTCCCGGGCCCGGCTCCCCAGACATGGAGGGCGGAGGAGGGATGAGCAGTGCCTTGGGCCGTGGGAGCTTCTTCCGCTTCCTGTGTTGGCTGCTCTCCTGTCTCTCTCTTCCCCGTCCTTCTCCTGTCCCTGGAGAAGAAGAGACTTCAGAACCATAGGGGTCACCTGAGGCCACCGGCCCCACAGCTCAGTCCTCAAGATGGCCTGAGAGTGGGAAAGGGTACTGACCAGCCAGACGCACACCCAGCATGGCCGTGCAAAGAGTCCTCAGCACAGGAAGCCGGGCAGGGCCACCACGCCTGAGCCAGACTCCAGACCCTAAGCCGGGCGATGTTTGAGGCTGGGGCCTTCTCAGGCACCCACACCCCGCAAGGAGAGGCCCTCACTCAGACCATTTTGGAAACTCATGTCCGTTGTTAAAGTGACTGGCACTTAAAGTGTGGGGGCCAGACGGATGCAACAGCATGACAAAAGGAAAACCTGTTGCCCTCAAAATGACAGCAGCTCCTGGGAGACAAACAGTGGGCTCCATGCACCCCGTACCCGAGTCCAGCATGGACTTCTCCAGGTGGGGTCTTCCAGCACAGGCTGAAGAGACGACGGCTTGAGCTTGCTACACTCTCTCTTACCTCCACGCAATCTCCCCTCCTCTCTGCCCATCTTACCCCTCCTCATCCTCCAGCTCTCAGCTGCAACACCCCCTTCCTCAGGCAGGGTCTCTGGTGCCCTCGGGGCTCCTACAGCTCCCTCTCCCAGCCCGGCCCGTTCTGGGTCGTCAGTGTCCGGGGATGGGTCTATCTACCCCGCTGGGCTGGGAGCCCCAGGAGACGGGGGCAGGCCTGTTGTGGTCGCTGCAGTGTCCCCAGCCCTGCCCAGCACACGGCCAGGCACAAAAGAAGCTCACTGGAGGTTGAATGGATGAATGAACACGCAAATCAAGCTCTTATGGAGTCAGGATTTGGGGGCTTTTCTCACAGCTCCCACTGGCAGCTGGAAAGCAGCTGGATGAAGTGCACCCACCTTGCTCCCCGGGGGATGGTTCGCTGGAGCCACAGGCACCGACACAGGGACCACCAAAGGGGCAGTGGTCATGTTGTCCAAGGACTTCCTGGCTCTCGGGGAACTCTGCCTGTCCCCCTCCGGCCTCAGCACCTGTCTTCGTGGCTTGCAAAACTCGATGCCACACACCTACACACAGAGAAGAGCCAGCCCTTTAAGAGACAGAGTATGTAGGGAGAAAGGGGCCTCTCCAGAGCAGCACAGCCCTGACTCCCGGCCCCCAGCCAGGCTCCCCGCAGGAGGACGGCTCCATCCTGAGATGAATGGCAGCTTCGAGCCCCTTCACCTGCGGCTCCTGCTTCCCTCGAGGTGACGGCCACTGGTCGCTGTGAAAACACATGTGGCTGCTCAGCCCTCTCTCTGTATAAAACATCTGGCTGCAATTCTTGCAGACGTAAGTGCTCCTTGGCTCTGCCCAGTCTGTGGGACCACCATTGTGCTGGTTACTGTGGGGAAGAAAGGGAGAATGGGACTCTGTCCCCAAACACTGATCCTCTGACAGCTTTGGACGAACCCTAAAGAAATGGAGATGATGCCCCCGATTCCCCGTGGCCTGGTGCTCACCCCTTCAGGAGTGAAGCATCCAGAGCTCGCTCACCCAGGCCCAGCACATCAAAGCCACCAGAGGATTCCCGAGGGGCTTCGGAACTTACCAGCCACACGCCATGTTCTCCTCCTTCATCGGGTGGGGGACCCGGTAGATATTTCCACCCTGAAGACGAAAATACATCTGAGCCAACATATCAGAAATGAGATGCAAGAGTGAAAACTATAAGACTTGGAAGAAAACACAGGTATAATTCTTGGTGACCCGGGAGTAAGCAGTGGTTTCTTGGATGACTCCAAAACCAAACAAAAGACAGACATATTGGACTTCATCAAAACTTACAACTTCTGACGGATACACCAGAAATACAGCTACACGTGGAACAACTCCTACAGAACACCTACTGAACGCTGGCAGAAGATCCCAGACCTCCCAAAAGGCAAGAAACTCCCCACATACCTGGGTAGGGCAAAGCAGAGAGATTCCCGCACAGAGGATCGGTGCCGAGTGGCACTCACCAGCCCGAGAGGCTTGTCTGCTCGCCCGCTGGGGCGGGCGGCGCTGGAAGCTGAGGCTCGGGCTTCGGGCAGAGCGCAGGGAGAGGACTGGGGCTGGCGGCGAGAACTCAGCCTGAAGGGGGCTAATGTGCCACAGCTAGCCGAGAGGGAGTCCGGGAAAACTCTGGAGCTGCCGAAGAGGCAAGAGACTTTTTCTTCCCTCTTGGTTTCCTGGTGCGCGAGGAGAGGGAATTAAGAGCGCTGCTTAAAGGAGCTCCACAGACGGCTGAAAGCGCAGAGCCCAGTGACGGGCGTGGGACGCTGGGGCCGCTGCTGCCGCCGCCAAGAGGCCTGTGTGCGAGCGCAGGTCACTGTCCACACCGCCCTTCCGGGAGCCTGTGCAGCCCGCCACTACCGGGGTCCCGGGATCCAGGGGCGGCTTCCCTGGGAGAACGCACGGCGCGCCTCGGGCTGGTGCAACGTCACGCCGGCCTCTGCCGCTGCAGGCTCGCCCCGCACTCCGTGCCCCTCCCTCCCGCCCGGCCTGAGTGAGCCAGAGTCCCCGAAGAGGCTGCTCCTTTAACCCTGTCCTGTCTGAGCGAAGAACAGACGCCCTCCGGCGACCTACACGCAGAGGCGGGGCCAAATCCAAAGCTGAGACCCAGGAGCTGTGAGAACAAAGAAGAGAAAGGGAAACCTCTCCCAGCAGCCTCAGAAGCAGCGGATTAAAGCTCCACAATCAACTTGATGTACCCTGCATCTGTGGAATACATGAATAGACAACAAATCATCCCAGATTGAGGAGCCAGGAGTCAGTGCTGTGCCTCTGAGGTGGGAGAGCCAACTTCAGGACACTGGTCCACAAGAGACCTCCCAGCTCCACATAATATCAAACGGCGAAAATCTTCCAGAGATCTCTCTCCATCTCAACACCAGCACCCAGCTTCACTCAACGACCAGCAAGCTACAGTGCTGGACACCCTATGCCAAACAACTAGCAACACAGGAACACAACGCCACCCATTAGCAGAGAGGTGGCCTAAAATCATAAAAAGTCCGCAGACACCCCAAAACACACCACCAGACCTGGACCTGCCCACCAGAAAGACAAGATCCAGCCTCATCCACCAGAACACAGGCACTAGTCCCCTCCACCAGGAAGCCTACACAACCCACTAAACCAACCTTAGCCACTGGGGACAGACACCAAAAACAACGGGAACTACGAACCTGCAGCCTGCAAAAAGGAGACCCCAAACACAGTAACATAAGCAAAATGAGAAGACAGAAAAACACACAGCAGGAGAAGGAGCAACATAAAAACCCACCAGACCTAACAAATGAAGAGGTAATAGGCAGTCTACCTGAAAAAGAATTCACAATAATGATGGTAAAGATGATCCAAGATTCTATTTCCAAGATCCAAAATCTTGGAAATAGAATAGACAAAATGCAAGAAACAGTTAACAAGGACCTAGAAGAACTAAAGGTGAATCAAGCATCGATTAAAAACACAATAAGTGAAATGAAAAATACTCTAGATGGGATCAATAGCAGAATAACTGAGGCAGAAGAACGGATAAGTGAGGTGGAAGATAAAATAGTGGAAATAACTGCTGCAGAGCAAAATAAAGAAAAAAGAATGAAAAGAACAGAGGACAGTCTCAGAGACCTCTGGGACAACATTAAACGCACCAACATTCGAATTATAGGGGTTCCAGAAGAAGAAGAGAAAAAGAAAGGGACTGAGACAATATTTGAAGAGATTCTAGTTGAAAACTTCCCTAATATGGGAAAGGAAAGAGTTAATCAAGTCCAGGAGGCACAGAGAGTCCCATACAGAATAAATCCAAGGAGAAATACGCCAAGACACATATTAATCAAACTGTCAAAAATTAAACACAAAGAAATCATATGAAAAGCAGCAAGGCAAAAACAACAAATAACACACAAGGGAATCCCCATCAGGATAACAGCTGATCTCTCAGCAGAAACTCTACAAGCCAGAAGGGAGTGGCAGGACATAATTAAAGTGATGAAGGAGAAAAACCTGCAACCAAGATTACCCTACCCAGCAAGGATCTCATTCAGATTGGATGGAGAAATTAAAACGGTTACAGACAAGCAAAAGCTGAGAGAGTTCAGCACCACCAAACCAGCTTTACAACAAATGCTAAAGGAACTTCTCTAGGCAAGAAACACAACAGAAGGAAAAGACCTACAATAACGAACCCAAAACAATTAAGAAAATGGGAATAGGAACATACATATCGATAATTACCTTAAAGGGAAATGGACTAAATGCTCCCACCAAAAGACACAGATTGGCTGAATGGATACAAGAACAAGACCCATATATATGCTGTCTACAAGAGACCCACTTCAGACCTAGAGACACATACAGACTGAAAGTAAGGGGATGGAAAAAGATATTCCATGCAAATGGAAACCAAAGGAAAGCTGGAGTAGCAATTCTCATATCAGACAAACTAGACTTTAAAATAAAGACTACTACAAGAGACAAAGAAGGACACTACATAATGATCAAGGGATCGATCCAAGAAGAAGATATAACAATTGTAAATATTTATGCACCCAACATAGGAGCACCTCAATACATAAGGCAAATACTAACAGCCATAAAAGGAGACATCGACAGTAACACACTCATAGTAGGGGACTTTAACACCCCACTTTCACCAATGGACAGATCATCCAAAATGAAAATAAATAAGGAAACACAAGCTTTAAATGATACATTAAACAAGATGGACTTAATTGATATTTATAGGACATTCCATCCAAAAACAACAGAATACACGTTTTCCTCAAGTATTCATGGAACATTCTCCAGGATAGATCATATCTTGGGTCACAAATCAAGCCTTGGTACATTTAAGAAAATTGAAATTGTATCAAGTATCTTTTCCGACCACAGTGCTATGAGACTAGATGTCAATCACAGGAAAAGAGCTGTAAAAAATACAAACACATGGAGGCTAAACAATACACTACTTAATAACGAAGTGATCACTGAAGAAATCAAAGAGGAAATTTAAAAATACCTAGAAACAAATGACAATGGAGACACGACGACCCAAAACCTATGGGATGCAGCAAAAGCAGTTCTAAGAGGGAAGTTTATAGCAATACAACCCCACCTTAAGAAACAGGAAACATCTCGAATAAACAACCTAACCTTGCACCTAACGCAATTAGAGGAAGAAGAACAAAAACATCCCAAAGTTAGCAGAAGGAAAGAAATCATAAAAATCAGATCAGAAATAACTGAAAAAGAAATGAAGGAAACGATAGCAAAGATCAATAAAACTAAAAGCTGGTTCTTTGAGAAGGTAAACAAAATTGATAAACCATTAGCCAGACTCATCAAGAAAAAAAGGGAGAAGACTCAAATCAATAGAATTAGAAATGAAAAAGGAGAAGTAACAACTGACACTGCAGAAATACAAAAGATCATGAGAGATGACTATAAGCAACTCTATGCCAATAAAATGGACAACCTGGAAGAAATGGACAAACTCTTAGAAATGCACAACCTGCCAAGACTGAATCAGGAAGAAATAGAAAATATGAACAGACCAATCACAAGCACTGAAATTGAAACTGTGATAAAAAATCCTCCAACAAACAAAAGCCCAGGACCAGATGGCTTCACAGGCGAATTCTATCAAGCATTTAGAGAAGAGCTAACACCTATCCTTCTCAAACTCTTCCAAAATAGAGCAGAGGGAGGAACACTCCCAAACTCATTCTACGAGGCCACCATCACCTTGATACCAAAACCAGACAAGGATGTCACAAAGAAAGAAAACTACAGGCCAATATCACTGATGAACATAGATGCAAAAATCCTCAACAAAATACTAGCAAACAGAATCCAACAGCACATTAAAAGGATCATACACCATGATCAAGTGGGGTTTATTCCAGGAATGCAAGGATTCTTCAATATACGCAAATCAATCAACGTGATACACCATATTAACAAATTGAAGGAGAAAAACCATACGATCATCTCAATAGATGCAGAGAAAGCTTTCGACAAAATTCAACACCCATTTAGGATAAAAACCCTGCAGAAAGTAGGCATAGAGGGAACTTTCCTCAACATAATAAAAGCCATATATGACAAACCCACAGCCAGCATCGTCCTCAATGGTGAAAAACTGAAACCATTTCCACTAAGATCAGGAACAAGACAAGGTTGCCCACTCTCACCACTCTTAGTCAACATAGTTTTGGAAGGTTTAGCCACAGCAATCAGAGAAGAAAAGGAAATAAAAGGAATCCAAATCGGAAAAGAAGAAGTAAAGCTGTCACTGTTTGCAGATGACATGATACTATACATAGAGAATCCTAAAGATGCTACCAGAAAACTACTAGAGCTCATCAATGAAGTTGGTAAAGTTGCAGGATACAAAATTAATGCACAGAAATCTCTGGCATTCCTATATACTAATGATGAAAAATCTGAAAGTGAAATCAAGGAAACACTCCCATTTACCATCGCAACAAAAAGAATAAAATATCTAGGAATAAACCTACCTAAGGAGACAAAAGACCTGTATGCAGAAAATTATAAGACACTGATGAAAGAAATTAAAGATGATACAAATAGATGGAGAGATGTACCATGTTCTTGGATTGGAAGAATCGACATTGTGAAAGTGACTCTACTACCCAAAGCAATCTACAGATTCAATGCAATCCCTATCAAACTACCACTGGCATTTTTCACAGAACTAGAACAAAAAATTTCACAATTTGTATGGAAACACAAAAGACCCCGAATAGCCAAAGCAATCTTGAGAACGAAAAATGGAGCTGGAGGACTCAGGCTCCCTGACTTCAGACTATACTACAAAGCTACAGTAATCAAGACAGTATGGTACTGGCACAAAAACAGAAGGATAGATCAATGGAACAGGATAGAAAGCCCAGAGATAAACCCACGGACATATGGTCACCTTATCTTTGATAAAGGAGCCAGGAATGTACAGTGGAGAAAGGACAGTCTCTTCAATAAGTGGTGCTGGGAAAACTGGACAGGGACATGTAAAAGTATGAGATTAGATCACTCCCTAACACCATACACAAAAATAAGCTCAAAATGGATTAAAGACCTAAATGTAAGGCCAGACACTATCAAACTCTTAGAGGAAAACATAGGCAGAACACTCTATGACATAAATCACAGCAAGATCCTTTTTGACCCACCTCCTAGAGAAATGGAAATAAAGACAAAAATAAACACATGGGACCTAATGACACTTCAAAGCTTTGGCACAGCAAAGGAAACCATAAACAAGACCAACAGACAACCCTCAGAATGGGAGAAAATATTTGCAAATGAAGCAACTGACAAAGGATTAATCTCCACAATTTATAAGCAGCTCATGCAGCTCAATAACAAAAAAACAAACAACCCAATCCAAAAATGGGCAGAAGACCTAAATAGACATTTCTCCACAGCAGATATACAGACTGCCAACAAACACATGAAAGGATGCTCAACATCTTTACTCATTAGAGAAATGCAAATCAAAACTACAATGAGATATCATCTCACACCAGTCAGAATGGCCATCATCAAAACATCTAGAAACAATAAATGCTGGAGAGGGTGTGGAAAAAAGGGAACACTCTTGCACTGCTGGTGGGAATGTGAATTGGTACAGCCACTATGGAGAACGGTATGGAGGTTCCTTAAAAAACTACAAATAGAACTACCATACGACCCAGCAATCCCACTACTGGGCATATACCCTGAGAAAACCATAATTCAAAAAGAGACATGTACCAAAATGTTCATAGCAGCCCTATTTACAATAGCCCGGAGATGGAAACAACCTAAGTGTCCATCATCGGATGAATGGGTAAAGAAGATGTGGCACATATATACAATGGAATATTACTCAGCCATAAAAAGAAATGAAATTGAGCTATTTGTAATGAGGTGGATGGACCTAGAGTCTGTCATACAGAGTGAAGTAAGTCAGAAAGAGAAAGACAAATACTGTATGCTGACACATATATATGGAATTTAAGAAAAAAAATGTCATGAAGAACATAGGGGTAAGACAGGAATAAAGACACAGACCTACCAGAGAATGGACTTGAGGATATGGGGAGGGGGAAGGGTAAGCTGTGACAAAGTGAAAGAGCGGCATGGACATATATACACTACCAAACGTAAGGTAGATAGCTAGTGGGAAGCAGCCGCATAGCACAGGGAGATCAGCTCGGTGCTTTGTGACCGCCTGGAGGGGTGGGATAGGGAGGGTGGGAGGGAGACGCAAAAGGGAGGGGATATGGGAACATATGTATATGTATAGCTGATTAAATTTGTTATAAAGAAAAAAAAATACTATACTTTATAGATGTGCAGTTTCTTGTATGCTAGTTATATCTCAATAAAGCTGTTAAAATATCTGCATAAAAAAGAGATTGCATGGAAGGGGGATAAGACTTCTGAAAAAGTACAGTAAGGAACTCGGCAAAACAACACATTTACTGATAAAAATCATTAAAAAAAAAAAAAAGAACAGTAAGCCAAAGTCTCTGCAAGTTGTCCTAAAGGCATACAGCATTTTAAGAAATAATCATTCAAGAAAATCCACTAAATCTTGGGAAGAACAGTGAGAGTCTGTGGCACTGGAGCCATGGCCCACTCCCTTACCCACCTAGCCCCCAGCTCTTTGTAATGGAAGCTCTACCCAGGTAGGTGCAGCCAAGGAGATGGGGGCTTCTTCTTCCCCTGGCTTCCATGCTTAAAGAATTAAAGTAAGATAAAATAAAAATTTCTCATCAAAGAGAAAATGCCATCAAGAGATGGAAATTATTTTTTTAAAAAGAAACAAATGTGGACTTCCCTGGGGGTCCAGTGGTTAAGACTCCGCGCCTCCACTGCAGGGGGCATGGGTTTGATCCCTAGTCGAGGAACTAAGATCCTGCATGCTGTGTGATGTAGTCAAAAAAGAAAAAAAAAGAAGAACCAAATGGAAATAATTCAGGGGTTAAAAAAGTACAATAACCAAAATAAGGCTCAACAGTACATCTGAGCTGGCAGAAGAAACGACCAGCAAACCTGAAGATAGAACAATGGAGACTATGAAATCTGAAGAACAGAGAGAAAAACAATGTAGGAAAGTGAAGAGAGCCTCAGAGAAATGTGAGATGTCATGAAATGCAACAATATATATGTAGTGGGAGTACCAGAAAGAGGGGAGAAAGGGACAGAATATTTAAAGTATTAATGGCTGAAAATTTCCCAAAGTTGATGAAAAACAATATGTATATCCAGCAAACTCTATAAACTCCAAGAAAGATGAACACAAAGAGATCTACATCCAGACATAACATAGGCAAAATCTGGAAAGCAAAAATAAAGATAAGATCTTGAAAGCAAAAAGGGAAAAACAATTTGTTACATACAAGGGCACTACAGTAAAATTAACAGCTAACTTCTTAACAGAAACGATGTAGGTTACAAGGCAATGGCATAGTATATTCAAATTCCTGAAAGTAAAAGAGTGTCAACCAAGTATCTTATATTCAGCAAATTATCTTGCAAAAATGAAGGTAAAATAAAGACATTCCCAGATAAATAAAAACTGAGAATACCTGTTGCTGGCAGACCTCTCTTACAAGAAATATTAAAGGTGAAATATTATTCAGCCCGCAAAATGGAACAAAGTACTGATACATAGTGCAACGTGGATGAAACGTAAAAACATCATGCTAACTAAAAGAAGGCATTCATAAAGGACCACATACTGTATGATTCCACTCATATGAAATATGCAGGATAGCCACATCGATAGAGACAAAGTAGATTAGTCGTTACCCATGGCTGGGGATGGGGAGGATGGAAAGGAGGGACTGCTAATAAGTACAGGGCTTCTTTTGGGGATGATGAAAATTTCTGAAAACTGATGGTAGTGATGGTTGCACAGCTCTGTGAATATACTAAAAACCATTGAATTCTATACTTTAAAGGGATGAATTGTATGGTATGTGAATTATACATGCCTAATAAAAATAAATAGTAAAGAAAGTCCTTCAGATTGAAAGCAAATGACATCAGATGGTAACTTGAATCCAAACCAAAAAAAAAAAAAAGCGAAGCGCTAGTAAATATGGGTAACTATAAAAATCAGTATGATTACATATTTCTTTTCTTTTCTTAAGTGCCTTAAAAAATAACTGCATAAAACAATATGTATTGTGGGCCTCTAACATATAGAAATATAATATATGTGACAGTAACTGCACAAGGAGCACAGCTGCATTGGAGTAAAGGAATATCACCTCAGACAGTAACTCAAATCCACAAGAATAAATGAAGAGATCAGAAATGGTCAATAAGAAGGTTAATATAACAACCTCTATAAATCATGCTTGTTTTCCTTTATTCTCTCAGTGTTTTTACACGAAATAAAAGTATATAAAGCAAGAAACATGACCAGTAAGGTATTACTGGGTCTCTCACATATAATAGCAAAAGAGTTAGAAGGAAGAGAGCTAGATAGGAGCAGTGTTTCTATATTTCATTGTTAGTGAGTTATTACACATCCTAACAGATTCTGATAAGACATATATTTTAAGTCCTAGAGCAACCACTAAGAAATGACTAAGAAAAAGTGAAAAATTAACAGAATTAAAATGTTACACTAGAAAATACTCTCTTAATACAAAAGAAAGCAGGAAAGGAGGAACAGAGGGAGAAAAAGACATGTAACATATAGAAAATAGAAAGCAAAATGGCAGATGTAAATGCAACCATATCAATGTAACAGTAAACAAGAATGGATTAAACAAACCAAGCCAAAAGGCAGAGTTTCTAAGACTGGATAAAAAAACACATGATCCAACTAATGGTGTCTAGAGGTAACATGCTTTATTTTCAAAGACACAAATAGGCTGAAAGTAAAAGAAGAGAAAAATATATACCAAGAAAACAACAACCAAAAAAGAGAATGGAATGACTATACTAATGTCAGGCACATTAGACTTTAAAACAAAAAAATATTACCAGAGATAATGATAAAATTATTGTAGTAATGACAAATGAAGTCACAATCACATCATAATGGTAAAAGGTCAAGCCGTGAGGAAGATGTGACAATTACAAACATATACACACCTAAAAACAGAACCCCAAAATACACCAAGCAACAAACGACAGAACTGAAGGATGAAATAAACCATTAAAAAATAATAGTTGGAGATTTCAATACTTTCAACAGTGGATAGGGCAGCTAGGCAGAAGATCAACAAGGAAATTGAAACTAACTAGACAAAACAGACAAAATACAGCATTCCACCAAACATCAGTAGAATACATTCTTCTCAAATTCACATGGAACATTCTTCAAGACAGACCGGATTCTAGCCCATATAACATGCCTCAATAAGTTTTAAATTTTAAAATAAATTTAAGGGAATTCCCTGGCGGTCCAGTCATTAGGACTCCACGCTTCCGCTGCAGGGGGCATGGGTTTGATCCCTGGTGGGGCAACTAAGATCCTGCAAACCACACAGCACAGCCAAAAAAAAAAATAATAAATTAAATTAATTAAATTGAAAAAGAAACAAAGTATGTTCTCTGACCACAAGAGAATTAGATTACAAATCAATAAAAGGCAGCAATTTGGAAAATTCACAAATATGTGAAAATTAAGCAACACACTCTTTAATAGTCAGTGTGTTAAACAAGTGGAATGATAAATTAGAAAATACTTTAGCTGAATGAATATAAAAACACAACATACTAAAACTTACAAAATGTAGCTAAAGCAATGTTCAGAAGGAAATCTATAGCTGTAAAATGCCTGTATTAAAAAAGAAGAAAAATCTCAAATCATTTATGGTCAACTGATTTTCCACAAAGGTACCAAGACAGGGCTTCCCTGGTGGCGCAGTGGCTGAGAGTCTGCCTGGCGATGCAGGGGACATGGGTTTGTGCCCCGGTCTGGGAAGATCCCACATGCCGCGGAGCAGCTGGGTCCGTGAGCCATGGCCACTGAGCCTGCGCGTCCGGAGCCTGTGCCCCGCAACGGGAGAGGCCACAACAGTGAGAGGCCCGTGTACCGCAAAAGAAAACAAAACAAAACAAAGTACCAAGACTATTCAATGAGAAAAGAACAGTATTTTCAAGTGCTGGAAGAACTGATACATACATGCAAAAGAATAAATTTGGACTCCTACCTCATACAGTATATAAAAGTTAACTAAAGATTGATCGCAGGCCTAAGAATAAGTTGGACTTCATCAAAATTAAAAACTTGTGTACTGCAAACCATATCATAAATAAAATGAAAGGACAACCCACAAAATTGGAGAGAATTTGCAAATCATATATCTGATAAGGGGCTTGCATCCAGACTATATAAGGAACTGAGACAACTCAATGATAAAAAGATAAGAATTCAAGTTAAAAAATGGGCAAAGGATCTGAACAGACATTTCTCCCGAGAAGATATACAAATGGATAATAAGCACATGGAAAGATGCTCAACATCGTTAGCCATCAGGGAAATGTAAATCAAAACCACAATGAGGGGGCTTCCCTGGTGGCGCAGTGGTTGAGAGTCCGCCTGCCGATGCAGGGGACGCAGGTTCGTGCCCCGGTCCGGGAGGATCCCGCTTGCTGCGGTGCGGCTGGGCCCGAGAGCCATGGTCGCTGAGCCTGCGCATCCGGAGCCTGTGCTCCACAACGGGCGAGGCCACAAACACTGAGAGGCCCACGTACCGCAAAACAAACAAACAAACAAATAAACAAACACCCCACAACGAGCTACCACTTTACACCCACTAGGATGGTTATAATGAAAAAGACAGATAAGAAGTGTTTAGCAAGGATGTGGAGAAACTGGAACTTTCATACAATGCTGGTGGAAATTTAAAATGACCCGGCCATTTTGGAAAACAGTCCGGCAGTTCCTTAAACGGTTAGACATAGTTACCCTTTGACCCAGCAATTCCACTCTGAGCTGTATACCCAAGAGAAATGAGGACTTATGTCCAAAAACAACTTATACATAAATGTTCTTAACAGCACTATTTGCAAGAGCCAAAGGACGAAAACAACCCAAATGCCCCTCAACTGATGAATGGATAAATAAAATGTTGTCTCTCCAGAGAATGGAATATCATTCATCCATAAAAAGAAATGAAGCACTGATGCATGGTACAACATGGATGAACCTTGACAACATTATTCTAAGTGAACAAGCTAGACACAGAATGGCACATATTGTATGATCCCAAGTATATGAAATGTCCAGAATAGGGAGACCCATAGAAAAAGTAGGTTGGTAGACTGGTGGTTGCCCAGGGCAGAGGAGCTGGGGGCTACAGGGCCTGTGTGTCACCGCTCGTGGATATAATCTTCTGGGGTGATGAAAATGCTCTAGAATTAGATTGTGGGATGGGTGTACAATCCTAAGAATACACTAAAAAATCACTGTACACTTTAAATGGGTGATTCATATGGCATGTGAATTATACCTCAATAAAGCTGTTTAAACAATTACTCGAAAGGGCAGGCAGAATGGTGGTTAGGCTAAATTGCATCTATTTTCTTTCTGGCTACAAAGTTATAAGCACCTAGAAGGCTGCTGGTCCCAGATGGTCCTGGGATAGTTCTGAACAGCAACAGGACCCCCAGACCAGACCCAAGCGTAGGCCAGAGGGAATGGCTGGACCGAATTCTACAGGGGGCGGGGGTCTGGCCCCCCACAGGCCTATCATGGGGTGATCAAGCTCACTCACCAAGCATGGCGCTGATGAGCCTGTCGGGACGGGCCCGGGCAGATGTGGAACACAGAGTGTTGAAATACAGCCCAGAGCCCTCCCGGATGGGGCTGAGCATCGGGGGCGGCGTGTAGGCAGGGCACTGGGACACTCCCTTCAGGAGACGGTCCACCAGGAACACGGGCGAGCACAGGCAGCTCTGGCGGCATCCTCCCGGGCCCGGCTCCCCAGACATGGAGGGCGGAGGAGGGATGAGCAGTGCCTTGGGCCGTGGGAGCTTCTTCCGCTTCCTGTGTTGGCTGCTCTCCTGTCTCTCTCTTCCCCGTCCTTCTCCTGTCCCTGGAGAAGAAGAGACTTCAGAACCATAGGGGTCACCTGAGGCCACCGGCCCCACAGCTCAGTCCTCAAGATGGCCTGAGAGTGGGAAAGGGTACTGACCAGCCAGACGCACACCCAGCATGGCCGTGCAAAGAGTCCTCAGCACAGGAAGCCGGGCAGGGCCACCACGCCTGAGCCAGACTCCAGACCCTAAGCCGGGCGATGTTTGAGGCTGGGGCCTTCTCAGGCACCCACACCCCACAAGGAGAGGCCCTCACTCAGACCATTTTGGAAACTCATGTCCGTTGTTAAAGTGACTGGCACTTAAAGAGTGGGGGCCAGACGGATGCAACAGCATGACAAAAGGAAAACCTGTTGCCCTCAAAATGACAGCAGCTCCTGGGAGACAAACAGTGGGCTCCATGCACCCCGTACCCGAGTCCAGCATGGACTTCTCCAGGTGGGGTCTTCCAGCACAGGCTGAAGAGACGACGGCTTGAGCTTGCTACACTCTCTCTTACCTCCACGCAATCTCCCCTCCTCTCTGCCCATCTTACCCCTCCTCACCCTCCAGCTCTCAGCTGCAACACCCCCTTCCTCAGGCAGGGTCTCTGGTGCCCTCGGGGCTCCTACAGCTCCCTCTCCCAGCCCGGCCCGTTCTGGGTCGTCAGTGTCCGGGGATGGGTCTATCTACCCCGCTGGGCTGGGAGCCCCAGGAGACGGGGGCAGGCCTGTTGTGGTCGCTGCAGTGTCCCCAGCCCTGCCCAGCACACGGCCAGGCACAAAAGAAGCTCACTGGAGGTTGAATGGATGAATGAACACGCAAATCAAGCTCTTATGGAGTCAGGATTTGGGGGCTTTTCTCACAGCTCCCACTGGCAGCTGGAAAGCAGCTGGAAGGAAGTGCACCCACCTTGCTCCCCGGGGGATGGTTCGCTGGAGCCACAGGCACCGACACAGGGACCACCAAAGGGGCAGTGGTCATGTTGTCCAAGGACTTCCTGGCTCTCGGGGAACTCTGCCTGTCCCCCTCCGGCCTCAGCACCTGTCTTCGTGGCTTGCAAAACTCCATGCCACACACCTACACACAGAGAAGAGCCAGCCCTTTAAGAGACAGAGTATGTAGGGAGAAAGGGGCCTCTCCAGAGCAGCACAGCCCTGACTCCCGGCCCCCAGCCAGGCTCCCCGCAGGAGGACGGCTCCATCCTGAGATGAATGGCAGCTTCGAGCCCCTTCACCTGCGGCTCCTGCTTCCCTCGAGGTGACGGCCACTGGTCGCTGTGAAAACACATGTGGCTGCTCAGCCCTCTCTCTGTATAAAACATCTGGCTGCAATTCTTGCAGACGTAAGTGCTCCTTGGCTCTGCCCAGTCTGTGGGACCACCATTGTGCTGGTTACTGTGGGGAAGAAAGGGAGAATGGGACTCTGTCCCCAAACACTGATCCTCTGACAGCTTTGGACGAACCCTAAAGAAATGGAGATGATGCCCCCGATTCCCCGTGGCCTGGTGCTCACCCCTTCAGGAGTGAAGCATCCAGAGCTCGCTCACCCAGGCCCAGCACATCAAAGCCACCAGAGGATTCCCGAGGGGCTTCGGAACTTACCAGCCACACGCCATGTTCTCCTCCTTCATCGGGTGGGGGACCCGGTAGATATTTCCACCCTGAAGACGAAAATACATCTGAGCCAACATATCAGAAATGAGATGCAAGAGTGAAAACTATAAGACTTGGAAGAAAACACAGGTATAATTCTTGGTGACCCGGGAGTAAGCAGTGGTTTCTTGGATGACTCCAAAACCAAACAAAAGACAGACATATTGGACTTCATCAAAACTTACAACTTCTGACGGATACACCAGAAATACAGCTACACGTGGAACAACTCCTACAGAACACCTACTGAACGCTGGCAGAAGATCCCAGACCTCCCAAAAGGCAAGAAACTCCCCACATACCTGGGTAGGGCAAAGCAGAGAGATTCCCGCACAGAGGATCGGTGCCGAGTGGCACTCACCAGCCCGAGAGGCTTGTCTGCTCGCCCGCTGGGGCGGGCGGCGCTGGAAGCTGAGGCTCGGGCTTCGGGCAGAGCGCAGGGAGAGGACTGGGGCTGGCGGCGAGAACTCAGCCTGAAGGGGGCTAATGTGCCACAGCTAGCCGAGAGGGAGTCCGGGAAAACTCTGGAGCTGCCGAAGAGGCAAGAGACTTTTTCTTCCCTCTTGGTTTCCTGGTGCGCGAGGAGAGGGAATTAAGAGCGCTGCTTAAAGGAGCTCCACAGACGGCTGAAAGCGCAGAGCCCAGTGACGGGCGTGGGACGCTGGGGCCGCTGCTGCCGCCGCCAAGAGGCCTGTGTGCGAGCGCAGGTCACTGTCCACACCGCCCTTCCGGGAGCCTGTGCAGCCCGCCACTACCGGGGTCCCGGGATCCAGGGGCGGCTTCCCTGGGAGAACGCACGGCGCGCCTCGGGCTGGTGCAACGTCACGCCGGCCTCTGCCGCTGCAGGCTCGCCCCGCACTCCGTGCCCCTCCCTCCCGCCCGGCCTGAGTGAGCCACAGTCCCCGAAGAGGCTGCTCCTTTAACCCTGTCCTGTCTGAGCGAAGAACAGACGCCCTCCGGCGACCTACACGCAGAGGCGGGGCCAAATCCAAAGCTGAGACCCAGGAGCTGTGAGAACAAAGAAGAGAAAGGGAAACCTCTCCCAGCAGCCTCAGAAGCAGCGGATTAAAGCTCCACAATCAACTTGATGTACCCTGCATCTGTGGAATACATGAATAGACAACAAATCATCCCAGATTGAGGAGCCAGGAGTCAGTGCTGTGCCTCTGAGGTGGGAGAGCCAACTTCAGGACACTGGTCCACAAGAGACCTCCCAGCTCCACATAATATCAAACGGCGAAAATCTTCCAGAGATCTCTCTCCATCTCAACACCAGCACCCAGCTTCACTCAACGACCAGCAAGCTACAGTGCTGGACACCCTATGCCAAACAACTAGCAACACAGGAACACAACGCCACCCATTAGCAGAGAGGTGGCCTAAAATCATAAAAAGTCCGCAGACACCCCAAAACACACCACCAGACCTGGACCTGCCCACCAGAAAGACAAGATCCAGCCTCATCCACCAGAACACAGGCACTAGTCCCCTCCACCAGGAAGCCTACACAACCCACTAAACCAACCTTAGCCACTGGGGACAGACACCAAAAACAACGGGAACTACGAACCTGCAGCCTGCAAAAAGGAGACCCCAAACACAGTAACATAAGCAAAATGAGAAGACAGAAAAACACACAGCAGGAGAAGGAGCAACATAAAAACCCACCAGACCTAACAAATGAAGAGGTAATAGGCAGTCTACCTGAAAAAGAATTCACAATAATGATGGTAAAGATGATCCAAGATTCTATTTCCAAGATCCAAAATCTTGGAAATAGAATAGACAAAATGCAAGAAACAGTTAACAAGGACCTAGAAGAACTAAAGGTGAATCAAGCATCGATTAAAAACACAATAAGTGAAATGAAAAATACTCTAGATGGGATCAATAGCAGAATAACTGAGGCAGAAGAACGGATAAGTGAGGTGGAAGATAAAATAGTGGAAATAACTGCTGCAGAGCAAAATAAAGAAAAAAGAATGAAAAGAACAGAGGACAGTCTCAGAGACCTCTGGGACAACATTAAACGCACCAACATTCGAATTATAGGGGTTCCAGAAGAAGAAGAGAAAAAGAAAGGGACTGAGACAATATTTGAAGAGATTCTAGTTGAAAACTTCCCTAATATGGGAAAGGAAAGAGTTAATCAAGTCCAGGAGGCACAGAGAGTCCCATACAGAATAAATCCAAGGAGAAATACGCCAAGACACATATTAATCAAACTGTCAAAAATTAAACACAAAGAAATCATATGAAAAGCAGCAAGGCAAAAACAACAAATAACACACAAGGGAATCCCCATCAGGATAACAGCTGATCTCTCAGCAGAAACTCTACAAGCCAGAAGGGAGTGGCAGGACATAATTAAAGTGATGAAGGAGAAAAACCTGCAACCAAGATTACCCTACCCAGCAAGGATCTCATTCAGATTGGATGGAGAAATTAAAACGGTTACAGACAAGCAAAAGCTGAGAGAGTTCAGCACCACCAAACCAGCTTTACAACAAATGCTAAAGGAACTTCTCTAGGCAAGAAACACAACAGAAGGAAAAGACCTACAATAACGAACCCAAAACAATTAAGAAAATGGGAATAGGAACATACATATCGATAATTACCTTAAAGGGAAATGGACTAAATGCTCCCACCAAAAGACACAGATTGGCTGAATGGATACAAGAACAAGACCCATATATATGCTGTCTACAAGAGACCCACTTCAGACCTAGAGACACATACAGACTGAAAGTAAGGGGATGGAAAAAGATATTCCATGCAAATGGAAACCAAAGGAAAGCTGGAGTAGCAATTCTCATATCAGACAAACTAGACTTTAAAATAAAGACTACTACAAGAGACAAAGAAGGACACTACATAATGATCAAGGGATCGATCCAAGAAGAAGATATAACAATTGTAAATATTTATGCACCCAACATAGGAGCACCTCAATACATAAGGCAAATACTAACAGCCATAAAAGGAGACATCGACAGTAACACACTCATAGTAGGGGACTTTAACACCCCACTTTCACCAATGGACAGATCATCCAAAATGAAAATAAATAAGGAAACACAAGCTTTAAATGATACATTAAACAAGATGGACTTAATTGATATTTATAGGACATTCCATCCAAAAACAACAGAATACACGTTTTCCTCAAGTATTCATGGAACATTCTCCAGGATAGATCATATCTTGGGTCACAAATCAAGCCTTGGTACATTTAAGAAAATTGAAATTGTATCAAGTATCTTTTCCGACCACAGTGCTATGAGACTAGATGTCAATCACAGGAAAAGAGCTGTAAAAAATACAAACAGGGCTTCCCTGGTGGCGCAGTGGTTGAGAGTCCTCCTGCCAATGCAGGGGACACGGGTTCGTGCCCCAGTCCGGGAAGATCCCACATGCCGCGGAGCGGCTGGGCCCGTGAGCCATGGCCGCTGAGCCTGCACGTCCGGAGCCTGTGCTCCGCAACGGGAGAGGCCACAACAGTGAGAGGCCCGCGTACGATAAAAAAAAAAAAAAAAAAAAAAAAAAAAAAAAAAAAAAAAAAAATACAAACACATGGAGGCTAAACAATACACTACTTAATAACGAAGTGATCACTGAAGAAATCAAAGAGGAAATTTAAAAATACCTAGAAACAAATGACAATGGAGACACGACGACCCAAAACCTATGGGATGCAGCAAAAGCAGTTCTAAGAGGGAAGTTTATAGCAATACAACCCCACCTTAAGAAACAGGAAACATCTCGAATAAACAACCTAACCTTGCACCTAACGCAATTAGAGGAAGAAGAACAAAAACATCCCAAAGTTAGCAGAAGGAAAGAAATCATAAAAATCAGATCAGAAATAACTGAAAAAGAAATGAAGGAAACGATAGCAAAGATCAATAAAACTAAAAGCTGGTTCTTTGAGAAGGTAAACAAAATTGATAAACCATTAGCCAGACTCATCAAGAAAAAAAGGGAGAAGACTCAAATCAATAGAATTAGAAATGAAAAAGGAGAAGTAACAACTGACACTGCAGAAATACAAAAGATCATGAGAGATGACTATAAGCAACTCTATGCCAATAAAATGGACAACCTGGAAGAAATGGACAAACTCTTAGAAATGCACAACCTGCCAAGACTGAATCAGGAAGAAATAGAAAATATGAACAGACCAATCACAAGCACTGAAATTGAAACTGTGATAAAAAATCCTCCAACAAACAAAAGCCCAGGACCAGATGGCTTCACAGGCGAATTCTATCAAGCATTTAGAGAAGAGCTAACACCTATCCTTCTCAAACTCTTCCAAAATAGAGCAGAGGGAGGAACACTCCCAAACTCATTCTACGAGGCCACCATCACCTTGATACCAAAACCAGACAAGGATGTCACAAAGAAAGAAAACTACAGGCCAATATCACTGATGAACATAGATGCAAAAATCCTCAACAAAATACTAGCAAACAGAATCCAACAGCACATTAAAAGGATCATACACCATGATCAAGTGGGGTTTATTCCAGGAATGCAAGGATTCTTCAATATACGCAAATCAATCAACGTGATACACCATATTAACAAATTGAAGGAGAAAAACCATACGATCATCTCAATAGATGCAGAGAAAGCTTTCGACAAAATTCAACACCCATTTAGGATAAAAACCCTGCAGAAAGTAGGCATAGAGGGAACTTTCCTCAACATAATAAAAGCCATATATGACAAACCCACAGCCAGCATCGTCCTCAATGGTGAAAAACTGAAACCATTTCCACTAAGATCAGGAACAAGACAAGGTTGCCCACTCTCACCACTCTTAGTCAACATAGTTTTGGAAGGTTTAGCCACAGCAATCAGAGAAGAAAAGGAAATAAAAGGAATCCAAATCGGAAAAGAAGAAGTAAAGCTGTCACTGTTTGCAGATGACATGATACTATACATAGAGAATCCTAAAGATGCTACCAGAAAACTACTAGAGCTCATCAATGAAGTTGGTAAAGTTGCAGGATACAAAATTAATGCACAGAAATCTCTGGCATTCCTATATACTAATGATGAAAAATCTGAAAGTGAAATCAAGGAAACACTCCCATTTACCATCGCAACAAAAAGAATAAAATATCTAGGAATAAACCTACCTAAGGAGACAAAAGACCTGTATGCAGAAAATTATAAGACACTGATGAAAGAAATTAAAGATGATACAAATAGATGGAGAGATGTACCATGTTCTTGGATTGGAAGAATCGACATTGTGAAAGTGACTCTACTACCCAAAGCAATCTACAGATTCAATGCAATCCCTATCAAACTACCACTGGCATTTTTCACAGAACTAGAACAAAAAATTTCACAATTTGTATGGAAACACAAAAGACCCCGAATAGCCAAAGCAATCTTGAGAACGAAAAATGGAGCTGGAGGACTCAGGCTCCCTGACTTCAGACTATACTACAAAGCTACAGTAATCAAGACAGTATGGTACTGGCACAAAAACAGAAGGATAGATCAATGGAACAGGATAGAAAGCCCAGAGATAAACCCACGGACATATGGTCACCTTATCTTTGATAAAGGAGCCAGGAATGTACAGTGGAGAAAGGACAGTCTCTTCAATAAGTGGTGCTGGGAAAACTGGACAGGGACATGTAAAAGTATGAGATTAGATCACTCCCTAACACCATACACAAAAATAAGCTCAAAATGGATTAAAGACCTAAATGTAAGGCCAGACACTATCAAACTCTTAGAGGAAAACATAGGCAGAACACTCTATGACATAAATCACAGCAAGATCCTTTTTGACCCACCTCCTAGAGAAATGGAAATAAAGACAAAAATAAACACATGGGACCTAATGACACTTCAAAGCTTTGGCACAGCAAAGGAAACCATAAACAAGACCAACAGACAACCCTCAGAATGGGAGAAAATATTTGCAAATGAAGCAACTGACAAAGGATTAATCTCCACAATTTATAAGCAGCTCATGCAGCTCAATAACAAAAAAACAAACAACCCAAACCAAAAATGGGCAGAAGACCTAAATAGACATTTCTCCACAGAAGATATACAGACTGCCAACAAACACATGAAAGGATGCTCAACATCTTTACTCATTAGAGAAATGCAAATCAAAACTACAATGAGGGGCTTCCCTGGTGGCGCAGTGGTTGAGAGTCCGCCTGCCGATGCAGGGGACACGGGTTCGTGCCCCGATCCCGGAAGATCCCACATGCCGCGGAGCGGCTGGGCCCGCGAGCCATGGCCGCGGAGCCTGTGTGTCCGGAGCCTGTGCTCCGCAACGGGAGAGGCCACAGCAGTGAGAGGCCCGCGTACAGCAAAAAAAAAAAAAAAAAAAAAAAAAAACTACAATGAGATATCATCTCACACCAGTCAGAATGGCCATCATCAAAACATCTAGAAACAATAAATGCTGGAGAGGGTGTGGAAAAAAGGGAACACTCTTGCACTGCTGGTGGGAATGTGAATTGGTACAGCCACTATGGAGAACGGTATGGAGGTTCCTTAAAAAACTACAAATAGAACTACCATACGACCCAGCAATCCCACTACTGGGCATATACCCTGAGAAAACCATAATTCAAAAAGAGACATGTACCAAAATGTTCATAGCAGCCCTATTTACAATAGCCCGGAGATGGAAACAACCTAAGTGTCCATCATCGGATGAATGGGTAAAGAAGATGTGGCACATATATACAATGGAATATTACTCAGCCATAAAAAGAAATGAAATTGAGCTATTTGTAATGAGGTGGATGGACCTAGAGTCTGTCATACAGAGTGAAGTAAGTCAGAAAGAGAAAGACAAATACTGTATGCTGACACATATATATGGAATTTAAGAAAAAAAATGTCATGAAGAACATAGGGGTAAGACAGGAATAAAGACACAGACCTACCAGAGAATGGACTTGAGGATATGGGGAGGGGGAAGGGTAAGCTGTGACAAAGTGAAAGAGCGGCATGGACATATATACACTACCAAACGTAAGGTAGATAGCTAGTGGGAAGCAGCCGCATAGCACAGGGAGATCAGCTCGGTGCTTTGTGACCGCCTGGAGGGGTGGGATAGGGAGGGTGGGAGGGAGACGCAAAAGGGAGGGGATATGGGAACATATGTATATGTATAGCTGATTAAATTTGTTATAAAGAAAAAAAAATACTATACTTTATAGATGTGCAGTTTCTTGTATGCTAGTTATATCTCAATAAAGCTGTTAAAATATCTGCATAAAAAAGAGATTGCATGGAAGGGGGATAAGACTTCTGAAAAAGTACAGTAAGGAACTCGGCAAAACAACACATTTACTGATAAAAATCATTAAAAAAAAAAAAAAGAACAGTAAGCCAAAGTCTCTGCAAGTTGTCCTAAAGGCATACAGCATTTTAAGAAATAATCATTCAAGAAAATCCACTAAATCTTGGGAAGAACAGTGAGAGTCTGTGGCACTGGAGCCATGGCCCACTCCCTTACCCACCTAGCCCCCAGCTCTTTGTAATGGAAGCTCTACCCAGGTAGGTGCAGCCAAGGAGATGGGGGCTTCTTCTTCCCCTGGCTTCCATGCTTAAAGAATTAAAGTAAGATAAAATAAAAATTTCTCATCAAAGAGAAAATGCCATCAAGAGATGGAAATTATTTTTTTAAAAAGAAACAAATGTGGACTTCCCTGGGGGTCCAGTGGTTAAGACTCCGCGCCTCCACTGCAGGGGGCATGGGTTTGATCCCTAGTCGAGGAACTAAGATCCTGCATGCTGTGTGATGTAGTCAAAAAAGAAAAAAAAAGAAGAACCAAATGGAAATAATTCAGGGGTTAAAAAAGTACAATAACCAAAATAAGGCTCAACAGTACATCTGAGCTGGCAGAAGAAACGACCAGCAAACCTGAAGATAGAACAATGGAGACTATGAAATCTGAAGAACAGAGAGAAAAACAATGTAGGAAAGTGAAGAGAGCCTCAGAGAAATGTGAGATGTCATGAAATGCAACAATATATATGTAGTGGGAGTACCAGAAAGAGGGGAGAAAGGGACAGAATATTTAAAGTATTAATGGCTGAAAATTTCCCAAAGTTGATGAAAAACAATATGTATATCCAGCAAACTCTATAAACTCCAAGAAAGATGAACACAAAGAGATCTACATCCAGACATAACATAGGCAAAATCTGGAAAGCAAAAATAAAGATAAGATCTTGAAAGCAAAAAGGGAAAAACAATTTGTTACATACAAGGGCACTACAGTAAAATTAACAGCTAACTTCTTAACAGAAACGATGTAGGTTACAAGGCAATGGCATAGTATATTCAAATTCCTGAAAGTAAAAGAGTGTCAACCAAGTATCTTATATTCAGCAAATTATCTTGCAAAAATGAAGGTAAAATAAAGACATTCCCAGATAAATAAAAACTGAGAATACCTGTTGCTGGCAGACCTCTCTTACAAGAAATATTAAAGGTGAAATATTATTCAGCCCGCAAAATGGAACAAAGTACTGATACATAGTGCAACGTGGATGAAACGTAAAAACATCATGCTAACTAAAAGAAGGCATTCATAAAGGACCACATACTGTATGATTCCACTCATATGAAATATGCAGGATAGCCACATCGATAGAGACAAAGTAGATTAGTCGTTACCCATGGCTGGGGATGGGGAGGATGGAAAGGAGGGACTGCTAATAAGTACAGGGCTTCTTTTGGGGATGATGAAAATTTCTGAAAACTGATGGTAGTGATGGTTGCACAGCTCTGTGAATATACTAAAAACCATTGAATTCTATACTTTAAAGGGATGAATTGTATGGTATGTGAATTATACATGCCTAATAAAAATAAATAGTAAAGAAAGTCCTTCAGATTGAAAGCAAATGACATCAGATGGTAACTTGAATCCAAACCAAAAAAAAAAAAAGCGAAGCGCTAGTAAATATGGGTAACTATAAAAATCAGTATGATTACATATTTCTTTTCTTTTCTTAAGTGCCTTAAAAAATAACTGCATAAAACAATATGTATTGTGGGCCTCTAACATATAGAAATATAATATATGTGACAGTAACTGCACAAGGAGCACAGCTGCATTGGAGTAAAGGAATATCACCTCAGACAGTAACTCAAATCCACAAGAATAAATGAAGAGATCAGAAATGGTCAATAAGAAGGTTAATATAACAACCTCTATAAATCATGCTTGTTTTCCTTTATTCTCTCAGTGTTTTTACACGAAATAAAAGTATATAAAGCAAGAAACATGACCAGTAAGGTATTACTGGGTCTCTCACATATAATAGCAAAAGAGTTAGAAGGAAGAGAGCTAGATAGGAGCAGTGTTTCTATATTTCATTGTTAGTGAGTTATTACACATCCTAACAGATTCTGATAAGACATATATTTTAAGTCCTAGAGCAACCACTAAGAAATGACTAAGAAAAAGTGAAAAATTAACAGAATTAAAATGTTACACTAGAAAATACTCTCTTAATACAAAAGAAAGCAGGAAAGGAGGAACAGAGGGAGAAAAAGACATGTAACATATAGAAAATAGAAAGCAAAATGGCAGATGTAAATGCAACCATATCAATGTAACAGTAAACAAGAATGGATTAAACAAACCAAGCCAAAAGGCAGAGTTTCTAAGACTGGATAAAAAAACACATGATCCAACTAATGGTGTCTAGAGGTAACATGCTTTATTTTCAAAGACACAAATAGGCTGAAAGTAAAAGAAGAGAAAAATATATACCAAGAAAACAACAACCAAAAAAGAGAATGGAATGACTATACTAATGTCAGGCACATTAGACTTTAAAACAAAAAAATATTACCAGAGATAATGATAAAATTATTGTAGTAATGACAAATGAAGTCACAATCACATCATAATGGTAAAAGGTCAAGCCGTGAGGAAGATGTGACAATTACAAACATATACACACCTAAAAACAGAACCCCAAAATACACCAAGCAACAAACGACAGAACTGAAGGATGAAATAAACCATTACAAAATAATAGTTGGAGATTTCAATACTTTCAACAGTGGATAGGGCAGCTAGGCAGAAGATCAACAAGGAAATTGAAACTAACTAGACAAAACAGACAAAATACAGCATTCCACCAAACATCAGTAGAATACATTCTTCTCAAATTCACATGGAACATTCTTCAAGACAGACCGGATTCTAGCCCATATAACATGCCTCAATAAGTTTTAAATTTTAAAATAAATTTAAGGGAATTCCCTGGCGGTCCAGTCATTAGGACTCCACGCTTCCGCTGCAGGGGGCATGGGTTTGATCCCTGGTGGGGCAACTAAGATCCTGCAAACCACACAGCACAGCCAAAAAAAAAAATAATAAATTAAATTAATTAAATTGAAAAAGAAACAAAGTATGTTCTCTGACCACAAGAGAATTAGATTACAAATCAATAAAAGGCAGCAATTTGGAAAATTCACAAATATGTGAAAATTAAGCAACACACTCTTTAATAGTCAGTGTGTTAAACAAGTGGAATGATAAATTAGAAAATACTTTAGCTGAATGAATATAAAAACACAACATACTAAAACTTACAAAATGTAGCTAAAGCAATGTTCAGAAGGAAATCTATAGCTGTAAAATGCCTGTATTAAAAAAGAAGAAAAATCTCAAATCATTTATGGTCAACTGATTTTCCACAAAGGTACCAAGACAGGGCTTCCCTGGTGGCGCAGTGGCTGAGAGTCTGCCTGGCGATGCAGGGGACATGGGTTTGTGCCCCGGTCTGGGAAGATCCCACATGCCGCGGAGCAGCTGGGTCCGTGAGCCATGGCCACTGAGCCTGCGCGTCCGGAGCCTGTGCCCCGCAACGGGAGAGGCCACAACAGTGAGAGGCCCGTGTACCGCAAAAGAAAACAAAACAAAACAAAGTACCAAGACTATTCAATGAGAAAAGAACAGTATTTTCAAGTGCTGGAAGAACTGATACATACATGCCAAAGAATAAATTTGGACTCCTACCTCATACAGTATATAAAAGTTAACTAAAGATTGATCGCAGGCCTAAGAATAAGTTGGACTTCATCAAAATTAAAAACTTGTGTACTGCAAACCATATCATAAATAAAATGAAAGGACAACCCACAAAATTGGAGAGAATTTGCAAATCATATATCTGATAAGGGGCTTGCATCCAGACTATATAAGGAACTGAGACAACTCAATGATAAAAAGATAAGAATTCAAGTTAAAAAATGGGCAAAGGATCTGAACAGACATTTCTCCCGAGAAGATATACAAATGGATAATAAGCACATGGAAAGATGCTCAACATCGTTAGCCATCAGGGAAATGTAAATCAAAACCACAATGAGGGGGCTTCCCTGGTGGCGCAGTGGTTGAGAGTCCGCCTGCCGATGCAGGGGACGCAGGTTCGTGCCCCGGTCCGGGAGGATCCCGCTTGCTGCGGTGCGGCTGGGCCCGAGAGCCATGGTCGCTGAGCCTGCGCATCCGGAGCCTGTGCTCCACAACGGGCGAGGCCACAAACACTGAGAGGCCCACGTACCGCAAAACAAACAAACAAACAAATAAACAAACACCCCACAACGAGCTACCACTTTACACCCACTAGGATGGTTATAATGAAAAAGACAGATAAGAAGTGTTTAGCAAGGATGTGGAGAAACTGGAACTTTCATACAATGCTGGTGGAAATTTAAAATGACCCGGCCATTTTGGAAAACAGTCCGGCAGTTCCTTAAACGGTTAGACATAGTTACCCTTTGACCCAGCAATTCCACTCTGAGCTGTATACCCAAGAGAAATGAGGACTTATGTCCAAAAACAACTTATACATAAATGTTCTTAACAGCACTATTTGCAAGAGCCAAAGGACGAAAACAACCCAAATGCCCCTCAACTGATGAATGGATAAATAAAATGTTGTCTCTCCAGAGAATGGAATATCATTCATCCATAAAAAGAAATGAAGCACTGATGCATGGTACAACATGGATGAACCTTGACAACATTATTCTAAGTGAACAAGCTAGACACAGAATGGCACATATTGTATGATCCCAAGTATATGAAATGTCCAGAATAGGGAGACCCATAGAAAAAGTAGGTTGGTAGACTGGTGGTTGCCCAGGGCAGAGGAGCTGGGGGCTACAGGGCCTGTGTGTCACCGCTCGTGGATATAATCTTCTGGGGTGATGAAAATGCTCTAGAATTAGATTGTGGGATGGGTGTACAATCCTAAGAATACACTAAAAAATCACTGTACACTTTAAATGGGTGATTCATATGGCATGTGAATTATACCTCAATAAAGCTGTTTAAACAATTACTCGAAAGGGCAGGCAGAATGGTGGTTAGGCTAAATTGCATCTATTTTCTTTCTGGCTACAAAGTTATAAGCACCTAGAAGGCTGCTGGTCCCAGATGGTCCTGGGATAGTTCTGAACAGCAACAGGACACCCAGACCAGACCCAAGCGTAGGCCAGAGGGAATGGCTGGACCGAATTCTACAGGGGGCGGGGGTCTGGCCCCCCACAGGCCTATCATGGGGTGATCAAGCTCACTCACCAAGCATGGCGCTGATGAGCCTGTCGGGACGGGCCCGGGCAGATGTGGAACACAGAGTGTTGAAATACAGCCCAGAGCCCTCCCGGATGGGGCTGAGCATCGGGGGCGGCGTGTAGGCAGGGCACTGGGACACTCCCTTCAGGAGACGGTCCACCAGGAACACGGGCGAGCACAGGCAGCTCTGGCGGCATCCTCCCGGGCCCGGCTCCCCAGACATGGAGGGCGGAGGAGGGATGAGCAGTGCCTTGGGCCGTGGGAGCTTCTTCCGCTTCCTGTGTTGGCTGCTCTCCTGTCTCTCTCTTCCCCGTCCTTCTCCTGTCCCTGGAGAAGAAGAGACTTCAGAACCATAGGGGTCACCTGAGGCCACCGGCCCCACAGCTCAGTCCTCAAGATGGCCTGAGAGTGGGAAAGGGTACTGACCAGCCAGACGCACACCCAGCATGGCCGTGCAAAGAGTCCTCAGCACAGGAAGCCGGGCAGGGCCACCACGCCTGAGCCAGACTCCAGACCCTAAGCCGGGCGATGTTTGAGGCTGGGGCCTTCTCAGGCACCCACACCCCGCAAGGAGAGGCCCTCACTCAGACCATTTTGGAAACTCATGTCCGTTGTTAAAGTGACTGGCACTTAAAGTGTGGGGGCCAGACGGATGCAACAGCATGACAAAAGGAAAACCTGTTGCCCTCAAAATGACAGCAGCTCCTGGGAGACAAACAGTGGGCTCCATGCACCCCGTACCCGAGTCCAGCATGGACTTCTCCAGGTGGGGTCTTCCAGCACAGGCTGAAGAGACGACGGCTTGAGCTTGCTACACTCTCTCTTACCTCCACGCAATCTCCCCTCCTCTCTGCCCATCTTACCCCTCCTCATCCTCCAGCTCTCAGCTGCAACACCCCCTTCCTCAGGCAGGGTCTCTGGTGCCCTCGGGGCTCCTACAGCTCCCTCTCCCAGCCCGGCCCGTTCTGGGTCGTCAGTGTCCGGGGATGGGTCTATCTACCCCGCTGGGCTGGGAGCCCCAGGAGACGGGGGCAGGCCTGTTGTGGTCGCTGCAGTGTCCCCAGCCCTGCCCAGCACACGGCCAGGCACAAAAGAAGCTCACTGGAGGTTGAATGGATGAATGAACACGCAAATCAAGCTCTTATGGAGTCAGGATTTGGGGGCTTTTCTCACAGCTCCCACTGGCAGCTGGAAAGCAGCTGGAAGGAAGTGCACCCACCTTGCTCCCCGGGGGATGGTTCGCTGGAGCCACAGGCACCGACACAGGGACCACCAAAGGGGCAGTGGTCATGTTGTCCAAGGACTTCCTGGCTCTCGGGGAACTCTGCCTGTCCCCCTCCGGCCTCAGCACCTGTCTTCGTGGCTTGCAAAACTCCATGCCACACACCTACACACAGAGAAGAGCCAGCCCTTTAAGAGACAGAGTATGTAGGGAGAAAGGGGCCTCTCCAGAGCAGCACAGCCCTGACTCCCGGCCCCCAGCCAGGCTCCCCGCAGGAGGACGGCTCCATCCTGAGATGAATGGCAGCTTCGAGCCCCTTCACCTGCGGCTCCTGCTTCCCTCGAGGTGACGGCCACTGGTCGCTGTGAAAACACATGTGGCTGCTCAGCCCTCTCTCTGTATAAAACATCTGGCTGCAATTCTTGCAGACGTAAGTGCTCCTTGGCTCTGCCCAGTCTGTGGGACCACCATTGTGCTGGTTACTGTGGGGAAGAAAGGGAGAATGGGACTCTGTCCCCAAACACTGATCCTCTGACAGCTTTGGACGAACCCTAAAGAAATGGAGATGATGCCCCCGATTCCCCGTGGCCTGGTGCTCACCCCTTCAGGAGTGAAGCATCCAGAGCTCGCTCACCCAGGCCCAGCACATCAAAGCCACCAGAGGATTCCCGAGGGGCTTCGGAACTTACCAGCCACACGCCATGTTCTCCTCCTTCATCGGGTGGGGGACCCGGTAGATATTTCCACCCTGAAGACGAAAATACATCTGAGCCAACATATCAGAAATGAGATGCAAGAGTGAAAACTATAAGACTTGGAAGAAAACACAGGTATAATTCTTGGTGACCCGGGAGTAAGCAGTGGTTTCTTGGATGACTCCAAAACCAAACAAAAGACAGACATATTGGACTTCATCAAAACTTACAACTTCTGACGGATACACCAGAAATACAGCTACACGTGGAACAACTCCTACAGAACACCTACTGAACGCTGGCAGAAGATCCCAGACCTCCCAAAAGGCAAGAAACTCCCCACATACCTGGGTAGGGCAAAGCAGAGAGATTCCCGCACAGAGGATCGGTGCCGAGTGGCACTCACCAGCCCGAGAGGCTTGTCTGCTCGCCCGCTGGGGCGGGCGGCGCTGGAAGCTGAGGCTCGGGCTTCGGGCAGAGCGCAGGGAGAGGACTGGGGCTGGCGGCGAGAACTCAGCCTGAAGGGGGCTAATGTGCCACAGCTAGCCGAGAGGGAGTCCGGGAAAACTCTGGAGCTGCCGAAGAGGCAAGAGACTTTTTCTTCCCTCTTGGTTTCCTGGTGCGCGAGGAGAGGGAATTAAGAGCGCTGCTTAAAGGAGCTCCACAGACGGCTGAAAGCGCAGAGCCCAGTGACGGGCGTGGGACGCTGGGGCCGCTGCTGCCGCCGCCAAGAGGCCTGTGTGCGAGCGCAGGTCACTGTCCACACCGCCCTTCCGGGAGCCTGTGCAGCCCGCCACTACCGGGGTCCCGGGATCCAGGGGCGGCTTCCCTGGGAGAACGCACGGCGCGCCTCGGGCTGGTGCAACGTCACGCCGGCCTCTGCCGCTGCAGGCTCGCCCCGCACTCCGTGCCCCTCCCTCCCGCCCGGCCTGAGTGAGCCACAGTCCCCGAAGAGGCTGCTCCTTTAACCCTGTCCTGTCTGAGCGAAGAACAGACGCCCTCCGGCGACCTACACGCAGAGGCGGGGCCAAATCCAAAGCTGAGACCCAGGAGCTGTGAGAACAAAGAAGAGAAAGGGAAACCTCTCCCAGCAGCCTCAGAAGCAGCGGATTAAAGCTCCACAATCAACTTGATGTACCCTGCATCTGTGGAATACATGAATAGACAACAAATCATCCCAGATTGAGGAGCCAGGAGTCAGTGCTGTGCCTCTGAGGTGGGAGAGCCAACTTCAGGACACTGGTCCACAAGAGACCTCCCAGCTCCACATAATATCAAACGGCGAAAATCTTCCAGAGATCTCTCTCCATCTCAACACCAGCACCCAGCTTCACTCAACGACCAGCAAGCTACAGTGCTGGACACCCTATGCCAAACAACTAGCAACACAGGAACACAACGCCACCCATTAGCAGAGAGGTGGCCTAAAATCATAAAAAGTCCGCAGACACCCCAAAACACACCACCAGACCTGGACCTGCCCACCAGAAAGACAAGATCCAGCCTCATCCACCAGAACACAGGCACTAGTCCCCTCCACCAGGAAGCCTACACAACCCACTAAACCAACCTTAGCCACTGGGGACAGACACCAAAAACAACGGGAACTACGAACCTGCAGCCTGCAAAAAGGAGACCCCAAACACAGTAACATAAGCAAAATGAGAAGACAGAAAAACACACAGCAGGAGAAGGAGCAACATAAAAACCCACCAGACCTAACAAATGAAGAGGTAATAGGCAGTCTACCTGAAAAAGAATTCACAATAATGATGGTAAAGATGATCCAAGATTCTATTTCCAAGATCCAAAATCTTGGAAATAGAATAGACAAAATGCAAGAAACAGTTAACAAGGACCTAGAAGAACTAAAGGTGAATCAAGCATCGATTAAAAACACAATAAGTGAAATGAAAAATACTCTAGATGGGATCAATAGCAGAATAACTGAGGCAGAAGAACGGATAAGTGAGGTGGAAGATAAAATAGTGGAAATAACTGCTGCAGAGCAAAATAAAGAAAAAAGAATGAAAAGAACAGAGGACAGTCTCAGAGACCTCTGGGACAACATTAAACGCACCAACATTCGAATTATAGGGGTTCCAGAAGAAGAAGAGAAAAAGAAAGGGACTGAGACAATATTTGAAGAGATTCTAGTTGAAAACTTCCCTAATATGGGAAAGGAAAGAGTTAATCAAGTCCAGGAGGCACAGAGAGTCCCATACAGAATAAATCCAAGGAGAAATACGCCAAGACACATATTAATCAAACTGTCAAAAATTAAACACAAAGAAATCATATGAAAAGCAGCAAGGCAAAAACAACAAATAACACACAAGGGAATCCCCATCAGGATAACAGCTGATCTCTCAGCAGAAACTCTACAAGCCAGAAGGGAGTGGCAGGACATAATTAAAGTGATGAAGGAGAAAAACCTGCAACCAAGATTACCCTACCCAGCAAGGATCTCATTCAGATTGGATGGAGAAATTAAAACGGTTACAGACAAGCAAAAGCTGAGAGAGTTCAGCACCACCAAACCAGCTTTACAACAAATGCTAAAGGAACTTCTCTAGGCAAGAAACACAACAGAAGGAAAAGACCTACAATAACGAACCCAAAACAATTAAGAAAATGGGAATAGGAACATACATATCGATAATTACCTTAAAGGGAAATGGACTAAATGCTCCCACCAAAAGACACAGATTGGCTGAATGGATACAAGAACAAGACCCATATATATGCTGTCTACAAGAGACCCACTTCAGACCTAGAGACACATACAGACTGAAAGTAAGGGGATGGAAAAAGATATTCCATGCAAATGGAAACCAAAGGAAAGCTGGAGTAGCAATTCTCATATCAGACAAACTAGACTTTAAAATAAAGACTACTACAAGAGACAAAGAAGGACACTACATAATGATCAAGGGATCGATCCAAGAAGAAGATATAACAATTGTAAATATTTATGCACCCAACATAGGAGCACCTCAATACATAAGGCAAATACTAACAGCCATAAAAGGAGACATCGACAGTAACACACTCATAGTAGGGGACTTTAACACCCCACTTTCACCAATGGACAGATCATCCAAAATGAAAATAAATAAGGAAACACAAGCTTTAAATGATACATTAAACAAGATGGACTTAATTGATATTTATAGGACATTCCATCCAAAAACAACAGAATACACGTTTTCCTCAAGTATTCATGGAACATTCTCCAGGATAGATCATATCTTGGGTCACAAATCAAGCCTTGGTACATTTAAGAAAATTGAAATTGTATCAAGTATCTTTTCCGACCACAGTGCTATGAGACTAGATGTCAATCACAGGAAAAGAGCTGTAAAAAATACAAACACATGGAGGCTAAACAATACACTACTTAATAACGAAGTGATCACTGAAGAAATCAAAGAGGAAATTTAAAAATACCTAGAAACAAATGACAATGGAGACACGACGACCCAAAACCTATGGGATGCAGCAAAAGCAGTTCTAAGAGGGAAGTTTATAGCAATACAACCCCACCTTAAGAAACAGGAAACATCTCGAATAAACAACCTAACCTTGCACCTAACGCAATTAGAGGAAGAAGAACAAAAACATCCCAAAGTTAGCAGAAGGAAAGAAATCATAAAAATCAGATCAGAAATAACTGAAAAAGAAATGAAGGAAACGATAGCAAAGATCAATAAAACTAAAAGCTGGTTCTTTGAGAAGGTAAACAAAATTGATAAACCATTAGCCAGACTCATCAAGAAAAAAAGGGAGAAGACTCAAATCAATAGAATTAGAAATGAAAAAGGAGAAGTAACAACTGACACTGCAGAAATACAAAAGATCATGAGAGATGACTATAAGCAACTCTATGCCAATAAAATGGACAACCTGGAAGAAATGGACAAACTCTTAGAAATGCACAACCTGCCAAGACTGAATCAGGAAGAAATAGAAAATATGAACAGACCAATCACAAGCACTGAAATTGAAACTGTGATAAAAAATCCTCCAACAAACAAAAGCCCAGGACCAGATGGCTTCACAGGCGAATTCTATCAAGCATTTAGAGAAGAGCTAACACCTATCCTTCTCAAACTCTTCCAAAATAGAGCAGAGGGAGGAACACTCCCAAACTCATTCTACGAGGCCACCATCACCTTGATACCAAAACCAGACAAGGATGTCACAAAGAAAGAAAACTACAGGCCAATATCACTGATGAACATAGATGCAAAAATCCTCAACAAAATACTAGCAAACAGAATCCAACAGCACATTAAAAGGATCATACACCATGATCAAGTGGGGTTTATTCCAGGAATGCAAGGATTCTTCAATATACGCAAATCAATCAACGTGATACACCATATTAACAAATTGAAGGAGAAAAACCATACGATCATCTCAATAGATGCAGAGAAAGCTTTCGACAAAATTCAACACCCATTTAGGATAAAAACCCTGCAGAAAGTAGGCATAGAGGGAACTTTCCTCAACATAATAAAAGCCATATATGACAAACCCACAGCCAGCATCGTCCTCAATGGTGAAAAACTGAAACCATTTCCACTAAGATCAGGAACAAGACAAGGTTGCCCACTCTCACCACTCTTAGTCAACATAGTTTTGGAAGGTTTAGCCACAGCAATCAGAGAAGAAAAGGAAATAAAAGGAATCCAAATCGGAAAAGAAGAAGTAAAGCTGTCACTGTTTGCAGATGACATGATACTATACATAGAGAATCCTAAAGATGCTACCAGAAAACTACTAGAGCTCATCAATGAAGTTGGTAAAGTTGCAGGATACAAAATTAATGCACAGAAATCTCTGGCATTCCTATATACTAATGATGAAAAATCTGAAAGTGAAATCAAGGAAACACTCCCATTTACCATCGCAACAAAAAGAATAAAATATCTAGGAATAAACCTACCTAAGGAGACAAAAGACCTGTATGCAGAAAATTATAAGACACTGATGAAAGAAATTAAAGATGATACAAATAGATGGAGAGATGTACCATGTTCTTGGATTGGAAGAATCGACATTGTGAAAGTGACTCTACTACCCAAAGCAATCTACAGATTCAATGCAATCCCTATCAAACTACCACTGGCATTTTTCACAGAACTAGAACAAAAAATTTCACAATTTGTATGGAAACACAAAAGACCCCGAATAGCCAAAGCAATCTTGAGAACGAAAAATGGAGCTGGAGGACTCAGGCTCCCTGACTTCAGACTATACTACAAAGCTACAGTAATCAAGACAGTATGGTACTGGCACAAAAACAGAAGGATAGATCAATGGAACAGGATAGAAAGCCCAGAGATAAACCCACGGACATATGGTCACCTTATCTTTGATAAAGGAGCCAGGAATGTACAGTGGAGAAAGGACAGTCTCTTCAATAAGTGGTGCTGGGAAAACTGGACAGGGACATGTAAAAGTATGAGATTAGATCACTCCCTAACACCATACACAAAAATAAGCTCAAAATGGATTAAAGACCTAAATGTAAGGCCAGACACTATCAAACTCTTAGAGGAAAACATAGGCAGAACACTCTATGACATAAATCACAGCAAGATCCTTTTTGACCCACCTCCTAGAGAAATGGAAATAAAGACAAAAATAAACACATGGGACCTAATGACACTTCAAAGCTTTGGCACAGCAAAGGAAACCATAAACAAGACCAACAGACAACCCTCAGAATGGGAGAAAATATTTGCAAATGAAGCAACTGACAAAGGATTAATCTCCACAATTTATAAGCAGCTCATGCAGCTCAATAACAAAAAAACAAACAACCCAAACCAAAAATGGGCAGAAGACCTAAATAGACATTTCTCCACAGAAGATATACAGACTGCCAACAAACACATGAAAGGATGCTCAACATCTTTACTCATTAGAGAAATGCAAATCAAAACTACAATGAGATATCATCTCACACCAGTCAGAATGGCCATCATCAAAACATCTAGAAACAATAAATGCTGGAGAGGGTGTGGAAAAAAGGGAACACTCTTGCACTGCTGGTGGGAATGTGAATTGGTACAGCCACTATGGAGAACGGTATGGAGGTTCCTTAAAAAACTACAAATAGAACTACCATACGACCCAGCAATCCCACTACTGGGCATATACCCTGAGAAAACCATAATTCAAAAAGAGACATGTACCAAAATGTTCATAGCAGCCCTATTTACAATAGCCCAGAGATGGAAACAACCTAAGTGTCCATCATCGGATGAATGGGTAAAGAAGATGTGGCACATATATACAATGGAATATTACTCAGCCATAAAAAGAAATGAAATTGAGCTATTTGTAATGAGGTGGATGGACCTAGAGTCTGTCATACAGAGTGAAGTAAGTCAGAAAGAGAAAGACAAATACTGTATGCTGACACATATATATGGAATTTAAGAAAAAAAATGTCATGAAGAACATAGGGGTAAGACAGGAATAAAGACACAGACCTACCAGAGAATGGACTTGAGGATATGGGGAGGGGGAAGGGTAAGCTGTGACAAAGTGAAAGAGCGGCATGGACATATATACACTACCAAACGTAAGGTAGATAGCTAGTGGGAAGCAGCCGCATAGCACAGGGAGATCAGCTCGGTGCTTTGTGACCGCCTGGAGGGGTGGGATAGGGAGGGTGGGAGGGAGACGCAAAAGGGAGGGGATATGGGAACATATGTATATGTATAGCTGATTAAATTTGTTATAAAGAAAAAAAAATACTATACTTTATAGATGTGCAGTTTCTTGTATGCTAGTTATATCTCAATAAAGCTGTTAAAATATCTGCATAAAAAAGAGATTGCATGGAAGGGGGATAAGACTTCTGAAAAAGTACAGTAAGGAACTCGGCAAAACAACACATTTACTGATAAAAATCATTAAAAAAAAAAAAAAGAACAGTAAGCCAAAGTCTCTGCAAGTTGTCCTAAAGGCATACAGCATTTTAAGAAATAATCATTCAAGAAAATCCACTAAATCTTGGGAAGAACAGTGAGAGTCTGTGGCACTGGAGCCATGGCCCACTCCCTTACCCACCTAGCCCCCAGCTCTTTGTAATGGAAGCTCTACCCAGGTAGGTGCAGCCAAGGAGATGGGGGCTTCTTCTTCCCCTGGCTTCCATGCTTAAAGAATTAAAGTAAGATAAAATAAAAATTTCTCATCAAAGAGAAAATGCCATCAAGAGATGGAAATTATTTTTTTAAAAAGAAACAAATGTGGACTTCCCTGGGGGTCCAGTGGTTAAGACTCCGCGCCTCCACTGCAGGGGGCATGGGTTTGATCCCTAGTCGAGGAACTAAGATCCTGCATGCTGTGTGATGTAGTCAAAAAAGAAAAAAAAAGAAGAACCAAATGGAAATAATTCAGGGGTTAAAAAAGTACAATAACCAAAATAAGGCTCAACAGTACATCTGAGCTGGCAGAAGAAACGACCAGCAAACCTGAAGATAGAACAATGGAGACTATGAAATCTGAAGAACAGAGAGAAAAACAATGTAGGAAAGTGAAGAGAGCCTCAGAGAAATGTGAGATGTCATGAAATGCAACAATATATATGTAGTGGGAGTACCAGAAAGAGGGGAGAAAGGGACAGAATATTTAAAGTATTAATGGCTGAAAATTTCCCAAAGTTGATGAAAAACAATATGTATATCCAGCAAACTCTATAAACTCCAAGAAAGATGAACACAAAGAGATCTACATCCAGACATAACATAGGCAAAATCTGGAAAGCAAAAATAAAGATAAGATCTTGAAAGCAAAAAGGGAAAAACAATTTGTTACATACAAGGGCACTACAGTAAAATTAACAGCTAACTTCTTAACAGAAACGATGTAGGTTACAAGGCAATGGCATAGTATATTCAAATTCCTGAAAGTAAAAGAGTGTCAACCAAGTATCTTATATTCAGCAAATTATCTTGCAAAAATGAAGGTAAAATAAAGACATTCCCAGATAAATAAAAACTGAGAATACCTGTTGCTGGCAGACCTCTCTTACAAGAAATATTAAAGGTGAAATATTATTCAGCCCGCAAAATGGAACAAAGTACTGATACATAGTGCAACGTGGATGAAACGTAAAAACATCATGCTAACTAAAAGAAGGCATTCATAAAGGACCACATACTGTATGATTCCACTCATATGAAATATGCAGGATAGCCACATCGATAGAGACAAAGTAGATTAGTCGTTACCCATGGCTGGGGATGGGGAGGATGGAAAGGAGGGACTGCTAATAAGTACAGGGCTTCTTTTGGGGATGATGAAAATTTCTGAAAACTGATGGTAGTGATGGTTGCACAGCTCTGTGAATATACTAAAAACCATTGAATTCTATACTTTAAAGGGATGAATTGTATGGTATGTGAATTATACATGCCTAATAAAAATAAATAGTAAAGAAAGTCCTTCAGATTGAAAGCAAATGACATCAGATGGTAACTTGAATCCAAACCAAAAAAAAAAAAAAGCGAAGCGCTAGTAAATATGGGTAACTATAAAAATCAGTATGATTACATATTTCTTTTCTTTTCTTAAGTGCCTTAAAAAATAACTGCATAAAACAATATGTATTGTGGGCCTCTAACATATAGAAATATAATATATGTGACAGTAACTGCACAAGGAGCATAGCTGCATTGGAGTAAAGGAATATCACCTCAGACAGTAACTCAAATCCACAAGAATAAATGAAGAGATCAGAAATGGTCAATAAGAAGGTTAATATAACAACCTCTATAAATCATGCTTGTTTTCCTTTATTCTCTCAGTGTTTTTACACGAAATAAAAGTATATAAAGCAAGAAACATGACCAGTAAGGTATTACTGGGTCTCTCACATATAATAGCAAAAGAGTTAGAAGGAAGAGAGCTAGATAGGAGCAGTGTTTCTATATTTCATTGTTAGTGAGTTATTACACATCCTAACAGATTCTGATAAGACATATATTTTAAGTCCTAGAGCAACCACTAAGAAATGACTAAGAAAAAGTGAAAAATTAACAGAATTAAAATGTTACACTAGAAAATACTCTCTTAATACAAAAGAAAGCAGGAAAGGAGGAACAGAGGGAGAAAAAGACATGTAACATATAGAAAATAGAAAGCAAAATGGCAGATGTAAATGCAACCATATCAATGTAACAGTAAACAAGAATGGATTAAACAAACCAAGCCAAAAGGCAGAGTTTCTAAGACTGGATAAAAAAACACATGATCCAACTAATGGTGTCTAGAGGTAACATGCTTTATTTTCAAAGACACAAATAGGCTGAAAGTAAAAGAAGAGAAAAATATATACCAAGAAAACAACAACCAAAAAAGAGAATGGAATGACTATACTGATGTCAGGCACATTAGACTTTAAAACAAAAAAATATTACCAGAGATAATGATAAAATTATTGTAGTAATGACAAATGAAGTCACAATCACATCATAATGGTAAAAGGTCAAGCCGTGAGGAAGATGTGACAATTACAAACATATACACACCTAAAAACAGAACCCCAAAATACACCAAGCAACAAACGACAGAACTGAAGGATGAAATAAACCATTACAAAATAATAGTTGGAGATTTCAATACTTTCAACAGTGGATAGGGCAGCTAGGCAGAAGATCAACAAGGAAATTGAAACTAACTAGACAAAACAGACAAAATACAGCATTCCACCAAACATCAGTAGAATACATTCTTCTCAAATTCACATGGAACATTCTTCAAGACAGACCGGATTCTAGCCCATATAACATGCCTCAATAAGTTTTAAATTTTAAAATAAATTTAAGGGAATTCCCTGGCGGTCCAGTCATTAGGACTCCACGCTTCCGCTGCAGGGGGCATGGGTTTGATCCCTGGTGGGGCAACTAAGATCCTGCAAACCACACAGCACAGCCAAAAAAAAAAATAATAAATTAAATTAATTAAATTGAAAAAGAAACAAAGTATGTTCTCTGACCACAAGAGAATTAGATTACAAATCAATAAAAGGCAGCAATTTGGAAAATTCACAAATATGTGAAAATTAAGCAACACACTCTTTAATAGTCAGTGTGTTAAACAAGTGGAATGATAAATTAGAAAATACTTTAGCTGAATGAATATAAAAACACAACATACTAAAACTTACAAAATGTAGCTAAAGCAATGTTCAGAAGGAAATCTATAGCTGTAAAATGCCTGTATTAAAAAAGAAGAAAAATCTCAAATCATTTATGGTCAACTGATTTTCCACAAAGGTACCAAGACAGGGCTTCCCTGGTGGCGCAGTGGCTGAGAGTCTGCCTGGCGATGCAGGGGACATGGGTTTGTGCCCCGGTCTGGGAAGATCCCACATGCCGCGGAGCAGCTGGGTCCGTGAGCCATGGCCACTGAGCCTGCGCGTCCGGAGCCTGTGCCCCGCAACGGGAGAGGCCACAACAGTGAGAGGCCCGTGTACCGCAAAAGAAAACAAAACAAAACAAAGTACCAAGACTATTCAATGAGAAAAGAACAGTATTTTCAAGTGCTGGAAGAACTGATACATACATGCCAAAGAATAAATTTGGACTCCTACCTCATACAGTATATAAAAGTTCACTAAAGATTGATCGCAGGCCTAAGAATAAGTTGGACTTCATCAAAATTAAAAACTTGTGTACTGCAAACCATATCATAAATAAAATGAAAGGACAACCCACAAAATTGGAGAGAATTTGCAAATCATATATCTGATAAGGGGCTTGCATCCAGACTATATAAGGAACTGAGACAACTCAATGATAAAAAGATAAGAATTCAAGTTAAAAAATGGGCAAAGGATCTGAGCAGACATTTCTCCCGAGAAGATATACAAATGGATAATAAGCACATGGAAAGATGCTCAACATCGTTAGCCATCAGGGAAATGTAAATCAAAACCACAATGAGGGGGCTTCCCTGGTGGCGCAGTGGTTGAGAGTCCGCCTGCCGATGCAGGGGACGCAGGTTCGTGCCCCGGTCCGGGAGGATCCCGCTTGCTGCGGTGCGGCTGGGCCCGAGAGCCATGGTCGCTGAGCCTGCGCATCCGGAGCCTGTGCTCCACAACGGGCGAGGCCACAAACACTGAGAGGCCCACGTACCGCAAAACAAACAAACAAACAAATAAACAAACACCCCACAACGAGCTACCACTTTACACCCACTAGGATGGTTATAATGAAAAAGACAGATAAGAAGTGTTTAGCAAGGATGTGGAGAAACTGGAACTTTCATACAATGCTGGTGGAAATTTAAAATGACCCGGCCATTTTGGAAAACAGTCCGGCAGTTCCTTAAACGGTTAGACATAGTTACCCTTTGACCCAGCAATTCCACTCTGAGCTGTATACCCAAGAGAAATGAGGACTTATGTCCAAAAACAACTTATACATAAATGTTCTTAACAGCACTATTTGCAAGAGCCAAAGGACAAAAACAACCCAAATGCCCCTCAACTGATGAATGGATAAATAAAATGTTGTCTCTCCAGAGAATGGAATATCATTCATCCATAAAAAGAAATGAAGCACTGATGCATGGTACAACATGGATGAACCTTGACAACATTATTCTAAGTGAACAAACTAGACACAGAATGGCACATATTGTATGATCCCAAGTATATGAAATGTCCAGAATAGGGAGACCCATAGAAAAAGTAGGTTGGTAGACTGGTGGTTGCCCAGGGCAGAGGAGCTGGGGGCTACAGGGCCTGTGTGTCACCGCTCGTGGATATAATCTTCTGGGGTGATGAAAATGCTCTAGAACTAGATTGTGGGATGGGTGTACAATCCTAAGAATACACTAAAAAATCACTGTACACTTTAAATGGGTGATTCATATGGCATGTGAATTATACCTCAATAAAGCTGTTTAAACAATTACTCGAAAGGGCAGGCAGAATGGTGGTTAGGCTAAATTGCGTCTATTTTCTTTCTGGCTACAAAATTATAAGCACCTAGAAGGCTGCTGGTCCCAGATGGTCCTGGGATACTTCTGAACAGCAACAGGACACCCAGACCAGACCCAAGCGTAGGCCAGAGGGAATGGCTGGACCGAATTCTACAGGGGGCGGGGGTCTGGCCCCCCACAGGCCTATCATGGGGTGATCAAGCTCACTCACCAAGCATGGCGCTGATGAGCCTGTCGGGACGGGCCCGGGCAGATGTGGAACACAGAGTGTTGAAATACAGCCCAGAGCCCTCCCGGATGGGGCTGAGCATCGGGGGCGGCGTGTAGGCAGGGCACTGGGACACTCCCTTCAGGAGACGGTCCACCAGGAACACGGGTGAGCACAGGCAGCTCTGGCGGCATCCTCCCGGGCCCGGCTCCCCAGACATGGAGGGCGGAGGAGGGATGAGCAGTGCCTTGGGCCGTGGGAGCTTCTTCCGCTTCCTGTGTTGGCTGCTCTCCTGTCTCTCTCTTCCCCGTCCTTCTCCTGTCCCTGGAGAAGAAGAGACTTCAGAACCACAGGGGTCACCTGAGGCCACCGGCCCCACAGCTCAGTCCTCAAGATGGCCTGAGAGTGGGAAAGGGTACTGACCAGCCAGACGCACACCCAGCATGGCCGTGCAAAGAGTCCTCAGCACAGGAAGCCGGGCAGGGCCACCACGCCTGAGCCAGACTCCAGACCCTAAGCCGGGCGATGTTTGAGGCTGGGGCCTTCTCAGGCACCCACACCCCGCAAGGAGAGGCCCTCACTCAGACCATTTTGGAAACTCATGTCCGTTGTTAAAGTGACTGGCACTTAAAGTGTGGGGGCCAGACGGATGCAACAGCATGACAAAAGGAAAACCTGTTGCCCTCAAAATGACAGCAGCTCCTGGGAGACAAACAGTGGGCTCCATGCACCCCGTACCCGAGTCCAGCATGGACTTCTCCAGGTGGGGTCTTCCAGCACAGGCTGAAGAGACGACGGCTTGACCTTGCTACACTCGCTCTTACCTCCACGCAATCTCCCCTCCTCTCTGCCCATCTTACCCCTCCTCACCCTCCAGCTCTCAGCTGCAACACCCCCTTCCTCAGGCAGGGTCTCTGGTGCCCTCGGGGCTCCTACAGCTCCCTCTCCCAGCCCGGCCCGTTCTGGGTCGTCAGTGTCCGGGGATGGGTCTATCTACCCCGCTGGGCTGGGAGCCCCAGGAGACGGGGGCAGGCCTGTTGTGGTCGCTGCAGTGTCCCCAGCCCTGCCCAGCACAGGGCCAGGCACAAAAGAAGTTCACTGGAGGTTGAATGGATGAATGAACACGCAAATCAAGCTCTTATGGAGTCAGGATTTGGGGGCTTTTCTCACAGCTCCCACTGGCAGCTGGAAAGCAGCTGGAAGGAAGTGCACCCACCTTGCTCCCCGGGGGATGGTTCGCTGGAGCCACAGGCACCGACACAGGGACCACCAAAGGGGCGGCGGTCATGTTGTCCAAGGACTTCCTGGCTCTCGGGGAACTCTGCCTGTCCCCCTCCGGCCTCAGCACCTGTCTTCGTGGCTTGCAAAACTCCATGCCACACACCTACACACAGAGAAGAGCCAGCCCTTTAAGAGACACAGTACGTAGGGAGAAAGGGGCCTCTCCAGAGCAGCACAGCCCTGACTCCCGGCCCCCAGCCAGGCTCCCCGCAGGAGGACGGCTCCATCCTGAGATGAATGGCAGCTTCGAGCCCCTTCACCTGCGGCTCCTGCTTCCCTCGAGGTGACGGCCACTGGTCGCTGTGAAAACACATGTGGCTGCTCAGCCCTTTCTCGGTATAAAATATCTGGCTACAATTCTTGCAGACGTAAATGCTCCTTGGCTCTGCCCAGTCTGTGGGAACACCATTGTGCTGGTTACTGTGGGGAAGAAAGGGAGAATGGGACTCTGTCCCCAAACACTGATCCTCTGACAGATTTGGACGAACCCTAAAGAAATGGAGATGATGCCCCCGATTCTCTGTGACCTGGTGCTCGCCCCTTCAGCAGTGAAGCATCCAGAGCTCGCTCACCCAGGGCTAGCACAACAAAGCCACCAGAGGATTCCCGAGGGGCTTCGGAACTTACCAGCCACCCTCCACGTTCTCCTCCTTCATCCGGTGCGGGAGCCGGTAGATATTTCCGCCCTGAAGACGAAAATACATCTGAGCCAACATAAAAGAAATGAGATGCAAGAGTGAAAACTATAAGACTTGGAAGAAAACACAGGTATAATTCTTGGTGACCCTGGAGTAAGCAGTGGTTTCTCGGATGACTCCAAAACCAAACAAAAGACAAACATATTGGATTTCATCAAAACTTACAACTTCTGTGCTTCAAAGGACATCATCAAGAAGTGAAAGAACAGAATAAGAGAAAGAAGTTGCAAATCATGTATCTGATAAGGGACTGTATATTTCTGTATCTGTGATACATAATGAACTCTCACAGCTCAAAAATAAAATCACAACCCAATTTAAAAATGGGCAAAGACTCTGAAGAGACACTTATCCAAAGAGGATATACAAATGGCCAATAAACACATTAAAAGATGCTCAGGATTATTTGCCATCGGGGAAATGCAAATTAAACCATAATAAGATTATCATTTCCCACCCACTAAGGTGGCTGTAATCAAAAGAACCAACTGGACAATAACAAGTGTTGGTGAGGATGCAGAGAAACTGCAGGCCTCATACACTCTGGGTAGGGATATAAAACAGCACAGCTTTTTGGAAAAGTCTGGCACTTCCTCCAATAGAATTACCCTAGAGCCCAGCAATTCCGCTCCTAGGTATTTCCAAAGAGAAATGAAAACATATGTGTAAACAATAATCTGTACACAAATGTTCATAGCAGCGTTATCACAATGGCCAAGAAGTGAAAACAACCCACATATCTATCAGCTGATGAATGGATAAATAAAATACGGTGTATCCATACAATGAACAACTTACCAGCGATAAAAAGGACTGAAGTTCTGACCCATGCTACAGCACAGAGGAACTCTGAGAACATCACGTGAAGTGAAAGAAGCAAAAGACACAAAAGGCCACGCAGCATTATGATTCCAATCACATGAAGTGTCCAGAATAGGCAAATCCATGGAGACAGAAGGTAGATGCATGGTTACCAGGGGCTGGGAGGGATGGAGAGATTGTGGGTGACAACCAAGGGTGTCGGGTTTCTTTCTGCGGTGATGAAAGTGTTTTGGCAAAGAGTGGCAATGGGTGCACAACCTCGTAAACAAACTGGATGGTGCACTTCAAGATGGCGAATTAGATGGCACGTGAATATTAAAGCTGTGAAAAAAAAAAGAGGAGGAGGTAGCTGTGGTGCGACAGGAAGGATGCTGGACCTCGGAACATCACGAAGAGACGTGGCCGAGCTCTCTGCGACCAGGACCTCATGGGCACGATGTGGGAGGACCCAAGCTGCTCCACAAGGGCGGACCGGCGCCAGGCCTGCAGCAAGGGCCAAGTCGGACTTATGGACCTGTGATTCACAACCAGAATAGACACAGCATTTCACGTACAAATATCAAGGGCAAAGGAGCTCTGCCTTTACATTCTCTGAAGAAGTGAAGGAGGCAAATCCAAAAGGAAGCGAAAGGCAGAAAGAAAGCAAATAGAAAAAGGTTAGTGAAGAAACATGATGCAAAGTGTCTCTGACAACTCTAAAGCCCTGTTCTGTTTTGTGTGTGTGTGTTGCAGGGTGGAGGGTGATGGGAGGAACCATCACTTCTCTGGACCTTCATTCCCCCCTCTGTAAACAAACTGCATCTGAGGATTTGCTGAGGTTAAATACAGTGCCTGGACAAGTCAGAAACACGGACACAGGTAAGGACGAGACTCTGCCTCCCGCATGGTCAGCTCCCGTGAGAGGGCCCTGGTACCTGGATCCTGTTGAATATCGTCAGCTTGGACTTGGAGTCCCAGGGAGGATCCGCTGGAGGCCCGGCCGACGATGAGAATGAGGCCATGGCTACCTGGCTTGGAGAAGCCGCACAGCACATATCCATTTTCACCTTCTCCTTCCGGAAGCCTGAAAAGTGCTGGGCCCTGGAGTTGCCAGAGATGAGCCTGTATCCTCGGCCCTTGGAGCAGGCCGGGCCCTCTTCACCTTTTGTGGCCCTGGAAGCCATGCAATTCTCAGCCTGGGCCTGCTTCCCTGCGAGGTGGGCTCTGGATGGCTCCTCTCCTCCTAACTGGGTCTGACGCAGGGCCCCGGGGGAGAAGATGTCCCACGGGCCCAAGGTCCCTTTTGAGGATCTCAACTGCTTGGCCAGAGAGATGTCTGGCTTCCCAGGAGGGTCCAGGGACGACACTGTGAGGGCAGGTGGAGCAGCAGCCACTTTTGGTCTTCCCTTTGTGTCCTGGCTCACGCTGCTGGGGGAGGCTTCTGTGGGGAAAGCAGGTTTGGATTTTCTACTGCGGGTTAGGGATCCCTCTGGCTCAGGGTTCACGGGGCCAGCATGGAGAAAGTCAACAGTGGGCGCCATAGGCGGGGGCTAATGTGGCCACGGCCCCTGCAGTGACTTCAGGGCAATTTGCTTGCCGTCGGGTGTGGGAAGCTGGGAGGAGGCGGCGGCACCTGGGTGTGGGAGGAGATCCGCTGGGATTTGGTGATCATCTGGAACACCTGCATCTGCTCGTGGCTCACCAGAGACTCCTGAGACCTCAGGAACAGCTGCTGGAAGAGCGGAGTGGCATCGGACGGGAGGCCGCTGGACTTTGGGCTGCCCTGGGGGACAGGCTCACCAGGGTTCTGCCACAAGGAGTCGCAGTCGAACTTGCGCCTCTTGGAAGCCCAGGCCTCCCCTGGTTCCTTCAGGAGCGTGAGAGGGAAGGGCGGCCTCCCCTGGTGCCTTCAGGAGCGTGAGAGGGAAGGGCGGCATGGCCTCCAGACAGGTGCCCCGGCTGGGTGAGGGCTCCCCCGCAGGGGAGTCGCTGCTGAGCCCGGGGCCAGGCTCGGAGGCCTCCCGGGACGACACTGCAGAGGGCTTGTGGACGACAAACATACTGTTTCCTTTGCTCTTAGGGCAGCCCGACAGGTTTCAGAGCCACTGGAAACTGTGGCTTGATGGCTGGGAACTGGCGGGGACAGTCTGGCTAAGGAACAGAGGCAGGCAGGCGGGCAGGGGAGCGCCCTCGGGCCAGCCCTCCAGGGATGATGGGGGCTGGAGCAGGGGCAGCTCCGGCTCAGCTGGGTTGGGCCGCTGTTCTCCGCTGCCCACGAGTGGATGGCTGTGAACACGTCCGTGCCCGGCTCCTTCCGTGGGGGACGGGGCTCCTAGGGAACCTCAGTGCCCAGGGCTCCTGGGGCCGCCGGGGTGCTGGCTGGGCCCCAGAAGGAGGACCCTGACGAGGGCAGGGAGGAACAGGCCGTGTTCCTCCCTTCGCCGCTGTCTGAAGGCCCTCCCGGGGCTGGCCCGGGAGAAGGGATCTTCTGGCAGACGATGCTGCTCATGATACAGGACAGGAGGTCTCGGTTGGGCAAGAGGGAGCTGGGGAATGGGGTTTCCGGGGGCACCAGGGACCACAGGCTCGCGGGTGCGGGCTGGCTTGCCACCTCGTGCGTATGGGGTGAGTTCCCGCAGGTCTCCTCCTCCGGGGGGGGGGGCTCCTTGAGGATGCACAGGCCGTGCTGGACCTCGTAGTGCCAGTGCAGGGAGCGGTAGTCGCAGTAGCTCTTGCTGCAGCCCTGCTCAATGCACACAAAGGGCTTGGTCTTCTGGTGAGTGAGCGTGTGCCCAGTCCTGGAATCACATGAGGAGAAAGTTAGTGGGTGTCTTGGCGAGGGTCACTAACTGCAGGAACCCAGGTGTGTCCCCAGGGGGCAGTAGCATCGCAACTCAGAAACTGTGCTCAGACCCTATGAGGAAAGACCCCTGCTACGGCCAAAGCCGTCTGGAAGGGGGAGCTCTTGCCCTCACCCCTAAGCAAACCCCTAATCTGAGATTAAAAAAATCAGTGGGAGCCAAGTCAGAGTTCCCCAAAGTGGGTTCCTAAGGAACACCAGTCTCCAGAGTTGCTCCCTGAGGACTTGGGCTCAGCTGGCAAATAAGTTTGGGAAAAACACTCTTTACTTCTTGGAGGTTCCTAGGAGCAAACTGAAAAGCCACAGAGCAGATAAGGAGAGATCTGTTGAACTTTCCATGTCTCTCAAACTTATTTGCCCACAAAACCATTTTTTTAAATAGACCCGTTTAGCATCCCCGAGAACCAGAGAACCAGAGTTCTGAGAACGCACTTGAGGAAATGCTAACTTGGGGATGATCCTTCCTTGAACAAAGAGTCTTTGCCTTCCCACAGGAGTCCTCTAGACAGTGACCTGGGAGCCCCACAGCAAAAAAAAAAAAAAAGAAAAAGAAAAAGCCAAATTTGCCTATAATTTCTGCAAACATAAACGAATGCAAGTATGTATTATATTTACATCATACTTATATCTGCATTAATATATTATAAATATAAACAAATGGGTAAATCACCCTCTGGGTTCCCAACAATCCTACTCCGGATGGTTCTAATCAATGGGACCCAGTAAATAATGAAACCCTTTCCCAAACGTGGACCCTTGGCCTCCATCTGAAGGAAGCAGCAGAGAGGGCATCTGGAGACCCACTTTCTAGCCCTGTTACCAGCTTGTGACAGGAGTAAATCATTTCCCATCCTTAATGGCGAGAGGGGAGAGGATACAATGAAAGCGGGATCCATCGAAGCGTCAGTAAAGGCTGGGCGAGCTGTAAACATGCAAGGGATCGACCTCTCCCACGTACCAGTCTCTCAGTTTGAAAGTCTGTCTCTCCTCCCTCGGCAGCAAGAAAAGCTTATCATTTCTAAGACATGAAGAACAAATGGAATTCTGCTCCTCTTGCACTGATCCTGCTTTGTAAAGTCAAGTTTAAACAAAAACTGAGTTAATAAAAGGGGGAATTAAAAACGGAAAAAAAAAGAGTGAACACTCCATTGCCATGTTCTAGAAACAGGCATCTCAGAACCCCTTATGCCCTGGTGTTATCCCAACATATATTCCTCATGGAGTGCATATCTGTTCTGCTCAGACACCTACCAGGGACTCTGAAAAGTTCTCTACAGAGTTAGCCAAACTCCCTCCATGACAAAATAGCCTCTGGAGTGTGTTTTTAAAGCACAAGGGTCCTGTCTGCAAATCGCAGCAGCATTCTCCTCACTGGAGTGAATCTGGAGGCTGGGGAGGGCGGGCTGTCCAGGGCAGTGTAGGCCCTGCCCCCCACAAACACTGGCCGTGGGAGGAGAACAGGTTGCACACACCTGGGACACCTGACGGTGGGGGGCGGTGCAGGTGGATGGGAGGGGATGCAAAAGAACCAGGAACACGCCCAGCCCCCAGCAACCCCCTGAATAGACGTCCCGACCAGACTCCTACATACAGGTGGTCCTGACGCTTAAAGGCCTTGCTGAACATTTTGCACACGTGTCTCCTCTCCTGGCTGTGGGTCAGGTAGTGCTTGCTGAGAGGACTGGCGCTGCTGAACACCTTCCCGCAGAGGCTGCAGTCCAGGAGTGGGTTCTGAGGGGACCTGTGCTGCCGCTTTCCTTTCCTTGTGCTCCCAGACGTGGCCCTGACTCCTTCGTTAGCCTCTTTGGGCACCTTGGCCACGCCTAGCCCCAGGTCTAGACAGAGGGAGAAAGCACAGGTTATGACATCCGGGGACATCGGAGCCCAGGCGGAAGCACTCTACCACCCTCGCACCAACTTCAGCAGCCGAGTCCAACTCAGGGAGTTGGCCAAGAACCCCAACTTCAGCAGCTTCACTCGCAGAGAAGACCAGGCTTAGCACCAGGTGAGGGGGAGAAGGGACCCTGGTCAGGCCACTCCTCCAGGGCAGCACCCAAGCTTCAAGCCACACTTGGGGCGTAAGGGAGGGGACAGCAACAGTCTGAGTGCTTCCAGGACAGAGTGACTGGACAGGCAGGACTTCATGACAGTAACATCAACAGCACACTTGCAAGTGCAATCCAGAAATGCACAATGCAAAATCTTAGAAAAGTTTAAGTCCTTTCTCCCAGCCAATTCCACTCTGGGTTTTTTAATTAAGGAAATTAAGGCCGATCTGTACAAATTAACGGAGATCTTGCAGTGAACTGCAAGCGAGTTAACTGCAGCATTGTTTTTCCTGGTGAAATGTGAGAAACCACCTAATAACTGACACGAGGGCAGGTGGGTGACTGTATTCTGGTCTCAATGGTCTATGGCTCAGGCATTTAAGATACAACTGTAGGAAAATATCTGATGACGTGAAAGGATGTTCATGCCATACCACTAAGTGCTGTGCCACTAACAAGAGGATTGCTGAAAAACGGAATGATCTAGTCTTTAGAAGGGACAAATAAATTTGAATACAAACAAACAGAATGGGATTCATTGGTAGCATCATGGATCAACTTAATTTTCCTTTTCCTGTATATCTGAATTTTCCATGTTTATGTACTTCTTGGGTAAATGATAAAAGGTATTTCCACGAATCACCTCATCAGAGGAACAGGTGAAGAGGCTGGGAATGTCCATGTGGGAGAGGGAGATGTCTTCAAGTAGCTGAAGGGCCAGGATGTGGAGGAGGGAGCACACTGCTTCTGTCTTGCTACAAGGGGCAGAGCTAGATTTGATGAATAAAAGGTAAAGAGAGGGACTTCCCTGGTGGCGCAGTGATTAAGAATCCGCCTGCCAATGCAAGGGACATGGGGTCGGGCCCTGGTCCAGGAAGATCCCACATGCTGCGGAGCAGCAAAGCCCGTGCGCCACAACTACTGAGCCTGCGCTCTAGAGCCCACGAGCCACAACTACTGAAGCCCACGCGCCCAGAGTCCGTGCTCCGCAACAAGAGAAGCCACCTCAATGACAAGCCCGTGAACCGCAACGAAAAGTAGCCCCCGCTTGCTGCAACTAGGGAAAGCCCACATGCAGCAACGAAGACCCAATGCAGCCAAAAATAAATAAATAAATTTATATTAAAAAGATGTGTAAAAAAAAGTATAGGGAAGCTGATTTTAAATCACTAGAGACGTAAGGACAGTGGATACAAGACCTAAGAACTCTGCAGGCTTGCTGCTGTGTTCCTAGCTCCTGGGATTCCCATTCCTGTACTCGTAGGCACACAGTAACTATTGGATGGATGAATCATGGAAGAGTTTTCTACCCCTTAAGATGGATTAGACTGCCTCACGTGATAGCAAGTTTAAAAACTGCCCTTCATCTAGGATGCAGCAGAGGCTGGACCCAAGAATCCAACAGGTCAGGGCGTGCATACTGCACTAAAGGACCCCAAATGCTAATTCTCTGTGGCTGAGATGTAGCTTGAGAGACACAGCAGAAAGGAACCTTGACTCTCATCCCAACTCTGTCTCTGGCCATTTGTCACTTAACCTGTCTGGTCTACATCTTCTTCATACGAAAAGCTGCTGTGTTGAGTGGTCGAATGATTCTAACAGTTTAAATGAGGGAAAATAGGACTCCCATGTAGGAAAGTCCTTGCCTTGATAACTTACTTTTAAAATGTTCATTAGAGGACTTCCCTGGTGGCACAGTGGATAAGACTCCGCGCTCCCAATGCAGGGGGCCCGGGTTCGATCCCTGGCCAGGGAACTAGATCCCATATGCATGTGGCAACTAAGAGTTCGCATACCACAACTAGGGAGCCCGCCTGCCACAACTAACACCTGGTGCAACCAAATAAATAAATAATAAGTATTATTTTTTAAAAAGATGAGTATTTAAAATAAATAAATAAAAATCAAATCAAATCAAATCAAATGCTCATTAGGACCTCCCTGGTGGCACAGTGGTTAAGAATCCGCCTGCCAATGCAGGGGACACGGGTTCGAGCCCTGGTCTGGGAAGATCCCACATGCTGCGGAGCAACTAAGCCCGTGCGCCACAACTACTGAGCCTGCACTCTACAGCCCGCAAGCCACAACTACTGAGCCCACGTGCCACAATTACTGAAGCCCGTGCACCTAGAGCCCGTGCTCTGCAACGAGAAGCCACCGCGATGAAGAGCCCGTACACCGCAAAGAAGAGTAGCCCCCGCTCGCCACAAATAGAGAAAGCCCGCGTGCAGCAACGAAGACCCAACGCAGCCTAAATAAACAAACACAAGGTTTTCTCTAAAAATAAATAAATTAATTAAATGCTTATTAAAGCAACTGTTAAACTAGAGAACAAAATGTGGTTTCAAAAAAATTGGCAGGGACACTGAAAAACAGGCACATTGAGTCACTGGCCCGGGAAGCCACTTGCTCTTCCCAGAAAGCATGTGCACAAGCTCTAAAACTGTGTGTGTTCTCCGACCAGCAAGCCTACTTCCTAGGGAGGAATATGTGCGAAGAACTCATCCAAGAGAAAAGTCAATGGACAAGTTATTCACAGATCCACTCTAACAGTCTATCAGGCAAGAATATGGTCCGACAATACAATGGAATAACCATTACAATGACAACCGAATAGTCTACCTTCATATAAGAAAGCAGACTCACTAAGTTTTAGAAACTTCAAATGAATTAGACACTTAATACATCTCTGCAAAACCATGTGTACCCTAGTGGCCTCACCTACGTTTTTTAAAAATCCACGTGTGGGAGCCATGGTGGGGATTTTAATTGTTATTACTTTTCTTTATTTTCTAACTTTTCTATACAAATATATATCACTTTCTAATTAAAATATATAAGCATGTCCATTTGTATGAATCTGAATTTAAGTTAGAGAAGTGTAAAGAGTTAAAATTTAACGTTCAGTGGATTTTTTTAAATAAGGTAACCAAAAAAAAAATCCTCAAGTTTAAAACAAATTAGGAAAAATTGAACTAGATTAATGCTTTGTAACATTCACTGGGGGGCACAGACCCATATGAAAATCTGGTGAAATATCACAGTTTCTCTGCCCAGCAAAACGCACACGTACTCACCCTAGCAGCATTTTTAGGTAATTTCTGTGGTTCAGGTTGAGAACCTGAATTACTGTAACCAGGCCTGGCCCAGCACCTGCAATACCAAGGATGGCCTTGGTTTCTAGGATTTCACATTTAGCCATGGTTCCAACACGGGGACAAGGCTAACGGCCTGTCTACATTGTGTGGAGTGCGGGCCTCGGCAGTCTTTCATTCTAGCGAGTATGCAGGACAGTTCTTGAGCTGCTGATCCCAATTAACATTGACATTTGTTCTGCAGGGCTGTTCCGGATGTGGCCTTCCATGCGTGTGGTGTGATTATAAATACGAAGGAGCTCTAAGCAACTTACCCAAGAACCCATGAAGTGGGTTAAAAACAAAGGTAAACCAAAAGGTGATGTAACCAACGTCTCTGACTGTTCCACTAGTTCTCCCTTTGCTCCTCCGCTGCGGAAGAGAAAGACTTAGAACTGCATCAATGGACTGTGGGAAGGTATTCTAACAGTAGTGGTAAAAATCACTACCATCTGTCCAGTGCTTCCCAGCCTGCAAAGCGCTTTTACTTTCATTTCTTCTTTTGCTTCTTACCGCTGGCACTCTGGGGGGAAAGCAGAGTGGGTATTATTGTAAGGCAGTCTGAGATTCCGGATCTGCATACTCCACCAGCGGCTTCATGGAGTCACTGTCCTTCCCTGAATACACGGACAGGGCATCCAAGTTGTCCTCCAGCATCTCGCTGGGCGCGTCAGGCATCAGGAGGCTGGGCTCCAGGTCCAAGTGGCTCAGGCCGTCGTACAGCAGGTCTCGTGAGCCAGGCCCCAGATCCCGGTTGAGGGTGTCACTGCATTTGAGTGCCTGGCTCTCGGGAAACGAAGGGAGGTGCATCTCGGATGGAAGGGTGCCCTTGTCCCCCAGGCTGCACTGGTCCATGGCTCTCCACTACCAGGTCTCAGCCAACAGCTACTCTCTAGACAAGCAAGGCTGTGTAAGGAGTCAGGGAGGAGAGAGCTCTTGGTGGTGTTTATTTCCTGAGAATGAACGAGGAGGAATCACAATTATGAGATGGCAACACACATGGTGGATAGAGCGTGGACTTGGAATTCAAACAGACCTGTATGGGGGTTTGTTCTCGGCCACTTAACAGCCACATGACCTTGGGCAAGTCACTTAAGGTCCATGAGCCCTCGTTTCCTCATCTGTAAACTGAGCGTAAGAGTACCTCCATCATAAGAGTGTTGTAAGGAAATAGCAACCGAAATGTCCATCAACAGACGAATGGATAAAGAAGATGTGGTACATATATACAATGCAATATTACTCAGCAATAAAAGAGAACAAACTAATGCCATCTGCAGCAACATGGATGGACCTAGAGATTGTCATACTGAGTGAAGTAAGTCAGACACAGAAAGACAAATATCATATGATATCACTTATATGTGGAATCTAAAAAAAGGGGGATACAAATGAACTTATTTATAAAACGGAAGTAGAGTCATGGATGTAGAAAACAAATTTATGTTTACCAGGGGATGGTGGGGGGAAGGGATAAATTGTGAGATTGGGATTGACATACACACTACTATATATAAAACAGATAACTAATAAGAACCTACTGTATAGTACAGGTAACTCTACTCAATACTCTGTAATGGCCTCTATGGGAAACGAATCTCAAAAAAGAGTTGATATATGTATATGTATAACTGATTCACTTTGCTGTACACCTGAAACCAACACAACATTGTAAATCAACTATACCCCTACAAAAATTTTTAAAAAAGAAGAAGAAGAAAAAAAAAGATTGTTGTGAGGAATAAATGAAAGGATTTTGGCAACATGGTGGACTAAACTGACCTCTTTCTCCAACTATAAACACATAGAGATATGAGAAAAGACCATTTTTAATACAGAGTCAAGCTCAAGAGACAGGTAAGACCCCAAGTGCCAGCAACAATGAGGAAACTCAAAGCCACAGGTGCGAGCACAAGTTGGCCCAAGGGGAAAGTCAGACTCCAATACAGGGCCTGGAACTGTCATCCAATACGGTGGCCACCAGTCACATGTGGTGATGACACACTTGAAATGTGGCCCCGAATTGAGACCTGCTGTGAGTGTCAAATACACTGGATTTGGAAGACTTAGTACCCCAAATAATTCATTTTCATATTGATTACATGTTGAAATGAGAATATTTCGGATCTACTGGCTTAAATGTAATATGTTATTAAAATTAATTTCATCTACCTCTTTATTTTTTAATGTGGCTATCTGCAAATTTTAAATTATATACATGGCTCATATTATATTTCTCTTAAAGGGCACTACCCTGGAGGCTGGGACCTGAGGTTGTAACAAACACATGGAAAAGGAAACAGGGACTTGAGTTCACAGGCAAGGGAGACCTGGGACCCTGGAAGAGCCAAGCCATCCACAGGAAAACTAAATAAATGAAAGAAAAACACCGCACACAAGCCTTGAAAAGCATCACAAGAACTAGTTCAAAACAGGACGAGAGACAACAAAACCTAGCAGAGAAAAGAAGACACAAGGGGCAAGGACTTTTTTAAAAGAAACAAATGAAACTTCTAGAAATGAAAGACTTTTAAATTTAAAACTCACTGGGAGGGTTAAACAGCAGATAAACAGTGCTGAAGAGACAAATAATGAACGGGCAGAGCAATCTGAAGATAATTCTCCCCCAGAATTCAGTGCAGAAAGAGAAACAAATGGAAAATACAAATGAAGAAGCAAATGCAAAAGTCCAACATATGCCTAAAAGGGGTCCTGAAAGGGAAGAGGAGAGGATGGAGAAGACATGGTACCTCAGGATGGCGGAGGGATTTCCAGAACTGCGGAAACACAGGGCTCCAGACTTAAAGATATGATTCTTGAAGGTATATGGTTAATCATGAACAAGCACTGCAAGGCCAGAGCAGGACAAAAAAAAAAATGAATTCACTCCTCGACACACAAGCAGAACTGCAGAACCCTAAAGACCAAGAGAAAACCCTAAAGACTACCAGGAAGACCAGGCAGATCCTTTACAACTTCTCAACAGAAACGAGGCTAGAAGACAAGGACTACCACCACCTGCAGACTGAGGAAAGGCAGGAGTCAGCGCAGAACTCAATGCACAGGAAAACCAGTATTCAAGAGTCTACACAGACTTTTCCAGACAAGGCATAAGACTGTACCTTGTAGACTTTGGCTCAAACACTACCACAGGTTTTGAATCATTTAGTAAAAACAAAAAGAAAGATGAAGATTAACTTCATACTTTAAGTATTCACACTCAAAGAATCTAACCGTAACCGCCAGACAAAAGGAATAAACTATGTAACATGTAAACTAGTAGAATTGATCCTAAAAAGAAAAAGGGAGAAAAGAGTCAAAATATTAAAATCAGAAATTAAAGAAGGGACATCACTCATGATCTTACAAAATTAAAAGGATTGTAAAGGAATACTATAAACAACTGCATGCCAACAAATTAGGCAACTCAGAGAAAAACGGACAGATTTCTAGAAAGATAGAAATTACCAAAACTGACTCGAGGAAACAGACTATCTGAAAAGACCTATAAGGGTAAAAAGCTTGAATTACTAATTGAAAAACTTCCCACCCATGCCAGCCTAGAAACAGTGAAAACAATCTACCTTGTCTGAACTGTGGAAAATAGTAAGGTTTACAGCAACCAAGCAAACACTTATCAAGAGAAAGGTGAATGAACCACCCCCGCTTCCCCACTCTCCAGCTCAGCAGTGATTCTGAAGACAGCACCCCCCTTCTCTTGTGGGTTCCTGGTGTGGGAGGCAGCAGACAGGACCTTGTTCTCAAAGAACTGAGGCTGTCTGTCCTGACCTGTCAAATAGCTGCTGAAGGTCTAATGAAAAGGTGTTGCCTTTGGGAGTTGCCTTCTGAGTTGTGTCTAACTCAGAATTTGCTCAGAGCAGAGAGTGGCCATGGGGAAGGCATTTGTCAAAAACATTCAAGGCAGTCAACCAGTCACTGCAGCCTGGGGCAAAGGATATTAACTGAGGCCGACAACAGACAGCACTGAAAGACAGGGAGAAAAGCTGGAGAGTGAGATGCTTTGGGGAACAAGGGCTCTGAAAGGGCTCCACACTGGCAGTTTCTTACAAAGCTAAACATAAACAGGGCCTTACCATACCATCCAGCCATCGCACTTCTAGGTATCCACCCCAATAAGCTGAAAACTTATGTCCATACAAATGTTTATAGCAGCTTTATTCATAACTGCCAAAAACTGGAAGCAACCAAGATGTCTCTCAACAGAAGAATGGATAAACGAACTGCAGTACATCATATAATGGGATATTATCCAGCAATAAAAAGCAAAGAGCTATTGGACTTCCCTGGTGGCGCAGTGGTTAGGAGTCCGCCTGCCGCTGCAGGGGACACGGGTTCGATCCCTGGTCCGGGAAGATCTCACACGTCGCGGAGCAACTAAGCCCGTGCGCCACAACTACTGAGCCCACGTGCCACAACTACTGAAGCCCGCGTGCCTGGAGCCCACGCTCCGCAACAAGAGAAGCCACCGCAATGAGAAGCCCGTGCACCGCAATGAAGAGTAGCCCCCGCTCGCCGCAACTAGAGAAGGCCTGCGCACAGCAATGAAGACCCGATGTAAGCTGTAAGCTGCCTGCTGAATGTTGAAGGCCTGTCCCAACACTCACCCAGAGGTCAACTGCAGAGACTGTGAGTTGTCTGATGTGGGGTTTGTTTGTTTTGCTTTGAACATTTAAGGAAATCTCTGTCAAATGTCTCTTTGGACACTTAAGGAAATCTCTGTCAAATCTCAGAAGAGAGACTTCACTGACCACGCGTGACAAAAAATACAGTCTTTCTAAAAATAGCCTAGAGAAGTCACTAAACGAACAAACAATTAGAACCCACACTGGACAACAGCAAAGCCTGGGGTGGAGGTGCGGGGGAGAATCTGATTCCCAGAGGTACCATATTATAATATTCAAAATGTCCAGTTTTTCAACAAAAAGTTATGACGTATGCAAAGTATGGAGAGGGCCATCCATTTCACATAAATGGCATCAAACAATATGCAGCCTTTTCTGTCTGGCTGCTTTCCCTAAGCATAGCATTTTCGAGTTTGATCCCCTCCCTTGGGGCACATATCATCACTTTATTCCCTTTTATGGATGAACACTATTCCACTGTGTGGATAGAACACATTTTCTTCATCCATTCATCTGCTGATGAGTATTCGGGTTGTTTCCATTCTGGGCTATCACGCGTAATTCTGTCCATAGCGAGACATTTAATAAACGCTTGACGACTCACTGATAAATCGAGTGGATCCTAGAATAACTGGAGTTTGGGCTAGTTTCCTAGGCCATAGGTTTCGACTGTTTTTAAACCTTTCATGTTGCAATGGAATAGACTAGCTGCAAGTGTAACGTCTGAGTGTCACATTATGTGTCCACCTGTGTGTCTGTGTTAAGTAGCCTACTGAGGGGGCTCAAATTAAAGTTCAGTGCAGGTCTGAAATCCTGTACCAGAACTCCGGGACCCAAGTGAGTTTCAGAATTCACAATCTGAGGGATTCAGAAAGGTAAATCAATGCATACGCCACACTGTAAGTAACCGCCAGTGGGTCCAGGGCAGCACCTGGTGACCAAGTCATTCTTTCTGCATTGAAACCCTGACAGCTCAGAGTAAACAGAATAAATAAAGACAGGAACGAGCAATATGTGAGTTCAGGTGTGGCCACAAAGAGGTCTGAGCCACCTCAGCATTTTCAGAGCTTCTGGGAATTCTAAATTGCAGACAAGGGAATGTGGATGACAGAAGTTTATATTTTAAGGCAAAGTGAATTTCTCTGCCAATTCCAAAGTTTCTTCTACAGTGCTGCTCTAAAGTGTTCCCAGTACTCCAAGGGGAAAAGAGCCCATCTCCTTCACCTCCCGACTATAAAAACAAGCAAATAATATAAAACATAAAGCATTACTTAAAAGGAACATAAAGCAACGTCTTCTAAAGTAAAGCTGTAAGCGTTTTCTCCTGGTCAGGCAGCACACCAAGTGCTCTTCGGGCCTTAATTCACTCACCCCTCGCAACGACCCCGAGGTCGGTTCTATCATTACTCCCACTTTGCAGAGAAGAAAAGGGACTCTGAGAGGGTAAATCATTTGTCCACAGCCACACAACTAACAGGTAGTTGAACCAGATCTTAAACCCAGATTATTATTTTTTTTGGATATATTTTTTTTTTTGCGGTACGCGGGCCTCTCACTGTTGTGGCCTCTCCCGTTGCGGAGCACAGGCTCTGGACGCACAGGCTCAGCGGCCATGGCTCACGGGCCCAGACACTCCACGGCATGTGGGATCTTCCCGGACCGGGGCACGAACCCGTGTCCCCTGCATCGGCAGGCGGACGCTCAACCACTGCGCCACCAGGGAAGCCCAAACCCAGATATCTTGACTTTAGAGCTTGTGTTCTTACCCGCTGCACAATACTGACTCCCTATAAATTAATCTGTAGACCGCACTGCACCAATTATACTAGAAAACACAAACGGTGCCAGTGGGGGCGGGGTGGAACACAGGATTATGTCTCGGGATTTCCCCAATGCCGAAATCGCCTTCCTTCCAACATACTCCTACAGTCCATAGAACAAACTGGTCCGGTTACAACCTCAGGCAGGCACGCCAGAAGTCCAAAGGCTGGGCTTTGACAGTTACATCCTTTTCCAGATAGTAAAACAACACCCCCCCCGCCCCCCCCGCTCAACCAGTACTGAACTTGCTCTTGTTCTGTCAACAGATACATTCAATTCAACAAGTTTTAGCACCTTCTATGCACAGAGCTCCCCGCTACTCCCTGTAGGGCAGGGTTTCTGGTCCCCGGGAGACATTCCCAAGCGTCCAACTACTCTTTACAAGAATTTTGTAATTTTGTGCTTTCGTTTTGAGAACAATCTAAACAAGAAAATCTGTAGATCTGGATTACTGGATTACCACTTTGTAACCCAGTAATACGACCATTTGGTTTCAATGCCCGGGCTTTGTTTATGATTGCACTAATGCCACTGACGCTGACTAGGACTACTTTAATTGCCGCAGGCTAATGAGAAGGGGACAGAGGTGGACTGAGCTCATGATAATGCTTTTGGGCTCAACTAAAGCCAGTGGACATCATGGTACAAGTGGAGGTTTTGCTGCAGTTCAAACTGAAAAAGGGATGGGAGATCTGAGATACCACAGGGGCTGTTAAACCCAAAAGGGCCCGGTGTGGCAGTCTGCAAAGTATTTGTTTCAAGGAAGCCGTTAAATTCCAGCAAAATAGCAGCCCTCTCATTAAATTAATGTTTGTAATTTGAGTTACATTAGTTTGGTTGCTTTGTTTCTATTTGATTGGCAAATTGACTGGCTTTATGGTGGCATGAGAGCTGTAAGCTTTAGGAACTTGTGCCTCATTTTAGCATCATTTAGGCCTTGTTTAATTGTTTAAAAAACAGTTTAAGTCAACACTGAGGATCCAAAGAAATTTTTTTTTTCTTTTGAAAAAGGCCTATCGGGGCTTCCCTGGTGGCACAGTGGTTGACAGTCTGCCTGCCGAGGCAGGGGACACGGGTTCGTGCCCCAGTCCGGGAGGATCCCACATGCCACGGAGCGGCTGGGCACATGAGCCATGGCCGCTGGGCCTGTGCGTCCCGAGCCTGTGCTCCGCAACGGAAGAGGCCACAGCGGTGAGAGGCCTGCGTACTACAAAATAATAAAATAAAATAAATAAAAATAAAAATAATAAAAAGGCCTATCATTCCACGACTGGTGGGGTAGGAGGAGAAAGAGATTCTCCTGTGAAATGCTACAACCTCGTGGGAAAGTAACCCACCATAGATTCTAGACCGCAGCCATAAATCCACAATTAGGTAAATAATATTTACTGAGGCCTTGTTTGGAGGGAAGGGAGAGAACAATTTCAATATCTACCTGTTCTATAAAAATGTTTTACTCAGCCTGCAGTAAATTTCAATATTTTTCAATTAGTTACCAAGTTGAAAAATCTGTCAGAGTTTCTTTGGACAGAGTATCACTGTCCAAAAGAACTTTCTGAGCTGCTGGAAATGTTCTAAATCTGCATTGTCCAATGACAGCCACTCAGCACGTGCAGTTAATGAGCAGCTAGAAATGCAGCTAGTGCAACTGACAAGAACTGACTAAGTTCTTTATTTTATTGAATTTTAATTAAGTTAGCTACAAATGGCTTGTGGCTACCACCTGGGACACTGCATTGAAAATAAGGTTATCCAAATTCTATTTAAAAACCTGGGGAAAAATATCTGATGCTCTGTCAACACTGAGTCCACAAAGCAACAACTGGCTGGAGCTGAGAAGCCACAGCTGCCTTTAGACACAGCATGCACTCTCCAGTTTGCCACAGTCCTCACCACTCCCTAACCTCTCACACCTGGCCATACCGCTCATCTATATGCCCTGCCCAGCCCCTCGAGACATCTGAATTTATGACACTCATTTGTGCCGTTGCCCTGGACCACCTTCTCTTCACTCGGCTTTACCAAATGAAACGCTTCCAAATAAGACCGAAACGCCCCCTCTACTGCAGAGAATACTCCCAACATAACTAAGTCTGAGATTATTTCCCCCTCCTCTGAACTCTGATAAGCACTTGTCTGAAAATCCATGTAACACTCATCCTGAATGGCTTCAAATTTTAATTATCTTTCAGGTTCTTCTATTTTCCCACGGACTATAAGCTCTAGGATGACTTTGACTCTACCTTATGTGTCTATACTTCTTATAGCATCTTGCTGGTCACAGCACTCTGATCAAAGAAGGCTCTCAGCATCCCTTTCCTTATGAGTGACAGGATTCCATTGGGCCACCTCTCTTCCTCTTTGAGCAGCCCTAACCTGTTGGTGTGTCAGCTTTGCCACCTCCCCCTCCCCACCAAGAGCCACCTTCTCTTCCTCTCTGTGCATCAGTGTTACCAGGGAGACAGTGATCATGTCTCAGTAACATCAGGTTGTTGGGAGCTGGGAGGTAGGAGAGACTTGCAGCTTTTACCCCGCCGATGCCAATTCTTTCCTTATTTTCCCACTCCAAACATTGTTGTAAACTACAGGCTTCTTTTGTTTAACCTACACAGGGTTTTAAAAAATTGGATCAAAAAAAAAAGAAAAGAAAAAAAAATTGGATCAGATTGCCTGAATACCCCAAAAATAAAAAATAAATAAAAATTGGATCAGCCACCAACATTTTTTTTAATGGGGAGATTACACCTAGAGATATGGCTTTCTGGCTTCTCTTGAAAATGATTAGATTTGATATTCCCGGATAGGTAATAATAGGATAGAGTGAGGGACAACGGCCATCTCTGGATGGGGCAATGGCTTCCAGGTCCCACAGTCCCCACTTACCTTCCAGCCTGGCCCCCATAATAACCACCATCATAAGACTAAGAATAGCAGCAAACATTTACCAAAGCGTTATCATGTTTCAAGCATCACTGCAATCACTTATATATCACTTCATTTAATTCCCACAACATCCCTTTGAGGCATAAACTGTATTATTGACCCGATTTTATGGATGAGGTGAATAAAGTCCACACAAGTAACTTGTCCCAAATCAAGCTTAGCATTCAACCCTGGGAAGTCTGACTTCAAAGCCCTCACCCTTAACCACTCACTGTGCTGTGATTCCACGCTTGACGCTGGGATTCCTGCCCTATACTCTGCACTTACATTCTTCAGTTGAACAACCAAGGAAAACTCCTCCTCTAGCCATGGAACCAATATATAATTTTAACCGTAAGTTTCACTCATTTCCTCTGATCGCTCATTTAAAAAGCAGATATAAAGCTTATGCTGGAAAACAGAACGACATAGAGGAATCAGAAGGCTATGATTGCACTTGCCAGAGAGACTTCTTACATAGAATTAACTAAACGAGGAAAAGAGACATCAAAGTTTCTCACTCCACAAGCTCTTCCTACCAGAAAATGCAGACAATCGTTAAAATCTAGAATAGACATTTTCATAGTGAGGACAATGAGAGGACCCCCGGGGTCCTCGAGAGTCTTTCACGGAGTCTCTGAGGTCAAAATTATTTTCATAACAATATTTAGATGTTATCTGCCCTTCCCATTCAGTGAAACTTTCCAGGGGCTACAGGACTTATCTCAAAAGGCTGAATGCAGAAGCAGATATAAGACTCCAGATCACTCTAAAAATGTAAAACGGGACTTCCCTGGTGGCACAGTGGTTAAGAATCCGCCTAACAATGCAGGGGACACAGGTTCGAGCCCTGGTACGGGAAGATCTCACATGCCACAGAGCAACTAAACCCGTGAACCACAACTACTGAAGCCCATGTGCCTAGAGCCCGTGCTCTGCAACAAGAGAAGCCACTGCAATGAGAAGCCTGTTCACTGCAATGAAGAGCAGCCCCCGCTCACCATAACTAGAGAAAAGCCTGCGCACAGCAACAAAGACCGAACGCAGCACCCCCCAAAACGATGCCACTATTCTTGCTAAATTTTTTATCTTCTGAAATATAGTTTTTTAATTAAAATGTCAATTATGTTAATATATAATGGGTTTACTATTGCTATTTTTAAATGAATTAATTTTTAAAAATTTATGTTTAAACTTTTAATACAGCAAATATCAGCAGATACAGTTCACATGCACAAAAATACCCTGAGGTCTTCAATAATTTTTAAGTGTAAACGGGTCCTAAGATAAAAAAGTCTGAGAACTGCTGCTCTGAAGAGAAAAAGTCCAGCATGGCCGCATGGGTCCAAATAGGTGTGTATATGTGTCTAACCTAAAACCAAAATTCCAAACTGGTGGCCAGTAACGTGTTTTGCAAGCTCCCACACCTTGGTGTGGTCTTTAATAAGGTCTTTAAATACTTATATTTAAATACTTTAATAATTTAAAATTTAATAATTTTAATAAATATATTAAATATTTAAATAAAGGTCTTTAAATACTTATTAAATTGGTTGTCAACATTTAAAGATCAAAAAGCTTCACATAAAGACAGTGTTCTGGTTTCTTCTGGAAAAAAAAAAAAAAAGAAAGTAAAAGTTCTGGCAACACTGCCCCGACATTTCCACTTGGCCATTTCCACTGGCTGGCATCGCTTAGATGGGGAACACAATCTTAGGTTTGCCAGTCTGGGCCTTTACCTGCCCATCCCCTGCAGGTATCTAAGTTGCTGAGCTAGAGGGAAAAAAAGGGTTTCTTTGCAATAAATGATAACACATACACCAATCGAATAAATGTCTGCATTCCTACAGAGCAGTCAACATGTACGAGAAATAACCCTTTCCCTCATCTGACCTCCCAAAGCAGCAACTTCTAATGGTTTCACCATTGGTACAGAGACCCTTGCATTGATGAGAAACCCTTCTGCGAAAGAAAGGAATCCATCTGACAAAGTGGATGTCCTCAGACAAATGCAAAGGGAGGAAACTCACCAGGAGAAGTGCGAGTGAATGAAAGAACCTCGAGGGAACAGGAGGGCCCAGTTTAGGTCGCACAGTGAAGGGGGTTCAGGTGACAGACCATTAGATATTTCCTCCTGGAATGCTGGATAATCAATTCGGGACACTCATCCAACTTCTTTTGCCCTGAAAGCAGGTGGTGGAAAGGCAGGGGCAATCAGAACTTGGGTCGCCAAAGCAAGGGCACAGGTGTAAAACTGGGGGAGATTGGCAATTTGGGGAAGAAAGAAGAAAGCAATACTGAACTGGGGAGATCTAGGTAGGAAAAGGGATTTTGTTGTTAGAGGAGTTATCTTCTTTCTTTCCGTATTTTTCCTCCCTTGGGAAGGAACCTGGAGAGCTTTGCTGGGAGAAGCCTAATAGGGGTGGAACTGGTGAGGAAAAGGGGTTTTCGATGGAGAGTTGGGGAAGGCGGTTGGAAAAATAAATATTAGACGAGAGAGAAAATGGAAGGACTGAGCTGGTTGGTTATCAGTGGAAACATCTTCCAAACAGGGGGACTCTTGGTGGGAAGAAAGAATTTTTGCTGGAAAGTGATCCTCAATGCAGGAGGAATCTGGGAAAGAAAAAATAATTTCTTTGCTAGAGGAAGCTCCTAAAAGGAGCGGGAGGGGCGTAATCAAGGAGTCTGGGAGGGCTCTTTGGTTTTGCTGGAAGATCCTACAAGGAAACAAATCTGGGTCCCCTAAAGGGAGGGGGTCTCTTCAGAAGGAAAGGAGATTTTAGCACCAGGGGCCTAGAAAGCAGAGGGCGAATGCAAGGCCGACATGCAGAAAGTGCGGAGGTCGGGTAGGGCCCGCGGCGCGAGCTGGGGAGCTGTGAGGGGGCAGTTGGGGCCTCGGGGGCGGGGCGGGATAGGAAAGAAAAGTCGGCCCGGGCCTCTAAGGAGAGTCTTCTCCAAGGGGGAAGGGGCTGCGGGGATGCAGAAGGTGCGTGACGCGGTGCGAGGGGCACCCGCCGCGCCTGCTGCGCCCCTCGAAAGGGAGATTGGGCCCCCCTGAAGAAGAAATATAAACGCATTCGATTTTAAAAGGGGGGAGGGGTTGAAGAATGAGGAAGGGGCGGGAAAGGACGGGGTAGGGAGGAAGGGGAGGGGGGCAGGGGCAGCAGCAACCGGGTTTTACCCGACCCTGGGGTCTCGCGCGCCGGGCCTCGTGCCTTGCGGGCCTGCCGGCAGCCGCCGCCTCCCCTTCGCCGCCCGCCGGCCGGCCGCAGCCGGGCCCGCTCCTGGGGCTGCCCGCTCACCCGCAGCGCAGGCGCGCGTGCGTGGCCGCTCGCCGCCTCGCAGCGCCCGAGCTTCCGGCGCGTGCCGCCCGGCCGCGCATGCTCTGAGGCTATTAGGCCGGCGCCGAGGGGCGGGGCCCCGCGGGGGGCGGGTCTTGGCGTGGTCAGGTGACCAGTGGCGGGCGGGAAAGGAGGCGGTTGGTCGCCATTTTGGAAGGAGGGCGGTTGAAGGCGGGAGAGTGTGAAGGGGCAGCGGGAAAGGAGCTGCGTGGGGCGGGGCCGGCCCCCCACGACCCACACACCGAGGCCGAGAGCCGGGCAGCTCCGGCCATTGTTCCTTGAGACGCAGCATGGGGAGCTGCGGCTCCCCGCGGGCCGCTCTGAGCTGCAACCTCCCGCGATGCAGAGGAGGGTGTTGAGAGTAGGGGCCGCCCTCGCATTGTCGTGGGGCCGAGCGAGGCAGTCCCCCGTGCTCCCGAGGGGCCACCGAGGCCTTCCTGGCAGTGGGTTGGGAAGATGTGGGGCTGCAGAAGCACAAAGCGGGACGCGATCTGCTCCGCCTTTCTTTAAGCAAACCCTGAACCACCTGTGGGTCCGGCTATGTCCTGAGCTGTGCCGCCGGACAGAGGGAAACCGGGAAGAGCAATGGCCCGGGGTGGAAGTTGGGGGCGTGCTGATCGGCCAAGAAGTCTGAACCGTGGAATGACTTAGAAAGGGAATTCATTCCTTAGAAATTGCGCACTGAAAACCTATGGAGACAGCAGATTTGTGGTTGCCTGGGGGCGGGAATGGGTATCGACTAGTAAACAAACTCGAGGGGATCTGATTGGGGTGATGGAAATATTCTGAAAGTGGGTTGTAGCAATGGCCGCACAACGTGGTGACTTTACTAAAAATCCTTGTATTTTACACTTCAAATGGGTGACTTTCATGTAACTTCTATCCCAATAAAGTTTTGATGTTTTAAAAAATTGATCCCTGGAGTAGGTAGAGCAGAGAGGAGAGGAAAAGGACTGGCATTCCACTTTTGGATTCCTTCATTCAACAAATATTGTTTATGGAGTTTCCGTTTTGTTCTGAAATACCGCAGTATACGAGTCAAACATCCCTGCTCTGGTTTATGTTCTAGAGCAACGCTGTCTGGTAGAAATAGAATACAAGCCCCAAGTGCCAGTCACAAAGTTTTACATTTCCTGGTAGGCATATTTTTTAAAGGTTAAAAAAAAGTGAAATTAACTTTAATAATACAATTTAACCCTAAATGTTATTTCAACAGGTAATCAATACAAAAATTTTTAATGAGATAATTTACTTTGGGGGAGACTTTACAATCTGGTGTATATTTTACATTTACAGGACATGTCAGTTCAGACCAGCCACATTTCAAAGGCTCCATAGCCCAATGCAGCTAATGGCTTTGGTACTGAAGAGCAAGCATACCTTTAGTGGGGGACAGGCAAATACATTTAGAATGCAATGTGGTTATCCTTTTTGGAAAATGTAAGGAAAGAAGGTAGAGACTGTCCGAGGATTCTATTTTATATAGGTCAATAAAAGCCTCTCTGGCAAAGTTACACTGAGCAGAGACTGGAAAGCCATGAGGAAGGGAGCTATAAAAATATCTGGGGGAGGAGCAAGTGCAAAGGCCCTGAGGCAGGAAGAGGTGGGATCCATTTGAACAGCAGTGACCAGTGTGGTTAGAACGATGTGAGTAAAGGAAAGCGTAAACTAGGGGCATATTATGTAGGGCCTTGTAGGTTATGCAAAGACAGGGATTAAAAACCTGCCTTCGTTTTAGGAGGGATTCTTCATTTATATAGCAAACACTAAAAAATACTGAGTTTCAGCAGTGTGATCTCTTGGTGGAAGAAATGAGAACCCTGGCCAATGGGTAGATGAGAGTTTAAAGAACAGGACTTAAGCTCCTGAAGGACACTGACATTTTCCTGTCCTTTGACAAACATTGATCACTTTATGGACAGAGACAAGATCCTTGCAACACCTAACACAAAGTAGCATTCAGAAATTATTTTAGAAGACTACAAGTTAATGCGACAGCCCAATGAACAAATAAAAGATATGAAGAGGCACTTCCTACAAGAGGAAACATAGGAAAAGGGGCCTAATTGTAGCAAGATTTTAATGCAAATTAAAACCACAGATATTAGGTCACACCCACCAGTTTGGCAAATTTGTACATTTTTTCTATCACGCAGAGCAAGGGGAACTCACAGTACTGGTCATGGGTAAACTTGGTACAATCACAGTGGAGTACAAATTGAAGATATTGAATAAAATAAAAGATGTGATGTGTCCCATGCCCCAGCAATCCAGGGATTGACGGTAGAGAAACTTGCTCATATGCACTAGGAGATGTGCACAAGAATAGTCATAAGCAGCAAGGTTTGTAATAAAAACAAACAAAAAAACCAACTTGGATTGGATGATTCTGGAACAGAAAAAGGACATTAGTGGAAAAACTAGTGATATCTTAAAGACTGAAATTCAATGCAGGGGACACGGGTTTGAGCCCTGGTCTGGGAGGATCCCACATGCCGCGGAGCAACTAAGCCCGTGTGCCACAACTACTGAGCCTGCGCTCTAGAGTCCGCGAGCCACAACTACTGAGCCCACGTGCCACAACTACTGAAGCCCACGCACCTAGAGACTGTGCTCTGCAACAAGAGAAGCCACCGCAATGAGAAGCCTGCGCGCCGCAACCAAGAGCAGCCCCCGCTCGCTACAGCGAGAGAAAAGTCCGCGTGCAGCGACGAAGACTCAACGCAGGCAAAAAAGAAAAAAAAAATTAAATTATTGATGAAAGTTAAACTAAAATTCGGTAGTCACATTAAACTTAAATGTTAGTGATTAGATTATCCTTTTTTACTAAATTTTGATTAAAATGTAGTAAATAAAAGTAAACAGTGAATTAAAATTAAATTTTAAATTATAAAATTACATTTTCTGCAGATGATGTTTTACAATTTTAATTCTACAATGAAAGGAATTCATGCAACATGTGTGTGAAGGTACCAAATGCAGGGCCTGGTGCATGGGAGATGCTCTGATGGGTGAGTTTCGAGGTAGGACGTGAGCTCAGGCTTAGAAGCTGGGGATGCTAACCTCTTGCCAGAGACCACACGCCATGGTGGAAGGAGCATGAGCTCTGAATCAAATATTTATCAGAAGCAGCAGCATCTCTGCCATGTGCCAGGCACTGTTTGAAGCCCTTTACATATATTAACTCACTTGAATCCTTATAAGCACCCTATGAGGCAGATAGCATTCTTATCCCCGTTTTCCAGATGAGTAAACTGAGGCACAGAGACACTCATCGAATCAATGGAGGAGTCAGGATCCAAAGACCTGGATTTGAACCCAGCCTAACCCACAAGCTATATGGCCTCAGTCGAACCTCAGTTTCTGCCCCACAGATTGAGGACAGAGACCCGCTGTGTTGGAGGTCACAAAGAGAAAATGGGAATACTTGGAAGAAAGCCCTCACTGAATCCTAACATATGCTGAACATATGTGAATGGTTAAAGAGCCAGGAGGGAGGCTGGCAGTCCTGGCAGGGAAGAAGGCAGGAGCAAAGGTACTGAGGCCTCACCTTGAAGGCCGGGCCAGTATGGCTGTGTGGAAGTTGCTACAGGAGATGGGGAGTGAGGTGTGTTTGTGCCTGAATCCTGGATGCCTCCTGGAGCAGCCTTCTTCCTTCTGGTGCTTAGTGAGTGTGCCACTTGGTGGCCACAGGGCAGGGCACTCTTCTGGTAATGCTGGTTCCCATGGGTGGGGGCAGTGTGACTCTGAGGGGGGTCAGCTCCTTGGGTCAGGGCCTCCCACCCTGAAGACATGTCCCATTATCTCCGGTGGAGTCTCAGAACTCCCCCCAAACCCCCAGAGAAAACTCACCTCAATTTAGGAAAGCGAAATAGGTTGTAGAACTGGAAAGGACCAGAGATGTCATCTGGTCCAACCCTTTCAATATACGCAGATCAGGAGACTGAGGCCCAGAGAGGGCAAGGGACTTGCCTAAAGTTACACAGCAAGTCAGTGGCAGAAACAGGGCCCGATGCAGCTATCTTGACTCCTGGACCTGTGCTTTTTCCTCTCCCCCAGGTTTGTGTATGGGAGTATCTGGGTATTCACATGAATTGAACAGATGGGAGCAGGGGAGGGGAGCTGCCAGCCATATTGCACTAAAGGAGAATTGGGTTGTGCTTGCCTTGACAGTAAACAACAACCGCCATGCTATTAAATTATTTTTAAGTTTGACATTCAGCCATTTTACTGAATAAATGATTCAACCAAGTATTTCCTAAGTCTCTACTATATCTCCAGTAAGCTAAGCACCAAAGGAGATTATAGACAAAGACCCAAGAAATTGTCCCACCTTGTTAGGTCTTAATGTTTTTGTCCCCCCCCTAAATTCATATGCTGAAACCTAACTCCCAATGTGATGGTATTAGGAGGTGGGCCTTTGAGATATGATTAGATCATGGGGGTAGAGCCCTCATGAATGGGATTAGTGCCCTTTTAATTTATTTTTTATTAAAATTTTTTTATTGAAGTATAGTTGATTTACAATGTTGTGTTAGTTTCAGGTGTACAACAAAATGATTCAGATATATATATATATATATATATATATATATATATATATATATATATAAAATGTTCTTCTTCAGATTCTTTTCCCTTGTAGGTTATTACAAAATATTGAGTATAGCTCCCTGTGCTATACAGTAGGTCCTTGTTCATTATCTATTTTATATATAGTAGTGTGTACATGTTAATCCCAAACTCCTGATTTATCCCTCTCCTTTCCCCTTTGGTAACCATAAGTTCGTTTTCTACGTCTGTGGGTCTCTTTCTGTTTTGTATGTAAGTTCATTTGTATCTTTTTATTGACTCCACATATAAGCAGTATCGTATATTTGTCTTTCTCTGTCTGGCTTACTTCACTTAGTATGATAATCTCTAGGCTTATCCATGTTTGGAGGCGATTAGATCATGGGGGTGGAGCCCTCATGAATGGGATTAGTACCGTTTTAAAAGAGACCCTAGAGAGCTCCCTCACCCCTTCCGCCATGCGATGTTATAGCAAAAAAAAAAAAACCCAGCTGTCCATGAGGAAGCAATATCACCAGACATTGAATCTGCCGGCACCATGATCTTGGACTTTCCAGCCTCTAGAACTATGAGAAATACATGTTTATTGTTTATAAGCCACCAGTTTGTAGTATATTTGCTATAGCAGCCTGAATGGACTAAGACCCACCCTTTCCAGCTTCACAATTGTTGTCAGATAAGGTTGGAGAAGTAAAAAGAGCCACATAAAATAATAAAGAACAATGATCAAGGTTAGGATTGGCCATGATTAAAAATAACACTAGGCAAGTCTTTGCTGTACTCTGCCACACCTCCATCATCTTATAAGTGCATTTGTCCTTCAGTATCTTCTAGATGGACACCATCTCTTTTTATCTTTGAGTCTCCTGCAGTCAAACATTTAACAAATATTGAACACCTGCTCTGTGCCAGAATACCGCAGTAAACAATCAGAAAATCTCCCTGGTCTCATGGAATTTATGTTCTTGTGCAGAAGACAAGCAATAAACAAGGAAAGAGATAACAAGTTAACTCCAAAATGAGGTGAGAGCTATGAAAGAAATGAACACGACAGTGTGATAGAGAGGGTCTGGGTGCTTTAGAACCTGGCTGTTCAAAGCACGGTACCCAGACCAGCAGCATCAACAGCTCGTTAGAAATGCAGAAGCTCAGGCCCTATCCCAGACCTCCTAAGGCAGGAATTGTTGCATTTTAGCAACATTCCCATGGGATTCATGTGTACCTTGAATTTTGAAAAGAACTGCCTTAGACGCATGATCCACGAAGACTTTTCAGAGGAGGTGGCATTTGAATGGAGACCTGAAGGTTAAGAATCAGGCTGTCAAGCAGAGGTCTGGAGCAAGAATTCCAGGCAAAGGGAACTTCAAGTACAAAGGTCATTATACCAAGTAGAGGTCTGAGGAGCTCAAAGAGGACCCGTGTGGCTATGGCAAGCAAGTTGAGGATACTGATGTGGTTAAAGAAGTGGCTGAGGGCCAACCAGAGCCTGGTGGGCCCTAGAAAGGAGTTTGGATAGCATGTGAAATCAACAGAATCCACTGAAGAGCTATATGCGAAGAGAGACACAATCTGATGGGCATTTACAAAAATGTCCCTCTGGGCCTGAGGGACTTCATACTGTGACAACTTAGCTAAGCTGGAACCACATTTCTCAGAATTCCCTTCCATATATGGTCTGGGTTAGGCTTGGCCAGAGGAGAAATCCACACAACATTAAGATTCATTCAGTGATTTTTTATTTTTATTTTTTTTTCGGTACGCGGGCCTCTCACTGTTGTGGCCTGTCCCGTTGCGGAGCACAGGCTCCGGATGCGCAGGCTCAACAGCCATGGCTCACGGGCCCAGCTGCTCCGCGGCATGTGGGATCTTCCCGGACCGGGGCACGAACCCGTGTCCCCTGCATCGGCAGGTGGACTCTCAACTACTGCGCCACCAGGGAAGCCCCTCATTCAGTGACTTTTATCTAATGTTAATCCATGTTCAGATTTCCCAATCATCGTGCAAATATCTCACCTTAATAATATTAAGATGAATAATATTCCACGTGACAATTAGAGCTGTCCTAAGGTTGATCATACATAATTGCAAAAAAAAAAAATTGTTAGGGGTGGCAAACAGCATCTTCCAATGGTTTCTCCCCTTGGAGTGACCAGATTTTACACAACCAGCCCTAAACGGAATGGTGTGATGGGAAATGCACATCTCATGCCTGGAGATTGTGAATGAATTGACAAGCCCATGACAAGGGCATTGTTTGGTTTGAAAGCTTCCCCAGGTGGTCCCAGCATGCATCCTGGTTTGGGAATCACTGCTGTGGCTGCAGGAAAACCTGCCTGTCTCAGAAGTCAAATCCTCACCATGCTCTCCCTGGCATGTTGGTGGATAAAGCTGCCCCTGGGGTCCTCTCCGCCTCCCACCACTGCCTGACCTGCATGCAGACCACCTGCTTTTTTCAACAGGTCATGACAGTGCTTCTGATACTGGGATCAGGAAGGTTATCTGGTCACCGAAACTTTGGAAGGCGTGAGAATGCTTAGGAAGCCCAGGCAGAAAAGGAGAGTCAAGGGGTCGGGGGGGTGGGATGAGGGTGGGGTGCCCGGATTTGCACTCGGAAAAGTGCAGGCATTTGAGGAGAAGTCAATCAGTGAGGACACTGCAAAAGAAGAACCAGAGAAGTGGAAGGAAAACCATGAAAAATTAAGCCCTGGTGAAGTGAAGGAAAAAGATGCTCTCCAGAAGGCATGAGGGGTCCACCCTGGCCACCGGTTTCTGCTCTCCACCCTGCTTTCCTTTCCTCACATTCATCCCTTGAGTCACTTCCTTCAAGCATCCTCAAAGCCCATGCCCCTCACAATCTGCAGTAGGCACGTTGCCAAACTCCGCCATCTGCCCCCCAAGCCAGCTGAACACAGCCAAAGGAAACCACCCAGCCAGCCTGGCATGTTTTACCTGAATCACAGAAATCACAGACCTCAAGGGGGCACAGGGCACTCTCTCTGTGTCTCTGGGGAGCTTGCTTTCACTCCATCACAATAGGACTGTTTCCTTCCAGGCCTCCCCCCCACCCACCCCTGCCATCCAGCTGATGGCCATGTCCCGTGCTTCTCTGTGCAAACTGAACCCGACAGTAGGGAACCCCCTCATTGCCTAGCCCGAGAGCCCAAGCCCCCTCATTTTCCCGTTGGTTACCAGTCCCGCAACCCTTGGGTTCCATCCTGTTTCTCAAGGACTGAGGTTATTTCCTTTCTTCTTTCCCTTCTTTCCTTCCTTCCCCATTTCCTCTTCTGCTGCTGCTTCTACTTCTCCTCCTTCTAACTCTCCTCCTCCTCCCCGCTTCCTGTACAATCTGGCCCCATGCCAGCTGCTGCAATCCTTTCTAAAAGGCAGATGGGGACCCTCCACCTCTTGGCGGGAAGAAGGGTCACAGTACTGAGGACAGATTTAGCTGCTACTGTCTTGTCTGAATGTGTTTAGGTGGTGACTGTTAGCTCCCTCCGTAGTAAAGGAATCTCTTCTCCTTGGCGAACAGCAATCTGAGACGTGATGCTTTGAGACCGTGTGAGCATCCTGCACCCCACCAACCTTTCCCCAGGGATGTTGGCATGTCATTCTGCCTTTCGCCTGGAACAACGTTTCTCAGCAGTTGACCACGTCAGAGATGATAGCAGCCTGAAGTCAAGTAGTCAGAATGGAGATGGACAAAGATGATGACTCTCGGTTTAATTGCAATGAAATCAATCCCTCACTGTGTAACTAATGACTAAGTACGCATCTCTTTTGCTCATTCCATGAGGATGGGGGCCATGCAGGTCTTGGTCACTGCGTCTCCAGTACCTAAGAGGACCTTCCAGTAACAATAATATAAAAGCACCAGGTAGTGTTCTAGCACTTCACATCCACTCCCTCTTTGAGCAAGGAGGGTTGCTGCTATGCCCATTGTACAGATGAGGAAAATGAGGCACAGAGAGGAGACTAACTTGCTCAAGGCACAGAGCCAGTAGGTGGCAGAGCTGGGATATGAACCTGGAAGCCTCATTCCAGAGCCTGCACTCTTCGATATCATACTCTCTGGCTTCAGAATGAAGCTGCAGGGCTTCCCGTGTGGCGCAGTGGTTAAGAATCTGCCTGCCAATGCAGAGGACACGGGTTCGAGCCCTGGTCTGGGAAGAGCCCACATACCACAGGGCAACTAAGCCCGTGCGCCACAACTGCGGGGCCTGCGCTCTAGAGCCCACGAGCCACAACTACTGAAGACCACGTGCTTAGAGCCCGTGCTCTGCAACAAGAGAAGCCACCACAGGGCTGTTCACCACAACGAGGAGTAGCCCCTGCTCGCTGCAACTATAGGAAGCCCGCGCACAGCAGCAAAGACCCAATGCAACCAAAAAAATAGAAATAAAATAAATAAATTCAAAAAGAAGAAAGAAAGAAGCTGCAGTGCCACTCTGGAAAACAGTATGGAGGTTCCTCAGAAAACTAAAAGTAGAATTGCCATATGTTCCTGCAATCTCTTTCCTGGGCATATATTAGGAGAAAACCATAATCGAGAAGATACATGCACCCCAGTGTTCATAGCAGCACTATTTATAATAGCCAAGACATGGAAGCAGCCTAAATGTCCATCGACAGATGAATGGATAAAGAAGAGGTGGTGTCAATACATATACACGATGGAGTACTACTCAGCCATAAAAAGAATGAAATAATGCCATTTGCAGCAACATGGATGGACCTAAAAGTGATCATACCAAATGAAGTCAGACAGAGAAAGGCAAATACCATAAGATATCACTTATGTGTGGAATCTAAAATATGACCCAAATGAACCTATCAACAAAACAGAAACAGATGCACAGACATAGAGAACAGACCTGTGGTCACCAAAGGGGAGGGGGAGTGGGGGATGGAAGGATTGGGAGTTTGGAATTAGCAGATGCAAACTATTATATAGGGGATGGATAAACAACAAGGCCCTACTGTAGAGCACAGGGAGCTATAGTCAATACCCTGTGATAAACCATGAGAGTTTATCACAAAAGAATGTGCAAAAGAATGTATATATGACTGAATCACTTTGCTGTACAGCAGAAATTAACACAACACTGTAAATCAACTATACTTCAATAAAAAAAGAAATCCTTTGAGACTATAATAATAAAGATATTCTCCTTAAACAAAACAAAGCAAATAACAGAAGAAACTGCAGTAAAAATTTATTGAATGAGTTAACGCTGCAGGGTGTGGAGAGGATGGGGGGTGGGGAGTTTGGGAAATGTGTTCCAGGTCATTTCAGCTCCCTCTACTTCAAATCCTTTAAAGGGGGACTTTTATCTCGTTTGCTGGGTTTTTTTTCAACGATGGGAAACGTCCAGCCTTCACAGAATGCGTTTTCTGAGCACGAGTAGCACTGGGCCAGCCTGGCAGATGGGTCCCTGCTCTGCCATGCCAGGTCCTTTAGGGCACAAGGCTCCAAGATTCCAAAGTGCAGCTCCTTCCATGAAGAAAAAAATTCAAGTGTGTCCTATGTCTGAGGCCACCCAGGATATTCATTTTCCTAACAGAAAACTCCAGATTCACAGATACTGTCCCTTCCTTAACCAAAGTCGTTGAAGTTTCCCTGTGTGGGGTCCAGAAAAGAGGAAAGGGTGTAACAAAGGCAATTTGGCCAAAGCCATCTTTGCGCAGGTGACGTGGGTGGCTGAGGAGGAAGTGTGCTTCTCTCCCTTCCACTAGTACCTCTCACCTTATTTCCTGAGATTCAGCAAGATCATCAACTGCTCTGAAATCAAGACCATTGTTCCTTGATTGCAATGATAATCATAGCTCTCACCAAAACATGGTCCAAGTTTCAAAGCTGTTGTTCTTTGTCCCTGCCATTCTCTCTTGAAATGTTAATTCAGCATCCCTGGAAGGGACATATTTTGTATTATTAGCAGCAAGCTACAAGCTGAATATCAGAATAAGAGTTTCAAGAGGAAGTTGTTGAGGGAAAGGTGAGAGATAATTTTGGATTTCTTTTGTCATTCAATAAATACTAAAATACTGGGTGTTGGGGATGCCCACACGTTCATCCTAGTGCTTAGCCTCTCCTTTGTATCAGTTAGCTACAGCTGTGTAAGAAACCATCTTGAAATTTAGTAGCTTAACACAACAACTTTTTCTTTTTCTCTCACGTGTATTTGGGTCGTCTAGACAGTTCTGCTAATCTGGGCCAGGCTTGGCTGACCTTGGCTGGTTTCACTCGTGAAGCTGCCATCATCCTCTGGCAGGTTAACTAGAGGCTGGCTGGTTTCGAATTACTTCAGCTGGGATGACTCAGTTCTTCTTTACCTCTCCCCCACATCCCTCCAGCAAGCTAGCCCAGGCATGTTCTCATGGCAAAGGTGGAGAAGAAGAGAGAGAAGAGAAATACTCTGAGCCTCTTAAGGCTTAGCCTTGGAATTTGTGCACTCCTGCTGTATTCTACCGGCTAAAGCAAGTTGTAAATTTCAGTTCAGGGGATGGGAAAAGAGACTCCATCTCTCTTTTTTTTAATTTTTAAAAAATATTTATTTATTTATTTTGGCCCTGCTGGGTCTTAATTGCGGCATGCAGGATCTTCGCTGCAGCATGCGGGATCTTTAGTTGCGGCATGCATTTGGGATCTAGTTCCCCCATCAGTGATGAAACCTGGGCTCCCTGCATTGGGAGCGTGAAGTCCTGCCCACTGGACCACAAGGGGAGTCCCAAGAGACTCCATGTCTTGATGGGAGGAGCTGCGAAAGCACACCGCAAAGCGCCCGGATAAAGGGAGGGGTGGAGAAGGGCAGCCTCAAGGCAGGGAAGAGTGGTCCTTCTTATTTCTGCTTCTCCCATGAGCCAATGAAAGTCTGATTCCCATTGTCCACAGTTGCCTCATCTGCCCCACAGTCCTGTTATCTGACTTTAACCTTCACTTCTTTCTGTGAGTCCCTTAGGTCTCTTTTGGGGCAGCTCTATCCCATTCCTTACTCTCCAAGCCCCCAACCCCACCTCCACCCATCATTGGAGGCTGATGAATCCCCCTCCTACTTCAGGATAAGGCCGATTCCAGCTTCCCTGCCTTTTGTTTATTTCTTCCATCTCCTGTGGGAGGTGTTTGTTCTTGAATGCTCATGAGGGAGGGGTTCAAACTGGACTCCTCCCACTTTCTCAGATTCCCCCCTCCCCACAGCCCCAAGTTAGTCACCCTTCTACCTCCCTGTGGGTCAGTCCTCTTGTTTCCATCCCCACGTTTCCATCCCGGTCCAGGCCCCACCATTATCTCTTGCCCTAGACTAACATCACCGTTGCGGCCTCTCCCGTTGCGGAGCACAGGCTCCAGATGCGCAGTCTCAGCGGCCATGGCTCAAGGGCCCAGCCGCTCTGTGGCACGTGGGATCTTCCCGGACCTGGGCACGAACCCGTGTCCCCTGCATCGGCAGGCGGACTCGCAACCACTGCGCCACCAGGGAAGCCCGGTGTCTGCTTTTTAATCCTGGTTCTGCTGTTGATCTGCTGGGTGACCTCAGGGACCTGACTTTGCCTCTCTGTGCTTCAGTTTCCTCCTGCTGGAGACTGAATGTTTATTTCCCCCCCAGCCCTCAAACTCTATATGTTGAAACCTAATCCCCAAAGTGATGGTATTTGTAGATGGGGCCTTTAGGAGGTGATTAGGTCATGAGGGTGGCATTCTCATGTATGAGATTAGTTCCCTTAGAAAAGAGACCCCAGAGAGCTCCCTCACCCTTTCTGCCACGCGAGGACGTGCAAGAAGATGGCTGTCTGTGAACCAGGAAGCACCTTGATCTTGGACTTCCCAGCCTCTAGAACAGTAAGAAATAAATTTCTGTTGTTTACAAGCCACCCAGTCTATGGTATTGTGTTCCAGCAGCCTGAACAGACTAAAATACCTCTTCTATAAGACACCTCACTTCTACAGATTAGTGATGATAATAGTATCTGCTTATAAGGTTGTTTGCTGTAAGGATCCGAACAGCAACCTCATCTGAAGATCTGAAGCACTTGGGACTCTTCTGGTCCTGGAAATTGACAGGGATAAATGGCGATGATAGGATGGGGGTGGGGGGATTCATTCCATCCGATGTACTAGGTCTGTGCTCAGTATGTCACTGGTCCTCCCAGTGAGCCTAGGGGTCAGTTCCATTTTCCCGATGAGACAACTGAGGCGCAGAGAGCCTCAGGGTCACGGTTGCCCAAGGTCACGGTTACTGAATAACTGGGCCACGATTTGAACTGAGATCCATCTGATTCCTAAGTTTCTCTTTCTGACTGTGAGCACCGGCTTCTCCCTTGTCTCCCCGCTTCCCCTCTGACCCCCCAGTCTCTGCTCCCCAGTCCGCCAAAGGGAGGCAAAGAAGGGGTCAAGCTTATCAAGTCTCCCCCTTCCTAAGATTTTTCAGCAACATGACTCAGTCCAATGCATGATCCAAGATTGGATCCTATACTGGCGAAAACATGGCTATAAAGGACGTTACTGAAGGGAAGCGAGAGATTTGAATTTGTGGATTAAACAACAGTATTACTGTATCAGTGTTACAGTTCCTGATTTTGATAACTGTCCTGGGGTTTTTGAAGAGAATGTCTTTGTTCTGTAGCTCCATGCTGAAGTATTTATAGGGATCAAGGGACAGGATGTCTGCCGCTGCCTCTCAAATGTTCCGAAAAGAGTGAGATAAAACACATGTGGTTAAGTATTATTGACTGATGAACCTAGGAGGATGGGGTTCTTTTTACTCTTCTTGTTTGAGAAGAGTAAACTGTCAAAGAGTTCTGTAGTTTGATCTTATTTCAGGTGAAAAACAAATCAGCAAAAACACACTCTTCATTCTGCTCCTCAGTAGGTACCCATGAGAAAGGAAAATCTATGTCCACACAGACACTTGTACCCGAAGGTTCAAAGCAGCATTATTCACAGCAACCAAAAAGCAGAAACAACCCAAATGTCTATCAACTGATGACTGGATAAACCAAATGTGGTGTATCCCAACAGTAGAAATATTGTTTTATTGAAGTATAGTTGATTTACAATGTTGTGTCAGTTCCAGGTGCACAGCAAAGTGATTCAGTTTTATGTATATATATATATATATATATATATATATATATATCCTTTTCCATCATAGGTTATTACAAGATATTGAATATAGTTCCCTGTGCTATACAATAGGACCTTGTTGTTTATCTATTTTATGTTTAAAAATTTTTTATTGCCGTATAGTTGATTTACAATGTTATGTTACTTTCTGCTGTACAGCAAAGTGAACCAGTTATACATATACATATGCCACTCTTTTTAAGATTCTTTTCCCATATAGGTCATTACAGAGTATTGAGTAGAGTTCCCTGTGCTATACAGTAGGCCTTTATTAGTTATCTATTTTATATATAGTAGTGTGTATATATCAATCCCAATCTCCCGTTTTATACCTCCCCCCTTGTAACCATAAGATTGTTTTCTACATCTGCGACCCTATTTGTGTTTTGTGAACAAGTTCATTTGTACCATTTTTTTAGATTCCACGTATAAGCAATATCATACGATATTTGTCCTTCTCTCTCTGACTTACTTCACTCAGTATGACAATCTCTAGGTCCATCCACGTTGCTGCAAATGGCATTATTTCATTCTTTTTTATGGCTGAGTAATATTCCATTGTATATATGTACCACATCTTCTTTATTCATTCCTCTATCAATGGACATTTAGGTTGCTTCCATGTCCTGGCTATTGTAAACAGCACTGCAATGAACATTGGGGTGTATGTATCTTTTCGAATTACAGTTTTCTCTGGATATATGCCCAGGAGTGGGATTGCTGGATCATATGGTAGCTCTATTTTTAGTTTTTTATGGAACTGCCATACTGTTCTCCATAGTGCTTGTCCCAATTTACATTTCCACCAAGAGTGTAGAAGGATTCCCTTTTCTCCACACCCTCTCCAGCACTTATTATTTGTGGACTTTTTAATGTCGGCCATTCTGACCAGTGTGAAGTGATACCTCATCGTAGTTGTTGTTGTTGTGTTTTTTTTTTGGCTGCACCATGTGGCATGTGGGATCTTAGTTCCCCAACCAGGGGTCGAACCTACGCCCCCTGCATTGGAAGTGTGGAGTCTTAACCACTGGACTGCCAGGAAAGTCCCCTACCTCACTGTAGTTTTGATTTGTATTTCACTAATAATGAGCAATGTTGAGCACCATTTCATGTGCCTATTGACCATATGTATGTCTTCTCTGGAGAAATGTCTGTTTAGGCCTTCTGTCCATTTTTTGATTGGGTTGTTTGTTTTTTTGTTATCAAGTTGTATGAGCTATTTGTATATTTTGGAAATTAAGCCCTTGTCAGTTGCATCATTTATAAATATTTTCTCCCAATCCATAGGTTGTCTTTTTGTTTTGCTTATGGTTTCCTTTGCTGTGCAAAAGCTCATAAGTTTGATTAGGTTCCATTTATTTATTTTTGCTTTTATCTCTATTGCCTTGGGAGACCCAACGGGGAATATTATTCAGCCATAAAAAGGAATGAAGTTCTGATTCATGCTACAGCATGGGTGAACTTTGCAAACATTGTGCTGGGAATTCGCTGGCAGTCCAATAGTTAGGACTCTGTGCTTTCACTGCCAAGGGCCTGGGATCAATCCCTGGTTGGGGAACTAAGATCCCACAAGCCATGAGGGGTGGCCAAAAAGAAAACATCATGCTAAGTGAAAGAAGCCAGACACAGAGGCCATATATTGTAGGATTCCAGTTATATGAAACGTCTGGAATAGACAAATCCATAGAGATAGAAAGCAGATTCGTGGTTGCCTAGGGTTGGTGGGGAGGGGGACATAGGAAGGACTGCTAATGGTACAGGATTTCTTCTTGGGGTGATGAAAATGTTCTGGAACTAGATAGTGGTGATGGTTGCACAGCCTTGTGAATATACAATAAACCATGGAATGGTCCACTTTACATGAATAAGTTTTATGGTATGTGAATTGCATAGCAGTTAAAAGTAATAACGACAGTGACAACAAACCCTTCAATGACTGTGTATGGCTTTTGGGATCAAACCCCAAATCCCCGGTGTAAGGTCACCCAGTCCCTAAGCCTCTCTCAGCCAAGCTCTCAAGACTCCAGCAGCCCAACCTGCCTTCTTTCCCTGCCGCTGCCACCTCTGGGGCTTTGCACCTGCCCTTCCCCTCCAACCTTGTCTGACTAACTCTACTTATCTTGCAAGTCTTAGCTTACAACTGACTTCCTTCACGATGTTGCCCCTTAATCCCCAGAGTCTAAGTCACCGGGTTCCCAAAGTAGCATTTGGGATGATTTCCAGGTGACTTTTTTTTTTTTTCTTTTGCTGTACACGGGCCTCTCACTGTTGTGGCCTCTCCCATTGCGGAGCACAGGCTCCAGACGTGCAGGCTCAGCGGCCATGGCTCATGGGCCCAGCCGCTCCGTGGCATGTGGGATCTTCCCAGACCGGGGCACGAACCCATGTCCCCTGCATTGGCAGGCGGACTCTCAACCACTGTGCCACCAGGGAAGCCCTCCAGGTGACATTTTAATTGTTATGCATGTATTTTAAAGCACGTTGGGGAAAAAAGGAACTGGCCCTTCACACCTGTGACTTCATGACTATTGTTCCCTGGGATCAGCCTAAGGTAGCCCCAGGGGAACCCATCAAAGGAAGAAAAAAAGTTGGTTGAATGAACAAGGAACAAATTTTATTTTATTTTATTGAAGTATAGTTGATTTACAATGTTGTGTTGATTTCTACTGTACAGCAAAGTGATTTGGTGATACATATATATTTTTTCATATTCTTTTCCATTATGGTTTATCACAGGATACTGAATATAGTTCCCTGTGCTATACAGGAGGACCTTGTTGTTTATGAGAGAACACATTCTCAAGGTACAGACAATAGAGGCAGTACTCGGCAAAAGTTGTGAAATAGACCTTTAGGAATAATAGAAGTGGGGAAACCCCGGGGGGCTGAGTTAACTCCACCTGACCTCCCATAGCAGCCATCAGGCTAATATCTGTCACACCGCGAAGTGATTTGTTTTATGTCTGTCTCCCGCACTGGGGTGTGAGTCCCATGAAGGCAGGGCTGGGCCTGGCTCTTCCCCGCTGTTTCCCTAGCACTGCCCGCGCAGGGCGGGGCATGGAGCAGGTGCTCAGACAGGGTGTGCTGAATAAACTGAGGCCAAGCTGTTCCGGACTGTGGACTACCCCCAAGGGCACTAGGGAGCCTTAGGAGGGTTTCAATCAGGGGAGTGTCCAGGTTGATCTGTGCTTTACAAATTCCAGGCCCCCTTTCTACTTTGCACCCGGAAAATCCACATGCCTCCCCGTCTGACATTTCCTATCAGACTCCTCTTTACCCTTCTCCTCCTCCAGGAAGCCTTCCTGAACTGCAGGCTGGGTCAGGTGCCTGCTCTGGGCTTCCACAATCCCCCACCTTCCCCCATCACAGCCCTGTCTACCCTGGGGGTGGGTCTGTATCCTCCAGAGACTTGTGAGATCTCCACAAGTTCTGCCCTAGGCTCTCAGGACCCACTCCAGAGCAGGTGCATTGACTGGACCCCTCTCCACTGCCATGTCCCCAGATCTCCCTCCATTATTTTCCTCCACCAGTCCCTCCCTAGCTGTATTTGGATCCTCTCCTCGTATACACTGCCATGTGTATTATTTTTAAAATCGTGTGCTTAACACCACTGCTTTCTCACCATTTAAAATTTAAAAACAATTTTTGTGTCCTGAAATTGACTGTTGTCACCATTTAAAATGTACAATTCAGTGGCATTAAGCACATTCACAGTGTTGTACCACCATCACCACTATCTAATTCTCGAAATTTCCCATCACCCCCAAAGGAAACCCTATGCCCATGTAGCAGTTACTAGCCACTCCCCCCTCCCCCCAGGCCCTGGCCACCTCTGCGTTCTGTCTCTATGGATTTGCCTCTTCTGGACAGTTCATATAATGGACTCACCCAATATGTGGCCTTTTGGATCTAGTTTCTTACACTTAGCATCATGTTTTCGAGGTTCCATGTCATAGCATGGATCCGTTCCTTTTTGTGGCTGAATAATATTCCATTGTGTGGATAGACCACATTTTGTTGATTCATTCATCTGCTGGTGGACATCTGGGTCGTTTCTACCTTCTGGCTATTGTGAATAATGCTGCTGGGAACATTCATGTACAAGTTATTGTTTGAACACCTGTTTTCAACTATTCTGGGTATACACATAGGTGTGGCCATGTAGTAATTCCAGGTGCAACTTATGGAGGAAACAGCAAACTGTTGTCCATATTGGTGGCCCCTTTACCCACCAGCAGTGTGTGAGGATTCTGATTTCCCCACATCCTTCCTAACACTTGGTATTGTCCCTTTTCTGGATTATGGCCATTCTAGCAAGGGCGAAGTGGCCTCTCATGGTTTTGACTTGCATTTCACGAATAACTAATAACCTTGAACATCTTTTTATGTGCTTCTTGGTCATTTTCTCACTACCTTTTGCAAACTGACCTCAGCTCCTACCACCTTGCTAAAGCCATTTTCCCAATATTCACCAGTCCACTGGCTTCCCTTTTTAAAAAATTTTTTTAAAATTTAGTTTATTGAAGAATAGTTGATTTACAATGTTGTATTAATTTCTGCTGTACAGCAAAGTGATAAAGTTATTCATATATATATATATATACTCTTTTTCATACTTGTTTCCGTTATGGCTTATTACACAATATTGAATATAGTTCCTTCGGCTATACAGTAGGACCTTGTTGTTTATCCACTGGCTTATCTTAATTCCCATTTTTTCCCGTCTCTCAGCAACTCTGGAGGCCTTCCTCTCTCTCCCACCATGACCTACCCATTCTTGGTCTTCCTCTTCTTTTTCTGGAGAGAGATGGGGGACCTTGGGCCAGTTATTTAACTTCTCTTTGCCTCGGTTTTTTCATCTGTGAAATGAGACCGCTAACTATTTCGACTTCTTGGTTGTTGTAACAATTCAATGAGCTTAGAAGTGTGCCTGATGATTACCTAGTAACGATCAGGGAATTATTTAATGGTGAGAGGAGTAGGAGGGCTGAGGGCAGAACATTTCCTCGTGAAAGGTACTTAAAAAAATTAAAAAGCTGGAGGGTGAAAAAATAAAATAAAATTTAAAAGCTTGCCCTGATACAGAATTTTAGGAAACACCATCAGAAATTCTTTTATTAAAAAAACCCCCACAAGAATATTACTCAGCCATAAAAAAGAATGAAATAATGCCATTTGCAGCAACATGGATGGACCAGGAGATTATCATACGAAGTGAAGTAAGTCAGACAAAGACAAATATCATATGATATCGCTTATATGTGGAATCTAAAAAGAAAAAAAGAAATACAAATGAACTTATTTACAAAACAGAAAGAGATTCACGGACATAGAAAACAAACTTATGGTTACCAAAGGAGAAAGGGGAGGGGGGTAGGGATAAATTAGTAGTCTGGGATTAACATATACACACTACTATATATAAAATAGATAACTAATAAGAACCTGCTGTATAAAAAAATAAATAAAATTCAAAGATTCAAAAAAAAATCTGCATTAAGCTTCTTATAGCTTTTAAAACAATGCATCAAAAGACAAAAAAGTTTTTAGGGGCAAGTGTCATATGGTGGTTAAAAGTATGAACTTTGGGGCTTCCCTGGTGGCGCAGTGGTTGAGAGTCTGCCTGCCGATGCAGGGGACACGGGTTCGTGCCCCGGTCTCGGAAGATCCCACATGCCTCGGAGCGGTTAGGCCCGTGAGCCATGGCAGCTGAGCCTGCGCGTCCAGAGCCTGTGCTCCGCGGCGGGAGAGGCCACAACAGTGAGAGGCCCGCGTACCGCAAAAAAAAAAAAAAAAAAAAACAAGTATGAACTTTGGAGAAGGGCTGCCTGGGTCCGAATCCCTGTGACGCCTGATGTGGGCAATTCTATAACTCTCTGTGCCTCAGTTTCCACAGGCGTAAAACGGGAGGCTGGTAGAAGCTGCTAGGATCTTTCTGGGCATTCACCGAGTTTATCTATGTACCTGGGTTGGCAGCTCCAGCTCTGGCTGGTAGGCGTTAACTTAGAACATCTCATAGCCGGTCAAGTTTTCACTCCAGGCCTGGGTGACTTTCCCAGCCATCTAAAAACAATGTTTCACAAACCCTGTAGCGAACTTATACACAGGAAGTCTTAACAAGTAAGATCCATAACAGGTCAAATCTCAGCTGCAGGAAGTCGTTCTCATTCTCTGCTCCAGATCTCCCGGAACACAGAGGAATAATAAAAGTCAAAACCCGGACAACTCTCCCTTCTGCAGGTCAATTCCGCCAGCGTCGTTGTCCGGAGGAGGCAGGCTTCCCTTCTTAAAGGGGCCTCTCCTAGTTTTGACTTTCTCTTCTCTCTCCTAAGAGGGCCTGGCTGGTTTCTCCTCCTCATCCCCCACTTAGCATCTCTCAGGAAGCGGCCCCTCCCTCTCCGTTGGGATGTTAAATACTGCAGTGATTACTAATAAATAAAGCCACTCTTCATTGAATCTGGATTTCTGTTGGTCCTGAGTACGTGAAGCAGCTCAATTCCCCAAATACCATTGTGGGTTGTAGGGGGCGCAGGTCGGGGGTCCATGGCCTCTATAGCCAAGTCAAGAATTTTCCTAGGGGCCGTTGCTTCGAGGTACGTGGATGAAAAGGGAGAGTTCTCAGAACTTACTATTTGTTTACAAGTTTCTAACTTTACAAAGGTCCAAATAGATCCACCCTCCACGCACCCCGGTCTCCCTCCCCACAGACGCTGCAGTTACCAGTTTGTTTCTGCTTTCGAAGATATTCTGTGCGTTTAGCGAGCAGCAGCTTAGATATTCTCACCTCCCCCTTAAATTATTATACACTCTTCTTCCTTCATTGCCTTTCCCCCTTAACTGAATTCATAGCTTATTCCGCGTCGGTTCATGTATTACTTCCTCATTTTACGGTTAGGTCATGTCCCCCTGTGGGCCAGACCACAGCTTATTTAATGAGTCCCCTATCCATGGACAGCTAGGTTGTTTTCGGGTTTGTTTATCCTTACCACTTTTTTATGAAAACAGAAACAATGTTCCCTACCCCCTTGGTTAGCATTTATCAAGAAACCTGCGGAAGCCTCAACCTGCCCGCCCCCACTGCCAGCCTCCACTTAGAGTATCCCCATCTCCAGGGTTCCAGTGCTTGGGCGGCGCGTCTTACGTGGGTTGCCTAGCTGAAGCTGTCAGGCGCAGGCCGGGGCCCTCTGGCGCCCCGCCCCGCGGCCGGCCCGCAGTCGGGCCGATTCAAATCTAGCCAATGGCAGCGTGTAAACAAACCCAGGCCCGCCCCACGATGAATAATTCCCCGGGCCGGCGCGAAGCCTATTTAACTAGGCGGGGGATGGGGGCGGGACGGAGATGTGGCCCCGCCCCCCGGCGTGGGCCAACGGGCGACTAGGCCCCGCCCCCCGCACCTGCCGCTCTGAGGACCCAAGGTCCGGGTGGGCTTGTAGCTGTCTGATTTGCCGCCGCTCGCGGTCTTGGCGCTCCAGGAGAGCCAGTGTAGCTGCGTGCTGGAGTAGCACTGTCCCGCTGTACGAGCCATCGTTAAAGGGCGCGGTCAGAGGGCGCAGGTCGCTCCGGAGGCAGTGCTCTCCTAGTCCTCCTATTTTTCCCCTCCTGGCGGCTAGAATTCGGATCCTGGAGAGGTCTTTGATGAAAACTTTCCCCTGAAGTCGGATTGAACGAGAAGTGGAGGGACCAGCAGGGGTGTTTTGGGCAAGGCTTTTTCTTGCTTTGTTCCTTCTTGTTATTGAAGTGTTACATGCCTCCAGAAAAGTGCACGGATCCTAAGCGTGCTGCTCAACTGAAAACGAAAATCACCCGTGGAAACATCTTGCCAGATCAAGAAACAGAACTTGGGTTGGCCAAGTTTTAGACTTTGCAGTTGCGGGTGCGAGGGAGGAGCCGCGAAGGCCGTTCTTTTGACTTTCAGAGGCACAAACGACTTGTTAAGAAAGAAAGGGAGGGAGGGAGGGAGGGAGCAAAAGGAAAACCACGCCTCTGTAGAGAACCGGGAATCAGGCCAGGCTCTGGTCAGGCTCCCTCAGGGTAGGAACTGGGCTGTTGGACGGGTAGGAGGTGTAGGAGTCAGAGATAAAGGGTATTAGGATCTGGTTGGGAGAGCTGAGGGTGGGGTGGGGAAGGACTAGAAATTGGAGGGGACTAGAAATTTGAGGGGTTAGAAAATGCGCTGGTACTGGGGGTGGGAGAGGGGAGGTTTCTGAGCTGGAGGGTTGGGAGGACCAGGGGGACTTGGAGCTGGTGGGCTAAAAGTGGAACAAGGCATCACAGCCCCTGGGAGAGGGCAGGTTAATTCTCCAGTGTCCTGGACTTTCCACAGCAAATGGGTTTCCTGCTGTTCCTTTTCAGCTGCACGGTTATAATTAAAACAGTCCATTAAACGTTGAGATGAGGGGTCCAGAAATCCAAGCTCATTCAGCAAATATTTGTGAGGTGTCTGTCTCCTGCCCAGACCTATGTTAGGAGAGAGAAAATATCATGACCTATATGGGATTAAGTTCCATATTGGCAGGCAAGGACCCTGTGTCCAGAGCCCAGCTGAGCACAGAGGTGTAGCGTATTTGGTAGATGAGAAAAGGTGGGTGCATCTTCTCCCGTCCTAATTTCTTGCATCTGGATGCTGCTCTGTCCCTGTCCCATAAGAGCTTCTATGTGCCTCGTCCCATTTCATCCTTTCCATGGCCTTCATAACGTCTGAACTCGGGACAAACAGAGCTGGGTTTGACTCCCCGGCTCTGTGACATTGATCCGGTTTCTTACCCTCCCCGTACCGGTTTCTCCACACAAAAAAGTTAGAATTGAGGTTTAAATGAGAGTCAGCGGCTGGCCCAGGGGTTGGTATTAACAGTTGTCAGAGTGTTTATCAAAGCGAAGAGTTAGTTAGGATTACCAGCTTAATGATGTGTTCGGGGGAGATAAACAGATGGCTGCAATGCATCAAAAACTGAGATGGATTTGATGGATGGATAGATGCACAGATGTGTGATTAAGCTAGTAGAGTAGGATGCTGATGGTTGAATCTAGGTGGTGGGTATTTATGCTATTTCTTCCTCTTTTCCGTATTTGAAAATGTTCAGAATAAAATGTTGCGGGGCGATGGATTTTGGTGTCTGACTATACGGTCCCATTTTACAGATGAGAAAATGGAGGAGCTGGAGAAGTGACTTGCCCCAGGTTCATGTGGTGACTGGTAACAGAACATCTGGGATTAGTCCCTCCCCTGGCTGGGTATCCCTGGGGCAAGTTGCTGAACCTATCTGGGTCTCACTGCCAACCCGATTCTGAACCTGGAACTTACAACTTACATCTGATTTTCAAAGGGCAGGGGTGTGTCACCCCCTAAAGAATAGCAGGTCTCTTCCCATTTGGGCCCATATAGACCCCTCCTCTGGCCTTGGACATTTGACCTCCCAGGCCTTTGCCAGCCATGGCTAGATTGGGGGCTTCTTTCACACCCATGCCCATTCCAGGCCGCCTGGCCTCAAGACCATCTCCTAAGAGGTCAGGTATGCCTGTGGAAAGGTGGGTGTTATCTCATTGCTCAGCAGATCTTTCTTGAGCCCTTATTAAGTGCCAAGCACTGTTCTGGGGTGTGTGTTGGGGGGGTTGGGGGGGGTAGATACCATAATGCACCTAAGAAGCCTGGAACCTGCTACAGAGGGCAGGGGAAACTGATTTGCTTACTTGCTCATTGTCTGTGTCCCCTAATCGACTGTGAGCTGCGGAATGGGGGTGGGGGGTAGCGATGGGGCAGGAAACAGGGTGTTCTTGGTCACTGCTATATTCCTGGCACACACTGGATACCCATAAACAATACTTCCTGTATGAATGAATAAACTTGGACAGTCACCCCCCCGCAATGCCTCAGGTCTGCTACCTTTGAACCCCAGTCAGTTCCCTAGTTCCGAGTCCCCCAGAGTTGGCAGCTATAACAAAGAGACATCAGTGCCACCCAGCTCAGATCAGGTCCCACTTCCCAGTTGTGTGACCTTGGGCAAAACGCTCCTCCTCTCTGAGCCAATTTAGTTTTCTACACTGCAAGGTGGGAATAGCTAAAGGTCTCTAGATGGGAGTTCCTGGAGGTCTCTTCTTGGTGAAGACTGGAAAAATGGCATCCAGGTAAATGAATACCCAAGGTGTAGCCCAGTGGCTCAATCTTAGCAAATGGAAGGGCAAGCTGCACAAAAATAATGTCCTTGTATGTTGCTGTTCCTGGAAGGGTCACATACCTCAGTGGGCCATGGATGACTACTATAACTATATGAGTTATAGACTGACCACTGTCTTATGTTTGGGGCAACACGTGTTCACTTCTGGAATTGATCAAGTTTCCTTTTTCTATAATAGTCAAGAATAACAGCACTTATCTGGCACTTCCTGTCCGATGCTGCTCTCCATGAGAACATTTTCTCCTAATGACCTTATGAAATGAGGCCTATTAATTATTTCCTCTTGGAAATGGAGGCGCGGAGAGGTGAAGTAATTTGTCCAAGGTCACACAGCAAAGAAAGTGGCAGGATGTGAAGCACAGGCTCACTGGTTTGAGTCAGCACGCTTAACCTCCGTGGTCTCTTAAAGAACATGCGTAGTGCCACCAAGATGCCAGGATCAATTCTAAAGCTTAAAACACATAGATCTCAATCACTCATTTATTCAACACACATTTATTGAGCTGCTTCGGTATACACATGGCTTTTCCAGGGCACCGGGGAAACAGAAGGTAAGAAGAGACCAGAATATAAGTCCCCTTGGCCTGTGCGCCCCGGCAGGGTAGCTCCGAGCTGTCTGGGTGCTCGATGGGCCCCGAGCAAGGCGCAGGGCACACAGCAGGCGCTCAGCAAGCGTTCCCTGAACGAACGCGCTAATCGAAGTGTCACGCCCGCAAGGCGTACACGGCCCCGCGGGGCGGAAACAGACCCAACACCACCGAGGCGTCCCGGGGCTTCTGGGAGTCCCATCTGCGCGGCCCGAGAGGCCTCGAGGAGGCTCTAAGACAGGTCGGACCCACGTCCCCGGCGCCCTCCCCGGGGCGTAGCAGCTCAAAAGACCGATTGAGGTGAGTGAGCGAGCCGCGTTCGGAGTCCCGGCCAGTAGCCCCAAAGCACCCCCCGCCCCCGCGCCTTCCACCCTTTTGGCTCCGACTCCCGGCTCCTTCGCGATTCCACCTGCGGGGCCTCCCCTCTCCTCCAGCCGCGACTCTCGCTACCTTTTCGAACCTTCGGCGCTCCCCCTGGTCGCGTCCTCCCGCCCGGCGACCATCCCCCGCGTCGGGGCGCGCCCAGCGCGCACCGCGCCCGCTCCCCAGACGGGCTGGGCGCCCGGGATACGGGAGGGCGAATCCCTTTAGCCTTTCCCCCTAATCCGGAGCATCGCTCGATGCAGTCGGCAGACTCCACAGTAGCCTGGGAAGGCACGCCCCCGAACCCTCGGGACTAGGGCTGGGGAGGGGGCGGTGCCGGTGCGGAGGTCACCCTCCCGGGGCGTTCGTAGCCTCCCATTCGTTCGCGGGCCCGCAGCTCGAAGCCCAGAGCCGAAGCTGGTTTGCTGAGTCGCGGGGCGGGGCCTCCCCCAAGCCCGTCCCTCGGGGAGGGCGGAGGGAGGAGGAGGAGGAGGAGGAGGAAAGGGGGGTGCGGAACACAAAACCTGCAAGGTTTTTTTTTTCTTTTGCACGTAATTAAAAAATATTTTTCTTTTTTTTTTTTTTTTTTTTGTGCAAACCCGAGGGGTCCCGCCCGGAGCGGGCGCCTGTCCGGGGCGCCCGGTCCGCGGCGCGGGGCGGCGGCAGGGGCCTGGCGGAGGCTGCCGGGCGGCCGCCATGCGATCAGGCAGTGCGCTGACCGGCCCGGCCGTTCGGCCCCTTCTGGGTCCTCCCTTTGCAGCCCGTGCGGGGCCGTCTCGGAGAGCCCGCGTCGACGGCTGCTCAAACATCAGGGTGAGTTTCTCACAATGTAGCAATTTCTCTTTAAATCTCTTAACTCTCTCTATCTGCGAGTCGGGGCTGTGACAGGGCGCAAAAGCGAGGGGGGAGTGGGGGTTGGCGGCGAGGAGCCGGAGCCGGGGCCGAACCCACTCCCCCGACACTCACACACTTAGCCCCCCAACCGGGGCGCATCGCCCGCTGCCTGTTTTTCTGTTCGGCGCCCACCACCCCCGGCAGCCCCCCCTCACCCCGCGCGTCTCTCCATCAGCGCCGCCCCGATTCTGCGGGGACCCCCCCCCACCCCGGGCTCCCCTGCCCAAACCCGGCGCCCGGTGCCTCCCCGGCCCTCCCGCCGGCTGCCGGGGATACAATGGAGCGGCGGAAAAACGAGACCTAACGTCCCACGGGGGGAGGGGTGGGGAGACCCCCTCCCCCGGGCGGGGGGGCCTCCCCTCCCCTCCCCTCCCCTCCCCTCCCCTCCCCTCCCCTCCCCTCCCCTCCCCTCGCCCTGCTCCCTGCCTTTTGGGGAAGAAGAGGGCAATGGGGCAGCGGATGGTGGTTTCCCGGCTGGAGCTGGCGAGCCTTCGTCTCCCCCTCTCGCCCGTCCCCTGCGCTCCCTTCTCAGATCCCTCCGGGGGTGCCGGAGAGAAACGGGGCCTCCGGCCTGCTGGGGAGGGATGGATGCGGAAGGAAGCCACTGGGTCTCCTCCTCCCCACTGCCCCGAAACAATGAAAGGAGTTGACTTGGTCCCCCACCCCCCAGCAATGAAAGTTGACCCCCGCCCCCGCTAGCTGGTTGTTCCCGGAGGGGGCCGCTACGGGGGGTGGGGGGAGAGGGAGGTGAGCCTTACCCCTGTCACCTGCGAGATTTGGGGCGGCCCCCCATCTCCACCCCCTCGGCCTAGCAATGGGAGGCACCAGGCCCAGCCCGGGCACCGCGCTCGGGTGTTGACCTTTAGCCAAAGGCAGCCCTTTCCCTGTGGTGAGCCCGGACGAGCCGGGCCTGAGGCCTCCCCGGACCCCTGCGGAGGGCGGCCGGGCCGCGGGCCCCCGGAGGGAGGGATGGAGCAGGAGGGCGGAGGGATGGAGCCATCTGGTTTTCCCATCCCTCGCTGCCCCTCGGCTGCTTCTCCGGCTCCTGTCACGGGCGGCCGCGGGGAGACCAGGGACCGCGGTCTGCCCAGGCCTTGGTCCGAGGCCAGCGGCGAGCGGGGCGAGCAGCCGCGGGCGGGCTCGGGAGGCAGCGGTGATTGGAAGGCACGGCGGCTCCTTCCTCTCCGCACGCCTTTGTTTTGCTTTGTGGTTCTGAGCAGCTGAACTTCCCGGGAGGTGGGGTCAGAGGCCGCTGTGTCAGCTCTCCCCGGAGGCCGGGGTGACAGGTCCCAGCCCTCTGGTGTACCCGGACCGGGGCTCCTGCCCGTGCTCGGCCTTCTGCCCGGACAGGCAGCCCCTTTTGTCACACAGCCCTCCGATAGTCTAGATCTGGGGATGTATTGAGGGTTTGCTTTTCCCTCACACCTCCTTTCCCAGGGCGCTTGTCAGGGAAACAGTTTTTAGAAACACCCCCAGACTTCACGGCCTGAGATTTCTGAGAAGTGCTCTGTGCTTTCACACCTCTCCCCTCGCCTGGGGTGGGGATGGGGGCCTCAGTCAACGCCGACCTGCTAGGGTGGTGGGAGAACAGGGGAGGAGGACAGCTGAGGAGTCACCCCCTTCCCATGTGCCAGCGTCCAGTGAGACTTAAGGGGTGTGCTTAGCTACAGCCCCCCTCCCCCAGAGCTCCCCCACTCCTGGAAGGTGGAAATAACATCTCCTACCCAGAGAGCATTAGGGATTGGCTACTGTCAGGTGCGCTACCCACTGGCCCCCACCCGAGGAGGAAGTTGGGTCAGTTATGTGATTCCCATTTTGCAGACAAGCTAATGGAGGCTCAGAGAAGCTAAGTGACTTGCCCGGGGTCACACAGCCCCAATCTGTAACCGTCTCAAGTTTTTCCAACTCAGCTCAAAACTCTTAGGTTCTCCTGTACCCCTCTTTGGCAATTTGTCCCTTTGACTTCAGTTGAGTCTCAAATGTAGATAATACCAGGAAGGAGCCGCCGAATCCCCCCCACCCCCCAGCCCCCCCGAGTGATCGTTTGGGGAAGGGGTAAGGAGCATCTGGAAGCTGGGCTGAGGGCAGGATGCTTTCACCTGTGGCTGGACGCTGCCGTTTGCCTGCAGGAGCTGAGGATTGGAGGTGTGGAGTCAGGAGAAGGGGGGCCCCAGGCCTCGCTGTCTGGGGTTTGGGGGGCACTTGGTCGGTGGCCCCTCTGTCATCCTCTTCCTCTTCCATCTGAGCTGGGACTCAGCCCCGCTGGGCGGGAATCTGAGCTGCCAGGGACCTTCGTCGTCGCTCTGCCCTGTGACCCTCCGTGGCGCCGTGATGTAGCTGGCAGAGAACTCCCCTGTCCGTTCTCCCCTGGGCCTGGGTGGCAGACTCCCTGTCCCACTCTGTAACCTCAGGCACTAGATTCAACTCACTAGTCCTCAGTTTCCTCATCTGCAGGTGGGGATCAGTAGAGCTTCCTTAACTGACCTTGCGGTGACTGAAAGTTTTATCCAAGCGTGTTATTTTTATTTCTCCTTCAGCATTCGGGGATATGGCAGGCCTGTAGGGGTGGGGAGGAAAGTTGGGTGCTGGGTATTTTAGGGTGAATGGCAAAAGGCATCTACCTTGGAGGAATTCCCTGTGGTGGTGGGTGAGGGCAGGCAGTAAGTAAGGAGTTCCACTTTGGTGACCCTCCATCTCCAGCTCTCTGGGACCCCGCCCCTTCAGCACTTACTGGTGCCGAATACACATTTGGTGGGGGGGGGGCGGGCGGGGAGGAGGAGGAAGGGCTGGGGAGGGCCCAGCTTACCCAGTGAGGGGGGCAATCCAGGCGATCTTGCCATTTTACAGATGAGGAAACTGAGTCCAGCGGAAACCTGTTCCATGGCTGAGAGGGGACTCCAGCCCAGACTTCAGGGACGTGGGTGTGATTGGAGAGGGGCTAACACTTTGAGGGACACCCTGCAAATACCTTCCTGAGGTGACAGGCATCATAAGTAATCATAATTCCTGTGGGGTGGGGGCAGGAGGGGAGGGGCTGTAGGTCTCTCTAGGGTGAGTGCTTCCTGAAAGTTGGAACTGATTTTGGGGGGGCAGGGTGGCAGTGGAAAAGGGGGGAAGTGTGAGGCCCAAGAGTGACAGGCCTATGCCCCGCCCCCCTTTTTTGCCCGCTTCCTTCCCAGAGGCCTCAGGGGCCTTCCCCAACCTTCCCTGGGGATGTGGGGTCTTGCCCCTCTCCCCTCTGAGAGGCTGTGAAAGGGTCCAGGGGTCAGCACCAAGGCCAGGGGGCCTGGCAGGAGGGTCCTGGGGTGTGGTGTGGGTACCCCGGGGTCCTGGGGGGGTCACCATTGAGCCCCAGGCCCAGCCACCCTCAGAGTTCCTGCCCGCTCTCCCAGCTCTCCCCCGTGGCTGTCTTGATTCCTGGTCTCAAGAATGCGGAGGGCTGCTGGTGGGGGGAAGTTAATTGGAAACAGGAGAACATGGCATTCCTTTCTAGCTGGCCTGGGCCTGGAAAGCAGTGAGGGGCTGCCTTTCTCCCTCTCCCGCCCTGCAGGGGAGAGGTGGGGGGGGAGCATGGTTCTCTCACCTCTGTCTCTTCGGGGTCTTTCCCCCACCAGGCTCCCTGACTCTTAGTGGAAACAGCAAGTTGCCTGTTTTACGTCCATGATGTAAAATGCTCTCCCACCAATCAGAATGACTTGCCCCCCTTTTTCACCAGGTCATATCCAAGTTTGTCCCCGCTCTCTGAGGGCGGAGGGCCCGTCTCAGTTGGCTCCCCAGCGTAGGCTGTGTCACACTAGAGACACATGGGAAATGTTTGGTTGACTGGTCCCCAAGGATTCCCTCCTCCTTCCTTCCCTAGACTTCTCCCCTGCCTGGGGTACCACCAATAGAGTTTTATCCCGATTGACTGAAGCCTTTGTGTCTCAGTGGCATGCAAGATCCCCCAACGGGAAAAGAGAAGGTTTTCTAAGACATTTCTCGTTTGGCGACAGTTTTGTGTCCTGAGTTTGCAGGTATTCATGGTGGCGGGGGATCTGTTGGCAGGAGAAGCTGGAGAGAGGGCCTGTCTGTCTGTAATTGTTCCCGATTAAACTTCCTGAGGGCCTACTGTGTGCCACGGACCTGGGGCCCAGTTATGATACTGGGACCCGATCCGGGAGAAGGCTCGAGAGAAGTGTTGTCTTCAAGGCTGCTGGGGGACTTTGATGCCTTCTGTCTGGGTGGTTTGCAAAGGCTCCAAGGGGGAAGCAGCTTCTTTCTCTCTTTCTCTTTTTTTCTAAGTGATACATCCACATGGGACAAATTCAAAACCTCAAACATAGTAAGTCTCCCCCTTTACCCTCCGGGGCATCCCTGGTCCCCCAACTCGCCTCCCCAGAGCACCGCCTCAATCCTGATGTTCTGTGCGCACACATTTATATACCTGTGTATGTCTTAAAAAATATTTATTTTGCACAGATGGTAGCCCCCTCTTCCCGTCGTTGTGCACGTTGCTTTTTTCACTTCATCTCCCTGGGAGATGTGCACAATACATGGAGGCGTTTCTTTGGCTTTTTCTCAGGTGCATTGTATTCCTCAGTGTGGGCAAATCCTCCTTGACTCAACACGGATATGGAGGTGTTTCCTAAAGTTTCAGCGTGCAGAGCCAGAGGGCATGCATCCATTTGTCTTACTGGGAAGTGGGTATGCCAGCGGGGTGAACTCCTGGAGGCGGGATTGCTGGGTCAAGAGCCTGCGGTTTGTCATTCGGTCACTCTTGGGAGGCACCTGTGGAGCTGTATCTTGAAGGAAATCGTTTCCCCTCCTGTTCAAGTCATCCCACCCATCCATCCATTGTCTTTGCCTCTTGTGACCTCCTTGCCCCTTCCTTCCTGCCTGTGGCCTGCACCCTGTGCTTGCCACTTGGTGTAGAGGTCAAGGGTGGAGGCGCTGTTGATTCGAATCCCGGCTCTGCCGCTTGCTGGCTGAATGGATGCAGGCAGGGGGCTTGCTGGCTCTGGGCCTCAGTTGTTCCCTCTGTTAAATGGGTTTACCTCAGTACCTACTTTTGGAAAGGTTGTCGTGAGGATTAAATAATACCTATCAAGGTGCATGGGTAGCCTAGCTGAGTCATTCGGTGGAGGTGTCATCTGTCATTCTATGGCAGTTCTGTCTCCTGGGGTGAGGAACCCCTTAATTCTGGGCTGTGAGCCCCCTTACTGGCAGGCAGGGGAGGGAATGCTGGCTTTTGCACTTACCTGCAGCGTGACCTTGGGCAAGCGATCCTTTTCTGGGTCTCGATTTCCTTGTCTGTAAAATGGGCCCATGATGGCTCCCTGGCAGGTGGGCTGTGAGGGCCGAAGGAGGCACCGCCCTCCCCAGCCGGGCGTGCAGTAGCTGTTCGGGAAGGAGCATCTGATGTTGCTGTTATTTTCACTATGGTTACTGTTCTCCTGTGGGCCCCACGCTGACTTCGCCACTCTGAAAGCTCTCCATTGTCTTCCTGAAAGGCACATAGGGAACACTGTTGGCATTCTAAACCGCACAGCAGCGGAGGGCACAGGGCAGGCTGCTGCGGCGGCATGGCCCTGGGGACAGACAGGGCTGTCCTGCTCTGGGTCTCGCTTTCCTCATCTGGAAGAACGGCTGTGATGGGAGACCTACCTGTGTGCTCACGGATGTTCAGTGCTTAACACAGTGCCTGACATGTCACAAGTGCTCAGAAAATGTCCGTGGCTGTGATGGTGGTGGTGGTGGTGGTGGTGGTGGTGATGGTGTTGGTGGTGATGATGGTCATGATGGTGGTGATGATGATGATGATGATGATGGAGAGAAATCTCCTGTGGAATTAGATACCTGCGTCCTTGCCTCCTTCCCCTAAAACCCTGGGCAGTCAACGTCGGCATTTAAATCAGAGGGAAGGTTCCAAGGCAATCAAATACCCTTTGGGCCTCAGTTTCCTCATCTGTAACAGAACTCATGGGGTCTTTGTGAAGCTTAAATGAGTGAAGATGTAGAAAGCTTTTAAGACAGACCCCGGCTTGCAGGAGTGCGGTGAAAATTCACTTTGCTTGTTATTAGTTAAATTTTTTATCATGGAAATTTTAAAGTACCTACCAAGAGTTGAGAGAATAAAATAATCACCCCCTGTGTACCCATCGCCAGCTTCACCAATTTTCCGCTGATCCCTCCTCCCGCCCCCCCCCCACCCCCCGCGCCACCCTGCACTTTCTTTTCCCTTTTCTGCTGGAGTACATTTAAGCAAATTCCAGATAGCATATCAGTTCCATTGTATCATTATCGTTACTAATGGTGTTATTATTTTTGGTATCCAGAATCTGTTTCATCACCTCCGGGTTCTATCCTGTTCTGTGCTGGAAGAGACATTAGGCCCATTTCATAGATTGGGGAAATCGAGGCTGCAGGCCGTAAACTTTGGTCAGGTTGTCCTTGATCTGTGTTCCCATCCTGTCTTGGCCAGCCCAGGCTTTGCACCTTGGTGGCTGTTTCTGATCACACGGGCTTGGGGATTTATGCCTGGATGTGGGTTCTGATATTCTGTGCAGAAATCACAGTCAGAGAAGGTGGGCCAGTGGCAGGGGGATGGACAGATGACCCCGGCAGTGAGGGGTTACTGGGTCAGCCGCCCGGGTTCGAGTCCTCTTTCTGCCCCTTCTAACCTTGTGACTTGGGGGCAAGTTACTTCCTTTCTCCAATTCCAGATTAGAGAACCAGAAGTACAGGAATAATAAATCGATGCTTCTTTCAAGAGCTTTTGCATCAGTTAAATCAGGTCCTGAGTGGAAAAGTGTTTTGCAAGTGCCTGGCTCAGAGTAAGCGCTCTGCAGAAGGTAGCAGTCACCATTGTCACTGTAGTTAGTTTTCACTTCCGTGGAGGCTGTAACCAAACGCTCCTTCCAGGGGTAAGAGGGTCAGAGGAAGGGTTATATCCCTGGACCCCCTGACCAGGCCTGGCTGCCTTAATCCCCCGCTTTTGCTCACTCCATCCTCTATAATTCTCCTTCAAAGTGTTTCTTGTCCTTCGAGGGGCTGGAGGGGGCTGTTGACTTCTAGGTAACCCCCCCCCGCCAGCCTCCTGTGTCCCCTATGTCCCATCCTGGCAGCCTTGTGTGCGGAGTGAGGGAGGACCATCGCTATGGCTGTGGGACCCTCGTTAATGACCCCTGGGGCCCTGGAGGGAGCCCCGGTGGCCTCCGCAGCTTGGAGGTGAAGGGCGGTCCATTCCTCCAGGACACCTGCAGATCGAAGGTGCCTGGAGCCCCCTTTCCAGAGGATGGATGCCGCCCTGCCTCTCGTCCACTATGTGGTACTGGGCAGGCTGTTGCTCGCAGATGCTCACGGGATGATTGTGGCAGTTGGCTAGATTGTAACCTCCCTCCTGTCCTTCAAGGCACCTCACCCATCTTCGAACACCAAGCCCTCCAGGCTAGGTGACGGGGGCCCCCGGCAGAGTTCTCAGCTCTTTACCCTCTCAGGCCAGGCTCCCCTCGGCCTAGCAGGCTCTGGCCACGGTGGCCTCACTTCTCTCCCCAGAACATGCCCAGTGCCCTCCCGCTTTTGTGGACATGCATCCCCCGTTTTTTTTTTTTTTTTTTTTTTTTTGGCGGTACATGGGCCTCTCACTGTTACGGCCTCTCCCGTTGCGGAGCACAGGCTCCGGACGCGCAGGCTCAGCGGCCATGGCTCACAGACCCAGCTGCTCCGTGGCACATGGGATCCTCCCGGACCGAGGCACGAACCCGCATCCCCTGCATCGGCAGGCAGACTCTCAACCACTGCGCCACCAGGGAAGCCCCCATGCATCCCCTTTCACAGAAAGTTTTGTGTGTGTGTGTGTATGTGTGTATGTATTTCTCCCCCAACCTCTCATTGAGTGTAATTGGCATACAATGAAATACACAGATTAAGGGTGCTTCTCCATGAGTGTTGCCAAACCATAGCAGCGTGTGTAATCCACACCCCATCGAGATCCAGAGCGTTCGCATCGCAGCCAAAAAGTTCCTTTGTGCCCCTTCACCGTCAACATCCCCTCCCAGAGCAGCGGGTCACTGGCCCGCTGCTCGTTTATCCTGTTGTGGATCTGCCTTGCCTCTTCTTGAATCTCGCAGACGTGTGTGGTCCTTTGGGTTGAGCACCTCAGCTCAGCATCACTGTTTTGAGATTTAGCCTTTTTATCACTGAGCAGGAGTCCTTGGGAAGGCTTTACCTCCTTTCTCTCGGGAGAGAGAAATCTGCCCCCCCCGCCCCCCCTTGAAGTCTCATCATCCCATTTGTCCCTCCCCTGGGTGCCCTTCCCAGCCTCAGCCTCCGGCCTAGGGACGCTCTCCCATTTCACTGCTCCACCCCTCGTAGGCCCATTGGGATGTAGGTGTCCCGTGAGCTTTTCTTCAGGCCTGGCTTTCTCACTAGATTCTATAAACTACAGAAGGAGGGAAGTGATGTGCCCCGTGTTCTCAGCTCCTGGTGTGCAGTAGGAATCGTGTAATGTTTGTTGCCTGACTCACTGACTGACTGAAGGATGGACATGTCACAGGCATGGAGAAAGGGAGCAGAGAGCCTGTGCTTGTGGTCGCTATTCTGTTTCTTAAAAAGTGTGACCCACCTGCTTCCAAAGCACCAAAAATGCCAATCTCGGGGTGCCACGCATCTCCTGGGAGTCCTGGTGGGTAGGGCCCGAGAGGCCCCCAGCCAGGCTCAGCTGCCTTCATTGCCCGCCCCCCCCGGGCCCATCCCCCCACCACTTTTATCAAGCCCGACCCCTGAGTGGTTCCTTGGCTCAGGAAGCCCAGCCCTCAAATCTGCAGGGCTCTGCCTGCAGTGGCAAAGCTCCACCGGCAGGCCCCTCACCCAGGACAGGCAGCCATGGGTCTCCCAACTGCACTTGACACTTGGTCCATGGACATTGCCCATCCTGCCCTAGCCACCTCCCCACTGCCCAGTACTCGCTCCCTCAGTGTCTTCAGAGACGGAGTGAATCAGGGCCCATGGGACAGGTCAGGACTGCCCACTGCTCAGCAGGGAGACTGAGGCTGGAGGGGGGCGCTCAGGTGCCGCCCTCCTCAGTTCAGCCAGGACTGGAAGCCACACATGCTGTGTTCACACAAGCCATTTGCTGTAAGTTACGCCTCCTTTTACAGAGATGCTAGAATGGGCAAAGACTCAGGTCTCGAAGTTGATAAAAATGTCCGGGAAACTTCTGCTCCGTCTTTGCCTCTGGTTTCTGTGGCCCTTCCGGGCTGCCTGTGCTTTGCCACCTAAAGTCTCAAAGCTGTTCCGTGAGGAGCTGTTTTCCTTTGTCAGATTTCTGTCTCCTTAGCTGGACCAGCAGAATTCCCTGACATCTGCCCAGCCCTTGCCCGTCCCCGAGCCCGTCCCCCTTCCACAGTCCTATTTTTTCTTTGCGACCTTTAAGGGCAGGGAGTCGTGTGTGCATTGGTCACAGGGGACACTGAGCCAACTTCTGGGCCTGAAGAGCCCCCGGCCAGACTCTGTAGCAGAATAGGGAGATTTATGTAAGGGAGTTCCTAACAGAAGTCTGCTTTAAGCAAATGAACAGTAAAATATATATACCCCCACACATACATTAATATATGTTACATTTTATTATACTTTATGTAATAATTTAGTGGTAAATTTAAACTTAACAGTATAATAGGCATGTAGTAAATGTGTATATTATATACACATATATGCAAGTGCAAATGTATATATATATATCTATCTGTATAAGATTCCCTTGTATTCTCATTTCCTTCCCTGGCCCAGTGCCCTGGCAAATTGTTCTGTGCCCTGGCAAATTGTTTGCTTTGTGTGGTGGATTTTTGCTTTCTACAGAGGATCCTGCTGCATTTCTCTTTCTGAGTCTTTGTCGCCCAACACCCACTCTCAGGCCTCCTGTGTTGCTACTTGTGCATCTTGTCTGTTGCTTCTCCTGGCTGTGGGACTCCGTGCGGTGCAGTTTTCATGGTTTGCTTAGAATTTTCCCAAGGGCCAGACCCCTGGCTTGTCTTCCTTTCCCAGTTACAGTGGGAGGTGAAGTGCCTTGTCCAAGGTTACACAGCTAGCTGCTGGCAGAGCAGGGATGTGAATCCAGGCGCATTGTACTGGTTAATTCAGACCCACATAGCAGGCCTCCCTTGTGCCGGGCCTCAGAGCTCTGCACTCGGGACAGGGGAGGGGGGTAAACCCAAAACACACCCATCCTCCCTGCAAGGTGAGATCAGTGTCTCAGGAGTGTCAGCCGGGCTGGTGAAGGCCAGGAGGAGGCATTGCTTGTGGGGTATGTTGGTGCATCAGGGCAGGCTTCCTGGAGGAGAGGGCTTCTGGGGGCAGGCTTTGGGCTCCATGCCATTTCTAGCAGAGAGAAACCTGGGATGCTTTGCACAAAGGCCAGTTGAAGCTTCACGGGGAAAGAGGACCCAGGACACTGGGGCTGAGATCTGGGGTGCTTTGGTTTTGTTGATGGGAGGTAAGGGAAGGAGGGAGTCCAGGATGATCCAAAGTCACTGGCCTGAGCAACTGAGTGGATGCAGGTGCCCTTTCTTGAGATGCTGTAGTGGTGTCTATAGTTTGGGGAACACAAACCCCAGAGAGTAAAGCTCCAGCACCCTCTCGGCTGGTGGTGAGGTGCAGACGGAATGAATGAATGAACTGGAGGCATCATGAGTGAGAGACGGTGACATGGAGTGATCACTGAAGTCCCAGGGATGGAGATGATTCCCCAGGGAGAGGACAGGAGAGGGTGGAGAGTCAACTTAGGCGGGCCACCCACGTGTAGGGAGGGGTGGGAGCTTCTTTGGCCAAAACAGAGAAAGGGAGGAGGAGCAGGATAAGGCAGGATCAGCTTCTCAGGAACAAAACGGGAGAGTTTTTAGAAAGGTTTAACTTCCATGGACCTGAGGACAGGCTTCCTGGGTTGGATGAGGCTGTTGTGGAAGCAAAGGTTTCCTGGGTTTGATGGGTATGTAGGGGTGGAAGCCAGACTGGAATATGGTGAGGAGTCATGAGAGAAGGATGGCTTTGTGGATGAATGGATGGATGGATGGATGGATGGACAGATGGACGGACGGAAGGCAGGCAGATGGAGTTCTTGGCAGCCAGAGATTGAAAAAAAAATCTTGCTACCCTTTATGGCTCCCTAGTGCCCTCAGGTGAAAGTCTAATCTCACCTCCCCCCACAGAGCCCCATTAGTCTGGCCTGGGCTTATCTCCCTGACCTCATCTCCTGCCCTTTCACCTTGCTTTCTTCCCACACCCAGCTTGTTCCTGCCTCCCCACCTTTGCCCTTGCCTCTACTTGCCGTGATCTTCTCCCATTCCTTCCTGTCTCTGGGCTCCTCATCCTGTCCTGCAGGCCTCTGCTTAAATACAGCCTCCTCTGGGAAGCCTTCCTTGACGACCCTGTCCAACTTTCTCCATGTCACGCGGTTTGCTTCTGTGTGAGGATTCATCCCCCGGACCTGACTGGGAATGCGTCCAGACTCAGTATTCACTGCATGAGTGAGGGACCAGGCTTAGAGAGTTTTAGGATCTGAGCAGGCTTAGAGAAAAGGAAAGGAGCGAAGGAAGATTCTAGAAGAAGAGAGAGGAGGGGGGGTGGTGGGTTGGTCTCAAGAGTGAAGCTTCCTTACAGGTCAGGAGGTGAGGAAGAGAGGGGTGTGAAGCTAGAAGAAAGATGTTTGTGCAGTTGGGAAGGAGTTCAGGAGGCCAGTGCAAAGCTGCTTGGAGACAGGAGGGGGTGGCAGGAGGTGGGGGGCGGGAGAGGGGGAGGCCGGTGGTATTGCCAGCTGTTGGGATGGCGAGAGCTTTGGCCGTCCTGCCCCAGCTGGGAGAGGCAGCCGCCTTTTATCTTTTCCAGGACAAGGTCTTAAGAGCACGAGGTGGTCCTTAGTGTGGGGGAAGGAGGGCTCAGGTCCTTTGGGGAACCTGCTCGGAGGCCTCCGACCTTTCCCCCAGAGAAACGCATGCTTGACTCTACATCGCAACCTTTGGCGGAGGATTTCAGGGGTGTTGTGGATCCAGTTAGGAGCTTTCCACAGCTCATGACCGTAGCAACAATAATAATAACAGCCCACACGGCCATGGGCACCAGTCTAGGGCCCTCACAAGTCCTGACTCAGTTACTCACGTTAGGACCTTAGGAGGTAGGTGCGGTGAGCATCCCCATTTTACAGATGAGGAAACTGAGGCACTGGGCGGTTAAGTGACTTGCCCAGAGTCACACATCTGCTAAAGGGTATACTGGGGATCCCCCACCCCACCCTGGGGGTCGCAGTCTGGCCCCAAAGCCCAGGCTTTTAGCCATTAAGCCTCACTGTTTGCTTGTTACAGGGACCAGGACTGAAAGCCCACAGTCAGGAAGTTGCCTTTGCCCCGCCCCCCTCCACTCCGCTTTTTGCCCTGGGATCCAGCTTGGGTCTCAGCTTAGCCAGTGGAGGCCCCGGCTCAACAGGGTGCTTTCCCACCCTCCTCTTTCCCTTTTTACCCTCCGTGGTGTCTTCATTAACATAACTGTGGCGCCCCCAGCTTCCTCGGATGTGTTTGTGAGTTTGTGAGGGAACCCCGGTGGGTGACTGACAGGGAGACCTGCAAGGAAGGGGTCAGGACCCCGGAGGCAGATCTGGCCTGGAGGCAGCTGCGGGACTTGGAGCAGGGGCCCACCACCTCTCGCAGCCTCAGTTTCCCCATCAGCGAGGGGGGGGGCCTGATGCCTTCCTCTCGGAGGTTTCATAGATGACGTCACATGTCAACAGATGTGCTGCAAATTTATGGCAGTAAGCAGCTTCCGAGGTGTGTCAACATTCAGAATATTTCAGACCACAGCGCAGGCTGCAATGAGGTGGAACAGCCCTCAGCCAGGCAGGGCAGCTCCCCTTCCCCAAATAAGCTAAAGATTTCTGCAGCAAATACTATTCCTGCTGCTAATATATCTGTGGCTGTTCTACACTAAGAAGGATACATAAGGATAGTCATTGCAGGTTAGTTTATGCCCCACAATGAGTAAAGGGGAAAACAAAGGGATGGTTTTTAGAGATTTTTGGAGGTTGGAATTGCAGATATGGGGTTGTAGATCGAGATGATCTGGGACATGGTGGGATGTCTGTGGCGTTTCATTGAGATAAGGTACCGCCTGGCACTTAATAAGCCCGTTGTAAGTGCTGGCTGCTATTATTATCACTGACCAGCCTTTAGTCTGTACCTACTAAGTCTGTGCAGACAGATTGGGCTGTGTTGCAGAGCAACAGTTTCTCAAACTTGAACGTGCACACGAATCCTTTGGGGAGCCTGTTCAAATGCGGGGTCTGATTCAGCGGGTCTGTGGCAGGCGTGAGACTCTGCATTTCTAGCAGGCTCCCAGGGGACACTGAGGCCGCTCCTTTGAGTAGCAAGGGGTAGAGTGGTTTCCGGACGATTTCCGAGTTGCTTCAAGGGCCCTGCACTGGATGCCGAGGCTAAGATCATATTCCTTAACTCTTTGGGGTTTGCCAATTTGAGGGCAGATCTGTATGAATTAATTAGACATGGAAAAAAGTCATATATAACACTATGAAAGTCTTTTCACTGTCCCCTTGTCCTGCCCTCTTCAGAGGAGCCCTATGTGAGGAGTTTGGGTGCATTCTTTCTACCCCTCTATTCTGTGCATACATTTTTTTCCTCTTGCTCACACGTATCATATGAATTATTCTACAGCTTGCTTTTTAACTTGAACAAGTGTCTTAGAATTATTTCCATGGCAGCAATCTAGAGCTCCACTCTTTTTTTTTTTAATTGAAGTATAGTTGATTTACAATGTTGTGTTAATTTCTGCTGTACAGCAGAGTGATTCAGTTATACATATATATTTACATTCTTTTTCATAGTCTTTTCCATTGCGGTTTATTACAGAATATTGAATACAGTTCCCTGTGCTATACAGTAGGACCTTGTTTTTTTTTAAATATTTAATTAATTAATTAATTAATTAATTTTTGGCTTTGTCGGGTCTTAGTTGTGGCACATGAGCTCTTCACTGTGGTGCATGGGCCTCTCTCTCCAGCTGTGGCACGCGGGCTCCAGAGCACGTGGGCTCAGTAGTTGCCGCGCACGTGGGCTTAGGTGTGGTGTGCGGGCTTAGTTGCCCCAAGGCATGTGGGATCCTAGCTCCCTGACCAGGGATCGAACCCACGTCCTCTGCACTGGACAGCAGATTCTTAACCACTGGACCACTAGGGAAGTCCCCAAGAGCTTTTTTTGTTGTTGTTGTTGTTTTTGTTTGTTTGTTCATTTGTTTTTTAAGTTTTTTTTGTGTGTGTGGCTGCACTGTGCCGCACGTGGGATCTTAGTTCCCCAACCCGGGATCAAACCCACATCCCCTGCATTGGAAGCACAGAGTCTTAACCACTGGACTGAAGGGGAAGTCCCAGGACCTTGTTGTTTATCCATTCTGTATATAATAGTTTGCATCTGCTAATCCCAAACTCCCAATTCGTCCGTCCCCCACCCCTCCCCCCAGAACCCGTTCTTTTAGCAAACTAAAGGAGGAGTAGTATTCCATAATTTATTTAACCTCTACTCTATGGATTTTTTTTTTTTGGTTCCAATTTTTACTGTGAGCCTATATATGTCTTTATATTTAAAGTGTGCTTACATTTAAAGTGTGTCTCTTGCAGACAGCAAATAGTCTATATCCTTTTGATGATTGGAATGTTGAGACCAGTGCTGTCCAGTAAGAAAATCCTAGCCACTTATACGTTACTTAAAATTTTCCAGTAGCCACAGGAGAAAGAAATAGGGAAAATTAATGTGAATATATTTTATGCAACCTGTTATATACAGAATACTATTATTTCAACACGTAATCAGTCTAGAAGTCACTAATGAGATATTTTACAGTCTTTTTTATTGTGGTAAAATGCACGTGACCTAAAATTTCCCATTTTCACCATTCTTAAGTGCACAATTCAGTGGCATTATGTATATTTGCAATGTTGTGTAACCGTCACCACTCTCCATTTCCAGAACTTGTTCATCCTTGCATACAGAAACTCTGTGCCCCTTAAACAATAATTCCCCATCCCCCTCTCCCACCACCTACTGGTAACCTCCATTCTACTTTCTTTCTCTATGAATTTGACCACTTCTTCCTCATATAAGTGGAATCATACAGTATTTATCCTTCTGTGTCTGGCTTATTTCACTTACCGTAATGTCTTCAAGGATAGTCATCACATTCGTAGCATCTATCAGAATTTCCTTCCTTTTTAAGGCCGAATACTATTCCATTGTCTGAATAGCCCACACCGTGTTTATCCATCCAATAATAGACAGACACTTGGGTTATTTCCACCTTTTGGATATTGTGAATAGCGCTGCTATAAACATTGGCATACAAGAATCTGAGTCTGCCTTCAGTGCTTTTGGATATACACCTAGGAATGGAGTCGCTTGGTCATCTGGTAATTCTCTTTTTAACTTTTGTTTGTTTGTTTGTTTTGCGGTACACGGGCCTCTCACTGTTGTGGCCTCTCCGGTTGCGGAGCACAGGCTCTGGACGCGCAGGCCCAGCGGCCATGGCTCACGGGCCCAGCCGCCCCGCGGCATGTGGGATCTTCCCAGACCGGGACACAAACCCGTGTCTCCTGCATTGGCAGGCGGCTCTCAACCACTGCGCCACCAGGGAAGCCCTGTTTTTAACTTTTTGAGGAATCACTGTTGTCCACGGTGGCTGCACCATTTCACATTCCCACGAGTAATGCACAAGGGTTCCGATTTCTCCACATCCTCGCCAAAACGTGTTTCCCGCCTTCCACCCTGCATTGAGTTTTTGAAATCCAGTGTGTATTTTCCACTCAGAACATCTTATTGGACTAGCTCTGTTCCCAGGGCTGGGCAGTCACATGAGGCCTCTCTGAGTGGACGGTGCAGGGTTAGACCATTTGTATTTGCCCTCATTACTGATGTGGCTGCTTTGAAATCTTCTGTCTTACTATTCATTTTTGGTTTATCTCTGGTGTTCTTTGTTCCTTATTCTCTCGTTTCCTGCCTCCTTTAGATTAATTGAGTAATTTGGCCTTCCATCTTATCTCCATTAGGAGCTGATTCATGCTACCTCTTTATTACTCTAGAGTTTCCATTCTGCATCTTTGACCAGGACCTGGGCTCTGATCCTGAGTGAGATGGGAGCCATGGCAGGCTTTTGAGCAGGGGAGTGACCCGACCTGGCATTTTTGTATCCACACCTGCAGTTGCTTGTGCAGGAGCGTTTCTACTGGCCAGATTCCTGGAAGAGGACTTGCTAAGGCAAAGGGAAGCGTGTGCTGAAGTTTGAGGAGGCCTTGGCAAATGGCATTCCAGAAAGGCCTCACTGTTCTCATCCCTTGCAAAGAGCAGCCAGAATTTACCGAGTGACTGCTTGGTGCCAGGCCCTAGAGATGCTGGTGAGAATCAGCCCAAGTCCTGCTACTTAAATAACTCTTGGTCCTGGAAACGCAGGGCAGTCTCTGGAGTGGCCTCTGAGCTCAAAGGAAGGTGAAGCTTTCAGAGGAACCAAAAAAGGCGAGGCCAGAGGCTATTCTAGGTGGCAGAAGGTGGCCTGGCACAGCCCTGGTGTGAGCTCTGGCTGGACCAAGAAGTGGAGTGTATTGGCCTGGAGACTGCGTGTGTGGGCCCCCCATCCATGTGGGACATATCGAGGTACAGCTAAGGAGTAAAATAATAGCACCTCCCCCTTGGGGCTTGTCTGGGAGGGTTCAGCAGGAAGCAGACAGCACATGGTTGTTGTTTGGCTAACTTATCCCCCCTGGGAGGGGATCAGTATCAGGGACGGGGCAGCCTGACCTAGGGACAGGCATGATCCCTGCTTTGGACATGTTTAAGCCCTGTGGCAGATAGACTTGGACTTGGAGCCCCAGCTGTCTCCTTCTTCAGGCCAGCTGCGCCAGGCCTCTGTTAAAAGAGGATACATAACAGTAGAAGCTGCTTCTCAGGAGAGTGATGAGGGTCAGGCAATGAGACGGTCACCACATGGAGCGCAGGGGCCTCCTGGACCAGAGTAGGGTTCCATGAAGGTTAGCCACTATTATTATTATTGCTGCTGCTGCTGTTGTCATTGTTGTTGATTTAAGGCTTACAGGCGACAGCCAGATCCTTCCAGACCTGCCCCCCCAGGACTGAGACCCCTGGAGAAATGAGGTCGGTTGCTCAGGGTCAGGAAATTGCAGAGCAGGGATTTGAAGCCAGGTGTGTCTGACCTGAGCTCAGGGGCTCCCTGCTTCCAGGCCTTGGGGGAGCCTTGGGCTTAGCACAAAGACTCTTCCCTTCTTAGATCAACCAGGGAGCAAGGCGTGCTATCACAGTGACACCACCTCCATCAGTGATGATGAGGGCAGCTCGCCCGCTGTGACTCAACAGGCAGCAGGACCTGACCCGAAGCCAAGCTATTCGTAGTCTGTCTTTGCTCTCCATGTGAATATTCATACATTTGGCTGCAGAAATATTAGTGTTTGATTACTGGGTGGCGTCTCAGAGCTGGCTGTGGGTGTTCCGCCATAGACAGGTGCGCATCCCAGCACCTGGCAAAGTCTGGAAAAGAATCTGCTTTTCGGAAAGCATCTCCCCTCAAAGGTTTCGGATAAAGGCTCTTGGACCCCTTAGAATATATATACTGTCTCGTGCTTGCCCACCCCCCAGGGTGCGTGTTGCCTGTACTGTTTGGCGACGTTGGATGGTGTTTACTATTCAGATTCCGCGCTCCTTGCTAGACGATGCAGAACGAGCAGCCGCATCGAGCCTTTATGGGCTCCAAAGGCGAGGAAGCCGGGTGGGTGGTAGGCCTGGGCAGGGAGGCTTCTGGAAGCCTGTTCCCTGAAAGCTGGGAGCCTGGAGGCTGTGTTGCGCTGTGACTGGTGATGAGGGAGGAAGGGGGAACGTGATGATGGGCCAGACTGGGGTCTGCCCTGTGACAGGATGCTCCTGCGCAGCTGGACACTGTGTCAAGGGAACCAAGAGAGAAGCCAGGCCCTGGAAATGGGCAGGAGAGGAATTAAGGGCAGATTTTATTCACTTTTGTCTCCAGCCTGTCCCGCTCTAACGAGCCCTCCTCCACTGGGTTGTTTCAGAGGCACCTCAAACTTAACACATCGGACCCCTCACCCCCACCCCCCAAGCAAACAAGCAAAAGTAAAGCCTGCCCCCCTCCAGTTTGTCACCATCTCGGTCCATTCTCCCAGTGGCCTGGGTCAGGTACTTTGACATCATCCTTGACTCTTTTTTTTTCTCTCTTTTTAAATTTTATTGATTGATTGATTGATTGATTGATTGATTGCTGCTGCTCAGCTTGCGGGATCTTAGTTCCCCAACCTGGGATCAGACCCAGGCTGCAGCAGTGAAAACGCCGAGTCCTAACCACTGGACCACCAGGGAACTCCCAATTTTAATTTTTCTTATTGTGATAAACAGCGCATGACATAAAACGTACCATCTTAAGCCCTTTTTAGTCACATTGCTGTGTGGATGCCCCTTATCCTTCTGTCTTCTGCACCCCGTCAGTCCAGCAGTGTAGCCTGTGAGCTCTGCCTGTGGAAGATCTCCACCGTCTGGCCTGTCTCCCCACCCCGGCTGCGCCCACCCCGGTCCAGCCACCATCACCTCCCGCCTGGACCATCTCAGTCTCCTCCTCCTGGGGCTCCCTCCATCCCCTGTCCCCCACCGGCTATTTCCCTCACTCAGCCAACCGGACCCTGTTGTAACCTGAGTCAGCTTATGGCCCTTCTCTGCTCAGAGCCCTCCCGTGCTCGCCCAAGAACTCCGCTCACCAATGCACTAACCACTGGGTGAGTGTGAGTGTTAAAAAAAAAAAAAAACACACTGGATTTCAAAGGCTTCGAAGGAAGGGGGAAAAAGTCAGTTCCCCATTAATACTATTTTTATATTGATGACACGTTGAAATGATCGTGTTTGTATATATCATATTACATAAAATGTATTCTTGAAATTAACATACGTTAAATTCACCTCTTCTTTCCACTAGAAAATTTAGAATGACATATGTGGCTTGCATTGCCTTTCTGGGGGGCAGCACTTGTTTAGAAGGCACCTCCCCTATTGGGTTGTCGGAGGGGTGAATGAATGAACCTATGTAAAGCTTTGAGGACAGTGCCTGATACATCTAATGCAACATGTTAGCTGTTATTGCTTTTTTTTTTAGACAGTTAAATGCTAGGATATTTTTTAAAATTATTTTTAATTTTATTCATTTATTTTTGGCTGTGTTGGGTCTTTGTTGCTGCGTGTGGGCTTTCTCTAGTTGCGGTGAGCGGGGGCTACTCTTTGTTGCGGTGCACAGGCTTCTCATGGCGGTGGCTTCTCTTGTTGTGGAGCACGGGCTCTAGGCGCATGGGCTTCAGTAGTTGCGGCACGCGGGCTCAGTAGTTGTGGCTTACGGGCTCTAGAGCACAGGCTCAGTAGTTGTGGCACACGGGCTTAGTTGCTCCGCGGCATGTGGGATCTTGCTGGACCAGGGCTCAAACCCGTGTCCCCTGCATTGGCAGGCGGATTCTTAAGCACTACGCCACCAGGGAAGTCCTGTTATTGCTTTTTAATTGTGGGAAAATGTGCATACCATAACATTGACCATTTTCATCATTTTTAAGTGTCCAGTTCAGTGGCACTAAGTACGTTTATGGTGTTGTGCAGCCATCATCTGTATCCATTTCCAGAACTTTTTCGTCATTCCAAACAGAAACTCAGTACCCATGAAACAATAACTCCCTGTTCTCCCCTCCCACCAGCCCCTCGTAACCTCTCATCTACTTTCTGTTTCCATGAATTTGCCTATTTTATGCACCTCATTTAAAATTTTTTTAATTTAATTTAATTTTTTTAATCTTTGACTTCACCCTGCAGCATGTGGGATCTTAGCTCCCTGGCCAGGGATGGAACCCGTGCCCCCTGCAGTGGAAGCACAGAGTCTTATCCACTGGACCGCCAGGGAGGTCCCGTATGGTCTCATTTAAATGGAATCATACCATATTTGTCCTTTTGAGTCTGAGTTATTTCACTTAGCATAATGTTGCCAAGGTTCATCGATAATGTAGCACGTATCAGAATTTCATTCCTTTCCAAGACTGAATAATACATCCAGTGTGTGGCTGTACCGCATTTTGTTTCTACACCCCTCAGGTGATGGGCACGTGGGTCGTTTCTGCCTTTTAACTGATATTATTTTTAGTTCATGATCTGACCCCTGGCTTTCTATCTATCTATCTAACCTCATCTCCCACTAACTACTCTCCCCCTTACTCACTCTGCTTCAGCCTCACTGGCCTCCTTCCTTGACTCAGACACGTATCCACCTCAGGGCCTTTGCGCTTGCTATTCCTCTGCTCCATGATTCCCTCCCTCCCCGCCTCAATCAAGCCTGCCTTTATTACTCTAGTTAAAATTACAAATACCTTGTCCTTCTTTTTCATTGCTTTTCCTCCACAGCACTTAGCAACTTCTGACATAATATTTATTTTACATTTATATTGATCTTACATGTCCTAATCTTTTATAACATTTGTATTTTAAATATGATAAATAATTCTATACATGACATATATTCTAATATCTATTAAATATTTATTCAATAAATAAAAGCTAAATACATGTAAGTAAAATATTTGTAAGTACTTAGTATAATCTGTTATATTGTTCTTTCTTTGTTTCCCTCCTTACTCTCCTCAAAAATGTAAGCTCCACGTGAACAGGGATCTTTGTTTTGTTCACAGGCATCCCTCCAGCTTCTAGAACAGAGCCTGGCATGCAGCACATATCCCAAGCCTTAATTGCTGAATGGCTGGATATTTCGTGAATGAGGAATCTGGGAGGATGTGAAGGAGCCAAAAGAAGGTGTGTTAATTGGGGAGAGGGGAGGAAGTTGGGAAGAGCAGCAAAAGGGCCCCGAGGCTTAAAAGCTGGTGTGATCAGGCCCTGGGTGAGTGTGAGGGACACTAGGGAACAGGCTGGCAGAAGAGACACAGTGCATGCTTTGGGGGTGGTGGAGGTCTGAGCTTTGCCTGAAATGTGTTTCCCTCATTTGCTGGGTAACCTTGAGTCAGTGACTTGTCCTCTCTGGGCCTCATTGCCTCATCTGTAAAAAGGGAGAAGAGCAGCTGTTCGTTCATGAATGCAACATGAACATACATATTTCCTGCATTCCTGCCATGTGCCGGGCACTGTGGTAGATGAGGCAGGCAGCGTCCTCACCCTCATTGATCTATTCCAGGCCCCCACCTCCAGGGTCATGTAGAATTAAGCACTGTGGTGGCCTGTGGTGAACCGCAGTTCCTGTCGTCAGGTTAGCTGTAGGCTTCAGCTTTCCGCATCGGTAAGGTAGGGATAGAGGTACCCACCGTGCGTGGTTGTCATGGAAGCCCAGTACCCCGTGTATGGTAATGGTGATTTCTAAATGAGGGCTTTGTTATTGGTGTGGTCTTGGGCTCGAGATGCAACTTGGACCCTGCATCACTGAGCTTATGTTTCTTTTCTTTTCTTTTTTTTTCTGGACCACACCATGCAGCTTGAGGGATTTTAGTTCCCCGACCAGGGGTTGAACCTGGGCACCCCCAGGCAGTGAAAGCACTGAGTCCTAACCACTGGACTGCCAGGGAATTCCCATGGAGGTTATGTTTCTTTTCTAAATATGAACTTGGCGTGGCTTAGAACGCATTTTGTGGATGCTAAATCTCTGGCCTTGGACATGGCCCTGATGCTTCACTAGGCTTTTCTGAGTTGGGCACATGTGCTGTTCTGTGAGGCGTCCAGAGACTCAGTTTCCTCTCCTCTCCTCTCTGGAACTTCAGCAAAAGATTCTTCATTCAGCGGGCTGCTGAGTTAACCAACCTTCATTTGGGGGGTGTGTAAGTTAGCACAGGTCATGCTAGCTGCTGTAACAAATAAGCCCTTTATTCTCAGTGGCTTCAGTGTACTAAATGGCTTCAAAGCATTTTTCTCACACATGTTATAGACCAGTGAGGGTGTTTCTGGTGGGGCAGCCTCATGTGAACTCGTTGAGAGAACCAGACTCCTTCCCTAAAGTGTCTTTGCCCTCCCTAAGGCTGTGGAGTCCACTTTAGATGAAGAAGTGTGGAGGGATGTCTTTTGTGCCAGGCCTGGAAAGTAGGAATGTGAATGTCACTTCCAAGTACGTTCTGTTGGCCAGAATTCAGTCATGTGACCACACCCAGCTACAAGGGATGCTGGGAAATATAGTCCAGGGAAAGAAAATGGTTGGGAGAAACATCAGCAGTCTTCACCATAGTGGGTGTGTATTTGTAGATGCCTGGGTGGCCAGTGGAATGAGTGGGAAGGTCTCAGATCTATGGGAGGAGGCATCTGGATTAGCTGTTTTCCTGACCTTTGGACCTGCAGTCTCTGATAAGACATATATATTTCACACCATGATCCAGGAGGGATACACACACACACACACATGAAACAAAGTTTTGTGGAATACTTAGCTAAACCACCTTTGAGTCATTCAATCTGTTTTTTCAATTTTACTCTGTTCTTTTTCCTTCATTTGTTTCAGTGATGGTTGAGACTCACTATACTGATTTCATCACTGCTCAAATTTTCCAACTCACAATTTGAAAAGCACTGAAAATGAAAGTAGAAATGTGAGGAACCGTATGGGCAACTTCTACACTCCTGAGAGAGTACCACCTCAGTTCCCCATGTGTCCCAAGCCCAGTTCCAGAATCGCGTTGGAGGCATTGGGGCAACTCTGGAAGGTTAGAACACTTAGGACAAAATCTACTCGCTTCCCATGCTTACTGCCCCCTCCCCCCACTCCAGCTACTTCTCTGATGTCCTTCCCAGCGCCCTGCCCCCACCTCACAGTGATCTAGTTGTTCTTGGTGCCTATCAGGCACATTCCTGCCTTAGGGCCTTTGCACTCACTGTTCCCTCAGCCTGGGATGCTTTTCCCGCATCTATTTGCACGGCTCCCTTCATTTCAGTCTCTGCTTCAGTGTCACATGTATTGACCACCCTGTTTTAAAAGTAAAGCCTCCCCTTCCCCATCATTCCCTTATCCTGCTTTTTGAGCTCCTCCTGGCCACTTGCCACTAGCCAATATCACGTCGTAGATGACTTTGTTTACCAATTTATGGTTTGCTTCTTCCAGGAGAATTTAGCTCTATGAGGGGTCTCCCAGGGCCTGGGGCATAGTGGGTGTTCACTGAATATTTGTTGAGTGAATGAATGCACATGTTTTGGTTTTGTGGTTTTTTCTCCCTGCCCAGTGGGAAAGCAGCTTCCGCTCATCAGCATTTTGGGGAGGTGAATTGTCCACCAGGTGTTGTAAGAGAGGGTCTGGGTGGGGGTCGGGTGGGAGGGAGAGAACCGAGCTGGGAAAGCTGTTCCCAGGAATTCTGTGGAATCAATAGCTTGGTTGCTTGACGTGAGAACATATGTCTATAGATTATTATTTCATAAAAGAATCGCTTAGGAACTGTGTGGGTTTTTCTGTCCCCCCTGCTGAAATAACAGTGCTAAATCTCACCTCCTAACCAACTTAATCTCCCAAGGCACCGCAGAGCGTGGTGGGGCAGAGGGGGGGTTCCCTCAGGTCCCTCTGGCCTGATTTGCTATGTGTGTGTGTGTTTTCACTTTTTGTTGAAGTCTAAAGGTTTCTATGTTTGCTTGGTTTTGTGTTTTGAAGTATAAAGGTATTTCTGCCTCCGAAATCAGCACTTTACACACTTAGAAAATTCTACAAACCCAGCACATTTCACATGCCTCTGTGGTTTCTGTGTTTTCTTGCTCATTTTTGGCTTTGGTGGGGTTGGGGGGCGGGGTGTGGTGGATGGAATGAGAGGCTAAAGCTTCATACTCACCTCTCACACATGGTGCCCCCATCCCAGGGCCAGTAGTGGGTACAGAGGGAGGTGACCCAGGGCCGTGCTGGGGGTGTCCCACCTGGGTCATGGAGGGCACCCAGGAAATTCATCCAGGGCTGGAGGCGGGGGTCCCGGCGCTGCCCCATGCGTTTGAGGGGGCGGGGGCCGTGCTGAGGGAACATATTCTGGGAGGATGTGCAGCCTGGTAAGTGCAGGTTGGGAGTCATGGTCCAGGTGGGGGTGGGGGTGGGGGTGGGGATGGGCCATGTGACCAGTTCCTTCCTCCCTCCCTCCCTCCCTCTCTCCCTCCCTCCCTTTCTCCCTTCCTTCCGTTTTTGCTTGCTTAAAATTTTGAGGAGCTTTATTGAGATATAATTCACATACCATAAAATTCCCCCATTTAAAGCATACAGTTCAGTGGTTTTCTGGTACATTTGCAGAGTTGTGCAGCCATCCCCACAATCTAGTTCCAGGACATTTTCATCCCCCCAAATGGAAACCCCGTCTCCTTAACAGTTGCTCCCCATTCCCCCTTCCATCCAGCCCCTGGCAACCCCTAACCTGCTTTCTGTCTCATGAATTTGCCTGTTGTGGACATTTTCTATAAATAGAACCCTACACTATGCGGCCTTTTGGGTCTGGCTTTCATGCAGTGTGTTTTCAAGGTTCATCCATGTTGTAGCATGTGTCAGAGCTTCATTCCTTTTTTTTTTTTCTTTTTAAACATTGAGATATTTGCATGCCATTAATTTCTCCCCTTTAAGCGTACAACTCAGTGGGTTTTAGTACATTTACAGAGTTGTGCAACCATCCTCACAATCTAGTTCTAGAACAATTTCACTCAAAAGGAAACCCTGTGTATTTTCCCCTAATCCCTGGCAACGATTAATTTACTTTGTCTTTGGGGATTTGCCTTTTCTGAACATTCGTACAAATGGAAATGTGCAAGATGTGGTCTTTTGTTTCTGGCTGCTTTCATTTCATGTATTGTTTCCAAGGTTCATCCATGTTGTAGCATGGATCAGTGCTTCATTCCTTTTTATGGCTGAATAATATTCTGTTGTACAAATGTACCGCATCTGGTTTATCCGCTTGTCAATTGGTGGACATTTGGGTTGTTTCCACTTTTTGTCAACTATGAATAAAGCTACTTGGTGGCTGTTTCTTCAGTTGAGGTGGAAGATGGCATTTCCAGCCACCCCCTGCCCAGGCCTGTTCTTCCTTTGTGTGCTTACAGGTACACAGGCTTTCCCTTCCCTCTCTCCCTCCCCCGCTCCCCTTCCTCTTTTCCTTTCTCTTCCTAGTCTTCCTGTTCTTCCTGTGTTGTATCTCCTCCTCCCCCAGCCTCAGCCCAGGGCTTAGGAGTCTGGAAATCTTTTCCAGGGAGCCCTGGGCAGTCCCACAGGGCGGTTCTGCTCTCCCAGCAGGAACGCCTCAGCCCTGCCTGGCCTCCCACCCCTGGGAGGGAACAGAGGGGACAACCTGATCCTACTAATCCAGCCCCAGGGGAGATGTGTGGGGACAGGGCCACATGTAGGAAACAGCTTTTCTTTGGGGCTTAAAAATTCTTTTTTTCTTTTTTTTAAATAGGAACAACGCACCCAAGTAGAAAACTCGAATAATATCAGAGATTTCTAGTCAAAAGTCTCCCTCCCTCTCCCACCTCCCAGCTATCTGTACCCACATCCTCTTCCCAGAGATAAATGGTTAGAGTTTGGGGGCCTCTTTTCAAACAGACATTCTGTGCATGTGTAAGCATCTCTCCCTCTCTCTCTCTCTCCTTCCCCCTCCTTCCCTCCCTCCCTCTCTCTTCATGCCCTACCTCCCCCCATTTTTTAAGGCACTAATGACAAGTTATTCTAACACTGTTCTGCCCTTTGCCTTTAGCTTTTAATGATATATCCTGGAGGTTCTAACTTGTCAAGTTCTGTGTCTTTCTCAGCTGCATGGTATTTATTCCATTGGAGGGCCCTAGCTTGCTGAAGCAGTCCCCATCTGCTGGACACTTAGGTTAGTTCTAGGCTATCACAAACAAGACTACAGTGAGGTACCGTGTGTACCACTGTTGATTTGCATGAATGCAAGCAATGTGAGTACCGTGTAAGTTAAAAGCCCAGAGGTGGAATTGCTGGGGCAAAGGGTGTGCAGAAGAAAATAAAATTTATTAATGAAAAATTCCAACTGTATACAAAATTAGAGAGAACTGCATAATGAACCCTCCTTACTTATCCCCAGGTTCCATAGATGGAGATCTGGCCACACTTGCTTGTATCGATATCTTTTTTGTTGCTGTTGAAGTATCAATATTTTAAAGCAAATCCCAGATCTCCTGTCATTTTAATTCTACAAACTCAAGTGTGTATTTAAAAAGCAAAACTAAGCATTTTCTTACATAGCCACAATGACATTGTCAAACCTAGTAAAAATTACGGTCATTTGGTATCATCAAGGGATGTGCTTTTTTTAATTACTTTTTTTTATGGAGATGTAATTCACATGCCATAAAATTCACTGTTTGAAAGTATACAGTTCAGTGGTTTTTAGTATATTTACAAGGTTGTACAACCATCACCGTTATCTGATTCTAGAATATTTTCATCACCCTCAAAAGAAATCCCATTTCCATGAGATGTCTCCTCATTTCCCCCAGCCCTCCTTCCCTACTACAAGCCCGTGATCACCATTAATCTACTTTCTGTTTCCATAGATTTGCCTGTCTGGACATTTCACATGAATGGAATCATCCAGTATGTGTGTGGTCTTTTGTCCTTGGCATCTTTCACTGAGTATAATGTTTTCAAGGTTCGTCCATGTCGTAGCATGGATCGGTGCTTCATTCTTTTTTCTGGCTGATTAATGTTCTATTTTATGAATATACCAGGTTTTATTTATCCATTGATAGACGTTTGGGTTGTTGCCACTTTTTTGTCTCTTGTCAATATGCTGGTATGGGCATTTGTGCACAAGTCTTTGTGTGGATGTATGTTAATTCTCTTGGGTCTATACCTAGGAGTGGAATTCCTGGGTTAAATGATAACTCTGTGTTCAGTTATTGAGGTACTGCCAGACTTTTTCCCCCAGCGGCTGCACCAGTTTACTTTCCCACCAGTAATGCATGAGGATTCCAATTTCTCTTCTAACATAACCATCCTACTGGGTGTGAGGTGGTATCCCATTATGTTTTGTTTTTTATAAATTTTTTTGTTTATTTTTGGCTGCATTGGGTCTTTGTCGCTGCGCATGGGCTTTCTCTAGTTGCGGTGAGCGGGGGCTACTCTTCGTCGTGGTGCGCAGGCTTCTCATTGCGGTGGCTTCTCTTGTTGCGGAGCACGGGCTCTAGGTGCGTGGGCTTCAGTAGTTGTGGCACGTGGACTCTAGAGCGCAAACTCAGTAGTTGTGGCGCACGGGCTCAGTAGCTCCGTGGTATGTGGGATCTTCCTGGACCAGGGCTCGAACCCGTGTCCCCTGCATTGGCAGGTGGATTCTTAACCACTGCACCACCAGGGAAACCCCCCATTATGGTTTTGACTTGCATTTCTCTAATGGCTAATGATGTTGAACATCTTTAAATGGGGTGGGGGTGTGCATCTAAATTCTCATCTCTGTTTCCACTTGGCGGATGGGACCACTGGTTTTCACTGGCTTGTCTTTAATTTTCCCCGAAACACTCTCCTTCCCTCTTCCCTGCCTGTTTTCTCTGCCCCTGCTTTCTCTGTCTTGACTGAGTAGTCTTTGTGTACAGAGACCGCCAATCCTTCTTGCTGCCTGTCATTCGGGGGAGGGAATCTGGGCTTCATGGTGGTCTGGGCTCATGCCCTTCTCTGGGGCAGCATGCAGTGTGCAGTGTAGGTAGTTGGTGGTGTCAGCCTGCCCAGTGGGGACCCAAGCTCCACCCCTTCCTTGCTGTGTGACTTGGGGCCAGTGCGTTCGCCTCTCTGAGCTTCAGATCCTTGAGGTTAGTGGTGAAGCCCATTTCTTTCCATCTTCCCTTGTGCTTTCTCCTTCTTACCTTGACTAGATACTTATTGAGCATTTTGCAATTCACATCCCCAAATGGGAGTAACATGTATCCCTTAGCTCACTTATTCAGCAGTTATTTACTAAGTGCGCATTGTGTGCCAGGCACTATTCTAGGAGGGGGGATATAGCATGAACAAGACAAAAATCCCCACTGTCTGGGGACCGGCTGGCTGGTGGGGGAGACCCATGATAGGACTCATCAGAAGGTACTGAATGCAGTGGAGCAAAAGGGAAAGTGGGTGGAGAGGGCTGGTGGTGCGAGTGGTCATTTTAACCTGCCCTCGCTGAAAATGTGACATTTGAGCAAAGACCTGAAGAAGGTGAGCTGGAAGCCCCGTAGCTATCTGCAGGAAGGGTGTTCCTGACAGAGAACAGCAAGTGCAAAGGTCCTGAGGCAGGGAAGTGAAGGTACTTGCCCCAATTCACAGCTGGTAACTTGTGGAGCCACAGTTTGAACCAGGCAGTCTGGAGTTGGAGTCTGTTTTTGTTTTTGTTTTGTAATGAACTTCATTAAGATATAATTTATATTTAATGTGATACATCCATTTAAAATGTTTTTAATTTAATTTTTAAAATTGAAGTGTAGTTGATTTACCATGTTTCAGGTGTACAGCAAAGTGATTCAGTTATACATATATATATTCTTTTATTTATTCATTCATTCATTCATTCATTCATTTATTTATTTTTGGCTGCATTGGGTCTTCGTTGCTACGCGCAGGCTTCTCATTGTGGTGACTTCTCTTGTTTTGGAGCACAGGCTCCAGGCGCTTGGGCTTCAATAGTTGTGGCCTACTGGCTTCAGTAGTTGTGCCTCGCGGGCTCTAGACCACAGGTTCAGAAGTTGTGCCACACAGGCTTAGTTGCTTCATGGCATGTGGGATCTTCCCAGACCAGGGCTCGACCTGTGTCCCCTGCGTTGGCAGGCGGATTCTTAACCACTGCGCCACCAGGGAAGCCCCATATATATATATTCTTTTTCAGATTCTTTTCCATTATAGATTATTACAAGGTATTGAGTGTAGTTCCCTGGGCTATACAGTAGGTCCTTCTTGTGTATCTATTTTATATAGAGTAGTGTATATCTGTTAATCCCAAATTCCTAATTTATCCCTCCCCCCAAGTGATACATCCATTTTAAGGGTACTTCTTGGATGCATTTTGACAAATCAGTACTATTGTGTAACCGCCTTCCCAGTCAAGGCACAGAACATTTTCTAGCGTTTGATGTAAGTAGAATCACACAGCCTGTATTCTTTGGTGTCTCGCTCCTGCCACCCAGCACAGTGATTTTGAGGTTCATCTATGTTGCGCATCTTAGTGGTTCGTTCCTTTTTGTTGCTGTGCAGTAATTCCATTGTGCAGGTATAATACATTGCAATCTGTTTATCCCTTTGGTTGTGGGTGCACCTTTGAGCTGTTGCCAGTGTTTGGCCATTACACATGAAGCTGCTTTGAACATTCGGGTACTAATCATTGTGTGACATATGCCATCCTTTCTCTCGGGTAAATACCTAGGCGTGGAATGGCTGGGTTGGATGAGGATATGTATAACTTTATTAGAAACTGTCAAGCCATTTTCCAGAGTGGCCGGAACATTTAACATCACCCCCAGCCATGCATAAGAGTTCCAGTTGCTCCACATCCTCACCACCACTTGCTGTTATCAGTCTTATAAATTTTCAAATGGGTATGTAGTGGTGTCATTATGGCCTTAATTGAAATTTCCCTCATGACTAAAGATGTCGAATATTTCATTGGCTTATGCGCCATTTGTAGGTCTCCTTTCGCTCGTTTTTAAATTGGGTTGTTGGTCTTCTTATTGTGTTGTAGTTATTTCTTTATATATTCTGAATATATGTCCTGGTCTGATATATGTGTTGTGAACATTTTCTCACAACATGTGAGTCCATTCTTGTTATTTGCAGTTGGTGTGTTCTGTAAAGTTGACAAAGTCACCACATTGGGGTCTTTTCAGAGATCCTGCTGGCTTTCCAAGTGGCGGGCAGCTAACTGAAGCCCCCCAGCTGATGTGCCACTGTGGTGATTCCCCCCACCAGCCTACATCCCAATCCAGATACCTCTGAAGACCACCCTGTCTCTTCTGCAAGCACCCTGGCATCCCTGTTCCCACCTTATGCCTCCTCTGGTGCTTCTCTTTAAATGACTTTATGGGATGTAATTTGCATACCCTCCAATTCACCAGTGGCTCTTCGTATATTCACAGAGTTGTACAACCATCACCACAATCAATTTTTGAACATTTTCATTCCCCCCCAAAAGAAACTGGGAACAGTCCCCTGCCAGGTGGCCCTGGACAGACAGGCAAGGGAGAAGAAAGTTGAGGAGGCCCATGTCGCTGGAGCTGAGTGGAAAAAGGAGGGAGGGCAGGGAATGGGGGCAGTGGGAGCAGGGCCAGTTCCTATGTGGCCTGGTGGGCCTCAGTGAGGAGTTTGCTTTGACTCCGAGTGAAACAAGAACTCTGCTCGGATTCAGGGCAGAGGAGGGACAGGAGGTGACTCAGGATCAAACCAGATCCCTAGACTGGGAGTGGGGGTGGGGAGACTGTTGAGGAGGCCGCTGAAGAAATTCAGGCATAATGTGGGTTTGGGAAATATTTATTGATTTTTGAATTGAAGGAAGGAATGATTTCAGCAAAGCAGTAGGAGGCATTTGCTGAAGCAAATGCTCAGGGGAGAGGGCTGGAAGGTCTGTCCCAGCCACACCCCAAAAGCAGTCTCTCATGCTTCTGCCCCCTAGAACCAGCAGGGTATCGGGAGGACCCAGCCACTTAACAACCCAAAGCCCGGCTTCCAGGCAGACCTACTCTGTGACCTGGGGCATGCTCAGGGGGGTGTCGCCTCAATTTTCATTCTGTAAAATGGGAATAATCAAGTGCCTGGGTGTGGTCAGTACATGTTTGCTAGTTTTCTTTTTTTTTTAATTTTGAAATAGAGGGTTCATACAGAAGAGTAGAAAACGTGTCTTCCGCCTAGCGATGATCAACTAACGCTCTCACAGTTACTTTTTTTTAAAACAGCTTTATTGAGCTTCAGTTCACGTATCATACAATTCAGCCATTTAAAATGTACGACTCTGGTTTATGGTACATTCGCAGAGATGTGTAACCATCACCATTTCAATTTAAAACATTTTCATCACCCCCAAAATAAACACTGTGCCCCTGAGCCATCACCCTCCCCCGCCACTCCCATCCATCCCAGGCCTGGCAACCACTGATGTACTTTCTGTCTCTATGGATTTGTCTATTCTGGACATTTCATATAAAGAGAATCATATAATATGTGGTCTTTTGTGCCTGGCTTCTTTCACTTGGCATGATGGTTTCTCTGTTCATCCATGCTGTAGCATGTGTCAGTGCTTCATTCCTTTTCGTGGCTGAGTAATATTCCGTTGTGTGGATGGACCACATTTTGTTTCTCCATCCATCAGTTAGTGGGCATTTGGATTGCTTTTACCTTTTGGCCATTATGAATAATGCTGCTGTGAACATTTGTGTACATGTTTTTCAGTGCATACATATTTTCATGTTTCCTGGGTAATGTACCCAGGAGTGGAATTGCTGGGTCATAGGGTAACTCTGTTTAACCCTTCGAGGAGCTGCCAGACTGTTTCCCACGCAATCACACCATGTTACATTCTACCAGTAGTAGATGAGGAAGGCAGTTATTTTGTATTCTTCTGTCTTCTCCCCCTTTGGGGGAACTTTTTTTGGAATTACAACATGGAGAAAAGAGCACCCATCATAAATGTCCAGTTGGATGAATTTTTTGCACATTGGCCACACCCATGTAACTGGCTCCCAGATTTAAAAACAAAACACACAAAAAACGCCCAGAACATGACCTCCTCCCAAAAGATGCCCCAACCCTTTCTGGCCCCTCCATCTGCCCCCCACCCCTCCGACCCCCAGGGAACCACCATCCTGATTCTAACTCCATAGTTAAAAGTGGGTGTGTACTCTACACATGAAACTGTACAGTGGTGTTTTCTTTCACTCAACACGATGTTGGTGAGATGATTCCATGTTGTACATACCAGTAGTTTGTTCCTTTTTCGTTGCTGTGTAGTATTCCATTATGTGATGGACTGCAGCGTATTCATGCATTCTTCCGTTGATGGACATCTGGGTTGGTTCAAGGGTGCTGTGAACATTCTTGAATGTTCTACATCTGCCCCATTATTCATAAGGGTGGAATTAGAGTAGCCCCAGGCTCTGTGTGATGCCAGGTAGAAATTATCTGTAGACTCCCCTCCCTTCTTGATGGAGGTGTGCCCCCCCATCGCATGTTCTAGAACCCTCCTTTCTGAGTGAGGGCTGAAAGCCATCATGGCAGTCCCTGCTGCTGGTGTTGGTTCTTTAACTCTTGCTCTGTGGACTTGAGAGATGTTCTCTTCCACAGCACCTGTGAACGAGCCGTCCACGATGTCGGTGGGGATGCGGGCGTTGTCTGGGCGTCCTGTCCCTGTGGAGGGTTCCTAACCAGCTTGACAGGGTTCATCCGGGTGGTGTCTGTACACATTCTGCACACTTGCCTGGAGTTTTTATTGTCTTCCATATTGGGGTGGCTCCTGGCATTTGGGGCAGGAGCCACTGGTGTAGACTGATTGGCTTAATTTGCCTCCTGGGTTGGTGTGCAGGGTGGGGCGGGTGGGTAAGTCCTGTGGAGCATCCCCCCACTGTCCTGGGAAGATGCGCCCACCTCCTCTCTCTCTCCGTGTCTGTCTCTGAGACGTTCTCTATGGCATCGGCCCCATCAGCACCTCTGCTCAGTTCTCCCTTCTCTGAGCAGCTTTCTGTGGTGGGGCCCAATTTCACCCCTCCCCCACCTGTGACCTTTCACCTCCTCTCCCATCTGCCCCTGACAGGTTCCCTCTGGGCCCCTGGGCCTTGCTCTCATCCCAGTGGCCAGTCCCCCATTGTGAGCCCTGCCCGATGGGTCCCTGGTCAGCCTGTGATGTGCCCCCCCTGCCCACCACGCCCACCCCCAAACCTGGTCACACACCTACTCTGTTCAGAATCAGCTGTGACCACGGAGAACGGTCCCCCTCTGTCATTCAGTCCATGTTTACACAGAGGGAACAAAACAGACTGAAAACTGGGCTCACACCCTCCTTGCAGAGCCAGGCAATAGATAAGACAAATCAGAGTCACACGTGAGCTAGTAATCGGAGCTCTGAAGTAAAGCAAAGCAGGAGAGGGAGGTGGACATGCTGGGTGAGGGGCTGGGGATCACGACTGCCAACAGAATCAGGTTGAGCCTCACCGATCTGGTGCAAAGGTCCTGAGGCAGGTGTGTGCCTGGTGCATTGGAGGAATATGGAGCAGGCTGGTGTGGGTGGAGGGGAGTGAAGGAGGGAGAGGGGGTGAGAGGTGAGGGCAGAGGTGGGATGGGGGCAGATGGACACAGTAAGAACTTGGACTTTGATTCAGAGTGAGGCAGGAGCCATGGGAGAGCTCCGAGCAGAGGAGGGACGTGTGCGCGGACTTGCATTCTAACATGATCCCTTTGGTCACCATGTGGGGATGAGATTGTAGGAGAACCAGGGCAGAATCAGGGGGACAGAGGGGATAGAACCTGGTTGATGTTTGTCACAGCGAAAAACCAACATCACTATGAACCCAACTCCAGAACTGATTCAGATTTCCTTAGTTTCCCCCTAATGTCCTTTTTCTGTTCCAGGACTCCACCCAGCACAGCACATTACATTGCATCGTCATGTCTCCTTAGACCTCTCTTGGCTGTGACAGTTTCTCAGACTTTCCTTACTTCTGATGACCTCGACATTTTGGGGCACTTCTGGCCAGGGATTTTGGAGAATGTGCCTCTCTCGGGATTAGTCTGATGTCTTTCTCATGATTAGATAAGGGGTTAGGGGTTTGGGAGGAAGACCACAGAGATAAAGTGCCCTTCCCATCTTATCACATCAAAGGTACATAGTATGCACTTGACTTATCATGGCTGATGTTGACCTTGATCGCCTGGTGGAGACCACAATACTTGTGATTCTACACTCCTGGCAGTAAAAATGGTAAGCATGTGCCTAATGCATATCTATTTACATGCATCCATTCATTTTAATCCTCACAACCCTCTGAGGTGGGCACTACTTTTAATCCCATTTTATAGAGAAAGAAACTATAGGGAAAGGGAGACTGAAGTGACTCGCCTGAGGTCACACATCAGTTAAGTGGCATTTGAACCCAGAAGGTCTGGTTCCAAAGTCCAGGCCTTAACTGTCACCTGTTTTTTATAAACTGTATACGTACATGACTCCACTTTGGTACATTATAAAAAAATACATAAAAATGTACATTAAAAACAGGTGAGGAAGATTTTAAAAAATCAAACATTTTACATAGCATTATATTTATCAATAGTCATTACTAATGATAAAACCTAAAGGCTCTATTTTGAATGATGTTCTTGATAATTAAAGTTTCATTCAGCTTTTTGCCAGTTCTGCTGAAAACATCACTGATTTTACTTTTTTTTTTTCTTTTTTCTTTATTTTTGGCTGTGTTGGGTCTTCGTTGCTGCGCAGGCTTTCTCTAGTTGCGGTGAGCGGGGGCTACTCTTCCTTGCGGTGCGCGGGCTTCTCATTGCAGTGGCTTCTCTTGCTGCGGAGCATGGGCTCTAGGCACACGGGCTTCAGTGGTTGTGGCACGTGGGCTCAGTAGTTGCGGCTCGCAGGCTGTAGAGCGCAGGCTTAGTAGTTGTGGCACACAGTCTTAGTTGCTTCGTGGCATGTGGGATCTTCCCAGACCAGGGCTCAAACCCGAGTCCCCTTCATTGGCAGGCAGATACTTAACCACTGCGCCACCAGGGAAGTCCCTGACTTTACTTTTTAATGTGGCTTAAAAAGAGCTTACAATAGGAACAGCTTACAATAGGAACGGGACCATTGTCTTTATTTTCTGCTTGCGTTAACTGTGTTTTCTTTTTTTGACATAACATTCACATAGCATAAAAATTAACCATTTTGAGGGGGAAGGGATAAATTAGGAGTTTGGGATTAACAGATACACACTACTATATATAAAAGAGATAAAGAACAAGGACCTACTTTGTAGCACAGGGAACTATACTCAATATTTTGTAATAACCTATAAGGGAAAAAGCAACTGAAAAATTATATATATATATATATATGAATTAATTTGCTGTACACCTGAAACTAACACAACATTGTAAATCAACCATACTTCAATTTAAAAAAGTTAACCATTTTAAAGTGCACAGTTCAGTGGCTTTTAGTACGCTAATAATGTTATGCAACCATCACCTCTATCTAGTTTCCTGCCAACCCACCTATCTAGGATAATTTCGTTTGCCCAAAAGGAAACCCTATACCCATTAAGCAGTTTCTCTTTGTTTCTCCTCCCCCCAGCCCCTGGCAACCACTAATTTGCTTTCTGTCTCTATGGATTTACCTTTTCTGGACATTTCTTAGAAATGGCATCATACGATATGTGACCTTTTGTGTCTGTAGATTATGATTTGTAACCTTTTGGTTTCTTTGTTAGTACTTTCTTATGCCTTCTGTCTCTTCTTGTGAAGATAGTTTCATTAAAAGTTGATAACATGATATATAAGTCAAGTTACTCGAGAATGTATTGTCAAGCAACGGGACATCACGGACTCTGCTTTGGGGACCTTGTACCCTTCTGAGGCACCTTGCTGCCTGGACTATCCATCACCTTCTGCCCAGCATCAATCCATGTATTGATTACCCGTCCAGCTGAATATGTTTTATCTCCGAGATTAGGGAATAAATAGAATTTGACATTTTACCAATGGAAAAGAACAGAGAGCCCAGGATGAGAGCCAGGCAAGATATGGACATGTGGTCTGAGGCCAAAGTGGCCAGTGGTCACATTGATGGGGGAGGGAGAGACTTAATAAACCAAGCTGGGGACCAAAAACTAGTCATTCATTTGGAAAGAGATGAAATGGGATCCCTACCTTACACCATATACCCCCAGATGGTTTAAGGATTCAAAGTCAGATGTAAACTGCCAATCTCAGTTTAGACTTTGGGGAAAGGCCAGATTCTGAAACAAGACACACAAAGAGCTGCTGGGTGAGGAAGATTTGAAGGCCTTGCATATCTCAGCTATTTGTCTCTGAGGCTCTGAGCAGCAGCCCTCCCTGCTTTGTCCTGGGTGGGAGGCCAACCCCTCTCCTAATAACATAATTAGTAGCTTTGGGACCATCAGTATACCTTAGTGAGAAATGGCCTTAGCTGGAGCAGCTGCTTGATCATCCAGGAGAGCTGGTGTAAGGGTGCGTGTGCATTTCACATCCTGCCTGGCTGCCCACTTTTAGCTGCTCTGCCCTGCTGTCCGGCTCAAATTCCAGCGGGCCCTTGACTCTGCTCTTTCCCCTACACCTCCTGGTCAATCCGTCTGCAGACCCTATTGCTTTGCCATCAAATCCAGACTCCAACCACTTTTCGCCTCTTCCCCTGCCACCATTGCCACCTCTCTGGGCTCCCTGCTCCCATCCTTGCCTCGTGCAATTCTTTCTCCACTCAGCAGCCGGAGGGATCCTGTGAAAACCCAAGTCAGATCACGTCCCTGGACTCACCCAGAATAAAAGCCCGAGTCCTCACCATGGCCCACCAGGCCCTCTGTGGCTGACCCTGATCGTCTCCTCAACCCCGCTTCACCTCCTTGCTGTTGCTCAAGCAACCCCAGCATGTTTCTGCCACAGGACCTTTGCATCTGCTGTTCCTTCTTCCTGGACCACCCTTCCCTGGGTGTCTGAATCACTCCTTCCCTTACCTCCTGCACATCAACTCAGACTCCCCTTTCTCTATGAGGCCGCCCCAACCACTTTCACTAAAAATGCACCCGCAGCCCTCCCCGCCCCCTCCCCACAGCACCTTTCTCCCGCCTTCTTGCTTTCCTCCTCTCGGCACCATGTCTCTGTTCTCTGTTTGTCATCTGACTCCTGCCCTAGAACGTCACCAGGAAGAGTAGGTATGTCTGTTGTCCTTGCCGCTGTCTCCCCAGCACTGTTTTGTTGAGTGGGGCAGTGGAGAGTCCTGGGAAGGGGAAACCACGTGACCTCAAATCAAATGGACCTCTTTGGCCCGAGTGGGGAGCTGAGTTTAGAAGGGACCCGAGAGGAAGCTGGAGGCTGGTTAGCGACTCCCCTGCAGCCCTCCAGACGGTGAGCACAGACAGGGTTAGACGGACGTTGCTGCTTGTAAGTAAGCCCTGGAGTGAGGGTGGAAGGTCTCGTCTGGCACCTTGTTGAAGTTGTTAAAAGCAGCCTTGCCCCATTGAAAGAGCCCACAGTGAGCACCACAATCTGCTCTGGCTCCCTCCACCAGGGTTCTCTGAGGTTTTGTGTTTTGAAGGAAGGAACCCTCATCTTGCCAGCTTTGATTGTTGCTGTGAGGCACTTCTTCCTACACTCACTGAACAGCTGATTGCAGGTTTCTTTATGGTGCTTGCCAAGCATTATAGCCAGTGGGATAACATTTGACAGTGTGGTACTGGGGAATCTTCCTTTTTGAGGCCGAGTAGATTTTGCATCCACACCAAGGAGGTCTCTGCTATATACTAAGGAACAAGTTTCCCTCCTTTCCTTTCTGAGGGAAAACAATATTCTCTGCTGAGAAGGCAGATTTCTCCTTGCTGCTCCAAAGGTATCAACAGAATGTGTCTGTGGTTAACGGTGGGGAACCTTAGGGCAGAGTGATGTGGTCTGGGTGGAAGCAGGAGACAGCGGGCAGTCAGTTGGACGTTCCAGAACAGGAATTCCTCTCCCAAGCGGCCCCAGGAGGGAATAAGCCAGCCAGAAGGTGAACTCTAACCCAACCATCTATTCTTCAACCAAAGGTGCCCAAAAAGAAAGGGAAGAAAGGGAAAGCCAAAGGTACCCCGATTGTTGATGGTCTTGCTCCGGAGGACATGAGCAAGGAACAGGTGAGCGGGCTGGCCTGAGCCTCGGACCAGCGCTGGGTCAGGGTGTGGGATGGGTTTGCTACTCCGGGCTTCTCGTAGGAGCCTCTTTCAGACCGCTGCCCCCGCTTCCGCGTGCACCTCCCCTCAGCCTGGCTCCTGCTGCCCTGCCCAAACGAGGATACGCCCCTCCCACGCCTGCACGCCCAAGCACAGCACGTGTTGTAAAACAACGCGGTACAGGCACATGGGTGAACTTTTTTATAGGGTAGTAGGAGTTTGGAAGGAAATGTCTTTCTGATATAAAAGCTGTTTTAAGTTTTCTGGGTTTTCTTTCATTCTTGTCTTTTGTAGGCACCAGATGTTTACAGAGCTGTTATCATAGTACATACACCTAGAGCATTCTCATTTGTTTCATTTACCATTAAACACTGTGAATTATTTTTGGCCACTTGTTCATTTTGATGAACTTAAGGGCTAGAGAACATGGTTATATAATTACAATTTCAATTACAAGGCTCCTGAGACCTGTAACGTGTGCAAACTGTGGGAGCAAGTGTGGTCTGGGAGCGTCTGACATGCACTCCTGTGAGCCTTAATGACCCTTACTTACTTTTGGTGGTTTTAAGATAAGGAAATGAAAGGTGACTGAAACAGGCATAAGACCTGAAGCTGGAGAGCTGGGCCGAGGCCCTTGAACAGCAGTGGAGAGGCTTTGTGTCACAGGCAGGGAGCCTGTCGGCAGTGTCCGCAGAGGGTGGTGGGTCAGGTTGCACTTTGGAAAGGTCCCCAGGCTGCCGCGTGAACGGCTTACCCACCGCGCTGCCCCAGCCGTCAGGCTGTTTCTTGGCTCCCCATTTCCTCCTGTCCGGTGGGGACAGAACTGTGATATGGCAGTGGCCAGTCTTGCAGAGCAGAGCCTTGCTGTCCGGTGTTCCAGGCGTGGACACCTGGGAAGCTTCCAGGGCCCAGGCAGGAGTGAGAGACTCAGGGCAGCTGCGGCCAGTTCGCTGCATATTAACCTGTGGGCCCTGGGCTCCAGAGCTGTCTGTTTGCTGAGGTTTGAAGAGAAGCTTGAAATCTAGATATTTATAAGAAATCTAGATATCGAGTGGTGGAACGTCCAGCGTGAGCCAGTCAGAGTTGGGAGAAGTCTGGCTTAGATCCTTTGTCTGATTGACACAGTAGACCCCACTGTAGACCTCCCTCCTGGGGAGCCCAGCCCCGCCCCGGCCTGGTGGCCCTGTTTGTTTTTTGGTTTTTCTTTAACCTATTTGCAGATTTGCATTTGGCTCTGGACCAAACCATCTTGACTGTTTCGGGTCTACTGGTTTTGTATATTTTTTGTTTAACCTATATCTTTAAAGGTGAACTTCTTTTTACATTTTGCATTGTTTTGTGAACATATTTACATCATTCTCATATCTTTGTGTTGTTGGGCCATATAACCCTCTAGCTGATATACTCTAATTTCTCAACCATTCTCCTATTTATTTATTTATTTATTGGCCGCGCTGTGTGGCTAGCGGGATCTTAGTTCCCCGACCGGGGATTGAACCCGGGCCCCAGCAGTGAGAGCACGGAGTCCTCATCACGGGACCGCCAGGGAGTTCCCAACCATCCTCCTACTGAAAAGCATCTTAGATCATTTCCTTTTTAATTCTTTTGCTGTTGTAATAATGGTGTAGCTAATATCTTTAAGCGGAAAGCTCCTGTGTTCTTTTGAGAAATTTCTTTAGTGTAAATCCCCAGGAAGGAATAAAAGCATATCATCATTTTATGACTCTTGGCCAAATACAAGAGATTTCTGCTGTTTGCTGCACGTTCCCTGTCCCCGAGCCTTCCCAGCTCCCTGCTTTAACTTCTCACTTTTAGCTCTGACTTACTCTGAGGTGAGAGCAGCCCCTCCCTCTTCCTTCCTGGCCTTTCTCCGTCCACCCTCCCCTGGCGGCAGGTGGCCCGCCCCGCCCCACACCCGACTGGGCCGCCTCACGGGCCCTGTTCTGCCCACCAGGTGGAGGAACACATTGGCCGCATCCGGGAGGAGCTGGACCGCGAGCGGGCCGAGCGCAACTTCTTCCAGCTGGAGCGGGACAAGATCCACACTTTCTGGGAGATCACGCGGAGGCAGCTGGAGGAGAAGAAGGCTGAGCTGAGGAACAAAGACCGGGAGATGGAGGAGGCTGCGGAGAGGCACCAGGTGGAGATCAAGGTGAGTGGGGCTGGCCTGTCCCCACAGGAGCTGCCATGTGGGCAGAGGAGCCGGACCGGGGGCCAGGGGCGTTGTCTCGCTTTGCTTCTGGGAGTCACAGCCCTTTGTGTCCTTGACGTGGGGAACCTGAGGGTATTTTTTATGTGTGTGCACGTGGGCATGTGTGTGTAGGTAAGCATGTGCGTGCAGGTGAGCCTGTGCAGGTAAGGTGTGTGCACGTGGGCATGTGTGTGCAGGTGGGCATGTGTGTGCAGGTGAGCATGTGCGTGCAGGTGAGCCTGTGCAGGTAAGGTGTGTGCAGGTGGGCATGTGTGTGCAGGTGAGCCTCTGTGTGCAGGTGGGCACGTGTATGTAGGTGGGCAGGTGTGTGAAGGTGAGCCTGTGCAGGTGGGCATGTGTGTGCAGGTGGGCAGGTGTGTACAGGTGAGCCTGTGCAGGTGAGGTATGTGTAGGTGGGCATGTGTGTGCAGGTGAGCATGTGCGTGCAGGTGAGCCTGTTCAGGTGAGGTGTGTGCAGGTGGGCATGTGTGTGCAGGTGAGCATGTGCATGCAGGTGAGCCTGTGCAGGTGAGGTGTGTGCAGGTGGGCATGTGCATGCAGGTGAGTGGGCAGAGCAGGTGAGCGGCGGTACTCCCCCCGCCCACAGGTCTATAAGCAGAAGGTGAGGCACTTGCTGTACGAGCATCAGAACAGCTTGATGGAGATGAAGGCGGAGGGCACCGTGGTCATGAAGCTGGCGCAGGAGGAGCGCCGCGCGCAGGAGAGCGCCCTGTGCAGGAAGACGCGGGCGCTGCAGGTGGAGCTGAAGGAACAGGAGCTGGCCGGTGAGCTGGTGGAGAAGAAGCTGAGGCTGGTAGGTGCCAGCGTGCCATGAGCACCAAGGGATGCACTCCAACTGGGAATTCATATTTCTGTATATTAACTCCTGCATTTTGGCAATATTAAACAACAGCAGCAGCAGCATTATGCAGCCAAACAAGCCCTGTTTGGGGTCCAGGCACAGAATTCTGTCTCAGGCTTGAGCAACAGGTTGGCTTCCCAAGAGGGAAAGCCAGCTCAGGGTCCCTCTCCGCATACTGCTGACCCCTGACCCCAGAGACGTGCGTGCGGCCCCTGAAGTGACCAGCCCTCCAGCCCTTTGGCAGCCACAGCAGTTTGTCCTGTGAGCTGTGCTCTCAAGTGCCTCGCTGACCTTTGAGACTCTTTGGTCCTTTCTGAGGGAGGCAGCGGGGTTCCAGTTGGAGGTTGGAATTCCTTCTTAAGCGCCGGGCCCGGTTCTGATCTCTGGGGACACAGAGGATGGGGCTGACAAAATGCCTGCCCACGCACGGCTGATGGTCTAGAATGGAGAGGCTGCCCCTGAGACAGAAGACAAAATAAACTGTCAAACCTGTGTCGCAGGTCTGCGGGCATTAGTGCTACAGGAAGTTCCTGGGAACGAGGGTGGTTGCATTTTTCTACGCATTCTGGGAATTCATTGAGAAGGTGATACCTGGGCAAGGGCCGGGGGAAGGCAGGGCTGGGGGAGACCAGGCCTTGAGAAGGGCTGGGGATGGACCAGTGCCACGGCCCCCAGGAGTGAGAAATGAGGGGTCTGGGGGACAGGACTGAGTCGGGGACCTCTGGAGGGTGTGGGCAAAGGGAGGATGTGTCCAACTTTGGTTTTCAAAGGTTGTTCCTGGCTGTGGGTTGAAAGACTTTGTCAGTGCACTTGCCTCTGTGTATGTCTGGAGGCAGCCCAGCCTCAACTGAATCTAGAAATAAATCAGTAACACTGCAGACTTTGCCGTGAAGCTTGAGGGTGCTGAAGTCTTGGACGCTTGAGGGCGGTCTGGCCTTTCTGACAGAAGCACAGAGTGGGCTGCCTTCCAACAAGTACAGCGGTGCGGGCTCTCTGCTTACGCGAGGCCTTGGGCGTGGAGTAGGTACACGGTCAGAGTGCTGCTCTGAGTGAAAACACTGCTCTGGAGTCTAATTTAAACTTTTTATTCAGAATTTATAACTGTCTATTACAATAATTTGTAACAGTATTCTAAGCCAAAGCAGGTTAGCCGACAGCAGGGAGCCGGCAGCTCTGTGTGGGTCTGGCCCCTGCTGTCCAGCCTCTGGGTAGGGCGGGAAGGGCTGGGCACGGCCAGGGGCCGGGATGTCTGTCAGCATTCTCTGCAGCTCCGAGGTGACCTGCGCTGAGGGACGTCCATTATCAAATGTGGAATTTACCAAACCTTGTTATTCCGGGTTGGGTCCATGAGCTCGGAGGTGAGGGGCCCAGCAGAAGCAGCACAGGTTTACTGAGCCGGGCTTTCCTTCAGTGAGGTGAGGGGCCGGGCTGAGGGGCCGGCATCTGTTCCGTCCCCTCTGACCTCCAGTGACTGACCACTTCCCCCTCTGCAGAAACACGCCGAGGAGATCACCAAGATACGCAAGGACTTTGAGCGGCAGGTGCGAGGTCAGCATCTCCCACGCTCCGTGTAAGACGGCCCCAGAGCCCCTCCCGTCAGGAAGGGACTGTCCAACAGCTCTTGCTAACCGGGCACATAAACCAGTTAAAACAGCTCAGACGTGCAAAGCGAGGCTGGTGGACTATTCAGGATCCCAGAACACCCTATTCCATGAGAGGTGGGAGGCTGTGAGGACGGCCCACACCCTCAGGCACGAAGCGGCACCTAGAAGCAGGCAGTAGTCATCCAGCCTCGTGGGCAGCGCCCAGGTCTCCCGGCCTGCGGAGGCTCCAACCTCAGAAGTCTGTTTGGTTTACTACTAGAGCCCGTAGTCTGGCTGGCTGGCCGTGGTTAGAGCCCACTGGGACTGGGTGACGTTCGGCTGTTGGGATCCCTGAGGCAGGGATCGATTAGCAATGCCTGCGACGGGCAAGGAGGGCAGGCTGGTGTGTGTGCTGGTGCCGCAGAGCAGGGGAAAGTCCCCACCCCGTCCTGCCGTCTGCAGAGCTTGTTGGTGAGGCCTTCGTCCTGGTGGGTGTTCTCGGCCCTGGGCTGCCATCCCTTCTCGTAGCCACAGGACCAGCATTCTGCTCAGCTGCTCTGTGTGCTGCTGCCTTTCAGAAATCGAGGCCAAGTACGATAAGAAGGTCAGGATGCTCAGGGAAGAGCTTGACCTGCGCAGGAAGACAGAGATCCATGAGGTGGAGGAGAGGAAGAACAGCCAGATCAGCGTGCTTGTGCAGCGCCACAAGGAGGCCTTCACGGACATCAGGAACTATTACAACGGAATCACCCGCAACAACCTGGCTCTCATCAACTCCCTCAAGGTGCGGCCGGGGTGCCCAGCCCCCTTGGGCCGACCCCCCTGCTTGTAGAAACATTTGACCCTGCCCTTCACCTGCCCTTGATCGAAGCTCACAAGTTGTGTTGCCCGCTACAGCCGTGGCTGCGGTCCGGCTGTTGCCCTGACCCTCACGTGGCAGGGAAGTGATACACCTGTGTGCACTGGGATATGTCGAAGGTCAGGTGGAACCACAGGGGCGTCATCGTCACCCAAGTGCTGGCAGCCGTGGAGGATGTCCTCTGGGGGTCATGAGCAAAGTGTAATCTCTCAATTTGCACAGAGGCTGAAGTACTAGAAAATTCAGAATAAGTTAAAACTGTGAAAAAATACTGTGTGTTTACACATAAAACAGATGTAGGTCCTCACCATGCCGGCAGGACCATTGTCTGCGGGCAGGGGGGATCGCGGCCCTCGTCCTGCAGGCCGCAGCCCCTGATCCTGCCTGCCGATCCCCCGCCCCTCGTGCCCACAGGAGCAGGTGGAGGACGCACGGAAGAAGGAGAAGCACCTGGAGAAGGAGATGATGGAGGTGTGCGCGCAGAACAGGTGCCTGGCAGACCCCCTGCAGAAGGCTCGGGACGAGATAAGCAAGATGCAGAAGCAGCTCGGGGGCTACGAGAGGGACAAGCAGATCCTGCTGGTGGGTTTCTGCCCTATTCCTGGCCCTCCCTGGCACCTCCTCCTGGGCGTGGAAGGGCAGGGAGGCATCTCCTGAGGACCAGAGAGGAGCCTGGCCCTCGGGGCAGGAAGGGCAGGGGCGCTGAGCCCCTCCTTCCTGGGCCTGGTGGCCCTGGGGCACGTGAGGCTGGCACCTGTTCTGGGAGATGGGTGGCTCAGCCCCTCAGGTCTGGGAGCTGCATCGTGTGGGTGCCTGAGTCGGGAGGGCTTTCTCCCCCACCCCCATTTTCTCTCCAGCGCACGAAAGCCCGTCTGAAAGTCGCCGAGGAGGAGCTGAAGAGCCTGCAGTGGGAGCACGAGGTTCTGGAGCAGCGCTTCACGCAGGCGAGCTCCTGGGACGCCTGGGTTCTGGGCTGCGCACCCAGCTCCGGCCGCTGGAGGTCCCATGGCCCTCCTCGTGCCGCGCGGCTCTCGGTTGGGCGGCCGGCCCAGGTCTCAGAGGGTGGTCCCTGGTGGGGAGTGGGTGGTGCCCACGGCTGTCCCCTGGGGCTCTCCTCTGAAGCGTGGAGGTGGCCTGGCCCCTTGAAGGAAGGGCTTTTTTCATCTGTGTGTGTTTCTAAGTCCCAAACCTTCATGTGTGCGTTGCAAGGAAGCCTGTGGGTGCAAACATGAGGGCCTTGGGGCCGTGCGCTGGTCCTCACAAGTGGTCAGAGCTTCCTGACTCTCCTCCCAGACTCTTGTGTGTCCCGGCATAGGGACACTGCTTCCCAGAAGTGAGGGTGTCTGGAGTGCCCGTGTTCTCATCTCAGCCTGTGTGCCGTCTCTCCGATCGGGTCACACTTGAAATCTCTGTTTCAGTCCTTTGCTGTTACAAGCATCCTTTTAAGTTGTCTTTGTGCAACTGTGTATCCCTTTCAGGGAAGTCGATTCCTAGCAGGGGAAATGCTGGGTGAGAAGGTTCACGTTCAGGGTGCAGATAGTCTGCCAGGAGGGATGTTCAGAGTTGTGACCCCACCCACAGTGCCCAAGGGGCCGCTTCCGCCGGCACCAGGTCTTCACTGATGTGATTGGGTGGCAGGTGTCTCACTGCACGTGCTTTTCTGCAGAGTTGGCCCTCCCTGCCTGCAGGTCCCGGGGTCTGGCCCCGGGCCTGGCCGAGGGCAGAGCCGCCCCTCTGTGTGAGCCGTTAGCACAGCTACCGCCGCAGACTGTGACAGTGGAAAGGACATCCCGTAAGCGGTCAGAGCTAGTCACCGTCAAGAAGCCTCCGAGGGACCCGGAGGCTGAGGGCAGCTGAGGGGAGGGTCCGTAGGCAACCAGGGAGACGCGGCTCCCCGCTGCAAGGTGGCGTGAGTGGGGAGGGGACTCTACCACCTTCTCTTCCGTCTGCATGTCATCTGCGGCAGGGGAGGCAGGCAGCGCCCCTAAGAAACCAGACTCGTCACGTTTTAAAAAGCAGAGGGATGGGGACTGGATTGAAGCACATCTTGAGAATACGATCCTGTAGTTAGAAAGACACGGTGCTACAGGGATTCAGCACAGCCCTCTCCTCTTCCTAGCAGTGATGTGTGTTTCTACGGCAGTGCAGAACATTCTGGAAGGAGTCCCAGCAAATACTCAGATGGTGGCCTCTGGGAAGTGGGGTTGAGGAGTGTTTACTTTTTCCTTTTTACACCCCGACTCAGTCTTGATTGTTTAATGGTGCACAGTTAAAAGTTAAAGGAGATGAAAAGGACACTGTCCTTGGTGGACAGGCGGGTGGCTCCAGTGCTCGCTCTAGACCTGTGTTCCAGGGTCTGGGGCTGGCAGAGGGGGTGGACCTCCAAGGGGCCCCCACCCCAACACTGCTGAGTCTGAGGCCCTGGACCTCATGGGGATGATCATGTCCTGAGCCTGCTGCCCAGACCCAGGGCAGGGCTGGCCCCAGCCCCTCTGGGGGTCTGTGCAGCTCGTACTAGGGTCCCTGTGGCTTCCTGAGACACCTTCCCAGAGATGTTTCCTCCTGCCGCCCATGGTGTGGACAGCCGCACATCTCTAGTTCGGTCACAGAGTGGGGCTCAGGCAGTGTAGATGATGCAGACCCACCTGCCCGTGGCCGGGCGCTGGTGAAGGCGCTGTGCCGTGGCCCCGGGGCAGAGCCGGGAGGGGCTTCTTGCCAGTGAGAAGACTGGGCCCATCCCGCAGGTGCAGCAGGAGCGGGACGGGCTGTACCAGAAGTTCACCGCAGCCATCCTGGAGGTGCAGCAGAAGGTGGGCCTCAAGAACCTCGTCTTGGAGCGCAAGGTACAGGCACTGGCCACCGCGGTAGAGAAGAAGGAGGTGCAGTTCAACGAGGTGCTGGCGGCCTCCAACCTGGACCCTGCGGCCCTGACCCTCGTGTCCCGCAAGGTGGAGGTTGGTCCTGGGGGTTCCCGGGGAGGGGCTTCTGGCGGCCTGGGCTCGGGTTGGGGCTCCTGTCTTGTGCTCCAGCCTCCGTCCCTCAGTGGAGAGTCTCAGTTCACCTCGGGGAGGGGCTGTTGTGGTTTCCTGGCCCGAGCGCCCAGGCCTCTGTGTGCCGTCGGGCTCCCCAGGTTCCCGGGCTCTGCCCTGGTGTCTCTGAGGTCTTCCCCAGCCCCTCCTTAGCCTCCTGGCACCTTCGAGCCCGAGTCCACTGCCCACTCCACCTTAGCCTCTCAGCCAAGGCCACAGCCGCCGTCCGCCTGGGACACTGAGATGTGCTGGTTGAGGCCGTGGCAGGGGGAATGCAGGGCCGTGGGTGGCCTTTGTGATGGCTGCTGGGAAGGCTTCCCAGAGGGAGTCACATCTGAGCAGAGGCTGGAGCATCTGTTCAATCGTGGGTCTGCAGTTGTGTGTGGCTTTCCTCTGGGCTGGGACTGTCCCAGGCATGGGGCACAGCAGTAAAAAGACAGACGAGGCCTCGGTGCCTACAAGCCAGCAGGGAGAGCTGAGGACTCAGGACAGCAGTTGCCACTGCCACTGGCTCAGCAGGCAGAAGCCCTGATGCCCCTGGCGGTGACCTTACCTGGAACTGGCCTTGTCCCTCTGCTCCCTGACCTGGGTGGGACGTGCCACAGAAGAAAACGGGTGAGGACAGACAAGGGGACTTTGGTGCTGCTAGGGAAGCGTGGCCTGGCTCTGGGATCCTAGGCAGTTGGGTGACCTGTAGCCGCCAGGCCTGAGGTGGCCCCAGGTATGGTTTCCTTGGGGGTCTAGGAGATGGACACAGACCACAGCTGGCCTCCATGACTCCACGGAAGGTCCTTCCATGCTGGAGGGCCCTGTCTGTCCCTGCTCTTCATTCACACAGAAGCAGATCTTCTGGGTTCCAGGCCTCAGATGGCAACAGGAGGGCAGGAGAGGGTGGGCAGGGCTGACAGAGGATGACTCGTCACCAGTGGAGGAGGGGGCTGGGGTCCAAGGTGATGTCGTGCCCACGGTTCTGGCTGAGACCAGGTGTTTGCTCAGAGGGAAGCGATGGCCCTGGCTCAGTGGGTGGCACTGCCTGGAGGACCCAAGTTACCCAGGCTCGGCTCTCAGGGCTGAGGTAGTGCAGCCTCATGGTGGGGCCTTGTCTGGGCCGGCATCACCATGGTCCTGAGTCTGGGGGCTCGTCTCTGTTCTTGTCCCTTTTGTGTGTGAATCACAGAGGGGAGGAGGGCTTTCCTGCTCTCCTCTTGGGAAGGACAGCCGGTCTTGCAGCTGGGCCAGCAACCCAGTGCTGCCAGCGACCAGGGTGAGGGGATAAAAACTCGGCCCGTCCATGGCAGTCACCATGGCTGCGCCTAGGGGCCAGGGCAGGGCAGGTGGGGGATCGAGGGGGTTTTCCCTGGGATGGCGTTGGCAGCCGGGGTGGCCCTTCTCACCATCTGGGCAGTTTCCTTATGGAGATGCAGATCTGTCTCCCTTGGAGACCTTTCCACACCAGCCGCTCCCCGTGTGGACGTCCTGACACCTTCCTTTCCTCAGGACTTTCTGGAATCGAAGAACAGCACCATCAAGGACCTGCAATACGAGCTGGCCCGGGTCTGCAAGGTGCGAGGAGACCCCCACCTCTCCCCCATGTTCTTCCAGGTGCCCGGGGCTCCACACCCCTCCCTCAGGCCCCTTCCTCACCCAGGACCCCACCTGATCTTTACCTTTGGGTGCTGACACAGTCTGAGGCCGTCTGAGCCTGCCCAGGGTCACTTGACCTGCAGGTGGCCTGGAGTACATCCGCATGGCTCCGACGCTGTCCTGGCGTCCCTGATGGGGCCTGGCCAGTGAATGTGTGGTGTCCTGTCCAGCAGGCTGTCCCTGTGTCCCTGTCCAGCCCTTGCTCTGGCGCCACGGCGCTAGCCTGGCCTCTGGGGCGGTTTGGGGCGGGCGGGGGGTCTCTGCACCCTCAGAGTAACCTCCACGTCTTCCAAGCACGTCTTCCAAGGCCTTTATGAGTCTGGCAGAAGCCACACACAGAGGCCTCCTGCAGCTGGGGAGTGCAGTGCCCTGACCCTGGTGCCGCCTGTGCCCTGCACCCAGCGTCCCCAGCTCCGTGGCTGAGCCCGCGGCTCTGTTAGTGCTTGGCCTGTGGGGACACAGACACAGTGCTGCCTGCAGATGTGCTTCCCGAGAGCGAGCACCCCGCGAGCATGACTCAGATGTGAGCCCTGGGCTGTGGAGCCCCAGGATGAAGGCAGTGCCCATCACGGGCACTGGGCTCCGTGGTGACCAAATGCCCTGGGCCTTCCCTGCCCATAGGGCCCTCCCCAGGTGCTCTGGGAACCCCTGACACTTATATGCATTCTTGGGGGAATTTCCATAACCCACATCTGATTGTGGGGAGGGCTGAACCCCAGAGATGGGTGAGGGCCAGGGCCCAGCCCCTGAGTTGTCCTGGAGCCCGGCCCTGGCTCACCCTTTACTCTCAGCTCCCAGCACCTTGTCTTGGCGATGCTGAGGGCAAGGAGCCCCTTTGAGCTTTTGCTCTGCGTCAGGCCAGGCTCTAAGCATTTAACACGCGTCAGCTCTTCAAACGCTTACAACCGTCTGGTGAAATGTGCCCTTTTAAAAACATCTGCTTTTAAAGGATGGGGGAGCGGAAACCCTGTCTGCGTTGGCCCTGCCAGCGCTGTTGCCCAGATCTCGGCATTTCTGGGATGGGGGAAGGGAATAGATGCCAGTAGACAAGGCAGGGAGGGTCATCCCTGAGAAGGCAGGGATGCTGAGCCTGAGTGAGAAATGCTTGCAGGGAACCAGGAACTCAAACCACAGTCCTGCTCTGAGTGCACGCCCTCTTCAGTCTCCCCAGCCATGAAACGGGGACGGTGGGGGCATCTTCCATTGTGGGTTACCCGAGGTCCCACACACGAAGTGGTTGGGTAGTGCCCAATAAAAGTCCTCAGATGCGGGCCAGAGTTGTTCTCAACAGAAGGAAAGCCTCTGGTTGTCTTCTACCTGAGCCAGGAGGTGGCCATCACCACCTGCTCATCTGGACCACTCTTCTGGGGAGGTGGAAACTCAGCTACATAAGATCCCTGGGCAAGTCACTTGGCTTAAAAGGGTGGCCCCTTCCATGGGGCCTTTGATTGGTTTGGTCTTGAGGACTCCAAACACTGGGGTTTGTCCTGCTTATAATAATCATAATCATACCCCTGGTGCATTATGTTTTCCCAAAAGCTTTAAATGCATGTTCGCAGCCACTAACCACCAAGCAAATGGTCTCCTTAAGACTGTAATATTGAAAAAGATGTGGGGAATGACGGACTTAAAAAATGTGAACCCGAAATCTTGACCTGTGAATCCCAGAGATTCAGGAAAACAAAAACAAAAACCCAAACAGAATCAGCAAAAGCTGAGATAATACAGGTGGTAGCTGTGAGCGGCACTAATGCCTTAAAATTTTGATCATATCTCTCAGGCTAAGAGTTTGATCAAAAGGGGGGACTGTTAAAAAGAAACAACAGGCCCTAAACAGAGTCACTTATGTGAACCCTACCAAGACTTAATACCTAATCTAATTGAAGTTTTAGCCTCTCCCTATAGTGGAAATTTAAACCCATCAGCAGTGGGAGGTGATCTGCCTAAGACCCCCTGCCTCCCCTAAGGGAAGGTGCCCACCCTTTTAACCTCCTTGTCCCACCCTCCTGTGCCCATAAAAGCCTCCATTTTATACAGCTCCTTGGAGCACCCTTCCGCTTACTAGATGGGATGCTGCCATGAGTAAAGCCAATTAGATTCTCAAATTTAAATAAGTGTGTGAGGGTCTGGGTCTGGTGTAGTGAGCACCTGGTAAAGGCTAGCTCTCCACGGGGCTGGGTGTGCCTGAGCGAGGGTCAGCCCCGGCTGCCCCTCCCCTGAGGCCTCTGTGTCCCCACAGGCCCACAATGACTTGCTGCATACCTATGAGGCGAAGCTCCTGGCCTTTGGGGTCCCCCTGGACAACGTGGGCTTCAAGCCCCTGGAGACGGCCGTGATCGGGCAGACGCTGGGCCAGGGCCCCGCAGGACTCGTGAGCACCCCAACGTAGCCCCTGCCCGGACGACACCCACCTCACGCACCGAGGACAGCAGGTATTTGTTCTGAAGACATGCGTTGTCAGCAAGTGAAGGTTTTCACAAGTGCTGCCTGTCCTGTTGCGTGGCTGTGTGGAGAGGCTCCCAGGGCCCACGGTGCCGTCCGGCCCCTTCCCCAAGCCCACCAGCTCTGTGCGCACACCCGCCCCCATCCCACCTGGGGCTGGACAGCTCCAGCCGAGTGTGCCTAGTGACCACAGCCGCCTCGCAGATGCCAACAGCTTTATTGAAGCCCTGCCACTGGGAAATCGGGGCCAGAACGTCCCCGGAAAGTGTGACCCTGGTGCCCGCGAGCAACAAGCCTGCCCTGCTGGTTGGGGGTGGCTCAGCCTGCCGTGGTGATGGGTCCGGGCTCGTAGGCCGGCTGCCGGTCAGCCGCTAGCTCCCTCGGTACGTGGTAAAAGACCACGGGCTCAGCAGCAGCGGCACGTGCAACTTGTGGGTCTCGTTTGTGATGGTGAAAACGACCTGATGGCAGAGGGGACACCGGGAGAGCCAGAGGCCAGCACGGAGTGCACTCAGCCTGGCCCCAGTGCTGCCATGGACTCAGCAGCCCAGACGGCTGGCTTGGGGCTGCAGTTGGGGTCAGGAGCCCCAGGGCCAGCTGGGGGGGCGGTGGGTGTGGCTGTGTCCTCCCCAGAGAAAGCACTCGATCTGAGGGGCCCTGGGTCTGCAGGTTCCCAAGGTGTCCCGCCCGAACAGGTCAACTGAAGGGGGACAGTGAGCTGGATGGGGCTCGGGTGAGCCTCTGTCTGCAGGGGCTGAGTCAGCCTGACCCCGGAGCAGGGCAGGGACAGGTGTGATGTGGCCAAGTCCGGCACCCCTTTCTTCTGGGAGCCCAAAGCAGGTGCGAGGTGGTGGAGGCGCAGGGCCAGCCTGCCGGTCACAGTGAGTCGTGGGCCTCCACCCGTCTGGCCCTCACCTCCACGTACGGGTAGAAGCTCTCCTGGCCCCGCTTCTGCCAGTAGCCCTCAGTGTCAAAGGCCAGCTTGTAGGTGCCCGCCTTCATCTGGCCTGGCAGCAGGAGCCCAGGGCAGTGGCCGTCATGGTCCGTGTAGCTGGGGAGAGGAAGCGGGGGCACTGCAGAGGGGGCTGAGGGGCCCCCGGCCTGGGGCCCCCAGGGCTGCATGCCCACCGGCCTCCGATGTTCCCGCAGCCTGACTGGGACTTGGGTGAGCGGGCCTGGGCGGCTGTGGAGCAGGACAGCCTCCAGGACCTGGGGCTCTGGGGCAGCCCAGGGACACTGCGCACTGTTTAAGAAATCACAGAGAAGCAGAAGGCAGAAAATTCCCACAATCTACCCCATGAGCAATCATCGCTTTATATCTGGCATGTATACTTTTCAGGTTTTCTCTATGCATAAATATGCTCATTTTACAAACTTTAAAAACGGGTTGTACTAGTCACACTGTTCTATAACGTGTACTTTTTGTTTAATATACTGCGTGTGGCTTTCTGGTTCAGTAACTGTACCCAAATCGCTGTCCGTGTGGTGGCCTGTTTGCAGCTTCACCAGTGGAGGCTCTGAGGGCCTCTGCTCGCTAGGCGCCCCCGTCACCTGCAGCCGTGCTCGCAAGCGTCTGTGCTGTGATCAGAAAGGGTGGCATTTACCAGCACAGTTTAGGGGGTGTGGTTGGGAGTGGGTCTGTACGGCCCCCCGCCCTGGACTCTGTGTGTTCCTCCAAGCTCAGACGGGACCTGGACCCCCGGCTTTTCTGAAGGGCTCCATACCCTCAGGCCTGGAACCTTTGGGGTCCAGCCTACCAGCCCACACCAGCGGGAGGGTCGGGGGAAACTGCTCACAGGCTGACCCATGACACCTGCCAGTCTGGGCTGGGTGTCCCCCAGCAGAGCCTGGGCCTGGGGCAGGGGTAGTACTGCCAGGCAGCGGACACCTCCTGCTGTCCCAGCCGTCCCCCCTCGCCCCCCCGTCTAGGAAAGGGGTGCCTGTGGTACCTGCACACAGGGTGTAGTGAGAATGTAGAGAACGTCCAGTGCTCGCCTGCTGCCCTGCACAGGCCACCCGTCCAGCAGTGACAACCAGGGCTTTCAGGTCCCACCTCAGGCCTCGGCCGGCCCAGCCTGCAGGAAGAAACAGACCCCTCTTCCCCCTGCAGTGGGCACTTGGGCTGGGAGCTGTCCCAGCACGTTCTGTGGCCCTGACCAGGCCTACACAGCCTGTTGAAAGAGCGGCCCTGAGAGTCTGCAGGGGACCGTCCGGCTGTGGTGAGCCCTGGTCCCTGCCCTCCAGGCATGCACCCCTTGCCCTGGTGTGGGGCGGGGAGGTGGTATGGACTCGAATCCTGCCCCAGACCGCCCTCCTACCTTTTCCTCAGCTCGGTCCACTGCTGGCCATGGTCCTCGAGCCTGGACAGATGGAGGCAGAGGACCTCGGCCGGAAGCCCTGAGGCAGTGTCCAGTACGTGTGTGGTCAGCGGGCTGCTGCCCGGCTCCATGCCTCTGCCCTGGGCCACGAGAAGGGCAGGGAAGCTGCCTTGTGTCCACACCCGCCGGTATGAGGCAGCGGAGTTGGTGTAAACAGCCCCCGGGGACAAAGTCCCAAACTGCCCCTGGGCCCTGGGTGGTGGAGTTGCCGAGCAGCCCGAGCAGGCTGCGGTGACACACTGCCATGCAGGTCGCTGACCTGTCCCCCTCCTCCCCCAGCAGCCCCCTCCCCCCAGCACTGAAGGGGTCTCCACACCCAGGGGCCTCTCCCTCAGTCAGTGCCAGCTGTGGGTGGCCACACGGGGTTCTTCTCCCGGCACCCAGCTCTGTCCCCTTAGCCCCAGGTGAAGGAGAGTTCAGGGGTTCCGAGTCCGGGCCTGTCCCCCTACCTCCGGGGAGCCCAGGTGTCGCTGGAGTGTCCGCAGCCGCAGGGCGACCCCGGAGCTCATGCCAGGCTGGCCTGGGGGCTGGCGAGGTGGCGACACCACGCTGCCACCCCCAGAACCTCCCCGGGCCCCTCCCAGGCCCCGGGGCCATGTGTTTGACCAAACTCGGGGCGGAGCCACAGGGAGGGGTGAGGCTGGTCTGGTTCGCAGGGGCTTCACCTCGGTGCCCACCTGGAGGGGCCCAGGGGGCTTCATGGGGGCGGTCGGGAGGGGTGGGCGATCACGGTGCACAGACCTGCGGGGCCGTGGAGGCTCCTCCCGGCCCGGAAGTGGAGCGGCCCTGGGGGGCGGGAGGGGGCCCGAGGGGCAGGGCTCCGGGACATTGGGGTGGAGTGCTGGGCGGGACCGGACGGGGAGGGGCGCGGGGAGGGGCGCGGGGAGGGGGTGGGGCTCTGGCGGGGCGAGTATGTCCAGCCAAGGTCCACTTCGGCAGCTGGGCGGCGCAGGGCGAGCCTGACGACCCCCAGGAGTCCCTGAACCGGTGTAGCATGTTTTCTTCCCTGGGAAGGTCGGGATTTGATGGAAGCCCCGACAGGCCACGTGGTGGTGCCTCAGGCGGGACCCATGGCTCGTGTGGTCGCACTGCCCGCCCCTCCTCCTACCCGCTCTGGCCCTCGACCCCCAAGGAGCAGGGGCCCTGCACACTGACAGGGTAGTGTCTGGGCTATTCAGAAATGAGGAAACAAGAGACAAGGCTGAGCCGACGGGCACGAGTCCATGATTGTTTTGCAGTAGTCTGTGATGTACACACGGAACAGACTGTATCTAATGTATAAATAAAGATAAGGGCATTCTGTGTTTAAAATCTGGGTGACGTTGCCTGGCGGGTTGGATTGCTCTGGATGTGGAGTCATTTTTCTTGTCGCTAAAGAGGCTTTTCTAATTATTTGGATAGTGAGTGTGGCCAATTTGTACGTTAAGGATCAGACCCCTCTGAGGTGGGGAAGGGGACCTTTCTAGCGACACTTGGGTGTTGGTTACAGTGCTTTGCAGGCAATCAGGAAATGTCTGTCTGAGAGTTAAATGCATGTGACATTTGGCAGGGCTCACGTTTTTAGGAGGTGGCCCCAAAGAGACACACAGCTGTTTTGGTAAACGCCCATGGGGACGGGACCAGAAACAACCAGACTGTCCTCACAGGGGACAGTTAAATACATGAACTCTGCCACACACAGCAACTGTGCAGCCCAGTGAAAAGAGTGAGGCCCATTTGTGTGTAAGGTGGATGGTCTCGGGGCGGGAGGCGTGTATAGCTTTGTGGTTTTAAGTCCACAGTAGCTTTCAGCCCGTTACAAGGGCAAGCTCACTTATCACCATCACAAGCTCAGGGTGCAGCTATTAGAATCCCCTTTTTACAGAGGAGGAAACTGAGGCACAGAGGGGCCATGTACGGGAATATTTTCTAGTGTGGTACACAAAAGACTGATGATACCAGGTCCACCTCTGGGACAAGCAGTGTCGACAAGCGTTAATTATTTTCTTTCTGTAACCTTTCTTTGTACAGTAAAAGTCTCAAATGTCGTAAGCAAGCTGACAAAAACAACAATCAAACCTTTTTTTGGAGGGTGCCCTTTCACCCCCTTCGTCCCTTCTCTGCCCCGAGAGAAAACCTAGTTCTGGGAGAGTGCGGGGCAGGGCAGGGCGTTGTCACAGCTCCTTCTGGGGCCTCCCTAGGGCCCCCTCCCCAGCCTGCAGGCTTCACTTGGAACCTTCCCTGTGCGTCTGGGAGGGCAGTGGGTTGATTAAGAGTAGGCACGGGGGTCCAGCCTAATAGGCCCAGTGCCAGCCATGCCGTGCTTGCCGCGTGACCCCCGAGCTGTGACCCTGCTGCCTTACACATTCCAGCCAGGAGCGGCCACACACCACACTCAGGGGAGCAAAGTGCGCATCTACCTGCTGGGTCTCTTGTAAAAAGAGACCAGACACAGGCCTTGAATCCTCCCTCCTCCCCACTCCTTTCTGACAAGGTGAGTGTGATGCTGGAGTTGCAGCGTTCCACACCCCCCGCCCCGCCCCCTCCCCGGCACCAGGAGGACAGACACAGGCCCTAAGGAAGACACACGCTGAGGAGGAAAGAAGCTGCATCCCTGGTGTTGCCGCTGGGCTGCCTGGCAGGTGGGTGGGACCTTTCGTGTCTGGATTGTGTTACGTGCAGTGATTTTAAACCACTCGCGTTGATTTTTCCAGGTGGGTAGCCCAAAGCGTTTCTGCTTCAGGGAGTTGAGATCACGCAGGTAAAACGTATAACTACACACAGGGTGCTCAGTACCTTGGAACTGACCGTTCTTCCCAGGTGGCTGAGACGCTGAGCAGCGACGAGGGTCGCCCGTCCTCCTGTCCCAGTGAGAAGTCAGCTGGTCGGGCTGCCGTCTGGGTCCGTGCTGGCACTGGGAGGTCCCCGCCTTACCCTGAGCCCCTGGAGAGGCCCACGTGGGACCAGCCTCTGGGGCTCCCCTGAGGCACTGCAGCTGCGCTATGACACCAAGGGTGCCCGAACCCCTGCCCCTACTCCACGCCCCACCCCGGGAGTCCTTCCAGGCCGCTGTGGTGGGAATTTGTGGTCAGAACTCAACGGAAGGGACATGAGGGCAGCTGGGACCTTCCTGCACTGAGGAAATATTGAACATCGCCAGGTACACTGAGCTGACAGGTGACAAGGGGAAGGCCATTTCACATGGTGCTATGAGCTGAGAAGGCCACACGATGGGCAGTGCCAGAGGGTGACAGGTGCTGGAGGTCAGGGGGCCTGCCGGCAGGCTGAGGAAGGCAAAGCCAGGGGTGGGGGTCACAGGAGGGGCGCATTTGGCCCCCGGTAGCATTTCAGCTCCCCAAGGACCTGGGTTATTGTCTGTTTCGTCAAGGCTGTTCCCATGCCTGGATAGGACCTGGCCAGAGGTAGGTGCTACATCAATATCCCTTGAATGAATGGACAGAAGGAGTGTGCAGATGTGCACAGAGGGACAGTGAGTGTGCAGATACGCAAGGGCAGAGACGTCAGGCTGCAGAACGGGAGTTAAGTAGATGAAGAAGGCAGAGATGAAAGAAGAGAGCATGGGAGAGAGAGAGGCATGGTTTCCAGGCCTTGCTTCCCAGCCCGCATCGGGCTCCCCTGCACCCCAAGCCTGTCTGCACTCTGTTTCTTTACGGGAAGCTCCCTCTGGCCTTCACTCACCCGTGTGTCCTGCGCTGCACGTCTCCGGAGCAGCTCCGAGTCTGTTCCCACCATACCACCTGTGCCCGAAGCCTCCTTAGTCTTAAGCCGGGGCATCAGAGAGCTCTGGCCGGAGGTGAGGCCCCTTCCCTGCCCTGGGATAACAGCACCTTGTCTGTGTCGTGGACTCTGCTTTCAGCACCTGTGTGCCCATTCGGGTCACTGCCTGGTCCAGGATTGGCTGCCCTTGCCCTGGGACAGGGAGCATTTGTGGGTCAGTGTGTCCCAGGGGGTTCTAATGTTCCGCCAGGCTGAGGACCCCTGGCCTGCATCATGACACTGCTGCTCAGCAGTGACACATGGGCCACCGTAGAACATAGTTCACGAGACATCCGCTGGCCTCAGCTGGACTTCGAGGTCGGGCCGAGGATGGGAGGGGTGGTGCTGCTGGTGCCTGTGATGCGGCTGCGGTCACAAGCCTTCACCTTGGGGGTTGCCGGCACACAGGTACGTGGTGGTCAGCGCGGGGACCAGAGGTGCCGCCAGAGAGCAGATGCACCAAACGTGGGGGGCCTTCCCTCCACTAAGTGACTGGCTTCCGGGGCGCTGTCTTGGCAGGCACACCTCAGGGCTCAGCTTGGCCCACCACTCAGCAGAGAAGCAGACTTGGATAAATTCAGACCACCCCCTTCCAAAACTGACCCAGGAGGAGACTTCTCCTGGATTGAGACCTGATCAACATATTCCTAGTCCCAGCACTAAACTGGGGGGTCCTGGGACCCCTTCAGTTATGTGGTCAACACTTATGGGGTCAGGATGCCAGGAACGTTTTCCGGTTTCACCAGGGGATGTGGTCTAATTTTGTGTCAGGCAGAGCCACTTCGTTTTGCCAGTTAGAGGAGGGGTCTTGTGGGTACAGTTCTGATTTCCTCCAGGGATCCCTCAGGGCTCACTGTGCCTGGGGCTCACCGTCAGCCTGTGTGCGCCAGCAGGACCCCGCCTGCAGCAGCCACCTCTTCTGACTGGTTGGTCTGTGTGCCAGTTGGTCTGGGGTCTGTTCTTACGGGTTGAGTGTCTGCTCTGAGTGGCTGGTGTCTTCTTCTTTATTTAATTGATATATTTTTTTATTGACATATAGTTGATTTACAATGTTGTGTTAACTTCTGCTGCACAGCAAAGTGATTCAATTATACATATGTATACATTCTTTTTTAAAAATAATCTTTTCCATTATGCTTTACCATAGGATATTGAATGTAGTTCTCTGTGCTGTACAGTAGGACCACGTTGTTTATCCGTTCTGTATATAAAAGCTTACATCTGCTCACCCCAACCTCCCACTCCATCCCTCCCCCAGCCCCCATCCCCTTGGCAAACACCAGTCTGTTCTCTATGTCTGTGAGTCTGTTTCTGTTTCATAGATAGGTTCATTTGTGTCATGTATAGATTCCACATATAAATGATTCCATGCAGTATTTGTGTTTCTCTGTATGACTTACTTCACTTAGTATGATCATCTCCAGGTCCATCCATGTTGCCACAGATGACCTTATTTCATTCTTTTTTATGGCTGAGTAATATTCCATTGTATATATGTACCACATCTTCTTTATCCCTTCATCTGTTGGTGAACATTTAGGTTGCTTCCATGTGTTGGCTATTGTGTGTAGTGCTGCTATGAACATAGGGGTGCATGTATCTTTTTGAATTATAGTTTTGTCTGGACATATGCCCAGGAGTGGGATTGCTGGATCATGTGGTAGTTCTATTTTAGTTTTCTGAGGAACCTCCATACTGTTCTCCATAGGGGCTGCACCAATTTACATTCCCACCAACAGTGTAGGAGGGTTCCCTTCTCTCCACACCCTCTCCAGCATTTATTATTTGTAGAGTTTTTAAGGACGGCCATTCTGACTGGTGTGAGGTGGTACCTCATTGCAATTTTGATATGCATTTCTCTAATAATTAGCAATGTTGAGCATCTTTTCATGTATTCTTCTTCTTCCTTTTCTTTTTAAAAAATATTATTTGGCCACACGCGGGATCCTTGTTGCCACGTGTGGGATCTTTGTTGCAGCGTGCAGGATCTTAGGTTATTGTATGCAAGATCTAGTTCCCTGACCAGGGATCAAACCCCGACCCCACGCATTGGGAGCTCAGAGTCTTAACCATTGGACCACCAGGGAAGTGCCCTGTATGTCTTCTTTGGAGGAATGTCTGTTTAGGTCTTCTGCCCATTTTTTGATTGGGTTATTTGTTTTGTTTTTTTGTTGCTGAGTTGTATGAGCTGTTGGTATATTTTGGAAGTTGAGCCCTTGTAGGTAGCATCGTTTGCAAATATTTTCTCCCATTGTGTAGGTTGTCTTTTCGTTTTGTTTATGGTTTCCTTTGCTGTGCAAAAGCTTGTGAGTTTGATTAGGTCCTATTTGGGTTTTTTGTATGTGTGTTTCTTTTGCCTTGGGAGACTAACCTAAGAAAACATTGGTACGATTTATGTCAGAGAATGTTTTGCCTACGTTCTCTTCTAGGAGTTTTATGGTGTCGTGTCTTATGTTTACGTCTTTACCGCTGGTGCCTGTTCTGATTGGGTGGTGTCTGTGCCTCACCAGCTGGGACAAATGTAGATTTGATTGCATCACTGGGTGGCCCCCCCTCCTGACCCCTGACCTGTCACTCCAGCCCAGCAGTGGGCATACCGATGGTTCCCCTGTGCTGGTTGATGGTGAACGTGTTGTGATGCGGCCCTGAAGGGCTTTGCCTGAGGGTGTAGGCAGTGGCCACGCTGTTCGTATCCTTATCGCCATCTGCAGAGGTTCCTGTGGGGACAAAGGGGAGAAAAGTTGATGGTGTCAACAGCTAACAAGCAGCACGACCAAACAAATTAATATAAAATCTAAAATTAAGGACTTCCCTGGTGGTGCAGTACTTAAGAATCCGCCTGCCAGTGCAGGGGACACGGGTTCGAGCCCTGGTCCAGGAAGATCCCACACGCCATGGAGCAACTAAGCCCGTGCGCCACAACTACTGAGCCTGTGCTCTACAGCCCGCAAGCCACAACTACTGAGCCCGCGGGCCACAACTACTGAAGCTTGCGCGCCTAGAGCCCACGCACCACAACAAAGAGCGGCCCCCGCTCGCTGCAGCTAGGGAAAGGCCGCGCACAGCAACAGAGACCCAGGGCAGCCAAAAATAAATAAATAAATAGTAAATAAATGTATTTTAAAAAACTCTAAAATTAAATGTCTTCGCTTTTTAGTCTCCTCACTATGCAGATAACAAAACTGCATCAAGTGATGTAAGTGCCAGCTCAAATACTTCACCAAAGTCGTATAATTATTTCCAAATGATTTGTTTACTTTCTCAGAAATCTTCACGTCATCCTTTGATGTGACTGTCACTATAGGAACGCTGTGCACCATTAACTTCAGGGGCTGAGAAACTGTTAGGCGGCTGAGGGGAGGGCGGTCTTCCATACCCCATCTTTCCATCTGTCCCACTGCTCTCGGGTCCCTTCTGTCCTCCCTTTTCCCCTGCCGTTGTCAGGGGAGTTCTGTCTGGACCCTGGCCACGCTGCGGGAGCTGGGGCCGAGCACACAAACCAGAGGGAGAGAAGTGGTGAGGCTGGGCCGAGGGGTTGGGGGCAGTGTGTCCCGGTTGCTAGAACCAAGCCTCTGGTGTCTGGTCCACAGAGAGGACCCGAAATGGCTTTGCGCCTCGGGAGGGTGATCTAAACACAGCCTGTGCTGCCTGGTGAGTGGCGTGGAGGCCCAGGAGGAAGCGTTAGTGGCAGGCGAGGTCGCAGGCGAGGAGGAGACAGAGCACATCCTCTCACAGCTCCCTTTGCTACGAAATGCCCGGTACCTCCCGTGAACCTCAGTGTCCATCCCCAGGTGTCGGTCGGAAACGATGGGTATATGGACACGGCAGCGCTGCCCATGGTGCCTCGTGAGACCAACAGAAGCTTCCAGACAAGCAGCTGCTGGGGCGCCGCCGAGGCTGCGAGCAGGCTGGCGCCTGGGGAGGGAGAGCCGGAGGGAGTCCTGCTGGCCCCGGAATCAGGAGCAGTCAGTCAAGTTGCTGCTTTCAGGGGCACGAATTGGGGGCATGAAGGGAATGGGGCCAGAGCAGCCACGGGGGAGGGTCTGTGAGCAGGAGGGACACGGCAGGGGTGCGGCCGCCAGCGGGCGACCCCGGACAGTGGGCGACCCTGGACAACAGCAGCCCCACGATCCCCGAAGGGCCCCCGTGCTTTGTGGCCCCGTCGACCCATCTCTGTGAGATTCTGCCTGTGGCCCCCCGAGCCCCCCAGCCCTATTGCTGTGGAGCAGGGTCTCTGCTGCTTGAAACCACAAAAACCTTTGCAGTCCTAGAGCTGCCCCTGCTCATGTCAGGGGGAACCTTCAGGGCAGTAAGAGTTTCTTTGATATTCGTACTTTAGTTTCCCAGAGTCTTCACATTTTCCCTGATTTTGCTGCCGTGTGTCCCTGAAACCCTCTGTTGTCTCACGGGGTGGGCTTTCTCCGTCACAGACCCCTCAAAGGCCTCCCGCCGGGTGAACGTGGGCTTGTCACTCGGCTGCACAGTCTCCACGGGGCCCCTTGTCCCACTCTTGCTGTCCCCAAGCTGGGTCTAGAGAAGCCCTGTCCCAGCGAGAACCCACTTTCTGGCTTTATCTCTCGTCCCAAGGACCGGGGAGTCTTCCAGCCTCGGAAAGAGCCCTCAGGGTGTCCTGCTTCAGTGCTCACGGCAGAGAGCTCGCGTCCTCACAGGAGGCACTTCAGCTGGGCACACGCGTCCCTGCAGCTGCACGTGACCCGTGACCGTGCTCCCAGGGACGGACCACGAGGGCTGATGGGTGAGCTCCTGTACCACTTGCCTGAAGGCACTTTGCCCTCCAGCCCCTTCCTTCTCCCCACTCGGGGGTAGAGTGTGGGCCTGGCCACGAACTCGCTTTGACTGTGGGTGAGGGCGTCCTGGAGTGCGAGCAGGGAGGGGGACCTGGGTCCCCAGTGAGGCTACCCAGCGAAGTGAGGCTTCGTCTGGGCCTTGGTTGGGCTCGGAGGGTATGGCCGAGGGTCTGCTGGACAGGACACCACATGTAGAGGGCCCTCAGCCTCATATTGATGACAGCAGTGACTATGCTAAGAACTTCCTGTACCAACCCAACAGCAGGGGAAGTGGAGGCTCCAGGGCTTCACGGTAACTAAGTGCAGAGCAGGGACTTGACCGAGCTGAGCTGGTGGCTTGGATCCTGCATGCTTAACACTGGAGTGACAGGACCTGCTTGTTCGCTCTGCTCAGCTCTTCTTGCCACCTTCTCCTCCACCCCACACCCTTATTTTTGCTGCAAGAGTCATGCCTCTCTCTTTATTTTGTATCTTTGCAGCTAATATTTGCGGTAGAAAATGTCTACTCCGCCATCAGAAGCCGGCATCTCATGGAATCCTCAGCCTCTTCCACGACCGTAGGGCTGGTTCCTGACACCCAGCTCTGCCCACCTCCACCTCTGCAACCCTCACGTGTGGTACCTGCAATATAACAGGTGCTCAAAAAATGTTTCATGAATAACTTCAGGACTCAGTGGTTGTCTGACATATTTAGAAAAGGAGTGGCCGCCCCTATTGCTGGCACCCCTGAAACCCCGCAGGAGACACAACCTAGTGTGGTCCCTTCTCTCGCCCGGGGGAGCGTCACACCAGCCGCCCTGTCTCCCTGCCTGTAACAAACTCACCATAAGGAGGCTCGCTGGCCCCTGGGCCAGTGATGCTGTGAAAACCCGGCCTTGCACTTGTGAGATTTGGTGTGAAGACAACACAGAAATAGAACCAGCAAAGAAGGGTCCTGGTCAGGAGTCAGTCCCTCTCCACAGTGACCCTGTGAGACCCAAGCACTCCCTCTGCTAAGCCTGCTCCGACTGTGGGAAGGGGCCCTTGTGACTCCCCGGGCAGCAGGTGGGAGGGATAACCCAGTCTCTCTTCTGCCTCCTGAGACCAAGGTGGGCATCGGGGAAACAGCCACACCTCCGACGGGGGTCCAGAGAGGGTGTCCCGAAAGGACAGGGCCTAGCCGTCCAGTGAGGCCAGGTCTTGTCCTCACCGCACTGACCTGCTGGAGGGTCTTGGGTTTCCTGTCATCCAGCACTCCCTCCGCCAACCCCAGCCTTCAGCGTCTTGGGAGCCCCTCGCTGGCAGGCCCCCCGGGGGCAGAAAGCCGCACAACCACCGAGAAGGAGGATAAGCACGCAGGACAGGTGAGACCAGCACTGAGTGTCCTATGTCCCCTCTGCTCCCCAGGGAGCACCCCAGCCCTGGGCCAGCCATGGCCTTTGTCCTCTTCGGTAGTGTCTTTGCAGTCAGTAGTCCCAGACACCTTCCTCTGGAGGGGAAGACGCAGTGACCGCGGGAGGGGTGAGGGCGGGGTGTGCTTCAGCCCTAAACCCGGAAAGCTGCAGAACTTCCTTGAGCCCCGAATGCACCACATGGGTAAACCTGCAGCAAGCCAGGCCAAGATCTGGACAGATTCTCTCTGGAAACACTTCATGTCCAACAAGAGAAGGTCTGTTAAGCCCCGCTCCGACCCCGGGACGTGGGGCATGTTGTAACCATGGAAACTGAAGGGAAGGCGTTTGAGAAGCTTCTTCCTCGGTGTCTCCCCCAGTGGCTCCTGAAGGTACTGCACCCGGAGGAGAAGTGCTCGCTCTTGTCTCCTCACTTAGGGCCAGGCGGTGCCCACCCCTCACAGCCCCTGCTGCCCGCCTGCTTCTGAGTTGCATGGAAACCTACCGGTTATGAGGCCAAAGCGGGCTCGTCTTGGTGAGCAAAAACAGAGGCCGGTGACAAGGTAAGATGGGGGCTCAAAAGATTTCTTAGAAGAAAAACATGCACGTGTGTTCCTGTGTGTGTGCACATGTGTCTGTGTGTGGTGACCAGATGCTGTATTAATTGGTGTTCCCTATACAATTATGAGTGGCTTTTATTTTCTGTATTTTCTAAATTTCTTTTTTTTCTAAACACCTGCATATTATGAGAAAAAAAAAAAACAAAGCTGTTGACATCGAGCACGAGAGCTTGCAAAATAAGATCTTAAAGTACATATTTCAGAATGTTACAGAAGTTTTCTCTGGGTGATATATGAACGGCCTCCTACTTTTAAAAACGAACTTAAGAAAACCTCTTTGGTAAGTTTTCAGGGGCCTGAGCTTTGAGGACAGCGTCTGCGGGTGACACCCTCCCCACAGGCAGCTCTGCCTCAGGTACTGGCTGGGCCAGTGGCCGACCAGGCTGAGTCTGGCAGCCGAAGACCAGTTTACCCTCTGTGCTCCGCGCTCACCTGCTCAGCTAGGGTCCCGGTAGAGCAGCAGGCAGGTGGGGCTGGCACAGCCATGGGGCCACTGCAGTCAGAGCGGCACGTGTGGTGGAGGCTGCTGGTGTCCTGTGTGCCCGTCCAGGGCACCCGCAGTGTCAGGTGGAGGCCCTGCAGGCATCCCGGGGACAGGACAGGCGCCTCAGCTGAGCCCAGCGCGTGTCAGGCGGCGCACATTCCTCCGAGTCCCCCTTCAGCACGCGGATCGTGGCTGCCAGCAGCTGCCGGTGGCGGCAGGGTGTATAAACCGCCAGCCCCGTTGCTAGAGGTGAGCCGAGGCTGGGTGAGAAGCCGGAGTGCCTTTTTGTGCCTGAACTGTGAGGTCGCACACCATCGCCGCCACCACACAGGTCATCCATCTTCTGTGCAGGCCGCGGATGATGGGGGCCAGGGACTCGGGGCGTCTTGGGGGCTGGCGGCCTCACCAGGAGTGAGGTTTGTTGCCAGAGGGGAGGGGAGGGGAGGGGGCAGGCCTTGAACTGCTCAGCCTTGCAGGGGATTCTAGGGCCACCTCTGGTGGGAGGTGCAGGTGAGAAGCCCCTGGAAGTTTCTGGGGCCCCTCCCCCACAGTATTTCAGTCGAAGCCCCTCTGCCGGCATCACCCCCAACTCCATCCCTGCCGTGGCGCCTGCTGAGAGCCGCAGAAGATGGAAAGTTTATGGTGCTTCTCTTCCCATAGGGAAACAAAGCCACAGACACACATGTTCCCTTAAAAAAGCATGAAAGAAAGGAGAGAATAATAGTGGATGTTTGTTATTGACATGCACATGGTTCACATAGAGATGCTTCACAAGCCTGCATGGGGAGGGGGACTAAGGGCCGTTGTTCGCAGTCATGGGGTCTGGGCTCCCCCCTTCGGCTCTGCTCACAGCGTGCCCCATTCTCCACCAGACTTCTCTTAGAAAAAGTGAGTTGAAGGATAAAATATTCAACAGTTAAGAATTTCAAGGTGGCGACACCGTTGCACTGAAGCACACAGGCCCAGGTACACGGCACGTGCGTTAGAGAAGCTGCGGTGTGGGCTTCGAGTACACTGTGTGCAGGGGGGCAGGAGAGGTTCCGAGACTCACGGGTGGCCCGGTTCCTGCAGGAGCAGCTCCATACTCCGTTCTCAGAAGGTGTGGGCGAAGGCTGCCTTTCCCAGGTGACTGTGTGTGCAGGGCCTCCGGGGCTGCCCAGGCTCAGCGGGAAGGGCAGCAGTGGGAAGGGAGGTTGCCCGCACTGAGCATCCTGACCTCTCACCTCCTCGTCAGGGCAGCCGAGTCTGCAGGTGAAGCAGCTGTGTCTGACCAGTGCCTGAGTGGCCCCTTCTTTGTCCAGCTCTAAAGACCTGGAAGACGTGGGCAGGGAGAGAATAACAAAGGGCGGGGCTTGCACTCTCAGCCAGCCTCTGTGCCAGATTCTGCCTGTGCTTATCTATCAAACCAAAAGACTGGCGCTCCCATCCCATTTTATAGATTAGAAAAGAGGCACAGAGAGGTTGAGCACTTTGCCCTAGGTCACACAGCTGGTGAGGGCAGAGCTGAGAATTGACCCACTATGGTTGGATCTGGAGTCCACATGCTGTGCTGACCCTGAGGGGACAGCAAAGAGAGAGCGAGGGAGACCAGATACCCCAGATTGAGCCAGGCACACAGGCATGCACACATTCATGTACGAGGCCTTCACCTTTGAGGCTACAGAAGTCAGAGGAAACCAGAGAAGAACGAGGAGAGGCCAAGGTAGAATGCCCTTCCAGGGGTTCAGTTCCTGTGGAGACTGGGGCTGCGAGTATGAGCTCTCTGTGGCCCTCTTGGACCCCACTGCTTTCAGTGATAAGGGGGGAATGAGGTACACAGTCTGGGCTTCAGATTTGTATGGAGACAAAATTTATTAAAACAGGAGTCCAAAAAACCATGAAGGGGATTGGTATGAACATCTCCAGGGCAATTAAGAAACTCTCTGCTGTTTATCTACCTTCTCTCTTATAATGAAAGCAGAGGATCTATTTAACCAGTTATTTCTGTGCTCATCACACTCTTAGGGAATGTAAGGGGTCATAGACTTCCTTTGAAGCTCCCTCAGAGCTGAGGTATGCGGTGGCTACATTTATCCTCCCGTGGTTAAGATGTGGTTTATTGGTAATGACTCCCTCACCCTCCCCACAAACATAGGGCTTCTCCCCTGTGTGTGTCCTCTGGTGTCTGATGAGATGTGACTTACGACTGAAGTCTCGCCCACACTCCCTGCAAACATAGGGCTTCTCCCCTGTGTGTGTCCTCTGGTGTCCAATGAGATGTGACTTTTGACTGAAGTGTCGCCCACACTCCCTGCAAACATAGGGCTTCTCCCCTGTGTGTGTCCTCTGGTGTCTGATGAGATGTGACTTACGACTGAAGTCTCGCCCACACTCCCCGCAAACATAGGGCTTCTCCCCTGTGTGTGTCCTCTGGTGTCCGATGAGATGTGACTTACGACTGAAGTCTTGCCCACACTCCCCACAAACATAGGGCTTCTCCCCTGTGTGTGTCCTCTGGTGTCCGATGAGATTTGACTTTTGACTGAAGTGTCGCCCACACTCCCCGCAAACATAGGGCTTCTCCCCTGTGTGTGTCCTCTGGTGTCTGATGAGATTTGACTTTTGACTGAAGTGTCGCCCACACTCCCCGCAAACATAGGGCTTCTCCCCTGTGTGTGTCCTCTGGTGCTGGGTGAGACTAGACCTATCCTTGGAGCCTTGCCCACAGCCTCTGTACTTGACTTTTACAACTCTTGATACTCCTGCCCCCATAAGTAATTTGCCTGTGTCCTCTGGATTCACTTTCTGGCCTGTGCTGGGCCCTGCCTCCATCATTCTCTCATGTGCCCTAGAGCTCCCCATTTGTCCTTTGGGAGAGTAGGAAAAGGCCCTTGAAATCCTCCTCAGCCTTATCCTTTTCAGCAAAGGTTTGGACCTTTCCTTGACCTCTTGACCTTCAGGTTTGTCACTCCAGCTGTGTGGATCAGAATATTGCTGCTGCCGATTTTGATAGTCTGGGCAGGGATCCTGTGGTTGGACGCGGTCTCTTGCAGATGTTCTCGGGAGGACCTGAGACGGGTGACTGTGTTCCACGTGTTGGCTGAGGATTTTCTGACTGGAGAAGGCCAGAGAGCAGGAGCCACACAGATGGATCTTGGGCTTTGGGTCTGCTGAAAGAGGAAGCTTGTGGTCAGGTAGATGGTTTGTCTCCGGTAAGGCCTGAACCACTAATCATCTCAGTATTGACAGCGCAAGCTCTGTCTCCCAGCAAGTGTGCCTTTACAGTCTACTTTTCCATTCCATTTTTACTCACTGTCTTCTTCAGAAATCCAGAAAGCCCGTATCAAGGGCCTTTTCTACCTGTGGCCCTGACTAGGGACCTTCAAGTAGCATCAGAGGCAGCGTCACTCCTTATAGGAGGTGGAACTGCAGTAACCTTTGCCCACATACGAGTATCTGAAAAGTCCTATATCACTTTGTGACAGAGGGGCCACAGGTATTTTATCCTGTTGGGAGAGAACACTCTTGATGACAGGTGGAATCACCCCAAGTGACTTCCTACAAGGGGAAGGAATTTATTAAGTTAGGGGCACTCATCCTGGAGATCTCCAGATGTGGAAGGCAGGGTGGGGAAGTGGTTAGAGCTCCTCATTCACAGGACATATTAGTTGAGCAGCCATTGTGTCTGAATCTCTGTGAGTACGTGGGATTCAGATTGGACAAGACCGAGTGGTCCAGGTCCCACTGACTAAAGGACTCTGGCTCCTGATGCCCCAATTAGGTCATGAATTGCTTCTCTCTCAGTTTTCCATAAAGCGGAAAATGAAAGTACGCCCTTCCTCAGAAAGCCTCACGAATATTCACACCTCATCGATTTCAGTCAGGCTTAGTCCGTTTAAAATGCAGTAGGAAGTCCTGTTTAAAAATACACCCCAGGGCCTCCCTGGTGGCGCAGTGGTTGAGAGTCCGCCTGCCGATGCAGGGGATACGGGTTCGTGCCCTGGTCTGGGAGGATCCCATATGCCGCGGAGCGGCTGGGCCCGTGAGCCATGGCCGCTGGGCCTGCGCGTCCGGAGCCTGTGCTCCGCAACGGGAGAGGCCACAACAGTGAGAGGCCCGCATACCGCAAAAAGAAAAAAAAAAAAAAAATACACCCCAGCTCCTGCCCTTCTTCAGCCAGTCCACTCTCCCCTCTCACCTGGAGATGAACTGACCTCTGAGCGGATTCCCCACTGCTGTCTCTTTTGAAAAAATGGGCCAAAGCATCACCTTAGAGCAGAGAACATGCCCCCTGCAGCTGAAAACCGCGTGGTTTCACGTCACCCAGTGGGACCCCCATGTCTGTGCGTGGAGCACAGGCCCTGAGGCCTCCGTGTTCTGTCCAGCCTGCTTCCTCTCCCTCTGTGCTTCCTTCTCTGACCACCTGCATGGCCTCTCTTTCCTGCCCTGGTGCTGCGGCACTGGCCGTTCCCCTGCCTGGAACACTTTGCCCACAAATGCTGTCTCTGGAGAGTGCCACACCCCACCCCTCCGCTCACATTGATCCAAGGCGCTTTTTCTGGGCTACTTTTCCTCAAAGCACTAATTGCTGTCAGGTATGAGGCACGTGCTGCTCTAGGGCAGTGATTCTGACCGTCCTGTTCAATCTCTATTTCCAGTTCGTGGAGCCCTGTCTGACACAGTGTATGAACTCGTGTGACAATGAACCGAAATGGTGACTGAATGCAAATCAACGTGTACACATATCATCTAGAAACATGGAGGAGATTAAGAAGAAACGGCTAAAGGTGACAGAGCTGGTAGGTGCTCGAAAACTTGTTTTTTTCCTCTAAGCCTTTCAGCCCTATATGATGTTATATATTTTTTGCATGAGGGATTAAAAAAATTAGAAGAAAAAATTTTAATATAAAAAATTTCTGTAAGAGTCAAAGGCTTATGGATCAATTTCTGAAGCATCTTAATTGAAATTTTACTGACTCCAGACTGGAGTTTACTCTGATCAACAGCCGGACCATGAAAGCTCCCCAGGAGTGCTTCTTGCTTTGCGTTGAAAGAGTAGTGGCGCCCACCTCTGCCCGCCGTCGCGAGCTGGCTCTTCCACCCGCTGCCCCACTGGATGCCGAGCTCCTGGCTGTACTCGTCCCCGTACAAGACCAGCAGTTCACAGCCCGGCCTGACCACCCGGCAGGTTCGGTAGAAGATCTGCCTGTGATACTGGAAGGCCACCAGGTTCTGCTCCTCCTCATCCTGGGCACAGTTCACATACCTGGGGTTGGGGCCGAGAAAGGGAAAGAAAGCGCAGGCGATGAGTTCCCTCCACCTGTCAGACCCGAGCCAGTTCCTTGCCTTCGCGGCCTGGTGCTGTCCCCAGCGGCCGCTGCTCCTGCTCGGGAACCTGCTGTTCACACCTTCGACCTTGTCCTGTGAATCCCTATCTCCAGATGCTGTTGCCTGTGCTCATCCAGGCCGGATTGCTTTTCTCTCCTTATGTAATTATCTGTTTTCCAAAGCCCAATTCCAGACCTGTCTCCACCTGGACTGGCCATAAAACCGGTGACCTCTGGCTTCTCTAAACTCTCAATGAAGTTCTGTTTTTATTCCGCAGGACTTGGTGCTTCTAGTTTAGCACACATCCCTCAGCACTCAGCCCCAGCCTACGTTCTCTCGAGAGGCCTGTCTCCAGTCTCCCCACGTGTATCCAGGGCCCCCCATTCACTTGCCTCCCCCTGTAGAAACTTGGAGAGAGCTCTCTGACTTAGCTCGAAACACAGAACAATAGTAGTTTATTCATTTTCTGCCTCCCCTGATGAAAGGAGGGGACCTTAGAGAAAGGGGCTGCTCACAACCATCCTGCAGTCCATTTGTTCCCTGGCTTCAGAACCCAGTTCTCATTGGAACCAAGGCTGGGAAGGTGGCCGCCCTCACAGACTAAAGGTCCCTCACGTCAGGTTATGCTGGTGCTGTGCACTTCTTGAAAAATAGGAAAATTATGATTAAATATTCCTAAAGTCAATTGCTTAATGTCTGTCTGCAGTGTGTCCTCCGTAAGGACATGGGTTATGTGATCTGTTTAAGTTATGGACTCCGTTTTCTAAACTGGGGCATAATAGTAAGTGCTTGATAAGTATTAATTAGGTAAAGAAGTGTTCCTGGTGAATCTAGACTCCTCAAGTTGTTTTCAAGTACCCCAATTTTCTTGAGCACAGAGACGTATTTTGAGGACACATACTATATTTTTATTTCCTATTTTCTGACATCTCTTGAAATGAAAGAGCATTGTATGGAGAAAAAAGAGGGACAGAAGATGTAAAAACCATTGAGGGGGGCAGCCTGAGAAGGAAAGGGACATGGGCTAGAGAGAGATGACTGTCCTCTCTGGAACCTGGAAACCTACTGGACTTACCTCATCCAGTTGGCCCAGGACTTGTCCTTTCCATCCACATACTCGTAGCAATTTCTCCCTTTGGTGATCTGAGTGTCAGAAAAAGAAGTTAAAGGCTTTTTTTTTTTTTTTTTTTGGTGGGAGGTAATAGAAGAATTATTTCACTCTGCTGTCATCAGTGCTCTTCAGCCTCATGGATGCAACTGCCAATCGTGAGCACACAATAAGCTCCTTAATCACCATCCTCACGTCTGAGTCTATTTGTCCGCTCAGGTCGAGGGCCCCACACGGGAGGAGCTGCTTCTTTGTGCCTGTACCACCGTGCTCCCACCTGGCCTCTGATCTTTAAGTTGAAGTTCCGTGTTCATGCAAAGCGCAGTCAGTACACAGAGCTAACCGTGTGGTCCCCATCCACATCCTAGCGTGTTGAAGGTGAGGCCCCCCCACCCACAGAAGGGATGTGGAGGCCAGAGGACAGGGGAAGAGGTAGGTGTTTCTCACCAGCCAGGAGTATCCACTGTTGGCGGCCTCTTCATCTTCTGTGATCCGGCCCTCATAGGGGCCAAAGTGCAGACCCAACGGCAGATCGGATGCTTCGTTCCATACTCCAAGCCCAGCCTCAGGGATGCCTGATGGTCTGATACTTAATCCAGGGGGCAGAGCGAGGGCTGAGCGGTTGGGATGCCCCTTCTCCACTGCACTGTCCTTTACAAATGTAGGGGCCCCGTGAGCAGCACAGCTGTCAATGAAGAAGTTCTGACACTTCTCACAATCTGGAGGCGAGAGCAGCAGGGATTAGGGAAGTGCGTGTTCCTGGTCGTAAAGACCTTCAGAGAGAACCAGGGCGCTCATGTCATTTGGCCTCAATCCTGTACCCCAAGTCACTAGACAAAGGGGATGATTTGGGGACCAAATGCTAAGGTGAGATTATTGTAGCAAGACATAACAGCCTTCTCTGTACTGGGCCAGTGAGGTCACTCACAGAGGTAGTCGTTGTCCTGGGGCTCGCTGACCTCTTGGTACACGTGGACCTTTCTTTCTCGTAGGCTATACATCTTCACTTCAATCTGCTTTGTTCTGCGTTCTAAGTTGCAGAAGAGTAGGTAAGCAAGGTTGGTGGGGTCTGGAGTGTTGGTCCCTATTTTATCAGAAAATGTGAAATACCCTCCCATCAGATTATCGCCTGTCCTTCTGTACACTTTGGTTTTTCCCCCTTTAACTACTGGTTCAGAGGGACCGAGGCTCCACACTGACTACAGACTCCCAGTTCAATGCTAGCTTCCTGTTCTTCCCATTATTAGGTTTAACTTCCCAACCTTTCTACTTAGAAAATGGTTCATTGACACATTTACTCATTCAGAAAATATTTGTTAAGGCACATTACATGTTAGGCATTGAGCAGAGGCCTTAACTAAGAAAGCATGGCCCCTATTATCACAGATGGATTTTTGAACAACGTGTATGTGTCAGTACTTTTATATTCAATTTAATGCTTTCAAACACTATACGAGTTATGTATCCTTATGTTCACTTTAGAGATTAGCAATCAGGACCTCAGAAAACATGTAAGATTTTCCCAAGGCCCCAGTGCTAACTTCAGGTCTCAGATCAGTCCAGCCTAAACTCACGCCTACCCCAAGTCCACCCCACACACCTAGGCCATACTAATCAGCCTTTCTAGAAAAATTAGAGGGACTAAAACCCCAAGTTATTTTCTCTTACCCAGCTTTTGTCTAGTGTGCCGTGCAGAGGTGCTTGCTGCTCCGGGAGGGGGCGCTGGTCTCTGGGCCTGTGCAGGGCCACTTGCCTTCTGCAGTTGCGCTGCTCCTGGCAATTTCTTCAAACTAGATTCATTACTTAATGGCACCGGGGGCACTGCCTTCAACGGGAGAGTCACACAGTAAAAGACAACATGCATTTCTTTAGTTCTTTAGGGCTTATGACGTGTTTTCACATGCATGACTTTAGTTAATACTTCAACAACCCTTGGAAATACCCGGGGCGGGTGGAGTCTGAACACTAGAGCGTAAATAAAGGGCCTAAGTGGGTAGTGAATCAAGACTAGAACCCATATCTTAAGGTTCCTTCCCTTCAACTTTCAAATTTCTCCGTAAAAGTGAGAGCGAGGCAGGGAGAATAATTGGGAAGAATCAACAAAGTCTGGGAAAGAAGCCGAGGGGTAAGGGCTTATAGAAAAAAAAAAGAGGGGGTCTTCTATTAATTAGTGGACCTCTGATGGACGAGGAAATGTGGAAAAGTACAGAGGGGACAAAACACTTCTGGAAAATGAGGTGACAGAGCAGTGAGACTGGGAAGAGAAGAAAGAAATGGTATGGCAGAAACATATTTAGACACCAAAGAAAATGATGCTGAAAGCTGCAGGTGGCCATATCCTAGAGAGAATGTTTGGAATGAGAGTAGCTGGTTCCCATCGATTCTGCTTGAATGAGGCTGTACGACTAGCTAGTTCTCAGTTTCCTGATCCATAAATTGGTATACATGCTAATTCTTAACGTTACAGTGGACATGAAATTTAATAACGTTCACCAAGTTGTTTTGTGAGCTATTGATATTTAATACAGTGTGAATGTGAGAGTCCAGCCCTGCTATCAATTCACCCCCTCAACTGTCTGCCTATTTGAAATCTAGCTCACAGATACTATCTTCAGCACTCCCTGACCCTCTTACTTCTAGGTGAATGTTTAAATGTGGAGTCACTCATTCAGAAAACATCCAGGGGGCCCTCAGGGGGCCTTGAGCTGGGCCTGGGACTTCTGTGAAGAAACGGGTATGGACCAGGCTCTCAAAGCTTGCAACGCAGGGGCAGGCTAAACAAATGATTCCAAACACGAGAGTTGCCTAATTAGAGCTCAGAGGAAGGAGCTGTTACTTCCTCCTGCAAGAATGAGCATTTGAAATCAGTTCCAGAGGGATGAGTTTCTGTTGAAACGCGAGTAACCTATATGAAGTCCTTAAGTTATTTTCTTATTTGTCATTTTTCAATTATCAAACTTGAAGCTAGTCAGGGCTGGGAGATGCTTCCTCTTATTAGAGTAGGAGGAGGCTCTGAGGTTGGGGATCCATCTCCTTCTTCGTCTCGGACAATCCACTCTACAAATTGCCTACAGATCTGTAAGGTTCCCTTAGTCAGATGGTCTTAGCATGTCACTCACTTTGGCGTAGCAGAAAAGAACTGAGGTTGAAATCATCCATCAGATGAATGATATAAAGATGTATGAATAAGACACTGTAAACTTTATAAAACTATGGAAGTTCTACTCAGCTTGTAAGTGTTTTAGAGAAGGAGCTTTGGATGAGATTGCACTACCAGTGATACTGTGATCTCAGGCATATAATCAAACATTTCTTTACCTCAGTTTCTTGATCTATTCAATATAAATGGTGATAGTTACACTACCTATAGGCACTACAGGATTGTTTTAAGGTTTAAAGTGAGTTTATTCATGTAAAATGCTTAAAATAGAGTCTGAAATATTATGAAAATAATGTGAAAATAGAACAACCTACTATTGTTGCTATTCTTATTAACTATAAAAATGATGATGATATCAGACATTGTGCTAAAGAACCATGAAAGGAAGCAGCAGTTTCTAGGATACTCTGTGTATTCTCCTATTCTTACCTTTGATTGGATCCATGAGGAAGGTTTTCTTGTCAACAGGATTTGGGAAATACTTACCTTCTGGTGTTTACTGTGCTCCACTCTGAAGGCCACCCAAGAAGGTTTAACTAAAAGATGATGAGAAATCAGTCTTTTGGTTGGTAAATGTTTCCAAACTCTGGGCATCTGAATTAAGGACACAGAATTCTGAACCAGAGAGTGACAAGTACAAGGATTACCAAAGGGGGGGATGGAAAATGATTTCTGTATCATCAACGCCTATGCTTCCACTGGGAGCATCACATAGTTTTCTTAAAATTAAAAAAAAAATAGACAAAACCTCATCTGTGCTTCATCCTATGTTCATAAAGTATCTAATAAATTTACTTCATGACAAAAATACTCAACAAAGTAGGAATAGAAGGAAATTACCTCAATATAATAAAGGTCATATATGAAGAGTCCACCTCTAACATACTCATTGGTGGAAAAAGTGATCTCTTCTAAGATCAAGAAAAAAGGCAAGGATGCCCACTCTCACCACTTCTATTCAACATAGTACTAGAAGTTCTAGCCAGGGTATTAGATAAGAAAAGGAATCAAAAGGCTTCCAATTTGGAAAGAAAGAAGTAAAATTAGGTTTGTTCACAGATGACATGATTTCATGCGTAGAAAATCTTTAAAATTCCACAGAAAACACTGTTAGAACTAATAAAAGAATTTAGCAAAGTTGCAGGATACAAAGTCAACACTCAAAAATCTTCCTATGCACTTGGGACTTCCCTGGTGGCGCAGTGGTTAAGAATCCACCTGCCAATTCAGGGGACATGGGTTCGAGCCCTGGTCTGGGAAGATCCCACATGCCGTGCAGCAACTAAGCCCGTGCACCACAACTACTGAGCCCGCATGCTGCAACTACTGAGCCCGCGTGCTGAAACTACCAAAGCCTGCGCACCTAGAGCCCGTGTTCCACAACAAGAGAGAAGCCACTGCAACGAGGAGCCCATGCACTGCAAAGAAGAGTAGCCCCCGCTCGCCGCAATTAGAGAAACCCCACATGCAACAACGAAGACCCAACACAGCCAAAAAAAAAAAAAAAAAGAAAACTATTGAGAATTATACTGGAAAACCTATACATCCACCTCCATTCAGTATTATGTCACCATTCTGCCACAACCACTGCGGGTCTTTTAATTTCTATTTCAAAATTCAAAAACAAAATAAAAACAAACAAAAAACTAACCAAGACACAGTGAAGCCACCTGCCAGCACTTACTCCTTTGGTGATGAATTTGGTACTTCTTATTCACATTCAAATTTTTATACATTTACGGCCTTTTAATGTACCTATAAACAATATATATATATTTTTTTTCCAACAAAAGTTCTCATATTTATTACTGAACCAAAGCACTAATGCAGAAACACTGACACAAGGAGAAAAATCATTTTTTTCCCAATGAAACAAATGGATGCATTTGTCCAGATAGTAGTGATGTTTTCAGAGTGATATGGTAAGATGCAAGTGACGTTCCACAGCATAAATACATGTGCCACCTCATGTGTGGCTCCTTATAGACCCAGCTTGCTGCTTCTCCAGTGTCTTCTCTTGGAGTTGTACCTGGTTTTATTACCAGTTTCCTTTTTTTTTTTTTTTTTTTTTTTTTTTTTTGCGGTACGCGGGCCTCTCACTGTTGTGGACTCTCCCGTTGTGGAGCACAGGCTCCGGACGCGCAGGCTCAGCGGCCATGGCTCACGGGCCCAGCTGCTCCGCGGCACGTGGGAACTTCCCGGACCGGGGCATGAACCCGTGTCCCCTGCATCGGCAGGCGGACTCTCAACCACTGCGCTACCAGGGAAGCCCACCAGTTTTCATTTGAGTCCACTGGGGAATGGGACGATTCTCCTTTTGTTTCTTGCCCAGGAATCGCTTGATCGTGAGTCTTGTGAGAAGACATGGTGAGGGGCAGAGTCAACCGCACATCGGATGGCAGAGAAGGGGAGGCTAATTATTTTACATATTTAAAAACTTTATATGGATAGTCTTTTACTGTATAATATTCTGTTTTGCATCTTGCTTGTTTGGTGAAAAATTATGGGGGTTTTTTTGCTAATGCCTGAGATGCAGCTGAGACCTAAACCCAGGTTGGTTTCAGGAAGACACCTCTAAATCTTCCTGGCCCCTCACCTTGCTGCCTTGGAGTCCATTCTTCATCAGAATCCTCAGGGTCATCCACCTGGGGTTTGATGGCCTGCCTGCAGTGACACATGAAAGCTGGCCAAGGGGCTCTGAGACCTGGAAAGAAGCAAAATCTTTGTTCCAAAAGGGAAGAGCTGGAAGGAGGAACAAAGCCCAGAGGCAATGGAAAGTGCCACAAAGTCAGTGTGACTCGGTAGGATGGGCTGGGAGAGTCTAGAACAAGGCAAGAGGTGAGCTCTGCATTGCCAGGGCCAGGCCCACACTGAATACAAAAGAACACAAATTTCCTGCAGGTTAGTCTCCACACAGAAGGGAACTGTGAGCAGATGAAGCCACCTAAGAGAGAGCCAAGCTAACACTGAGACCGAAGACCTGGTTCCCATTTCCCAGGCTCACAGGCACCCAGCATTTCCTGTTACCTATAGTAATCAGTGCTTCATAGTTCTTTTTCACATTCCTATATCGGATTTTTTCCCATTCTCCCATCTCTGTCCATTCTTCCTTGGAGAAGTATGTGGAAATGTCTTTGAAAGCATCTTTGGCCTAGAGAAAATAATAGATTTCATCAGTGACTTACTAATCTAAGTCAGAACTTAGAGCTGGGCCCTCTCCTTCACCTTGTGCAGGGTGTAGCCTGATGCCGCTGGGTGGTCTCTGTGAGAGACAAGGACGAAGACTGTCCTTCCTGACTGTGTCCTGCTTAACTGCGCAAACACTGAGCATTTTCCTAACTCTCCCTGGACACAGAGCAGTTGACGATGCTACAGTGTCCTGTCCCCACCCCCCACCCCGCCCCACCATCTTAGACAGGACCAGGGACCCCCATCCTGTGTACCTTCACAGAGAAGGTCACCCAGCGGTGCAGGCCAGGAGTCTGTGGTCCTCCAGGGACCAGCTCCCTGTCCCTCCTGTAGAGCCGGCTTAGAGCCCGGCTTTGCCTCCTCCACCGCTCACCGTGGGCTTCCACTCTGTTCTCCCAGCATCTCCCTCAGTGCTCTCCTCCGGCCACCTGTCGGTGCTCATGGTCCTGGGACCGCCTCAAGGCCAAGGTGCCTGTGGAAGGAGAAGGTGCTGAGGTAGCCCAGGCCCCTGCCCAGAGCCAGGTCTGTGTTCCTCGGCTGGGGCATCCCGAGCAGGAAGGTGTGAGGACCCCAGCAAGGAGTAGAGGATGTGGAGGGTATTGAAGGGGTGGACGGATCCTCAGCAGCCACGACAGCCCAGCCTAATGTGAACTAGATTCGGTTTCTTTGGTCCCCCTGCAACTCGGCCCCTCGGAGGAAAGGCGCTGGGAGGGCTGAGTCTGTGGGTGTCTGAGGGAGTCCCAAGGAGACCTGGGAGCCCCGGACTGCTGGACTGGGGTCAGCTTGACAAGAAGGGCTCTGTTCCAGCGAGGGACAGGGACTATTTCTCCAAGAAGGGTTTTGGGGATCTCCACCTGGGGACTCCAGAAAAATTTGGGCATAACATGCCTTCTATGTCTAAGGGACAGATCGCTCAGCCTGAGGAGATTTGGGTCACTCCGGCTGAGGGAATTGGGGCTCCTCAGACCCGAGGGGATTCGGGGTCCCTTAGGCTGATGGTATTTGGCGTCTTTTGGCTAAAGGGATGTAGGAGGCGCAGGCTGAGAGAACTTGGCACCTTTGAGCCTGAGGAAATCGGGGGTCTCTCATTAAGGGGCTTTAGGTTCTCCCACACTGAGGGTAGCTGGGGTCTTTGAGGCTGAAGCGGTTAAGAGTTCCCGCGCTGAGGGTAGTCGGTGCCTCTGAGGTTAGGGAAATGTGGTCTCTCTGCGGGTGCTATTTTTAGGGCGCCTAACCTCTAGGGGTTACTCCAGGTATTTGGGGGTGTCAAAGCATTAGGGGATTTTGTATTTCTGTGGGTGAAGGGACTTTGGGTCCCTGAAGCTGAGGAGATGTGAGGTCCCTCAGGTTAGGACCCGGGGTCCCTCCGAGCTGATGGGATTTTGAGCCCCTCAGGGTGAGGGAATCTGGGGCCTCCTAGCCTGGAATTTGAAGGCCTCGGGCTGAGGGTTTATAAGGGTTTCGCAGGGCGTGTTCCTGTCAGTCTCCCCGCTGTTCCCTCGCGTAGCCCACCCCGGCCCGGCGCTCGTTCCACCTCCAACAGCTTCGCGTCCTCCTGAGGTGAGGCGAAGCGAAGGGTGCGGAGGCGGTTGGTAAAGCCCCGTCAGGCACAAGCCACCAATCGGTGCTGCGACTGAAGCGGTCCCGCCAATAGGCGGCCGGGAGGGTGCGGAGCGCGCAGAAGGTCCCGCCCCACCGCTCGGGGATTGGCTGCTCTGGGTCCCGCGCATGTCTGAAAGGAAGCCTCCAGCGCGCAGGCGCAGCTTGGCGGTTTTCAATGATTGTCTTTTCCGCCCGCCGTCAGGCAGCCCGTCTTAATCCTGGAGCCTCAAGTGGGCGGTGGGTCTTTAGGGTGGATGTGGCCATCCAGTGCCCTGAACAAGAATCTTTGCTCCACCGGACTGTAGTCGTGCTCCCGAACTTTCTCCTAGGCCCACCTGTTCCCTTCCTTGTAAAATGCAGTTTGGGCAAGAACTGTTTGGGGTGAGTATTACTTTATTCAGGGGAAAACTAGGTAATTAACTAAAATCTGATGAGACAAAATAAACAACATACGGTCAAAGATTTAAACGCAACAAATGGAATAATAAGTATATTAGAAAAAACACTGGGAGGATTTTAAATCTCAAAGTAGAAGGGGCATTTAGGAGTAATCTGTATGTTTAAGCAATGTAGGTCTAAAAAGGCTTCAGAAATGAGATATAAATAAAACCAAAAAGCCCTGCAAGTGTTTTCCATTAAAATGAGGCATCGGGCCTCCCTGGTGGCGCAGTGGTTGAGAGTCCGCCTGCCGATGCAGGGGATACGGGTTCGTGCCCCAGTCTGGGAGGATCCCATATGCCGCGGAGCGGCTGGGCCCGTGAGCCATGGCCGCTGAGCCTGCGCATCCGGAGCCTGTGCTCCACAACGGGAGAGGCCACAACAGTGAGAGGCCCGCGTACCGCAAAAAAAAAAAATAAAAAAAAGAGGCATCAAATTCGAGGACAATGGATCTGCAGAGGGGGCTTCACAAGATAAAATGGGGAGAGTGTTTCTGCCCCTTACCTAGCTTTGGTCACAGAAACATAACATGATTTCCATGTACTGGAAGCAAGACAACTGACTGTAGAATTATTGTCAAGGTGGGACCACGAGTGCTGGTTGGGGGTCTGGATGGAGAGATGTTACCAGAAAACTGGGTTTGCCTCTTGGTGGGTGTCGAGCCAAAAGACACAACCCAGCCAGAGATTGGGAGAAGGAGGGATTTATTACTTGCAGCAAGTAAGGAGAACACCAGGGATCTTGTCAAAACAGTGTCTCCCCAAACTCCCAAACTGGGAAGTTTTAAGCTATGGGTATATGCAGTTCATGGAGGGCCTTGGGCAGTAGGCAGAGTCCAAGCTTTAGATGATTGAAGTCTTGAGGGTCAGAAGCGGTCACCATCGGCCTCCCTTAAGTTACATTTTATCTGGCGTTGATAGATGATGTAGATATAGATATCTATTCTTTTTCAGATTCTTTTCCCTTATAGGTTATTACAAAATATTGAGTGTAGTTCCCTGTGCTATACAGTAGGTCCTCGTTGATGATCTATTTTATACATAGCAGTGTGTATGTGTTAATCCCAAACTCTTAATTTATCCCTCCCCCTGCCTTTCCCCTTTGGTAACAATAAATTATAAGATTTTATATTCCTCAGAAATGGGGGAGCTGAAAGAGAGGTATCATTTTCAATGGAAAAGCATTCAAAAGAAGATTGAAGCTTCAGCCAAGATTATTAGTTGTACATCCTTGGAAAAAAATCACTTAATTTCTCTAAACTTGACCTGACAAATAAGACAAAAACCCTCCACTGAACTTGCTTATAATCAAGTGATGGAAATATCAAATGGAAGTGTTAGAAACATCTTATTTTACACAAGCGTTATACACTGCTCTACGTTCATTACAGTTTGGTTCACACATCTGTTCACTGAAGTTACAATGTTCTCAAATTCTGTTACTGATCCTCCAGAATGGGCCCCAACGAGGGTCCACTGCCCAGTGTCATTGGAGCCAACAGAACGAGACTGAGTTTGGTTCAGAAGCAAAGGAAAACTTTATATTTTGATCAGAGAATGGACAGGTGAGAGCGTGCACTCCCCCGCGGGCTGTGGGCGGGGCTGCTGTGTAGGGATCCCCGGCAGCCTCAGCGGGAGGGAGGGGGCGGAGCTCTCGAGGGCCGGGTTGGCTGCAGCTCAGGCTCTATGTCGCGGAGTCTGCACGGGGCCCGGTGAGCTGAGGTGTCGACCCAGCCACTCTGCACTAGGAAATCTGGTCTGAAGTGCCGGGTGTGGGACCTCTGCAAGCGGAACCCTAGGAGCACGTGAAATTAGACAAAGCACAAAGGAAAAAAAGGTTAGACTTTATTTTGTTGCCCAGATTCTATTTTTATCTGCCAGGAATTTTTCATGGGCTTTGCCGGTGACAAACCCCTCCTCTGCCTTTTGTCCCGTTCCTCATTCTTGGGGTGCTGAGGGTGCAGACCCCTCTTCTGTAACTGCTTCGTGCTGAGTTGGGAGTCCTCATACCCGGGGGGAGGGGCAGAACTTCTCCCCAGCAGCCTCCAGGTGAGGTTGATTGTCCCCAGGCCTCCTGCCTCACTGCTCGTCCGCCTGAGCACCAGCATTGGAAGTGTTATAGATTCTAATGACCTTTAAGGGTCCAGGAAAGAGATGCGCAGAGACGCTGGGGGGGCAGGTTTTACCCCGTCCCACATTTGCTCGGCGACCTTAGGCTGACGGTTTCTGCCAGCCTAGATGCTCTGACCAGTAGTCTGCGCTTTCTTTAATTAGGCCCCTGAATTAACGTACAAACAGCACCAGGTGTCAGAGCCCTTCCTGGTCAACTCCCAGACAGTCCAGGGCCGGTGGTGATCCAGGACCATGACGGCCACTGATTCAACGGCCTTTTGAAGTAGCCAGGAGTCCAGCCGGTCTCATTGGCCGCCGTCACCGTGTGTCTGTAGGCTTTTCTATGGTGACAGCGTGATATACGGTTCCCCCGCCAAGCTTATTAGCTCCCCTCTGCGTGCAGTAAGTCCTGCAAGCAGTAGTCTGCTCTTTCGGGGCACACTCTTGTTGTTTTCTGAGAGAAACTCCAGGTCAAGTGATGGTCACACGAGTCGTCATGGGGGCCCGTTGCCCCCGGTTGTCTCTCTGGAGGTTGGAGTTGGAGGGCCTCCTCACTCGAGGTCAGTGTGTCCACGGAGCGACCCCTGCAACTTCAGGGCATGGTGGGTGGTTAGGATCACCACGTGGGGTCCTTTTCCCTTAGGAGGGAGCTGGCCTTGCAGGCTGCTGATTTCCAGGTTTTTAGATACTCCCAATATCCTGGCCAGATGGGGTGGCGGGTCCAGCCCTTGGTTACTGAGGTTTCTCCTACCTGGAGGGCATACTTGAGTTGTTCCATTTCAAGTGGTCCCAGTTTTTGCACTAATACTCCAAGGGCGATTCACCTTCTGCCGGGAATGTAAAGGTCAAAGGGTTTAGCTAAATTAGGGAGTTCCAGGGCAAGGGCCTGAATTAACTGCTCTTTTAGATCTTGAAAGGCCACTTCTGGATTCTATTCAAAAGGATCATCATCTTTTCCTTTCAGTATGTCATATAGAGGCCCAGCTATTAGACTGTAGTTAGGGATCCAGATGCAGCAAACCCCGGCCTCCCCAGGAACCCCTAAGCTGTCTTCTAGTTTTAGAAGGGGTAAGGCTGCAAATGGCTTCTTCCCTTTCCTGGGATGGGCTTCTTTGACCTTCTGTGAGAATGAAGCCCAGGCAGGTCACCTTAGTCTGTGATATTTGAGCCTTTTTCTTGGACACCTTCTATCCTTTCTTGACTAGGTAGTTCAGAGGCCTCCTTAGTAGGGCTGGCGATCAGAATGTCGTCTGCATATTGAAGGAGGGTTCCCTTTTCCAGAGGTAGAACTTTTAGGTCTTTAGCTAACGTTTCCCCAAAGATGGTGTGGGAATTTTTGAACCCTTGAGGCAGGACGGCCCAGCAGTATTGATTTTGTTGTATGTTGTGTCCTGCCACTCACAAGCCAAAATTTCTTGTGACTCTGGGACTAATGGAATACAGAAGAAGGCATCATTGAAGTCTAATACAGAATACCATGTCCTGGTGGATGGTAGAATGACCAGCAGGGTGTAGGAATTAGGGACTACTGGATGTATATCCTCAGTGGCTTCACTGACTGTCCTGAGGTCCTTTACCAGGTACCCAGCAGCCCACGGGGCTTTCGTGGTCAGGCCCCTCCCAGGATATGGAGCTCACCTGGGCAGGTACCCAGCAGCCCACGGGGCTCTCGTGGTCAGGCCCCTCCCAGGATTTGGAGCTCACCTGGGCAGGCACCACCGGCAGGGCTGGGCACACAGGAACCGTGCACATAGCCCTCATTGCAGAGCACCCCCAGCTCACCTGTCGCTCAGAGCTGACCCAGAGCACCTCAGAGCAGGACTTGAACTAAAAAACAGCAGCTCCAACAGGTCTGTGACCCTGGGCTTCACTCTGCGCGGCCTCCCTCCACCTGGTCTTCCAGAGGCTTCCACTGCAGCCGGGGCACCAGGCCTCTGTCTCCACCCACCACCCCTCCTCTCCCTGACTCCTGGGTTCTTCTCATTAGGAGAGGGTCTTCTTGAAGTTGTCTCCCACTCATGGACCAGATAAAATGTTTAGAAAACAAGCCAGGGCTGCAGCCCCTTGTCTGTGCTGACTCTCAGGAGCCCACACCTGTTCCTTGGACCTGACTGGTGCAGCAAGGCCCGTTTTCTGCAACTATGAGCCCCTGAAGGACGAGGATTGGCTGACCTGGGCAGCCTGACCCTGCCTGCCAGCTCTCCCCAGGTGTGCCTGGGTTGAGGTCAATCTAAACACCACTCCAGGCAGCAAGAGCCCCTGCAGCTGTGCCTGACGCCATATTCTCTGCCCCGTCAGCAGTGTCAGGGCTGGGCTGGTGGGAGGGAGTGAGGGGCCATGGCTTTGTGGGTGGCCCGGTGTGAGTGGGGCTCTGCTGGACTTTCTGCAGGAGTTGCCAGGCTGCCACCTGCTAAAGAAGAGGATGTGTCACCCATACCTGCCGCTGGAATTTCTCCCCGGGCAGAGGTGAGGAAGGAAAAAAGCAGTGGGGGCCGGGACAGGAGGGGTATCTCAGGCAGGGAAATGGAAAGCTTCCAGAAGAGCGTCTGGGGTCAGGACCATCCTGGCTGGCCTGCAGGCACCAAGTCGGCCTGCGTGCTGTCACTGGTGTGGCTCCACAGCCCTTCCTCTAGGCTTTCAAGTCCTTGTACATATTCAGGTGTTTTACCTGGGAAGGGTGGGAACAGTTCAGCAGCAGCTGGCCTGGGGCTCAGCTCACGTTTACTCACAGACGCCTCGGCACGGTCCCCCAGCTTTGCAATGAGGACGCTCCTTGCAGGGTGGGGGGCGCTGCTGGCTGCATGGGAGACGGTTCACCACCTCTGACCAACTTCAGAATTGTTTACCACTGGAGCAAGTGCCCTGATAGGGTTTTCCTCTGTATAACTGGTAAGTTCTGGGGTGTTTTTTTTTCTTTTTTGGTTCAAGGTAGGTTTTATTCCTCTTTTTTGTATTTATAGATATAAGCATGGAAATAATTCATTCATATAAATATGCCTATGGGAAGGGAAGAACTTTTTTTTCTGTGTTTTTAAAAAAATGTTATTTATTTAAAAAAAATTTAAATTCAATTCAATTTTTTTATACAGCAGGTTCTTATTAGTTATCTATTTTATACATATTAGTGTATACATGTCAATCCCAATCTCCCAATTCATCCCAACCCTCCTCCCCCACCACTTTCCCCCCTTGGTGTCTATACGTTTGTTCTCTACATCTGTGTCTCAACTTCTGCCCTGCACACCGGTTCATCTGTACCACATTTCTAGGTTCCACATATATGCGTTAATATACCATATTTGGTTTTCTCTTTGACTTACTTAATTCTGTATGACAGTCTCTGGATCCATCCATGTCTCTACAAATGACCCAATTTGGTTTCTTTTTATGGCTGAGTAATATTCCATTGCATATATGTACCACATCTTTATCCATTCGCCTGTGGGCATTTAGGTTGCTTCCATGACCTGGCTATTGTAAATAGTGCTTCAGTGAACATTGTGGTGAATGTGTCTTTTTTTTTTTTTGCAGTACGCGGGCCTCTCACTGTTGTGGCCTCTCCCATTGCAGAGCACAGGCTCTGGACGCGCAGGCTCAGCAGCCATGGCTCACGGGCCTAGCCGCTTTGCAGCATGTGGGATCCTCCTGGACCAGGGCACGGACCCGCGTCCCCTGCATCGGCAGGTGGACTCTCAACCACTCTGCCACCAGGGAAGCCCCCCGCAATTGATTTCTAATCTCATAGCGTTGTGGTCAGAAAAGATGCTTGATATGATTTCAATTTTCTTAAATTTACTGAGGCTTGATTTGTGACCCAAGATGTGATCTATCCTGGAGAATGTTCCATGAGCACTTGAGAAGAAAGTGTAATCTGCTGTTTTTGGATGGAATGTCCTATAAATATCAATTAAATCTCTCTGGTCTATTGTGTCATTTAAAGCTTGTGTTTCCTTACTAATTTTCTGTCTGGATGGTCTCTATTGGTGTAAATGAGGCGTTAAAGTCCCCCGCTATTATTGTGTTACTGTCGATTTCCCCTTTTATAGCTGTTAGCAGTTGCCTTATGTATTGAGGTGCTCCTATGTTGGGTGCATATATATTTATAATTGTTATGTCTTCTTCTTGGATTGATCCCTTGATCATTATGTAGTGTCCTTCCTTGTCTCTTGTAACATTCTTTACTCTAAAGTCTCTTTTATCTGGTATGAGTATTGCTACTCCAGCTTTCTTTTGATTTTCATTTGCATGGAATATCCTTTTCCATCCCCTCACTTTCAGTCTGTATGTGTCCCTAGGTGTGAAGTGGGTCTCTTGTAGACAGCATATATATGGGTCTTGTTTTTGTATCCATTCAGTGAGCCTGTGTCTTTTGGTTGGAGCATTTAACCCATTCATGTTTAAGGTAATTATCAATATGCATATTCCTATTACCATTTTCTTAATTGTTATGGGTTTGTTTTTGTAGGTCCTTTTCTTCTCTTGTGTTTCCCACTTAGAGAAGTTCCTTTAGCATTTGTTGTAGAGCTGGTTTGGTGGTGCTGAATTCTCTTAGCTTTTCCTTGTCTATAAAGCTTTTGATTTCTCCATTGAATCTGAATGAGATCCTTGCCGGGTAGAGCACTCTTAGTTGTAGGTTCTTCCCTTTCATCACTTTAAATACATCATGGCACTCCCTCTGGCTTGTAGAGTTTCTGCTGAGAAATCAGCTGTTAACCTTATGGGAGTTCCCTTGTATGTTATTTGTCGTTTTTCCCTTGCTGCTTTCAATAATTTTTCTTTGTCTTTAATTTTTGCCAATTTGATTACTATGTGTCTTGGCGTGTTTCTCCTTGGGTTTATCCTGTATGGGACTGTCTGTGCTTCCTGGACTTGGGTGGCTATTTCCTTTCCCATGTTAGGGAAGTTTTCGACTATAATCTCTTCACATATTTTCTCTGGTCCTTTCTCCCTCTCTTCTCCTTCTGGGACCCCTATAATGCGAATGTTGTTGTGTTTAATGTAGTCCCAGAGGTCTCTTAGGCTGTCTTCATTTCTTTTCATTCTTTTTTCTTTATTCTGTTCTGTGGCAGTGAATTCCACCATTCTGTTTTCCAGGTCACTTATCTGTTCTCCTGCCTCAGTTATTCTGCTATTGATTCCTTCTAGTGTAGTTTTCATTTCAGTTATCGTATTGTTCATCTCTGTTTGTTTGTTCTTTAATTCTTCTAGGTGCTTGTTCTTTAATTCTTCTAGGTCTTTGTTAAACATTTCTTGCATTTCTTTGCCCTCATTCTTTTTCCAAGGTCCTGGATCATCTTCACTATCATAATTCTGTATTCTTTTTCTGGAAGGTTGCTTATCTGCACCTCATATAGTTGTTTTTCTGGCGTTTTATCTTGTCCCTTCATCTGGTACAAAATCCGGTGCCTTTTCATTTTGTGTATCTTTCTGTGAATGTGGTTTTCATTCCACAGGCTGCAGAATTGTAGTTCTTCTTGCTTCTGCTGTCTGCCCTCTGGTGGATGAGGCTATCTAAGAGGCTTGTGCAAGCTTTCTGATGAGAGGGACTGGTGGTGGGTAGAGCTGGGTGTTGCTCAGGTGGGCAGAGCTTAGTAAAACTTTAATCCACTTGTCTGCTGCTGTGTGGGGCTGGGTTCCCTCCCTGTTGTTAGTTTGACCTGAGGCAACCCAGCACTGGAGCCTACCTGGCTCTTTGGTGGGGCTAATGGCAGACTCTGGGAGGGCTCACACCAAGGAGTACTTCCCAGAACTTCTGCTGCCAGTGTCCTTGTCCCCGTGGTGAGCCACAGCCACCCCCGCCTCTGCAGGAGACCCTCCAACACTAGCAGGTAGGTCTGGTTCAGTCTCCCCTGTGGTCACTGCTCCTTCCCCTGGGTACCAGTGCTCACTCTACTTTGTATGTGCCCTCTAAGAGTGGAGTCTCTATCTACCCCAGTCCTGTCGAAGTCCTGCAGTCAAATCCCACTAGGCTTCAAAGTCTGGTTCTCTAGGAATTCCTCCTCCCATTGCTGGACCCCCAGGTTGGGAAACCTGACGTGGGGCTCAGAACCTTCACTCCAGTGGGTGGACTTCTGTGGTATAAGTGTTCTCCAGTTTGTGAGTCACCCACCCAGCAGTTATGGGATTTGATTTGATTGTGATTGTGCCCCTCCTACCGTCTCATTGCAGCTTCTCCTTTGTCTTTGGATGTGGGGTATCTTTTCTGGTGGGTTCCAGTGTCTTCCTGTCAATGATTGTTCAGCAGTTAGTTGTGATTCTGGTGTTCTCGCAAGAGGGAGTGAGCGAACGTCCTTCTACACTGCCATCTTGAACCAATCTCCACTGGTGGGCTCTTAATTAGCAATGTGAATGGTAATGTTAAAGGTCCTGAATCGGGATTGAAATACTTACTCCCCACATGGACAGGTTTAAGAACCTGGAGAGGCCATGTGCAGACAGCACCCTTAGGGCTTCTGACTTGACCCCTCAACAGTCTGGTGTCCAGCCACTGCTTTAGGATTTCTGGGGGCCAATGCTGGCTCTAAGTGTTCCATAATCCAGCCTCTGTCTGCCTTTAGTGAGATCCACATCTCCAGGATCCTACAGAGCAGGGTCTGTGTGACCGTTCTGTGGCTTCTCTAACAAATGACTACAAGCTGCATGGTTTAAAACCACAGGAATTCATCCTCCCCCAGTCCTGGAGATCAGACATCTGAGATCAGGGTGTTGTATGACTGAAGTCCCTCCAGAGGCTCCAGGATATGGTTCTCCCTGCCTTTTCCAGATTCTGGGGGCTCCAGGCTTCCCCAGGCTTGCAGCTGTATCCCTCCTGTCTCTGTCTTCACGTGGCTTCTCCTGTGTCTGGATCTCTCCTCTTGTCTCTTACAAGGATGCTGTCATTAGATTGGGGGCCACCCTAACCCAAGATGACCTCACCTCGAGATCCTTAACTACATGTACGAAGACTCTTTTCCCAGATATGGTCCTGTTTACGTGTTCTGGGGGGACACATCTTTTGGAGCCACCATTCAACCCATTATCTGTGTATAAAATAACCCTAATTTTAGGAGATTATCAAGGTCTCATATAGACTGGCACAGACAACAGCCATGTGGGTGGGGGTCTGGTGACGATGAGGACCCTAGAATCACCAGGAAAGGATCAAGGCCTGGCTTCATCAGAAAGTGAGCTCTTCCACCATAGGGCCCGTGGAAACAGCCACTCCACTCTGTCCGTGGAAAGGGACCCAGTGCCAAGTCCAGAAGTGGCTACCTTGCAAAGCTGGCTCCTCTGGGATTTCATCATCAATAGCATCATGTAACCAATAACTACGGGCTTGGAGGAATCGCTTTCTGGTACGTGATGACAGCACTGTCACTTTAGACACAGCAAGCCTAGAATAGGAATGTTTGAAGGAGAAGAGTTTGGGAGATTGCGAAGCTTGGTTGTCAAGGAAACTGAGCAGGTTTTTCAAGGTTGTCCGAGAAACTTCTCTCTTAAACTGAAGGCAGGGCTGGGAGAGCTGAACTCCAGGGATCTTTTAAAGGGGCTGCTCTGAAGCACCGTCACCTGAGTGGTGGTCTCAGCGTGAGCTGGGGTTTGCAGAGTGTGAACAGATTAAGCCTGACTTTCTGTGACAGCCGGGGAGGGGTTTGTAAAGCACCTTGGCTTTTAGAGCAAAGGTTTGTTGCTGGAGCAAAGTGTCTCCCAAAAATGGGCTGAAGCTGAAGATGTCTCTGTCCCCTTCTTGTAAGAGTCCAGGGAAGTTGGGTGTTGGGGCACAGTCTCTGTCACCATTGTTTCTCCTCTCTGCTTCCAGGTGAGGGCTCTAGCCAGCAGGGTGGGGTGACCACAGGGGCATGATGCCCTCCATCCTAGGATGCAGGCTGGCCAAGCCCCTCACCACCTCCACCCCTTCCCCTTGGTAACACGAGACACTGGGTCCCAGCTGCAAGGAATGGGAAGGCTGGGAGGTGCAGGGTAGCCGTGAACAGGAAAAAGGGAAATGGGTTCTGATGGGCAGCTGTGCGGCTCTGCTGTGAGGGTCACCTGGATGGTAGCGCACAGACTCTGGGGCCTGTGAAGCTTCGATGCTTTGTGGTTCTGGAAATGCTATAGGAGACGGTCCACAGCAGGTGAAGCTAATGCCCTCAGTGGAGGTGGTGAAGCCAAAGATCTGCAGTTCAGACTGAAGGTGCCAATGTACCTACAGGACAAAACCATCTCGTGTGAATGGCCTTCAGGCACGTTTAACGTGAGTGCAGTCATGTTAATACCTAGCATCTTCTATCTTGTGCCTCCCCTCAGGGACCCCCTCCTCAGTTCCTGAGGCTCCTGTAACTCATGTACAGGGGAATGGAGCGTGGGCTCTGTCCAGTCTGAGCCCTGAGTTACCCTGTGTGTGAGTCTGTTCGGGGCCGCTGTAACAAATACCACAGACACGGCAGCTTGAAAAACAGACATCTCCCAGTCCTGGACACTGTCTGAGATCAAGGTGTTTCTTTGAGGCCTCTCTCCTTGGCATGTAGACAGCCATCTTCTCCCCATGTCCTCACATGGTCTAGCCCTCTGCCTATCTGTGTCTTAATCCCTTCTTGTAGGACATCAGTTCTATTGGATTAGGATCCACACTAGTGACCTCGTTTTTACCTTGATCTCCTCTTTAAAAACCCCGTCTCCCATACAGCCACATCCTGGGGTCCTGGGTAGTAGAGATTCAGCATGTGAATTTGTGGGGGACATGGCTGAGCCCACACCATCCTGCTTAGGAAACAATATGTGCCTCGGTCCCTCCTTCCCTCAAGTCCCACAGGGATCATGCGATGGCTCAGGAAGTGTTTGTGAAGAGTTTGTGTCCCAGCTGGGGAGCCCTTCTCTGCTCTCTGTGATCAGGCAGTGGCAGTGTGTTGCTAGCCCCGTACTGAGGTGAGCAGTTCCAGGGTTTCCTGCCGTGTCACCTGGCCTGCTGAGGTGCTCATTGTCAGGGAACCAAGGAGCCGGCAGCCTAGTGGGGATGACGGGTAATCTCAGAGCCATGATGGACACCTCTCCCACCAGACAGCCCAGCAGAAGTGGGGAAACGTTTGTGGGGGTGAAACCGGCTCGCCATGGAACCGTTCACAAGCTGCAGACCGTGGTGCCTGTTAGTAGTCGACACACCGAGAGCACTCTGAGGGAGAGGAGCTGCTGATGTTTCTTAGCAAATTCCCCTCTTCCGAATTGAATCCTCTCCCTGGAAGTGTGTTCCGAAAGCCTTGACGCAGTTTGTCAGTTAGCTATAATGGAGGCCAGTCAGTTGGCAGACTCCCCTAACGCCGTGCCACCCGACAGCAAAACAGACAGGCCGACTGCTTCAGCCAACAGGGACAGCTCACAGTAAAGATAAGAACCCTATGTGTCAAAGTACTTGCATGACGCTCGCCAGAAGCACAAACACTGAGCGCAGGGCACCAAGGCTCTTCCCCTCTCGCTGAGCAAATTTGTTCTCATGTAGCCTCTGAACCCCGAGTTAATCCACCTAGGAAGCAAACTTCAGGAAAGGTACTCAGGGTGCTGCCGATACAAACTTATTTCTCCAGGCAGCCCAAATACAGTATGCCACTTTGTATGTTCCACAGGCAGAACAAATGGTGTCAAGCGGCAAGCCTCCAGCTGGGGGGCGACGTACACTTTCTCCATGGAAAAGAAGCCCATGACTTCGGTGTGAAAGGCTTCTACGTCTCTTTGTTTCGCAGCCCATGGGTAGCCTCAGCTCTGAAAAGCTTCCAAAGGAGGAGAGTCAGAGAACCTTTGAAGCACAGAGCAGGTGCAGCACTGAACAAGGACTTCTCTATTGGCCTGACAACACCCACTACCCAGAGCTCCTTTGGTGTACTCACGTGGTGGAGGAAGGGGGTTGAATTCTGTTCCGTGAGAACTTCTCTGGGCCCCATAGTGTGAGCACAAGTAAATTAGCCCTACATCTCATCCCAGCTTCCTGTGTAAGTTGTACAAGACAAACTCCCTGCTTGAATCCCTGGGTGGGTTAAGTAACCTCCAGGGAAGAATCGTTGCTTGGGACACAGGGCTGGTATCTAGGTTAATGTTCTGTGCATGCACCTCGCAGCTGGTCTCTGTAAGCGGGTTCCGAAGGTCCTTCTGAAGAGTTTCCTGAGAGTGTCGGAAACAGGGAAGTAGCTGGCAGGACCACGAGGATACCAGTTCTCTCAAGCAAAAGGTTACAAGCCTCAGACACTTGGGTTCTCTTTTGTACATGAAACAACACGGTGCTTTGAAGGTTCCTTCCACCCAGCTTGTGAGTCGCACTTCCACAGTGTCTTAGGATTCCAAGTGTTTCCGTGCCTTCACCATGCCCACTTCTTAGGCCTAGGATGGCAGCGTGTCTGGCAGCTCTAAAGGAGACCTTAAGAAGGCGGGCTTGGGCTTCCCTGGTGGCGCAGTGGTTGAGAGTCTGCCTGCCGATGCAGGGGACACGGGTTCGTGTCCCAGTCCGGGAAGATCCCACATGCCGTGGAGCGGCTGGGCCCGTGAGCCATGGCCGCTGAGCCTGTGCATCCGGAGACTATGCTCCACAACGGGAGAGGCCACAACAGTGAGAGGCCCAAGTACCACAAAAAAAAAAAAAAAAAAGGCGGGCTATTTGTCTCCTTTCGCCGAGAAACCAGCTCCCCCGGATCCTCTGTCGTTGTTTATTTCATTTCAGAATACCTGTGGGCACACTCATTCCTCCTCGATGTATGAGACAAACAGAATTGCCATAAAGGGAAGAAGCCTTGTGAGTCCAGCACAGAGGCAGTCTCTCCCACTCAGCATTCCCACACAGCTAAGCCCAGGGTATGAGACCGAGAGAGGGAGAAAGACAACCATAACTCTGAGCTTTTCCACAAGGTAGTATAGGCATCACCCTTGAAGCCCACGTAAATTTCCCAGAGAAAACACCAGGCCTCGGTGTGCTTTCTTGTGGTAAGGAAACTTTGCTTTCATTCCTTAGGTGGCACACTGGCTCAGGATTGCCCTACTGCAAAGACTCACTGTGTGCATCCCGATTGGTTGAGATCAGCCCTCTTGGCACTACCATGGATGAAACCGACTCGGAAAACAGCCGTTCAAAAGCTGGGGACAGTGGTGGTTTTCACTAGTCTTCACAGAGGAGCGGATGAAGTCCAGTAGCAAAGTCTTCTAATCCGAGGAGAAATCTTTAATTTTAAGTGGGTTTCAAAGGCCTGGATGCATTTTCTCGGTTAGCGATAGTGGGGGCCTGTCAGGTGGCACACTCCCCCAACGGCCTGCTTCACTGGCTGTGATACCGACACGCTGCCTGCTTCAGCCAAATGGGACAGCTTCCCGTAAAGTAAAAACCCAGTGTGTAAAAGTTCTTGCCTAACCCTCGCCACAACCAGCACAAGCATATTGGCCTTTGGTCAAAGGCTTTTGCCAAAAGCTAACATGTTTGGTCTCATCTAGCCTCTGAAGCCCGAGTTTACCCAGCTACAAGTCAGACTTCAGGAAGTCTACTCAGGTTGATGCGGACTACACATTGTTTCACCAGGCAGCCCCAGTCGAGTACACCTACTTGTATTTTAAACTCGCAGAACAAAGGGTGTCAACCGTGCGCCTCCATCTGGTGGGCGAAGTACATATTTTCTCCATGAGATACAAGCCCTTCCTTCAGTGTGAAAGGCCTCTAGGCCTCTTGGTGCTCGCAGCACAGAGGTGCCAGCAGCTATGAAAATCTTCCAAAGGCACAGTGTCACAGAACATGTGGACCACTAAGCAGGCACAGCACACAACTAGTTTTTCTCTGTCGGCCTGACGACACCCACCGCCCAGGGCTTCTTCGGTGCACACACGTGGTAGTGGTCGGTGATGAATTCTGCTCCCTGAAACCTTTTCCGGGACACGCAGAGTGAGCGCACGTAGATTAGCCCTCCACCTCAGCCCTGTTTCCTGAGTAAGTTGTACTACTACAAGGCAAAAATCCCTGCTGGAATCTCGGTGTGGCCTAAGTACCCTCCAGGGAGCGATCGCTGCTAGAGACACTGTGCTGGTGTCTAGGATAATGGTCTGTGCCTCCACTGCGCTGCTCTTCTCTCGAAGCTGTTTCCAAAGGCTTTCTGGAAGAGGTAGCTGACAGTGTCGTCTCTTTAGAGTAACCGACAGGAATACGAGGATACCAGTTCTGTGAAGTAAAACGCTACCAGCCTCAGCCACGTGGGCTCAATTTTGTACGGGAAAGCACACTCCGCTTTGAAGGTTCTTCCTTCCAGCTTGCCAGTTGCACTTGCAATGTCTCCTAAACCTCGCAGGGTTTCCATGCCGTCACAAGATCCGTATCTCAGGCTTAGGACGGCACAGCGTCCGGCCGCTTTCAAAGAGGCCTCCAGCATTCTGGCATTTTGGCTCCCTCCATGAGGCACCAGCTCCTCAGCACCATGTGTCGTTAGTTCTTTCATTTCAGAACCTCTGTGGGCAACCTCATTCCTCCCCCACGTAAGAGCCACACAGACATGTCATTTGTGGAGGAAGGTTTCAGTCTCCAGAACAGAGGCTGTCGCTCCCACTCAGCATTCCTGCACGGAACTGAGCCCGTGTGCATGAGACTGTGAGAGGCAGAAAGAGAGGTGTACCAGTGAGCTGTTCCACAATATACTATTACGCATCACGTTTCAAGCTCACGTTCATTTCATGGAGAGAACACGAGGCCTTGATGAACTTTCCTGGAGTAAGATAACTTTGGTTGCATCCCTTGGGGGGCATATCGGCTCAGAATTGCCCTGCCCCAAAGGCTCAAGCTGTGGAGCCCGATTGCTGGAGATCAGCCCCACGTGGATCTTTCACGGATGATACCGGCTCTCCATGGACCCATTCACAAGCTGCAGACCTTTGTGGCTGTTAGTAGTGGACCGACCGAGAGCACTCTGTGGGAGAGGAGCTGCTGACGTTGGGTAGCAAAATCTCCTATTCCGAATTGAAACCTTTCCCTATAAGTGTGTTCCGAGAGCCTTGCCACACTTTCTCAGTTAGCTATAATGGAGTCCGGTCATTTGGCAGACTCCCCTCACGCCCTGCCTCCCAGGCTGCGATACAGACACGACGACTGCTTCAGCCAACAGGGAGAGTTCACAGTAAAGGTAAGAACCCTATGTGTCTGAGTACTTGCGTGACGCTCGCTAGAAACAGACACTGAGGGCAGGACACCAATGCTCTTCCCCGCACGCTGAGCATGTTTGTTCTCATGTAGCCTCTAAACCCCGAGTTTATCCAGCTAGGAAGCAAACTTCAGGAGAGGTACTCAGGGTGCTGTCGATTCAAAAGTATTTCACCAGGGAGCCCAAATCGAGTATGCCTCTTTGTATTTTCCACGGCAGAACAAATAGTGTCAAGCGGCACGCCTCCAGCTGGGGGGCGAAGTACACTTTCTCACTGGGAAACAAGCCCATGCCTTCGGTGTGAAAGGCCTCTACGCCTCTTTGCTTTCGCAACCCAGGGGTAGCCTCAGCTCTGAAAAGTTTCCAAAGGAGGAGAGTCAGAGAAACTCTGAACCACAGAGCAGGTGCAGCACAGAACGAGGACTTCTCTCTTGGCTTGAGAACACCCACTGCCCTGCGTTCCTTTGGTGTACACAGGCGGTGGAGGAAGGGGCTTGAATTCTGCTCTGTGAGAACCTCACCGGGCCATGTATTGTGAGAGCAAGTAGATTAGCCCTACATCTCATCCCAGTTTCCTGTGTAAGTTGTACAAGGCAAACTCCCTGCTTGAATCCCTGGGTGGGTTAAGTAACCTCCAGGGAAGGGTCGTGGCTTGGGACACTGGGCTGGTATCTAGGTTAATATTCTGTGCATCCACCTTGCAACTGGTCTCTCTAAGCGGGTTCCGAGGGCCCTTCTGAAGAGTTTCCTGAGAGTGCCGGAAACAGGGAAGTAGCCGACAGGCCCAGGAGGATACAAATTCTCTCAAGCAGAAGGCTTCCAGCCTCAGACACTTGGGTTCCCTTTCGTACATGAAACAACACTGTGCTTTGAAGGTTCCTTCCACCCAGCTTGCGAGTCGCACTTCTACTGTGTCTTAGGATTCCAAGTGTTTCCGTGCTGCCACCATGCCCACTTCTTTGGCCTATGATGGCAGAATGTCTGGCAGCTCTAAAGGAGACCTGAGGAAGGCGGGCTTTTTGGCTCGTTCCACCATGAAACCAGATCCCCCTGGTCCTCTGTCGTTAGTTATTTCATTTCAGAATACCTGTGGGCACACTCATTCCTCCTCGACGTAAGAGACAAACAGAATTGCCATAAAGGGAAGAAGCCTTGTGAGTCCAGCACAGAGGCAGTCTCTCGCACTCAGCATTCCCACACAGCTGAGCCCAGTGTATGGGACCGAGAGAGGGAGAAAGTCAGCCGTAACCCCGAGATTTTCCACAAGGTACATAGGCATCACCCTTCAAGGCCACGTAAATTTCCTAGAGAAAACACCAGGCTTTGGTGTCCTTTCTGTGGTAAGAAAACTTTGCTTTCATTCCTTAGGTGGCACACCAGCTCAGGACTGCCCTACCCCAAAGGCTCACGGTGTGCAGCCCGACTGGTTGAGATCAGTCCTCTTGGTGCTACCACGGATGAAACGAACTCGGAAAAGAGCCGTTCAAAATCTGGCGACCGTGGTGGCTTTCACTAGTCTTCAGAGCAGGAGCACTCTGACGGAGAGGAGCTGATAAAGTTCGGTAGCAAAGTCTTCTAATCCGAAAAGAAACCTTTAATTTTAAGTGGGTTTCAAAGGCCTTGATGCATTTTCTCGGTTAGCGAGAGTGGGGGCCTATCACGTGGCAGACACCCCCAACGGCCTGCTTCCATGGCTGTGATACGGACACACCGCCTGCTTCAGCCAAATGGGACAGCTTCCCGTAAAGTAAAAACCCAGTGTGTAAAAGTTCTTGCCTAACCCTCGCCACAACCAGCACAAGCATATTGGCCTTTGGTCAAAGGCTTTTGCCACAAGCTTAACACGTTTGGTCTCATCTAGCCTCTGAAGCTCGAGTATACCCAGCTACCAGTCAAACTTCAGGAATGGTCCTCAGGGTGATGCAGACTGCAAATTATTTCACCAGGCAACCCAATACGAGTGCACATACTTGTGTGTTAAACGCGAAGAAAGGCTGTCAACCGAGTGTCTCCATCTGGTGGGCAACGTACACATTTTCTCCATGAGTTGCAAGCCCTTCCTTCAGTGTGAAAGACCTCTAGGCCTCTTGGCGCTCGCAGCACAGAGGTGCCACCAGCTCTGAAAATCTTCCAAAGGCACAGTGTCACAGAAGGTGTGGACCTCCCAGCAGGTGCAGCACACAACTGGGTCTTCTCTGTCGGCCTGACGACACCCACCGCCCAGGGCTTCTTCGGTACACACATGTGGTAGTGGTCGGTGATGAATTCTGCTCCCTGAAACCTTTTCCAGGACACGTAGAGTTAGTGCACGTAGATTAGCCCTCCACCTCATCCCTGTTTCCTGAGTAAGTTGTACTACTACAAGGCAAAACTCCTTGCTGGCATCTCGGTTAGGCGTAAGTATCCTCCAAGGAGCGATCGCTGCCAGAGACACTGTGCTGCTATCTAGGAAAATGACCTGTGCCTCCACTGTGCTGCTGTTCTCTCGAAGCCGTTTTCGATGGCTTTTTGCAGTAGGCGGCTGACAGTGTCGTCTCTATAGAGTAACGACAGGCGTACGAGGATACCAGTTCTGTGAAGTAAAACGCTACCAGCCTCAGCCACTTGGGCTCAGTTTTGTACGGGAAAGGACACTCCGCTTTGAACGTTCTTCCTTCTAGCTTGCCAGTTGCACCTGCAATGGCTCCTAAGTCTCGCAGGGTTTCCATGCCATCCTAAGATCCGTATCTCAGGCTTAGAACGGCACAGCATCCGGCAGCTTTCAAAGAGGCCTCCAGCATTCTGGCATTTTGGCTCCCTCCGTGAGGCACCAGCTCCTCAGCACCATGTGTCGTTAGTTCTTTCATTTCAGAATCTCTGTGGGCAACCTCATTACTCCCCCACGTAAGAAACACACAGACTTGCCATTAGGGGAGGAAGGCTCCAGAGTCCAGAATGGAGGCTGTCGCTCCCACTCAGCATTCCTGCACGGAACTGAGCCCGGGTGCATGAGACCGCGAGAGGCAGAAAGACAGGCGTACCACCGAGCTGTTCCACAATGTACTATTACACATCGCCCTTCAAGCTCACGTTCATTTCATGGAAACAGCACGAGGCCTTGATGCACTTTCCTGGGTTAAGAAAACTTTGGTTGCATCCCTTGGTGGGCACATCGGCTCAGGACTGCCCTGCCCCAAAGGCTCAATTTGTGGAGCCCCATTGCTGGAGATCAGCCCCACGTGGATCTTTCACAGATGAAAGTGGCTCACCATGGAACCTTTCACAAGCTGCGGACCGTGGTTGCTGTTAGTAGTCGACCCACCGAGGTCACTCTGAGGGTGAGGAGCTTCTGAGTTTTGGGAGCAAAATCTCCTATTTAGAAGTGTAACCTTTCCCTGTAAGTGGGTTCTGAGAGCCTTGACGCAGTTTCTCAGTTAGCTATAATGGAAGCCAGTCTCTTGGCACACTCCCCTAACACCCTGTCTCCCAGGTTGCGATACAGACACGCCGACTGCTTCAGCCAACAGGGACAGCTCACAGTAAAATTAAGAACCCTATGTGTCAAAGTACTTGTGTGATGCTCGCCAGAAGCACAAACACTCAAGGCAGGGCACCAAGGTTCTTCCCCGCACTCTGAGAAAGTTTGTTCTCAGGTAGCCTCTGAACCCCGAGTTTATCCAGCTAGGAAGCAAACTTCAGGAAATGTTCTCAGGGTGCTGCAGATTCAAAATTATTTCACCAGGCAGCCCAAATCGAGTATGACTCTTTGTATTTTCCATGGGGAGAAGAAATGGTGTCAAGCGGAACACATCCAGCTGGGGTGCGATGTACACTTTCTCCATGGAAACAAGCCCACGACTTCAATGTGAAAGGCCTCAATGTCTCTGTGCTTTCACGGACCAGTGGTAGCCTCTGCTCTGAAAAGCTTCCAAAGGAGGAGAGTTAGAGAACCTCTCAACCACAGAGCAGGTGTAGCACAGAACAAGGACTTCTCTCTTGGCCTGAGAACACCCACTACCCAGTGCACCTTTGGTGTACACACGTGGTTTTGGAAGGGGGTTGAATTCTGCTCCATGAGAACTTCTCCGGGCCACGTAGTATGAGCGCAAGTAGATTAGCCCTACATCTCTTCCCATTGTACTGTGTAAGTTGTACAAGGCAAACTCCCTGCTTGAATCCCTGGGTGGGTTATGTAACCTCTAGGGAAGGATCATGGCTTGGGACACTGGGCTGGTATCTAGTTTAATTTGCTGTGCATCCACCTCGCAGCTGGTCTCTCTAAGCGGGTTGCAAAGTCTCTTCTGAAGAGTTTCCTGAGAGTGTCGGATAAAGGGAAGTAGCCGACCGGGCCATGAGGATACCAATTCTCTCAAGCAAAAGGCTACCAGCCTCAGACAGTTGGGTTCTCTTTCGTACATGAAACAACACTGTGCTTTGAAGGTTCCTTCCACCCAGCTTGCGAGTCGCACTTCCACTGTGTCTTAGCATTCCAAGTGTTTCCTTGCCGTCACCATGCCCACTTCATAGGCCTATGACAGCAGAGTGTCTGGCAGCTCTAAAGGAGACCTTAAGACGGCAGACTTTTTGGCTCCTTCCACCGAGAAACCAGCGGTTTCTGTTGCATTGGTCGCTTGCTATTATTGTCAATTTCTCCTTTTATATCTGTTTAAGATTATCCCGATATGTTGAGGTACTTCTATGTTGGGTGCATATATATTTACAATTGCTATATCTTCTTCTTAGTTTCATCCCTTGATCATCATGTGTCCCATGCTTTGTCTCTTGTAACAGTCTTTATTTTAAAGTTAAATTTGTCTGACATAAATATTGCTATTCTAGATTTCTTTTGATTTCCATTTGCATGGAATAACTTTTTCCATCCCCTCACTTTCAGTCTCTATGTGTCCCTATGTCTGAAGTGAGTCTCTTGTAGGCAGCATATATATGGTTTTTTTTTTTTGTATCCATTCAGCCAGTCTAATATCTTTGGTTGTAGCATTTAGTCCTTTCACATTTAAGATAATTATAGGTATGCATGTTCTTATTGCCATTTTCTTTAATTGTTTTGGATGTTTTTCCGTAGGTCTTTTTTCTTCTCTTCCTCTTTTGTTCTCGTCTCTGTGTTTGATGAGTAACTTTAGTGTTATGTTTCGGTTCCTTTTTCTTTTTTGTGTATATGTCTATTATATATTTTTGTTTTGTGTTTACCATGGCCATGAGGTTTTTGTACAGCAGTATATATATATATATATATATATATATATATATATATATATAACTTAAGTTGCTGATCTCTTAATTTCAAATTCATTTAAAAGAACCCTGCATTTGTACTCTTTTCCTGTCATAATTACTGTTTTTGAAATCATATTTTATATCTAATTGTTTTATGTATCCCTTAATTTCTTATTGTGGCTATAGTTGATTTTTCTACTTTTATCTTTTAAATTTTATCTTTTAACCTCCCTAATAGCTTTGTGTGTGGATGATTTTCTATCTTTACTATACATTTGCTTTTACTGGTGAGCTTTTTCATTTTGTAAATTTCTTGTTTCTAGTCATGGCCTTTATTTTTTCTCCTAGAGGAGTTCCTTTACAACATTTGTTGTAAAGCTTGTTTGGCAGTTGCTGAACTTTTAGTTTTTGCTTGTCTGTAAATTTTTTGCTTTCTCCATAAAATCTGAACAAGAACATTGTTGGGTAGGGTATTCTTGGTTGTAGGGTTTTCCCTCTCATCATTTTAAATATATTGTGTCACTCCTGGCCAGCAGAGTTTTTGCTGAAAAATCAGCTCATAGCTTTATGGGATTTCCGTTGTACTTTTTTTTTTGTCTCTTTTCCCTTGCTGCTTTTAACATTCTCTCTTTATCAATTTTTGTCATTTTAATTATGATGTGTCTTAGTGTGTTCTTTTCTGAGTTAATCCTGTATGGGACTCTCCTTCTTGGACTTGGGTCATGTTTACTTTCCCAGGATAAGAAAGTTTTCAGCTATTATGTCTTCAAATATTTTCTCAGGCCCTTTCTCTCTCTCTTCTCCATGCAGAACCCCTAAAATGCAAATATTAGTGTGTTTGATGTTGTCGCAGAGGTTTGTTAAACTGCCTCAACCATGGAGAAGTAGTCTTCTGTAGGAGATGTCCTATGCATCCAGCAGTGCACACCCATCTTTTTACCCAAGCTATGCGCTCTAGGGATTTCCCCTAAGAGGGCTGCAAGTGTCCTTCTTTTGTGGTGGGCTGACTGTGTGACTGGTCTAGTAGGCTCTGTTGACCCCTAGCCTGGGTTAGTTGCCAGACTCTTCCTTCTGTGGATGCTGCTGGCTGCTGTTTGGCAGGGTCTGGTCATGAGACAGCTGGCTGTAGAATCTTAGGGGGTCCTGGGGCTAGTGCTGGCTGACCATGGGCAGAGTCAGGGTCTCAAATACTCTGGGGCTGTTGACTGCCCACCAGTGTGTGAAGCCAGATCCTGGGGTTAGTGCTGGAGTATTAGAAGGCAGAGATGGTTCCTGGAGTCTTGTTGCAAGGCCCAGGGATCCCAGAGGTCATTTAAGATTATTGGTGGAGGGAGGATCAGTTCCTACGCAGTTGTGTATGGGGTCTGGGATGTCCAAAATCTTGTGTTGGCCTGCTAGTGTACAGTGCTAAGGCTCGGCTGGTCCCAGGGTAGAGTCTGGCCTGTTGTGGGCAGGCTGTGTCTTCAGGCTGTAGGATGGTGGTTTTCTTGCATCTGATGTCTGCCCACTAGTGGGTAGGCTGGTCTAGAGGTTAGTGCAGCTTCCTGGAGGGCAGTCCCATGTCTAGGGGTGTGTCTAGAGGTAACTGTGGGCTCAGGAAGTCTTTAGGCAGCCTGCCTGCTGATAGGTGAGACTGTGCCTCACCCAGTTAGTTTGGCCTGAGATGTCCCAGCTCTGGCACCTACAGACTATTAGGTGGGGTTAGGTCTTGGTGCTAATGAGCTAAGATCTCAAGATGGCAATCACCAGCAGGAGTGTTCTTGTGGTAGAATATTCCCAAATGTGGCTGCCACCAATGTCTATGTCCTACAGGTAAGCCACAGCCACCCCCTCTGCCTCACCAGGAAACTCTCCAAGACCAGCAGGTAGGTCTAGCCCTGGCTCTTATCAAATTACTGCTTTTGCCCTGGATGCACATGAGATTTTGTGTGCACCCTTTAAGAGTGAAGTCTCTATTTCTCCCAGTCTTATGGGGCTCCTGAAATGAAGTCCCACTGGTCTTCAAGGCCAGACGCTCTGGAGGCTTATCTTCCTGGTGCAAGGGAGCCCAATGTGCGACTCAGAACTCTCACTCTTGTGGGAGAACCTCTGCATTATAATTATTCTCCCAGTTTTTTGGTCACCCATCCAGGGGGATGGGACTTTATTATATCCTGAGTCCACCACCCCTACCCATATTTTTGCAGTTCCTTCTCATGTGTTTAGTTGTAGATCTTTTTGGTAGGTTCTGGTCTTTTTCATCAGTGGTTATTCTGCAGATAGTTGTGATTTTGGTGTACTCATGAGAGGAGGTGAGCTCAGGGTCTTTTTACTCTGCCATCTTGGCCAATCTCCTAGGATTCTGCAGTTCTAACAAACGCCCCAGCAGTGCTGAAGATGCCAGTCCATGGATCATGCTTTGAGAAGGAGGGTTTTACATGAGACACCTCCCTTAATCACCATAGTGACTATGAAGTAGTGTTTAATTTCCATTTTACAGTTGAGGAAATTGAGACAGAGTTTAGGAAACTGGTCCAAGGACAAACAGATAGTAAATGGCAAAGCACGGAATTGATTCCATTTTGCCAGGGTTCAAAAACTACTCTTTCCACCAAGTTAAAAAAACAAACAAACAAAACAAAACAAAAACAAGAATAAGAATGGGGGCCAGAGAGGACAAAGCCACAATTTGTAATTATTTTTACATGAACATTGGTAACCTCTCTCTTCTTGGGGTAAAATTGAAAGAAGGTTTGGGATCTGGTAGCAGCTATTAGATGGTTACCATAGGTCAGGGTGTGATCCATACATTTTCCTGTTCTCATACATATGATTACTTCATTCACGTGTGAAAAAATTACTAATGTATGAATGAAGCTCAGGGCATTTAATATCCTTCCAGAAAAGTCAGTATTTAGTTTTTAACTGCATAACTTCAAATCTACCTTTGGTTTGAGGGATTACATTAACTATAAAGGAAAATAGGTGGGCTTTTTCATCCTGGAATCCTTCTTTTGTGGATATTAAGAAATAGTAGTATTGGCATTTGAACTCTCTCCAGATAGAAAACTATTTTTTTTATTTTTTCTTTAACCGTTTTAAAAACATAGTCATTTATCAACACCAGGTGATTTGTTTGTGATGCTCATCACACTTCTACTGACTTGTATCTCTCACTTCTTTACCAGATCATTAGCTGTGTGAAGCAGGAACTATATGACTTTCTTTACCGCATCCTAGGGGAGTTTCGCACCATGCCTTGCACACAATAAGACAACATGTGTATGAATGGATGGTTGTATAGGTGATCAAAAGCTCCCTAAGAGTAGAGATAATTTTCAAATTCATGTCATCTATACCCGGGTTTTCCATATGGCAATCAGACATGAGACATAATTTAGGTTTAGAGCATACAGTCACAGTTTTTCCGTGTCTTTGCAATCTTCTTTGGGAAACGCCAGATGTGAACCTTCATATTTGACATCAGAAGTCCACAGATCAAGCCTTGGACTTCTCTGTGAGTAGACATGTGGTCCTGTGGTTGTGCTTCTCTGAGCCTTAGTTTCCTCTACTGTCAAACACAGAGTTGCATGATATAAAATTACTTTGAGAGCTCTAAAATAATACAAAATACCAAGTAAAAACCTCTAGTATTTTGTCTTCAGTAAGGCAACATCTAATGTTGATTGATTTAAAGGTTGCCACCTTCCCTGCCTGAGTTGGTGTAGCCTACAGAATATTGCTGATCCTTTCTCTAACACCAGGACCTTAGAGCTGCTAAGAATATCAGTTTTCAGGCCCTGAATTGAAGAAAAAGTAGAAATTGAGGAATAAGCAACATATGAGAGCCAGAATTGGGCCAAAAAGGTTTGCACCCCTACTCTGGCTTTACTAACATTGTGGTGATGGGAAAAATCACCGTGTTCTGAGCCTTGATCTCATCATATATTTCATGGGACAGTATCAGTGCCAATTTCACCAGACCATTTATATGCAGTGCTTTCACCATGGCTAGTACAGACAGCAGTCAGCAAATGGCAGTTATCAGGTAGCTAAGGAATCCAGTGACTTCGACTCAATTGATCAAGGTCTAGCTTTGTTTCCACATTTCTGTTTGCTAGTCTTTCCATCCTGTCTGAGCTCAGCTTCCCTAAGGAAACCCAAGGTCCCACATCCTCTAGATGGCCAGCATTCCCTAGCTCCCTATTTGCACAAACTGAATTTAAGAATTTTTTTTGGCGGAGGAAAAGCAGACACAAAATGGTTCCTTTTATTTCTACTTTGGTAGAATTGATCATAGCAAGTTAAAAAACAGCTTTATTTATATATTAACCCAGAAAAAATAATCAAAACATTAAAAACAACACTACAGGAAATTTACAAACATAGAAAAGAAATAAGCTCTCTGGAAACAGAGTATGATGTTATTTTCATTTGTCTGAAGTTAAAATGTGTTGCCCTGGGCTTCCCTGGTGGCATAGTGGTTGAGAGTCCGCCTGCCGAGGCAGGGGACACGGGTTCGTGCCCCGGTCCGGGAAGATCCCACATGCCGTGGAGCAGCTGGGCCCGTGAGCCATGGCCGCTGAGCCTGTGCATCCGGAGCCTGTACTCCGCAACGGGAGAGGCCACAACAGTGAGAGACCCGCATATCAAAAAAAAAAAAAAAAAAATGTGTTGCCCTTCTGCAGTTCCCCATGACTGAAAAATACATGGAAAGAGATGACCAAGTGAGTTCTGAATATTTATTTCCCCACATTTCATTGAAAGGAAAAAATGTTTTTGTGTTTGATACTTACAGTTGGACTTTTAATGCAATTGCTAACTCCCCAAGTGACTAAAATTCCACCAACGTCGCCTGTCTAAAAGCAAGCATTTGCCCTTCTGTGAAGGACTCCTAGAGGCATTTTGCTGTCCAGGTCAGTATGTCCTTCCCTGACTTCCCCTTGCCAGAACACGCTTCTAAAACATCAGATCTGACACTTTGTGTAGCTTTTGTGATTTGACAGTCTGGTTACTTTCATCTGTGGACAGCTAACTTGCTAGTTTTATTTTTCACTTTATCTTTTTCCAATCAATAAAGCTATATAGCTAGTGTTTTAGATACTACAGTAGATACTGAGGTCAGCAGACAGTACATGCTAATCATTTTTTAATTATGGCTTTAATTTTTATATGATGCCATTTAATTTTATTAGATGTATTAAAGTGAAGCTGTCAGATCACAGGATCTACCACTTGGGTCAGGGCAAGGAATGTCCCAGAGGCTGCATGCAGGTGTATGACTTCATTAAAATGGTCATAATTGGATGTACATTACAATGTGCATATTGTGTACATAAATGTCACATATGATTGGGTGACTGGAATGGTTTTACCACTGGCAACACCTGAGTTAGTGGAGCCACTGTGCTCAGTGCCCCTCAGAGACCACATGGGACTGTGGACTGTGAGCTGACTGTAGACCCAGCATTGCCACCAACTTGTCCCATGGCCTTAGTTAAATCTGTTATTTTGCTTCCTGGACTGTAGATTCTGCATCAGTGAAACGGGGATCATGTCACTTATAGTCTTCTTGGAGAGAAATAAAAAGCAGTACAAACTCAGCCAGGATTATTGGCATTAACCTCCCTGCCCCTGGAAATTAGAGAAAGAAAGAAAAAGAAAGAAAAAGAAAGAAAGAAAGAAAGAAAGAGAAAGAAAGAGAAAAAGAAGAAAGAAAGAGAAAGAGAAAAAGAAAGAAAGAAAGAAAGAAAAAGAAAGAAAAGGGGAGAAGAGGAGAACAGAATGAGGAGTGTAAGGGATACTGATGGTGCTTTGCCTGCATCCCCTTGGATCCCTCCTCCAGGTTCCAATTTCTTTAGCTTCCAACAGCCTGAATGCTGTCTCAGGCTAAAGCCGCTTGACCTTCAAGAGAAGGAAGGAAGACAAGGAAGACAAGGAAGGAAGGAAGGAACACAAACTCTCAGGTGTTACCTATATTCTAAAGACCTTTTCTGCATCTTCTCCTTCCAGTTCCTTCTTCCCCTAATTCCTATGGGGCTCTCCAGAGTGTACTTTCTTAGTAAATCCCTTGCATACATATCTGTGACTCAGTAAATGAGGAAAAGCACACCTAAGATAGGGAAAAAGAGCTGAGGAGGCAAATCGATCATGTCACAGGCCAAGAAAAATTTTTATCTAGCTTCAGTTTGAAGGGCAGAGACATTTTACACCAAGATTTGTTTATCAATTGTCATGTGCATACATGTACATATGTATATGTGTGTGTACAGAATATTAAAGACTCTTTTCCATTTTAGCAGGCTGTGATACCCCTGAAAAAAGAACCAAGATAATATCCGATTGTCTCATGGAAGCAGTATTGCCATAAGGATTCTGTTCTTCTGTGCATGAATGACTTGCCTGAATTTCCACAACTGGCCACAAATGCCACATGTAGTCAGCCATTAACTAAATAGAAAGGGCTCAACTACATAGGAAATAGAATGCAGAACCTCCTAAAGTGGAATATAAATTAATTGAGCAGACTAATGGCATAAAATTGTATTGCTTGTGTTTCAAAATGGCAGAGAAATGTGCAAAGTTGCTTAATGTCTTAACTTCTACTTTGTTTTCATTGTCATAAGGCAGAAGGAACACTCTTTTAGACTCATGGAATTTGGAAGGCCTTCTTTCAAAGATTTTTGACAGGTATCTTTGGGCAGACTTAAGGCTACTTTAGTGACATTAATCCAAAGAGGTTTGGTTTGCTGCCTTCTCTCTGTTGTTTTTCCTTGACCCAGACTGCATACCATTTTCTCCTCGGGTAAAACAAATGATTCCCATGCCATGTCCCCTCCCATCCTTATCTGTACTTTTCTTGTGGCATTTCTTTCCTTACATTAACTGGATGGACACGTGTCTCTCAAATGAAACTCTTTTCAATTCGATCATACATTCACTACATAGTTACTAAGCACCTTCAATATGCAGACTGTTCATCTATGCATGCTACCCTGTTTATTGAGCACCTACTATGTATCCATACTTTTCTAAGCACAGGGTGATCAGAGGTGAACAAGACACTGAGGTCCCTGTCTGGGGAGCTGCAGTCTATTGAGGGAAAAAAGTCAGTAAATAATTCCTGATAGTGATAAGAGCCACAAAGGAAATGAATCAAAGTGATGTGATAAGAAGTGGGGATGGAGAGTTCAGGGCAGTTTGAGGGTGGGACATTTTGACTGAGAAGGAGCCAACCATGGCAGGTAGGGGAAGCAACTGAGCTGAGAAAGTGCCTGAAATAGGGAGAAGGCCAGTAGAGCTGGCACATGTTGGGCCAGGTGGAAGCTGATAGGAAATAGGGTCAGGAAGGTGGGCAGGGGCCAGACTGGTGGGACCTTGTGGCCATGAGGCGCAGCTTGCATTTCATTCAGCTGGACAATGAGGACCTGTGCCAGATGCCTTTGCTGGGGCCTCCTTATTGTGTTCCCTTAGGAGATGACTGGAATGTGTGTCCATGTATTCTGAATAGTTTCAAGTTCTGTAAATTAGCAGGTGGGGGCATGTCAGAGACTGGACCACTATTTTCAAGCTGGCAACATTCTCTTGGCTGGAGCTTTATGCTGAGACCTATGGCTTCCACTATCAGGAGACATACCATACAGAGGGCCTCTGTCCCAGCCTCTCCCCACTCTCCCGCTATGGCCCCTCATCCTGGGTCACACTCTCCAGATTCAAACCCTGACCTGTTTTTTCTCCTATTGTTTTGCCTCAAAAGTGGGGACAGTATCTTGTCAGCTCCTATGACAGGTGCACAGTGAGCATACACTGAATAAAAAGGTGCAGACTCAAAGGCCTGTGCAAGGCCAGGTGAGTGGTACAGGTGGGTAAAGAGTCCCAGGCAGGACCTACAAAGTCTGGGAGGGGAGATCCTGGCAGTAGGAGTCAGCTGCTGGCCATTTGGACATAACAATTCCAGCACTGGCAAAAATACCTGATTTTTTGCAAAAAGCTAGAAATCCATATTATTACATCCTTTAATTTGTAAATATTTATAACTGATTCACATTTTAACACTGTGAGGGTCAAATATGTCTATTAGTTATATAATAATAGCAAACACTCACAAAGCAATTACAAAGTACCAGGTGCTCTTGCAAGCACTTCCATATATACTAACTTATGTAATTTTAACAACCCCATTAAGCACCATTTTACTCCCATTTTCTTGATAAGAAAACTGAAGTGCAGAGAGATTATGTAACTTGTCTAAAACCAGCTAGCAAGTAACTGAGGCACTGGGATCTGAAGCCACTGTGTGCTCAAAAGCCAAATGCTGTCTGTAGGTCAAGCATGGACTCTACTGCCTAGAGTGCCCCATGCCTGTTTTGCCCTGTGATGGAGCTCTGATACCTCTCTAGGCCCCTATCACCTTGCCTGGGAAGTTAGCTTGAAGACCAAACATGGCTGACTGGGGCTGAGCCAGGAGAATCTCATGGAAAGAGGGCAGATTCACTCTGGACATTCAGGCCTCCTTAGGGGCTGAGGTGGAACAGTGCCCATGTACCTGGCATCGGTGGTGTTACAGTAAGGCACGCAGTGGGGGAGCGCTGCAGTTGTCATTAGCTCCATCATGCACCAGCAGTATGACCTTGAGCTGTATGGTGGTAGGAACACAGAACTAAGGGTCTAACTCTAGGTTCTGCTTTCTTTGTGCCCCTCGAATAAGCTAAGTCACCTCTCTGAAACTCCTCCTCAATAAAGGAGTAAAATAATCTTTACATTGCAGGATTGTTTTACATGAAAGGGAAGAAGCTAAGGTGAGACAGAAAAGATGCCTGAAGTGCAGAATGGAAGGAGGTCAACTAGGCACTTTCAGGACCCTGAGAATGAATGTCTCAAATTTTTCCCCGTAGGTGGCACTCTTGCCTCACCTTCATCTAGCTCTGAAGGAAGTAGTGAAGTAGAGGGCTAAGCTCAGAGGAAACACTTCATGATTGTTAGGTGTTATATATTGGTGAGAAGATCTTTGGGGAATCTGTTATCTGCAAGTGAGAATGAGGGTTTATGACAACTTTCTCAGGCTTGTGAGTACTGCATGGAATACTTGAGATAGGCCACTTGACATGGTGCCCGGCACACAGATGAGAACACACAAAGGGCATTCCCAGGCCTTTGGGCGACTCCAAGTTTACTGCCTCACAGACAGGGGCTGACCTTGGTCAGCCATGGTAAGTGTCAGGAAGCACCTGACAGAGTGGTTCCTATAACAGTGCACTGCCAGCTCTGACAGTGCTATTTGTATGTGTCCTTCAGTCTGAAAAATAAGCACTTCTGCCCAGTTTCTAGCAGTTGACACAGAATGCTGACTTGAATATAGCTAATTTTGAAATGAGAGGATTATGCAAAGACATGTTTCCTCCCTCATAGCATTCTGGGGAGGGCCATGACCCTGCTGCTTACCTAACAGTTTGGGGCAACATGGGATACAGGGGAGGGGGCAGTGGTGTGTCTGTGATCATTGCCACCAGTTCCCATCTGCCAGACCAGACTCCACCTGAACCAGCACACCCAGTGTGTGGTGCTGTGTCCTGGGAAGAGGCAGCCATGTGCACCTCTCCCTACCCATTCAACCAGTATCTCCTGAGTGTGGGCTCTGTGCCTGGCACTGTGCTAGAAACAGGGTCTGAGGACCAGAATGGTGCAGCCCTTATCTTAGGGCACTCACAGAGGAGGAAACATTTAAGTAAAATCAAGGCAGTAGGAAAGAGACTCTGCTATAAGGAGAGAGAGGCCAGGTACATCCCATGGGCTTCCCTGCCAGATTATCAGCTCCTCAAAGCAAACACCCAGCTTATACATCTTTGCATGAGTACCCAGAGCTGAGGGCATAATAGATGCCCAATAAAACCTGTTGATTAAAAATGCAAGTAGACAGCAATGCAAAGGGATTCCAAATTTAGAAATCCCAACACACAAAGTAACTGAAATAAAAAGGAAAATTCACTGTTCATAACATTTGCCACATGGTCCCTATAGATCACCATCAATCTCACATAGTGTTAAACAAAGGGAATGGTGCCTCTAAAGACCTCAGAAGACTGGAAACTGGCAAATAAAGTTGCCCTTCCAAACACAGGGTGTCAAAATTATTGTGGGATTTAACAAAAACAAACAGGGGACTTGCCTGATGGTCCAGTGGTTAAGACTCCGCGCTTCCACTGCAGGGGGCATGGGTTTGGAGGACTAAGATCTTGCATGCCCTGTGACATGGCCCCCAAAAAAGAAATGTATACAAATTCGCTTGCTGTGAAGTAAGGTATCTGCCCTTCTTGGGGGACCATGTCTGCTCAAGAACTTCTTGTTTAGAGCAGCCAGAAAAGTGGTAACAGCCAAGTCATTCTGGAGGTAATTATGGTCCCAAAGCGCAGGGCAGGGAAACCAGCAGGCTGGGGCTGGCCTTCTGGCTAGGGTGGGTCAGGGCTGCTCAATTCCCAGGACTCAGCATAGGCCACTCAAATCATGAGCTTTAGGCAAATTTCCCAAACTGGGGCCTGTTTATGTGTTTAGGAAAGAGGCCAGGTTCCTGGGCACCCTTGATCAAGACAAGATTGTAAAACGAGTCTGCTAGTTTCACACTGGGATGGGAAAGGGAGAGTGTGATACTTAAAAAATAAAAAATAAAAAAATAAAAGCCCTGATGAATGCTGAAGAATTGAGCAATTAGGATCACATGAAGGAATGCATTAGAAATGACAGTAATAATCCTTGAATTTATAAAACTTATATAAATTTGCATTTCACACGTATTATCCCATTAATCCTCACTTTTAACAATTTAACATTGATTTTGTGTGTTTCTGAGTTTTTAGTGAAGCTTCATAACCATGCTGGGCTACTTTCACAGGACTGTAGAGGTCTATGAGGAGACATTGTAAAGATTTATCCTAAATCATGCAGCAAAAAAATAACATAGAGGAAAAAAAAGAACCATCCCTCCAACCAAATATGAGGAATCCATCTTGTCCTCTCTGGGCTCCCACAAACTTGGCTTGAACTTGCCTTTCCCTAAACCCTCCAACTCTGACACTAGCTTTGTGTGCATGATTCTCACATCCTCTGGGATCCCTGAAAGATCTGGGGCCTTATCATTCATTTTTGAACCTCTGGTGCCCAGTTGAATTCTCAATAAATATACAATATTAATACAATAAATATGCAATATAAAATACAATTAATAAATAAGTGAATATTAACATGAGTAATGCTTTGCAATATTTCTTGTGTTGGGCAGTAGTTTCTCCAAGGGCAGAAGCCACATATTCCCAGGTTGACTATTTTCCTTAAGGCAGCAACCATGTGTCATTATTTTTTTCCTTTTTGTCTCATTCTGCATTTGATAAAGTGACCAATAAGTGCCAGAAGCTAAATAAATGTCTGTTTATTAAGTTAACTCAAATTTTCTTCATGATTCAAACAACCACCATGAGAGGACAGCAGAAAGAAACACATTTAGGGGCCTCCATCTTCCTTGCGGATCAAAGGTGGTCTTGGTTTAAATTTTCCCTAAAGTAGAGCTTGAGACAAGGATTTGAATACAAGTAGTTTATTTTGATGAAATAAGACAGGGAAGGGAAGGCAGCAGTAAGAGGTATGTTATCAAGTCAGGGACCACCACGGGCAACGGAGCTGAATCCCACTGGGGAACACTGGGGGACAGTGTTGAACACACTCAGAGTTATCCCACCCCAGGGGTGAGGGAGCTGAGATATTCATCCAACAACCCCTGTTAATCATTTTTGGGCCACTCCTAATTGATTGCCTAACACTTTGAACCTGGTATGGTTCTGGCAGCCAGACAAAGTCTTCAGGCAGAAGAACGCAAGTCTTAGCTGTTGAGAGTCTCAGCAGAGTACACAGAAATGGTGAGCACTGATGACATCTGCTGTAATTGCTCTTTAAATATGGAGTCAAGAGAGATATGGGGTCCAGACTTTGACTGGGAACCCTGGATTCCAACTCTGGGTTCAGAGTTCTCAGGATTTTTTGCCTCTTTCTTGGCTGCCCCAAGTAAGTGGAGGACTCACCATCATTCTTTGGATCCAGAGCTTCATGACAGGAATGAAAAAGCCTGCCAGGGTTCTGTGATGGAATGGGGAGCACTGACTCAGGATGCCCTGGCTTGCATCTCAGCTCTGCTTTTAATCAGCTGTGTGGCTCCCTCTTTGGGTCTCTATTGAGGACAATGTGCATGGTTTGTAAGAACCCTCCCTTCTTGCTCTAGTAGGCTCAGCAGACTGTATACTTCCTCTCTTTGAATCATAGTATTTTTCTTGGTTGATATTTTTTGCCTTTACATAAGTAATATATAATGCATGTTTATTGTAGCATGATTAGAAAAATGTAGATAAGTAAATAACCCATAATCTTATGGCACAGAGAAGACTACCATAAACTTTTTTGGTGCACACCCTTCATAGACACACACACACACACACACACACACACATTCAACATCAGTGAGTATGCTAAAATTGTCCAAAATCTATTCTAAGCTCTTGAAACACCAAGGTGAAAAAGCATACAAGTTTGCTGGCATTCCATTGAAGGCCACAGAAAACAAACACAATATAAATAAGAATTTCAAATAATAACTGTGCAAAAACAGGTGATATGATGAGAGAAATACAAATTCCAGTTAAATAAGAGGTGATATTCTGCTGTTCTCCTTTAAAAATAGAGTAGGTTTTAGGATAAGCTGAAAATAAGACAACTCTAGCAAGATTTAAATGGTCTTTGGCACTCAGGGTCTATTACAGTAGTATTTTAAAAGTTTTTTTATCCCTATTTTCTCAAACTTTAAAATGAAGATCTATGTGCCCTTTGCCAAAATACTGCTGAATATAAAGAGAAACCAACATAAGGGGACATTTAATGATTTAAGGCCAGAAACTATCATAGATTAAAACAGCAGGAGTGTGTGAAATATGATCTGCATACTTTAAATGAGTGACCTTGATCTGTTGTTTCCAAAGTACCCCCTCCTTCCCCAGCATCAAGCTCTTAGTTATACTCTTTTTGTACAATTACTTGGCAGCTCTCTCTGCCATGCAACACTCCCTTCCTCATTATTTCAGGTCGTTTCTCAAATATTATCTTATCGGAGAGGCCTTTCCTGACAAGTATATATAAAAGAGCCCCCCCCCGCCACCCCCCGCTTCACTGTTCTTCATAGGCCTTATTTGTTTGTTTGCCTCTCTCCCCAAACTGCAAAATCCATGATTTCTCAGGAAAGTAGAACATTCCCTGGCATGTGGTAAACATTCAGTAATGATTGTTTTTGTTTGATGAAGAGTAGGTGTATCAAGTCAGGAGAAGGAGGTCACTTTAGGTTGAAGGAGGTTAAGAAAGACTTCTGTGTAATGTCAACATTTGAGCTAAAACCAGAATGACAGGAAAGAGACACCCAAAGAAAAATCTAGGTCAGAGATTGGCAAACTTTTTTTGTACAGTGCAATACAGTAAATGTTTTAGCCTTTGTAGGCTCCATGTTATCTCTGTCACATCTTCTTCTAAAAAAGAACAACAACAAAAACCCCTCTAAAATTATAAAAACGTTTTTAGCTCATGGCTGTACAAAAACAGGCTATGGGTCATAGTTTATTGACCCTTCTCTACAGGGAAAGCATTCCAAGTGAGGGAGCAGCTAGTGCAAATGCCCTAAAGTGGTATGTACTTAGAGAATTTAACAGACAGAAGGATGGCCAGTGTGGCTGGAACATAGTGACCAGGTCCCAAAGAGAGAGGAGGAGGAGAGAAATCCAAAGATCTAGGAGGGACCAGACAAGTGGGACCTGTAGGTCATAGTAGGACATTTCTATTTGATTCTAAATGCAATTGGGAAACCATTGGAGGATTTTAAGCAAAGGGGTGAGATGATACAATTTATCCTTCACAAAAATTCTCTAGCTGCTTATGGAGAAAAGCATTTGATGGGGAGAGGAAGGGAAGTGAGGCCAGGCAGGGGTGAAGAAGGAAGTAGATGAGAGATGAGGTGAAGAAGAGACGCCAACAGACTTGGGACACAGCACTATAGGAATTGTTTTCAACCTGTTTCTTTTCATTTAACACCTAATCTGTGGCATTTAATATCTTTTAACCCTGTCTTTTCATATAATAGAAATAGAACTCTTCAGAATATCATATTGTACTATAATTTATTTTAGCCATCTCTAAAAGGCAGGCATTGAAATTGTTTCCAATTATTAGATATTAAGAATAATACTCCAGCAGTTCTTGATTTGCTCAATCTATTAGCCTAACCAAGATAATCTCTCTGATGGAAACTAAAATTTTGGTGGTGAGCACTCTTATAGTGTATGCAACGTTATACACTATACATACATAATGTATATATAAACTACACATAATGTGTAGTTAAACTATATACACATTATGTATATATAAACTATATATACATAATGTGTATATAAATTATATACACAACTTATATAATGTTATACACCAATGTTACCTCAAAAAAGAAAAAAAAAAACTCTAGAAGGAAAAAGAATCCTTTGAATTGGTCTCTAGTACTCATGGAGGGCTCCCATATTCCCTCCATTTCAGGAAGAGCCAGAAAAGCAAGTAAATAATATCTCCTGTCTAGTGACCTCTCCTAGGGTCTGGAGTCCTCCAAGGTCCTCATTAGCATCCCTTCCCTGTCAGCACCCCCATCCCTCCTCACCCACAAACCTTCATGCCCTTTGTTACCCACCGTTTTTCCTTTGAACAATTCCTTTGGATCTTGTCTCCTACTAAATTCTTTTTCCCCCTGATCAACCTCATTTTGCTACCTGAGAGATCATTTTCTCCCCGGATCTGGCGTACTAACAAACTAGAGAACTTGCGGGTTAGGTAGACTCGAGAGCGCACAACGTGGTCCTTCCTGGCTATTGGCTCCTCCCTCCACCCCCTCAAATGGTCCTCCCCAGTGATTGGCTTTCCTCTGGGATATGGCCCTCCCCACCCCATGTTGCCCTTTCCCGCGTTATGGTCCTTCCCAGTGACTGGCCATCTTCTGTGATTAGTCCACCCCAGTGACTGACACTTCCTCACTAAACTTCCCAGTTAGAATCTGTGAGGACCTCAGGGAGAGAGTTCTCATCCCGCTTCAGGCAGGAAATTATGATAGTTCCACAAATGACCCAGCTGAGAGCAGGCAGCAGGAAAGGAAACCCAGGCTTGGGTTCCCTTTCCCTTTATGGACCCACAGAGGGCTCTACCTCCCTGTAAAACCTGAACAGACAGTTTTAGTTGGAATTCCAGAAGCAGAGCCCTCCTCCAGAGGCAGCAACCAAGAAGAGATGGAAATCCAGGATTCTCTGGGTGGGCTGATGTTGAATCTCCCACACACTCACCTCTATTTTTTTTCCTTGTTCCCCTTCTCTTCATTCTAGCTGAGTTTTGCATTCACTGCCCTTAATATAGAAGACTGGTTTGGGCTGAGCTGGGAGGTTGAGGGGAGCTGAGGAGTAGCAAGAGACATGGACATTTGAAAAGTCTCTGAGATGGGAATGTGAGCCCCTAGTGATCGAAGAAAATGTATGGAAATCCCAGAAACACTGGGGAATCTGAACTCAGGACCTTTGCTAATTTCTATGGAATCACATGTCTCTGTTATGGGATCTCCCCAAAGCCAGGAAGATGGGATCTCCCCAAAGCCCAGAATATTAGGGCAGACAAGGTAGTTCCTCAGAGCCCAGGCTGGGCAGAAACTGTATTTCCTAACAGCCCAGAGTATGCCCACAATATAGTCTCCCACAGCTCAGGACTGGAAGACACAGTTGTCCCTCCAGCCTAGGACGGTGCAGATATCTTAGTCCTACATAACCCAGGATGGTGCCAATATAGTCATCCCTCATACCCAGGACTGAGCAGACACCATAGTCCCTCACAGCCCAGGACTGTGCACACATTTTATTCCCTACAACCCAGGTCTGTGCAGACACCCACTACCTTAGAGCCCAGCATGGGGCAGATAGTAGACCCTCATAGCTCACAAGTGGGCAGGCACTGAAGTATCTCACAGCTCAATACTGGAAAGATGAGAAAGTGGCTTAAGTAGACCTTGTTAACAGAATCTTGGGCATTCAGAGTGTGTGTACAATGACCGAAGCGCAATAAGAACCAGACAGCACTGTAGATGTCAGTGTGGACAGAGGCTGCCCAAGGATAAACCACCCTCTCCTCAAAACTAATGTTTCAAAGTAAGATGAGTCTTACATATTTAGATGCTACTCTGGGGAGAATAACATTTCTGGATTAAATTTATCTGGATTAACTATGATGCAAAGGTTATGTTACTGAAAAATATATTAACTCCTTTGTGCACACTTGGATTTTAAAGAATTAAAGTAACCAGCCTTCACATTTTCCTAGGTTCCATAATCCTTTTGCCTCCATGTTAGGAGACCATTATGGGAGCACATGGAGAAGGACACCCTAAATGTGCTTTTGTACTACCTATCTTCTCACAGGATGGTTCCCATTGCCAAAAAATGTGGGCTGTTTAGCTCTCAGTACTCAAAGGAAAACCTTTCACAGAAATCAATCTTGATGTCCCCATCTCAGCCTCCTTAAGAGGTTTTCTTAGAGGACCCTCAGGCAGTCTGGGTTACATGTTAGATGGAAGCTTTATTTTCCCCCAAAGATATTTCTTCAACAGCCTATTTCTACCAGGAAATCCAGCCCTTATCACTGCCTTTGACAAAAGAGCCCTTCATGTTGAGTGTTGCTCTCATTGCTCCTGTTTTCTCTGTGTTTAGACAGAGACAGTGGATTCATGTTTTATTAAACAGTGGTAAGCCTGGGAAAATCAATTAGCAAACAGAGTGATCAACAGTAATCATGATCACTACCATTTGCCAAGCTCTTATTATGTGCCAGACACTGCACCACCACCTCACGTGCATTGTCTCACTTTACCTTAACACAAGGAGGCAGGAATTATCTTTTTCACTTTACAAATGAATAAGAGGCAGAGAGAGGTTAACTGACTATCCCAGTCACAGAACTGCTAAGTGTCAGATCAGGATTTCAAAACAGGTGTTTGTGATTCTGTAGATCTTGCACTAAGCAGCTGGGGCTGCAGCCAGGCCTCACACTGCACACTGTGAGACTTCAGGGAGTTACCAGGGACCAGGATACCCCAAATGCAGCCGGGTTGGGGCAGGTTGTGAGCAGCCTGGAAGGGATCCTATGAATGATTTGTGTACCTTTCTTTCCACAAGTGGGTAATTTGGTTTCCTTTCTTATTTTCTGCTTTTGTTTTTTAATTTGAAATAACACCATCCAGTTGGCAAAGCCTGTGAGGAAAACCATTTTATTACTTCTTCTAGATATAATATGAAAAATTGCTGACCCATAGCTCTGGATCAGGAGCCAATTATGTAAGGTCTTTTAAGAAGGGGACAGATGGCATGTGGAGTTGCAGACGTGGGGCTCTCAGATGAGATTTTGTGGAGGAGTTAAGGCCCACATTCTTGTTCTCTTCCTAATTTAATCATCACATTAGAGTAAGAATGAACCCTTTTCATGAACTGCATTTGAACTTTGTGATGATATTTACAAGGAATGCCTCTGAGCCCCGATGGAAGCCACACTACCTCCATGATGTGTTCACTGAGCCAACCTGCCAAAGGGTCAGATATTCTGCATTTTGGAATTTCAGTGTATGCCGCCTTGACTGTTCTATCTTTGTTGTCTAAATTTGCCTCTCCAGACTGTTTTCTGGAGAAGCAGGAGTTGGCTTGCACTTTCTTTTGCCTACTCACTCAGCGTCTGGCAGTGACGGGCATTTCAGCTCTCAGTAGTCACTTGTTGTTTGATAATGTCTGTTTGAGCCTCAAATCTTACTCTTTAATAGGAACAATAATGGATGTACACATTTTAGGGGTGTTGGGAGGATTAAAGATAATGTAGGCAAAGTATTCATCACTTTGCATGATATATAGTAGGCAATTAATTAATGGTGACTACTACAACGTGTTTCAGAAAGCAATACTTGCAAATGGTACTCAAGTTGTTTTCCTTCAAGGAGTGGGATTATGTCTCCTGGAATTCTGTGGAAATGGGTCATCTGTGTTGTCATTTAACTTTCTTATCGATCTTAATCCACCCACTGATGAGACCTTCTGGTAATGCTGCCCTGGAAGGTGTAATTAAAAATAAACAAAGCAAAACCAAACAAAACAAATGTATGAGAGAGTTGAGGAGTGAGGCCTGGGAGCAACATGGTAACAGGTTGGAAATGGAAAAGAGGCAGTGATAAAATAGTCTTCACACCTAAGAGAATGGAGAAATTACTCAAGACCTAAGAATTTTTTACGAAATGGTAAAGGCAACATGGGAGAACTGCTGGGGAAGAATCACAGATCCAGGTAACTTGAGTCTGTCAGGGGCCTTCTAGATGTCTAGCGGTCATATCCTCTCATTGTATATGTAAGCAAGAGGGTATCAGAAAGGTGGAGGGACTTGTCCAAGATTCCAGAGGAGGTAAACACCTGTTCTTCTGTGTTGTGTTCTGCTTCCAGGATACATGTATATTCTTCTGGGAAATCACCTCCACTCCCACATTTAGTTTATGTGCCCCAGTTAGACTCCAGGGCCCTCTGGTTCCAAGTGATTGCATGTGACTCAAGCCTGGGCAGTTGGCCCCTCAAATGCCCTAGAGATGGTGATTAATTCATGGCACATCCTGTGACCCAACCTAGTCCAATGAGAATGGCACCCAGGATGAGTGTAGGAGTTATTGGGAATAACAGTTTCTTTCCCACTGGATTTGATGTTGGGAGAATGTGAGGGTGGAACATTTGGGAGTCCTTTAACCACCAGGTGGAATCTGAGAATAAAACATCAGGGAGGAAAGCAGAGACAAAAGATTGGGTTCCAGTGACATTTTTTTTTTCTTTTTATGAGCTCCTGGATCAAAGCACACCTGAAGATAACAAACTTGTTGCATTTTCCAGTTATGTGAGGCAATTAATTCCCTCTATTCTTGTCCAGTTTGTGGTGAGTTTTCTTTCACTTTCAACACTCATAGTTCTGAGACACTGGGTCTCAGTGGGGAATACAGTAGAATGGTTTACTCAACATAATTTCCAGTCTCTTTCTAGTGGGTTTTCCTTTACTGCAGGAATGGCGGAGGGGGAGCTAAAAGCTCCAAATTGAAGAGTTCTTACAGCTAGGACTCTGTATGTGATTAAGGTTTTACCAATCAGATGCATTCCTGTAAGACTTGATTTACAACCAAGTTAAATGGGGAAAGAGAGGAGACATCCATTTGATCAATACTTTTGCAGAGATAGCAGTTGTAGGGGTGCTTCTTAGTCTCCATATGCTGCCAAAGTGGTAGAACCTGGAGTTAGTGCTTAGGACAGAGACATGTTGATTTACCCCTGCCTGACTGTGACAAAAGTAGCAAGGAGGGCTTCCCTGGTGGTGCAGTGGTTAAAATTCCCCTTGCCAATGCAGGGGACACGGGTTCGTGCCCCAGTCCGGGAGGATCCCACATGCCGCGGAGCGGCTGGGCCCGTGAGCCATGGCCGCTGAGCCTGTGTGTCCAGAGGCTGCGCATCTGGAGCCTGTGCACCGCAACGGGAGAGGCCACAACAGTGAGAGGCCCGCGTACTGCAAAAAAAAAAAAAAAAAAAAAAAAAAAGTAGCAACGAGTTCATTTTGGTGGCCACTTCTACAGTGATGGTCTTGTTCTCAGTCTTGTAAAGCCTGTAGAGCCCTAGGCCTTCCAGGGATTTTGTCAGCATGTTATTTCTAGTTTTAAACCCCCTTCTGCTTGAAATAGCCAGAATGGTTTCTGTTTCCTGCAGTAAACCGTGGACCAATAAACCAGAAATCCTGCCTCTGGACAGGGCACTTGTTTTCCATGATTAGGCATCAATGTCCCAGGCTCTCCCTGACCTGGGGCATCTTAGTGTTCTTGGGCGGCAGGAGACTGATGACTGCCATATGGACTCCCAGAGGTATGCATTGATTGTTGGTTGTGCTTAACTCCAATCTGATGCAGATTTGGGGTGGAGGAAGAAGAAAGTTGTGGGGAGTGGTGCAAGGGGGTAACTGGGCTGAATTAGAAAAGAGAACATGCAGTGATGAGCATTGCACACTATCCCAGATAGGGCTTCCTTAGGCTTTGGGAAGAATAGCAGTTGAGCCCTTCTGTGCATACTCCACAGAGATAGCTTAAAGGCAGATTATGCAGGGGCCACTGATTGTGATGCAGCCCAGTAACTGTGCAGAGGAGTGAGATGGGTTCTTGAATTTTTCTCAAAAGTTGTGTGACATTGGGATCACTGGTTATAAAACCAATAACTTATGATTTTACACTAAGCAGGTGAGGCCACCTATTCCCATATCATCCAGCTATGAGCACATCTCAATGTACTCTCCATGTTTCTGGATCTTAAGTCTTCTCAGATATATGGATTGTTCCCTGAGATTAAGAATAGGGCACTGAGTTCTCACAGTGTAGTTGCACCCCAGTATTTATATTTGAGTTCAAGCTCCAGATAAGACCTCCTCAATATAAAGATTCTGCAGATTTGCTGATGACATCTGTCTGACTCTTTGTGGTCCTTGCAACAGCAATATCAGCATCACCACAGAACCTGTTAAAAATTCAAGTTATCAAGCACCGTGAGATAAAATGTGAGATTTCTGGTAGGGTTACCGTGGTAATTAAACTGGAAAAAAGTGGGTAACACATCTAGTTAAGTGCCTGCAGCCACAGAGCTGACTCTCCCTGCATTTGTGTGTCTGTCTAGGTCTTTGCCCAAACTGGTGCCGCTGTCTGCATTGACTCCTTCTCCCTCAACCTGCTGAACCTATACTCTTTCACATCTTAACTAACAACCCTTAGCCTATTTGTCTTTTTAATCTTTCCTTATAGTCTTCCCTCCTGGTACTGACCCTTCCCTCCATTGAGCTTTCGTCTTGTCAAAGCAGATGTGTCCCACAGCACTCCGTGTTTACATGTCTAGAATAACTGTTGTGGCCGATCTAGAATCCATTCACCCTTATCCTGTTCACGACATTCTCATTGTATTTTGCGAAATCTTGCCTCCCCCAGTCTTAGTCCATGTAGTTTGGATAGAATTGATCCTACACCCCGACCAACAGCATATTGCTTAGATCTGGCCAATCTTATTCCACTGAATGACTGTAGCAGTTGACTAACAGGTGGGCATGTGACACAAATAGTTCCAAGGATGGTTGGTCTACAGATTTTGGTTTGAAATACTGGGAAATATAAGTTTATTTTTGGATGGGTGGTGGGGGCTAAGTTGGTATAATAGGAGAAATCATGTTGAACACAAAACCACCTTCTGGGGAAGCAGAGGGGAGCCATAGAGACAGGTTTCTGTCCCTTTTTGATGCTCAGATCTGTCAGAGCCTGCAGTCAGACCTTACAAAGTGACAGCTCTATGCATGAACCAAGGCATTTTTGTGTTTGTTTCCCCACATCAGTGTGAATTTGGTTTCTACCACTCATAAAAGAAAGAGTCCTTGGCTTTTGTGACCCCCTTAAAGGAGCTTGTTTAGAGGCTCCTGCAAGGTGCTTGGTCTGTGGTGGGTTCCCAAGAAGTGTTGACTGATGGGATGAATATTGACAAAGAGCAAGAGAAGGCGGGACCTCTGTCCTTGATGTACCTGCCCTTCAGCCCTTTCTTCTCCTTTTTAGCACACACTCACCAGGCACCTCCCAAGCACCAAACATCTCTCCACTGTGCAGTTTGCCTTGTGAGGCCTTTCCTGACCTGACCACCCAACCCTCAGAGGGTAGGCAGAGCTGTGGTCACACTGAGAGCCAAGCAAAGGCCAGTCCATGCCTCCCTTACCTGAAAGCATTTCAGCTTCGATGGCCATGCTGAACTATCCCTCACAGAGGGGAACAAATGCTTTTGTCTAAATGTCCCTTTGAAACTTGCTCCGTATGCCTCTCTCCCACATGAATTAATTCCCTCTTGTAAATGAGAGTAACCATCCTGTCATCCAAAGGACATTTGTCAATCGTGTCACAGTGACTGGTGGCCAACTGCTGGGGCAGCAGTCCCTAACCTTTTTGGCACCAGGGCCCCGTTTCGTGGAAGACAGTTTTTCCACAGATGGGGTGCGGGGAAGGCGGGGATGGTTCAGGTGGTAATGCGAGCGATGGGGAGCGGCAGATGAAGCTTCACTCACTCTCCTGTCGCTCATCCCCTCCTGTGCGGCCAGGTTCCTAACAGGCCATGGACCGGTACTGGTCTGTGGCCCAGAGGTTGGGGACCCCTGTGCTGGTGGATGCTTAGTGGGGGTAACTCTCCACAGGGAGTAGCTTCTTCTCTCCATTGACTCCCTATTCTTCTATTCAGAAAACTTTGGCTCAAACTTTTGGGCAGCTGCAGGATTGCAGGAAGTCTGCCCTGGAATAAACTCTTGGTGGCCTCCTGTGGGGAGAGCATGAACTGGGCCTGTTTCTGCCTGAGGAAGACTGCAGACCACAGGCTGGGTCAGAGCTTTTTATCCTGATGCTTTCACATGGAAGTTAGAAGTCCTCTTGGGGGTCACTTGCCCAAAGGGTCCCAAAGTAAGTCCCTGGCAAAGCTTAGATCTGAATTCCACGCCCTGGACCCCTGAGCGGTGCCCTCCCACTCACCATCCCGTGGGGGAGGAATGGAATGAGAGAGAAGATAAGGTGAGGCTAAGAGAAGAGGAAGAGGGGAAGAGGAAATGGTATCAGTGATGCTGCAGACCATAGGTTAAATTGTTGAGACCCAGTGCCATGAGTCTCTCCTTAGAAACAGCTCTCAAATACACTGGGGCAAATAGTACCTGGATATTCAGAACAGGAGTTTCCCTCTTCTATCTCACTCCCCCATGGACATGGTTACACCCACAGTATCAAGGACAGGATCTTGAATCAGAAAAAAGGACAAGTTTTGTTCAACTACTCCTTTTACATGTGAAGACCCAGGCCCCAGGGATTAAGAAATGTGCTGAAGAAAACAGAAATGTAAGAGCTGAACTGGGCTAGAATCTGTTTCTGGACTTCTAGCCCTAGGCCTCCTGTCTGAAGGAGTTTTCACCTAACCCAGAGTTCTAAGGTGCTCATTAATTACACAAATCCTAGATGCAGGTGTACTGGTGTTGAACAATACGTTATCCTGGAGCGCCACCTGGTGGATCTTTGGATGACCTTCTTTCAAAAGCTATAGGAAGGGCTAAAGTGGCAGGATCCTGACAGAACCCCATTTCCTCCAAGGCTGAGAGGTAGTTGGCTCCAGCTACTCCTCCCTCTCTCACACCTGTGATGACCATCCCTTCCCCTCTTCTTCAAACTGGATTATCCCACACTTTTTTTTCTCAAGCTCTCTGTGCTGTTCTGTTCAAGCACTGAACAGAGTGTGTTACCGAACGCTTTTGTGTGCCAGAAGCACAGTGAGGACAAACAAATCAAAACGGTCAGAGCTGGAGCGGAGAAAGGTTTATTGCAGGGCTGAGCAAGGAGATATGAGTGACTCATGCTCAAAAAACCTGAACTCCTCAAAGGTTTCAACAAAGCATTTTAAAAAACATCTTTATTGGAGTATAATTGCTTTACGATGGTGTGTTAGTTTCTGCTATAAAACAAAGTGAATTAGCTATATGTATGCATATATCCCCATAACCCCTCCCTCTTGTGTCTCCCTTCCACCCTCCCTATCTCACCTTTCTAGGTGGTCACAAAGCACTGAGCTGATCTCCCTGTGCTATGCAGCTGCTTCCCACTAGCTATCTATTTTATATTTGGTAGTGTATATATGTCCATGCCACTCTCTCACTTTGTCACAGCTTACCCTTCCCCCTCCCCATATCCTCAAGTCCATTCTCTAGTAGGTCTCTGTCTTTATTCCCGTCTAACCCCTAGGTTCTTCATGACATTTTTTTCTTAGATTCCATATATATGTGTTAGCATACGGTATTTGTCTTTCTCTTTCTGACTTACTTCACTCTGTATGACAGACTCTAGGTCCAACCACCTCACTACAAATAATTTCATTTCTTTTTATGGCTGAGTAATATTCCATTGTATATATGTGCCACATCTTCTTTATCTATTCATCTGTCGATTGACACTTAGGTTGCTTCCATGTCCTGGCTATTGTAAATAGAGCTGCAATGAACATTGTGGTGCTTGACTCTTTTTGAATTATGGTTTTCTCCAGGTATATGCCCAGTAGTGGGATTGCTAGGTGGTATGGTAGTTCTGTTTTTAGTTTTTTAAGGAACCCCCATACTGTTTTCCATGGTGGCTGTATCAATTTACATTCCCACCAACAGTGCATGAGTGTCCCCTTTTCTCCACACCCTCTCCAGCAATTTATTGTTTGTAGACTTTTTGATGATGTCCATTCTGACTGGTGTGAGTTGATACCAAATTGTAGTTTTGATTTGAATTTCTCTAATGATTAGTGAGTTTCATGTGTTTGTTGGCAATCTGTATATCTTCTTTGGAGAAATGTCTATTTCAGTCTTCTGCCCATTTTTGGATTGGGTTGTTTGTTTTTTTGATATTGAGCTGCATGAGTTGCTTGTATATTTTGGAGATTAATCCTCTGTCAGTTGCTTCATTTGCGAATATTTTCTCCCATTCTGAGGGTTGTCTTTTCATCTTGTTTATGGTTTCTTTTGCTGTGCAAAAGCTTTGAAGTTTCATTAGGTCCTATTTGTTTATTTTTGTTTTTATTTCCATTTCTCTAAGAGGTGGGTCAAAAAGGATCTTGCTGTGATTTATGTCATAGAGTGTTCTGCCTATGTTTTCCTCTAAGAGTTTTATAGTGTCTGGCCTTACATTTAGGTCTTTAATCCATTTTGCATTTATTTTTGTGTATGATGTTAGGGAGTGTTCTAATTTCATTCTTTTACATGTAGCTGTCCAGTTTTCCCAGCATCATTTATTGAAGAGGCTGTCTTTTCTCCACTGTATATTCTTGCCTCCTTTATCAAAGATAAGGTGAACATATATGTGTAGGGATTTCTCTCTGGGCTTTCTATCCTGTTCCATTGATCTATATTTCTCAACAAAGCATTTATAAAGGCTTGGGCAGGTGGTTGGGTCACAGGGTACAAGATCAGCTCCTGCACAGTCCTCTGACTGGTTGATGGTGAGGTAACAGGGTGGGTAACCTTATCAATCATTAGGCTCCAGAAGGTCTGGGGGCTAGTGCTCGTGAAAATCAAGTAGTTAATTTCTTCCATTTGGTGGTGGTTTTAACATCTGAAAAACTCAGAAAATATGCATCATCTAGTTACTTCCCAGAGGAGCTACAGCAGAGGATATGGGGGAGAGGTCTGCCCCCGGAAGACCCCATAGGGTCCTTCTCCCTTACAAGTGTGGATCTAGAGAGCGGTAGGTGTAGGTATAGTGTGTTTACAGTGGTCTCCCCACTAGATGGGATGCCTCCTGAGGGAAGGGACTTCACTCTTTGTTGTTGTAACCTTATTATTTGATAACTACACCTGGCACAGAGCCTAGTATATGTTAGGCACTCAAATGTTTCTTAAAGGGAAGTCAGGAGAGAGGCAAGGACACTTGCTTTAGACAGTTTTGAATGCCTGCCACACCCAAAATAGAGCCTCATGCAGAGTAGCATTGATCAGAGACAGACCAGTGGGTGGATGAAGGAATGCCTCTCTCCAAGACCTTCCTTTTGTCAGGCTCTCCCTGCTGGGCTCCAGCAGCATTAGTCCCCTGTACTGTCCTAGCTGATGTCTGGTCTACAGTGAGGGGGTCACCAGAAGCTTTGTTTATCCTTCCTTACTCTCCTTTGGGTATTGCTTTCTGATTCAACCAGTTTTTCTCCTTCGTTAATTCATTCACTAATTTAGCAAACATTTACCAAACAACTTTAGGTATCATACCTTTGGGTAGGCAATGTTGCTATCAAGATAAATAAAATACAGTCCCTGCACTCAAGGAGCTGCAGTCTCTGGGAAGAGGGAGCAAGACTAGAAGCAGGGAGACCAGTTAGTAAACACTTGCAGGCCAGGAGAATCAGGGTTGTTATAACTAAAACTGACTGGACTAACTAGGTCTCCAGCACCTTACACTTCACTTGCATGTCCTCTTTCCCATACATATTTTTCTTTGTTTTGCTAATGAGTCCTTTGCCCCTAATCACTGAAAGTAACTCACCTGTTAGTTAAAGCTATATCAGGCACCTGGTGTTTCTCCTCTTTGAAACACTCCCTAACACTTCTCTTCTTTGTAATCATTCTTCATTCCAGAAGAGAAAGTCATGGTACGGTAACCCCAGAGACCACCAGTGCGGATTTCCAGACCTCCCAACGCTGGGCTTGACAGCTTTGAGATGTTCAATGAGAAGAGAAGATGCAGGCACCACACCTGTCCCAACAATCCTTATGAAGAATCCTAACCCTACAAATTTTACTCACTGAACACTTTTGGGGAGGACACAATCTTGAGGGCACTAGCCTGCTGTGGCCTCTTTGCCTGGCAAAGAAATAAAGCTACTCTTCTTCTTCATCCAAAACTCTGTCTCCATGATTTTGATTCAGTGCCGGTGTACGGAAGCCGAGATTTCAGTAGCATGGTGAGTTTTTGAGATCAAGTGTGTGGTAAAAGTAAACAGTTGAGGCTAGATTTGAGCTGTATGACTGTTAGGCAAGCCTGGGGTCCCATTGCCTATGGACTTTCAATGGCACTTTCTGTGTGTTTCCATAGGCAATGGAGCCCAGAGATTGGATGTCCTCTTCATTGTTATGAAACCACAGAGTCCCTGATTGCCTTAGAGAAAGTTCCTGAGATTCCATGAGAAATGACTTGATTCTGGTTGCACCAAGGTCCATCTAGCCTGAACTGGACATTTTGACAATCATCTCTGCCCAAGGAAAGTTTCAACTGGGGAGAGGTGGGGGGCAGGGCTGATGCTCATTTACCTTTCAAGAAAATGCATCAGAGACTATTCTAACAGGGAAAGAAAGTATAACTAAATGAAATTAAATTCAAGGAAGAAAAATGAGCTCTGATAATGATTAATATCCAACTTAACTTAATAGATCAGCAGGACATGCTGAGTTGAGAAGTTGCTCAGAGGGTTCCAGTCTGATGTCCATGAAAAGGAAGAACAATGAAAGAAATAATTTCAGCTCCCCCACCTCCCCTACAGCTTGTCTCTGGGGAAACACAATTATTAATTGCTCTGAAATGTCAGTTGCTTTGCTTCAAAGTAGAAACTTCCTCAGCTACTTCCTTGATTCTCTCCCAACTTCCCCACAAATGATTTGTAATGTGAAAATCAACTCTTCTCTTTGAGATCCAATCTGGGGCCTGGCACCCACCCCATCCCATCTATGTCCAACGAGCTTTGGACAAAGGGACAAATCAGCTTGATTCTACATGTATGGGTGGAGAGTCTGCTGCTCCCCACACCTGTCCCCAAGGAGGCACAGACAAGCCCAGAACAGTGTAAAGCAGGGTCTGGAGGCACCTGCAGGAGAGACAAGGGGCCAAAGAAGGTAATGATGTCTTCCTGAAGGCACAGCCTCTGGGTTCAGGGCTTTGGGGAAGGGGTAGCTGGGGTCTGCTGCTCTTTCTTTTCCAGTCACAAGTGACAGGTAGGAAAAGACCACTCCCTGCTGGTTCCCCCTTTAGGCATATGGCCCCCTAACTTCCTGCTTTATTCCTTGTTTGGGTTTCATGGAACCCCAAGTGTGTGCCAGGCTCTGGGATGGAGAGGAAGAGGAGCAGCAGAGAACACTAGGCTCCAGACCCTGCAGTTCACAGGAGAACCTTGTGGTGTCTGGTAAGTGGAGAGTTGGGAAGTAAAGTGCTAGGAGAACTCAAAGTAGGCAGACACAAGGGCATGGCATAGGGAGGGGACATCTGTGTGACAGCCAGATAATCCCCCTAATTTGGACTCTTGTACTTAACTCTGCAGTCTTTAAAAAGGTAAAAGCTGCCATGAAGAAGGGGGAGAAGTTCAGGCTCAAGCAAAGTGAGGATGCACTATTGTGGGTTTGCTCAAGAGGTGGGTGCAGAAAAGCAGTGTTGTCTAAACTGTTGGGTTTGCATGCACCATCATCACCTTGGGAACCTATCAGAGCTTCTCCACACTGAGCTCTAATTGGAATCAGATTCTTTCTGGGATTTAGAGCAGGAGTTAGAGACTTAGGTGGGAAGGGGAGATCTGGGAGATCAGAGATAAATATGGCCAACTGCATAATTTGATTGAGAGTCTTCTCTGGGAGCAGAAGGGCTGAGAAAAGGCAGAGGTGTGGCCAGCTGTGAACATCTTCAGGGAAGATGTGGTTGAAGAGAGGATGTAAGGAGATAATCAGAGTGGCCAGGCCCCCCTCCTGACAATGAGGACTCCAACATGAGCAACACTGAAGTTACAGGCTTAAGGTTAGCAACCTGGTGAGTATCTGGATCAGTGTTCCATGGGAGCTGCAGAAGGCCCAGGCTACTACCCAAGGAGTCTGCTCTGGGGTGTCTCTGTACCCTTGGAGGCATTACTAAGACATGCTTCCAGTCCAAGCGGACTCTGACAGGTACAAGCCAAGAGCCAAAGCATAATTTTAACAGAAACTAATGGATGCCTTATCTGGCTTTCAAGAAGCATTGGTGTGCTTACTGAAGCTTCTCTTTCCTAGTCCTGACTCAGGGACACTGAAGTGTGTGTGGGGTGTGTACCTCCCAGTCTGTCTTTTCTACCTTGGGGGCCACAGGAGCAAGAGTCAGTCAAGGGGCAGGTGACTTGTGCTTCTGGGACCCTTGATCACTACTACTGAGATCTAAGAGGACTCAACCCCATCCACCCACATGGAAAGCAGCTCTGCTCACAAATCAAGTATGCTCCAAATTAATTTTTCCAGCAAAGCACACAGAGGCCATTCCTCAATAACTGCTTAATTTACATTATAGGTTCTATTACTGTTTTCTAAGGTAAAGTCAGGCTGGGAAGGCTGGTTGGCTCCTGTGTGTCTGACATCTGGCCAGACTTTCTGTGTCTGCTTGCAGGGTCCAACCTGGCTCTTGGTGGAATGTTCTCCTAGTACAAAGGAAAAGGAAGCCACAAAATATACAAGGGTAAGCCCTTCACAGGATGGAGGAGTCAAGAAATGGAATGAAGGTCCTCTGTGAGCAGGGGCTGAAGCACAGAAGGGTGACTGTCCAAGGCTGTACAGAAAGAAAGAACAGCACTTAAGACCTGCAGGCTTTGAGTCCAAATGCTTGGGCTTCAAAGAAACCCACCTTTTGGGGGACACTGGGAACTGGGCAAGGTGGAGAGGCAGTGAGGTAATTATGTCAGAGCATATGAGCAAAGAGACAAAGTGGCCATCTGTGCTGAGTTTTGGTGGAGAAGAATTGGAAAGGATTTGAGTTAATACATTTTAAACAACGAGTTTTCAAAGATTGTTCCAGGCAGTCTTGGTAGATGCTTTTTATGGAAGAAATCTCCAGCCACATATCAGGAGCCAGGCTGCAACTTTATTAACATTAACAGCTGAAATAATGCCATAAAAGTGCAAGGAAGTCTGTGGAGATGCCTTGGGGATTCAGTCCTTCAAACTTGCCCTCTAGGAGATGACCGTGCTGAAAAGTTCTGCTGTGCTCTGCTGAGCTTTTGTAAGCATTGCCTCAGAGCAGAGTACAAGGTTCTACATTCTGCTTCACAACTTGGACTTCAGTTCAGTGGCAGTGGCTGGGACTGTTGGGCTCCATGAAGGGAGTTCAGTACAGATCTCCCTGCTGTGTGGTGCTGTGTCTAAGCATCTACTTCCCTCGAAGAAACCATCAGGGCAAATCTAGAAGGTGTACAACGAAGCCCACACAGCCTTACATATATATATATATATATATATATATATATATATATGACTGGTATTAAATAGTGGCTATTTGAAGAAATGATAATAAATATCTTTGGCAGCATAAGGCTGGTTGGTGACTGCTTGAGTCTCGATGGCTGAAACTATGTCAGCCTTTTATTATGAAACCAATTTTTCAGGATTTGTAATTTGGAAATAAGAATGTGTTCCAGGCAGAAACCTGGCGTATGAGGTCTCAGTCCAGAAAGGGACACTTGAGCAGATTTGCTCAGATCAGTTTGGGAGCTGTAAAGGGAAACTTCACTGTGTGTGCAGAAGAATCCAGTGCTGGGATAAACTGCCCAATTTTGACTGCAAGAAAGTTAGCACTGGGGTAAATGTTAGGGGAAACTTTGTCCAGAAAGAACCTGCCTGATGCTGTTTACCTGGCAGTGCCGATAGGTGAGTTGAATCCTGAGGGCAGATAGTCCCAATGGCTATTGGAGAGTAAGGAACTGGGTGCCTTCCCCACTAAAAGGAGCTCAAAAGTGATCTGAGCCTAGGGTCTGTGGCTAGCTTCCTGACTGGAAGGAATTCATCGAGCCTGGTTTCTAAAGGCTGTCCAGTGCTGACTGTCCTTCCAGTGTCATGAGCCAAATTCATTCTTCCAAGTCACACAAGCCTTCTAAGTCATGCAGGCCCCATGCATAATAAATGGGCACCCAAATGGGGGACACTAGTTTTCCATCATTAGATGTCTTCACTCTATTTCCCAAAGACCTTGATAACAAGGTTAGCTAGATTCCTTCCCAAATGTAATTTTCAAGGTCTAGAAAATAATCAAATGAAATGAAATCTCATCGTCTTTAATAAGACCATCAGTATTGCTAATAGGTGTGTCTTTCTGATAGAACTATTGATTCAACTGTGGATGTGGATGCCATTTGCATCAGTTGTTTATAATCAGAGGGTGATGAGATAAATGGCAATGAGCTGAGACAGGGCTAATGCTTTCAGGGAATCTCAGCTCCAAGAGACATAGACCAAACTCTTAGTGGGGTTTCATTGGGAACCTCCATGATCAAAGCACCCCAGGGATCAATCAGTTCAGCAGCTTAAAAACATTTTGTCTAGTTTTTTCCTGTACAAAATCTGGAAAATACAGAAGGGAAAGATAAGAAAATAAAAAGTACTCAGACAACATCATCTGTCCATCGTCTATATCTAGCCAGTGTTAACATTTTTCGAACTTCCATCCAGTTATTTCTCGATGATACAGATCCAAATATTTTACAAAACTGGATTATATTGTATATTTCTATATTTTGCTTGATTTATTTAGCATTATTTTATCAATAGGTGCACTTTCCTATCTCATGAAAAATCCTTAGACCCTTTAAAAATTAACTCTGCAATTCTCCCTTGAATGGATTTAAATATTCTATTTCTGGACATATTTTTTTCTTACTTTTTGTTCTTATTAAAAAATGCATTGATGAACATCTTCACACATAAATATTTTCCTTTATTTCTGTATATATCCTTAAAGTAGGCTCCTGGAATATTCTAAAAATAACTGTGTCAAAGGATGAACCTATTACAAATCATCAAATTGCTTTTATGCAAAGTAAGGCATGGGCCACCATATATAGCATAAAATATTTCTGTTCCTTCCTGCAAAAAGAGAGATTGTCAAGCAGAGATGAAGTTCTTGCATAGGTTAACAAGTCAGTGCCTCTTTTTTCCTTTCTGTTGTGGAGCTGAAAATAACAAAATAATATTATTAGTTCACTTTTATTGAGTACTTACTCTGTGCCAGGCACTGAACTGAGCACTTTTTCTTATGTGACTTTCACAGACTTGTGAGGAAAGCACTATTTTCTCTGGATTAGTAGGTAATATTTATTCACAATTGTTCCTCCCCCTACCCTTTCCCTGTCTTAGTTTATTGAGTGCAAAGCATACATCCCCACTCCACTGACTTTGACTTGGCATTATGATTGCTTAGATAATGTGATATGAACAGATATATGCCAGAGGCTTTAAATACATTGTGTTTTGTTTTGGAGTTTCTGTCCATTGTCTTCCACTCTTGCACTCAGCTATGAAAAGAGTATGCCCCAGCTAGCCATTAGCCCCAGAATAAGGAGATATATGTGGCCTTACCTAAGCCCAAATCTCTCTCTGGAACTAAGCCAGCCAAAGCCAGCCAAGCCATAGATGACTTACACACCCATGAGTGAGACAAATAATTGTCATTGTAAGCCACTAGGGTTTGGGAGGATGTTTGTTACAACAAAACTTGATTAGAGCAGCTTTGTCTGTGAGTAAGGAAAATGAAACTCAGTAAAATGAAGTAACTTGGTTAGAGTCACACAAGATAAATGTTGGAACCCTGATTCAAACTCAAGTCAACCTTAGTTTTGGAGGCAGTATTCAAAGTGGTCAGTGCACACATGTGGTTAGTGCACATAAGCATGGTATTATAACTTATGTATGTTGGCTGGAGTTCTAGGGGTTTCCATAAATGCCTAAGACAACTGTGGACCCAAGATCCTGCTTCACTGTAGATAAATATCTGCTGTTATAGGCAAGGTGATAGACAGGGTCAGAGCAGAGCCTTGGCTAAGCTATACGAAAGCAGCATGATAAAAATGACTGTCCCATTTAAATCATTTTTTACAATGACAATTAACTTAGAATTTGTGAAAATTAACACCAAAGTTTGATGCTTCATGCACAAAAATTTATATTTATAAGTGTGAACTGGGGAACTACACTGCTTGGTTTTGAATTTCAGCTCCGTCACTAGCTTTTTGACTTTAGGCAATTTATGGAACATCTCTTTGTCTCAATTCTTTCATTTGTAAAAGGAGATAAGAAGAATACCTTTCTCATACACATAATGTGAAGATTAAATGAAATGATGTTCATAAATACATTGAAGAGTAGCTGGCATACAGTAAGCACTCAATAAATATTAACTATTTACTAATTTTATTAACCACCCTTTGTAGCCTCGGGGACCTAATGTAAAGCACTGACAGTGTTTGGCTTATTTTTTCCTGCTAATTGAAAAGATTAATGGTTCTATGGTTAAGGCATGAGGTTTTCTCATGAAACGTAAGCTACATTTCTTTAAAGTTGCATTCCTTTGGTCATTAGTAAGGTTGGACATATATATTAGTAACTGGTATAATTGGGGACTTTGTCAATAAGCAAATGTTTAAAATCATATTTCAATCCCATCTTCACTTCATCTTTCTCAAAAATCTCTGGTTATGATCCAATTACACAGAGCATAATATTGACACACATTAGAATTTCCAATCTGTCCCCTTCTTCTTGGATTCTGCCCATGAAAACATCCCATTTGCCTGTCTTGAAAAGTTTTTATATTAAAAGTGCCAGGGCCTTAAAAATTAATATACAAGGGAATGAACAAGAAAGAAAGAAATGCATTTGGACCTGGAGATGTTAAATAGTATGGATTTATGGCTGTGACCAGATTGTCAGAGGCATCTAGGAGTTAGCACATTTGTCAGGAGAAGGTTAGCTCACAGACAGTCTTTTCCCAAACACTAGATAAAAGTCAAAGGCTAGAATGCTCTATTGGGGAAAAGAGATGAGGAAATTGGCCAGCTTTGCTGACTGGGTCAGCTGGTCAGCCCTACTGTGAGTTAGTTTTTGAGTTACTCTGAAAGGATGATGCCACTTCCTGCTGATATGAGTTTGCCTGGTGCCGTTTGACACTTGTTGCAACAGCTGGGTGCTGAGATTCAAGCATGGGGCCCTCCATGAACTAAACCTGGGCATATTCCTGGTGACACATGAAATAAGAGCAGTGGAGGGGAGTTGCAGAAGGGTCCTAGAAGTCAAGAAGTGTTGGTGCCCACTCACTACCTGCTTATCAAGAGGAAAAGAGCAAGACCTTCAAGATGGTGGAAGAGTAAGACATGGAGATCACCTTCCTCCCCTTCCCTGATAAATACATCAGAAATATATTTACATGCAGAACAACTCCTACAGAACAACTACTGGATGCTGGCAGAAGACCTAAGACTTCTCAAAAAGCAAGAAACTCCCCATGTACTTGGGTAGGGCAAAAGACAAAAGAAAAATAAGAGACAAAAGAATAGGGATGGAACCTGCAACTCCGGGAGGGAGCTGTGAAGGAAGAAAAGTTTCCACATACTAGGAAGCCCCTTCACTGGTGGAGATGGGTTGGTGGGGGGAAGCTTCAGAGCCATGGAGGACAGTGCAGCAATAGGGGTGCAGAGGGAAAAGTGGAGAGATTCCCACACAGAGGATTGGTGCCAACCAGCACTCCCCAGCCCAAGAGGCCTGTCTGCTCATGCACCAGCTGGGCTGGGTGGGGGCTGGGAGCTGAGGCTCGGGCTTCGGAGGTCAGATCCCAGGGAGAGAACTAGGGTAGGCTGTGTGTACATAGCCTGAAGGGAGCTAGTGTGCCACAGCTAGCCGGGAGGCAGTCTGGGAAAAAGTCTGTACATGCCTAAGAGGCAAGAGACCATTGTTTTGGGGTGCACAAGGAGAAGGGATACAAAGCAGTGCCTAAAGGAGCTCCAGAGATGGGCGTGAGCCACGGCTATCAGCGTGGACACCAGAGATGGGCATGAAATGCTAAGGCTGCTGCTGCAGCCACCAAGAAGCCTGTAAACAAGCACAGGTCACTATCTACACCTCCCCTCCCGGGAGCCTGTGCAGCCCACCACTGCCAGGGTCCCGTGATCCAGAGACAACTTCCCCGGGAAACACATGGCACACCTCACACTGTTGCAACGTCATGCTGGTCTCTGCTGCCACAGGCCCGCCCCGCATTCCATACGCCTCCTTTCCCCTGGCCTGAGTGAGCCAGAGCCCCCTAATCAGCTGCTACTTTAACCCTGTCCTGTCTGAGCAAAGAACAGATGCCCTCAGGTGATGTACATGCAGAGGGGGAGCCAAATCCAAAGCTGAACCACAGGAGCTGTGGGAACAAAGAATAAAAAGAGAAATCTCTTCCAGCAGCCTCAGGAGCAGTGGATTTAGTCTCCACAATCAACTTGATGTACCCTGCATCTGTGGAATACCTGAATAGACAACAAATCATCTCAAAACTGAGGTGGTGGATTTTGGGAGCAAATGTAGACAGGGGGTTTGCTTTCTGCATCTAATTTGTTTCTGGTTTTATGTTTATCTCAGTTTAGTATTTAGAGTTTGTTATCATTGGTAGATTTGTTTATTTATTTGGTTGCTCTCTTCCTTTTATATATAGATATAGATATAGATATAGATATAGACATAGATATATTTTTCCTCTTTCTCTTTTTGTGAGTGGGTATGTGTATGTTTTTTTGCATGATTTTGTCTGTATAGCTTTGTTTTTACCATTTGTCCTAGGGTTATGTCTGCCTGGTTTTTTTTTTTTCTTTCTTTCTTTTTTTATTTTCTATTTTTTATTTTAATAACTATTTTATATTCTTTCTTTTCTGTTCTTTCTTTCTTTCTTTCTTTCTCCACTTTCTTCTGAGCTGTGTGACTGACAGGGTCTTAGTGTTCCGGTGGGGGGTCAGGCCCGTGCCTCTGAGGTGAGAGAGTCAAGCTCAGGACACTCATTCACCAGAGACCTCCTGAATCCACATACTGTCAAATGGTGAAAGTTTTCCCAGAGATCTCCATTTCAAAGTTAAGACCCAGCTTCACTCAACGACCAGCAAGATACAGTGCTGGACACCCTATGCCAAATAACTAGCAAGACGGGAGCAGAACCCCACCAATTAGCAGAGAGGCTCCCCCAAATCATAATAAGGTCACAGGCACCCCAAAACACACCACCAGATGCGGTCCTGACCATCAGAAAGACAAGATCCAGCCTCATCCAGTAGAACACAGACACCAGTTCCCTCCACCAGGAAGCCAACACAATCCACAGAACCAACCTTAGCCACTGGGAGCAGACACTGAAAACAATGGGAATTATGAACATGCAGCCTGTGAAAAGGAGACCCCAAACACAGTAAGTAAAGCAAAATGAGAAGACAGAGAAACACGCAGCAGATGAAGGAGCAAGGTAAAAACCCATCAGACCAAACAAATGAAGAGGGAATAGGCAATCTACCTAAAAATTAATTCAGAGTAATGATAATAAAGATGATCCAAAATCTTGGAAATAGAAAGAAGAAAATAGAAGAAACATTTAACAAGGACCTAGAAGAACTAAAGAGCAAACAAACAATGAAAACAACACAATAAATGAAATTTAAAATTCTCTAGAAGGAATTAATAGCAGAATAACTGAGGCAGAAGAACGGATAAGTGACCTGCAAGAGAAAATAGTGCAAATAACTATCAAAGAGCAGAATAAAGAAAAACAGAATGAAAAGAATTGAGGACAGTCTCAGAGACCTCTGGGACAACATTAAATGCACCAACATTCGAATTATAGGGGTCCCAGAAGAAGAAGAGAGAAAGAAAGGGACTGAGAAAATATTTGAAGAGATTATAGTTGAAAACTTTCATAATATAGAAAGGAAAGAGTCAATCAAGTCCAGGAAGCACAGGGTGTCCCATACAGGATAAATCTGAGGAGAAACATGCCAAGACACATATTAATCAAACTATCAAAAATTAAATACAAAGAATAAATATTAAAAGCAGGAAGGGAAAAACAACAAATAACATACAAGGGAATCCCTATAAGTTTGACAGCTGATCTTTCAGCAGAAACTCTGCAAGCCAGAAGGGAGTGGCAGGGCATATTTAAAGTGATAAAAGGGAAAAACCTACAACCAAGATTACTCTGCCCAGCAAGGATCTCATTCAGATTTGACAGAGAAATTAAAACCTTTACAGGCAAGCAAAAAAATAAGAGAATTCAGCACCACCATACCAGCTTTACAACAAATGCTAAAGGTACTTCTCTAGTCAGGAAACACAAGAGAAGGAAAAGACCTAAAATAACCAACCCAGGATAATTAAGAAAATGGTAATAGGAACATACATACGGATAACTACCTTAAATGAAAATGGATTAAATTCTCGAACCAAAAGACATAGAATGGCTGAATGGATACAAAAACAGGACCCATATGTATGCTGTCTACAAGAGACCTACTTCAGGCCTAGGGACACATACAGACTGAAAAAGATATTCCATGCAAATGGAAACCAAAAGAAAGCCGGAGGAGCAATTCTCATACCAGACAAAATAGATTTTAAAATAATAATTATTATAAGACAAAGAAAGACACTACATAAAGATCAAGGGATCAATCCAAGAAGAAGATATAACAATTGTAAATATTTATGCACTCAACATATGAGCACCTCAATACATAAGGCAAAGGCTAACAACCATAAAAGGGGAAATTGACAGTAACACAAACATAGTAGGGAACTTTAACACCCCACTTTTGCCAATGGATAGATAATTCAAAATGAAAATAAATAAGGAAACACAAGCTTTAAATGATACATTAAACAAGATGGACTTAATTGATATTTATAGGACATTCCATCCAAAAACAACAGAATACACTTTCTTCTCAAGTGCTCATGGAACATTCTCCAGGATAGATCATATCTTGGGTCACAAATCAAGCCTTGGCAAATTTAAGAAAATTGAAATCATATCAAGTATCTTTTCTGACCAGAAGGCTATGAGACTAGATATCAATTACAGGAAAAAATCTGTAAAAAATACAAACATATGGAGGCTAAACAATGCACTACTTTATAACCAAGACACCACTGAAGAAATTAAAGAGGAAATCAAAAAATACCTAGAAACAAATGACAATGAAAACACGCTGACACAAAACCTATGGGATGCAGCAAAAGCAGATCTAAGAGGGAAGTATATAGCAATACACTCCTACCTCAAGAAACAAGAAACATCTCAAATAAACAACCTAACCTTACAACTAAAGCAATTAGAGAAAGAATAACAAAAATCCCCCAAAGTTAGCAGAAAGAAAGAAATCATACAGGTCAGAACAGAAATAAATGAAAAATAAATGAAGGAAACAGTTGCAAAGATCAATAAAACTAAGAGCTGGTTCCTTGAGAAGATAAAAAAACATTAGCCAGACTCATGAAGAAAAAAGGGAGGAAGACTCAACTCAGTAGAATTAGAAATGAAAAAAGAGAAGTAACATGTAACACTGCAGAAATACAAAGGATCATGAGAGAATACTACAAGCAACTATATGCCAATAAGATGGACAACCTGGAAGAAATGGATAAATTCTTAGGAAAGCACAACCTTCTGAGACTGAACCAGGAAGAAATAAAAAATATAAACAGACCAATCACAAGCACAGAATTGAGACTGTGATTAAAAATCTTCCAACAAATAAAAGCTCAGGACAAGATGGCTTCAAAGGTGAACTCTATCAAACATTTAGAGAAGAGCTAACACCTATCCTTCTCAAACTCTTCCAAAATATAGCAGAGGGAAGAACACTCCCAAACTCATTCTACAAGGCTACCATCACCCTGATACCAAAACCAGACAAAGATGTTAAAAAGAAAGAAAAATACAGGTCAATACACTGATGAACTTAGTTGCAAAAAATCCTCAACAAAATACTGGCAAACAGAATACAATAGCACATTAAAAGGATCATACACCATGATCACATGGGGTTTATCCCAGGAATGCAAGGATTCTTCAAAATACTCAAATCAATTAATGTGATAAACCATATTAACAAACTGAAGGAGAAAAACCATATGACCATCTCAATAGATGCAGAAAAAGCTTTTGACAAAATTCAACATCATTTATGATAAAAACCATCCAGAAAGTAGGCATAGAGGGAACTTACTGCAACATAATAAAGGCCATATATGACAAACCCACAGCCAACATTGTTCTCAATGATGAAAAACTGAAACCATTGTCTCTAGGATCAGGAACAAGACAAGGTTGTCCATTCTCACCACTCTAATTCAACATAGTTTTGGAAGTTTTAGCCACAGCAATCAGAGAAGAGAAAGAAATAAAAGGAATTGAAATCAGCAAAGGAGAATTAAAGCTGCCACTGTTTGCAGATGACATGATACTATACATAGAGAATCCTAAAGATGCTACCAGAAAAGTATTAGAGCTAATTAATGAATTTGGTAAAGTAGCAGGATACAAAATTAATGCACAGGAATCTCTTGCATTCCTATACACTAATGATGAAAAATCTGAAAGAGAAATTAAGGAATCATGCCCAATTACCATTGCAACATAAAGAATAAAATATCTAGGAATAAACCTACCTAAGGAGACAAAAGACCTGTAGGCAGATAACTATAAGACACTGATGAAAGAAATTAAAAATGATACAGACAGATGGAGAGGTATACCATGTTCTTGGATTGGAAGAATCAACATTGTGAAAATGACTATACTACCCAAAGCAATCTGAAGATTCAATGTAATCCCTATCAAACCACCAATGGCATTTTTCACAGAACTAGAACAAAAAAGTTCACAATTTGTATGGGAACACAAAAGATGCCAAAGCAATCTTGAGAAAGAAAAACGGAGCTGGTGGAATCATTCTCCCAGATTTCAGACTATACAAAACTACAGTAATCAAGACAGTATGGTACTGGCACAAAAACAAAAATATAGACCAATGGAACAGGATAGAAAGCCCAGAGATAAACCCACACACATATGGTCACCTTATTTTTGATATGGGATGGAAGAATATACAATGAAGAAAAGACAGCTTCTCCAATAAGTGGTGCTGGGAAAACTGGACAGCTACATGTAAAAGAATGAAATTAGAACATTCCCTAACACCATACAGAAAAATAAATGCAAAATGGATTAAAGACCTAAATGTAAGGCCAGAAACTATCAAACTCTTAGAGGAAAACATAGGCAGAACACTCTATGACATAAATCACAGCAAGATCCTTTTGGACCCATCTCCTAGAGAAATGGAAATAAAAACAAAAATAAACAAATGGGACCTAATGGAACTTAAAAGTTTTACACAGCAAAGGAAACCATAAACAAGATGAAAAGGCAACCCTCAGAATGGGAGAAAATATTTGCAAATGAAGCAACTGACAAAGGATTAATCTCAAAATTTACAAGCAGCTCATGCAGCTCAAAGTCAAAAAACAAACAATCCAATCCAAAAATGGGCAGAAGACTGAAATAGACATTTTCCAAAGAAGATATACAGGTTGCCAACAAACACATGAAAGGACACTCAACATCACTAATCATTAGAGAAATGGAACTCGAAACTACAATGGGGTATCAACTCACACCAGTCAGAATGGCCATCATCAAAAAGTCTACAAATCAATGCTGGAGAGGGTGTGGAGAAAAGGGAACACTCTTTCACTGTTGGTGGGAATGTAAATTGATACAGCCACTATGGCGAACAATATGGAGGTTACTTAAAGAACTAAAAATAGAACTACCATACGACCCAGCAATCCCACTACTGGGCATATACCCAGAGAAAACCATAATTCAAAAAGAGTCACATACCACAATGTTCACTGCAGCTCTACAATAGCTAGGACATGGAAACAACCTAAGTGTCCATCGACAGATGAATGGATAAAAAGATGTGGCACCTATATACAATGGAATATTACTCAGCCATAAAATGAAACGAAATTGAGTTATTTGTAGTGAGGTGGATGGACCTAGAGTCTGTCATACAGAGTGAAGTAAGTCAGAAAGAGAACAGCAAATATTGTTTCCTAACACATATATATGGACTCTAAAAACAAAGAAAGAAAATAAATGGTTCTGAAGAACCTGGGGGCAGGATAGAAATAAAGATGCAGTTATAGTGAATGGACTTGAGGACACAGGGACTGGGAAGTGTAAGCTGGGGCCAAGTGAGGGAGTGGCATGGACGTATATACACTACCAAATGTAAACTAGATAGAGAGTGTGAAGCAGCGGCATAGCACAGGGAGATCAGCTTAGTGTTTTCTGACCACCTAGAGGGGTGAAATAGAGAGGGTGGGAGGGAGAGGCAAGTGAGAGGAGATATGGGGATATATGTATATGTATAGCTGATTCACTTTGTTATAAAGCAGAAACTAACACACCATTGTAAAGCAATTATAGTCCAATAAAGATGTTAAAACAAAAGAGGAAAAGAAAATTTCCCTGCTATTTGCCATACTCTTGAAGCCTGAGGCTCTGTGGTTGTCATCCCCTGCCTGTGCCTACCACAGTGCTTATCACACAACAGGTCTTCAATTAACATTCATCTTTATCTCTCTCCAAGACAGATCACAGTGTTGCATTCAGTGCTGCTTAGAAAAAAATAAATAACTACAGAATTTCTGAATAGGAAGTGACCTCAGATGGTAGCTATTGCAAGTCTTCCAAATTGTGCTTAACTGGCTTCTGTTTGCAGACTCATCATGTGAGAGAGCTCACTATATGCTGATGCAATTAATTCCATTGATGGACAGCTCTGCATATTTAAAAGCTCTTTATTATATTGAGTGGAAATTTGCCTACTGTTTAGCAAAGTGAATGAAGGAGATGCCCGAAGCCTTGTAGACAGATACGCTCCTTTCTCCCTCCCCCATTCATTCTCATCCCAGATGAGTTATTGGCACAATAGAATGGACTTAGGTGGGACTTGAGATTAATGAAGAGGTGCTGCTCCCAGCTTTGTTAGCAGGAAGGATTTTGGTCTCCAATAATTTCACCTTGAGGTTAAGGGTATTTCAAGCCTGAATAGTTATTAAAATGACCCAATGTAGTAACATCACCAAATGCAATGTTTTGGATAAATATTTCAGATCCTTCCATTATAAATTATTTATTATGATCACCCTCTCAGTGGTCATGGGACAAGATGATGTGCTTTTCTTAATGAAGTATTTCATATAAATATCTTTCCATTTATCTTAGTGCTGGCTGCTATTTGAACTGAATGGCAAATGAGGTAATAAATGTGCAAACCTTTAAATGTGTCCACCTCCTCATGTTAGAGGGCAGGAGAAGAGAGGGCTTTCCTTTAACTGGCTTCAGAAGCCTCAACCCTGAGCAGTGCCTCCCCATGCTGACCCTGTACTGTGGTATTCAGGGGCATTTGACTTCAGTTGTATTAGGTTCCCAGAGCTCCTTCTTCAAGGAGTTTGGTGGGATCCAGAGGAAGCATTAACTGGTGAGGTGAAAAGTAATGAACATTCAAACACAATTTGAACTTTAACTTTTATGCTTGTGAGTTCATCTAAATCAGTTTCCAGAAAAGGTCATGACCTGGCCAAGACAAGTACTCGAATGAAATAAATGCATTTTGGAGATGACAGTAACATAGCAGGGGTGGGGACTCTCAAGGGTCCCCTCCCCTCCTTATAATCATCAAACATGTTAATTCTTAGAAATAGGATCAAGACATTCATGACAGTTTTATATAAAATGTATATCTCTGGTCAGGCTGATCTAATTTAAATGTCTTTGTGTTTGGCATTCTCCACTTGACATTGTAAAGACAAATATAAAGGGAAGGTTAAAATACCAGAATTACAGGGAACAATTATACCTTGGATATATTAAAAATCACATATGTTCTGGGGTTATACATTTAATTTGAAACATCTGTATTCCCTGTTCATGACATCTCTGCAACTGGCTGTCCTGCTATACTGTTATTAAATAAGTTAATTTAAATGAGTCAAAGTGCTCCTTTGCCTTCCACAGAATTTCAATGCTTTTATTGTTAATTTTTTTTTTAAAGATCCTACCTCCATCAAAATGGAATTAATACTGTATGTGGAGGACACAGTTCTTCTCAACTAGGTTCCCAATCCCACATAAGATGGTGATGTCACTTTCCATCAGATCTCAGTTCTGCAGAAAACAGTGCACCAGGAAGGTCTGTGCTAGACTCAAGGGCCCAAGGACACAGAACAGAGGAGAATATTTCCCTTGAGGCTCTGCAAATTTCAAAGAGAGTCACCCAAGGGGCCATATGACATGTATGCTGCACCTGGGGTATGTTGCCCCACCTTCTACCCACCGTGGATGGGACTAGTAAATGCCTCCCAGCTGAGGGATATCTACAGAGCCAGGTCTGACCACGAAGTTGCCCACCATTAGATAAATGTCGATCCAGGAGCTAGAGAATAACCTCTCCCATTCCCAGTTAACAGTAGGGTGCAACAGTAGACCAGAAGCTAGAGCCTGAAGCCAGATAGTGGCCTCCTTTTTAACCTTCTCTCCCTTTTTGTCCCCCTATCCCAGTCAGCTACATCTCCCTAAGCCATTATTCTGGTGATGCTCCTCCTCTGTTCCAGACCCTTTAGAGACTCCACTTCACCTGCAGTGAGCTGGAGAGTCCTGCTCTCTAAGACCCAGCCTCCACTTGCCCTCTCTTGTGCCTACTCCCCTGTAGCATGGTCTCCTTAGGATGCCTCAGTGCCTCAACATGCCTCACGCTTCCCTGCCTCAGAGGTTCCCACTGTGTCATTCTTTCATCCTGGAACCTGCTTTCTCACCCTTGGCTTGCTGGTTTCAGTTCACTCTTCAGGGCTCTGCTCACAGGAGTCCTGTAGTCAGCAAACACTGTAGCATTCCTCATGTCAGGCCTCTAATCACTTTACCACTCTTAAGTCATTAATGCTCTTAACAAGCTGGGAAGTAGGAACTATTGTTATCACAGCCCCGGTTTTATGGATGGGGAAACCACCCAGGGTCATGCAGAGGATAAGTGGCCAAGCTGAGCTCAGGTAGTCACTTTGCTATGCTGCCCCTCCTGCTTTCTTCATGGAAGTGTCCTTTGACAACCTTCACAAACTTTCATGCCCTTCCCCTCCACTGGACCAGGGCCCCTATTGCAACCTCCCATAGACCCCATTCCTTTTACTTCGCAATGCTGATCATGGTTTGTTATTTTATAAGCCTCACTGCGATTACTAATTCAAGTGTGTCTCTCTGCTAAGTAGTTTGGTCCCTGTGGGCAGAGCCTTGCCTGTTTTGCTCTACACAGTGTGTATCACCATTGCCTGGCAGAGTCTCTGACCTGTAGTCAGTGACGAAGCTGGGCATTTGTTCTTCCCCTAGGTAAGCATTTCAGCCATCCTGCTAGGTGGGAGCAGGCTGAGCCAGCTCACTTCCAGACATCTTGTCTGCACTTTTGCATGGTTCCCTTGCCAGGGTTCTGTACACTATGGCTCACCTGACCTGAGCTAACGGAGACAGAACAGGCATGACACTTGACCTTGTGGGGAGTTTGGTGTTCTCACGGTCTGGAGAGGGAAGTGAGCACGGTAAGTGTCAGAGATGTTGCAGCTGCCCACGTGGGACCCTCCATTTGCATATATAACTACTGAGTCTTCCCTTTAAGAATAACAGAAGTTAGAAGAACAAAGGGGAGACATAGAGAAATAAGGGGACAGTGGGTTCTTTCCAAAATTCTTTACTGTCACACTGTTTGTTTTTTTTTTTAACATCTCTATTGGAGTATAATAGCTTCACAATATAGTGTTAGTTTTGGCTATATAAAAATGTGAATCAGCTATACGTATACGTATATCCCCATATCCCCTCCCTTCTGCATCTCCCTTCCACCCTCCCTATCCCACCCCTCTAAGTGGTCACAAGCACCGAGCTGATCACCCTGTGCTATGCAGCTGCCTCCCATTAGCTATCTATTTTACATTTGGTAGTGTATATATGTCCATGCCACTCTCTCACTTTGTCCCATCTTACCCTTCCCCCTCCACATGTCCTCAAGTCCATCCTCTATGCCTGCACCTTTATTCTTGTCCCGCCCCTAGGTTCTTCAGAACCTTTTTTTTTTTTTTTAGATTCCATATATATGTGTTAGCAAGTGGTATTTGTTTTTCTCTTTCTGACTTACTTCACTCTGTATGACAGACTCTAGGTCCATCCACCTCACTACAAATAACTCAATTTCATTTCTTTTTATGGCTGACTAATATTCCATTGTATATATGTACCACATCTTCTTTATCCGTTTGTTGTTCAATGGGCACTTAGGTTGTTTCCATGTCCTGGCTATTGTAAATAGTGCTGCAATGAACACTATGGTAAATGGATCTTTTTGAATTATGGTTTTCTCAGGGTATATGCCCAGTAGTGGGATTGCTGTGTCATATGGTAGTTCTATATTTAGGTTTTTAAGAAACCTCCATACTGTTCTGCATAGTGGCTGTATCAATTTACATTCCCACCAACAGTGCAAGAGGGTTCCCTTTTCTCCACACTCTCTCCAGCATTTATTGTTTGTAGACTTTTTGATGATGGCCATTCTGACTGATGTGAGGTGATACCTCATTGTAGTTTTGATTTGCATTTCTCTAATGATTAGTGATGTTGAGCATCCTTTCATGTGTTTGTTGGCAATATGTATGTCTTCTCTGGAGACATGTCTATTTAGGTCTTCTGTCCATTTTTGGATTGGGTTGTTGTTTTTATACTGAGCTGCATGAGTTGCTTGTATATTTTGATTAATCCTTTGTCAGTTGCTTCGTTTGCAAATATTTTCTCCCATTCTGAGGGTTGTCTTTTTGTCTTGTTTATGGTATCCTTTGCTGTGCAACAGCTTTTAAGTTTCATTAGGTCACATTTGTTTATTTTTGTTTTTATTTCCATTTCTCTAGGAGGTGGGTCAAAATGGATCTTGCTGTGATTTATGTCATAGAATGTTCTGCCCATGGTTTCCTTTAAGAGTTTTGTAGTGTCTGGTCTTACATTTAGGTCTTTAATCCATTTTGTGTTTATTTTTATGTATGGTTTTAGGGAGTGTTTTAACTTTATTCTTTTACATGTAGCTGTCCAGTTTTCTCTGCACCATATTTTGAAGAGGCTGTCTTTTCTCCATTGCATATTCTTGCCTCCTCTTTCGAAGATGAGGTGACCATATTTGCATGGGATTTTTCTCTGGGCTGTCTATCCTGTTCCATTGATCTATATTTCTGTTTTTGTGCCAGTACCATACTGTCTTGATTACTGTAGCTTTTTAGTATAGTCTGAAGTCCAAGAGCCTGATTCCTCCAACTCTGTTTTTCTTTCTCAAGATTGCTTTGGCTATTCAGGATCTTTTGTGTTTCCATAAAAATTGTGAATTTTTTGTTCTAGTTCTGTGAAAAATGCCATTGGTAGTTTGAGAGGGATGGCATTGAATCTGTAGATTGCTTTGGGTAGTATAGTCATTTTCTCAAGGTTGATTCTTGCAATCTAAAAACATGGTGTATCTCTCCAGCTGTTTATATCATCTTTAATATCTTTCATCAGTGTCTTATAGTTTCTGCATACAGGTCTTTTGTCCCCTTAGGTAGGTTTATTCCTCTATATTTTATTCTTTTCATTGCCATGGTAAATGGGAGTGTTTCCTTATTTTCTATTTTAGATTTTTCATCATCAGTGTATAGGAATGCAAGAGATTACTGTGCATTAATTTTGTATCCAGCTACTTTACTGAATTCGTTGATTAGCACTGGCAGTTTTCTGGTAGCATCTTTAGGATTCTCTATGTATAGTGTCATGTCATCTGCAAACAGTGACACTTTTCTTCTTCCATTCTGATTTGGATTCATTTTATTTATTTTTCTTCTCTGATTGCTGTGACTAAAACTTACAAAACTATGATGAATAATAGTGTTGAGAGTGGGCAACCTTGTCTTGTTCTTGATCTTAGTGGAAATGGTTTCAGTTTTTCACCATTGAGAATGATGTTGGCTGTGGGTTTGTCATATATGGCCTTTATTATGTTGAGGTAAGTTCCCTCTATGCCTACTTTCTGGAGAATTTTTATTATAAATGGGTGTTGACCTGTGTCAAAAGTTTTTCTGCATCTATTGAGATGATCATATGGTTTTTCTCCTTCAATTTGTTAATATGGTTTATCACATTGATTGATTTGCATATATTGAAGAATTCTTGCATTCCTGGGATAAACCCCACTTGATCATGGTGTATGATCCTTTTAATGTGCTGTGGGATTCTGTTTTCTAGTATTTTGTTGAGGATTTTTGCATCTATGTTCCTCAGTGATGTTGGTCTGTAGTTTTCTTTTTTTGTGACATCTTTGTCTTGTTTTGGTATCAGGGTGATGGTGGCCTCATAGAATGAGTTTCGGAGTGTTCCTCCCTCTACTATATTTTGGAAGAGTTTGAGAAGGATAGGTGTTAGCTCTTCTCTAAATGTTTGATAGAAGTCATCTGTGAAACCATCTGCTCCAGAGTTTTCGTCTGTTGGAGGATTTTAAATCACAGGCTCAATTTCAGTGCTTTGGGTTGGTATGTTTACATTTTCTATTTATTCCTGGTGTAGTCTTGGAAGGTTGTGCTTCCTAAGAATTTGTCCTTTTCTTCCAGGTTGTCCATTTTATTGGCATAGATTTGCCTGTAGTAATCTTTCATGATCTTCTGTATTTCTGCAGTGTCAGTTGTTACTTCTCCTTTTTCATTTCTAATTCTATTGATTTGAGTCTTCTCCCTTTTTTTCTTGATGAGTCTGGCTAATGGTTTATCAATTTTGTTTTTCTTCTTAAAGAACCAGCTTCTAATTTTATTGATCTTTGCTATCGTTTCCTTCATTTCTTTTTCATTTATTTCTGATCTGATTTTTATGATTTCTTTCTTTCTGCTAACTTTGGGATGTTTTTGTTCTTCTTTCTCTAATTGCTTTAGGTGCAAGGTTAGGTTGTTTATTCCAGATGTTTCCTGTTTCTTAAGGTAGGATTGTATTGCTATAAACTTCCCTCTTAGAACTGCTTTCGCTGCATCCCATAGGTTTTGAGTCCTTGTGTCTTCATTGTCGTTTGTTTCTAGGTATTATTTTATTTCCTCTTTGATTTCTTCAGTGATCATTTCGTTATTAAGTAGTGTATTGTTTAGTCTCCATGTGTTTGTATTTTTTACAGATCTTTTCCTGTAATTGATGTCTAGTCTCATAGCATTGTGGTCGGAAAAGATACTTGATACCATTTCAATTTTCTTAAATTTACCAAGGCTTGATTTGTGACCCAAGATATGATCTATCCTGGAGAATATTCCATGAGCACTTGAGAAAAATGTGAATTCTGTTGTTTTTGGATGGAATGTCCTATAAATATCAATTAAGTCCATCTTGTTTAATGTATCATTTAAAGCTTGTGTTTCCTTATTTATTTTCATTTTGGATGATCTGTCCATTGGTGAAAGTGTGTTGTTAAAGTCCCCTACTATGAATGTGTTACTGTTGATTTCCCCTTTTATGACTGTTAGTATTTGCCTTATGTATTGAAGTGCTCCTATGTTGGGTGCATAAATATTTACAATTGTTATACCTTCTTCTTAGATCGAACCCTTGATCATTATGTAGTTTCCCTCTTTGTCTCTTGTAATAGTCTTTATTTTAAAGTCTATTTTTTCTGATATGAGAATTGCTACTCCAGCTTTCTTTTGGTTTCCATTTGCATGGAATATCTTTTTCCATCCTGTTACTTTCAGTCTGTATGTGTCTCTAGGTCTGAAGTGGGTCTCTTTTAGACAGCATTTATATGGGTCTTGTTTTTGTATCCATTCAGCCACTCTGTGTCTTTTGGTGGGAGCATTTAATCCATTTACATTTAAGGTAATTATTGATAGGTATGTTCCTATTCCCATTTTCTTAATTGTTTTGGGTTCATTATTGTAGTTGTTTTCCTTCTCTTGTGTTTCTTGCCTAGGGAAGATCCTTTAGCATTTGTTGTAAAGCTGGTTTGGTTGTACTGAGCTCTCTCAGCTTTTGCTTGTCTCTAAAGGTATTAATTTCTCCATCAAATCTGAATGAGATCCTTGCTCAGTAGAGTACTCTTGGTTGTAGATTTTTCTCCTTCATCACTTTAAATATGTCCTGCCAGTCCCTTCTGGCTTGCAGAGTTTCTGCAGAAAGATTAGCTGTTAACCTTATGGGGATTCCCTTGTGTGTTATTAGTTGTTTTTCCCTTGCTGCTTTTAATATATTTTCTTTGTATTTAATTTTTGACAGTTTGATTAATATGTGTCTTGGTGTGTTTCTTCTTGGATGTATCCTGTATGGGAGTCTCTGCACTTCATGGAATTGATTAACTATATCCTTTCCCATATTAGGGAAGTTTTCAACTATAATCTCTTCAAATATTTCTCAGTCCCTCTCTTTTTCTCTTCTTCTTCTGGAAGCCCTATAATTCTAATGTTGGTTCGTTTAATGTTGTTCCAGAGGTCTCTGAGACTGTCCTCAGTTCTTTTCATTCTTTTTTCTTTATTCTGCTCTGCAGTAGTTATTTCCACTACTTTATCTTCCAGGTCACTTATCCATTCTTATGCCTCAGTTATTCTGGTATTGATCCCTTCTAGAGTATTTTTAATTTCATTTATTGTGCTGTTCATCATTGCTTGTTTCATCTTTAGATCTTCTAGGTCCTTGTTAAACATTTCTTGCATTTTCTCTATTCTATTTCCAAGATTTTGGATCATCTTTACTATCATTATTCTGAATTCTTTTTCAGGTAGACTGCCTGTTTCCTCTTCATTTGTTAGGTCTCGTGCGTTTTTTCTTGCTCCTTCATCTGTTGTGTGTTTTTCTGTCTTCTCATTTGGCTTATCTTACTGCGTTTGGGGTCTCCTCTTTGCAGGCTGCAGGTATGTAGTTCCCTTTGTTTTTGGTGTCTGTCCCCAGGGGCTAAAGTTGGTTCAGTGGGTTGTGTAGGCTTCCTGGTGGAGGAGACTGTGTTCTGGTGTATAAGGCTGGATCTTGTCTTTCTGGTTGGCACGTCCACGTCTGGTGGTATGTTTTGGGGTGTCTGTGGACTTATTATGATTTTAGTCAGTCTCTCTGCTAATGGGTGGGGTTGTGTTCTTGTCTTGCTAGTTGTTTGGCACAGGGTGTCCAGCACTGCAGCTTGCTGGTTGTTTAGTGAAGCTGGGTGTTGGTGTTGAGATGGAGATCTCTGGGAGATTTTTACCATTTGATATTATGTGGAGCTGGGAGGTCTGTTGTGGACCAGTGTCCTGAAGTTGGCTTTCCCACCTCAGAGGCACAGCACTGACTCCTGGCTGCAGCACCAAGAGCCTTTCGTCCACATGGCTCAGAATAAAAGGAAGAAAAACTAGAAAGAATGAGGATAAAAGAAAATAAAGAAAGGTAAAATAAAGTAAATTTATTAAAATAAAAAAATAATTTTTAGGGAAAAAAATTTTTTAAAGTAAAAAAACAAAAAAGAAAAACAGAAAAAAACCCAGATGGATAGAACCCTAGGACAAATGGTGAAAGCAAAGTATACAGAGAAAATCTCACACAGAAGCATACACATACACACTCACAAAAAGAGGAAAAGGGGAAAAAATTTAAAAATCTTGTTCTCAAAGTCAACCTCCTCAATTTGGGGTGATTCATTGTCTATTCAGTTATTCCACAGATGCAGGGTACATCAAGTTGATTGTGGAGATTTAATCCGCTGCTCCTGAGGCTGCTGGGAGAGATTTCCCTTTCTCTTCGTTGTTCACACAGCTCCCGGTCCAGCTTTGAATTTGGCCCCGCCTCTGCATGTAGGTCGCTGGAGGGCGTCTGCTCTTCGCTCAGACAGGACGGGGTTAAAGGAGCCACTGATTCAGGGTCTCTGGCTCACTCAGGCCAGGGGGAGGGAGGGGTACAGAGTGGGGGGCGAGCCTGCAGCAGCAGAGGACAGCATGACGTTGCACCAGCCTGAGGTGCGCCATGCGTTCTCCTGGGGAAGTTGTCCCTGGATCCTGGGACCCTGGCAGTGGCGGGCTGCACAGTCTCCCCGGAAGGGAGGTGTGGAGATTGACCTGTGCTCACACACAGGCTTCTTGGTGGCGGCAGCAGCAGCCTTAGCGTCTCATGCCCCTCTCTGGGGTCCACGCTATTAGCCGTGGCTGCACCCATCTCTGGAGCTCCTTTAAGCAACGTTCTTAATCCCCTCTTCTCACACACCAGGAAACGAAGAGGAAGAAAAAGTCTCTTGCCTCTTCGGCAGGTCCAGACTTTTTCCCGGACTCCCTCTCAGCTTGCCATGGTGCACTAACCCCTCCAGGCTGTGTTCAAGCCCCCAGTCCTTTCCCTGCACTCCAACCAAAGCCCGAGCCTCAGCTCCCAGCCCCGCCTGCCCCAGCGGGTGAGCAGACAAGCCTCTCAGGCTGGTGAGTGCCGGTCGGCACCGATCCTCCGTGCCGGAATCTCTCTGCTTTGCCCTCCACACCCCTGTTGCTGTGCTCTCCTCCGCGGCTCCACAGCTCCCCCCACTCTGCCACCCACAGTCTCTGCCCGCGAAGGGGCTTCTAGTGTGTGGAAACCTTTCCTCCTTCCCACTCCCTCCCACTGGTGCAGGTCCTGTCCCTATTCTTTTGTCTCTGTTTATTCTTTTTTCTTTTGCCCTACCCAGGTATGTGGGGAGTTTCTTGCCTTTGGGAGGTCTGAGGTCTTCTGCCAGCGTTCAGTAGGTGTTCTGTAGGAGTTGTTCCACGTGTAGATGTATTTCTGATGTATCTGTGGGGAGGAAGGTGATCTCTGCATCTTACTCTTCCGCCATCTTCCCCCTGTCCCATTCTTTTTTCTTTACTGTGCTCTGCAGTAGTTACTTCCACTACTTTCTCTTCCAGGTCACTTATAGGTTCTTCTGCCTCAGTTATTCTGTTATTGATTCCTTCTAGAGACTTTTTAATTGTATTTATTGTATTGTTCAGCATTGCTTTTTTTGCTCTTTAGGTCTTCTAGGTCCTTGTTAAAGGTTTCTGTATTTTCTCCAGTCTATTTCCAAGATTTTGGATTATCTCTACTTTCATTACTTGGAATCCTTTTCCAGTAGACTTATTTCCTCTTCATTTGTTTGGTCTGGTGGGTTTTTACCTTGCTCCTTCATCTGCTGCGTATTTCTCTGTGTCTCATTTTGCCTAAGTTACTGTGTTTGTGGTCTCCTTTCTGCAGGCTGCAAGTTCGTAGCTCGTCTCGTTTATGTTGTCTGTCCCAAGTTGGTAAGGTTGGTTCAATGGGCTGTGTAGGCTTCCTGATGGAGGGGACTCGTGTCTGTGTTCTTGTGGATGAGGCTGGATCTTGTCTTTCTGGTGGGAGGACCACGTCTGGTGGTGCGTTTTGGCATGTCTGTGACCTTATTATGATTTTAGGCAGCCTCTATGCTTATGGGAGGAGTTGTGTTCCTATCTTGCTAGTTGTTTTGCATTGGGTGGCCAGCACTGGAACTTCCTTGTCGTTGAGTGGAGCTGGGTCTTAGCATTGAAGCGGGTGTCTCTGGGAGAGCTCTTGCTGATTGATATTACATGGGGCTGGGAGGTCTCTGGTTGTTCAATATCCTGAACTCAGTTCTCTCACCTCAGAGGCTTAGGCCTGACACCTGGCTTGGGCACCAAGACCCTCTCAGCCACATGGTTTTCCTTCTTGTCGCTGGACTCTGTGTGGACCACCATCTCGTCCTCATCACAGACAGATGCTTTCACCTAAGTAGATGAGGAAAGGATGCATCACACACTGGTGGAGAAGTCAGGGGCTGGCCAGCCCAATGGGCTCCAGCAATGAGTGAAACACACTGCAAGTTCTACCACAATGTTTTTTTTTTTTTTTTTTTTCCAAATGTTGAGCCTTCTTTTAATTAATTTATTTATTTTTTTTATTTTTGGCTGTGTTGGGTCTTCGTTTCTGCGCAAGGGCTTCCTCTAGTTGTGGCAAGCGGGGGCCACTCTTCATCGCGGTGCGCGGGCCTCTCACTGCCGTGGCCTCTCCTGTTGTGGAGCACAGGCTCCAGACGTGCAGGCTCAGTAGTTGTGGCTCACAGGCCTAGTTGCTCCGTGGCATGTGGGATCCTCCCAGACCAGGACTCGAACCCGTGTCCCCTGCATTAGCAGGCAGACTCTCAACCACTGCACCACCAGGGAAGCCCACAATGTTTGTTTTTAAAAGCAATCCCTGACTGTGTTTTTCCAGCCTGCTAATGGAGAATGAGGCTGTTTTGCTGCAATATGGCCATTGGGGGACAAATAAGCCATTTCTGCTGGCTGACACTAAGAGAATCCTTCCTGCAAAGGATGCGCTAATGTTGGTATGCAGCTGCCTTGGGTATAAATGCAGCTAAAACTGACAACAGCTTTGCAAAGGGCACAATGGGTAAACTGTTAGGTCCCCCAGAGCTGGCAGCTATCTCCCAGTATAGCATTTTCAGAGGCAACTCTCCAGAGATGCCCTAGGTTCAAATTCCAGTTCTACTACTAACTAGCTGTGTGAGCTTAGGGCTCACTTTCAGCTCGAAGTGCTCACAGGCAAATTGTGGGAATGACACTTTTTTGTCTGAAATGATGGACAGGTTAATAGAGCCTGAATTTGATAAACCACTTCACTTTTTCTCTTACTCAGTGTCAACAACTGGGCTAATCATTGTATAAGTGCATTGTAGACACAAAGCAAATCTTACTTTATAGAGAACAGTCCAGACATCTATGAGGCCAGATTCTTCTTTTTACCTTGTATAAGTCCTTTTGAGCCAACTTGCTGGAGCCCTATTCCAATATCTCCTGCAGAAGATTTATAGCATGCTGCCTGGTTAATATCCATCCTTTCTACTGGTAACACTTCTTGATTGCTCTTTGGTGAATGGACTCTCACTTGCTCTAGCTCCCTGTGGTCAGGCAGGCTCCGACCTAGCTCTAGGAAGATACCTGAAGCCCGTGCTTGGCCATCAGTGACCTCCATCTGCCAGCCACCATGACTGATCTATCTTTGAACACATGATAGCATCAGACTCAACAAATTGGAGGCAACCACTGGGAAAACTTCCCTCTCTTTTCTCTGAATTTGCTTAGCTGCTACAATAGAAGACTTGGACGGCTGGATGCTACCATGTCACTCGAGCCAGCCTGAGAATGGGGACACAAAAAGGAAACAGAGGCAAGGAAGAGAGACCACATTTAAGGACCTGGAGTTAGGCTTTCTTCTCAACCTGACAGATACATGTGCACATGGATTTCCTTTTTTGGTTAGTTAGTTTCAGGTTGACTTTCAACCCTTGCAACCAAAAGTGTCTTGATACATCTTTTTCACTTATTTGTTTGTTGCTTTATCTATAAGGTTTACTGTCTGCAAGAGTCTGTCCTGGGAATATGTCAGCATCAGGGAGGATGAAGACACCATCCCTGTCCTTGAGGAACTTAGAGTCTAGTGGAAGAGGTATGATTGGGTCCCAATCAGAATGGCAGAAGGCACTAGATAAATATAAAAAATCATGAATGTGGGAGGCCAAAGAAGGTCATTTGGTGAGAGTCTTTCAGACCTATAGAGTGAATAAGGATTTGTGGAGGGAGTCACACTTGAGCTTGGATTCCTACCAGAACCCTATGCTAGGCACCAGTTCTGGGTTTTTACAGGGGTTGTTTGGGATGCTACCACATCTTTTTTCCCACCCATGGGTTCTATGGATCCAAACTCCAATGGTGACTGGCTGGGCAAGGAATTACTCAGTTCCAGGAATATGCAGCATCAAAAAGAAGGTAGGATATTAGGATAGCAATATTGTATTAAACTTATATAGTTCTGGATATTTGTTCCCTTCTCACCCCAGGATGGGATGTATATGGGGCAGATTTTGAATTAGACTGTAAGCTTTCTGAGGACAGGATAAATACCTTCTTTTTTCTCTCCTGTGGTGCCTAATGTTAGGACACACAGTCACATACACACATACACATATACACACTTGCACAAGACACTTAATAAAGATTAACTGACTCATATATTTTTTACAACTCTGTGACATTTCTGAAACAATTGAACCATGTCATAAAAAAGCCAGACATCTAAAGGGAAAAACAAAATAATATGTTAGTGTTTTTCCAAATGTGGATTGTTAAAAGAGAGACCATACAGCACAGTGCTTAAGTCTGGTGCCAATTATTCTGGATTTAAATTCTCACTTCTTCACTTATTTGCTATGTAATCTTAGGCAAGTTACTCTATTTATGCCTTGGTGTCCCCGTCTCTAACCTGGGCATAATCATAGTACCTGTCTCATAGGTTAACAGTATGGGGTAAATGAAGCAATGCACCTAAAGTGTTAAGAGTAGTACCTGTCCATGATAAACATCATGCATGTGTCAGCTCTTGCTACTACTATTATTATAGAAAGAGAAAGGGAGAATGCTATTAAAGATGGAATCCAGGAGTATCAAAATATTATATCATAAATGATAACTGTCATTGACTTAGGGAAACATTAATTTATAGAATGGAACTGATCAACTATTTATAATGAGGAAACTGAGATACAGAGAGGGGAAGTGTCTTACCCAAAGCTACACCTCATGATAGAGTCTGACCATAGAAAATAACAGATCTTCTGACTCCTGGTCTAAAACTCTTCCTGTTCCATCTCTCTGGGTTCCTAGCTCTTGTGTCTGAATACCAACCAAATGTGCAGGATGTCAAAACTAGACCATCACACCAGATATCTGGACCCAAATCCCATAGCAGACTTTTCCCATGGTAGGAAAACTGTTCATGCACAAGAGGCTGGCTTAAGGAGGCAAGAGTAATTTTCAACACTATAAATATGCCAGTTGCTGAGGCTTGTCCCCATGTTTCCCTGGAAAATGTGCACTTTGTGTTTATGCAGCTTTGAAGTAATTATTTCATAAGAAAGAAAATCTCTTGATCACATTCCTTAATGTTTTCTAAATGAAAATTTGGTATTTAGTGGCTAAGCAAATTTACTTTTATATAATGAACAGAGTGGATGATTGAAAGCCATTTAATATACTGAGATATGGATGCCCTCTGCCCAAAGGATTACTTAACTCACAGTTTAAACTCTCTTTTTTATTCAAAAGGCAAACATATTTCCATTATACCAGAGAGCTTGGGATTAAGTGCTTTCTTCCCATTAAAATCTAACTAAATGTGTGAATCATGTGCTTTTGTTTATGTGCTCTATGAAGATATATAGATATGCTTTTTTCCATGTTGAAAGTCCCTGCCATTTTGCCTGGATTTCCTCTTTAAATGGGCATCTCTCTGCATTGGTGCATGCCTGCTGAGTAGGGCTGAATGGAGATTCAGTTTCTAAGTGGCACTGAGTTAGAAAAAACATGGAGACCTCCTCTGGCATTCAAGTTATTAGTGTTTTTAAAATTGAACCCACATAAATGCACCTTTTATATTGTCTTTAGAGTGAGCAATGGAAAGCAAACTGACTCTCTTTTTCTTTTTTTAAATTTTTATTGGAGTATAGTTGATTTAAAATGTTGTGTTAGTTCCAGGTGTACAGCAAGGTGAATCAGCTATACATATACATATATCCACTCTTTTTATAGATTCTTTTCCCATACAGGTCATTACAGAGTATTGAGTGGAGTTCCCTGTGCTATACAGTAGGTTCTTATTAGTTATCTATTTTATATATAGTAGTGTGTATATGTCAATCTCAATCTCCCAATTCATTCCTTTCCCTGTTATCCTCTGGAGCCATAAGTTTGTTTTCTACATCTGTGACTCTACTTCTGTTTTGTAAATTAGTTAATTTGCACCCTTTTTTTTAGATTTCATGTATAAGAAATATCATATGATATTTGTCTTTCTTTGTCTGACTTCACTCAGTATGAAAATCTCTAGGTCCATCCATGTTCCTGCAAATGGCATTATTTTGTTCCTTTTTATGGCTGAGTAATATTCCATTGTATATATGTACCACATCTTCTTTATTCATTCCTCTGTTGATGGACATTTAGGTTGCTTCCATGCCCTGGCTATTGTAAATAGTGCTGCAATGAACATTGGGGTGCATGTATCTTTTTGAATTATTGTTTTCTTCAGGTATATGCCTAGGAGTGGGATTGCTGGATCATATGTTAGTTCTTATGAATTACCACTTTTTTAAAGTTTTTTAAGGAACCTCCATACTGTTCTCCGTAGTGGCTATATCAATTCACATTCCCACCAACAGTATAGGAGGGTTCCCTTTTCTCCACACACTCTCCAACATTTATTGTTTGTAGATTTTTTGTTGACAGCCATTCTGACTGGTGTGAAGTGATAGCTCATTGTAGAATTTTTTTTTAACTTTTTGGTTTTTTTGCGGTACGCGGGCCTCTCACTGTTGTGGCCTCTCCCTTTGTGGAACACAGGCTCTGGATGTGCAGGCTTAGCGGCCATGGCTCATGGACCCAGCTGCTCCGTGGCATGTGGGATCTTCCCAGACCGGGGCATGAACCCGTGTCCCCTGCTTTGGCAGGCGGACTCTCAACCACTGCGCCACCAGGGAAGCCCCCTCATTGTAGATTTGATTTGCATTACTCTAATAATTAATGATGTTGAACATCTTTTCATGTGCTTTCTGACCATCTGTATGTCTTCTTTGGATAAATGTCTATTTAGATCTTCTGCCCATTTTTTGATTAGGTTGTTTATATTTGATATTGAGCTGCATGAACTGTTTGTATATTTAGGAGATTAATCCCCTTTTGGTTGCTTCATTTGCAATTTTTTTTTCATTTGGAAAGTTGTTTTTTTTTGTTTTGTTTTGTTTATGGTTTACTTTGCTGTGCAAAATCTTTTAAGTTTAATTAGATGCGATTTGTTTATTTTTGTTTTTATTTTCATTACTCTAGGAGGTGGATCAGAAAATATCTTGCTGTGATTTATATCAAAGAGTGTTCTGCCTATATTTTTCTCTAAGAGTATTATATTGTCCAGTCTTAAATTTAAGACTTTAATCCATTTTGAGCTTATTTTTGTGTATGATGTTAGGGAGTGTTTTGATTTTATTCTTTTGCATGTAGCTGTCCAGTTTTCCCAGCGCCACTTATTGAAGAGACTGCCTTTTCTCCATCATATAGCTTTTCCTCCTTTGTCATAGATTAGATGATCATATGTGTGTAGGTTTATCTCTGGGCTTTCTATCTTGTTCCATTGATCTATATTTCTGTTTTTGTGCCAGTACCACACTGTTTTGATTACTGTAGCTTTGTAGTATAGTCCAAGGTCAGGGACTCTGATTCCTCCAGCTCCGTTTGACAAACTAACAAAAAAAGAGAATTTATTAGAAGAATATGGAATGGGAAAAAGAGTTCTAACAACCAGGACTTAGAAATATAGGAAGGTTGGTGGCGGGACAGGATAACTGTAAGGTTCTCTGCAAAGTTTATGGACTTTCTACAGGACCCATGTTCAGTGACTTCAAACCCCTCTCTCTTTCATGTTTCAAATTCAGTGGAGAGAAAATTTGAGTGGCCCGGCCTGAGGCAGGTATCTGCCACCTGATCGATCACTTGAGACCAGGGAGGCAGTGCCAGGCAACAGAGGCATTCGCAAAAGAAGGGACCTTATTGTGAGCTAAGAAGCAAGCCCAAAATGCACTCACTGATCCAAGATGAAAATGTAACCAAAAACCTTTTCTAATATTAAGCTGTTTGCCTGCTGTAATAGACAAGTAGACACTGTCAGTGGGCTGCCAACTCCTCCCAACCACAACCCCTCTGCACTCCCTATTCTGCACGTGCATGGCTCTCCACTGCCTCTCAGTTGCAATGACTCCAAGTGATTGTTATGTCTCAGAATTCTCCAGTGGAGTGAGCCCTGGTTGTTCCCAGCAGTGACCTGCTCATTAACTCATTCTACATTAGCCTCTATCCTTCTCTTGATTACTTCCCCACTCTCCTATCAGTGCTTTCTGGGATCACTTCCTAAGCAAACCCCTTCCCCCCAAATATTTGTTTCCAGATCTGCTCCTGGAAAAGCCCAGCCTGAAATACATTTCTTTTCAAGGAATATACTAGTCTTCTTGTGACTAATGGATATTATCCTTAAGTGGACTTGACAGCTGTCTCACTCCAGAGGAAGTCTGGAAATACCTTGCTTTTCCAGCTATCCCATAACTGGGGAAGGACCTGGTAGCTGAAGAAATATCCTTACACCATGACTAGCTGCTGAGATCGTTATGATCCCCTTTGTTTGGAGAGAAGCTGTCTGCAGTCCTGAAAGTCAGCTCCACAGCTTAATGGATGCAGTATGGATTGTTTCAAGTTTGTGGTTGTTACCTCTCCAACTTCATGATGAGCTGCTTAAAGCCAGGGATCAGTTTCCCTTTCTTTTGTCTCCCCTATGGGACAAAATAGAGGGATGGGAACATTGAAGGTACTCAAAAGAGATGTATTGCTTGATTAAAGAACCAAGGCATAGGCAGGCATAACAATTTCCAGTTTTCCATCGGCCAGAGGGATTTCTACTCTACATATCCAGCAATAATCTAAATAATTTTGTGAAGGGTGTTACAGGCATTGCCAGAAGTCTAAGACTTTCTCCTTGGCAATTACTGTTTCTGAAAATCCCAGTGACTTGCCTTCTCTGGCAGCAGAAGCATGCTTAATCTTGCAAAGGTGGCAGACCACATGAGGCAGCCCTCCATCAGTGACAAATGGGATGTAGTGAATAAACACTTTGACTTCCTTGTCCTTCAGATAGAACAGCTCTAAACAGTGTTACACAGCATCTGCAAAGGAAATCCAACAGGACTGGACCCCAGTTTCCATGAGGTAGCCTGCTCTGTCCCACATTCTGTGTTGGTTCCCTTCCCTTCCTGTCTTCCCAATTTCTTCCTCCTCAGCTGGTACTTCCTGGAGTTACTAGTAGCTCCCAAATCATCATCACAAGATGTGCTTCTGGCTTAATCTAAGACAAAGAAGTACTGGTACTTGCAGAAAGTTCCTTCAGTGTCTAAGAAAGGATTAAGGGAAGTTTAGTGTCAGTATATATTTGCATTAGATTACATTTATCTCCTCTGTGGACCAGCTTATGTTTTCTTCTTATTCTTTTTTCTTTTCTTTTCCTTTTTCAGTACATGTGTGTCTGCATTCATGCAGAACATTATTTTACAAGATATAAATTATTTTCCCAAGCTGGTGAAAATTACTATCAAACAGTGGAGCCCTTTCTCTAGTCATCATTCCTGTGGTACCTGGCCAGGCTCAGATAAATGCCTTATTCTGGAAGCATGTGGAACTGGATGAATCATAATATAATCCTGGGAATATTGCAGCCCCAGTGAATGGGCCATGGTATATCTGTGAGTGTGACCTCGTGACGAGCTCCTGGAGGGGAGGGCTTTACCATGGCTGAAGCTCATCCTGCTGGCGAGTCCTGGTAACTCTGTAGGCACAGGTTCAGTTGTCCAGGGATGTGTTTAGAAGATAACATTTACTTTATGGTCTCTTTCTACAACCTGACTTGCATGAGGAACAAGTCATCCAAAACCCAGCTAGTGGGGAAATAAGTAGCATAAGTTTCCTAATTTTACTTTCTGGGTATCAAGACTTATTTGCTGAAGTGGACACTGCTTCTATTAACCTCTTTCTCAAGTTGAGATTAGATGTTTACAAATGGAGAGCTTATTTGGAGACAGTCTTGGATGTGTTTTAGTTATTATACATATGTAAAGCCTTCACTTAACAGCAGTTCTCAAACTTTTGGAATCACTTTGAGATTTGATTAAAAGGCCTGCAGTCTTCTCTGCATACAAAATTAGAAGGCAGCTGGAACCACTGAGCTCATCCATGGACTCACTAGTGGCCCATGGATCTTCAGCCAAGACCTCTGTGCTTGACACTGGTTAGTGACTCTGGTAGTTTTGAGAGAGGAGATTCAGCCTGAATCATCCTTCTGTTGAGTAGGATGTATAGTCTGTCCAATGACAAGCATTCATTTATGAATGTCACACACTAGACTGTAGAAAAATTCACTGTGAAGCATTTGGGGATGGAAGCTAAACTTGAACAATAAGTCCAATATCCCTCCTCCTGATCAATTTTAGAAACTTTAAATTAGAGAATTTATTACTTTAAAGAACTGTGTGTATTAACGTTCTTTCAGGTTAGAAGCAAGGCACCAGTGCTTGTACTGGATTGTCTTTTGTTATTGTAGCTGTTAGTTTATTTTCTTTCCAGATTTTTAATGTAATAAAATAGTATGTTTTATATACTTTGCATAGACCATTTGCAAATATACGTTGTTAAATAAAATCCATTAAATTCAACAGTAACTTCACTACTCAAAGGCTAACACTTTGAATAGTTTGAAGTTCTTCATCATTCGCTATACATATATTTATATAGTTTTTAATTAATTTACTTAATATATTATTTGTTTTCACATTTTATCAGGTTTTATAAAACCATATTTGAAGATTACATGATTTTTATTTATTTAACCATTCTCCTCTTGTTAGAAGCTTCAGAATGTTCAGTTTCTTACTCTTTATGTTCCTCTTGATGCTCAAACTCTTTTGAGAGTTTCTCCTCACACTCGGACCTGATCCTGAGCTTCCTGGAATCACCTCCCAAACAAATCACTTGCCCATAAATCCTTTGCTCTCAAGTGGCTTATTAGAGAATTTATTTTTTCTCCCCCAAAATGTGGTCTTTCCCATGAAATGAATGGTGGTGGTGTGACTTTCTGTTGCTTGTTACAAATTCGCTTTCTCATTTAATCCTCATAATAGTTCAGTGAGGCAGGCATCACCCTCTCCATTTGTCAGATGAAGAAGCTGAGACTCAGACATGTTATGTCCTTTTCCCAAAGCCACACGGAGGAGTTTGGGGATCTGATCTCAGTTCTACCTTGTTCCAAGTTCTTTTTTTCTCAGCAGATTTTCTCTACTGTCTGGCATGGGCACTCCACTCATTACCCCTGTGAGTTCTCGGGTGTGCTGCCTTTCCTCCCAGCTCTGCTATCTCACTTTCCCACACAGATGTTTTAAGAATTTTGGGGCCACCTCAGGCAAAGAGCAGCAAGTTGACTGATCACTGCCTGAAGGGCAAAGCTCCTTTTCTGGGTTAAGATCATCAATTTCTGTAAAATAAATTCTACATGCACCCAATTATCTAATTAATGAAACATTTTTTTGTGTAGGAGGAAATGTATTACCAATGAAGAAAATGTTGCCTGCCATATCAGTAAACAAAGGATGTTTCAGCCATCAAGCCATCACATTGCAGCCACCCAGATGGTGAACCCTGAGGGAACTCAGGATAGAAAGAGGATGCCTGCCATCTAGCAGTCAGCACCTGCAGCTGCCTCTGATGGCTGAGCCCTGAGGAGACTCAGGATGAGAAAGCACAGGATACTGGTCTCAGATAGCAGAGTTGAGTAATTGGGACAAAGACCATATGGACAGCAAAACCTAAAATATTTTCTATTTGGTCATTTACAGAAAGTGTTTGCCACCCCTGATCCTCATAACAACCTTGTGAAGGGGGTATTAATTTTACTGATGAGGAAACTGAAGTTCAGAGAAGTTAAAGGATCAGCTCAAGGCCATGCAAGTCATGGCAAAGCCATGATTTATACTTATGAGTGGCTGCTTTGCTCAGCCCTGGTGTTTCTCAAGCTATCAGGAGCTGCCCTCATGTGTTTCAGAAAGAGTGAGCAGCCGCCGGTTTGCTCATCTACTCTGGTACCTATTAACGTTGAGCAGCCCTGCAGCTGCTGATTTCTGTTCTGTATGGTCCCTCGTCTCCACCGTCACAGAAACTGTGTTTTGTTTTGCCTTCATCAAGAATGTAACTGCTGTTCCACAGACCTGTCTTATCAACAAATGGGCACAGCAACACATTCTGTCATGTTCAGTACAAGAAATGAAAGTCTATACAGTTGCTTCAAAAATACTGAGAAAAAGATCAGTGATTAAATTTTTGTCTTCTTTTTTTCTTCCAAGGTGTTGGTTTCAAGCTGTATCCATGAACAGCATGTTTGTGGGACCTTTAACAGGCTAATTTTGAAGAAGAACAATGATTGCAAGTGTACATGAGTCCTTGTTCCTCACTGACACCTCTTGGGTGACCTCCTGACACTCAAATGTGGTCACAGGGAGTCCCAACATCATGGCTACCTTCATTGACCACCTCCTCATCAACACCTCCTCCTCTTGCATGGGCTCCAGAAGTCCCCCCAGCTGTACTTCTTCTCCCTAGGACCATCCCCTCCACCTTCTCTGATTCAGTTTTACTCAGCTAGCTGGTACAATCAGTTGTAAGGTGAACTGACATAATCTGGTACCAAAAATAGTACCAGGGTATAAACATTTACAAATTATTTACCTGTTTCCTTTATTTTTCATCTTTTGCTAAAGTATAACATATACATAAACATTCACAAATCACAAATATATAGCTTAATGAATTATCACAGACTGAACAACATCTGCATGACCAGAATCCAGACTAAGGAACAGAATATAATCAGCTCCCAAGAAGCCTGTCTTGTATCCCCTTCTAGTCACTATTCCCAGGAGTAAGAGTTATCCTGACTTTTATCACCACTGATTAGTTTTGCTGCTCTTGATCTTCATGGAAGTGGAATCATTAAGTGCTCTTTTTTTCTGACTTCTTTCCCTTAAAATAATGTTGGTGTGCAACATTCATCCACACTTACCCTGATTTTGGTGTACAATTATAGATCACTCATTTTAATTGTTGTCCAGTGTGAATTTACTACAATTTATTTAATTGTTCTATGGTTGATGAGCATTTGAGTAGATTTCAGATTTTGCTATTATAAACTGTGCTGCTTATGAATGTTTTTGTACATTGCTTATGGTGTGAATAAGTAGGTATTTCTGTATGAATGTAATGACTGGGTCATAGTGTAGCCTACACTTGACCTTTATAGGTACTGGCAAATGGCTTTCTAAAGTCGTTGCACCAATGTGGATTGGATACATCAGTGCATGAGTGTTCCATTTTGTTCCACATTCTCACCAAACTTGATAATTTCATCTTTTAAAAATTATTATTTTAGAAAGATTCAAGTTTTGTCTTATAACAATATCTCTTTTACTATTTTTATCTATTTCATTTTAGAAGAAAAGAAAGTTGGAATTAGAAGAGGTTTTTCAGGTTATGTACCATTTTGGGGTGCTCTCTCTCATGCATTGGCAAAACCTCTGTTAGGTACCTATTTGTTCCATTTGACAAAGTTATAATACATAGCTGTGTTTTCCCTCCTGGCAGAAACTTTGCATATCATCGAAACACACCTTCCTGTAAATGTCATCCTTTTCTGGGCCCCATGGGACCTGGCTCTACATAATTTATCACTGTCCTGTATCACACCTCCCTTTCAGACATCTGTGTATTAAGACAGACACAAACCCGGCAGCTCATGACCAGCTTTCATCTGTCCCAGTACTTCATGTTCATGTGCCCCCTTTGTAATTTTTGTCATGATCATATACCATCCGTGTGCTTATTTACTTGAAACTTTAAAAATAAAATTTGAATTCTCATGTGTGATATGCTGGTTACCTATTTTTCTAAAATACGTGAAAATAAACACATAACTTCTAAAAGGTAGTCTCTGCATCGTGGCAGATGTGCACGTTGCCTGACATGACTCTCGCCACAGTTGTTTCTGCTCCCTGGTTTGGAGTCATCACTACTGCCACCATAGGCCAAGGGGTCCTCTGAAATTGCTGTCTCTGGCCCTCAGTTGCTCACAAGCACACCCTAAGAGCATCTCACCTCACCTGCCCTGTGTACCTCTGGTCCCTACCCTGAGGTTTCCCTCTTGCTGCTGAAGCATGATATCTTGAGAAACCCACTCAGCAATCCCAGGGGAAGTAGGACCACTGTAGAAAAGTATAGAGAGTTAATGCTGCATGACAGTAAACTTTGGACCAGTGAGAGATAAGAACCTATGACTAATCCTTCCTCCTCCCACCTTCATTCCCCCATTCCTCCGTGTTGGGCGAGAGGCACAGCAGCTCTCACTAACCAGGAATTGGGGCAAACATAGCTCTCTCACACCATCTTCACTCCTGCTTTTCCCTGGGATTGCACTCCACAAAAAAGTGTCAGCAAATGAGTTTTTGCCTCATCTTCTGTTTTCTAGGGAAATCAGACTAAAACAAGTGTATTGCCTAAAATCATCTCCTCTCCCACCATGTATGCACTCCAGCCTTTGCTGGAGTATTCATGCAGCAACTCCCCTCCATCTTTGGTTAAGAGCTGCTTCCTTCTTGTGCAGGAATGGTCAGAAAAAAAAGCCCTCAGGCCAGGATTTGCAAAGGTTGTCTGCAGCAGTTTCTGCCTTCATAGAGGCCCACAGAGCACCAAGAGCCTTTCTTCATGAGGTCTTCACCATTCCCCTACTGTCTCATGGGGAACACGCTGTGCTACCTCTCAGGAGCTGTGCTATCAATTAGTCATACAGGGTGGGTGGATGATTTCCTCCCCAGTGTTGACAGGACCACCTCAGGAGCAGCATGGCTGGCATGACACCCCTTCCTGGGTCAGACAGGTGCACACATTCTTCCACCACTCATGCCCAGGGCCTTTTGTTCAGCTCCAAAGAGCTTCCTCTGGAACACCAAAGTCTAGCCTCTCTACTTCATGTGAGTTTTTACTCATTTCTTGAGAAGAAAAACCTTCCTGCCTATCTTAAAGCCCTAATAGCACCAGTCAAAAGCCCAGCGAGATGACCAACTCTGCTGCCACTGTCTGCAGAGCTGCTATGCCCTGCTGGGCTGTCTGGTGATAAGTGACGGGCTGATGAATCGTCTTCCTGCCATTGTGAAACAGAAATTCATTCTATCTACAGGCTAAGAATTCACTCACACAGACTGAAAACTGAAACACTCTGCAAGGACTCTTAAGCTAGATTTAATTTCAGTGAGGGTTTCAAAGCCCTGCCCTTGGCCCTGAAGCATGTCAATTTTTCTTCTCTTGGGAGAGAGGAGAGTGAGGTCTCCAGAGGCCAGAAACTGGCTAAATCGGAGCATGTAGGTTTGGGAGTCTGTGGTTTCTGTAGGCTGTTTGGGGGAAAATAATTTATGTTTGCAGAGCTTCAGAGATTGCCAAGGCTTTTTATATGACAATTACTGTGTTAGGGCTGAAATGGTGTCCACTTCCTTTCTTAAATACAGATGGTCATGATGACAATGCTGATCAGATTATACGGGGCATTTCCTATAGAACTAGACTCCAGGCTATACTGTGCCCTACTCCCAGGCTCTACTCTCAGGATGCCAGGAATAAATGTCAGATGGATTGGGCCTCTTGTTAAGGACACATGGGACACATGGAACAGGTGAAGTTGCTCCCTCCACTGTCCCCCAGGGCAGACACCATTAATGAATCCTGAGCCTGGAAACAGAATCCTCCTTTGTCTTTCCCAGTACACCATTCTACTAGCCATGATCAACGAATCGGGTTTTGCATACAAGTTAAATTGTATTCTGGTTTGTTTCCCTGTTGAAACTGACATCTATAATGAGCATCATGGGACCTAGAAAATACCTATGAACTACATGGACTTTTCCCCACTTATGCTACATACATGTATTCACAAGAAGAATTCACCCATCCCTAGTATCCAATATTAATTGGATAATTGTTTTCTTGTTTTTTTTACATCTTTATCAGAGTATAATTGCTTTACAATGGTGTGTTAGTTTCTGCTTTATAACAAAGTGAATCAGTTATACATATACATATGTTCCCATATCTCTTCCCTCTTGCGTCTCCCTCCCTCCCACCCTCCCTATCCCACCCCTCTAGGTGGTAACAAAGCACCGAGCTGATCTCCCTGTGCTACATGGCTGCTTCCCATTAGCTATCTATTTTACGTTTGGTAGTGTCTATATGTCCATGCCACTCTCTCGCTTTGTCATACCTTACCCTTCCCCCTCCGCATATCCTCAAGTCCATTCTCTAGTAGGTCTGTGTCTTTATTCCTGTCTTACCCGTAGGTTCTTCATGACATTTTCCCCCTTAGATTCCATATATATATGTGTTAGCATACGGTATTTGTCTTTCACTTTCTGACTTACTTCACTCTGTATGACAGACTCTTGGTCCATCCACCTCATTACAAATAGCTCAATTTCATTCCTTTTTATGGCTGAGTAATAGTCCATTGTATATATGTGCCACATCTTCTTTATCCATTCATCCGATGATGGACACTTAGGTTGTTTCCATCTCTGGGCTATTGTAAATAGAGCTGCAATGAATATTTTGGTACATCACCCTTTTTGAATTATGGTTTTCTCAAGGCTTATGCCCAGTAGTGGGATTGCCAAGTCATATGGTAGTTCTAGTTGTAGTTTTTAAAGGAACCTCCATACTGTTCTCCATAGTGGCTGTACCAATTCACATTCCCACCAGCAGTGCAAGAGTGTACCCTTTTCTGCACACCCTCTCCAGCATTTATTGTTTCTAGATTTCTTGATGGCCATTCTGACTGGTGTGAGATGATATCTCATTGTAGTTTTGATTTGCATTTCTCTAATGATTAATGATGTTGAGCATTCTTTCATGTGTTTGTTGGCAGTCTGTATATCTTCTTTGGAGAAATGCCTATTTAAGTCTTCTGCCCATTTTTGGATTGGGTTGTTTGTTTTTTTGCTATTGAGCTGCATGAGCTGTTTATAAATTTTGGAGATTAATCCTTTGTCAGTTGCTTCATTTGCAAATATTTTCTCCCATTCTGAGGGTTGTCTTTTGGTCTTGTTTATGGTTTCCTTTGTTGTGCAAAAGCTTTGAAGTTTCATTAGGTCCCATTTGTTTCTTTGTTTTTATTTCCATTTCTCTAGGAGGTGGGTCCAAAAGGATCTTGCTGTGATTTATGTCATAGAGTGTTCTACCTATGTTTTCCTCTAAGAGTTTGAGAGTTTCTGGCCTTACATTTAAGTCTTTAATCCATTTTGAGCTTATTTTTTGTGTATGGTGTTAGGGAATGATCTAATCTCATACTTTTACATGTCCCTGTCCAGTTTTCCCAGCACCACTTATTGAAGAGGCTGTCCTTTCTCCACTGTATATTCCTGCCTCCTTTATCAAAGATAAGTTGGCCATATGTATGTGGGTTTATCTCTGTGCTTTCTATCCTGATCCACTGATCTATCTTTCTGTTTTTATGCCAGTACCACACTGTCTTAATTACTGTAGCTTTGTAGTATAGTCTGAAGTCAGGAAGCCTGATTCCTCCAGCTCCATTTTTCGTTCTCAAGATTGCTTTGGCTATTCGGGGTCTTTTGTTTTTCCAAACAAATTTTGAAATTTTTTGTTCTAGCTCTGTGAAAAATGCCAGTGGTAGTTTGATAGGGATTGCATTGAATCTGTAGATTGCTTTGGGTAGTAGAGTCATTTTCACAATATTGATTCTTCCAATCCAGGAGCATGGTATATCTCTCCATCTATTTGTATCATCTTTAATTTCTTTCATCAGTGTCTTATAATTTTCTGCATACAGGTCTTTTTTCTCCTTAGGTAGGTTTATTCCTAGATATTTTATTCTTTTTGTTGCAATGGTAAATGGGAGTGTTTTCTTGATTTCATTTTCAGATTTTTCATCATTAGTGTACAGGAATGCCAGAGATTTCTGTACATTAATTTTGTATCCTGCTACTTTACCAAATTCATTGATTAGCTCTAGTAGTTTTTCGGTAGCATCTTTAGGATTCTCTATGTATAGTATCATGTCATCTGCAAACAGTGACAGCTTTACTTCTTCTTTTCCAATTTGGATTCCTTTTATTTCCTTTTCTTCTCTGATTGCTGTGGCTAAAACTTCCAAAACTAAGTTGAATAAGAGTCATGAGAGTGGGCAGCCTTGTCTTGTTCCTGATCTTAGTGGAAATGGTTTCAGTTTTTCACCATTGAGGACGATGTTGGCTGTGGGTTTGTCATATATGGCCTTTATTATGTTGAGGAAAGTTCCCTCTATGCCTACTTTCTGCAGGGTGTTGAATTTTATCAAAAGCTTTCTCTACATCTATTGAGAAGATCATATAGTTTTCCTCCTTCACTTTGTTAATATGGTGTATCATGTTGATTGATTTGCGTATATTGAAGAATCCTTGCATTCCTGGAATAAATCCCCCTTGATCATGGTGTATGATCCTTTTAATGTGCTGTTGGATTCTGTTTGCTAGTATTTTGTTGAGAATTTTTGCATCTATGTTCATCAGTGATATTGGCCTGTAGTTTTCTTTCTTTGTGACATGCTTTCCTGGTTTTGGTATCAGGGTGACAGTGGCCTTGTAGAATGAGTTTGGGAGTGTTCCTCCCTCTGCTATATTTTGGAAGAGTTTGAGAAGGATAGGTGTTAGCTCTTCTCTAAATGTTTGACAGAATTCATCTGTGAAGCCATCTGGTCCTGGACTTTCGTTTGTTGGAAGGTTTTTAATCTCAGTTTCACTTTCAGTGCTTGTGATTGGTCTGTTCATATTTTCTATTTCTTCCTGATTCAGTCTTATCAGGTTGTGCATTTCTAAGAATTTGTCCATTTCTTCCAGGTTGTCCATTTTATTGGCATAGAGTTACTTGTAGTACTCTCTCATGATCTTTTGTATTTCTGCAGTTTCAGTTGTTACTTCTCCTTTTTCATTTCTTATTCTATTGATTTGAGTCTTCTCCCATTTTTTCCTGATGAGTCTGGATAATGGTTTATCAATTTTGTTTATCTTCCCAAAGAACAAGTTTTAGTTTTATTGATCTTTGCTATTGTTTCCTTCATTTCGTTTTCATTTATTTCTGATATGATCATTATGATTTCTTTCCTTCTGCTAAATTTGCGGTTTTTTTGTTCTTCTTTCTATAATTACTTTAGGTGCAAGGTTCCTTTGTTTATTCGACATGTTTCCTGTTTCTTAAGGTAGGATTGTATTGCTATAAACTTCTCTCTTAGAACTGCTTTGGCTGCATCCCGTAGGTTTTGGGTCATTGGGTCTCCATTGTCATTTGCTTCTATGTACTTTTTTATTTCCTCTTTGATTTCTTCAGTGATCACTTCGTTATTAAGTAGTGTATTGTTTAGCCTCCATGTGTTTGTATTTTTTACAGATCTTTCCTTGTAATTGAAATCTAGTCTCATAGCGTTGTTGTCGAAAAAGATACTTGATACCATTTCAATTTTCTTAAATTTACCAAGGCTTGATTTGTGACCCAAGATATGATCTATCCTGGAGAATGTTCCGTGAGCACTTGAGAAAATGTGTATTCTGTTGTTTTTGGATGGAATGTCCTATAAATATCAATTAAGTCCATCTTGTTTAATGTATCAATTAAAGTTTGTGTTTCCTTATTTATTTTCATTTTGGATGATCTGTCTTTCGGTGAAAGTGGGGTGTTAAAGTCCCCTACTATGAATGTGTTACTGTCAGTTTCCCCTTTTATGGCTGTTAGTATTTGCCTTATGTAGTGAGGTGCTCCTATGTTGGGTGCATAAATATTTACAATTGTTATATCTTCTTCTTGGATCGATCCCTTGATCATTATGTAGTGTCCTTCTTTGTCTCTTCTAATAGCCTGTATTTTAAAGTCTATTTCATCTGATATGAGAATTGCTACTCCAGATTTCTTCTGGTTTACATTTGCATGGAATATCTTTTACCATCCCCTTACTTTCAGTCTGTATGTGTCTCTAGGTCTGAAGTGGGTCTCCTGTAGAAAGCATATATATGGGTCTTGTTTTTGTATCCATTCAGCCAATCTGTGTCTTTTGGTGGGAGCATTTAGTCCATTTACATTTAAGGTAATTATCGATATGTATGTTCCTATTCCCATTTTCTTAATTGGTTTGGGTTTGTTATTGTAGGTCTTTTCCTTCTCTTTTGTTTCTTGCCTAGAGAAGTTCCTTTAGCATTTGTTGTAAAGCTGGTTTGGTGGTGCTGAACTCTCTCAGCTTTTGCTTGCCTGTAAAGGTTTTAATTTCTCTGTCAAATATGAATGAGATCCTTGCTGGGAAGAGTAATCTTGGTTTCATGTTTTTCTCCTTCATCACTTTAAATATGTTTTGCCAGTCCGTTCTGGCTTGCAGAGTTTCTGCCAAAAGATCAGCTGTTAACTTATGGGGATTCCCTTGTGTGTTATTTGTTGTTTTTCCCTTGTTGCTTCTAATATGTTTCCTTTGCATTTAATTTTTGACAGTTTGATTAATATGTGTCTTGGTGTATTTCTCCTTGCTTTATCCTGTATGGCACTCTCTGTGCTTTCTGGACTTGATTAACTATTTCCTTTCCCATATTAGGGAAGTTTTCAACTACAATCTCTTCAAATATTTTCTCAGTCCCTTTCTTTTTCTCTTCTTCTGGAACCCCTGTAATTCGAATATTGGTGCATTTAATGTTGTCCCAAAGGTCTCTGAGACTCTCCTCTCTTCTCTTCATTCTTAATCCTGCTCTGCAATAGTTATTTCCACTATTTAATCTTCCAAGTCACTTATCCATTCTTCTGCCTCAGTTATTCTGCTATTGATCCCATCTAGAGTATTTTTAATTTCATTAATTGTGTTGTTCATCGTTGCTTGTTTCACCTTTAGTTCTTCTAGGTCCTTGTTAAATGTTTCTTGCATTTTGTCTATTCTATTTCCAAGATGTTGGATCATCTTTACGATCATTATTCTGAATTCTGTTTTAGGTAGACTGTCTATTTCCTCTTCATTTGTTAGGTCTGGTGGGTTATTATCTTGCTCCTTCATCTGCTGTGTGTTTTTCTGTTTTCTCATTTTGCTTATCTTACTGTGTTTGGGGTCTTCTTTTTGCAGGCTCCTGGTTCATAGTTCCCGTTGTTTTTTGTGTCTGTCTCCAGTGACTAAAGTTGGTTTAGTGTGTTGTGTTGGCTTCCTGGTGGAGGGGACTAGTGTCTGTGTTCTGGTCGATGAGGCTGGATCTTGTCTTTCTGGTGGGCACGTCCCCCATCTGGTGGTGTGTTTTGGGGTGTCTGTGGACTTAATATGATTTTAGGCAGCCTCTCTGCTAATGGGTGGGATTGTGTTCCTGTCTTGCTAGTTGTTTGGCATAGGGTGTCCAACACTGTAGCTTGCTGGTCATTGAGTGAAGATGGGTGCTGGTGTTGAGGTGGAGATCTCTGGGAGATTTTTGCCATTTGATATTATGTGGAGCTGGGAAGTCTCTTATGGGCCAGTGTCCTGAATTTGGCTCTCCCACCTAAGAGGCACAGCACTGACTCCTGGCTGCAGCACCAAGAGCCTTTCATCCACACGGCTCAGAATAAAAGGGAGAGAAATTGAAAGAGAGAAAGAAAGAAAGAAAGAAAGAAAGATAGAAGGAAGGAAGGGAGAATGGAAGGAAGTGAGGAAGGAAGAAAGTAAGAAGAAAGGAAGGAAGAAAGGATGGAAGAAAGAAAGGAAGGACAGTAAAAAGGAAGGAAGAAAGGAAGGAAGGAAAAAAGAAGGAAGGAGGGAAGGAAGCAAAGAAGGGAGAATGGAAGGAAGAAAGTAAGGAAGGACGGAAGGAAGGAAGGAAGAAAGGAAGGAAGGAAGGAGGAAGCAAGAAGGAAGGAAGGAATGGAGATAAAATAAAATAAAATAAAGTTATTAAAATAAAAAGTAATTATTAAGAAAAAAATGTTTTTTAAAAGAAAAAAAATGGACAGGTAGAACACTAGGACAAATGCTAAAAGCAAAGCTATACAGACAAAATCACACACAGAAGCATACACATACACACTCACAATGAGAAAAAGGGGAAAAAATATATATATCTCTGCTCCCAAAGTCCACCTCCTCAATTTGGGATGTTTCATTGTCTATTCAGGTGTTCCACAGACGCAGGGTACATCAAGTTGATTGTGGAGATTTGATCCATGCTCCTGTGGCTGCTGGGAGAGATGTACCTTTCTCTTCTTTGTTTGCACAGCTCCCGGAGTTCAGCTTTGGATTGGGCCCCGCCTCTGCATGTAGGTCGATGGAGGGTGTCTGTACTTCGCTCAGACAGGATGGGGTTAAAGAAGCTGCTGATTCGGGGGCTCTGGCTCACTCAGGCAGGGGGGAGGGAGGGGCGCGGATGCTCGAGCCTGCGGAGGCAGAAGCCGGCATGACATTGCACCAGCCTGAGGTGCGCCGTGCGCTCTCCCGGGGAAGTTGTCCCTGGATTCTGGGACCCTGACAGTGGCGGCCTGCACAGGCTCCCGGGAAGGGAGGTGTGGAGAGTGACCTGTGCTTGCACACAGGCTTCTTGGTGGTGGCAGCAGCAGCCTTAGCATCTCATGCCCGTCTCTGGGGTCTGTGCTGTTAGCCGTGGCTCGCACCCATCTCTGGAGCTCCTTTAAGCAGCACTCTTAATCCCCTCTCCTTGCGCACCAGGAAACAAAGAGGGAAGAAAAAGTCTCTTGCCTCTTTGGCAGGTCCAGACTTTTCCCCGGACTCCCTCCTGGCTAGCCGTGGTGCACTAACCCCTTGCAGGCTGTGTTCACACAGCCAACACCAATCCTCTCCCTGTGCTCTGACCGAAGCCCGAGCCTCAGCTCCCAGCTCCGCCTGCCCTGGCAGGTGAGCAGACAAGCCTCCCGGGCTGGTGAGTGCCGGTCGGCACTGATCCTCTGTGCGGGAATCTCTCCACTTTGCCCTCCACACTACTGTTGCTGTGCTCTCCTCTGTGGCTCTGAATCTTCCCCCCTCCACCCCCCACAGTCTCCTCCCATGAAGGGGCTTCCTAGTGTGTTGAGACCTTTCTTCCTTCACGGCTCCCTCCCACTGGTGCAGGTCCCGTCCCTATTCTTTTGTCTGTTTATTCTTTTTTCTTTTTCCCTACCAGTTATTTGGGAGTTTTTTGCCTTTTGGGCGGTCTGAGGTCTTCTGCCAGCGTTCAGTAGGTATTCTGTAGGAGTTGTTCCACGTGTAGATGTATTTCTGGTGTATCTGTGGGGAGGAAGGTGATCTCCACGTCTTACTCTTCTGCCATCTTCCCCTGCAGCCCCTGCCTTGCTTTCAAATCCTCTTCATTGCCTTACATCAATATATTTTTGGATGATAGTTGTCCTTTATAACTCTGCAGGTTTGTGAATTGCAGTGCCCCTGAGCTCCATTTTTCACCTCGCTTTTTTGTGAGCTGGCTGTAAAACCGCAGGATTGCTTCAGGCCCTATTCTGGCTGTGGGGCAGCAGGCTAAGCCTTTGGTTAATTCCTCTCGGATAATTGTTTTAAATTAAACATGTACTAGGACCTGGGAACTGTGCAAAAATGGTGAATATTCAAAAGGAGTATACACAATGTCAAAGTTACTCACTAGGAGAAGCCTACCAAGATCAGCCTCATTACTGGAACTGCAGAAAGAGCTCTATTTATAGGACTAGAGTTAGTTCCCCAGGGCATGTCACAACTACCCTGCAGGCAGTGAGTTTTGCTGATGGAAGAGTAGGAATCCAGAAGAGGAGAGGAGTGGGTGCAGGTAGGAGAAAGGAGTAAGCCAAGAAAAAGCTGTTGGAACCAAATTGTGAGTTCTTTATTATATCTTGTTTCTCAGTTGTTTCCTATGAAAAATCTGAAATCATTATTGCGGATTGGAATAAACTGGACCTTATTGGGAAGACTGAGCAACCTAGTCACACCAGTTTCCCCATTCAACCGCCCTCACTCTAGGGAAAAGCAGCACAGGTCTATTCATATACAGAGGTAAGGAGATCACTGAATCAAGTGTCTACACCTGCACCAAAGGTAGCTGTCCAGAGACTAGCCAGCAGCCTAGGAAGGGACTTCCACAAGGGTCTCTTCTTAAATGGGGGAAGAGATACCTACCTGAGCCAAGCAATCAATTTCTTTCAGACCTGGACCTGAGCATACAAGAAGGACTGTCAAGATCTGCATATAACATGATACTATATATAGAGAATCCTAAAGACACCACCAAAAAACTACTAGACCCCATCAAGAAATTCAGTAAATTTGCAGGATACAAAAATTTATATATAGAAATCTGTTGCACTTCTATACACTAATAATGCATTACCAGAAAAAGAAATTAAGAAAACAATCTTATTTACAATCACATCAGAAAGAATAAATGCCTAGGAATAAACCTACCTAATGAGGTACTTATAAAGCTATAAGACATTGATGAAAGAAATTGAAGACAGCACAAACAGATGGAAAGATATACCATGTTCATGGATTGGAAGAATTAATTAATATTGTTAAAATAACCATACTACCCAAAACAATCTACAGATTCGATGGAATTCTCATCAAAATATCAACCACAGAGCTAGAACAACTAATTTTAAAATATGAAACACAAAAGACCCCAAAACAATCTTAAGAAAGAACAGAGCTGGTGGAGTCACTCTCCCTGACTTCAAAGCTACAGTAATCAAAACAAGACCTATAGACAGTAAACAGGCACATGAAAAGATGCTCAACATCCACTAATCATCAGGAAAATGCAAAATAAACCACAGTGAAATACCAGTTCCCATCTGTCAGAATGGTTTTCATCAAAAGACGACAAATGACAGGTTTGGGGAAAGATGTGGATTAAAGGGAACTCTCATGCACTGTTGTTGGATTGGAAATTAGTGCAGTCACTATGGAAAACAGTATGGTGTTTCCTTAAAAATTAAAAAATAGAGGGGGACAAGGGGAAGATGGCGGAAGAGTAAGACACAGAGATCACCTTCCTCCCCACAGATACACCAGAAATACATCTACACGTGGAACAACTCCTACAAAACACCTACTGAACGCTCGTTCCTACTGCCACGAGAGCAGAGCTCTGCCTGTTACACGGCAGGCTTTCCGAAGAGGCTGAGGCCCGATAGCCTCCCTAGTGCATTCCCTGGATGAGCGAGTTAGCTACAGGCAGAACACCCCATGAAGAGAGGTGGATTCAGGGAAGGGACCTGTGTGTCGCTAGAGTCTCTTTGGACGAGCTACGAATCACAAGGCGGTAGTCGGCGCGTTGACTGGAGGTGGGGGCCTGAGGACCCAAGCCTTGCATTCTCCTTTTTAAAGCACCATTCATGCTGCCTTGAAGCTACCTGCCTGAAACCCTTTGTGACGGGCCCCTCGTCGCTGGAGTCAGGGCTCGTGGAAGAGAAGCAGCTTTCTCTGAGTAAACAGGGTGCTTCCAGAGTCCCGGTAAGAGCTCATCCCGTCACGCTCTGGGGCTAAAGGGAAGCTCGATGGGAGGACTTCCCTCCAGCTAAGGCCTTCTAAGAGCCCCGCTGAGGCGGAAGCTCCGAGCGGTTTCCACGGGGCCTTAGTCGCGGTTCTGCTTTACTTTCACCCTCGTACGCTCTTCAAGACACCTTCAGACCCTCGCGGGGGCGCCCTGTACCCGACCAGGACGCTGAGTACCGGCAGGCTCCCCCGGCCAGCAAAGAAACAACTGCCCGGGCCGAAAGCCCTTCCCGCTCACTCCGTGTTGTTTGCCGAGTGCAGGGCAACACACACGGCGCTCTCCCGGGGGAGAGGTCGCTTTCCCCGGCACTCCAACGACCCCAGGAAAACTCTTCTCTGGCGTGCCCCATGCCATGCCAATCTGCCTCCCTGTCCTCGACTGAGCTGCACGGGGAAACCAAAACTGCTGGGCATTCCTTCTCGGCACTCATACCTGCAGACCCCACGCCTGCAGGAGAAAGCCGGCTTGCGTTCCTACTGCCACGAGAGCAGAGCTCTGCCTGTTACACGGCAGGCTTTCCGAAGAGGCTGAGGCCCGATAGCCTCCCTAGTGCATTCCCTGCATGAGCGAGTTCGCTACAGGCAGAACACCCCGTGAAGAGAGGTGGATTCAGGGAAGGGACCTGTGTGTCGCTAGAGTCTCTTTGGACGAGCTACGGATCACAAGGCGGTAGTCGGCACGTTGACTGGAGGTGGGGGCCTGAGGACCCAAGCCTTGCATTCTCCTTTTTAAAGCACCATTCATGCTGCCTTGAAGCTACCTGCCTGAAACCGTTTGTGACGGGCCCCTCGTCGCTGGAGTCAGGGCTCGTGGAAGAGAAGCAGCTTTCTCTGAGTAAACAGGGTGCTTCCAGAGTCCCGGTAAGAGCTCATCCCGTCACGCTCTGGGGCTAAAGGGAAGCTCGATGGGAGGACTTCCCTCCAGCTAAGGCCTTCTAAGAGCCCCGCTGAGGCGGAAGCTCCGAGCGGTTTCCACGGGGCCTTAGTCGCGGTTCTGCTTTACTTTCACCCTCGTACGCTCTTCAAGACACGTTCAGACCCTCGCGGGGGCGCCCTGTACCCGACCAGGACGCTGAGTACCGGCAGGCTCCCCCGGCCTGCAAAGAAACAACTGCCCGGGCCGAAAGCCCTTCCCGCTCACTCCGTGTTGTTTGCCGAGTGCAGGGCAACACACACGGCGCTCTCGCGGGGGAGAGGTCGCTTTCCCCGGCACTCCAACGTCTCCAGGAAAACTCTTCTCTGGCGTGCCCCATGCCATGCCAATCTGCCTCCCTGTCCTCGACTGAGCTGCACGGGGAAACCAAAACTGCTGGGCATTCCTTCTCGGCACTCATACCTGCAGACCCCACGCCTGCAGGAGAAAGCCGGCTTGCGTTCCTACTGCCACGAGAGCAGAGCTCTGCCTGTTACACGGCAGGCTTTCCGAAGAGGCTGAGGCCCGATAGCCTCCCTAGTGCATTCCCTGGATGAGCGAGTTAGCTACAGGCAGAACACCCCGTGAAGAGAGGTGGATTCAGGGAAGGGACCTGTGTGTCGCTAGAGTCTCTTTGGACGAGCTACGGATCACAAGGCGGTAGTCGGCGCGTTGACTGGAGGTGGGGGCCTGAGGACCCAAGCCTTGCATTCTCCTTTTTAAAGCACCATTCATGCTGCCTTGAAGCTACCTGCCTGAAACCGTTTGTGACGGGCCCCTCGTCGCTGGAGTCAGGGCTCGTGGAAGAGAAGCAGCTTTCTCTGAGTAAACAGGGTGCTTCCAGAGTCCCGGTAAGAGCTCATCCCGTCACGCTCTGGGGCTAAAGGGAAGCTCGATGGGAGGACTTCCCTCCAGCTAAGGCCTTCTAAGAGCCCCGCTGAGGCGGAAGCTCCGAGCGGTTTCCACGGGGCCTTAGTCGCGGTTCTGCTTTACTTTCACCCTCGTACGCTCTTCAAGACACGTTCAGACCCTCGCGGGGGCGCCGTGTACCCGACCAGGACGCTGAGTACCGGCAGGCTCCCCCGGCCTGCAAAGAAACAACTGCCCGGGCCGAAAGCCCTTCCCGCTCACTCCGTGTTGTTTGCCGAGTGCAGGGCAACACACACGGCGCTCTCCCGGGGGAGAGGTCGCTTTCCCCGGCACTCCAACGTCTCCAGGAAAACTCTTCTCTGGCGTGCCCCATGCAATGCCAATCTAACTCCCTGTCCTCGACTGAGCTGCACGGGGAAACCAAAACTGCTGGGCATTCCTTCTCGGCACTCATACCTGCAGACCCCACGCCTGCAGGAGAAAGCCGGCTTGCGTTCCTACTGCCACGAGAGCAGAGCTCTGCCTGTTACACGGCAGGCTTTCCGAAGAGGCTGAGGCCCGATAGCCTCCCTAGTGCATTCCCTGGATGAGCGAGTTAGCTACAGGCAGAACAGCCCGTGAAGAGAGGTGGATTCAGGGAAGGGACCTGTGTGTCGCTAGAGTCTCTTTGGACGAGCTACGGATCACAAGGCGGTAGTCGGCGCGTTGACTGGAGGTGGGGGCCTGAGGACCCAAGCCTTGCATTCTCCTTTTTAAAGCACCATTCATGCTGCCTTGAAGCTACCTGCCTGAAACCGTTTGTGACGGGGCCCTCGTCGCTGGAGTCAGGGCTCGTGGAAGAGAAGCAGCTTTCTCTGAGTAAACAGGGTGCTTCCAGAGTCCCGGTAAGAGCTCATCCCGTCACGCTCTGGGGCTAAAGGGAAGCTCGATGGGAGGACTTCCCTCCAGCTAAGGCCTTCTAAGAGCCCCGCTGAGGCGGAAGCTCCGAGCGGTTTCCACGGGGCCTTAGTCGCGGTTCTGCTTTACTTTCACCCTCGTACGCTCTTCAAGACACCTTCAGACCCTCGCGGGGCCGCCCTGTACCCGACCAGGACGCTGAGTACCGGCAGGCTCCCCCGGCCTGCAAAGAAACAACTGCCCGGGCCGAAAGCCCTTCCCGCTCACTCCGTGTTGTTTGCCGAGTGCAGGGCAACACACACGGCGCTCTCCCGGGGGAGAGGTCGCTTTCCCGGCACTCCAACGTCTCCAGGAAAACTCTTCTCTGGCGTGCCCCATGCCATGCCAATCTGCCTCCCTGTCCTCGACTGAGCTGCACGGGGAAACCAAAACTGCTGGGCATTCCTTCTCGGCACTCATACCTGCAGACCCCACGCCTGCAGGAGAAAGCCGGCTTGCGTTCCTACTGCCACGAGAGCAGAGCTCTGCCTGTTACACGGCAGGCTTTCCGAAGAGGCTGAGGCCCGATAGCCTCCCTAGTGCATTCCCTGGATGAGCGAGTTAGCTACAGGCAGAACACCCCATGAAGAGAGGTGGATTCAGGGAAGGGACCTGTGTGTCGCTAGAGTCTCTTTGGACGAGCTACGAATCACAAGGCGGTAGTCGGCGCGTTGACTGGAGGTGGGGGCCTGAGGACCCAAGCCTTGCATTCTCCTTTTTAAAGCACCATTCATGCTGCCTTGAAGCTACCTGCCTGAAACCGTTTGTGACGGGCCCCTCGTCGCTGGAGTCAGGGCTCGTGGAAGAGAAGCAGCTTTCTCTGAGTAAACAGGGTGCTTCCAGAGTCCCGGTAAGAGCTCATCCCGTCACGCTCTGGGGCTAAAGGGAAGCTCGATGGGAGGACTTCCCTCCAGCTAAGGCCTTCTAAGAGCCCCGCTGAGGCGGAAGCTCCGAGCGGTTTCCATGGGGCCTTAGTCGCGGTTCTGCTTTACTTTCACCCTCGTACGCTCTTCAAGACACGTTCAGACCCTCGCGGGGGCGCCCTGTACCCGACCAGGACGCTGAGTACCGGCAGGCTCCCCCGGCCTGCAAAGAAACAACTGCCCGGGCCGAAAGCCCTTCCCGCTCACTCCGTGTTGTTTGCCGAGTGCAGGGCAACAAACACGGCGCTCTCCCGGGGGAGAGGAAGCTTTCCCAGGCACTCCAACGTCTCCAGGAAAACTCTTCTCTGGCGTGCCCCATGCCATGCCAATCTGCCTCCCTGTCCTCGACTGAGCTGCACGGGGAAACCAAAACTGCTGGGCATTCCTTCTCGGCACTCATACCTGCAGACCCCACGCCTGCAGGAGAAAGCCGGCTTGCGTTCCTACTGCCACGAGAGCAGAGCTCTGCCTGTTACACGGCAGGCTTTCCGAAGAGGCTGAGGCCCGATAGCCTCCCTAGTGCATTCCCTGGATGAGCGAGTTAGCTACAGGCAGAACACCCCGTGAAGAGAGGTGGATTCAGGGAAGGGACCTGTGTGTCGCTAGAGTCTCTTTGGACGAGCTACGGATCACAAGGCGGTAGTCGGCGCGTTGACTGGAGGTGGGGGCCTGAGGACCCAAGCCTTGCATTCTCCTTTTTAAAGCACCATTCATGCTGCCTTGAAGCTACCTGCCTGAAACCGTTTGTGACGGGCCCCTCGTCGCTGGAGTCAGGGCTCGTGGAAGAGAAGCAGCTTTCTCTGAGTAAACAGGGTGCTTCCAGAGTCCCGGTAAGAGCTCATCCCGTCACGCTCTGGGGCTAAAGGGAAGCTCGATGGGAGGACTTCCCTCCAGCTAAGGCCTTCTAAGAGCCCCGCTGAGGCGGAAGCTCCGAGCGGTTTCCACGGGGCCTTAGTCGCGGTTCTGCTTTACTTTCACCCTCGTACGCTCTTCAAGACAAGTTCAGACCCTCGCAGGGGCGCCCTGTACCCGACCAGGACGCTGAGTACCGGCAGGCTCCCCCGGCCTGCAAAGAAACAACTGCCCGGGCCGAAAGCCCTTCCCGCTCACTCCGTGTTGTTTGCCGAGTGCAGGGCAACACACACGGCGCTCTCGCGGGGGAGAGGTCGCTTTCCCCGGCACTCCAACGTCTCCAGGAAAACTCTTCTCTGGCGTGCCCCATGCCATGCCAATCTGCCTCCCTGTCCTCGACTGAGCTGCACGGGGAATCCAAAACTGCTGGGCATTCCTTCTCGGCACTCATACCTGCAGACCCCACGCCTGCAGGAGAAAGCCGGCTTGCGTTCCTACTGCCACGAGAGCAGAGCTCTGCCTGTTACACGGCAGGCTTTCCGAAGAGGCTGAGGCCCGATAGCCTCCCTAGTGCATTCCCTGGATGAGCGAGTTAGCTACAGGCAGAACACCCCGTGAAGAGAGGTGGATTCAGGGAAGGGACCTGTGTGTCGCTAGAGTCTCTTTGGACGAGCTACGGATCACAAGGCGGTAGTCGGCGCGTTGACTGGAGGTGGGGGCCTGAGGACCCAAGCCTTGCATTCTCCTTTTTAAAGCACCATTCATGCTGCCTTGAAGCTACCTGCCTGAAACCCTTTGTGACGGGCCCCTCGTCGCTGGAGTCAGGGCTCGTGGAAGAGAAGCAGCTTTCTCTGAGTAAACAGGGTGCTTCCAGAGTCCCGGTAAGAGCTCATCCCGTCACGCTCTGGGGCTAAAGGGAAGCTCGATGGGAGGACTTCCCTCCAGCTAAGGCCTTCTAAGAGCCCCGCTGAGGCGGAAGCTCCGAGCGGTTTCCACGGGGCCTTAGTCGCGGTTCTGCTTTACTTTCACCCTCGTACGCTCTTCAAGACACGTTCAGACCCTCGCGGGGGCGCCGTGTACCCGACCAGGACGCTGAGTACCGGCAGGCTCCCCCGGCCTGCAAAGAAACAACTGCCCGGGCCGAAAGCCCTTCCCGCTCACTCCGTGTTGTTTGCCGAGTGCAGGGCAACACACACGGCGCTCTCCCGGGGGAGAGGTCGCTTTCCCCGGCACTCCAACGTCTCCAGGAAAACTCTTCTCTGGCGTGCCCCATGCAATGCCAATCTAACTCCCTGTCCTCGACTGAGCTGCACGGGGAAACCAAAACTGCTGGGCATTCCTTCTCGGCACTCATACCTGCAGACCCCACGCCTGCAGGAGAAAGCCGGCTTGCGTTCCTACTGCCACGAGAGCAGAGCTCTGCCTGTTACACGGCAGGCTTTCCGAAGAGGCTGAGGCCCGATAGCCTCCCTAGTGCATTCCCTGCATGAGCGAGTTCGCTACAGGCAGAACACCCCGTGAAGAGAGGTGGATTCAGGGAAGGGACCTGTGTGTCGCTAGAGTCTCTTTGGACGAGCTACGGATCACAAGGCGGTAGTCGGCACGTTGACTGGAGGTGGGGGCCTGAGGACCCAAGCCTTGCATTCTCCTTTTTAAAGCACCATTCATGCTGCCTTGAAGCTACCTGCCTGAAACCCTTTGTGACGGGCCCCTCGTCGCTGGAGTCAGGGCTCGTGGAAGAGAAGCAGCTTTCTCTGAGTAAACAGGGTGCTTCCAGAGTCCCGGTAAGAGCTCATCCCGTCACGCTCTGGGGCTAAAGGGAAGCTCGATGGGAGGACTTCCCTCCAGCTAAGGCCTTCTAAGAGCCCCGCTGAGGCGGAAGCTCCGAGCGGTTTCCACGGGGCCTTAGTCGCGGTTCTGCTTTACTTTCACCCTCGTACGCTCTTCAAGACACGTACAGACCCTCGCGGGGGCGCCCTGTACCCGACCAGGACGCTGAGTACCGGCAGGCTCCCCCGGCCTGCAAAGAAACAACTGCCCGGGCCGAAAGCCCTTCCCGCTCACTCCGTGTTGTTTGCCGAGTGCAGGGCAACACACACGGCGCTCTCGCGGGGGAGAGGTCGCTTTCCCCGGCACTCCAACGTCTCCAGGAAAACTCTTCTCTGGCGTGCCCCATGCCATGCCAATCTGCCTCCCTGTCCTCGACTGAGCTGCACGGGGAAACCAAAACTGCTGGGCATTCCTTCTCGGCACTCATACCTGCAGACCCCACGCCTGCAGGAGAAAGCCGGCTTGCGTTCCTACTGCCACGAGAGCAGAGCTCTGCCTGTTACACGGCAGGCTTTCCGAAGAGGCTGAGGCCCGATAGCCTCCCTAGTGCATTCCCTGGATGAGCGAGTTAGCTACAGGCAGAACACCCCATGAAGAGAGGTGGATTCAGGGAAGGGACCTGTGTGTCGCTAGAGTCTCTTTGGACGAGCTACGGATCACAAGGCGGTAGTCGGCGCGTTGACTGGAGGTGGGGGCCTGAGGACCCAAGCCTTGCATTCTCCTTTTTAAAGCACCATTCATGCTGCCTTGAAGCTACCTGCCTGAAACCGTTTGTGACGGGCCCCTCGTCGCTGGAGTCAGGGCTCGTGGAAGAGAAGCAGCTTTCTCTGAGTAAACAGGGTGCTTCCAGAGTCCCGGTAAGAGCTCATCCCGTCACGCTCTGGGGCTAAAGGGAAGCTCGATGGGAGGACTTCCCTCCAGCTAAGGCCTTCTAAGAGCCCCGCTGAGGCGGAAGCTCCGAGCGGTTTCCATGGGGCCTTAGTCGCGGTTCTGCTTTACTTTCACCCTCGTACGCTCTTCAAGACACGTTCAGACCCTCGCGGGGGCGCCCTGTACCCGACCAGGACGCTGAGTACCGGCAGGCTCCCCCGGCCTGCAAAGAAACAACTGCCCGGGCCGAAAGCCCTTCCCGCTCACTCCGTGTTGTTTGCCGAGTGCAGGGCAACAAACACGGCGCTCTCCCGGGGGAGAGGAAGCTTTCCCAGGCACTCCAACGTCTCCAGGAAAACTCTTCTCTGGCGTGCCCCATGCCATGCCAATCTGCCTCCCTGTCCTCGACTGAGCTGCACGGGGAAACCAAAACTGCTGGGCATTCCTTCTCGGCACTCATACCTGCAGACCCCACGCCTGCAGGAGAAAGCCGGCTTGCGTTCCTACTGCCACGAGAGCAGAGCTCTGCCTGTTACACGGCAGGCTTTCCGAAGAGGCTGAGGCCCGATAGCCTCCCTAGTGCATTCCCTGGATGAGCGAGTTAGCTACAGGCAGAACACCCCGTGAAGAGAGGTGGATTCAGGGAAGGGACCTGTGTGTCGCTAGAGTCTCTTTGGACGAGCTACGGATCACAAGGCGGTAGTCGGCGCGTTGACTGGAGGTGGGGGCCTGAGGACCCAAGCCTTGCATTCTCCTTTTTAAAGCACCATTCATGCTGCCTTGAAGCTACCTGCCTGAAACCGTTTGTGACGGGCCCCTCGTCGCTGGAGTCAGGGCTCGTGGAAGAGAAGCAGCTTTCTCTGAGTAAACAGGGTGCTTCCAGAGTCCCGGTAAGAGCTCATCCCGTCACGCTCTGGGGCTAAAGGGAAGCTCGATGGGAGGACTTCCCTCCAGCTAAGGCCTTCTAAGAGCCCCGCTGAGGCGGAAGCTCCGAGCGGTTTCCACGGGGCCTTAGTCGCGGTTCTGCTTTACTTTCACCCTCGTACGCTCTTCAAGACAAGTTCAGACCCTCGCAGGGGCGCCCTGTACCCGACCAGGACGCTGAGTACCGGCAGGCTCCCCCGGCCTGCAAAGAAACAACTGCCCGGGCCGAAAGCCCTTCCCGCTCACTCCGTGTTGTTTGCCGAGTGCAGGGCAACACACACGGCGCTCTCGCGGGGGAGAGGTCGCTTTCCCCGGCACTCCAACGTCTCCAGGAAAACTCTTCTCTGGCGTGCCCCATGCCATGCCAATCTGCCTCCCTGTCCTCGACTGAGCTGCACGGGGAATCCAAAACTGCTGGGCATTCCTTCTCGGCACTCATACCTGCAGACCCCACGCCTGCAGGAGAAAGCCGGCTTGCGTTCCTACTGCCACGAGAGCAGAGCTCTGCCTGTTACACGGCAGGCTTTCCGAAGAGGCTGAGGCCCGATAGCCTCCCTAGTGCATTCCCTGGATGAGCGAGTTAGCTACAGGCAGAACACCCCGTGAAGAGAGGTGGATTCAGGGAAGGGACCTGTGTGTCGCTAGAGTCTCTTTGGACGAGCTACGGATCACAAGGCGGTAGTCGGCGCGTTGACTGGAGGTGGGGGCCTGAGGACCCAAGCCTTGCATTCTCCTTTTTAAAGCACCATTCATGCTGCCTTGAAGCTACCTGCCTGAAACCCTTTGTGACGGGCCCCTCGTCGCTGGAGTCAGGGCTCGTGGAAGAGAAGCAGCTTTCTCTGAGTAAACAGGGTGCTTCCAGAGTCCCGGTAAGAGCTCATCCCGTCACGCTCTGGGGCTAAAGGGAAGCTCGATGGGAGGACTTCCCTCCAGCTAAGGCCTTCTAAGAGCCCCGCTGAGGCGGAAGCTCCGAGCGGTTTCCACGGGGCCTTAGTCGCGGTTCTGCTTTACTTTCACCCTCGTACGCTCTTCAAGACACGTTCAGACCCTCGCGGGGGCGCCGTGTACCCGACCAGGACGCTGAGTACCGGCAGGCTCCCCCGGCCTGCAAAGAAACAACTGCCCGGGCCGAAAGCCCTTCCCGCTCACTCCGTGTTGTTTGCCGAGTGCAGGGCAACACACACGGCGCTCTCCCGGGGGAGAGGTCGCTTTCCCCGGCACTCCAACGTCTCCAGGAAAACTCTTCTCTGGCGTGCCCCATGCAATGCCAATCTAACTCCCTGTCCTCGACTGAGCTGCACGGGGAAACCAAAACTGCTGGGCATTCCTTCTCGGCACTCATACCTGCAGACCCCACGCCTGCAGGAGAAAGCCGGCTTGCGTTCCTACTGCCACGAGAGCAGAGCTCTGCCTGTTACACGGCAGGCTTTCCGAAGAGGCTGAGGCCCGATAGCCTCCCTAGTGCATTCCCTGGATGAGCGAGTTAGCTACAGGCAGAACAGCCCGTGAAGAGAGGTGGATTCAGGGAAGGGACCTGTGTGTCGCTAGAGTCTCTTTGGACGAGCTACGGATCACAAGGCGGTAGTCGGCGCGTTGACTGGAGGTGGGGGCCTGAGGACCCAAGCCTTGCATTCTCCTTTTTAAAGCACCATTCATGCTGCCTTGAAGCTACCTGCCTGAAACCGTTTGTGACGGGGCCCTCGTCGCTGGAGTCAGGGCTCGTGGAAGAGAAGCAGCTTTCTCTGAGTAAACAGGGTGCTTCCAGAGTCCCGGTAAGAGCTCATCCCGTCACGCTCTGGGGCTAAAGGGAAGCTCGATGGGAGGACTTCCCTCCAGCTAAGGCCTTCTAAGAGCCCCGCTGAGGCGGAAGCTCCGAGCGGTTTCCACGGGGCCTTAGTCGCGGTTCTGCTTTACTTTCACCCTCGTACGCTCTTCAAAACACCTTCAGACCCTCGCGGGGGCGCCGTGTACCCGACCAGGACGCTGAGTACCGGCAGGCTCCCCCGGCCTGCAAAGAAACAACTGCCCGGGCCGAAAGCCCTTCCCGCTCACTCCGTGTTGTTTGCCGAGTGCAGGGCAACACACACGGCGCTCTCCCGGGGGAGAGGTCGCTTTCCCCGGCACTCCAACGTCTCCAGGAAAACTCTTCTCTGGCGTGCCCCATGCAATGCCAATCTAACTCCCTGTCCTCGACTGAGCTGCACGGGGAAACCAAAACTGCTGGGCATTCCTTCTCGGCACTCATACCTGCAGACCCCACGCCTGCAGGAGAAAGCCGGCTTGCGTTCCTACTGCCACGAGAGCAGAGCTCTGCCTGTTACACGGCAGGCTTTCCGAAGAGGCTGAGGCCCGATAGCCTCCCTAGTGCATTCCCTGGATGAGCGAGTTAGCTACAGGCAGAACAGCCCGTGAAGAGAGGTGGATTCAGGGAAGGGACCTGTGTGTCGCTAGAGTCTCTTTGGACGAGCTACGGATCACAAGGCGGTAGTCGGCGCGTTGACTGGAGGTGGGGGCCTGAGGACCCAAGCCTTGCATTCTCCTTTTTAAAGCACCATTCATGCTGCCTTGAAGCTACCTGCCTGAAACCGTTTGTGACGGGGCCCTCGTCGCTGGAGTCAGGGCTCGTGGAAGAGAAGCAGCTTTCTCTGAGTAAACAGGGTGCTTCCAGAGTCCCGGTAAGAGCTCATCCCGTCACGCTCTGGGGCTAAAGGGAAGCTCGATGGGAGGACTTCCCTCCAGCTAAGGCCTTCTAAGAGCCCCGCTGAGGCGGAAGCTCCGAGCGGTTTCCACGGGGCCTTAGTCGCGGTTCTGCTTTACTTTCACCCTCGTACGCTCTTCAAGACACGTTCAGACCCTCGCGGGGGCGCCCTGTACCCGACCAGGACGCTGAGTACCGGCAGGCTCCCCCGGCCTGCAAAGAAACAACTGCCCGGGCCGAAAGCCCTTCCCGCTCACTCCGTGTTGTTTGCCGAGTGCAGGGCAACACACACGGCGCTCTCCCGGGGGAGAGGTCGCTTTCCCGGCACTCCAACGTCTCCAGGAAAACTCTTCTCTGGCGTGCCCCATGCCATGCCAATCTGCCTCCCTGTCCTCGACTGAGCTGCACGGGGAAACCAAAACTGCTGGGCATTCCTTCTCGGCACTCATACCTGCAGACCCCACGCCTGCAGGAGAAAGCCGGCTTGCGTTCCTACTGCCACGAGAGCAGAGCTCTGCCTGTTACACGGCAGGCTTTCCGAAGAGGCTGAGGCCCGATAGCCTCCCTAGTGCATTCCCTGCATGAGCGAGTTAGCTACAGGCAGAACACCCCATGAAGAGAGGTGGATTCAGGGAAGGGACCTGTGTGTCGCTAGAGTCTCTTTGGACGAGCTACGAATCACAAGGCGGTAGTCGGCGCGTTGACTGGAGGTGGGGGCCTGAGGACCCAAGCCTTGCATTCTCCTTTTTAAAGCACCATTCATGCTGCCTTGAAGCTACCTGCCTGAAACCCTTTGTGACGGGCCCCTCGTCGCTGGAGTCAGGGCTCGTGGAAGAGAAGCAGCTTTCTCTGAGTAAACAGGGTGCTTCCAGAGTCCCGGTAAGAGCTCATCCCGTCACGCTCTGGGGCTAAAGGGAAGCTCGATGGGAGGACTTCCCTCCAGCTAAGGCCTTCTAAGAGCCCCGCTGAGGCGGAAGCTCCGAGCGGTTTCCACGGGGCCTTAGTCGCGGTTCTGCTTTACTTTCACCCTCGTACGCTCTTCAAGACACCTTCAGACCCTCGCGGGGGCGCCCTGTACCCGACCAGGACGCTGAGTACCGGCAGGCTCCCCCGGCCTGCAAAGAAACAACTGCCCGGGCCGAAAGCCCTTCCCGCTCACTCCGTGTTGTTTGCCGAGTGCAGGGCAACACACACGGCGCTCTCCCGGGGGAGAGGTCGCTTTCCCCGGCACTCCAACGACCCCAGGAAAACTCTTCTCTGGCGTGCCCCATGCCATGCCAATCTGCCTCCCTGTCCTCGACTGAGCTGCACGGGGAAACCAAAACTGCTGGGCATTCCTTCTCGGCACTCATACCTGCAGACCCCACGCCTGCAGGAGAAAGCCGGCTTGCGTTCCTACTGCCACGAGAGCAGAGCTCTGCCTGTTACACGGCAGGCTTTCCGAAGAGGCTGAGGCCCGATAGCCTCCCTAGTGCATTCCCTGCATGAGCGAGTTCGCTACAGGCAGAACACCCCGTGAAGAGAGGTGGATTCAGGGAAGGGACCTGTGTGTCGCTAGAGTCTCTTTGGACGAGCTACGGATCACAAGGCGGTAGTCGGCACGTTGACTGGAGGTGGGGGCCTGAGGACCCAAGCCTTGCATTCTCCTTTTTAAAGCACCATTCATGCTGCCTTGAAGCTACCTGCCTGAAACCCTTTGTGACGGGCCCCTCGTCGCTGGAGTCAGGGCTCGTGGAAGAGAAGCAGCTTTCTCTGAGTAAACAGGGTGCTTCCAGAGTCCCGGTAAGAGCTCATCCCGTCACGCTCTGGGGCTAAAGGGAAGCTCGATGGGAGGACTTCCCTCCAGCTAAGGCCTTCTAAGAGCCCCGCTGAGGCGGAAGCTCCGAGCGGTTTCCACGGGGCCTTAGTCGCGGTTCTGCTTTACTTTCACCCTCGTACGCTCTTCAAGACACGTACAGACCCTCGCGGGGGCGCCCTGTACCCGACCAGGACGCTGAGTACCGGCAGGCTCCCCCGGCCTGCAAAGAAACAACTGCCCGGGCCGAAAGCCCTTCCCGCTCACTCCGTGTTGTTTGCCGAGTGCAGGGCAACACACACGGCGCTCTCGCGGGGGAGAGGTCGCTTTCCCCGGCACTCCAACGTCTCCAGGAAAACTCTTCTCTGGCGTGCCCCATGCCATGCCAATCTGCCTCCCTGTCCTCGACTGAGCTGCACGGGGAAACCAAAACTGCTGGGCATTCCTTCTCGGCACTCATACCTGCAGACCCCACGCCTGCAGGAGAAAGCCGGCTTGCGTTCCTACTGCCACGAGAGCAGAGCTCTGCCTGTTACACGGCAGGCTTTCCGAAGAGGCTGAGGCCCGATAGCCTCCCTAGTGCATTCCCTGGATGAGCGAGTTAGCTACAGGCAGAACACCCCATGAAGAGAGGTGGATTCAGGGAAGGGACCTGTGTGTCGCTAGAGTCTCTTTGGACGAGCTACGGATCACAAGGCGGTAGTCGGCGCGTTGACTGGAGGTGGGGGCCTGAGGACCCAAGCCTTGCATTCTCCTTTTTAAAGCACCATTCATGCTGCCTTGAAGCTACCTGCCTGAAACCGTTTGTGACGGGCCCCTCGTCGCTGGAGTCAGGGCTCGTGGAAGAGAAGCAGCTTTCTCTGAGTAAACAGGGTGCTTCCAGAGTCCCGGTAAGAGCTCATCCCGTCACGCTCTGGGGCTAAAGGGAAGCTCGATGGGAGGACTTCCCTCCAGCTAAGGCCTTCTAAGAGCCCCGCTGAGGCGGAAGCTCCGAGCGGTTTCCACGGGGCCTTAGTCGCGGTTCTGCTTTACTTTCACCCTCGTACGCTCTTCAAGACACGTTCAGACCCTCGCGGGGGCGCCCTGTACCCGACCAGGACGCTGAGTACCGGCAGGCTCCCCCGGCCTGCAAAGAAACAACTGCCCGGGCCGAAAGCCCTTCCCGCTCACTCCGTGTTGTTTGCCGAGTGCAGGGCAACACACACGGCGCTCTCCCGGGGGAGAGGTCGCTTTCCCCGGCACTCCAACGTCCCCAGGAAAACTCTTCTCTGGCGTGCCCCATGCCATGCCAATCTGCCTCCCTGTCCTCGACTGAGCTGCACGGGGAAACCAAAACTGCTGGGCATTCCTTCTCGGCACTCATACCTGCAGACCCCACGCCTGCAGGAGAAAGCCGGCTTGCGTTCCTACTGCCACGAGAGCAGAGCTCTGCCTGTTACACGGCAGGCTTTCCGAAGAGGCTGAGGCCCGATAGCCTCCCTAGTGCATTCCCTGGATGAGCGAGTTAGCTACAGGCAGAACAGCCCGTGAAGAGAGGTGGATTCAGGGAAGGGACCTGTGTGTCGCTAGAGTCTCTTTGGACGAGCTACGGATCACAAGGCGGTAGTCGGCGCGTTGACTGGCGGTGGGGGCCTGAGGACCCAAGCCTTGCATTCTCCTTTTTAAAGCACCATTCATGCTGCCTTGAAGCTACCTGCCTGAAACCGTTTGTGACGGGCCCCTCGTCGCTGGAGTCAGGGCTCGTGGAAGAGAAGCAGCTTTCTCTGAGTAAACAGGGTGCTTCCAGAGTCCCGGAAAGAGCTCATCCCGTCACGCTCTGGGGCTAAAGGGAAGCTCGATGGGAGGACTTCCCTCCAGCTAAGGCCTTCTAAGAGCCCCGCTGAGGCGGAAGCTCCGAGCGGTTTCCATGGGGCCTTAGTCGCGGTTCTGCTTTACTTTCACCCTCGTACGCTCTTCAAGACACGTTCAGACCCTCGCGGGGGCGCCCTGTACCCGACCAGGACGCTGAGTACCGGCAGGCTCCCCCGGCCTGCAAAGAAACAACTGCCCGGGCCGAAAGCCCTTCCCGCTCACTCCGTGTTGTTTGCCGAGTGCAGGGCAACACACACGGCGCTCTCCCGGGGGAGAGGTAGCTTTCCCAGGCACTCGAACGTCTCCAGGAAAACTCTTCTCTGGCGTGCCCCATGCCATGCCAATCTGCCTCCCTGTCCTCGACTGAGCTGCACGGGGAAACCAAAACTGCTGGGCATTCCTTCTCGGCACTCATACCTGCAGACCCCACGCCTGCAGGAGAAAGCCGGCTTGCGTTCCTACTGCCACGAGAGCAGAGCTCTGCCTGTTACACGGCAGGCTTTCCGAAGAGGCTGAGGCCCGATAGCCTCCCTAGTGCATTCCCTGCATGAGCGAGTTAGCTACAGGCAGAACACCCCGTGAAGAGAGGTGGATTCAGGGAAGGGACCTGTGTGTCGCTAGAGTCTCTTTGGACGAGCTACGGATCACAAGGCGGTAGTCGGCGCGTTGACTGGCGGTGGGGGCCTGAGGACCCAAGCCTTGCATTCTCCTTTTTAAAGCACCATTCATGCTGCCTTGAAGCTACCTGCCTGAAACCGTTTGTGACGGGCCCCTCGTCGCTGGAGTCAGGGCTCGTGGAAGAGAAGCAGCTTTCTCTGAGTAAACAGGGTGCTTCCAGAGTCCCGGTAAGAGCTCATCCCGTCACGCTCTGGGGCTAAAGGGAAGCTCGATGGGAGGACTTCCCTCCAGCTAAGGCCTTCTAAGAGCCCCGCTGAGGCGGAAGCTCCGAGCGGTTTCCACGGGGCCTTAGTCGCGGTTCTGCTTTACTTTCACCCTCGTACGCTCTTCAAGACACGTTCAGACCCTCGCGGGGGCGCCCTGTACCCGACCAGGACGCTGAGTACCGGCAGGCTCCCCCGGCCTGCAAAGAAACAACTGCCCGGGCCGAAAGCCCTTCCCGCTCACTCCGTGTTGTTTGCCGAGTGCAGGGCAACACACACGGCGCTCTCGCGGGGGAGAGGTCGCTTTCCCCGGCACTCCAACGTCTCCAGGAAAACTCTTCTCTGGCGTGCCCCATGCCATGCCAATCTGCCTCCCTGTCCTCGACTGAGCTGCACGGGGAAACCAAAACTGCTGGGCATTCCTTCTCGGCACTCATACCTGCAGACCCCACGCCTGCAGGAGAAAGCCGGCTTGCGTTCCTACTGCCACGAGAGCAGAGCTCTGCCTGTTACACGGCAGGCTTTCCGAAGAGGCTGAGGCCCGATAGCCTCCCTAGTGCATTCCCTGGATGAGCGAGTTAGCTACAGGCAGAACACCCCGTGAAGAGAGGTGGATTCAGGGAAGGGACCTGTGTGTCGCTAGAGTCTCTTTGGACGAGCTACGGATCACAAGGCGGTAGTCGGCGCGTTGACTGGAGGTGGGGGCCTGAGGACCCAAGCCTTGCATTCTCCTTTTTAAAGCACCATTCATGCTGCCTTGAAGCTACCTGCCTGAAACCCTTTGTGACGGGCCCCTCGTCGCTGGAGTCAGGGCTCGTGGAAGAGAAGCAGCTTTCTCTGAGTAAACAGGGTGCTTCCAGAGTCCCGGTAAGAGCTCATCCCGTCACGCTCTGGGGCTAAAGGGAAGCTCGATGGGAGGACTTCCCTCCAGCTAAGGCCTTCTAAGAGCCCCGCTGAGGCGGAAGCTCCGAGCGGTTTCCACGGGGCCTTAGTCGCGGTTCTGCTTTACTTTCACCCTCGTACGCTCTTCAAGACACCTTCAGACCCTCGCGAGGGCGCCCTGTACCCGACCAGGACGCTGAGTACCGGCAGGCTCCCCCGGCCAGCAAAGAAACAACTGCCCGGGCCGAAAGCCCTTCCCGCTCACTCCGTGTTGTTTGCCGAGTGCAGGGCAACACACACGGCGCTCTCCCGGGGGAGAGGTCGCTTTCCCCGGCACTCCAACGACCCCAGGAAAACTCTTCTCTGGCGTGCCCCATGCCATGCCAATCTGCCTCCCTGTCCTCGACTGAGCTGCACGGGGAAACCAAAACTGCTGGGCATTCCTTCTCGGCACTCATACCTGCAGACCCCACGCCTGCAGGAGAAAGCCGGCTTGCGTTCCTACTGCCACGAGAGCAGAGCTCTGCCTGTTACACGGCAGGCTTTCCGAAGAGGCTGAGGCCCGATAGCCTCCCTAGTGCATTCCCTGCATGAGCGAGTTCGCTACAGGCAGAACACCCCGAGAAGAGAGGTGGATTCAGGGAAGGGACCTGTGTGTCGCTAGAGTCTCTTTGGACGAGCTACGGATCACAAGGCGGTAGTCGGCACGTTGACTGGAGGTGGGGGCCTGAGGACCCAAGCCTTGCATTCTCCTTTTTAAAGCACCATTCATGCTGCCTTGAAGCTACCTGCCTGAAACCGTTTGTGACGGGCCCCTCGTCGCTGGAGTCAGGGCTCGTGGAAGAGAAGCAGCTTTCTCTGAGTAAACAGGGTGCTTCCAGAGTCCCGGTAAGAGCTCATCCCGTCACGCTCTGGGGCTAAAGGGAAGCTCGATGGGAGGACTTCCCTCCAGCTAAGGCCTTCTAAGAGCCCCGCTGAGGCGGAAGCTCCGAGCGGTTTCCACGGGGCCTTAGTCGCGGTTCTGCTTTACTTTCACCCTCGTACGCTCTTCAAGACACGTTCAGACCCTCGCGGGGGCGCCGTGTACCCGACCAGGACGCTGAGTACCGGCAGGCTCCCCCGGCCTGCAAAGAAACAACTGCCCGGGCCGAAAGCCCTTCCCGCTCACTCCGTGTTGTTTGCCGAGTGCAGGGCAACACACACGGCGCTCTCCCGGGGGAGAGGTCGCTTTCCCGGCACTCCAACGTCTCCAGGAAAACTCTTCTCTGGCGTGCCCCATGCCATGCCAATCTGCCTCCCTGTCCTCGACTGAGCTGCACGGGGAAACCAAAACTGCTGGGCATTCCTTCTCGGCACTCATACCTGCAGACCCCACGCCTGCAGGAGAAAGCCGGCTTGCGTTCCTACTGCCACGAGAGCAGAGCTCTGCCTGTTACACGGCAGGCTTTCCGAAGAGGCTGAGGCCCGATAGCCTCCCTAGTGCATTCCCTGCATGAGCGAGTTAGCTACAGGCAGAACACCCCGTGAAGAGAGGTGGATTCAGGGAAGGGACCTGTGTGTCGCTAGAGTCTCTTTGGACGAGCTACGGATCACAAGGCGGTAGTCGGCGCGTTGACTGGAGGTGGGGGCCTGAGGACCCAAGCCTTGCATTCTCCTTTTTAAAGCACCATTCATGCTGCCTTGAAGCTACCTGCCTGAAACCGTTTGTGACGGGGCCCTCGTCGCTGGAGTCAGGGCTCGTGGAAGAGAAGCAGCTTTCTCTGAGTAAACAGGGTGCTTCCAGAGTCCCGGTAAGAGCTCATCCCGTCACGCTCTGGGGCTAAAGGGAAGCTCGATGGGAGGACTTCCCTCCAGCTAAGGCCTTCTAAGAGCCCCGCTGAGGCGGAAGCTCCGAGCGGTTTCCACGGGGCCTTAGTCGCGGTTCTGCTTTACTTTCACCCTCGTACGCTCTTCAAGACACGTTCAGACCCTCGCGGGGGCGCCCTGTACCCGACCAGGACGCTGAGTACCGGCAGGCTCCCCCGGCCAGCAAAGAAACAACTGCCCGGGCCGAAAGCCCTTCCCGCTCACTCCGTGTTGTTTGCCGAGTGCAGGGCAACACACACGGCGCTCTCCCGGGGGAGAGGTCGCTTTCCCGGCACTCCAACGTCTCCAGGAAAACTCTTCTCTGGCGTGCCCCATGCCATGCCAATCTGCCTCCCTGTCCTCGACTGAGCTGCACGGGGAAACCAAAACTGCTGGGCATTCCTTCTCGGCACTCATACCTGCAGACCCCACGCCTGCAGGAGAAAGCCGGCTTGCGTTCCTACTGCCACGAGAGCAGAGCTCTGCCTGTTACACGGCAGGCTTTCCGAAGAGGCTGAGGCCCGATAGCCTCCCTAGTGCATTCCCTGGATGAGCGAGTTAGCTACAGGCAGAACACCCCATGAAGAGAGGTGGATTCAGGGAAGGGACCTGTGTGTCGCTAGAGTCTCTTTGGACGAGCTACGAATCACAAGGCGGTAGTCGGCGCGTTGACTGGAGGTGGGGGCCTGAGGACCCAAGCCTTGCATTCTCCTTTTTAAAGCACCATTCATGCTGCCTTGAAGCTACCTGCCTGAAACCGTTTGTGACGGGCCCCTCGTCGCTGGAGTCAGGGCTCGTGGAAGAGAAGCAGCTTTCTCTGAGTAAACAGGGTGCTTCCAGAGTCCCGGTAAGAGCTCATCCCGTCACGCTCTGGGGCTAAAGGGAAGCTCGATGGGAGGACTTCCCTCCAGCTAAGGCCTTCTAAGAGCCCCGCTGAGGCGGAAGCTCCGAGCGGTTTCCACGGGGCCTTAGTCGCGGTTCTGCTTTACTTTCACCCTCGTACGCTCTTCAAGACACGTTCAGACCCTCGCGGGGGCGCCGTGTACCCGACCAGGACGCTGAGTACCGGCAGGCTCCCCCGGCCAGCAAAGAAACAACTGCCCGGGCCGAAAGCCCTTCCCGCTCACTCCGTGTTGTTTGCCGAGTGCAGGGCAACACACACGGCGCTCTCCCGGGGGAGAGGTCGCTTTCCCCGGCACTCCAACGACCCTAGGAAAACTCTTCTCTGGCGTGCCCCATGCCATGCCAATCTGCCTCCCTGTCCTCGACTGAGCTGCACGGGGAAACCAAAACTGCTGGGCATTCCTTCTCGGCACTCATACCTGCAGACCCCACGCCTGCAGGAGAAAGCCGGCTTGCGTTCCTACTGCCACGAGAGCAGAGCTCTGCCTGTTACACGGCAGGCTTTCCGAAGAGGCTGAGGCCCGATAGCCTCCCTAGTGCATTCCCTGCATGAGCGAGTTCGCTACAGGCAGAACACCCCGTGAAGAGAGGTGGATTCAGGGAAGGGACCTGTGTGTCGCTAGAGTCTCTTTGGACGAGCTACGGATCACAAGGCGGTAGTCGGCACGTTGACTGGAGGTGGGGGCCTGAGGACCCAAGCCTTGCATTCTCCTTTTTAAAGCACCATTCATGCTGCCTTGAAGCTACCTGCCTGAAACCGTTTGTGACGGGCCCCTCGTCGCTGGAGTCAGGGCTCGTGGAAGAGAAGCAGCTTTCTCTGAGTAAACAGGGTGCTTCCAGAGTCCAGGTAAGAGCTCATCCCGTCACGCTCTGGGGCTAAAGGGAAGCTCGATGGGAGGACTTCCCTCCAGCTAAGGCCTTCTAAGAGCCCCGCTGAGGCGGAAGCTCCGAGCGGTTTCCACGGGGCCTTAGTCGCGGTTCTGCTTTACTTTCACCCTCGTACGCTCTTCAAGACACCTTCAGACCCTCGCGGGGGCGCCCTGTACCCGACCAGGACGCTGAGTACCGGCAGGCTCCCCCGGCCAGCAAAGAAACAACTGCCCGGGCCGAAAGCCCTTCCCGCTCACTCCGTGTTGTTTGCCGAGTGCAGGGCAACACACACGGCGCTCTCCCGGGGAAGAGGTCGCTTTCCCCGGAACTCCAACGTCCCCAGGAAAACTCTTCTCTGGCGTGCCCCATGCCATGCCAATCTGCCTCCCTGTCCTCGACTGAGCTGCACGGGGAAACCAAAACTGCTGGGCATTCCTTCTCGGCACTCATACCTGCAGACCCCACGCCTGCAGGAGAAAGCCGGCTTGCGTTCCTACTGCCACGAGAGCAGAGCTCTGCCTGTTACACGGCAGGCTTTCCGAAGAGGCTGAGGCCCGATAGCCTCCCTAGTGCATTCCCTGGATGAGCGAGTTAGCTACAGGCAGAACACCCCGTGAAGAGAGGTGGATTCAGGGAAGGGACCTGTGTGTCGCTAGAGTCTCTTTGGACGAGCTACGGATCACAAGGCGGTAGTCGGCGCGTTGACTGGCGGTGGGGGCCTGAGGACCCAAGCCTTGCATTCTCCTTTTTAAAGCACCATTCATGCTGCCTTGAAGCTACCTGCCTGAAACCCTTTGTGACGGGCCCCTCGTCGCTGGAGTCAGGGCTCGTGGAAGAGAAGCAGCTTTCTCTGAGTAAACAGGGTGCTTCCAGAGTCCCGGTAAGAGCTCATCCCGTCACGCTCTGGGGCTAAAGGGAAGCTCGATGGGAGGACTTCCCTCCAGCTAAGGCCTTCTAAGAGCCCCGCTGAGGCGGAAGCTCCGAGCGGTTTCCACGGGGCCTTAGTCGCGGTTCTGCTTTACTTTCACCCTCGTACGCTCTTCAAGACACGTTCAGACCCTCGCGGGGGCGCCCTGTACCCGACCAGGACGCTGAGTACCGGCAGGCTCCCCCGGCCTGCAAAGAAACAACTGCCCGGGCCGAAAGCCCTTCCCGCTCACTCCGTGTTGTTTGCCGAGTGCAGGGCAACACACACGGCGCTCTCCCGGGGGAGAGGTCGCTTTCCCCGGCACTCCAACGTCTCCAGGAAAACTCTTCTCTGGCGTGCCCCATGCCATGCCAATCTGCCTCCCTGTCCTCGACTGAGCTGCACGGGGAAACCAAAACTGCTGGGCATTCCTTCTCGGCACTCATACCTGCAGACCCCACGCCTGCAGGAGAAAGCCGGCTTGCGTTCCTACTGCCACGAGAGCAGAGCTCTGCCTGTTACACGGCAGGCTTTCCGAAGAGGCTGAGGCCCGATAGCCTCCCTAGTGCATTCCCTGGGTGAGCGAGTTAGCTACAGGCAGAACACCCCGTGAAGAGAGGTGGATTCAGGGAAGGGACCTGTGTGTCGCTAGAGTCTCTTTGGACGAGCTACGGATCACAAGGCGGTAGTCGGCGCGTTGACTGGCGGTGGGGGCCTGAGGACCCAAGCCTTGCATTCTCCTTTTTAAAGCACCATTCATGCTGCCTTGAAGCTACCTGCCTGAAACCCTTTGTGACGGGCCCCTCGTCGCTGGAGTCAGGGCTCGTGGAAGAGAAGCAGCTTTCTCTGAGTAAACAGGGTGCTTCCAGAGTCCCGGTAAGAGCTCATCCCGTCACGCTCTGGGGCTAAAGGGAAGCTCGATGGGAGGACTTCCCTCCAGCTAAGGCCTTCTAAGAGCCCCGCTGAGGCGGAAGCTCCGAGCGGTTTCCACGGGGCCTTAGTCGCGGTTCTGCTTTACTTTCACCCTCGTACGCTCTTCAAGACACGTTCAGACCCTCGCGGGGGCGCCCTGTACCCGACCAGGACGCTGAGTACCGGCAGGCTCCCCCGGCCTGCAAAGAAACAACTGCCCGGGCCGAAAGCCCTTCCCGCTCACTCCGTGTTGTTTGCCGAGTGCAGGGCAACACACACGGCGCTCTCCCGGGGGAGAGGTCGCTTTCCCCGGCACTCCAACGTCTCCAGGAAAACTCTTCTCTGGCGTGCCCCATGCCATGCCAATCTGCCTCCCTGTCCTCGACTGAGCTGCACGGGGAAACCAAAACTGCTGGGCATTCCTTCTCGGCACTCATACCTGCAGACCCCACGCCTGCAGGAGAAAGCCGGCTTGCGTTCCTACTGCCACGAGAGCAGAGCTCTGCCTGTTACACGGCAGGCTTTCCGAAGAGGCTGAGGCCCGATAGCCTCCCTAGTGCATTCCCTGGATGAGCGAGTTAGCTACAGGCAGAACACCCCGTGAAGAGAGGTGGATTCAGGGAAGGGACCTGTGTGTCGCTAGAGTCTCTTTGGACGAGCTACGGATCACAAGGCGGTAGTCGGCGCGTTGACTGGAGGTGGGGGCCTGAGGACCCAAGCCTTGCATTCTCCTTTTTAAAGCACCATTCATGCTGCCTTGAAGCTACCTGCCTGAAACCGTTTGTGACGGGGCCCTCGTCGCTGGAGTCAGGGCTCGTGGAAGAGAAGCAGCTTTCTCTGAGTAAACAGGGTGCTTCCAGAGTCCCGGTAAGAGCTCATCCCGTCACGCTCTGGGGCTAAAGGGAAGCTCGATGGGAGGACTTCCCTCCAGCTAAGGCCTTCTAAGAGCCCCGCTGAGGCGGAAGCTCCGAGCGGTTTCCACGGGGCCTTAGTCGCGGTTCTGCTTTACTTTCACCCTCGTACGCTCTTCAAGACACGTTCAGACCCTCGCGGGGGCGCCCTGTACCCGACCAGGACGCTGAGTACCGGCAGGCTCCCCCGGCCAGCAAAGAAACAACTGCCCGGGCCGAAAGCCCTTCCCGCTCACTCCGTGTTGTTTGCCGAGTGCAGGGCAACACACACGGCGCTCTCCCGGGGGAGAGGTCGCTTTCCCGGCACTCCAACGTCTCCAGGAAAACTCTTCTCTGGCGTGCCCCATGCCATGCCAATCTGCCTCCCTGTCCTCGACTGAGCTGCACGGGGAAACCAAAACTGCTGGGCATTCCTTCTCGGCACTCATACCTGCAGACCCCACGCCTGCAGGAGAAAGCCGGCTTGCGTTCCTACTGCCACGAGAGCAGAGCTCTGCCTGTTACACGGCAGGCTTTCCGAAGAGGCTGAGGCCCGATAGCCTCCCTAGTGCATTCCCTGGATGAGCGAGTTAGCTACAGGCAGAACACCCCATGAAGAGAGGTGGATTCAGGGAAGGGACCTGTGTGTCGCTAGAGTCTCTTTGGACGAGCTACGAATCACAAGGCGGTAGTCGGCGCGTTGACTGGAGGTGGGGGCCTGAGGACCCAAGCCTTGCATTCTCCTTTTTAAAGCACCATTCATGCTGCCTTGAAGCTACCTGCCTGAAACCGTTTGTGACGGGCCCCTCGTCGCTGGAGTCAGGGCTCGTGGAAGAGAAGCAGCTTTCTCTGAGTAAACAGGGTGCTTCCAGAGTCCCGGTAAGAGCTCATCCCGTCACGCTCTGGGGCTAAAGGGAAGCTCGATGGGAGGACTTCCCTCCAGCTAAGGCCTTCTAAGAGCCCCGCTGAGGCGGAAGCTCCGAGCGGTTTCCACGGGGCCTTAGTCGCGGTTCTGCTTTACTTTCACCCTCGTACGCTCTTCAAGACACGTTCAGACCCTCGCGGGGGCGCCGTGTACCCGACCAGGACGCTGAGTACCGGCAGGCTCCCCCGGCCAGCAAAGAAACAACTGCCCGGGCCGAAAGCCCTTCCCGCTCACTCCGTGTTGTTTGCCGAGTGCAGGGCAACACACACGGCGCTCTCCCGGGGGAGAGGTCGCTTTCCCCGGCACTCCAACGACCCTAGGAAAACTCTTCTCTGGCGTGCCCCATGCCATGCCAATCTGCCTCCCTGTCCTCGACTGAGCTGCACGGGGAAACCAAAACTGCTGGGCATTCCTTCTCGGCACTCATACCTGCAGACCCCACGCCTGCAGGAGAAAGCCGGCTTGCGTTCCTACTGCCACGAGAGCAGAGCTCTGCCTGTTACACGGCAGGCTTTCCGAAGAGGCTGAGGCCCGATAGCCTCCCTAGTGCATTCCCTGCATGAGCGAGTTCGCTACAGGCAGAACACCCCGTGAAGAGAGGTGGATTCAGGGAAGGGACCTGTGTGTCGCTAGAGTCTCTTTGGACGAGCTACGGATCACAAGGCGGTAGTCGGCACGTTGACTGGAGGTGGGGGCCTGAGGACCCAAGCCTTGCATTCTCCTTTTTAAAGCACCATTCATGCTGCCTTGAAGCTACCTGCCTGAAACCGTTTGTGACGGGCCCCTCGTCGCTGGAGTCAGGGCTCGTGGAAGAGAAGCAGCTTTCTCTGAGTAAACAGGGTGCTTCCAGAGTCCAGGTAAGAGCTCATCCCGTCACGCTCTGGGGCTAAAGGGAAGCTCGATGGGAGGACTTCCCTCCAGCTAAGGCCTTCTAAGAGCCCCGCTGAGGCGGAAGCTCCGAGCGGTTTCCACGGGGCCTTAGTCGCGGTTCTGCTTTACTTTCACCCTCGTACGCTCTTCAAGACACCTTCAGACCCTCGCGGGGGCGCCCTGTACCCGACCAGGACGCTGAGTACCGGCAGGCTCCCCCGGCCAGCAAAGAAACAACTGCCCGGGCCGAAAGCCCTTCCCGCTCACTCCGTGTTGTTTGCCGAGTGCAGGGCAACACACACGGCGCTCTCCCGGGGAAGAGGTCGCTTTCCCCGGAACTCCAACGTCCCCAGGAAAACTCTTCTCTGGCGTGCCCCATGCCATGCCAATCTGCCTCCCTGTCCTCGACTGAGCTGCACGGGGAAACCAAAACTGCTGGGCATTCCTTCTCGGCACTCATACCTGCAGACCCCACGCCTGCAGGAGAAAGCCGGCTTGCGTTCCTACTGCCACGAGAGCAGAGCTCTGCCTGTTACACGGCAGGCTTTCCGAAGAGGCTGAGGCCCGATAGCCTCCCTAGTGCATTCCCTGGATGAGCGAGTTAGCTACAGGCAGAACACCCCGTGAAGAGAGGTGGATTCAGGGAAGGGACCTGTGTGTCGCTAGAGTCTCTTTGGACGAGCTACGGATCACAAGGCGGTAGTCGGCGCGTTGACTGGCGGTGGGGGCCTGAGGACCCAAGCCTTGCATTCTCCTTTTTAAAGCACCATTCATGCTGCCTTGAAGCTACCTGCCTGAAACCCTTTGTGACGGGCCCCTCGTCGCTGGAGTCAGGGCTCGTGGAAGAGAAGCAGCTTTCTCTGAGTAAACAGGGTGCTTCCAGAGTCCCGGTAAGAGCTCATCCCGTCACGCTCTGGGGCTAAAGGGAAGCTCGATGGGAGGACTTCCCTCCAGCTAAGGCCTTCTAAGAGCCCCGCTGAGGCGGAAGCTCCGAGCGGTTTCCACGGGGCCTTAGTCGCGGTTCTGCTTTACTTTCACCCTCGTACGCTCTTCAAGACACGTTCAGACCCTCGCGGGGGCGCCCTGTACCCGACCAGGACGCTGAGTACCGGCAGGCTCCCCCGGCCTGCAAAGAAACAACTGCCCGGGCCGAAAGCCCTTCCCGCTCACTCCGTGTTGTTTGCCGAGTGCAGGGCAACACACACGGCGCTCTCCCGGGGGAGAGGTCGCTTTCCCCGGCACTCCAACGTCTCCAGGAAAACTCTTCTCTGGCGTGCCCCATGCCATGCCAATCTGCCTCCCTGTCCTCGACTGAGCTGCACGGGGAAACCAAAACTGCTGGGCATTCCTTCTCGGCACTCATACCTGCAGACCCCACGCCTGCAGGAGAAAGCCGGCTTGCGTTCCTACTGCCACGAGAGCAGAGCTCTGCCTGTTACACGGCAGGCTTTCCGAAGAGGCTGAGGCCCGATAGCCTCCCTAGTGCATTCCCTGGGTGAGCGAGTTAGCTACAGGCAGAACACCCCGTGAAGAGAGGTGGATTCAGGGAAGGGACCTGTGTGTCGCTAGAGTCTCTTTGGACGAGCTACGGATCACAAGGCGGTAGTCGGCGCGTTGACTGGCGGTGGGGGCCTGAGGACCCAAGCCTTGCATTCTCCTTTTTAAAGCACCATTCATGCTGCCTTGAAGCTACCTGCCTGAAACCCTTTGTGACGGGCCCCTCGTCGCTGGAGTCAGGGCTCGTGGAAGAGAAGCAGCTTTCTCTGAGTAAACAGGGTGCTTCCAGAGTCCCGGTAAGAGCTCATCCCGTCACGCTCTGGGGCTAAAGGGAAGCTCGATGGGAGGACTTCCCTCCAGCTAAGGCCTTCTAAGAGCCCCGCTGAGGCGGAAGCTCCGAGCGGTTTCCACGGGGCCTTAGTCGCGGTTCTGCTTTACTTTCACCCTCGTACGCTCTTCAAGACACGTTCAGACCCTCGCGGGGGCGCCCTGTACCCGACCAGGACGCTGAGTACCGGCAGGCTCCCCCGGCCTGCAAAGAAACAACTGCCCGGGCCGAAAGCCCTTCCCGCTCACTCCGTGTTGTTTGCCGAGTGCAGGGCAACACACACGGCGCTCTCCCGGGGGAGAGGTCGCTTTCCCCGGCACTCCAACGTCTCCAGGAAAACTCTTCTCTGGCGTGCCCCATGCCATGCCAATCTGCCTCCCTGTCCTCGACTGAGCTGCACGGGGAAACCAAAACTGCTGGGCATTCCTTCTCGGCACTCATACCTGCAGACCCCACGCCTGCAGGAGAAAGCCGGCTTGCGTTCCTACTGCCACGAGAGCAGAGCTCTGCCTGTTACACGGCAGGCTTTCCGAAGAGGCTGAGGCCCGATAGCCTCCCTAGTGCATTCCCTGGGTGAGCGAGTTAGCTACAGGCAGAACACCCCGTGAAGAGAGGTGGATTCAGGGAAGGGACCTGTGTGTCGCTAGAGTCTCTTTGGACGAGCTACGGATCACAAGGCGGTAGTCGGCGCGTTGACTGGCGGTGGGGGCCTGAGGACCCAAGCCTTGCATTCTCCTTTTTAAAGCACCATTCATGTTGCCTTGAAGCTACCTGCCTGAAACCCTTTGTGACGGGCCCCTCGTCGCTGGAGTCAGGGCTCGTGGAAGAGAAGCAGCTTTCTCTGAGTAAACAGGGTGCTTCCAGAGTCCCGGTAAGAGCTCATCCCGTCACGCTCTGGGGCTAAAGGGAAGCTCGATGGGAGGACTTCCCTCCAGCTAAGGCCTTCTAAGAGCCCCGCTGAGGCGGAAGCTCCGAGCGGTTTCCACGGGGCCTTAGTCGCGGTTCTGCTTTACTTTCACCCTCGTACGCTCTTCAAGACACGTTCAGACCCTCGCGGGGGCGCCCTGTACCCGACCAGGACGCTGAGTACCGGCAGGCTCCCCCGGCCTGCAAAGAAACAACTGCCCGGGCCGAAAGCCCTTCCCGCTCACTCCGTGTTGTTTGCCGAGTGCAGGGCAACACACACGGCGCTCTCCCGGGGGAGAGGTCGCTTTCCCCGGCACTCCAACGTCTCCAGGAAAACTCTTCTCTGGCGTGCCCCATGCCATGCCAATCTGCCTCCCTGTCCTCGACTGAGCTGCACGGGGAAACCAAAACTGCTGGGCATTCCTTCTCGGCACTCATACCTGCAGACCCCACGCCTGCAGGAGAAAGCCGGCTTGCGTTCCTACTGCCACGAGAGCAGAGCTCTGCCTGTTACACGGCAGGCTTTCCGAAGAGGCTGAGGCCCGATAGCCTCCCTAGTGCATTCCCTGGGTGAGCGAGTTAGCTACAGGCAGAACACCCCGTGAAGAGAGGTGGATTCAGGGAAGGGACCTGTGTGTCGCTAGAGTCTCTTTGGACGAGCTACGGATCACAAGGCGGTAGTCGGCGCGTTGACTGGCGGTGGGGGCCTGAGGACCCAAGCCTTGCATTCTCCTTTTTAAAGCACCATTCATGCTGCCTTGAAGCTACCTGCCTGAAACCGTTTGTGACGGGCCCCTCGTCGCTGGAGTCAGGGCTCGTGGAAGAGAAGCAGCTTTCTCTGAGTAAACAGGGTGCTTCCAGAGTCCCGGTAAGAGCTCATCCCGTCACGCTCTGGGGCTAAAGGGAAGCTCGATGGGAGGACTTCCCTCCAGCTAAGGCCTTCTAAGAGCCCCGCTGAGGCGGAAGCTCCGAGCGGTTTCCACGGGGCCTTAGTCGCGGTTCTGCTTTACTTTCACCCTCGTACGCTCTTCAAGACACCTTCAGACCCTCGCGGGGGCGCCCTGTACCCGACCAGGACGCTGAGTACCGGCAGGCTCCCCCGGCCTGCAAAGAAACAACTGCCCGGGCCGAAAGCCCTTCCCGCTCACTCCGTGTTGTTTGCCGAGTGCAGGGCAACACACACGGCGCTCTCCCGGGGGAGAGGTCGCTTTCCCCGGCACTCCAACGTCTCCAGGAAAACTCTTCTCTGGCGTGCCCCATGCCATGCCAATCTGCCTCCCTGTCCTCGACTGAGCTGCACGGGGAAACCAAAACTGCTGGGCATTCCTTCTCGGCACTCATACCTGCAGACCCCACGCCTGCAGGAGAAAGCCGGCTTGCGTTCCTACTGCCACGAGAGCAGAGCTCTGCCTGTTACACGGCAGGCTTTCCGAAGAGGCTGAGGCCCGATAGCCTCCCTAGTGCATTCCCTGGGTGAGCGAGTTAGCTACAGGCAGAACACCCCGTGAAGAGAGGTGGATTCAGGGAAGGGACCTGTGTGTCGCTAGAGTCTCTTTGGACGAGCTACGGATCACAAGGCGGTAGTCGGCGCGTTGACTGGCGGTGGGGGCCTGAGGACCCAAGCCTTGCATTCTCCTTTTTAAAGCACCATTCATGCTGCCTTGAAGCTACCTGCCTGAAACCCTTTGTGACGGGCCCCTCGTCGCTGGAGTCAGGGCTCGTGGAAGAGAAGCAGCTTTCTCTGAGTAAACAGGGTGCTTCCAGAGTCCCGGTAAGAGCTCATCCCGTCACGCTCTGGGGCTAAAGGGAAGCTCGATGGGAGGACTTCCCTCCAGCTAAGGCCTTCTAAGAGCCCCGCTGAGGCGGAAGCTCCGAGCGGTTTCCACGGGGCCTTAGTCGCGGTTCTGCTTTACTTTCACCCTCGTACGCTCTTCAAGACACCTTCAGACCCTCGCGGGGGCGCCCTGTACCCGACCAGGACGCTGAGTACCGGCAGGCTCCCCCGGCCTGCAAAGAAACAACTGCCCGGGCCGAAAGCCTTTCCCGCTCACTCCGTGTTGTTTGCCGAGTGCAGGGCAACACACACGGCGCTCTCCCTGGGGAGAGGTCGCTTTCCCAGGCACTCCAACGTCTCCAGGAAAACTCTTCTCTGGCGTGCCCCATGCCATGCCAATCTGCCTCCCTGTCCTCGACTGAGCTGCACGGGGAAACCAAAACTGCTGGGCATTCCTTCTCGGCACTCATACCTGCAGACCCCACGCCTGCAGGAGAAAGCCGGCTTGCGTTCCTACTGCCACGAGAGCAGAGCTCTGCCTGTTACACGGCAGGCTTTCCGAAGAGGCTGAGGCCCGATAGCCTCCCTAGTGCATTCCCTGCATGAGCGAGTTAGCTACAGGCAGAACACCCCGTGAAGAGAGGTGGATTCAGGGAAGGGACCTGTGTGTCGCTAGAGTCTCTTTGGACGAGCTACGGATCACAAGGCGGTAGTCGGCGCGTTGACTGGCGGTGGGGGCCTGAGGACCCAAGCCTTGCATTCTCCTTTTTAAAGCACCATTCATGCTGCCTTGAAGCTACCTGCCTGAAACCGTTTGTGACGGGCCCCTCGTCGCTGGAGTCAGGGCTCGTGGAAGAGAAGCAGCTTTCTCTGAGTAAACAGGGTGCTTCCAGAGTCCCGGTAAGAGCTCATCCCGTCACGCTCTGGGGCTAAAGGGAAGCTCGATGGGAGGACTTCCCTCCAGCTAAGGCCTTCTAAGAGCCCCGCTGAGGCGGAAGCTCCGAGCGGTTTCCACGGGGCCTTAGTCGCGGTTCTGCTTTACTTTCACCCTCGTACGCTCTTCAAGACACGTTCAGACCCTCGCGGGGGCGCCCTGTACCCGACCAGGACGCTGAGTACCGGCAGGCTCCCCCGGCCTGCAAAGAAACAACTGCCCGGGCCGAAAGCCCTTCCCGCTCACTCCGTGTTGTTTGCCGAGTGCAGGGCAACACACACGGCGCTCTCCCGGGGGAGAGGTCGCTTTCCCCGGCACTCCAACGTCTCCAGGAAAACTCTTCTCTGGCGTCCCCCATGCCATGCCAATCTGCCTCCCTGTCCTCGACTGAGCTGCACGGGGAAACCAAAACTGCTGGGCATTCCTTCTCGGCACTCATACCTGCAGACCCCACGCCTGCAGGAGAAAGCCGGCTTGCGTTCCTACTGCCACGAGAGCAGAGCTCTGCCTGTTACACGGCAGGCTTTCCGAAGAGGCTGAGGCCCGATAGCCTCCCTAGTGCATTCCCTGGATGAGCGAGTTAGCTACAGGCAGAACACCCCGTGAAGAGAGGTGGATTCAGGGAAGGGACCTGTGTGTCGCTAGAGTCTCTTTGGACGAGCTACGGATCACAAGGCGGTAGTCGGCGCGTTGACTGGAGGTGGGGGCCTGAGGACCCAAGCCTTGCATTCTCCTTTTTAAAGCACCATTCATGCTGCCTTGAAGCTACCTGCCTGAAACCCTTTGTGACGGGCCCCTCGTCGCTGGAGTCAGGGCTCGTGGAAGAGAAGCAGCTTTCTCTGAGTAAACAGGGTGCTTCCAGAGTCCCGGTAAGAGCTCATCCCGTCACGCTCTGGGGCTAAAGGGAAGCTCGATGGGAGGACTTCCCTCCAGCTAAGGCCTTCTAAGAGCCCCGCTGAGGCGGAAGCTCCGAGCGGTTTCCACGGGGCCTTAGTCGCGGTTCTGCTTTACTTTCACCCTCGTACGCTCTTCAAGACACGTTCAGACCCTCGCGGGGGCGCCCTGTACCCGACCAGGACGCTGAGTACCGGCAGGCTCCCCCGGCCTGCAAAGAAACAACTGCCCGGGCCGAAAGCCCTTCCCGCTCACTCCGTGTTGTTTGCCGAGTGCAGGGCAACACACACGGCGCTCTCCCGGGGGAGAGGTCGCTTTCCCCGGCACTCCAACGTCTCCAGGAAAACTCTTCTCTGGCGTGCCCCATGCCATGCCAATCTGCCTCCCTGTCCTCGACTGAGCTGCACGGGGAAACCAAAACTGCTGGGCATTCCTTCTCGGCACTCATACCTGCAGACCCCACGCCTGCAGGAGAAAGCCGGCTTGCGTTCCTACTGCCACGAGAGCAGAGCTCTGCCTGTTACACGGCAGGCTTTCCGAAGAGGCTGAGGCCCGATAGCCTCCCTAGTGCATTCCCTGGATGAGCGAGTTAGCTACAGGCAGAACACCCCGTGAAGAGAGGTGGATTTAGGGAAGGGACCTGTGTGTCGCTAGAGTCTCTTTGGACGAGCTACGAATCACAAGGCGGTAGTCGGCGCGTTGACTGGAGGTGGGGGCCTGAGGACCCAAGCCTTGCATTCTCCTTTTTAAAGCACCATTCATGCTGCCTTGAAGCTACCTGCCTGAAACCGTTTGTGACGGGCCCCTCGTCGCTGGAGTCAGGGCTCGTGGAAGAGAAGCAGCTTTCTCTGAGTAAACAGGGTGCTTGCAGAGTCCCGGTAAGAGCTCATCCCGTCACGCTCTGGGGCTAAAGGGAAGCTCGATGGGAGGACTTCCCTCCAGCTAAGGCCTTCTAAGAGCCCCGCTGAGGCGGAAGCTCCGAGCGGTTTCCACGGGGCCTTAGTCGCGGTTCTGCTTTACTTTCACCCTCGTACGCTCTTCAAGACACCTTCAGACCCTCGCGGGGGCGCCCTGTACCCGACCAGGACGCTGAGTACCGACAGGCTCCCCCGGCCTGCAAAGAAACAACTGCCCGGGCCGAAAGCCTTTCCCGCTCACTCCGTGTTGTTTGCCGAGTGCAGGGCAACACACACGGCGCTCTCCCGGGGGAGAGGTCGCTTTCCCCGGCACTCCAACGTCCCCAGGAAAACTCTTCTCTGGCGTGCCCCATGCCATGCCAATCTGCCTCCCTGTCCTCGACTGAGCTGCACGGGGAAACCAAAACTGCTGGGCATTCCTTCTCGGCACTCATACCTGCAGACCCCACGCCTGCAGGAGAAAGCCGGCTTGCGTTCCTACTGCCACGAGAGCAGAGCTCTGCCTGTTACACGGCAGGCTTTCCGAAGAGGCTGAGGCCCGATAGCCTCCCTAGTGCATTCCCTGCATGAGCGAGTTCGCTACAGGCAGAACACCCCGTGAAGAGAGGTGGATTCAGGGAAGGGACCTGTGTGTCGCTAGAGTCTCTTTGGACGAGCTACGGATCACAAGGCGGTAGTCGGCGCGTTGACTGGCGGTGGGGGCCTGAGGACCCAAGCCTTGCATTCTCCTTTTTAAAGCACCATTCATGCTGCCTTGAAGCTACCTGCCTGAAACCGTTTGTGACGGGCCCCTCGTCGCTGGAGTCAGGGCTCGTGGAAGAGAAGCAGCTTTCTCTGAGTAAACAGGGTGCTTCCAGAGTCCCGGTAAGAGCTCATCCCGTCACGCTCTGGGGCTAAAGGGAAGCTCGATGGGAGGACTTCCCTCCAGCTAAGGCCTTCTAAGAGCCCCGCTGAGGCGGAAGCTCCGAGCGGTTTCCACGGGGCCTTAGTCGCGGTTCTGCTTTACTTTCACCCTCGTACGCTCTTCAAGACACGTTCAGACCCTCGCGGGGGCGCCCTGTACCCGACCAGGACGCTGAGTACCGGCAGGCTCCCCCGGCCTGCAAAGAAACAACTGCCCGGGCCGAAAGCCCTTCCCGCTCACTCCGTGTTGTTTGCCGAGTGCAGGGCAACACACACGGCGCTCTCCCGGGGGAGAGGTCGCTTTCCCAGGCACTCCAACGTCTCCAGGAAAACTCTTCTCTGGCGTGCCCCATGCCATGCCAATCTGCCTCCCTGTCCTCGACTGAGCTGCACGGGGAAACCAAAACTGCTGGGCATTCCTTCTCGGCACTCATACCTGCAGACCCCACGCCTGCAGGAGAAAGCCGGCTTGCGTTCCTACTGCCACGAGAGCAGAGCTCTGCCTGTTACACGGCAGGCTTTCCGAAGAGGCTGAGGCCCGATAGCCTCCCTAGTGCATTCCCTGGATGAGCGAGTTAGCTACAGGCAGAACACCCCGTGAAGAGAGGTGGATTCAGGGAAGGGACCTGTGTGTCGCTAGAGTCTCTTTGGACGAGCTACGGATCACAAGGCGGTAGTCGGCGCGTTGACTGGAGGTGGGGGCCTGAGGACCCAAGCCTTGCATTCTCCTTTTTAAAGCACCATTCATGCTGCCTTGAAGCTACCTGCCTGAAACCCTTTGTGACGGGCCCCTCGTCGCTGGAGTCAGGGCTCGTGGAAGAGAAGCAGCTTTCTCTGAGTAAACAGGGTGCTTCCAGAGTCCCGGTAAGAGCTCATCCCGTCACGCTCTGGGGCTAAAGGGAAGCTCGATGGGAGGACTTCCCTCCAGCTAAGGCCTTCTAAGAGCCCCGCTGAGGCGGAAGCTCCGAGCGGTTTCCACGGGGCCTTAGTCGCGGTTCTGCTTTACTTTCACCCTCGTACGCTCTTCAAGACACGTTCAGACCCTCGCGGGGGCGCCCTGTACCCGACCAGGACGCTGAGTACCGGCAGGCTCCCCCGGCCTGCAAAGAAACAACTGCCCGGGCCGAAAGCCCTTCCCGCTCACTCCGTGTTGTTTGCCGAGTGCAGGGCAACACACACGGCGCTCTCGCGGGGGAGAGGTCGCTTTCCCCGGCACTCCAACGTCCCCAGGAAAACTCTTCTCTGGCGTGCCCCATGCCATGCCAATCTGCCTCCCTGTCCTCGACTGAGCTGCACGGGGAAACCAAAACTGCTGGGCATTCCTTCTCGGCACTCATACCTGCAGACCCCACGCCTGCAGGAGAAAGCCGGCTTGCGTTCCTACTGCCACGAGAGCAGAGCTCTGCCTGTTACACGGCAGGCTTTCCGAAGAGGCTGAGGCCCGATAGCCTCCCTAGTGCATTCCCTGGGTGAGCGAGTTAGCTACAGGCAGAACACCCCGTGAAGAGAGGTGGATTCAGGGAAGGGAACGGTGTGTCGCTAGAGTCTCTTTGGACGAGCTACGAATCACAAGGCGGTAGTCGGCGCGTTGACTGGAGGTGGGGGCCTGAGGACCCAAGCCTTGCATTCTCCTTTTTAAAGCACCATTCATGCTGCCTTGAAGCTACCTGCCTGAAACCCTTTGTGACGGGCCCCTCGTCGCTGGAGTCAGGGCTCGTGGAAGAGAAGCAGCTTTCTCTGAGTAAACAGGGTGCTTCCAGAGTCCCGGTAAGAGCTCATCCCGTCACGCTCTGGGGCTAAAGGGAAGCTCGATGGGAGGACTTCCCTCCAGCTAAGGCCTTCTAAGAGCCCCGCTGAGGCGGAAGCTCCGAGCGGTTTCCACGGGGCCTTAGTCGCGGTTCTGCTTTACTTTCACCCTCGTACGCTCTTCAAGACACGTTCAGACCCTCGCGGGGGCGCCCTGTACCCGACCAGGACGCTGAGTACCGGCAGGCTCCCCCGGCCTGCAAAGAAACAACTGCCCGGGCCGAAAGCCCTTCCCGCTCACTCCGTGTTGTTTGCCGAGTGCAGGGCAACACACACGGCGCTCTCCCGGGGGAGAGGTCGCTTTCCCAGGCACTCCAACGTCTCCAGGAAAACTCTTCTCTGGCGTGCCCCATGCCATGCCAATCTGCCTCCCTGTCCTCGACTGAGCTGCACGGGGAAACCAAAACTGCTGGGCATTCCTTCTCGGCACTCATACCTGCAGACCCCACGCCTGCAGGAGAAAGCCGGCTTGCGTTCCTACTGCCACGAGAGCAGAGCTCTGCCTGTTACACGGCAGGCTTTCCGAAGAGGCTGAGGCCCGATAGCCTCCCTAGTGCATTCCCTGGATGAGCGAGTTAGCTACAGGCAGAACACCCCGTGAAGAGAGGTGGATTCAGGGAAGGGACCTGTGTGTCGCTAGAGTCTCTTTGGACGAGCTACGGATCACAAGGCGGTAGTCGGCGCGTTGACTGGCGGTGGGGGCCTGAGGACCCAAGCCTTGCATTCTCCTTTTTAAAGCACCATTCATGCTGCCTTGAAGCTACCTGCCTGAAACCGTTTGTGACGGGCCCCTCGTCGCTGGAGTCAGGGCTCGTGGAAGAGAAGCAGCTTTCTCTGAGTAAACAGCGTGCTTCCAGAGTCCCGGTAAGAGCTCATCCCGTCACGCTCTGGGGCTAAAGGGAAGCTCGATGGGAGGACTTCCCTCCAGCTAAGGCCTTCTAAGAGCCCCGCTGAGGCGGAAGCTCCGAGCGGTTTCCACGGGGCCTTAGTCGCGGTTCTGCTTTACTTTCACCCTCGTACGCTCTTCAAGACACGTTCAGACCCTCGCAGGGGCGCCCTGTACCCGACCAGGACGCTGAGTACCGGCAGGCTCCCCCGGCCTGCAAAGAAACAACTGCCCGGGCCGAAAGCCCTTCCCGCTCACTCCGTGTTGTTTGCCGAGTGCAGGGCAACACACACGGCGCTCTCGCGGGGGAGAGGTCGCTTTCCCCGGCACTCCAACGTCTCCAGGAAAACTCTTCTCTGGCGTGCCCCATGCCATGCCAATCTGCCTCCCTGTCCTCGACTGAGCTGCACGGGGAATCCAAAACTGCTGGGCATTCCTTCTCGGCACTCATACCTGCAGACCCCACGCCTGCAGGAGAAAGCCGGCTTGCGTTCCTACTGCCACGAGAGCAGAGCTCTGCCTGTTACACGGCAGGCTTTCCGAAGAGGCTGAGGCCCGATAGCCTCCCTAGTGCATTCCCTGGATGAGCGAGTTAGCTACAGGCAGAACACCCCGTGAAGAGAGGTGGATTCAGGGAAGGGACCTGTGTGTCGCTAGAGTCTCTTTGGACGAGCTACGGATCACAAGGCGGTAGTCGGCGCGTTGACTGGAGGTGGGGGCCTGAGGACCCAAGCCTTGCATTCTCCTTTTTAAAGCACCATTCATGCTGCCTTGAAGCTACCTGCCTGAAACCCTTTGTGACGGGCCCCTCGTCGCTGGAGTCAGGGCTCGTGGAAGAGAAGCAGCTTTCTCTGAGTAAACAGGGTGCTTCCAGAGTCCCGGTAAGAGCTCATCCCGTCACGCTCTGGGGCTAAAGGGAAGCTCGATGGGAGGACTTCCCTCCAGCTAAGGCCTTCTAAGAGCCCCGCTGAGGCGGAAGCTCCGAGCGGTTTCCACGGGGCCTTAGTCGCGGTTCTGCTTTACTTTCACCCTCGTACGCTCTTCAAGACACGTTCAGACCCTCGCGGGGGCGCCGTGTACCCGACCAGGACGCTGAGTACCGGCAGGCTCCCCCGGCCTGCAAAGAAACAACTGCCCGGGCCGAAAGCCCTTCCCGCTCACTCCGTGTTGTTTGCCGAGTGCAGGGCAACACACACGGCGCTCTCCCGGGGGAGAGGTCGCTTTCCCCGGCACTCCAACGTCTCCAGGAAAACTCTTCTCTGGCGTGCCCCATGCCATGCCAATCTGCCTCCCTGTCCTCGACTGAGCTGCACGGGGAAACCAAAACTGCTGGGCATTCCTTCTCGGCACTCATACCTGCAGACCCCACGCCTGCAGGAGAAAGCCGGCTTGCGTTCCTACTGCCACGAGAGCAGAGCTCTGCCTGTTACACGGCAGGCTTTCCGAAGAGGCTGAGGCCCGATAGCCTCCCTAGTGCATTGCCTGGGTGAGCGAGTTAGCTACAGGCAGAACACCCCGTGAAGAGAGGTGGATTCAGGGAAGGGACCTGTGTGTCGCTAGAGTCTCTTTGGACGAGCTACGAATCACAAGGCGGTAGTCGGCGCGTTGACTGGAGGTGGGGGCCTGAGGACCCAAGCCTTGCATTCTCCTTTTTAAAGCACCATTCATGCTGCCTTGAAGCTACCTGCCTGAAACCGTTTGTGACGGGCCCCTCGTCGCTGGAGTCAGGGCTCGTGGAAGAGAAGCAGCTTTCTCTGAGTAAACAGGGTGCTTGCAGAGTCCCGGTAAGAGCTCATCCCGTCACGCTCTGGGGCTAAAGGGAAGCTCGATGGGAGGACTTCCCTCCAGCTAAGGCCTTCTAAGAGCCCCGCTGAGGCGGAAGCTCCGAGCGGTTTCCACGGGGCCTTAGTCGCGGTTCTGCTTTACTTTCACCCTCGTACGCTCTTCAAGACACCTTCAGACCCTCGCGGGGGCGCCCTGTACCCGACCAGGACGCTGAGTACCGACAGGCTCCCCCGGCCTGCAAAGAAACAACTGCCCGGGCCGAAAGCCTTTCCCGCTCACTCCGTGTTGTTTGCCGAGTGCAGGGCAACACACACGGCGCTCTCCCGGGGGAGAGGTCGCTTTCCCCGGCACTCCAACGTCCCCAGGAAAACTCTTCTCTGGCGTGCCCCATGCCATGCCAATCTGCCTCCCTGTCCTCGACTGAGCTGCACGGGGAAACCAAAACTGCTGGGCATTCCTTCTCGGCACTCATACCTGCAGACCCCACGCCTGCAGGAGAAAGCCGGCTTGCGTTCCTACTGCCACGAGAGCAGAGCTCTGCCTGTTACACGGCAGGCTTTCCGAAGAGGCTGAGGCCCGATAGCCTCCCTAGTGCATTCCCTGGATGAGCGAGTTAGCTACAGGCAGAACACCCCGTGAAGAGAGGTGGATTCAGGGAAGGGACCTGTGTGTCGCTAGAGTCTCTTTGGACGAGCTACGGATCACAAGGCGGTAGTCGGCGCGTTGACTGGCGGTGGGGGCCTGAGGACCCAAGCCTTGCATTCTCCTTTTTAAAGCACCATTCATGCTGCCTTGAAGCTACCTGCCTGAAACCCTTTGTGACGGGCCCCTCGTCGCTGGAGTCAGGGCTCGTGGAAGAGAAGCAGCTTTCTCTGAGTAAACAGGGTGCTTCCAGAGTCCCGGTAAGAGCTCATCCCGTCACGCTCTGGGGCTAAAGGGAAGCTCGATGGGAGGACTTCCCTCCAGCTAAGGCCTTCTAAGAGCCCCGCTGAGGCGGAAGCTCCGAGCGGTTTCCACGGGGCCTTAGTCGCGGTTCTGCTTTACTTTCACCCTCGTACGCTCTTCAAGACACGTTCAGACCCTCGCGGGGGCGCCCTGTACCCGACCAGGACGCTGAGTACCGGCAGGCTCCCCCGGCCTGCAAAGAAACAACTGCCCGGGCCGAAAGCCCTTCCCGCTCACTCCGTGTTGTTTGCCGAGTGCAGGGCAACACACACGGCGCTCTCCCGGGGGAGAGGTCGCTTTCCCAGGCACTCCAACGTCTCCAGGAAAACTCTTCTCTGGCGTGCCCCATGCCATGCCAATCTGCCTCCCTGTCCTCGACTGAGCTGCACGGGGAAACCAAAACTGCTGGGCATTCCTTCTCGGCACTCATACCTGCAGACCCCACGCCTGCAGGAGAAAGCCGGCTTGCGTTCCTACTGCCACGAGAGCAGAGCTCTGCCTGTTACACGGCAGGCTTTCCGAAGAGGCTGAGGCCCGATAGCCTCCCTAGTGCATTCCCTGGATGAGCGAGTTAGCTACAGGCAGAACACCCCGTGAAGAGAGGTGGATTCAGGGAAGGGACCTGTGTGTCGCTAGAGTCTCTTTGGACGAGCTACGGATCACAAGGCGGTAGTCGGCGCGTTGACTGGAGGTGGGGGCCTGAGGACCCAAGCCTTGCATTCTCCTTTTTAAAGCACCATTCATGCTGCCTTGAAGCTACCTGCCTGAAACCCTTTGTGACGGGCCCCTCGTCGCTGGAGTCAGGGCTCGTGGAAGAGAAGCAGCTTTCTCTGAGTAAACAGGGTGCTTCCAGAGTCCCGGTAAGAGCTCATCCCGTCACGCTCTGGGGCTAAAGGGAAGCTCGATGGGAGGACTTCCCTCCAGCTAAGGCCTTCTAAGAGCCCCGCTGAGGCGGAAGCTCCGAGCGGTTTCCACGGGGCCTTAGTCGCGGTTCTGCTTTACTTTCACCCTCGTACGCTCTTCAAGACACGTTCAGACCCTCGCGGGGGCGCCCTGTACCCGACCAGGACGCTGAGTACCGGCAGGCTCCCCCGGCCAGCAAAGAAACAACTGCCCGGGCCGAAAGCCCTTCCCGCTCACTCCGTGTTGTTTGCCGAGTGCAGGGCAACACACACGGCGCTCTCGCGGGGGAGAGGTCGCTTTCCCCGGCACTCCAACGTCCCCAGGAAAACTCTTCTCTGGCGTGCCCCATGCCATGCCAATCTGCCTCCCTGTCCTCGACTGAGCTGCACGGGGAAACCAAAACTGCTGGGCATTCCTTCTCGGCACTCATACCTGCAGACCCCACGCCTGCAGGAGAAAGCCGGCTTGCGTTCCTACTGCCACGAGAGCAGAGCTCTGCCTGTTACACGGCAGGCTTTCCGAAGAGTCTGAGGCCCGATAGCCTCCCTAGTGCATTCCCTGCATGAGCGAGTTAGCTACAGGCAGAACACCCCGTGAAGAGAGGTGGATTCAGGGAAGGGACCTGTGTGTCGCTAGAGTCTCTTTGGACGAGCTACGGATCACAAGGCGGTAGTCGGCGCGTTGACTGGAGGTGGGGGCCTGAGGACCCAAGCCTTGCATTCTCCTTTTTAAAGCACCATTCATGCTGCCTTGAAGCTACCTGCCTGAAACCCTTTGTGACGGGCCCCTCGTCGCTGGAGTCAGGGCTCGTGGAAGAGAAGCAGCTTTCTCTGAGTAAACAGGGTGCTTCCAGAGTCCCGGTAAGAGCTCATCCCGTCACGCTCTGGGGCTAAAGGGAAGCTCGATGGGAGGACTTCCCTCCAGCTAAGGCCTTCTAAGAGCCCCGCTGAGGCGGAAGCTCCGAGCGGTTTCCACGGGGCCTTAGTCGCGGTTCTGCTTTACTTTCACCCTCGTACGCTCTTCAAGACACGTTCAGACCCTCGCGGGGGCGCCCTGTACCCGACCAGGACGCTGAGTACCGGCAGGCTCCCCCGGCCTGCAAAGAAACAACTGCCCGGGCCGAAAGCCCTTCCCGCTCACTCCGTGTTGTTTGCCGAGTGCAGGGCAACACACACGGCGCTCTCGCGGGGGAGAGGTCGCTTTCCCCGGCACTCCAACGTCCCCAGGAAAACTCTTCTCTGGCGTGCCCCATGCCATGCCAATCTGCCTCCCTGTCCTCGACTGAGCTGCACGGGGAAACCAAAACTGCTGGGCATTCCTTCTCGGCACTCATACCTGCAGACCCCACGCCTGCAGGAGAAAGCCGGCTTGCGTTCCTACTGCCACGAGAGCAGAGCTCTGCCTGTTACACGGCAGGCTTTCCGAAGAGGCTGAGGCCCGATAGCCTCCCTAGTGCATTCCCTGGGTGAGCGAGTTAGCTACAGGCAGAACACCCCGTGAAGAGAGGTGGATTCAGGGAAGGGAACGGTGTGTCGCTAGAGTCTCTTTGGACGAGCTACGAATCACAAGGCGGTAGTCGGCGCGTTGACTGGAGGTGGGGGCCTGAGGACCCAAGCCTTGCATTCTCCTTTTTAAAGCACCATTCATGCTGCCTTGAAGCTACCTGCCTGAAACCGTTTGTGACGGGCCCCTCGTCGCTGGAGTCAGGGCTCGTGGAAGAGAAGCAGCTTTCTCTGAGTAAACAGGGTGCTTCCAGAGTCCCGGTAAGAGCTCATCCCGTCACGCTCTGGGGCTAAAGGGAAGCTCGATGGGAGGACTTCCCTCCAGCTAAGGCCTTCTAAGAGCCCCGCTGAGGCGGAAGCTCCGAGCGGTTTCCACGGGGCCTTAGTCGCGGTTCTGCTTTACTTTCACCCTCGTACGCTCTTCAAGACACCTTCAGACCCTCGCGGGGGCGCCCTGTACCCGACCAGGACGCTGAGTACCGGCAGGGTCCCCCGGCCAGCAAAGAAACAACTGCCCGGGCCGAAAGCCCTTCCCGCTCACTCCGTGTTGTTTGCCAAGTGCAGGGCAACACACACGGCGCTCTCCCGGGGGAGAGGTCGCTTTCCCCGGAACTCCAACGTCCCCAGGAAAACTCTTCTCTGGCGTGCCCCATGCCATGCCAATCTGCCTCCCTGTCCTCGACTGAGCTGCACGGGGAAACCAAAACTGCTGGGCATTCCTTCTCGGCACTCATACCTGCAGACCCCACGCCTGCAGGAGAAAGCCGGCTTGCGTTCCTACTGCCACGAGAGCAGAGCTCTGCCTGTTACACGGCAGGCTTTCCGAAGAGGCTGAGGCCCGATAGCCTCCCTAGTGCATTCCCTGGATGAGCGAGTTAGCTACAGGCAGAACACCCCGTGAAGAGAGGTGGATTCAGGGAAGGGACCTGTGTGTCGCTAGAGTCTCTTTGGACGAGCTACGGATCACAAGGCGGTAGTCGGCGCGTTGACTGGAGGTGGGGGCCTGAGGACCCAAGCCTTGCATTCTCCTTTTTAAAGCACCATTCATGCTGCCTTGAAGCTACCTGCCTGAAACCCTTTGTGACGGGCCCCTCGTCGCTGGAGTCAGGGCTCGTGGAAGAGAAGCAGCTTTCTCTGAGTAAACAGGGTGCTTCCAGAGTCCCGGTAAGAGCTCATCCCGTCACGCTCTGGGGCTAAAGGGAAGCTCGATGGGAGGACTTCCCTCCAGCTAAGGCCTTCTAAGAGCCCCGCTGAGGCGGAAGCTCCGAGCGGTTTCCACGGGGCCTTAGTCGCGGTTCTGCTTTACTTTCACCCTCGTACGCTCTTCAAGACACGTTCAGACCCTCGCGGGGGCGCCCTGTACCCGACCAGGACGCTGAGTACCGGCAGGCTCCCCCGGCCTGCAAAGAAACAACTGCCCGGGCCGAAAGCCCTTCCCGCTCACTCCGTGTTGTTTGCCGAGTGCAGGGCAACACACACGGCGCTCTCCCGGGGGAGAGGTCGCTTTCCCAGGCACTCCAACGTCTCCAGGAAAACTCTTCTCTGGCGTGCCCCATGCCATGCCAATCTGCCTCCCTGTCCTCGACTGAGCTGCACGGGGAAACCAAAACTGCTGGGCATTCCTTCTCGGCACTCATACCTGCAGACCCCACGCCTGCAGGAGAAAGCCGGCTTGCGTTCCTACTGCCACGAGAGCAGAGCTCTGCCTGTTACACGGCAGGCTTTCCGAAGAGGCTGAGGCCCGATAGCCTCCCTAGTGCATTCCCTGGATGAGCGAGTTAGCTACAGGCAGAACACCCCGTGAAGAGAGGTGGATTCAGGGAAGGGACCTGTGTGTCGCTAGAGTCTCTTTGGACGAGCTACGGATCACAAGGCGGTAGTCGGCGCGTTGACTGGCGGTGGGGGCCTGAGGACCCAAGCCTTGCATTCTCCTTTTTAAAGCACCATTCATGCTGCCTTGAAGCTACCTGCCTGAAACCGTTTGTGACGGGCCCCTCGTCGCTGGAGTCAGGGCTCGTGGAAGAGAAGCAGCTTTCTCTGAGTAAACAGCGTGCTTCCAGAGTCCCGGTAAGAGCTCATCCCGTCACGCTCTGGGGCTAAAGGGAAGCTCGATGGGAGGACTTCCCTCCAGCTAAGGCCTTCTAAGAGCCCCGCTGAGGCGGAAGCTCCGAGCGGTTTCCACGGGGCCTTAGTCGCGGTTCTGCTTTACTTTCACCCTCGTACGCTCTTCAAGACACGTTCAGACCCTCGCAGGGGCGCCCTGTACCCGACCAGGACGCTGAGTACCGGCAGGCTCCCCCGGCCTGCAAAGAAACAACTGCCCGGGCCGAAAGCCCTTCCCGCTCACTCCGTGTTGTTTGCCGAGTGCAGGGCAACACACACGGCGCTCTCGCGGGGGAGAGGTCGCTTTCCCCGGCACTCCAACGTCTCCAGGAAAACTCTTCTCTGGCGTGCCCCATGCCATGCCAATCTGCCTCCCTGTCCTCGACTGAGCTGCACGGGGAATCCAAAACTGCTGGGCATTCCTTCTCGGCACTCATACCTGCAGACCCCACGCCTGCAGGAGAAAGCCGGCTTGCGTTCCTACTGCCACGAGAGCAGAGCTCTGCCTGTTACACGGCAGGCTTTCCGAAGAGGCTGAGGCCCGATAGCCTCCCTAGTGCATTCCCTGGATGAGCGAGTTAGCTACAGGCAGAACACCCCGTGAAGAGAGGTGGATTCAGGGAAGGGACCTGTGTGTCGCTAGAGTCTCTTTGGACGAGCTACGGATCACAAGGCGGTAGTCGGCGCGTTGACTGGAGGTGGGGGCCTGAGGACCCAAGCCTTGCATTCTCCTTTTTAAAGCACCATTCATGCTGCCTTGAAGCTACCTGCCTGAAACCCTTTGTGACGGGCCCCTCGTCGCTGGAGTCAGGGCTCGTGGAAGAGAAGCAGCTTTCTCTGAGTAAACAGGGTGCTTCCAGAGTCCCGGTAAGAGCTCATCCCGTCACGCTCTGGGGCTAAAGGGAAGCTCGATGGGAGGACTTCCCTCCAGCTAAGGCCTTCTAAGAGCCCCGCTGAGGCGGAAGCTCCGAGCGGTTTCCACGGGGCCTTAGTCGCGGTTCTGCTTTACTTTCACCCTCGTACGCTCTTCAAGACACGTTCAGACCCTCGCGGGGGCGCCGTGTACCCGACCAGGACGCTGAGTACCGGCAGGCTCCCCCGGCCTGCAAAGAAACAACTGCCCGGGCCGAAAGCCCTTCCCGCTCACTCCGTGTTGTTTGCCGAGTGCAGGGCAACACACACGGCGCTCTCCCGGGGGAGAGGTCGCTTTCCCCGGCACTCCAACGTCTCCAGGAAAACTCTTCTCTGGCGTGCCCCATGCCATGCCAATCTGCCTCCCTGTCCTCGACTGAGCTGCACGGGGAAACCAAAACTGCTGGGCATTCCTTCTCGGCACTCATACCTGCAGACCCCACGCCTGCAGGAGAAAGCCGGCTTGCGTTCCTACTGCCACGAGAGCAGAGCTCTGCCTGTTACACGGCAGGCTTTCCGAAGAGGCTGAGGCCCGATAGCCTCCCTAGTGCATTGCCTGGGTGAGCGAGTTAGCTACAGGCAGAACACCCCGTGAAGAGAGGTGGATTCAGGGAAGGGACCTGTGTGTCGCTAGAGTCTCTTTGGACGAGCTACGGATCACAAGGCGGTAGTCGGCGCGTTGACTGGCGGTGGGGGCCTGAGGACCCAAGCCTTGCATTCTCCTTTTTAAAGCACCATTCATGCTGCCTTGAAGCTACCTGCCTGAAACCCTTTGTGACGGGCCCCTCGTCGCTGGAGTCAGGGCTCGTGGAAGAGAAGCAGCTTTCTCTGAGTAAACAGGGTGCTTCCAGAGTCCCGGTAAGAGCTCATCCCGTCACGCTCTGGGGCTAAAGGGAAGCTCGATGGGAGGACTTCCCTCCAGCTAAGGCCTTCTAAGAGCCCCGCTGAGGCGGAAGCTCCGAGCGGTTTCCACGGGGCCTTAGTCGCGGTTCTGCTTTACTTTCACCCTCGTACGCTCTTCAAGACACCTTCAGACCCTCGCGGGGGCGCCCTGTACCCGACCAGGACGCTGAGTACCGGCAGGCTCCCCCGGCCTGCAAAGAAACAACTGCCCGGGCCGAAAGCCTTTCCCGCTCACTCCGTGTTGTTTGCCGAGTGCAGGGCAACACACACGGCGCTCTCCCGGGGGAGAGGTCGCTTTCCCAGGCACTCCAACGTCTCCAGGAAAACTCTTCTCTGGCGTGCCCCATGCCATGCCAATCTGCCTCCCTGTCCTCGACTGAGCTGCACGGGGGAACCAAAACTGCTGGGCATTCCTTCTCGGCACTCATACCTGCAGACCCCACGCCTGCAGGAGAAAGCCGGCTTGCGTTCCTACTGCCACGAGAGCAGAGCTCTGCCTGTTACACGGCAGGCTTTCCGAAGAGGCTGAGGCCCGATAGCCTCCCTAGTGCATTCCCTGCATGAGCGAGTTAGCTACAGGCAGAACACCCCGTGAAGAGAGGTGGATTCAGGGAAGGGACCTGTGTGTCGCTAGAGTCTCTTTGGACGAGCTACGGATCACAAGGCGGTAGTCGGCGCGTTGACTGGCGGTGGGGGCCTGAGGACCCAAGCCTTGCATTCTCCTTTTTAAAGCACCATTCATGCTGCCTTGAAGCTACCTGCCTGAAACCGTTTGTGACGGGCCCCTCGTCGCTGGAGTCAGGGCTCGTGGAAGAGAAGCAGCTTTCTCTGAGTAAACAGGGTGCTTCCAGAGTCCCGGTAAGAGCTCATCCCGTCACGCTCTGGGGCTAAAGGGAAGCTCGATGGGAGGACTTCCCTCCAGCTAAGGCCTTCTAAGAGCCCCGCTGAGGCGGAAGCTCCGAGCGGTTTCCACGGGGCCTTAGTCGCGGTTCTGCTTTACTTTCACCCTCGTACGCTCTTCAAGACACGTTCAGACCCTCGCGGGGGCGCCCTGTACCCGACCAGGACGCTGAGTACCGGCAGGCTCCCCCGGCCAGCAAAGAAACAACTGCCCGGGCCGAAAGCCCTTCCCGCTCACTCCGTGTTGTTTGCCGAGTGCAGGGCAACACACACGGCGCTCTCCCGGGGGAGAGGTCGCTTTCCCCGGCACTCCAACGTCTCCAGGAAAACTCTTCTCTGGCGTCCCCCATGCCATGCCAATCTGCCTCCCTGTCCTCGACTGAGCTGCACGGGGAAACCAAAACTGCTGGGCATTCCTTCTCGGCACTCATACCTGCAGACCCCACGCCTGCAGGAGAAAGCCGGCTTGCGTTCCTACTGCCACGAGAGCAGAGCTCTGCCTGTTACACGGCAGGCTTTCCGAAGAGGCTGAGGCCCGATAGCCTCCCTAGTGCATTCCCTGGATGAGCGAGTTAGCTACAGGCAGAACACCCCGTGAAGAGAGGTGGATTCAGGGAAGGGACCTGTGTGTCGCTAGAGTCTCTTTGGACGAGCTACGGATCACAAGGCGGTAGTCGGCGCGTTGACTGGAGGTGGGGGCCTGAGGACCCAAGCCTTGCATTCTCCTTTTTAAAGCACCATTCATGCTGCCTTGAAGCTACCTGCCTGAAACCGTTTGTGACGGGCCCCTCGTCGCTGGAGTCAGGGCTCGTGGAAGAGAAGCAGCTTTCTCTGAGTAAACAGGGTGCTTCCAGAGTCCCGGTAAGAGCTCATCCCGTCACGCTCTGGGGCTAAAGGGAAGCTCGATGGGAGGACTTCCCTCCAGCTAAGGCCTTCTAAGAGCCCCGCTGAGGCGGAAGCTCCGAGCGGTTTCCACGGGGCCTTAGTCGCGGTTCTGCTTTACTTTCACCCTCGTACGCTCTTCAAGACACGTTCAGACCCTCGCGGGGGCGCCCTGTACCCGACCAGGACGCTGAGTACCGGCAGGCTCCCCCGGCCTGCAAAGAAACAACTGCCCGGGCCGAAAGCCCTTCCCGCTCACTCCGTGTTGTTTGCCGAGTGCAGGGCAACACACACGGCGCTCTCCCGGGGGAGAGGTCGCTTTCCCCGGCACTCCAACGTCTCCAGGAAAACTCTTCTCTGGCGTGCCCCATGCCATGCCAATCTGCCTCCCTGTCCTCGACTGAGCTGCACGGGGAAACCAAAACTGCTGGGCATTCCTTCTCGGCACTCATACCTGCAGACCCCACGCCTGCAGGAGAAAGCCGGCTTGCGTTCCTACTGCCACGAGAGCAGAGCTCTGCCTGTTACACGGCAGGCTTTCCGAAGAGGCTGAGGCCCGATAGCCTCCCTAGTGCATTCCCTGCATGAGCGAGTTCGCTACAGGCAGAACACCCCGTGAAGAGAGGTGGATTTAGGGAAGGGACCTGTGTGTCGCTAGAGTCTCTTTGGACGAGCTACGAATCACAAGGCGGTAGTCGGCGCGTTGACTGGAGGTGGGGGCCTAGGACCCAAGCCTTGCATTCTCCTTTTTAAAGCACCATTCATGCTGCCTTGAAGCTACCTGCCTGAAACCGTTTGTGACGGGCCCCTCGTCGCTGGAGTCAGGGCTCGTGGAAGAGAAGCAGCTTTCTCTGAGTAAACAGGGTGCTTCCAGAGTCCCGGTAAGAGCTCATCCCGTCACGCTCTGGGGCTAAAGGGAAGCTCGATGGGAGGACTTCCCTCCAGCTAAGGCCTTCTAAGAGCCCCGCTGAGGCGGAAGCTCCGAGCGGTTTCCACGGGGCCTTAGTCGCGGTTCTGCTTTACTTTCACCCTCGTACGCTCTTCAAGACACGTTCAGACCCTCGCGGGGGCGCCCTGTACCCGACCAGGACGCTGAGTACCGGCAGGCTCCCCCGGCCTGCAAAGAAACAACTGCCCGGGCCGAAAGCCCTTCCCGCTCACTCCGTGTTGTTTGCCGAGTGCAGGGCAACACACACGGCGCTCTCCCGGGGGAGAGGTCGCTTTCCCCGGCACTCCAACGTCCCCAGGAAAACTTTTCTCTGGCGTGCCCCATGCCATGCCAATCTGCCTCCCTGTCCTCGACTGAGCTGCACGGGGAAACCAAAACTGCTGGGCATTCCTTCTCGGCACTCATACCTGCAGACCCCACGCCTGCAGGAGAAAGCCGGCTTGCGTTCCTACTGCCACGAGAGCAGAGCTCTGCCTGTTACACGGCAGGCTTTCCGAAGAGGCTGAGGCCCGATAGCCTCCCTAGTGCATTCCCTGCATGAGCGAGTTAGCTACAGGCAGAACACCCCGTGAAGAGAGGTGGATTCAGGGAAGGGACCTGTGTGTCGCTAGAGTCTCTTTGGACGAGCTACGGATCACAAGGCGGTAGTCGGCGCGTTGACTGGCGGTGGGGGCCTGAGGACCCAAGCCTTGCATTCTCCTTTTTAAAGCACCATTCATGCTGCCTTGAAGCTACCTGCCTGAAACCGTTTGTGACGGGCCCCTCGTCGCTGGAGTCAGGGCTCGTGGAAGAGAAGCAGCTTTCTCTGAGTAAACAGGGTGCTTCCAGAGTCCCGGTAAGAGCTCATCCCGTCACGCTCTGGGGCTAAAGGGAAGCTCGATGGGAGGACTTCCCTCCAGCTAAGGCCTTCTAAGAGCCCCGCTGAGGCGGAAGCTCCGAGCGGTTTCCACGGGGCCTTAGTCGCGGTTCTGCTTTACTTTCACCTTCCTACTTTTACCTTCCTTACTCTCCTTTGGGTATTGCTTTCTGATTCAACCAGTTTTTCTCCTTCGTTAATTCATTCACTAATTTAGCAAACATTTACCAAACAACTTTAGGTATCATACCTTTGGGTAGGCAATGTTGCTATCAAGATAAATAAAATACAGTCCCTGCACTCAAGGAGCTGCAGTCTCTGGGAAGAGGGAGCAAGACTAGAAGCAGGGAGACCAGTTAGTAAACACTTGCAGGCCAGGAGAATCAGGGTTGTTATAACTAAAACTGACTGGACTAACTAGGTCTCCAGCACCTTACACTTCACTTGCATGTCCTCTTTCCCATACATATTTTTCTTTGTTTTGCTAATGAGTCCTTTGCCCCTAATCACTGAAAGTAACTCACCTGTTAGTTAAAGCTATATCAGGCACCTGGTGTTTCTCCTCTTTGAAACACTCCCTAACACTTCTCTTCTTTGTAATCATTCTTCATTCCAGAAGAGAAAGTCATGGTACGGTAACCCCAGAGACCACCAGTGCGGATTTCCAGACCTCCCAACGCTGGGCTTGACAGCTTTGAGATGTTCAATGAGAAGAGAAGATGCAGGCACCACACCTGTCCCAACAATCCTTATGAAGAATCCTAACCCTACAAATTTTACTCACTGAACACTTTTGGGGAGGACACAATCTTGAGGGCACTAGCCTGCTGTGGCCTCTTTGCCTGGCAAAGAAATAAAGCTACTCTTCTTCTTCATCCAAAACTCTGTCTCCATGATTTTGATTCAGTGCCGGTGTACGGAAGCCGAGATTTCAGTAGCATGGTGAGTTTTTGAGATCAAGTGTGTGGTAAAAGTAAACAGTTGAGGCTAGATTTGAGCTGTATGACTGTTAGGCAAGCCTGGGGTCCCATTGCCTATGGACTTTCAATGGCACTTTCTGTGTGTTTCCATAGGCAATGGAGCCCAGAGATTGGATGTCCTCTTCATTGTTATGAAACCACAGAGTCCCTGATTGCCTTAGAGAAAGTTCCTGAGATTCCATGAGAAATGACTTGATTCTGGTTGCACCAAGGTCCATCTAGCCTGAACTGGACATTTTGACAATCATCTCTGCCCAAGGAAAGTTTCAACTGGGGAGAGGTGGGGGGCAGGGCTGATGCTCATTTACCTTTCAAGAAAATGCATCAGAGACTATTCTAACAGGGAAAGAAAGTATAACTAAATGAAATTAAATTCAAGGAAGAAAAATGAGCTCTGATAATGATTAATATCCAACTTAACTTAATAGATCAGCAGGACATGCTGAGTTGAGAAGTTGCTCAGAGGGTTCCAGTCTGATGTCCATGAAAAGGAAGAACAATGAAAGAAATAATTTCAGCTCCCCCACCTCCCCTACAGCTTGTCTCTGGGGAAACACAATTATTAATTGCTCTGAAATGTCAGTTGCTTTGCTTCAAAGTAGAAACTTCCTCAGCTACTTCCTTGATTCTCTCCCAACTTCCCCACAAATGATTTGTAATGTGAAAATCAACTCTTCTCTTTGAGATCCAATCTGGGGCCTGGCACCCACCCCATCCCATCTATGTCCAACGAGCTTTGGACAAAGGGACAAATCAGCTTGATTCTACATGTATGGGTGGAGAGTCTGCTGCTCCCCACACCTGTCCCCAAGGAGGCACAGACAAGCCCAGAACAGTGTAAAGCAGGGTCTGGAGGCACCTGCAGGAGAGACAAGGGGCCAAAGAAGGTAATGATGTCTTCCTGAAGGCACAGCCTCTGGGTTCAGGGCTTTGGGGAAGGGGTAGCTGGGGTCTGCTGCTCTTTCTTTTCCAGTCACAAGTGACAGGTAGGAAAAGACCACTCCCTGCTGGTTCCCCCTTTAGGCATATGGCCCCCTAACTTCCTGCTTTATTCCTTGTTTGGGTTTCATGGAACCCCAAGTGTGTGCCAGGCTCTGGGATGGAGAGGAAGAGGAGCAGCAGAGAACACTAGGCTCCAGACCCTGCAGTTCACAGGAGAACCTTGTGGTGTCTGGTAAGTGGAGAGTTGGGAAGTAAAGTGCTAGGAGAACTCAAAGTAGGCAGACACAAGGGCATGGCATAGGGAGGGGACATCTGTGTGACAGCCAGATAATCCCCCTAATTTGGACTCTTGTACTTAACTCTGCAGTCTTTAAAAAGGTAAAAGCTGCCATGAAGAAGGGGGAGAAGTTCAGGCTCAAGCAAAGTGAGGATGCACTATTGTGGGTTTGCTCAAGAGGTGGGTGCAGAAAAGCAGTGTTGTCTAAACTGTTGGGTTTGCATGCACCATCATCACCTTGGGAACCTATCAGAGCTTCTCCACACTGAGCTCTAATTGGAATCAGATTCTTTCTGGGATTTAGAGCAGGAGTTAGAGACTTAGGTGGGAAGGGGAGATCTGGGAGATCAGAGATAAATATGGCCAACTGCATAATTTGATTGAGAGTCTTCTCTGGGAGCAGAAGGGCTGAGAAAAGGCAGAGGTGTGGCCAGCTGTGAACATCTTCAGGGAAGATGTGGTTGAAGAGAGGATGTAAGGAGATAATCAGAGTGGCCAGGCCCCCCTCCTGACAATGAGGACTCCAACATGAGCAACACTGAAGTTACAGGCTTAAGGTTAGCAACCTGGTGAGTATCTGGATCAGTGTTCCATGGGAGCTGCAGAAGGCCCAGGCTACTACCCAAGGAGTCTGCTCTGGGGTGTCTCTGTACCCTTGGAGGCATTACTAAGACATGCTTCCAGTCCAAGCGGACTCTGACAGGTACAAGCCAAGAGCCAAAGCATAATTTTAACAGAAACTAATGGATGCCTTATCTGGCTTTCAAGAAGCATTGGTGTGCTTACTGAAGCTTCTCTTTCCTAGTCCTGACTCAGGGACACTGAAGTGTGTGTGGGGTGTGTACCTCCCAGTCTGTCTTTTCTACCTTGGGGGCCACAGGAGCAAGAGTCAGTCAAGGGGCAGGTGACTTGTGCTTCTGGGACCCTTGATCACTACTACTGAGATCTAAGAGGACTCAACCCCATCCACCCACATGGAAAGCAGCTCTGCTCACAAATCAAGTATGCTCCAAATTAATTTTTCCAGCAAAGCACACAGAGGCCATTCCTCAATAACTGCTTAATTTACATTATAGGTTCTATTACTGTTTTCTAAGGTAAAGTCAGGCTGGGAAGGCTGGTTGGCTCCTGTGTGTCTGACATCTGGCCAGACTTTCTGTGTCTGCTTGCAGGGTCCAACCTGGCTCTTGGTGGAATGTTCTCCTAGTACAAAGGAAAAGGAAGCCACAAAATATACAAGGGTAAGCCCTTCACAGGATGGAGGAGTCAAGAAATGGAATGAAGGTCCTCTGTGAGCAGGGGCTGAAGCACAGAAGGGTGACTGTCCAAGGCTGTACAGAAAGAAAGAACAGCACTTAAGACCTGCAGGCTTTGAGTCCAAATGCTTGGGCTTCAAAGAAACCCACCTTTTGGGGGACACTGGGAACTGGGCAAGGTGGAGAGGCAGTGAGGTAATTATGTCAGAGCATATGAGCAAAGAGACAAAGTGGCCATCTGTGCTGAGTTTTGGTGGAGAAGAATTGGAAAGGATTTGAGTTAATACATTTTAAACAACGAGTTTTCAAAGATTGTTCCAGGCAGTCTTGGTAGATGCTTTTTATGGAAGAAATCTCCAGCCACATATCAGGAGCCAGGCTGCAACTTTATTAACATTAACAGCTGAAATAATGCCATAAAAGTGCAAGGAAGTCTGTGGAGATGCCTTGGGGATTCAGTCCTTCAAACTTGCCCTCTAGGAGATGACCGTGCTGAAAAGTTCTGCTGTGCTCTGCTGAGCTTTTGTAAGCATTGCCTCAGAGCAGAGTACAAGGTTCTACATTCTGCTTCACAACTTGGACTTCAGTTCAGTGGCAGTGGCTGGGACTGTTGGGCTCCATGAAGGGAGTTCAGTACAGATCTCCCTGCTGTGTGGTGCTGTGTCTAAGCATCTACTTCCCTCGAAGAAACCATCAGGGCAAATCTAGAAGGTGTACAACGAAGCCCACACAGCCTTACATATATATATATATATATATATATATATATATATATGACTGGTATTAAATAGTGGCTATTTGAAGAAATGATAATAAATATCTTTGGCAGCATAAGGCTGGTTGGTGACTGCTTGAGTCTCGATGGCTGAAACTATGTCAGCCTTTTATTATGAAACCAATTTTTCAGGATTTGTAATTTGGAAATAAGAATGTGTTCCAGGCAGAAACCTGGCGTATGAGGTCTCAGTCCAGAAAGGGACACTTGAGCAGATTTGCTCAGATCAGTTTGGGAGCTGTAAAGGGAAACTTCACTGTGTGTGCAGAAGAATCCAGTGCTGGGATAAACTGCCCAATTTTGACTGCAAGAAAGTTAGCACTGGGGTAAATGTTAGGGGAAACTTTGTCCAGAAAGAACCTGCCTGATGCTGTTTACCTGGCAGTGCCGATAGGTGAGTTGAATCCTGAGGGCAGATAGTCCCAATGGCTATTGGAGAGTAAGGAACTGGGTGCCTTCCCCACTAAAAGGAGCTCAAAAGTGATCTGAGCCTAGGGTCTGTGGCTAGCTTCCTGACTGGAAGGAATTCATCGAGCCTGGTTTCTAAAGGCTGTCCAGTGCTGACTGTCCTTCCAGTGTCATGAGCCAAATTCATTCTTCCAAGTCACACAAGCCTTCTAAGTCATGCAGGCCCCATGCATAATAAATGGGCACCCAAATGGGGGACACTAGTTTTCCATCATTAGATGTCTTCACTCTATTTCCCAAAGACCTTGATAACAAGGTTAGCTAGATTCCTTCCCAAATGTAATTTTCAAGGTCTAGAAAATAATCAAATGAAATGAAATCTCATCGTCTTTAATAAGACCATCAGTATTGCTAATAGGTGTGTCTTTCTGATAGAACTATTGATTCAACTGTGGATGTGGATGCCATTTGCATCAGTTGTTTATAATCAGAGGGTGATGAGATAAATGGCAATGAGCTGAGACAGGGCTAATGCTTTCAGGGAATCTCAGCTCCAAGAGACATAGACCAAACTCTTAGTGGGGTTTCATTGGGAACCTCCATGATCAAAGCACCCCAGGGATCAATCAGTTCAGCAGCTTAAAAACATTTTGTCTAGTTTTTTCCTGTACAAAATCTGGAAAATACAGAAGGGAAAGATAAGAAAATAAAAAGTACTCAGACAACATCATCTGTCCATCGTCTATATCTAGCCAGTGTTAACATTTTTCGAACTTCCATCCAGTTATTTCTCGATGATACAGATCCAAATATTTTACAAAACTGGATTATATTGTATATTTCTATATTTTGCTTGATTTATTTAGCATTATTTTATCAATAGGTGCACTTTCCTATCTCATGAAAAATCCTTAGACCCTTTAAAAATTAACTCTGCAATTCTCCCTTGAATGGATTTAAATATTCTATTTCTGGACATATTTTTTTCTTACTTTTTGTTCTTATTAAAAAATGCATTGATGAACATCTTCACACATAAATATTTTCCTTTATTTCTGTATATATCCTTAAAGTAGGCTCCTGGAATATTCTAAAAATAACTGTGTCAAAGGATGAACCTATTACAAATCATCAAATTGCTTTTATGCAAAGTAAGGCATGGGCCACCATATATAGCATAAAATATTTCTGTTCCTTCCTGCAAAAAGAGAGATTGTCAAGCAGAGATGAAGTTCTTGCATAGGTTAACAAGTCAGTGCCTCTTTTTTCCTTTCTGTTGTGGAGCTGAAAATAACAAAATAATATTATTAGTTCACTTTTATTGAGTACTTACTCTGTGCCAGGCACTGAACTGAGCACTTTTTCTTATGTGACTTTCACAGACTTGTGAGGAAAGCACTATTTTCTCTGGATTAGTAGGTAATATTTATTCACAATTGTTCCTCCCCCTACCCTTTCCCTGTCTTAGTTTATTGAGTGCAAAGCATACATCCCCACTCCACTGACTTTGACTTGGCATTATGATTGCTTAGATAATGTGATATGAACAGATATATGCCAGAGGCTTTAAATACATTGTGTTTTGTTTTGGAGTTTCTGTCCATTGTCTTCCACTCTTGCACTCAGCTATGAAAAGAGTATGCCCCAGCTAGCCATTAGCCCCAGAATAAGGAGATATATGTGGCCTTACCTAAGCCCAAATCTCTCTCTGGAACTAAGCCAGCCAAAGCCAGCCAAGCCATAGATGACTTACACACCCATGAGTGAGACAAATAATTGTCATTGTAAGCCACTAGGGTTTGGGAGGATGTTTGTTACAACAAAACTTGATTAGAGCAGCTTTGTCTGTGAGTAAGGAAAATGAAACTCAGTAAAATGAAGTAACTTGGTTAGAGTCACACAAGATAAATGTTGGAACCCTGATTCAAACTCAAGTCAACCTTAGTTTTGGAGGCAGTATTCAAAGTGGTCAGTGCACACATGTGGTTAGTGCACATAAGCATGGTATTATAACTTATGTATGTTGGCTGGAGTTCTAGGGGTTTCCATAAATGCCTAAGACAACTGTGGACCCAAGATCCTGCTTCACTGTAGATAAATATCTGCTGTTATAGGCAAGGTGATAGACAGGGTCAGAGCAGAGCCTTGGCTAAGCTATACGAAAGCAGCATGATAAAAATGACTGTCCCATTTAAATCATTTTTTACAATGACAATTAACTTAGAATTTGTGAAAATTAACACCAAAGTTTGATGCTTCATGCACAAAAATTTATATTTATAAGTGTGAACTGGGGAACTACACTGCTTGGTTTTGAATTTCAGCTCCGTCACTAGCTTTTTGACTTTAGGCAATTTATGGAACATCTCTTTGTCTCAATTCTTTCATTTGTAAAAGGAGATAAGAAGAATACCTTTCTCATACACATAATGTGAAGATTAAATGAAATGATGTTCATAAATACATTGAAGAGTAGCTGGCATACAGTAAGCACTCAATAAATATTAACTATTTACTAATTTTATTAACCACCCTTTGTAGCCTCGGGGACCTAATGTAAAGCACTGACAGTGTTTGGCTTATTTTTTCCTGCTAATTGAAAAGATTAATGGTTCTATGGTTAAGGCATGAGGTTTTCTCATGAAACGTAAGCTACATTTCTTTAAAGTTGCATTCCTTTGGTCATTAGTAAGGTTGGACATATATATTAGTAACTGGTATAATTGGGGACTTTGTCAATAAGCAAATGTTTAAAATCATATTTCAATCCCATCTTCACTTCATCTTTCTCAAAAATCTCTGGTTATGATCCAATTACACAGAGCATAATATTGACACACATTAGAATTTCCAATCTGTCCCCTTCTTCTTGGATTCTGCCCATGAAAACATCCCATTTGCCTGTCTTGAAAAGTTTTTATATTAAAAGTGCCAGGGCCTTAAAAATTAATATACAAGGGAATGAACAAGAAAGAAAGAAATGCATTTGGACCTGGAGATGTTAAATAGTATGGATTTATGGCTGTGACCAGATTGTCAGAGGCATCTAGGAGTTAGCACATTTGTCAGGAGAAGGTTAGCTCACAGACAGTCTTTTCCCAAACACTAGATAAAAGTCAAAGGCTAGAATGCTCTATTGGGGAAAAGAGATGAGGAAATTGGCCAGCTTTGCTGACTGGGTCAGCTGGTCAGCCCTACTGTGAGTTAGTTTTTGAGTTACTCTGAAAGGATGATGCCACTTCCTGCTGATATGAGTTTGCCTGGTGCCGTTTGACACTTGTTGCAACAGCTGGGTGCTGAGATTCAAGCATGGGGCCCTCCATGAACTAAACCTGGGCATATTCCTGGTGACACATGAAATAAGAGCAGTGGAGGGGAGTTGCAGAAGGGTCCTAGAAGTCAAGAAGTGTTGGTGCCCACTCACTACCTGCTTATCAAGAGGAAAAGAGCAAGACCTTCAAGATGGTGGAAGAGTAAGACATGGAGATCACCTTCCTCCCCTTCCCTGATAAATACATCAGAAATATATTTACATGCAGAACAACTCCTACAGAACAACTACTGGATGCTGGCAGAAGACCTAAGACTTCTCAAAAAGCAAGAAACTCCCCATGTACTTGGGTAGGGCAAAAGACAAAAGAAAAATAAGAGACAAAAGAATAGGGATGGAACCTGCAACTCCGGGAGGGAGCTGTGAAGGAAGAAAAGTTTCCACATACTAGGAAGCCCCTTCACTGGTGGAGATGGGTTGGTGGGGGGAAGCTTCAGAGCCATGGAGGACAGTGCAGCAATAGGGGTGCAGAGGGAAAAGTGGAGAGATTCCCACACAGAGGATTGGTGCCAACCAGCACTCCCCAGCCCAAGAGGCCTGTCTGCTCATGCACCAGCTGGGCTGGGTGGGGGCTGGGAGCTGAGGCTCGGGCTTCGGAGGTCAGATCCCAGGGAGAGAACTAGGGTAGGCTGTGTGTACATAGCCTGAAGGGAGCTAGTGTGCCACAGCTAGCCGGGAGGCAGTCTGGGAAAAAGTCTGTACATGCCTAAGAGGCAAGAGACCATTGTTTTGGGGTGCACAAGGAGAAGGGATACAAAGCAGTGCCTAAAGGAGCTCCAGAGATGGGCGTGAGCCACGGCTATCAGCGTGGACACCAGAGATGGGCATGAAATGCTAAGGCTGCTGCTGCAGCCACCAAGAAGCCTGTAAACAAGCACAGGTCACTATCTACACCTCCCCTCCCGGGAGCCTGTGCAGCCCACCACTGCCAGGGTCCCGTGATCCAGAGACAACTTCCCCGGGAAACACATGGCACACCTCACACTGTTGCAACGTCATGCTGGTCTCTGCTGCCACAGGCCCGCCCCGCATTCCATACGCCTCCTTTCCCCTGGCCTGAGTGAGCCAGAGCCCCCTAATCAGCTGCTACTTTAACCCTGTCCTGTCTGAGCAAAGAACAGATGCCCTCAGGTGATGTACATGCAGAGGGGGAGCCAAATCCAAAGCTGAACCACAGGAGCTGTGGGAACAAAGAATAAAAAGAGAAATCTCTTCCAGCAGCCTCAGGAGCAGTGGATTTAGTCTCCACAATCAACTTGATGTACCCTGCATCTGTGGAATACCTGAATAGACAACAAATCATCTCAAAACTGAGGTGGTGGATTTTGGGAGCAAATGTAGACAGGGGGTTTGCTTTCTGCATCTAATTTGTTTCTGGTTTTATGTTTATCTCAGTTTAGTATTTAGAGTTTGTTATCATTGGTAGATTTGTTTATTTATTTGGTTGCTCTCTTCCTTTTATATATAGATATAGATATAGATATAGATATAGACATAGATATATTTTTCCTCTTTCTCTTTTTGTGAGTGGGTATGTGTATGTTTTTTTGCATGATTTTGTCTGTATAGCTTTGTTTTTACCATTTGTCCTAGGGTTATGTCTGCCTGGTTTTTTTTTTTTCTTTCTTTCTTTTTTTATTTTCTATTTTTTATTTTAATAACTATTTTATATTCTTTCTTTTCTGTTCTTTCTTTCTTTCTTTCTTTCTCCACTTTCTTCTGAGCTGTGTGACTGACAGGGTCTTAGTGTTCCGGTGGGGGGTCAGGCCCGTGCCTCTGAGGTGAGAGAGTCAAGCTCAGGACACTCATTCACCAGAGACCTCCTGAATCCACATACTGTCAAATGGTGAAAGTTTTCCCAGAGATCTCCATTTCAAAGTTAAGACCCAGCTTCACTCAACGACCAGCAAGATACAGTGCTGGACACCCTATGCCAAATAACTAGCAAGACGGGAGCAGAACCCCACCAATTAGCAGAGAGGCTCCCCCAAATCATAATAAGGTCACAGGCACCCCAAAACACACCACCAGATGCGGTCCTGACCATCAGAAAGACAAGATCCAGCCTCATCCAGTAGAACACAGACACCAGTTCCCTCCACCAGGAAGCCAACACAATCCACAGAACCAACCTTAGCCACTGGGAGCAGACACTGAAAACAATGGGAATTATGAACATGCAGCCTGTGAAAAGGAGACCCCAAACACAGTAAGTAAAGCAAAATGAGAAGACAGAGAAACACGCAGCAGATGAAGGAGCAAGGTAAAAACCCATCAGACCAAACAAATGAAGAGGGAATAGGCAATCTACCTAAAAATTAATTCAGAGTAATGATAATAAAGATGATCCAAAATCTTGGAAATAGAAAGAAGAAAATAGAAGAAACATTTAACAAGGACCTAGAAGAACTAAAGAGCAAACAAACAATGAAAACAACACAATAAATGAAATTTAAAATTCTCTAGAAGGAATTAATAGCAGAATAACTGAGGCAGAAGAACGGATAAGTGACCTGCAAGAGAAAATAGTGCAAATAACTATCAAAGAGCAGAATAAAGAAAAACAGAATGAAAAGAATTGAGGACAGTCTCAGAGACCTCTGGGACAACATTAAATGCACCAACATTCGAATTATAGGGGTCCCAGAAGAAGAAGAGAGAAAGAAAGGGACTGAGAAAATATTTGAAGAGATTATAGTTGAAAACTTTCATAATATAGAAAGGAAAGAGTCAATCAAGTCCAGGAAGCACAGGGTGTCCCATACAGGATAAATCTGAGGAGAAACATGCCAAGACACATATTAATCAAACTATCAAAAATTAAATACAAAGAATAAATATTAAAAGCAGGAAGGGAAAAACAACAAATAACATACAAGGGAATCCCTATAAGTTTGACAGCTGATCTTTCAGCAGAAACTCTGCAAGCCAGAAGGGAGTGGCAGGGCATATTTAAAGTGATAAAAGGGAAAAACCTACAACCAAGATTACTCTGCCCAGCAAGGATCTCATTCAGATTTGACAGAGAAATTAAAACCTTTACAGGCAAGCAAAAAAATAAGAGAATTCAGCACCACCATACCAGCTTTACAACAAATGCTAAAGGTACTTCTCTAGTCAGGAAACACAAGAGAAGGAAAAGACCTAAAATAACCAACCCAGGATAATTAAGAAAATGGTAATAGGAACATACATACGGATAACTACCTTAAATGAAAATGGATTAAATTCTCGAACCAAAAGACATAGAATGGCTGAATGGATACAAAAACAGGACCCATATGTATGCTGTCTACAAGAGACCTACTTCAGGCCTAGGGACACATACAGACTGAAAAAGATATTCCATGCAAATGGAAACCAAAAGAAAGCCGGAGGAGCAATTCTCATACCAGACAAAATAGATTTTAAAATAATAATTATTATAAGACAAAGAAAGACACTACATAAAGATCAAGGGATCAATCCAAGAAGAAGATATAACAATTGTAAATATTTATGCACTCAACATATGAGCACCTCAATACATAAGGCAAAGGCTAACAACCATAAAAGGGGAAATTGACAGTAACACAAACATAGTAGGGAACTTTAACACCCCACTTTTGCCAATGGATAGATAATTCAAAATGAAAATAAATAAGGAAACACAAGCTTTAAATGATACATTAAACAAGATGGACTTAATTGATATTTATAGGACATTCCATCCAAAAACAACAGAATACACTTTCTTCTCAAGTGCTCATGGAACATTCTCCAGGATAGATCATATCTTGGGTCACAAATCAAGCCTTGGCAAATTTAAGAAAATTGAAATCATATCAAGTATCTTTTCTGACCAGAAGGCTATGAGACTAGATATCAATTACAGGAAAAAATCTGTAAAAAATACAAACATATGGAGGCTAAACAATGCACTACTTTATAACCAAGACACCACTGAAGAAATTAAAGAGGAAATCAAAAAATACCTAGAAACAAATGACAATGAAAACACGCTGACACAAAACCTATGGGATGCAGCAAAAGCAGATCTAAGAGGGAAGTATATAGCAATACACTCCTACCTCAAGAAACAAGAAACATCTCAAATAAACAACCTAACCTTACAACTAAAGCAATTAGAGAAAGAATAACAAAAATCCCCCAAAGTTAGCAGAAAGAAAGAAATCATACAGGTCAGAACAGAAATAAATGAAAAATAAATGAAGGAAACAGTTGCAAAGATCAATAAAACTAAGAGCTGGTTCCTTGAGAAGATAAAAAAACATTAGCCAGACTCATGAAGAAAAAAGGGAGGAAGACTCAACTCAGTAGAATTAGAAATGAAAAAAGAGAAGTAACATGTAACACTGCAGAAATACAAAGGATCATGAGAGAATACTACAAGCAACTATATGCCAATAAGATGGACAACCTGGAAGAAATGGATAAATTCTTAGGAAAGCACAACCTTCTGAGACTGAACCAGGAAGAAATAAAAAATATAAACAGACCAATCACAAGCACAGAATTGAGACTGTGATTAAAAATCTTCCAACAAATAAAAGCTCAGGACAAGATGGCTTCAAAGGTGAACTCTATCAAACATTTAGAGAAGAGCTAACACCTATCCTTCTCAAACTCTTCCAAAATATAGCAGAGGGAAGAACACTCCCAAACTCATTCTACAAGGCTACCATCACCCTGATACCAAAACCAGACAAAGATGTTAAAAAGAAAGAAAAATACAGGTCAATACACTGATGAACTTAGTTGCAAAAAATCCTCAACAAAATACTGGCAAACAGAATACAATAGCACATTAAAAGGATCATACACCATGATCACATGGGGTTTATCCCAGGAATGCAAGGATTCTTCAAAATACTCAAATCAATTAATGTGATAAACCATATTAACAAACTGAAGGAGAAAAACCATATGACCATCTCAATAGATGCAGAAAAAGCTTTTGACAAAATTCAACATCATTTATGATAAAAACCATCCAGAAAGTAGGCATAGAGGGAACTTACTGCAACATAATAAAGGCCATATATGACAAACCCACAGCCAACATTGTTCTCAATGATGAAAAACTGAAACCATTGTCTCTAGGATCAGGAACAAGACAAGGTTGTCCATTCTCACCACTCTAATTCAACATAGTTTTGGAAGTTTTAGCCACAGCAATCAGAGAAGAGAAAGAAATAAAAGGAATTGAAATCAGCAAAGGAGAATTAAAGCTGCCACTGTTTGCAGATGACATGATACTATACATAGAGAATCCTAAAGATGCTACCAGAAAAGTATTAGAGCTAATTAATGAATTTGGTAAAGTAGCAGGATACAAAATTAATGCACAGGAATCTCTTGCATTCCTATACACTAATGATGAAAAATCTGAAAGAGAAATTAAGGAATCATGCCCAATTACCATTGCAACATAAAGAATAAAATATCTAGGAATAAACCTACCTAAGGAGACAAAAGACCTGTAGGCAGATAACTATAAGACACTGATGAAAGAAATTAAAAATGATACAGACAGATGGAGAGGTATACCATGTTCTTGGATTGGAAGAATCAACATTGTGAAAATGACTATACTACCCAAAGCAATCTGAAGATTCAATGTAATCCCTATCAAACCACCAATGGCATTTTTCACAGAACTAGAACAAAAAAGTTCACAATTTGTATGGGAACACAAAAGATGCCAAAGCAATCTTGAGAAAGAAAAACGGAGCTGGTGGAATCATTCTCCCAGATTTCAGACTATACAAAACTACAGTAATCAAGACAGTATGGTACTGGCACAAAAACAAAAATATAGACCAATGGAACAGGATAGAAAGCCCAGAGATAAACCCACACACATATGGTCACCTTATTTTTGATATGGGATGGAAGAATATACAATGAAGAAAAGACAGCTTCTCCAATAAGTGGTGCTGGGAAAACTGGACAGCTACATGTAAAAGAATGAAATTAGAACATTCCCTAACACCATACAGAAAAATAAATGCAAAATGGATTAAAGACCTAAATGTAAGGCCAGAAACTATCAAACTCTTAGAGGAAAACATAGGCAGAACACTCTATGACATAAATCACAGCAAGATCCTTTTGGACCCATCTCCTAGAGAAATGGAAATAAAAACAAAAATAAACAAATGGGACCTAATGGAACTTAAAAGTTTTACACAGCAAAGGAAACCATAAACAAGATGAAAAGGCAACCCTCAGAATGGGAGAAAATATTTGCAAATGAAGCAACTGACAAAGGATTAATCTCAAAATTTACAAGCAGCTCATGCAGCTCAAAGTCAAAAAACAAACAATCCAATCCAAAAATGGGCAGAAGACTGAAATAGACATTTTCCAAAGAAGATATACAGGTTGCCAACAAACACATGAAAGGACACTCAACATCACTAATCATTAGAGAAATGGAACTCGAAACTACAATGGGGTATCAACTCACACCAGTCAGAATGGCCATCATCAAAAAGTCTACAAATCAATGCTGGAGAGGGTGTGGAGAAAAGGGAACACTCTTTCACTGTTGGTGGGAATGTAAATTGATACAGCCACTATGGCGAACAATATGGAGGTTACTTAAAGAACTAAAAATAGAACTACCATACGACCCAGCAATCCCACTACTGGGCATATACCCAGAGAAAACCATAATTCAAAAAGAGTCACATACCACAATGTTCACTGCAGCTCTACAATAGCTAGGACATGGAAACAACCTAAGTGTCCATCGACAGATGAATGGATAAAAAGATGTGGCACCTATATACAATGGAATATTACTCAGCCATAAAATGAAACGAAATTGAGTTATTTGTAGTGAGGTGGATGGACCTAGAGTCTGTCATACAGAGTGAAGTAAGTCAGAAAGAGAACAGCAAATATTGTTTCCTAACACATATATATGGACTCTAAAAACAAAGAAAGAAAATAAATGGTTCTGAAGAACCTGGGGGCAGGATAGAAATAAAGATGCAGTTATAGTGAATGGACTTGAGGACACAGGGACTGGGAAGTGTAAGCTGGGGCCAAGTGAGGGAGTGGCATGGACGTATATACACTACCAAATGTAAACTAGATAGAGAGTGTGAAGCAGCGGCATAGCACAGGGAGATCAGCTTAGTGTTTTCTGACCACCTAGAGGGGTGAAATAGAGAGGGTGGGAGGGAGAGGCAAGTGAGAGGAGATATGGGGATATATGTATATGTATAGCTGATTCACTTTGTTATAAAGCAGAAACTAACACACCATTGTAAAGCAATTATAGTCCAATAAAGATGTTAAAACAAAAGAGGAAAAGAAAATTTCCCTGCTATTTGCCATACTCTTGAAGCCTGAGGCTCTGTGGTTGTCATCCCCTGCCTGTGCCTACCACAGTGCTTATCACACAACAGGTCTTCAATTAACATTCATCTTTATCTCTCTCCAAGACAGATCACAGTGTTGCATTCAGTGCTGCTTAGAAAAAAATAAATAACTACAGAATTTCTGAATAGGAAGTGACCTCAGATGGTAGCTATTGCAAGTCTTCCAAATTGTGCTTAACTGGCTTCTGTTTGCAGACTCATCATGTGAGAGAGCTCACTATATGCTGATGCAATTAATTCCATTGATGGACAGCTCTGCATATTTAAAAGCTCTTTATTATATTGAGTGGAAATTTGCCTACTGTTTAGCAAAGTGAATGAAGGAGATGCCCGAAGCCTTGTAGACAGATACGCTCCTTTCTCCCTCCCCCATTCATTCTCATCCCAGATGAGTTATTGGCACAATAGAATGGACTTAGGTGGGACTTGAGATTAATGAAGAGGTGCTGCTCCCAGCTTTGTTAGCAGGAAGGATTTTGGTCTCCAATAATTTCACCTTGAGGTTAAGGGTATTTCAAGCCTGAATAGTTATTAAAATGACCCAATGTAGTAACATCACCAAATGCAATGTTTTGGATAAATATTTCAGATCCTTCCATTATAAATTATTTATTATGATCACCCTCTCAGTGGTCATGGGACAAGATGATGTGCTTTTCTTAATGAAGTATTTCATATAAATATCTTTCCATTTATCTTAGTGCTGGCTGCTATTTGAACTGAATGGCAAATGAGGTAATAAATGTGCAAACCTTTAAATGTGTCCACCTCCTCATGTTAGAGGGCAGGAGAAGAGAGGGCTTTCCTTTAACTGGCTTCAGAAGCCTCAACCCTGAGCAGTGCCTCCCCATGCTGACCCTGTACTGTGGTATTCAGGGGCATTTGACTTCAGTTGTATTAGGTTCCCAGAGCTCCTTCTTCAAGGAGTTTGGTGGGATCCAGAGGAAGCATTAACTGGTGAGGTGAAAAGTAATGAACATTCAAACACAATTTGAACTTTAACTTTTATGCTTGTGAGTTCATCTAAATCAGTTTCCAGAAAAGGTCATGACCTGGCCAAGACAAGTACTCGAATGAAATAAATGCATTTTGGAGATGACAGTAACATAGCAGGGGTGGGGACTCTCAAGGGTCCCCTCCCCTCCTTATAATCATCAAACATGTTAATTCTTAGAAATAGGATCAAGACATTCATGACAGTTTTATATAAAATGTATATCTCTGGTCAGGCTGATCTAATTTAAATGTCTTTGTGTTTGGCATTCTCCACTTGACATTGTAAAGACAAATATAAAGGGAAGGTTAAAATACCAGAATTACAGGGAACAATTATACCTTGGATATATTAAAAATCACATATGTTCTGGGGTTATACATTTAATTTGAAACATCTGTATTCCCTGTTCATGACATCTCTGCAACTGGCTGTCCTGCTATACTGTTATTAAATAAGTTAATTTAAATGAGTCAAAGTGCTCCTTTGCCTTCCACAGAATTTCAATGCTTTTATTGTTAATTTTTTTTTTAAAGATCCTACCTCCATCAAAATGGAATTAATACTGTATGTGGAGGACACAGTTCTTCTCAACTAGGTTCCCAATCCCACATAAGATGGTGATGTCACTTTCCATCAGATCTCAGTTCTGCAGAAAACAGTGCACCAGGAAGGTCTGTGCTAGACTCAAGGGCCCAAGGACACAGAACAGAGGAGAATATTTCCCTTGAGGCTCTGCAAATTTCAAAGAGAGTCACCCAAGGGGCCATATGACATGTATGCTGCACCTGGGGTATGTTGCCCCACCTTCTACCCACCGTGGATGGGACTAGTAAATGCCTCCCAGCTGAGGGATATCTACAGAGCCAGGTCTGACCACGAAGTTGCCCACCATTAGATAAATGTCGATCCAGGAGCTAGAGAATAACCTCTCCCATTCCCAGTTAACAGTAGGGTGCAACAGTAGACCAGAAGCTAGAGCCTGAAGCCAGATAGTGGCCTCCTTTTTAACCTTCTCTCCCTTTTTGTCCCCCTATCCCAGTCAGCTACATCTCCCTAAGCCATTATTCTGGTGATGCTCCTCCTCTGTTCCAGACCCTTTAGAGACTCCACTTCACCTGCAGTGAGCTGGAGAGTCCTGCTCTCTAAGACCCAGCCTCCACTTGCCCTCTCTTGTGCCTACTCCCCTGTAGCATGGTCTCCTTAGGATGCCTCAGTGCCTCAACATGCCTCACGCTTCCCTGCCTCAGAGGTTCCCACTGTGTCATTCTTTCATCCTGGAACCTGCTTTCTCACCCTTGGCTTGCTGGTTTCAGTTCACTCTTCAGGGCTCTGCTCACAGGAGTCCTGTAGTCAGCAAACACTGTAGCATTCCTCATGTCAGGCCTCTAATCACTTTACCACTCTTAAGTCATTAATGCTCTTAACAAGCTGGGAAGTAGGAACTATTGTTATCACAGCCCCGGTTTTATGGATGGGGAAACCACCCAGGGTCATGCAGAGGATAAGTGGCCAAGCTGAGCTCAGGTAGTCACTTTGCTATGCTGCCCCTCCTGCTTTCTTCATGGAAGTGTCCTTTGACAACCTTCACAAACTTTCATGCCCTTCCCCTCCACTGGACCAGGGCCCCTATTGCAACCTCCCATAGACCCCATTCCTTTTACTTCGCAATGCTGATCATGGTTTGTTATTTTATAAGCCTCACTGCGATTACTAATTCAAGTGTGTCTCTCTGCTAAGTAGTTTGGTCCCTGTGGGCAGAGCCTTGCCTGTTTTGCTCTACACAGTGTGTATCACCATTGCCTGGCAGAGTCTCTGACCTGTAGTCAGTGACGAAGCTGGGCATTTGTTCTTCCCCTAGGTAAGCATTTCAGCCATCCTGCTAGGTGGGAGCAGGCTGAGCCAGCTCACTTCCAGACATCTTGTCTGCACTTTTGCATGGTTCCCTTGCCAGGGTTCTGTACACTATGGCTCACCTGACCTGAGCTAACGGAGACAGAACAGGCATGACACTTGACCTTGTGGGGAGTTTGGTGTTCTCACGGTCTGGAGAGGGAAGTGAGCACGGTAAGTGTCAGAGATGTTGCAGCTGCCCACGTGGGACCCTCCATTTGCATATATAACTACTGAGTCTTCCCTTTAAGAATAACAGAAGTTAGAAGAACAAAGGGGAGACATAGAGAAATAAGGGGACAGTGGGTTCTTTCCAAAATTCTTTACTGTCACACTGTTTGTTTTTTTTTTTAACATCTCTATTGGAGTATAATAGCTTCACAATATAGTGTTAGTTTTGGCTATATAAAAATGTGAATCAGCTATACGTATACGTATATCCCCATATCCCCTCCCTTCTGCATCTCCCTTCCACCCTCCCTATCCCACCCCTCTAAGTGGTCACAAGCACCGAGCTGATCACCCTGTGCTATGCAGCTGCCTCCCATTAGCTATCTATTTTACATTTGGTAGTGTATATATGTCCATGCCACTCTCTCACTTTGTCCCATCTTACCCTTCCCCCTCCACATGTCCTCAAGTCCATCCTCTATGCCTGCACCTTTATTCTTGTCCCGCCCCTAGGTTCTTCAGAACCTTTTTTTTTTTTTTTAGATTCCATATATATGTGTTAGCAAGTGGTATTTGTTTTTCTCTTTCTGACTTACTTCACTCTGTATGACAGACTCTAGGTCCATCCACCTCACTACAAATAACTCAATTTCATTTCTTTTTATGGCTGACTAATATTCCATTGTATATATGTACCACATCTTCTTTATCCGTTTGTTGTTCAATGGGCACTTAGGTTGTTTCCATGTCCTGGCTATTGTAAATAGTGCTGCAATGAACACTATGGTAAATGGATCTTTTTGAATTATGGTTTTCTCAGGGTATATGCCCAGTAGTGGGATTGCTGTGTCATATGGTAGTTCTATATTTAGGTTTTTAAGAAACCTCCATACTGTTCTGCATAGTGGCTGTATCAATTTACATTCCCACCAACAGTGCAAGAGGGTTCCCTTTTCTCCACACTCTCTCCAGCATTTATTGTTTGTAGACTTTTTGATGATGGCCATTCTGACTGATGTGAGGTGATACCTCATTGTAGTTTTGATTTGCATTTCTCTAATGATTAGTGATGTTGAGCATCCTTTCATGTGTTTGTTGGCAATATGTATGTCTTCTCTGGAGACATGTCTATTTAGGTCTTCTGTCCATTTTTGGATTGGGTTGTTGTTTTTATACTGAGCTGCATGAGTTGCTTGTATATTTTGATTAATCCTTTGTCAGTTGCTTCGTTTGCAAATATTTTCTCCCATTCTGAGGGTTGTCTTTTTGTCTTGTTTATGGTATCCTTTGCTGTGCAACAGCTTTTAAGTTTCATTAGGTCACATTTGTTTATTTTTGTTTTTATTTCCATTTCTCTAGGAGGTGGGTCAAAATGGATCTTGCTGTGATTTATGTCATAGAATGTTCTGCCCATGGTTTCCTTTAAGAGTTTTGTAGTGTCTGGTCTTACATTTAGGTCTTTAATCCATTTTGTGTTTATTTTTATGTATGGTTTTAGGGAGTGTTTTAACTTTATTCTTTTACATGTAGCTGTCCAGTTTTCTCTGCACCATATTTTGAAGAGGCTGTCTTTTCTCCATTGCATATTCTTGCCTCCTCTTTCGAAGATGAGGTGACCATATTTGCATGGGATTTTTCTCTGGGCTGTCTATCCTGTTCCATTGATCTATATTTCTGTTTTTGTGCCAGTACCATACTGTCTTGATTACTGTAGCTTTTTAGTATAGTCTGAAGTCCAAGAGCCTGATTCCTCCAACTCTGTTTTTCTTTCTCAAGATTGCTTTGGCTATTCAGGATCTTTTGTGTTTCCATAAAAATTGTGAATTTTTTGTTCTAGTTCTGTGAAAAATGCCATTGGTAGTTTGAGAGGGATGGCATTGAATCTGTAGATTGCTTTGGGTAGTATAGTCATTTTCTCAAGGTTGATTCTTGCAATCTAAAAACATGGTGTATCTCTCCAGCTGTTTATATCATCTTTAATATCTTTCATCAGTGTCTTATAGTTTCTGCATACAGGTCTTTTGTCCCCTTAGGTAGGTTTATTCCTCTATATTTTATTCTTTTCATTGCCATGGTAAATGGGAGTGTTTCCTTATTTTCTATTTTAGATTTTTCATCATCAGTGTATAGGAATGCAAGAGATTACTGTGCATTAATTTTGTATCCAGCTACTTTACTGAATTCGTTGATTAGCACTGGCAGTTTTCTGGTAGCATCTTTAGGATTCTCTATGTATAGTGTCATGTCATCTGCAAACAGTGACACTTTTCTTCTTCCATTCTGATTTGGATTCATTTTATTTATTTTTCTTCTCTGATTGCTGTGACTAAAACTTACAAAACTATGATGAATAATAGTGTTGAGAGTGGGCAACCTTGTCTTGTTCTTGATCTTAGTGGAAATGGTTTCAGTTTTTCACCATTGAGAATGATGTTGGCTGTGGGTTTGTCATATATGGCCTTTATTATGTTGAGGTAAGTTCCCTCTATGCCTACTTTCTGGAGAATTTTTATTATAAATGGGTGTTGACCTGTGTCAAAAGTTTTTCTGCATCTATTGAGATGATCATATGGTTTTTCTCCTTCAATTTGTTAATATGGTTTATCACATTGATTGATTTGCATATATTGAAGAATTCTTGCATTCCTGGGATAAACCCCACTTGATCATGGTGTATGATCCTTTTAATGTGCTGTGGGATTCTGTTTTCTAGTATTTTGTTGAGGATTTTTGCATCTATGTTCCTCAGTGATGTTGGTCTGTAGTTTTCTTTTTTTGTGACATCTTTGTCTTGTTTTGGTATCAGGGTGATGGTGGCCTCATAGAATGAGTTTCGGAGTGTTCCTCCCTCTACTATATTTTGGAAGAGTTTGAGAAGGATAGGTGTTAGCTCTTCTCTAAATGTTTGATAGAAGTCATCTGTGAAACCATCTGCTCCAGAGTTTTCGTCTGTTGGAGGATTTTAAATCACAGGCTCAATTTCAGTGCTTTGGGTTGGTATGTTTACATTTTCTATTTATTCCTGGTGTAGTCTTGGAAGGTTGTGCTTCCTAAGAATTTGTCCTTTTCTTCCAGGTTGTCCATTTTATTGGCATAGATTTGCCTGTAGTAATCTTTCATGATCTTCTGTATTTCTGCAGTGTCAGTTGTTACTTCTCCTTTTTCATTTCTAATTCTATTGATTTGAGTCTTCTCCCTTTTTTTCTTGATGAGTCTGGCTAATGGTTTATCAATTTTGTTTTTCTTCTTAAAGAACCAGCTTCTAATTTTATTGATCTTTGCTATCGTTTCCTTCATTTCTTTTTCATTTATTTCTGATCTGATTTTTATGATTTCTTTCTTTCTGCTAACTTTGGGATGTTTTTGTTCTTCTTTCTCTAATTGCTTTAGGTGCAAGGTTAGGTTGTTTATTCCAGATGTTTCCTGTTTCTTAAGGTAGGATTGTATTGCTATAAACTTCCCTCTTAGAACTGCTTTCGCTGCATCCCATAGGTTTTGAGTCCTTGTGTCTTCATTGTCGTTTGTTTCTAGGTATTATTTTATTTCCTCTTTGATTTCTTCAGTGATCATTTCGTTATTAAGTAGTGTATTGTTTAGTCTCCATGTGTTTGTATTTTTTACAGATCTTTTCCTGTAATTGATGTCTAGTCTCATAGCATTGTGGTCGGAAAAGATACTTGATACCATTTCAATTTTCTTAAATTTACCAAGGCTTGATTTGTGACCCAAGATATGATCTATCCTGGAGAATATTCCATGAGCACTTGAGAAAAATGTGAATTCTGTTGTTTTTGGATGGAATGTCCTATAAATATCAATTAAGTCCATCTTGTTTAATGTATCATTTAAAGCTTGTGTTTCCTTATTTATTTTCATTTTGGATGATCTGTCCATTGGTGAAAGTGTGTTGTTAAAGTCCCCTACTATGAATGTGTTACTGTTGATTTCCCCTTTTATGACTGTTAGTATTTGCCTTATGTATTGAAGTGCTCCTATGTTGGGTGCATAAATATTTACAATTGTTATACCTTCTTCTTAGATCGAACCCTTGATCATTATGTAGTTTCCCTCTTTGTCTCTTGTAATAGTCTTTATTTTAAAGTCTATTTTTTCTGATATGAGAATTGCTACTCCAGCTTTCTTTTGGTTTCCATTTGCATGGAATATCTTTTTCCATCCTGTTACTTTCAGTCTGTATGTGTCTCTAGGTCTGAAGTGGGTCTCTTTTAGACAGCATTTATATGGGTCTTGTTTTTGTATCCATTCAGCCACTCTGTGTCTTTTGGTGGGAGCATTTAATCCATTTACATTTAAGGTAATTATTGATAGGTATGTTCCTATTCCCATTTTCTTAATTGTTTTGGGTTCATTATTGTAGTTGTTTTCCTTCTCTTGTGTTTCTTGCCTAGGGAAGATCCTTTAGCATTTGTTGTAAAGCTGGTTTGGTTGTACTGAGCTCTCTCAGCTTTTGCTTGTCTCTAAAGGTATTAATTTCTCCATCAAATCTGAATGAGATCCTTGCTCAGTAGAGTACTCTTGGTTGTAGATTTTTCTCCTTCATCACTTTAAATATGTCCTGCCAGTCCCTTCTGGCTTGCAGAGTTTCTGCAGAAAGATTAGCTGTTAACCTTATGGGGATTCCCTTGTGTGTTATTAGTTGTTTTTCCCTTGCTGCTTTTAATATATTTTCTTTGTATTTAATTTTTGACAGTTTGATTAATATGTGTCTTGGTGTGTTTCTTCTTGGATGTATCCTGTATGGGAGTCTCTGCACTTCATGGAATTGATTAACTATATCCTTTCCCATATTAGGGAAGTTTTCAACTATAATCTCTTCAAATATTTCTCAGTCCCTCTCTTTTTCTCTTCTTCTTCTGGAAGCCCTATAATTCTAATGTTGGTTCGTTTAATGTTGTTCCAGAGGTCTCTGAGACTGTCCTCAGTTCTTTTCATTCTTTTTTCTTTATTCTGCTCTGCAGTAGTTATTTCCACTACTTTATCTTCCAGGTCACTTATCCATTCTTATGCCTCAGTTATTCTGGTATTGATCCCTTCTAGAGTATTTTTAATTTCATTTATTGTGCTGTTCATCATTGCTTGTTTCATCTTTAGATCTTCTAGGTCCTTGTTAAACATTTCTTGCATTTTCTCTATTCTATTTCCAAGATTTTGGATCATCTTTACTATCATTATTCTGAATTCTTTTTCAGGTAGACTGCCTGTTTCCTCTTCATTTGTTAGGTCTCGTGCGTTTTTTCTTGCTCCTTCATCTGTTGTGTGTTTTTCTGTCTTCTCATTTGGCTTATCTTACTGCGTTTGGGGTCTCCTCTTTGCAGGCTGCAGGTATGTAGTTCCCTTTGTTTTTGGTGTCTGTCCCCAGGGGCTAAAGTTGGTTCAGTGGGTTGTGTAGGCTTCCTGGTGGAGGAGACTGTGTTCTGGTGTATAAGGCTGGATCTTGTCTTTCTGGTTGGCACGTCCACGTCTGGTGGTATGTTTTGGGGTGTCTGTGGACTTATTATGATTTTAGTCAGTCTCTCTGCTAATGGGTGGGGTTGTGTTCTTGTCTTGCTAGTTGTTTGGCACAGGGTGTCCAGCACTGCAGCTTGCTGGTTGTTTAGTGAAGCTGGGTGTTGGTGTTGAGATGGAGATCTCTGGGAGATTTTTACCATTTGATATTATGTGGAGCTGGGAGGTCTGTTGTGGACCAGTGTCCTGAAGTTGGCTTTCCCACCTCAGAGGCACAGCACTGACTCCTGGCTGCAGCACCAAGAGCCTTTCGTCCACATGGCTCAGAATAAAAGGAAGAAAAACTAGAAAGAATGAGGATAAAAGAAAATAAAGAAAGGTAAAATAAAGTAAATTTATTAAAATAAAAAAATAATTTTTAGGGAAAAAAATTTTTTAAAGTAAAAAAACAAAAAAGAAAAACAGAAAAAAACCCAGATGGATAGAACCCTAGGACAAATGGTGAAAGCAAAGTATACAGAGAAAATCTCACACAGAAGCATACACATACACACTCACAAAAAGAGGAAAAGGGGAAAAAATTTAAAAATCTTGTTCTCAAAGTCAACCTCCTCAATTTGGGGTGATTCATTGTCTATTCAGTTATTCCACAGATGCAGGGTACATCAAGTTGATTGTGGAGATTTAATCCGCTGCTCCTGAGGCTGCTGGGAGAGATTTCCCTTTCTCTTCGTTGTTCACACAGCTCCCGGTCCAGCTTTGAATTTGGCCCCGCCTCTGCATGTAGGTCGCTGGAGGGCGTCTGCTCTTCGCTCAGACAGGACGGGGTTAAAGGAGCCACTGATTCAGGGTCTCTGGCTCACTCAGGCCAGGGGGAGGGAGGGGTACAGAGTGGGGGGCGAGCCTGCAGCAGCAGAGGACAGCATGACGTTGCACCAGCCTGAGGTGCGCCATGCGTTCTCCTGGGGAAGTTGTCCCTGGATCCTGGGACCCTGGCAGTGGCGGGCTGCACAGTCTCCCCGGAAGGGAGGTGTGGAGATTGACCTGTGCTCACACACAGGCTTCTTGGTGGCGGCAGCAGCAGCCTTAGCGTCTCATGCCCCTCTCTGGGGTCCACGCTATTAGCCGTGGCTGCACCCATCTCTGGAGCTCCTTTAAGCAACGTTCTTAATCCCCTCTTCTCACACACCAGGAAACGAAGAGGAAGAAAAAGTCTCTTGCCTCTTCGGCAGGTCCAGACTTTTTCCCGGACTCCCTCTCAGCTTGCCATGGTGCACTAACCCCTCCAGGCTGTGTTCAAGCCCCCAGTCCTTTCCCTGCACTCCAACCAAAGCCCGAGCCTCAGCTCCCAGCCCCGCCTGCCCCAGCGGGTGAGCAGACAAGCCTCTCAGGCTGGTGAGTGCCGGTCGGCACCGATCCTCCGTGCCGGAATCTCTCTGCTTTGCCCTCCACACCCCTGTTGCTGTGCTCTCCTCCGCGGCTCCACAGCTCCCCCCACTCTGCCACCCACAGTCTCTGCCCGCGAAGGGGCTTCTAGTGTGTGGAAACCTTTCCTCCTTCCCACTCCCTCCCACTGGTGCAGGTCCTGTCCCTATTCTTTTGTCTCTGTTTATTCTTTTTTCTTTTGCCCTACCCAGGTATGTGGGGAGTTTCTTGCCTTTGGGAGGTCTGAGGTCTTCTGCCAGCGTTCAGTAGGTGTTCTGTAGGAGTTGTTCCACGTGTAGATGTATTTCTGATGTATCTGTGGGGAGGAAGGTGATCTCTGCATCTTACTCTTCCGCCATCTTCCCCCTGTCCCATTCTTTTTTCTTTACTGTGCTCTGCAGTAGTTACTTCCACTACTTTCTCTTCCAGGTCACTTATAGGTTCTTCTGCCTCAGTTATTCTGTTATTGATTCCTTCTAGAGACTTTTTAATTGTATTTATTGTATTGTTCAGCATTGCTTTTTTTGCTCTTTAGGTCTTCTAGGTCCTTGTTAAAGGTTTCTGTATTTTCTCCAGTCTATTTCCAAGATTTTGGATTATCTCTACTTTCATTACTTGGAATCCTTTTCCAGTAGACTTATTTCCTCTTCATTTGTTTGGTCTGGTGGGTTTTTACCTTGCTCCTTCATCTGCTGCGTATTTCTCTGTGTCTCATTTTGCCTAAGTTACTGTGTTTGTGGTCTCCTTTCTGCAGGCTGCAAGTTCGTAGCTCGTCTCGTTTATGTTGTCTGTCCCAAGTTGGTAAGGTTGGTTCAATGGGCTGTGTAGGCTTCCTGATGGAGGGGACTCGTGTCTGTGTTCTTGTGGATGAGGCTGGATCTTGTCTTTCTGGTGGGAGGACCACGTCTGGTGGTGCGTTTTGGCATGTCTGTGACCTTATTATGATTTTAGGCAGCCTCTATGCTTATGGGAGGAGTTGTGTTCCTATCTTGCTAGTTGTTTTGCATTGGGTGGCCAGCACTGGAACTTCCTTGTCGTTGAGTGGAGCTGGGTCTTAGCATTGAAGCGGGTGTCTCTGGGAGAGCTCTTGCTGATTGATATTACATGGGGCTGGGAGGTCTCTGGTTGTTCAATATCCTGAACTCAGTTCTCTCACCTCAGAGGCTTAGGCCTGACACCTGGCTTGGGCACCAAGACCCTCTCAGCCACATGGTTTTCCTTCTTGTCGCTGGACTCTGTGTGGACCACCATCTCGTCCTCATCACAGACAGATGCTTTCACCTAAGTAGATGAGGAAAGGATGCATCACACACTGGTGGAGAAGTCAGGGGCTGGCCAGCCCAATGGGCTCCAGCAATGAGTGAAACACACTGCAAGTTCTACCACAATGTTTTTTTTTTTTTTTTTTTTCCAAATGTTGAGCCTTCTTTTAATTAATTTATTTATTTTTTTTATTTTTGGCTGTGTTGGGTCTTCGTTTCTGCGCAAGGGCTTCCTCTAGTTGTGGCAAGCGGGGGCCACTCTTCATCGCGGTGCGCGGGCCTCTCACTGCCGTGGCCTCTCCTGTTGTGGAGCACAGGCTCCAGACGTGCAGGCTCAGTAGTTGTGGCTCACAGGCCTAGTTGCTCCGTGGCATGTGGGATCCTCCCAGACCAGGACTCGAACCCGTGTCCCCTGCATTAGCAGGCAGACTCTCAACCACTGCACCACCAGGGAAGCCCACAATGTTTGTTTTTAAAAGCAATCCCTGACTGTGTTTTTCCAGCCTGCTAATGGAGAATGAGGCTGTTTTGCTGCAATATGGCCATTGGGGGACAAATAAGCCATTTCTGCTGGCTGACACTAAGAGAATCCTTCCTGCAAAGGATGCGCTAATGTTGGTATGCAGCTGCCTTGGGTATAAATGCAGCTAAAACTGACAACAGCTTTGCAAAGGGCACAATGGGTAAACTGTTAGGTCCCCCAGAGCTGGCAGCTATCTCCCAGTATAGCATTTTCAGAGGCAACTCTCCAGAGATGCCCTAGGTTCAAATTCCAGTTCTACTACTAACTAGCTGTGTGAGCTTAGGGCTCACTTTCAGCTCGAAGTGCTCACAGGCAAATTGTGGGAATGACACTTTTTTGTCTGAAATGATGGACAGGTTAATAGAGCCTGAATTTGATAAACCACTTCACTTTTTCTCTTACTCAGTGTCAACAACTGGGCTAATCATTGTATAAGTGCATTGTAGACACAAAGCAAATCTTACTTTATAGAGAACAGTCCAGACATCTATGAGGCCAGATTCTTCTTTTTACCTTGTATAAGTCCTTTTGAGCCAACTTGCTGGAGCCCTATTCCAATATCTCCTGCAGAAGATTTATAGCATGCTGCCTGGTTAATATCCATCCTTTCTACTGGTAACACTTCTTGATTGCTCTTTGGTGAATGGACTCTCACTTGCTCTAGCTCCCTGTGGTCAGGCAGGCTCCGACCTAGCTCTAGGAAGATACCTGAAGCCCGTGCTTGGCCATCAGTGACCTCCATCTGCCAGCCACCATGACTGATCTATCTTTGAACACATGATAGCATCAGACTCAACAAATTGGAGGCAACCACTGGGAAAACTTCCCTCTCTTTTCTCTGAATTTGCTTAGCTGCTACAATAGAAGACTTGGACGGCTGGATGCTACCATGTCACTCGAGCCAGCCTGAGAATGGGGACACAAAAAGGAAACAGAGGCAAGGAAGAGAGACCACATTTAAGGACCTGGAGTTAGGCTTTCTTCTCAACCTGACAGATACATGTGCACATGGATTTCCTTTTTTGGTTAGTTAGTTTCAGGTTGACTTTCAACCCTTGCAACCAAAAGTGTCTTGATACATCTTTTTCACTTATTTGTTTGTTGCTTTATCTATAAGGTTTACTGTCTGCAAGAGTCTGTCCTGGGAATATGTCAGCATCAGGGAGGATGAAGACACCATCCCTGTCCTTGAGGAACTTAGAGTCTAGTGGAAGAGGTATGATTGGGTCCCAATCAGAATGGCAGAAGGCACTAGATAAATATAAAAAATCATGAATGTGGGAGGCCAAAGAAGGTCATTTGGTGAGAGTCTTTCAGACCTATAGAGTGAATAAGGATTTGTGGAGGGAGTCACACTTGAGCTTGGATTCCTACCAGAACCCTATGCTAGGCACCAGTTCTGGGTTTTTACAGGGGTTGTTTGGGATGCTACCACATCTTTTTTCCCACCCATGGGTTCTATGGATCCAAACTCCAATGGTGACTGGCTGGGCAAGGAATTACTCAGTTCCAGGAATATGCAGCATCAAAAAGAAGGTAGGATATTAGGATAGCAATATTGTATTAAACTTATATAGTTCTGGATATTTGTTCCCTTCTCACCCCAGGATGGGATGTATATGGGGCAGATTTTGAATTAGACTGTAAGCTTTCTGAGGACAGGATAAATACCTTCTTTTTTCTCTCCTGTGGTGCCTAATGTTAGGACACACAGTCACATACACACATACACATATACACACTTGCACAAGACACTTAATAAAGATTAACTGACTCATATATTTTTTACAACTCTGTGACATTTCTGAAACAATTGAACCATGTCATAAAAAAGCCAGACATCTAAAGGGAAAAACAAAATAATATGTTAGTGTTTTTCCAAATGTGGATTGTTAAAAGAGAGACCATACAGCACAGTGCTTAAGTCTGGTGCCAATTATTCTGGATTTAAATTCTCACTTCTTCACTTATTTGCTATGTAATCTTAGGCAAGTTACTCTATTTATGCCTTGGTGTCCCCGTCTCTAACCTGGGCATAATCATAGTACCTGTCTCATAGGTTAACAGTATGGGGTAAATGAAGCAATGCACCTAAAGTGTTAAGAGTAGTACCTGTCCATGATAAACATCATGCATGTGTCAGCTCTTGCTACTACTATTATTATAGAAAGAGAAAGGGAGAATGCTATTAAAGATGGAATCCAGGAGTATCAAAATATTATATCATAAATGATAACTGTCATTGACTTAGGGAAACATTAATTTATAGAATGGAACTGATCAACTATTTATAATGAGGAAACTGAGATACAGAGAGGGGAAGTGTCTTACCCAAAGCTACACCTCATGATAGAGTCTGACCATAGAAAATAACAGATCTTCTGACTCCTGGTCTAAAACTCTTCCTGTTCCATCTCTCTGGGTTCCTAGCTCTTGTGTCTGAATACCAACCAAATGTGCAGGATGTCAAAACTAGACCATCACACCAGATATCTGGACCCAAATCCCATAGCAGACTTTTCCCATGGTAGGAAAACTGTTCATGCACAAGAGGCTGGCTTAAGGAGGCAAGAGTAATTTTCAACACTATAAATATGCCAGTTGCTGAGGCTTGTCCCCATGTTTCCCTGGAAAATGTGCACTTTGTGTTTATGCAGCTTTGAAGTAATTATTTCATAAGAAAGAAAATCTCTTGATCACATTCCTTAATGTTTTCTAAATGAAAATTTGGTATTTAGTGGCTAAGCAAATTTACTTTTATATAATGAACAGAGTGGATGATTGAAAGCCATTTAATATACTGAGATATGGATGCCCTCTGCCCAAAGGATTACTTAACTCACAGTTTAAACTCTCTTTTTTATTCAAAAGGCAAACATATTTCCATTATACCAGAGAGCTTGGGATTAAGTGCTTTCTTCCCATTAAAATCTAACTAAATGTGTGAATCATGTGCTTTTGTTTATGTGCTCTATGAAGATATATAGATATGCTTTTTTCCATGTTGAAAGTCCCTGCCATTTTGCCTGGATTTCCTCTTTAAATGGGCATCTCTCTGCATTGGTGCATGCCTGCTGAGTAGGGCTGAATGGAGATTCAGTTTCTAAGTGGCACTGAGTTAGAAAAAACATGGAGACCTCCTCTGGCATTCAAGTTATTAGTGTTTTTAAAATTGAACCCACATAAATGCACCTTTTATATTGTCTTTAGAGTGAGCAATGGAAAGCAAACTGACTCTCTTTTTCTTTTTTTAAATTTTTATTGGAGTATAGTTGATTTAAAATGTTGTGTTAGTTCCAGGTGTACAGCAAGGTGAATCAGCTATACATATACATATATCCACTCTTTTTATAGATTCTTTTCCCATACAGGTCATTACAGAGTATTGAGTGGAGTTCCCTGTGCTATACAGTAGGTTCTTATTAGTTATCTATTTTATATATAGTAGTGTGTATATGTCAATCTCAATCTCCCAATTCATTCCTTTCCCTGTTATCCTCTGGAGCCATAAGTTTGTTTTCTACATCTGTGACTCTACTTCTGTTTTGTAAATTAGTTAATTTGCACCCTTTTTTTTAGATTTCATGTATAAGAAATATCATATGATATTTGTCTTTCTTTGTCTGACTTCACTCAGTATGAAAATCTCTAGGTCCATCCATGTTCCTGCAAATGGCATTATTTTGTTCCTTTTTATGGCTGAGTAATATTCCATTGTATATATGTACCACATCTTCTTTATTCATTCCTCTGTTGATGGACATTTAGGTTGCTTCCATGCCCTGGCTATTGTAAATAGTGCTGCAATGAACATTGGGGTGCATGTATCTTTTTGAATTATTGTTTTCTTCAGGTATATGCCTAGGAGTGGGATTGCTGGATCATATGTTAGTTCTTATGAATTACCACTTTTTTAAAGTTTTTTAAGGAACCTCCATACTGTTCTCCGTAGTGGCTATATCAATTCACATTCCCACCAACAGTATAGGAGGGTTCCCTTTTCTCCACACACTCTCCAACATTTATTGTTTGTAGATTTTTTGTTGACAGCCATTCTGACTGGTGTGAAGTGATAGCTCATTGTAGAATTTTTTTTTAACTTTTTGGTTTTTTTGCGGTACGCGGGCCTCTCACTGTTGTGGCCTCTCCCTTTGTGGAACACAGGCTCTGGATGTGCAGGCTTAGCGGCCATGGCTCATGGACCCAGCTGCTCCGTGGCATGTGGGATCTTCCCAGACCGGGGCATGAACCCGTGTCCCCTGCTTTGGCAGGCGGACTCTCAACCACTGCGCCACCAGGGAAGCCCCCTCATTGTAGATTTGATTTGCATTACTCTAATAATTAATGATGTTGAACATCTTTTCATGTGCTTTCTGACCATCTGTATGTCTTCTTTGGATAAATGTCTATTTAGATCTTCTGCCCATTTTTTGATTAGGTTGTTTATATTTGATATTGAGCTGCATGAACTGTTTGTATATTTAGGAGATTAATCCCCTTTTGGTTGCTTCATTTGCAATTTTTTTTTCATTTGGAAAGTTGTTTTTTTTTGTTTTGTTTTGTTTATGGTTTACTTTGCTGTGCAAAATCTTTTAAGTTTAATTAGATGCGATTTGTTTATTTTTGTTTTTATTTTCATTACTCTAGGAGGTGGATCAGAAAATATCTTGCTGTGATTTATATCAAAGAGTGTTCTGCCTATATTTTTCTCTAAGAGTATTATATTGTCCAGTCTTAAATTTAAGACTTTAATCCATTTTGAGCTTATTTTTGTGTATGATGTTAGGGAGTGTTTTGATTTTATTCTTTTGCATGTAGCTGTCCAGTTTTCCCAGCGCCACTTATTGAAGAGACTGCCTTTTCTCCATCATATAGCTTTTCCTCCTTTGTCATAGATTAGATGATCATATGTGTGTAGGTTTATCTCTGGGCTTTCTATCTTGTTCCATTGATCTATATTTCTGTTTTTGTGCCAGTACCACACTGTTTTGATTACTGTAGCTTTGTAGTATAGTCCAAGGTCAGGGACTCTGATTCCTCCAGCTCCGTTTGACAAACTAACAAAAAAAGAGAATTTATTAGAAGAATATGGAATGGGAAAAAGAGTTCTAACAACCAGGACTTAGAAATATAGGAAGGTTGGTGGCGGGACAGGATAACTGTAAGGTTCTCTGCAAAGTTTATGGACTTTCTACAGGACCCATGTTCAGTGACTTCAAACCCCTCTCTCTTTCATGTTTCAAATTCAGTGGAGAGAAAATTTGAGTGGCCCGGCCTGAGGCAGGTATCTGCCACCTGATCGATCACTTGAGACCAGGGAGGCAGTGCCAGGCAACAGAGGCATTCGCAAAAGAAGGGACCTTATTGTGAGCTAAGAAGCAAGCCCAAAATGCACTCACTGATCCAAGATGAAAATGTAACCAAAAACCTTTTCTAATATTAAGCTGTTTGCCTGCTGTAATAGACAAGTAGACACTGTCAGTGGGCTGCCAACTCCTCCCAACCACAACCCCTCTGCACTCCCTATTCTGCACGTGCATGGCTCTCCACTGCCTCTCAGTTGCAATGACTCCAAGTGATTGTTATGTCTCAGAATTCTCCAGTGGAGTGAGCCCTGGTTGTTCCCAGCAGTGACCTGCTCATTAACTCATTCTACATTAGCCTCTATCCTTCTCTTGATTACTTCCCCACTCTCCTATCAGTGCTTTCTGGGATCACTTCCTAAGCAAACCCCTTCCCCCCAAATATTTGTTTCCAGATCTGCTCCTGGAAAAGCCCAGCCTGAAATACATTTCTTTTCAAGGAATATACTAGTCTTCTTGTGACTAATGGATATTATCCTTAAGTGGACTTGACAGCTGTCTCACTCCAGAGGAAGTCTGGAAATACCTTGCTTTTCCAGCTATCCCATAACTGGGGAAGGACCTGGTAGCTGAAGAAATATCCTTACACCATGACTAGCTGCTGAGATCGTTATGATCCCCTTTGTTTGGAGAGAAGCTGTCTGCAGTCCTGAAAGTCAGCTCCACAGCTTAATGGATGCAGTATGGATTGTTTCAAGTTTGTGGTTGTTACCTCTCCAACTTCATGATGAGCTGCTTAAAGCCAGGGATCAGTTTCCCTTTCTTTTGTCTCCCCTATGGGACAAAATAGAGGGATGGGAACATTGAAGGTACTCAAAAGAGATGTATTGCTTGATTAAAGAACCAAGGCATAGGCAGGCATAACAATTTCCAGTTTTCCATCGGCCAGAGGGATTTCTACTCTACATATCCAGCAATAATCTAAATAATTTTGTGAAGGGTGTTACAGGCATTGCCAGAAGTCTAAGACTTTCTCCTTGGCAATTACTGTTTCTGAAAATCCCAGTGACTTGCCTTCTCTGGCAGCAGAAGCATGCTTAATCTTGCAAAGGTGGCAGACCACATGAGGCAGCCCTCCATCAGTGACAAATGGGATGTAGTGAATAAACACTTTGACTTCCTTGTCCTTCAGATAGAACAGCTCTAAACAGTGTTACACAGCATCTGCAAAGGAAATCCAACAGGACTGGACCCCAGTTTCCATGAGGTAGCCTGCTCTGTCCCACATTCTGTGTTGGTTCCCTTCCCTTCCTGTCTTCCCAATTTCTTCCTCCTCAGCTGGTACTTCCTGGAGTTACTAGTAGCTCCCAAATCATCATCACAAGATGTGCTTCTGGCTTAATCTAAGACAAAGAAGTACTGGTACTTGCAGAAAGTTCCTTCAGTGTCTAAGAAAGGATTAAGGGAAGTTTAGTGTCAGTATATATTTGCATTAGATTACATTTATCTCCTCTGTGGACCAGCTTATGTTTTCTTCTTATTCTTTTTTCTTTTCTTTTCCTTTTTCAGTACATGTGTGTCTGCATTCATGCAGAACATTATTTTACAAGATATAAATTATTTTCCCAAGCTGGTGAAAATTACTATCAAACAGTGGAGCCCTTTCTCTAGTCATCATTCCTGTGGTACCTGGCCAGGCTCAGATAAATGCCTTATTCTGGAAGCATGTGGAACTGGATGAATCATAATATAATCCTGGGAATATTGCAGCCCCAGTGAATGGGCCATGGTATATCTGTGAGTGTGACCTCGTGACGAGCTCCTGGAGGGGAGGGCTTTACCATGGCTGAAGCTCATCCTGCTGGCGAGTCCTGGTAACTCTGTAGGCACAGGTTCAGTTGTCCAGGGATGTGTTTAGAAGATAACATTTACTTTATGGTCTCTTTCTACAACCTGACTTGCATGAGGAACAAGTCATCCAAAACCCAGCTAGTGGGGAAATAAGTAGCATAAGTTTCCTAATTTTACTTTCTGGGTATCAAGACTTATTTGCTGAAGTGGACACTGCTTCTATTAACCTCTTTCTCAAGTTGAGATTAGATGTTTACAAATGGAGAGCTTATTTGGAGACAGTCTTGGATGTGTTTTAGTTATTATACATATGTAAAGCCTTCACTTAACAGCAGTTCTCAAACTTTTGGAATCACTTTGAGATTTGATTAAAAGGCCTGCAGTCTTCTCTGCATACAAAATTAGAAGGCAGCTGGAACCACTGAGCTCATCCATGGACTCACTAGTGGCCCATGGATCTTCAGCCAAGACCTCTGTGCTTGACACTGGTTAGTGACTCTGGTAGTTTTGAGAGAGGAGATTCAGCCTGAATCATCCTTCTGTTGAGTAGGATGTATAGTCTGTCCAATGACAAGCATTCATTTATGAATGTCACACACTAGACTGTAGAAAAATTCACTGTGAAGCATTTGGGGATGGAAGCTAAACTTGAACAATAAGTCCAATATCCCTCCTCCTGATCAATTTTAGAAACTTTAAATTAGAGAATTTATTACTTTAAAGAACTGTGTGTATTAACGTTCTTTCAGGTTAGAAGCAAGGCACCAGTGCTTGTACTGGATTGTCTTTTGTTATTGTAGCTGTTAGTTTATTTTCTTTCCAGATTTTTAATGTAATAAAATAGTATGTTTTATATACTTTGCATAGACCATTTGCAAATATACGTTGTTAAATAAAATCCATTAAATTCAACAGTAACTTCACTACTCAAAGGCTAACACTTTGAATAGTTTGAAGTTCTTCATCATTCGCTATACATATATTTATATAGTTTTTAATTAATTTACTTAATATATTATTTGTTTTCACATTTTATCAGGTTTTATAAAACCATATTTGAAGATTACATGATTTTTATTTATTTAACCATTCTCCTCTTGTTAGAAGCTTCAGAATGTTCAGTTTCTTACTCTTTATGTTCCTCTTGATGCTCAAACTCTTTTGAGAGTTTCTCCTCACACTCGGACCTGATCCTGAGCTTCCTGGAATCACCTCCCAAACAAATCACTTGCCCATAAATCCTTTGCTCTCAAGTGGCTTATTAGAGAATTTATTTTTTCTCCCCCAAAATGTGGTCTTTCCCATGAAATGAATGGTGGTGGTGTGACTTTCTGTTGCTTGTTACAAATTCGCTTTCTCATTTAATCCTCATAATAGTTCAGTGAGGCAGGCATCACCCTCTCCATTTGTCAGATGAAGAAGCTGAGACTCAGACATGTTATGTCCTTTTCCCAAAGCCACACGGAGGAGTTTGGGGATCTGATCTCAGTTCTACCTTGTTCCAAGTTCTTTTTTTCTCAGCAGATTTTCTCTACTGTCTGGCATGGGCACTCCACTCATTACCCCTGTGAGTTCTCGGGTGTGCTGCCTTTCCTCCCAGCTCTGCTATCTCACTTTCCCACACAGATGTTTTAAGAATTTTGGGGCCACCTCAGGCAAAGAGCAGCAAGTTGACTGATCACTGCCTGAAGGGCAAAGCTCCTTTTCTGGGTTAAGATCATCAATTTCTGTAAAATAAATTCTACATGCACCCAATTATCTAATTAATGAAACATTTTTTTGTGTAGGAGGAAATGTATTACCAATGAAGAAAATGTTGCCTGCCATATCAGTAAACAAAGGATGTTTCAGCCATCAAGCCATCACATTGCAGCCACCCAGATGGTGAACCCTGAGGGAACTCAGGATAGAAAGAGGATGCCTGCCATCTAGCAGTCAGCACCTGCAGCTGCCTCTGATGGCTGAGCCCTGAGGAGACTCAGGATGAGAAAGCACAGGATACTGGTCTCAGATAGCAGAGTTGAGTAATTGGGACAAAGACCATATGGACAGCAAAACCTAAAATATTTTCTATTTGGTCATTTACAGAAAGTGTTTGCCACCCCTGATCCTCATAACAACCTTGTGAAGGGGGTATTAATTTTACTGATGAGGAAACTGAAGTTCAGAGAAGTTAAAGGATCAGCTCAAGGCCATGCAAGTCATGGCAAAGCCATGATTTATACTTATGAGTGGCTGCTTTGCTCAGCCCTGGTGTTTCTCAAGCTATCAGGAGCTGCCCTCATGTGTTTCAGAAAGAGTGAGCAGCCGCCGGTTTGCTCATCTACTCTGGTACCTATTAACGTTGAGCAGCCCTGCAGCTGCTGATTTCTGTTCTGTATGGTCCCTCGTCTCCACCGTCACAGAAACTGTGTTTTGTTTTGCCTTCATCAAGAATGTAACTGCTGTTCCACAGACCTGTCTTATCAACAAATGGGCACAGCAACACATTCTGTCATGTTCAGTACAAGAAATGAAAGTCTATACAGTTGCTTCAAAAATACTGAGAAAAAGATCAGTGATTAAATTTTTGTCTTCTTTTTTTCTTCCAAGGTGTTGGTTTCAAGCTGTATCCATGAACAGCATGTTTGTGGGACCTTTAACAGGCTAATTTTGAAGAAGAACAATGATTGCAAGTGTACATGAGTCCTTGTTCCTCACTGACACCTCTTGGGTGACCTCCTGACACTCAAATGTGGTCACAGGGAGTCCCAACATCATGGCTACCTTCATTGACCACCTCCTCATCAACACCTCCTCCTCTTGCATGGGCTCCAGAAGTCCCCCCAGCTGTACTTCTTCTCCCTAGGACCATCCCCTCCACCTTCTCTGATTCAGTTTTACTCAGCTAGCTGGTACAATCAGTTGTAAGGTGAACTGACATAATCTGGTACCAAAAATAGTACCAGGGTATAAACATTTACAAATTATTTACCTGTTTCCTTTATTTTTCATCTTTTGCTAAAGTATAACATATACATAAACATTCACAAATCACAAATATATAGCTTAATGAATTATCACAGACTGAACAACATCTGCATGACCAGAATCCAGACTAAGGAACAGAATATAATCAGCTCCCAAGAAGCCTGTCTTGTATCCCCTTCTAGTCACTATTCCCAGGAGTAAGAGTTATCCTGACTTTTATCACCACTGATTAGTTTTGCTGCTCTTGATCTTCATGGAAGTGGAATCATTAAGTGCTCTTTTTTTCTGACTTCTTTCCCTTAAAATAATGTTGGTGTGCAACATTCATCCACACTTACCCTGATTTTGGTGTACAATTATAGATCACTCATTTTAATTGTTGTCCAGTGTGAATTTACTACAATTTATTTAATTGTTCTATGGTTGATGAGCATTTGAGTAGATTTCAGATTTTGCTATTATAAACTGTGCTGCTTATGAATGTTTTTGTACATTGCTTATGGTGTGAATAAGTAGGTATTTCTGTATGAATGTAATGACTGGGTCATAGTGTAGCCTACACTTGACCTTTATAGGTACTGGCAAATGGCTTTCTAAAGTCGTTGCACCAATGTGGATTGGATACATCAGTGCATGAGTGTTCCATTTTGTTCCACATTCTCACCAAACTTGATAATTTCATCTTTTAAAAATTATTATTTTAGAAAGATTCAAGTTTTGTCTTATAACAATATCTCTTTTACTATTTTTATCTATTTCATTTTAGAAGAAAAGAAAGTTGGAATTAGAAGAGGTTTTTCAGGTTATGTACCATTTTGGGGTGCTCTCTCTCATGCATTGGCAAAACCTCTGTTAGGTACCTATTTGTTCCATTTGACAAAGTTATAATACATAGCTGTGTTTTCCCTCCTGGCAGAAACTTTGCATATCATCGAAACACACCTTCCTGTAAATGTCATCCTTTTCTGGGCCCCATGGGACCTGGCTCTACATAATTTATCACTGTCCTGTATCACACCTCCCTTTCAGACATCTGTGTATTAAGACAGACACAAACCCGGCAGCTCATGACCAGCTTTCATCTGTCCCAGTACTTCATGTTCATGTGCCCCCTTTGTAATTTTTGTCATGATCATATACCATCCGTGTGCTTATTTACTTGAAACTTTAAAAATAAAATTTGAATTCTCATGTGTGATATGCTGGTTACCTATTTTTCTAAAATACGTGAAAATAAACACATAACTTCTAAAAGGTAGTCTCTGCATCGTGGCAGATGTGCACGTTGCCTGACATGACTCTCGCCACAGTTGTTTCTGCTCCCTGGTTTGGAGTCATCACTACTGCCACCATAGGCCAAGGGGTCCTCTGAAATTGCTGTCTCTGGCCCTCAGTTGCTCACAAGCACACCCTAAGAGCATCTCACCTCACCTGCCCTGTGTACCTCTGGTCCCTACCCTGAGGTTTCCCTCTTGCTGCTGAAGCATGATATCTTGAGAAACCCACTCAGCAATCCCAGGGGAAGTAGGACCACTGTAGAAAAGTATAGAGAGTTAATGCTGCATGACAGTAAACTTTGGACCAGTGAGAGATAAGAACCTATGACTAATCCTTCCTCCTCCCACCTTCATTCCCCCATTCCTCCGTGTTGGGCGAGAGGCACAGCAGCTCTCACTAACCAGGAATTGGGGCAAACATAGCTCTCTCACACCATCTTCACTCCTGCTTTTCCCTGGGATTGCACTCCACAAAAAAGTGTCAGCAAATGAGTTTTTGCCTCATCTTCTGTTTTCTAGGGAAATCAGACTAAAACAAGTGTATTGCCTAAAATCATCTCCTCTCCCACCATGTATGCACTCCAGCCTTTGCTGGAGTATTCATGCAGCAACTCCCCTCCATCTTTGGTTAAGAGCTGCTTCCTTCTTGTGCAGGAATGGTCAGAAAAAAAAGCCCTCAGGCCAGGATTTGCAAAGGTTGTCTGCAGCAGTTTCTGCCTTCATAGAGGCCCACAGAGCACCAAGAGCCTTTCTTCATGAGGTCTTCACCATTCCCCTACTGTCTCATGGGGAACACGCTGTGCTACCTCTCAGGAGCTGTGCTATCAATTAGTCATACAGGGTGGGTGGATGATTTCCTCCCCAGTGTTGACAGGACCACCTCAGGAGCAGCATGGCTGGCATGACACCCCTTCCTGGGTCAGACAGGTGCACACATTCTTCCACCACTCATGCCCAGGGCCTTTTGTTCAGCTCCAAAGAGCTTCCTCTGGAACACCAAAGTCTAGCCTCTCTACTTCATGTGAGTTTTTACTCATTTCTTGAGAAGAAAAACCTTCCTGCCTATCTTAAAGCCCTAATAGCACCAGTCAAAAGCCCAGCGAGATGACCAACTCTGCTGCCACTGTCTGCAGAGCTGCTATGCCCTGCTGGGCTGTCTGGTGATAAGTGACGGGCTGATGAATCGTCTTCCTGCCATTGTGAAACAGAAATTCATTCTATCTACAGGCTAAGAATTCACTCACACAGACTGAAAACTGAAACACTCTGCAAGGACTCTTAAGCTAGATTTAATTTCAGTGAGGGTTTCAAAGCCCTGCCCTTGGCCCTGAAGCATGTCAATTTTTCTTCTCTTGGGAGAGAGGAGAGTGAGGTCTCCAGAGGCCAGAAACTGGCTAAATCGGAGCATGTAGGTTTGGGAGTCTGTGGTTTCTGTAGGCTGTTTGGGGGAAAATAATTTATGTTTGCAGAGCTTCAGAGATTGCCAAGGCTTTTTATATGACAATTACTGTGTTAGGGCTGAAATGGTGTCCACTTCCTTTCTTAAATACAGATGGTCATGATGACAATGCTGATCAGATTATACGGGGCATTTCCTATAGAACTAGACTCCAGGCTATACTGTGCCCTACTCCCAGGCTCTACTCTCAGGATGCCAGGAATAAATGTCAGATGGATTGGGCCTCTTGTTAAGGACACATGGGACACATGGAACAGGTGAAGTTGCTCCCTCCACTGTCCCCCAGGGCAGACACCATTAATGAATCCTGAGCCTGGAAACAGAATCCTCCTTTGTCTTTCCCAGTACACCATTCTACTAGCCATGATCAACGAATCGGGTTTTGCATACAAGTTAAATTGTATTCTGGTTTGTTTCCCTGTTGAAACTGACATCTATAATGAGCATCATGGGACCTAGAAAATACCTATGAACTACATGGACTTTTCCCCACTTATGCTACATACATGTATTCACAAGAAGAATTCACCCATCCCTAGTATCCAATATTAATTGGATAATTGTTTTCTTGTTTTTTTTACATCTTTATCAGAGTATAATTGCTTTACAATGGTGTGTTAGTTTCTGCTTTATAACAAAGTGAATCAGTTATACATATACATATGTTCCCATATCTCTTCCCTCTTGCGTCTCCCTCCCTCCCACCCTCCCTATCCCACCCCTCTAGGTGGTAACAAAGCACCGAGCTGATCTCCCTGTGCTACATGGCTGCTTCCCATTAGCTATCTATTTTACGTTTGGTAGTGTCTATATGTCCATGCCACTCTCTCGCTTTGTCATACCTTACCCTTCCCCCTCCGCATATCCTCAAGTCCATTCTCTAGTAGGTCTGTGTCTTTATTCCTGTCTTACCCGTAGGTTCTTCATGACATTTTCCCCCTTAGATTCCATATATATATGTGTTAGCATACGGTATTTGTCTTTCACTTTCTGACTTACTTCACTCTGTATGACAGACTCTTGGTCCATCCACCTCATTACAAATAGCTCAATTTCATTCCTTTTTATGGCTGAGTAATAGTCCATTGTATATATGTGCCACATCTTCTTTATCCATTCATCCGATGATGGACACTTAGGTTGTTTCCATCTCTGGGCTATTGTAAATAGAGCTGCAATGAATATTTTGGTACATCACCCTTTTTGAATTATGGTTTTCTCAAGGCTTATGCCCAGTAGTGGGATTGCCAAGTCATATGGTAGTTCTAGTTGTAGTTTTTAAAGGAACCTCCATACTGTTCTCCATAGTGGCTGTACCAATTCACATTCCCACCAGCAGTGCAAGAGTGTACCCTTTTCTGCACACCCTCTCCAGCATTTATTGTTTCTAGATTTCTTGATGGCCATTCTGACTGGTGTGAGATGATATCTCATTGTAGTTTTGATTTGCATTTCTCTAATGATTAATGATGTTGAGCATTCTTTCATGTGTTTGTTGGCAGTCTGTATATCTTCTTTGGAGAAATGCCTATTTAAGTCTTCTGCCCATTTTTGGATTGGGTTGTTTGTTTTTTTGCTATTGAGCTGCATGAGCTGTTTATAAATTTTGGAGATTAATCCTTTGTCAGTTGCTTCATTTGCAAATATTTTCTCCCATTCTGAGGGTTGTCTTTTGGTCTTGTTTATGGTTTCCTTTGTTGTGCAAAAGCTTTGAAGTTTCATTAGGTCCCATTTGTTTCTTTGTTTTTATTTCCATTTCTCTAGGAGGTGGGTCCAAAAGGATCTTGCTGTGATTTATGTCATAGAGTGTTCTACCTATGTTTTCCTCTAAGAGTTTGAGAGTTTCTGGCCTTACATTTAAGTCTTTAATCCATTTTGAGCTTATTTTTTGTGTATGGTGTTAGGGAATGATCTAATCTCATACTTTTACATGTCCCTGTCCAGTTTTCCCAGCACCACTTATTGAAGAGGCTGTCCTTTCTCCACTGTATATTCCTGCCTCCTTTATCAAAGATAAGTTGGCCATATGTATGTGGGTTTATCTCTGTGCTTTCTATCCTGATCCACTGATCTATCTTTCTGTTTTTATGCCAGTACCACACTGTCTTAATTACTGTAGCTTTGTAGTATAGTCTGAAGTCAGGAAGCCTGATTCCTCCAGCTCCATTTTTCGTTCTCAAGATTGCTTTGGCTATTCGGGGTCTTTTGTTTTTCCAAACAAATTTTGAAATTTTTTGTTCTAGCTCTGTGAAAAATGCCAGTGGTAGTTTGATAGGGATTGCATTGAATCTGTAGATTGCTTTGGGTAGTAGAGTCATTTTCACAATATTGATTCTTCCAATCCAGGAGCATGGTATATCTCTCCATCTATTTGTATCATCTTTAATTTCTTTCATCAGTGTCTTATAATTTTCTGCATACAGGTCTTTTTTCTCCTTAGGTAGGTTTATTCCTAGATATTTTATTCTTTTTGTTGCAATGGTAAATGGGAGTGTTTTCTTGATTTCATTTTCAGATTTTTCATCATTAGTGTACAGGAATGCCAGAGATTTCTGTACATTAATTTTGTATCCTGCTACTTTACCAAATTCATTGATTAGCTCTAGTAGTTTTTCGGTAGCATCTTTAGGATTCTCTATGTATAGTATCATGTCATCTGCAAACAGTGACAGCTTTACTTCTTCTTTTCCAATTTGGATTCCTTTTATTTCCTTTTCTTCTCTGATTGCTGTGGCTAAAACTTCCAAAACTAAGTTGAATAAGAGTCATGAGAGTGGGCAGCCTTGTCTTGTTCCTGATCTTAGTGGAAATGGTTTCAGTTTTTCACCATTGAGGACGATGTTGGCTGTGGGTTTGTCATATATGGCCTTTATTATGTTGAGGAAAGTTCCCTCTATGCCTACTTTCTGCAGGGTGTTGAATTTTATCAAAAGCTTTCTCTACATCTATTGAGAAGATCATATAGTTTTCCTCCTTCACTTTGTTAATATGGTGTATCATGTTGATTGATTTGCGTATATTGAAGAATCCTTGCATTCCTGGAATAAATCCCCCTTGATCATGGTGTATGATCCTTTTAATGTGCTGTTGGATTCTGTTTGCTAGTATTTTGTTGAGAATTTTTGCATCTATGTTCATCAGTGATATTGGCCTGTAGTTTTCTTTCTTTGTGACATGCTTTCCTGGTTTTGGTATCAGGGTGACAGTGGCCTTGTAGAATGAGTTTGGGAGTGTTCCTCCCTCTGCTATATTTTGGAAGAGTTTGAGAAGGATAGGTGTTAGCTCTTCTCTAAATGTTTGACAGAATTCATCTGTGAAGCCATCTGGTCCTGGACTTTCGTTTGTTGGAAGGTTTTTAATCTCAGTTTCACTTTCAGTGCTTGTGATTGGTCTGTTCATATTTTCTATTTCTTCCTGATTCAGTCTTATCAGGTTGTGCATTTCTAAGAATTTGTCCATTTCTTCCAGGTTGTCCATTTTATTGGCATAGAGTTACTTGTAGTACTCTCTCATGATCTTTTGTATTTCTGCAGTTTCAGTTGTTACTTCTCCTTTTTCATTTCTTATTCTATTGATTTGAGTCTTCTCCCATTTTTTCCTGATGAGTCTGGATAATGGTTTATCAATTTTGTTTATCTTCCCAAAGAACAAGTTTTAGTTTTATTGATCTTTGCTATTGTTTCCTTCATTTCGTTTTCATTTATTTCTGATATGATCATTATGATTTCTTTCCTTCTGCTAAATTTGCGGTTTTTTTGTTCTTCTTTCTATAATTACTTTAGGTGCAAGGTTCCTTTGTTTATTCGACATGTTTCCTGTTTCTTAAGGTAGGATTGTATTGCTATAAACTTCTCTCTTAGAACTGCTTTGGCTGCATCCCGTAGGTTTTGGGTCATTGGGTCTCCATTGTCATTTGCTTCTATGTACTTTTTTATTTCCTCTTTGATTTCTTCAGTGATCACTTCGTTATTAAGTAGTGTATTGTTTAGCCTCCATGTGTTTGTATTTTTTACAGATCTTTCCTTGTAATTGAAATCTAGTCTCATAGCGTTGTTGTCGAAAAAGATACTTGATACCATTTCAATTTTCTTAAATTTACCAAGGCTTGATTTGTGACCCAAGATATGATCTATCCTGGAGAATGTTCCGTGAGCACTTGAGAAAATGTGTATTCTGTTGTTTTTGGATGGAATGTCCTATAAATATCAATTAAGTCCATCTTGTTTAATGTATCAATTAAAGTTTGTGTTTCCTTATTTATTTTCATTTTGGATGATCTGTCTTTCGGTGAAAGTGGGGTGTTAAAGTCCCCTACTATGAATGTGTTACTGTCAGTTTCCCCTTTTATGGCTGTTAGTATTTGCCTTATGTAGTGAGGTGCTCCTATGTTGGGTGCATAAATATTTACAATTGTTATATCTTCTTCTTGGATCGATCCCTTGATCATTATGTAGTGTCCTTCTTTGTCTCTTCTAATAGCCTGTATTTTAAAGTCTATTTCATCTGATATGAGAATTGCTACTCCAGATTTCTTCTGGTTTACATTTGCATGGAATATCTTTTACCATCCCCTTACTTTCAGTCTGTATGTGTCTCTAGGTCTGAAGTGGGTCTCCTGTAGAAAGCATATATATGGGTCTTGTTTTTGTATCCATTCAGCCAATCTGTGTCTTTTGGTGGGAGCATTTAGTCCATTTACATTTAAGGTAATTATCGATATGTATGTTCCTATTCCCATTTTCTTAATTGGTTTGGGTTTGTTATTGTAGGTCTTTTCCTTCTCTTTTGTTTCTTGCCTAGAGAAGTTCCTTTAGCATTTGTTGTAAAGCTGGTTTGGTGGTGCTGAACTCTCTCAGCTTTTGCTTGCCTGTAAAGGTTTTAATTTCTCTGTCAAATATGAATGAGATCCTTGCTGGGAAGAGTAATCTTGGTTTCATGTTTTTCTCCTTCATCACTTTAAATATGTTTTGCCAGTCCGTTCTGGCTTGCAGAGTTTCTGCCAAAAGATCAGCTGTTAACTTATGGGGATTCCCTTGTGTGTTATTTGTTGTTTTTCCCTTGTTGCTTCTAATATGTTTCCTTTGCATTTAATTTTTGACAGTTTGATTAATATGTGTCTTGGTGTATTTCTCCTTGCTTTATCCTGTATGGCACTCTCTGTGCTTTCTGGACTTGATTAACTATTTCCTTTCCCATATTAGGGAAGTTTTCAACTACAATCTCTTCAAATATTTTCTCAGTCCCTTTCTTTTTCTCTTCTTCTGGAACCCCTGTAATTCGAATATTGGTGCATTTAATGTTGTCCCAAAGGTCTCTGAGACTCTCCTCTCTTCTCTTCATTCTTAATCCTGCTCTGCAATAGTTATTTCCACTATTTAATCTTCCAAGTCACTTATCCATTCTTCTGCCTCAGTTATTCTGCTATTGATCCCATCTAGAGTATTTTTAATTTCATTAATTGTGTTGTTCATCGTTGCTTGTTTCACCTTTAGTTCTTCTAGGTCCTTGTTAAATGTTTCTTGCATTTTGTCTATTCTATTTCCAAGATGTTGGATCATCTTTACGATCATTATTCTGAATTCTGTTTTAGGTAGACTGTCTATTTCCTCTTCATTTGTTAGGTCTGGTGGGTTATTATCTTGCTCCTTCATCTGCTGTGTGTTTTTCTGTTTTCTCATTTTGCTTATCTTACTGTGTTTGGGGTCTTCTTTTTGCAGGCTCCTGGTTCATAGTTCCCGTTGTTTTTTGTGTCTGTCTCCAGTGACTAAAGTTGGTTTAGTGTGTTGTGTTGGCTTCCTGGTGGAGGGGACTAGTGTCTGTGTTCTGGTCGATGAGGCTGGATCTTGTCTTTCTGGTGGGCACGTCCCCCATCTGGTGGTGTGTTTTGGGGTGTCTGTGGACTTAATATGATTTTAGGCAGCCTCTCTGCTAATGGGTGGGATTGTGTTCCTGTCTTGCTAGTTGTTTGGCATAGGGTGTCCAACACTGTAGCTTGCTGGTCATTGAGTGAAGATGGGTGCTGGTGTTGAGGTGGAGATCTCTGGGAGATTTTTGCCATTTGATATTATGTGGAGCTGGGAAGTCTCTTATGGGCCAGTGTCCTGAATTTGGCTCTCCCACCTAAGAGGCACAGCACTGACTCCTGGCTGCAGCACCAAGAGCCTTTCATCCACACGGCTCAGAATAAAAGGGAGAGAAATTGAAAGAGAGAAAGAAAGAAAGAAAGAAAGAAAGATAGAAGGAAGGAAGGGAGAATGGAAGGAAGTGAGGAAGGAAGAAAGTAAGAAGAAAGGAAGGAAGAAAGGATGGAAGAAAGAAAGGAAGGACAGTAAAAAGGAAGGAAGAAAGGAAGGAAGGAAAAAAGAAGGAAGGAGGGAAGGAAGCAAAGAAGGGAGAATGGAAGGAAGAAAGTAAGGAAGGACGGAAGGAAGGAAGGAAGAAAGGAAGGAAGGAAGGAGGAAGCAAGAAGGAAGGAAGGAATGGAGATAAAATAAAATAAAATAAAGTTATTAAAATAAAAAGTAATTATTAAGAAAAAAATGTTTTTTAAAAGAAAAAAAATGGACAGGTAGAACACTAGGACAAATGCTAAAAGCAAAGCTATACAGACAAAATCACACACAGAAGCATACACATACACACTCACAATGAGAAAAAGGGGAAAAAATATATATATCTCTGCTCCCAAAGTCCACCTCCTCAATTTGGGATGTTTCATTGTCTATTCAGGTGTTCCACAGACGCAGGGTACATCAAGTTGATTGTGGAGATTTGATCCATGCTCCTGTGGCTGCTGGGAGAGATGTACCTTTCTCTTCTTTGTTTGCACAGCTCCCGGAGTTCAGCTTTGGATTGGGCCCCGCCTCTGCATGTAGGTCGATGGAGGGTGTCTGTACTTCGCTCAGACAGGATGGGGTTAAAGAAGCTGCTGATTCGGGGGCTCTGGCTCACTCAGGCAGGGGGGAGGGAGGGGCGCGGATGCTCGAGCCTGCGGAGGCAGAAGCCGGCATGACATTGCACCAGCCTGAGGTGCGCCGTGCGCTCTCCCGGGGAAGTTGTCCCTGGATTCTGGGACCCTGACAGTGGCGGCCTGCACAGGCTCCCGGGAAGGGAGGTGTGGAGAGTGACCTGTGCTTGCACACAGGCTTCTTGGTGGTGGCAGCAGCAGCCTTAGCATCTCATGCCCGTCTCTGGGGTCTGTGCTGTTAGCCGTGGCTCGCACCCATCTCTGGAGCTCCTTTAAGCAGCACTCTTAATCCCCTCTCCTTGCGCACCAGGAAACAAAGAGGGAAGAAAAAGTCTCTTGCCTCTTTGGCAGGTCCAGACTTTTCCCCGGACTCCCTCCTGGCTAGCCGTGGTGCACTAACCCCTTGCAGGCTGTGTTCACACAGCCAACACCAATCCTCTCCCTGTGCTCTGACCGAAGCCCGAGCCTCAGCTCCCAGCTCCGCCTGCCCTGGCAGGTGAGCAGACAAGCCTCCCGGGCTGGTGAGTGCCGGTCGGCACTGATCCTCTGTGCGGGAATCTCTCCACTTTGCCCTCCACACTACTGTTGCTGTGCTCTCCTCTGTGGCTCTGAATCTTCCCCCCTCCACCCCCCACAGTCTCCTCCCATGAAGGGGCTTCCTAGTGTGTTGAGACCTTTCTTCCTTCACGGCTCCCTCCCACTGGTGCAGGTCCCGTCCCTATTCTTTTGTCTGTTTATTCTTTTTTCTTTTTCCCTACCAGTTATTTGGGAGTTTTTTGCCTTTTGGGCGGTCTGAGGTCTTCTGCCAGCGTTCAGTAGGTATTCTGTAGGAGTTGTTCCACGTGTAGATGTATTTCTGGTGTATCTGTGGGGAGGAAGGTGATCTCCACGTCTTACTCTTCTGCCATCTTCCCCTGCAGCCCCTGCCTTGCTTTCAAATCCTCTTCATTGCCTTACATCAATATATTTTTGGATGATAGTTGTCCTTTATAACTCTGCAGGTTTGTGAATTGCAGTGCCCCTGAGCTCCATTTTTCACCTCGCTTTTTTGTGAGCTGGCTGTAAAACCGCAGGATTGCTTCAGGCCCTATTCTGGCTGTGGGGCAGCAGGCTAAGCCTTTGGTTAATTCCTCTCGGATAATTGTTTTAAATTAAACATGTACTAGGACCTGGGAACTGTGCAAAAATGGTGAATATTCAAAAGGAGTATACACAATGTCAAAGTTACTCACTAGGAGAAGCCTACCAAGATCAGCCTCATTACTGGAACTGCAGAAAGAGCTCTATTTATAGGACTAGAGTTAGTTCCCCAGGGCATGTCACAACTACCCTGCAGGCAGTGAGTTTTGCTGATGGAAGAGTAGGAATCCAGAAGAGGAGAGGAGTGGGTGCAGGTAGGAGAAAGGAGTAAGCCAAGAAAAAGCTGTTGGAACCAAATTGTGAGTTCTTTATTATATCTTGTTTCTCAGTTGTTTCCTATGAAAAATCTGAAATCATTATTGCGGATTGGAATAAACTGGACCTTATTGGGAAGACTGAGCAACCTAGTCACACCAGTTTCCCCATTCAACCGCCCTCACTCTAGAAAAAGCAGCACAGGTCTATTCATATACAGAGGTAAGGAGATCACTGAATCAAGTGTCTACACCTGCACCAAAGGTAGCTGTCCAGAGACTAGCCAGCAGCCTAGGAAGGGACTTCCACAAGGGTCTCTTCTTAAATGGGGGAAGAGATACCTACCTGAGCCAAGCAATCAATTTCTTTCAGACCTGGACCTGAGCATACAAGAAGGACTGTCAAGATCTGCATATAACATGATACTATATATAGAGAATCCTAAAGACACCACCAAAAAACTACTAGACCCCATCAAGAAATTCAGTAAATTTGCAGGATACAAAAATTTATATATAGAAATCTGTTGCACTTCTATACACTAATAATGCATTACCAGAAAAAGAAATTAAGAAAACAATCTTATTTACAATCACATCAGAAAGAATAAATGCCTAGGAATAAACCTACCTAATGAGGTACTTATAAAGCTATAAGACATTGATGAAAGAAATTGAAGACAGCACAAACAGATGGAAAGATATACCATGTTCATGGATTGGAAGAATTAATTAATATTGTTAAAATAACCATACTACCCAAAACAATCTACAGATTCGATGGAATTCTCATCAAAATATCAACCACAGAGCTAGAACAACTAATTTTAAAATATGAAACACAAAAGACCCCAAAACAATCTTAAGAAAGAACAGAGCTGGTGGAGTCACTCTCCCTGACTTCAAAGCTACAGTAATCAAAACAAGACCTATAGACAGTAAACAGGCACATGAAAAGATGCTCAACATCCACTAATCATCAGGAAAATGCAAAATAAACCACAGTGAAATACCAGTTCCCATCTGTCAGAATGGTTTTCATCAAAAGACGACAAATGACAGGTTTGGGGAAAGATGTGGATTAAAGGGAACTCTCATGCACTGTTGTTGGATTGGAAATTAGTGCAGTCACTATGGAAAACAGTATGGTGTTTCCTTAAAAATTAAAAAATAGAGGGGGACAAGGGGAAGATGGCGGAAGAGTAAGACACAGAGATCACCTTCCTCCCCACAGATACACCAGAAATACATCTACACGTGGAACAACTCCTACAAAACACCTACTGAACGCTCGTTCCTACTGCCACGAGAGCAGAGCTCTGCCTGTTACACGGCAGGCTTTCCGAAGAGGCTGAGGCCCGATAGCCTCCCTAGTGCATTCCCTGGATGAGCGAGTTAGCTACAGGCAGAACACCCCATGAAGAGAGGTGGATTCAGGGAAGGGACCTGTGTGTCGCTAGAGTCTCTTTGGACGAGCTACGAATCACAAGGCGGTAGTCGGCGCGTTGACTGGAGGTGGGGGCCTGAGGACCCAAGCCTTGCATTCTCCTTTTTAAAGCACCATTCATGCTGCCTTGAAGCTACCTGCCTGAAACCCTTTGTGACGGGCCCCTCGTCGCTGGAGTCAGGGCTCGTGGAAGAGAAGCAGCTTTCTCTGAGTAAACAGGGTGCTTCCAGAGTCCCGGTAAGAGCTCATCCCGTCACGCTCTGGGGCTAAAGGGAAGCTCGATGGGAGGACTTCCCTCCAGCTAAGGCCTTCTAAGAGCCCCGCTGAGGCGGAAGCTCCGAGCGGTTTCCACGGGGCCTTAGTCGCGGTTCTGCTTTACTTTCACCCTCGTACGCTCTTCAAGACACCTTCAGACCCTCGCGGGGGCGCCCTGTACCCGACCAGGACGCTGAGTACCGGCAGGCTCCCCCGGCCAGCAAAGAAACAACTGCCCGGGCCGAAAGCCCTTCCCGCTCACTCCGTGTTGTTTGCCGAGTGCAGGGCAACACACACGGCGCTCTCCCGGGGGAGAGGTCGCTTTCCCCGGCACTCCAACGACCCCAGGAAAACTCTTCTCTGGCGTGCCCCATGCCATGCCAATCTGCCTCCCTGTCCTCGACTGAGCTGCACGGGGAAACCAAAACTGCTGGGCATTCCTTCTCGGCACTCATACCTGCAGACCCCACGCCTGCAGGAGAAAGCCGGCTTGCGTTCCTACTGCCACGAGAGCAGAGCTCTGCCTGTTACACGGCAGGCTTTCCGAAGAGGCTGAGGCCCGATAGCCTCCCTAGTGCATTCCCTGCATGAGCGAGTTCGCTACAGGCAGAACACCCCGTGAAGAGAGGTGGATTCAGGGAAGGGACCTGTGTGTCGCTAGAGTCTCTTTGGACGAGCTACGGATCACAAGGCGGTAGTCGGCACGTTGACTGGAGGTGGGGGCCTGAGGACCCAAGCCTTGCATTCTCCTTTTTAAAGCACCATTCATGCTGCCTTGAAGCTACCTGCCTGAAACCGTTTGTGACGGGCCCCTCGTCGCTGGAGTCAGGGCTCGTGGAAGAGAAGCAGCTTTCTCTGAGTAAACAGGGTGCTTCCAGAGTCCCGGTAAGAGCTCATCCCGTCACGCTCTGGGGCTAAAGGGAAGCTCGATGGGAGGACTTCCCTCCAGCTAAGGCCTTCTAAGAGCCCCGCTGAGGCGGAAGCTCCGAGCGGTTTCCACGGGGCCTTAGTCGCGGTTCTGCTTTACTTTCACCCTCGTACGCTCTTCAAGACACGTTCAGACCCTCGCGGGGGCGCCCTGTACCCGACCAGGACGCTGAGTACCGGCAGGCTCCCCCGGCCTGCAAAGAAACAACTGCCCGGGCCGAAAGCCCTTCCCGCTCACTCCGTGTTGTTTGCCGAGTGCAGGGCAACACACACGGCGCTCTCGCGGGGGAGAGGTCGCTTTCCCCGGCACTCCAACGTCTCCAGGAAAACTCTTCTCTGGCGTGCCCCATGCCATGCCAATCTGCCTCCCTGTCCTCGACTGAGCTGCACGGGGAAACCAAAACTGCTGGGCATTCCTTCTCGGCACTCATACCTGCAGACCCCACGCCTGCAGGAGAAAGCCGGCTTGCGTTCCTACTGCCACGAGAGCAGAGCTCTGCCTGTTACACGGCAGGCTTTCCGAAGAGGCTGAGGCCCGATAGCCTCCCTAGTGCATTCCCTGCATGAGCGAGTTAGCTACAGGCAGAACACCCCGTGAAGAGAGGTGGATTCAGGGAAGGGACCTGTGTGTCGCTAGAGTCTCTTTGGACGAGCTACGGATCACAAGGCGGTAGTCGGCGCGTTGACTGGAGGTGGGGGCCTGAGGACCCAAGCCTTGCATTCTCCTTTTTAAAGCACCATTCATGCTGCCTTGAAGCTACCTGCCTGAAACCGTTTGTGACGGGCCCCTCGTCGCTGGAGTCAGGGCTCGTGGAAGAGAAGCAGCTTTCTCTGAGTAAACAGGGTGCTTCCAGAGTCCCGGTAAGAGCTCATCCCGTCACGCTCTGGGGCTAAAGGGAAGCTCGATGGGAGGACTTCCCTCCAGCTAAGGCCTTCTAAGAGCCCCGCTGAGGCGGAAGCTCCGAGCGGTTTCCACGGGGCCTTAGTCGCGGTTCTGCTTTACTTTCACCCTCGTACGCTCTTCAAGACACGTTCAGACCCTCGCGGGGGCGCCGTGTACCCGACCAGGACGCTGAGTACCGGCAGGCTCCCCCGGCCTGCAAAGAAACAACTGCCCGGGCCGAAAGCCCTTCCCGCTCACTCCGTGTTGTTTGCCGAGTGCAGGGCAACACACACGGCGCTCTCCCGGGGGAGAGGTCGCTTTCCCCGGCACTCCAACGTCTCCAGGAAAACTCTTCTCTGGCGTGCCCCATGCAATGCCAATCTAACTCCCTGTCCTCGACTGAGCTGCACGGGGAAACCAAAACTGCTGGGCATTCCTTCTCGGCACTCATACCTGCAGACCCCACGCCTGCAGGAGAAAGCCGGCTTGCGTTCCTACTGCCACGAGAGCAGAGCTCTGCCTGTTACACGGCAGGCTTTCCGAAGAGGCTGAGGCCCGATAGCCTCCCTAGTGCATTCCCTGGATGAGCGAGTTAGCTACAGGCAGAACAGCCCGTGAAGAGAGGTGGATTCAGGGAAGGGACCTGTGTGTCGCTAGAGTCTCTTTGGACGAGCTACGGATCACAAGGCGGTAGTCGGCGCGTTGACTGGAGGTGGGGGCCTGAGGACCCAAGCCTTGCATTCTCCTTTTTAAAGCACCATTCATGCTGCCTTGAAGCTACCTGCCTGAAACCGTTTGTGACGGGGCCCTCGTCGCTGGAGTCAGGGCTCGTGGAAGAGAAGCAGCTTTCTCTGAGTAAACAGGGTGCTTCCAGAGTCCCGGTAAGAGCTCATCCCGTCACGCTCTGGGGCTAAAGGGAAGCTCGATGGGAGGACTTCCCTCCAGCTAAGGCCTTCTAAGAGCCCCGCTGAGGCGGAAGCTCCGAGCGGTTTCCACGGGGCCTTAGTCGCGGTTCTGCTTTACTTTCACCCTCGTACGCTCTTCAAGACACCTTCAGACCCTCGCGGGGCCGCCCTGTACCCGACCAGGACGCTGAGTACCGGCAGGCTCCCCCGGCCTGCAAAGAAACAACTGCCCGGGCCGAAAGCCCTTCCCGCTCACTCCGTGTTGTTTGCCGAGTGCAGGGCAACACACACGGCGCTCTCCCGGGGGAGAGGTCGCTTTCCCGGCACTCCAACGTCTCCAGGAAAACTCTTCTCTGGCGTGCCCCATGCCATGCCAATCTGCCTCCCTGTCCTCGACTGAGCTGCACGGGGAAACCAAAACTGCTGGGCATTCCTTCTCGGCACTCATACCTGCAGACCCCACGCCTGCAGGAGAAAGCCGGCTTGCGTTCCTACTGCCACGAGAGCAGAGCTCTGCCTGTTACACGGCAGGCTTTCCGAAGAGGCTGAGGCCCGATAGCCTCCCTAGTGCATTCCCTGGATGAGCGAGTTAGCTACAGGCAGAACACCCCATGAAGAGAGGTGGATTCAGGGAAGGGACCTGTGTGTCGCTAGAGTCTCTTTGGACGAGCTACGAATCACAAGGCGGTAGTCGGCGCGTTGACTGGAGGTGGGGGCCTGAGGACCCAAGCCTTGCATTCTCCTTTTTAAAGCACCATTCATGCTGCCTTGAAGCTACCTGCCTGAAACCGTTTGTGACGGGCCCCTCGTCGCTGGAGTCAGGGCTCGTGGAAGAGAAGCAGCTTTCTCTGAGTAAACAGGGTGCTTCCAGAGTCCCGGTAAGAGCTCATCCCGTCACGCTCTGGGGCTAAAGGGAAGCTCGATGGGAGGACTTCCCTCCAGCTAAGGCCTTCTAAGAGCCCCGCTGAGGCGGAAGCTCCGAGCGGTTTCCATGGGGCCTTAGTCGCGGTTCTGCTTTACTTTCACCCTCGTACGCTCTTCAAGACACGTTCAGACCCTCGCGGGGGCGCCCTGTACCCGACCAGGACGCTGAGTACCGGCAGGCTCCCCCGGCCTGCAAAGAAACAACTGCCCGGGCCGAAAGCCCTTCCCGCTCACTCCGTGTTGTTTGCCGAGTGCAGGGCAACAAACACGGCGCTCTCCCGGGGGAGAGGAAGCTTTCCCAGGCACTCCAACGTCTCCAGGAAAACTCTTCTCTGGCGTGCCCCATGCCATGCCAATCTGCCTCCCTGTCCTCGACTGAGCTGCACGGGGAAACCAAAACTGCTGGGCATTCCTTCTCGGCACTCATACCTGCAGACCCCACGCCTGCAGGAGAAAGCCGGCTTGCGTTCCTACTGCCACGAGAGCAGAGCTCTGCCTGTTACACGGCAGGCTTTCCGAAGAGGCTGAGGCCCGATAGCCTCCCTAGTGCATTCCCTGGATGAGCGAGTTAGCTACAGGCAGAACACCCCGTGAAGAGAGGTGGATTCAGGGAAGGGACCTGTGTGTCGCTAGAGTCTCTTTGGACGAGCTACGGATCACAAGGCGGTAGTCGGCGCGTTGACTGGAGGTGGGGGCCTGAGGACCCAAGCCTTGCATTCTCCTTTTTAAAGCACCATTCATGCTGCCTTGAAGCTACCTGCCTGAAACCGTTTGTGACGGGCCCCTCGTCGCTGGAGTCAGGGCTCGTGGAAGAGAAGCAGCTTTCTCTGAGTAAACAGGGTGCTTCCAGAGTCCCGGTAAGAGCTCATCCCGTCACGCTCTGGGGCTAAAGGGAAGCTCGATGGGAGGACTTCCCTCCAGCTAAGGCCTTCTAAGAGCCCCGCTGAGGCGGAAGCTCCGAGCGGTTTCCACGGGGCCTTAGTCGCGGTTCTGCTTTACTTTCACCCTCGTACGCTCTTCAAGACAAGTTCAGACCCTCGCAGGGGCGCCCTGTACCCGACCAGGACGCTGAGTACCGGCAGGCTCCCCCGGCCTGCAAAGAAACAACTGCCCGGGCCGAAAGCCCTTCCCGCTCACTCCGTGTTGTTTGCCGAGTGCAGGGCAACACACACGGCGCTCTCGCGGGGGAGAGGTCGCTTTCCCCGGCACTCCAACGTCTCCAGGAAAACTCTTCTCTGGCGTGCCCCATGCCATGCCAATCTGCCTCCCTGTCCTCGACTGAGCTGCACGGGGAATCCAAAACTGCTGGGCATTCCTTCTCGGCACTCATACCTGCAGACCCCACGCCTGCAGGAGAAAGCCGGCTTGCGTTCCTACTGCCACGAGAGCAGAGCTCTGCCTGTTACACGGCAGGCTTTCCGAAGAGGCTGAGGCCCGATAGCCTCCCTAGTGCATTCCCTGGATGAGCGAGTTAGCTACAGGCAGAACACCCCGTGAAGAGAGGTGGATTCAGGGAAGGGACCTGTGTGTCGCTAGAGTCTCTTTGGACGAGCTACGGATCACAAGGCGGTAGTCGGCGCGTTGACTGGAGGTGGGGGCCTGAGGACCCAAGCCTTGCATTCTCCTTTTTAAAGCACCATTCATGCTGCCTTGAAGCTACCTGCCTGAAACCCTTTGTGACGGGCCCCTCGTCGCTGGAGTCAGGGCTCGTGGAAGAGAAGCAGCTTTCTCTGAGTAAACAGGGTGCTTCCAGAGTCCCGGTAAGAGCTCATCCCGTCACGCTCTGGGGCTAAAGGGAAGCTCGATGGGAGGACTTCCCTCCAGCTAAGGCCTTCTAAGAGCCCCGCTGAGGCGGAAGCTCCGAGCGGTTTCCACGGGGCCTTAGTCGCGGTTCTGCTTTACTTTCACCCTCGTACGCTCTTCAAGACACGTTCAGACCCTCGCGGGGGCGCCGTGTACCCGACCAGGACGCTGAGTACCGGCAGGCTCCCCCGGCCTGCAAAGAAACAACTGCCCGGGCCGAAAGCCCTTCCCGCTCACTCCGTGTTGTTTGCCGAGTGCAGGGCAACACACACGGCGCTCTCCCGGGGGAGAGGTCGCTTTCCCCGGCACTCCAACGTCTCCAGGAAAACTCTTCTCTGGCGTGCCCCATGCAATGCCAATCTAACTCCCTGTCCTCGACTGAGCTGCACGGGGAAACCAAAACTGCTGGGCATTCCTTCTCGGCACTCATACCTGCAGACCCCACGCCTGCAGGAGAAAGCCGGCTTGCGTTCCTACTGCCACGAGAGCAGAGCTCTGCCTGTTACACGGCAGGCTTTCCGAAGAGGCTGAGGCCCGATAGCCTCCCTAGTGCATTCCCTGGATGAGCGAGTTAGCTACAGGCAGAACAGCCCGTGAAGAGAGGTGGATTCAGGGAAGGGACCTGTGTGTCGCTAGAGTCTCTTTGGACGAGCTACGGATCACAAGGCGGTAGTCGGCGCGTTGACTGGAGGTGGGGGCCTGAGGACCCAAGCCTTGCATTCTCCTTTTTAAAGCACCATTCATGCTGCCTTGAAGCTACCTGCCTGAAACCGTTTGTGACGGGGCCCTCGTCGCTGGAGTCAGGGCTCGTGGAAGAGAAGCAGCTTTCTCTGAGTAAACAGGGTGCTTCCAGAGTCCCGGTAAGAGCTCATCCCGTCACGCTCTGGGGCTAAAGGGAAGCTCGATGGGAGGACTTCCCTCCAGCTAAGGCCTTCTAAGAGCCCCGCTGAGGCGGAAGCTCCGAGCGGTTTCCACGGGGCCTTAGTCGCGGTTCTGCTTTACTTTCACCCTCGTACGCTCTTCAAGACACGTTCAGACCCTCGCGGGGGCGCCCTGTACCCGACCAGGACGCTGAGTACCGGCAGGCTCCCCCGGCCTGCAAAGAAACAACTGCCCGGGCCGAAAGCCCTTCCCGCTCACTCCGTGTTGTTTGCCGAGTGCAGGGCAACACACACGGCGCTCTCCCGGGGGAGAGGTCGCTTTCCCGGCACTCCAACGTCTCCAGGAAAACTCTTCTCTGGCGTGCCCCATGCCATGCCAATCTGCCTCCCTGTCCTCGACTGAGCTGCACGGGGAAACCAAAACTGCTGGGCATTCCTTCTCGGCACTCATACCTGCAGACCCCACGCCTGCAGGAGAAAGCCGGCTTGCGTTCCTACTGCCACGAGAGCAGAGCTCTGCCTGTTACACGGCAGGCTTTCCGAAGAGGCTGAGGCCCGATAGCCTCCCTAGTGCATTCCCTGGATGAGCGAGTTAGCTACAGGCAGAACACCCCATGAAGAGAGGTGGATTCAGGGAAGGGACCTGTGTGTCGCTAGAGTCTCTTTGGACGAGCTACGAATCACAAGGCGGTAGTCGGCGCGTTGACTGGAGGTGGGGGCCTGAGGACCCAAGCCTTGCATTCTCCTTTTTAAAGCACCATTCATGCTGCCTTGAAGCTACCTGCCTGAAACCGTTTGTGACGGGCCCCTCGTCGCTGGAGTCAGGGCTCGTGGAAGAGAAGCAGCTTTCTCTGAGTAAACAGGGTGCTTCCAGAGTCCCGGTAAGAGCTCATCCCGTCACGCTCTGGGGCTAAAGGGAAGCTCGATGGGAGGACTTCCCTCCAGCTAAGGCCTTCTAAGAGCCCCGCTGAGGCGGAAGCTCCGAGCGGTTTCCACGGGGCCTTAGTCGCGGTTCTGCTTTACTTTCACCCTCGTACGCTCTTCAAGACACCTTCAGACCCTCGCGGGGGCGCCCTGTACCCGACCAGGACGCTGAGTACCGGCAGGCTCCCCCGGCCTGCAAAGAAACAACTGCCCGGGCCGAAAGCCCTTCCCGCTCACTCCGTGTTGTTTGCCGAGTGCAGGGCAACACACACGGCGCTCTCCCGGGGGAGAGGTCGCTTTCCCCGGCACTCCAACGACCCCAGGAAAACTCTTCTCTGGCGTGCCCCATGCCATGCCAATCTGCCTCCCTGTCCTCGACTGAGCTGCACGGGGAAACCAAAACTGCTGGGCATTCCTTCTCGGCACTCATACCTGCAGACCCCACGCCTGCAGGAGAAAGCCGGCTTGCGTTCCTACTGCCACGAGAGCAGAGCTCTGCCTGTTACACGGCAGGCTTTCCGAAGAGGCTGAGGCCCGATAGCCTCCCTAGTGCATTCCCTGCATGAGCGAGTTCGCTACAGGCAGAACACCCCGTGAAGAGAGGTGGATTCAGGGAAGGGACCTGTGTGTCGCTAGAGTCTCTTTGGACGAGCTACGGATCACAAGGCGGTAGTCGGCACGTTGACTGGAGGTGGGGGCCTGAGGACCCAAGCCTTGCATTCTCCTTTTTAAAGCACCATTCATGCTGCCTTGAAGCTACCTGCCTGAAACCCTTTGTGACGGGCCCCTCGTCGCTGGAGTCAGGGCTCGTGGAAGAGAAGCAGCTTTCTCTGAGTAAACAGGGTGCTTCCAGAGTCCCGGTAAGAGCTCATCCCGTCACGCTCTGGGGCTAAAGGGAAGCTCGATGGGAGGACTTCCCTCCAGCTAAGGCCTTCTAAGAGCCCCGCTGAGGCGGAAGCTCCGAGCGGTTTCCACGGGGCCTTAGTCGCGGTTCTGCTTTACTTTCACCCTCGTACGCTCTTCAAGACACGTACAGACCCTCGCGGGGGCGCCCTGTACCCGACCAGGACGCTGAGTACCGGCAGGCTCCCCCGGCCTGCAAAGAAACAACTGCCCGGGCCGAAAGCCCTTCCCGCTCACTCCGTGTTGTTTGCCGAGTGCAGGGCAACACACACGGCGCTCTCGCGGGGGAGAGGTCGCTTTCCCCGGCACTCCAACGTCTCCAGGAAAACTCTTCTCTGGCGTGCCCCATGCCATGCCAATCTGCCTCCCTGTCCTCGACTGAGCTGCACGGGGAAACCAAAACTGCTGGGCATTCCTTCTCGGCACTCATACCTGCAGACCCCACGCCTGCAGGAGAAAGCCGGCTTGCGTTCCTACTGCCACGAGAGCAGAGCTCTGCCTGTTACACGGCAGGCTTTCCGAAGAGGCTGAGGCCCGATAGCCTCCCTAGTGCATTCCCTGGATGAGCGAGTTAGCTACAGGCAGAACACCCCATGAAGAGAGGTGGATTCAGGGAAGGGACCTGTGTGTCGCTAGAGTCTCTTTGGACGAGCTACGGATCACAAGGCGGTAGTCGGCGCGTTGACTGGAGGTGGGGGCCTGAGGACCCAAGCCTTGCATTCTCCTTTTTAAAGCACCATTCATGCTGCCTTGAAGCTACCTGCCTGAAACCGTTTGTGACGGGCCCCTCGTCGCTGGAGTCAGGGCTCGTGGAAGAGAAGCAGCTTTCTCTGAGTAAACAGGGTGCTTCCAGAGTCCCGGTAAGAGCTCATCCCGTCACGCTCTGGGGCTAAAGGGAAGCTCGATGGGAGGACTTCCCTCCAGCTAAGGCCTTCTAAGAGCCCCGCTGAGGCGGAAGCTCCGAGCGGTTTCCATGGGGCCTTAGTCGCGGTTCTGCTTTACTTTCACCCTCGTACGCTCTTCAAGACACGTTCAGACCCTCGCGGGGGCGCCCTGTACCCGACCAGGACGCTGAGTACCGGCAGGCTCCCCCGGCCTGCAAAGAAACAACTGCCCGGGCCGAAAGCCCTTCCCGCTCACTCCGTGTTGTTTGCCGAGTGCAGGGCAACAAACACGGCGCTCTCCCGGGGGAGAGGAAGCTTTCCCAGGCACTCCAACGTCTCCAGGAAAACTCTTCTCTGGCGTGCCCCATGCCATGCCAATCTGCCTCCCTGTCCTCGACTGAGCTGCACGGGGAAACCAAAACTGCTGGGCATTCCTTCTCGGCACTCATACCTGCAGACCCCACGCCTGCAGGAGAAAGCCGGCTTGCGTTCCTACTGCCACGAGAGCAGAGCTCTGCCTGTTACACGGCAGGCTTTCCGAAGAGGCTGAGGCCCGATAGCCTCCCTAGTGCATTCCCTGGATGAGCGAGTTAGCTACAGGCAGAACACCCCGTGAAGAGAGGTGGATTCAGGGAAGGGACCTGTGTGTCGCTAGAGTCTCTTTGGACGAGCTACGGATCACAAGGCGGTAGTCGGCGCGTTGACTGGAGGTGGGGGCCTGAGGACCCAAGCCTTGCATTCTCCTTTTTAAAGCACCATTCATGCTGCCTTGAAGCTACCTGCCTGAAACCGTTTGTGACGGGCCCCTCGTCGCTGGAGTCAGGGCTCGTGGAAGAGAAGCAGCTTTCTCTGAGTAAACAGGGTGCTTCCAGAGTCCCGGTAAGAGCTCATCCCGTCACGCTCTGGGGCTAAAGGGAAGCTCGATGGGAGGACTTCCCTCCAGCTAAGGCCTTCTAAGAGCCCCGCTGAGGCGGAAGCTCCGAGCGGTTTCCACGGGGCCTTATTCGCGGTTCTGCTTTACTTTCACCCTCGTACGCTCTTCAAGACAAGTTCAGACCCTCGCAGGGGCGCCCTGTACCCGACCAGGACGCTGAGTACCGGCAGGCTCCCCCGGCCTGCAAAGAAACAACTGCCCGGGCCGAAAGCCCTTCCCGCTCACTCCGTGTTGTTTGCCGAGTGCAGGGCAACACACACGGCGCTCTCGCGGGGGAGAGGTCGCTTTCCCCGGCACTCCAACGTCTCCAGGAAAACTCTTCTCTGGCGTGCCCCATGCCATGCCAATCTGCCTCCCTGTCCTCGACTGAGCTGCACGGGGAATCCAAAACTGCTGGGCATTCCTTCTCGGCACTCATACCTGCAGACCCCACGCCTGCAGGAGAAAGCCGGCTTGCGTTCCTACTGCCACGAGAGCAGAGCTCTGCCTGTTACACGGCAGGCTTTCCGAAGAGGCTGAGGCCCGATAGCCTCCCTAGTGCATTCCCTGGATGAGCGAGTTAGCTACAGGCAGAACACCCCGTGAAGAGAGGTGGATTCAGGGAAGGGACCTGTGTGTCGCTAGAGTCTCTTTGGACGAGCTACGGATCACAAGGCGGTAGTCGGCGCGTTGACTGGAGGTGGGGGCCTGAGGACCCAAGCCTTGCATTCTCCTTTTTAAAGCACCATTCATGCTGCCTTGAAGCTACCTGCCTGAAACCCTTTGTGACGGGCCCCTCGTCGCTGGAGTCAGGGCTCGTGGAAGAGAAGCAGCTTTCTCTGAGTAAACAGGGTGCTTCCAGAGTCCCGGTAAGAGCTCATCCCGTCACGCTCTGGGGCTAAAGGGAAGCTCGATGGGAGGACTTCCCTCCAGCTAAGGCCTTCTAAGAGCCCCGCTGAGGCGGAAGCTCCGAGCGGTTTCCACGGGGCCTTAGTCGCGGTTCTGCTTTACTTTCACCCTCGTACGCTCTTCAAGACACGTTCAGACCCTCGCGGGGGCGCCGTGTACCCGACCAGGACGCTGAGTACCGGCAGGCTCCCCCGGCCTGCAAAGAAACAACTGCCCGGGCCGAAAGCCCTTCCCGCTCACTCCGTGTTGTTTGCCGAGTGCAGGGCAACACACACGGCGCTCTCCCGGGGGAGAGGTCGCTTTCCCCGGCACTCCAACGTCTCCAGGAAAACTCTTCTCTGGCGTGCCCCATGCAATGCCAATCTAACTCCCTGTCCTCGACTGAGCTGCACGGGGAAACCAAAACTGCTGGGCATTCCTTCTCGGCACTCATACCTGCAGACCCCACGCCTGCAGGAGAAAGCCGGCTTGCGTTCCTACTGCCACGAGAGCAGAGCTCTGCCTGTTACACGGCAGGCTTTCCGAAGAGGCTGAGGCCCGATAGCCTCCCTAGTGCATTCCCTGGATGAGCGAGTTAGCTACAGGCAGAACAGCCCGTGAAGAGAGGTGGATTCAGGGAAGGGACCTGTGTGTCGCTAGAGTCTCTTTGGACGAGCTACGGATCACAAGGCGGTAGTCGGCGCGTTGACTGGAGGTGGGGGCCTGAGGACCCAAGCCTTGCATTCTCCTTTTTAAAGCACCATTCATGCTGCCTTGAAGCTACCTGCCTGAAACCGTTTGTGACGGGGCCCTCGTCGCTGGAGTCAGGGCTCGTGGAAGAGAAGCAGCTTTCTCTGAGTAAACAGGGTGCTTCCAGAGTCCCGGTAAGAGCTCATCCCGTCACGCTCTGGGGCTAAAGGGAAGCTCGATGGGAGGACTTCCCTCCAGCTAAGGCCTTCTAAGAGCCCCGCTGAGGCGGAAGCTCCGAGCGGTTTCCACGGGGCCTTAGTCGCGGTTCTGCTTTACTTTCACCCTCGTACGCTCTTCAAGACACCTTCAGACCCTCGCGGGGGCGCCGTGTACCCGACCAGGACGCTGAGTACCGGCAGGCTCCCCCGGCCTGCAAAGAAACAACTGCCCGGGCCGAAAGCCCTTCCCGCTCACTCCGTGTTGTTTGCCGAGTGCAGGGCAACACACACGGCGCTCTCCCGGGGGAGAGGTCGCTTTCCCCGGCACTCCAACGTCTCCAGGAAAACTCTTCTCTGGCGTGCCCCATGCAATGCCAATCTAACTCCCTGTCCTCGACTGAGCTGCACGGGGAAACCAAAACTGCTGGGCATTCCTTCTCGGCACTCATACCTGCAGACCCCACGCCTGCAGGAGAAAGCCGGCTTGCGTTCCTACTGCCACGAGAGCAGAGCTCTGCCTGTTACACGGCAGGCTTTCCGAAGAGGCTGAGGCCCGATAGCCTCCCTAGTGCATTCCCTGGATGAGCGAGTTAGCTACAGGCAGAACAGCCCGTGAAGAGAGGTGGATTCAGGGAAGGGACCTGTGTGTCGCTAGAGTCTCTTTGGACGAGCTACGGATCACAAGGCGGTAGTCGGCGCGTTGACTGGAGGTGGGGGCCTGAGGACCCAAGCCTTGCATTCTCCTTTTTAAAGCACCATTCATGCTGCCTTGAAGCTACCTGCCTGAAACCGTTTGTGACGGGGCCCTCGTCGCTGGAGTCAGGGCTCGTGGAAGAGAAGCAGCTTTCTCTGAGTAAACAGGGTGCTTCCAGAGTCCCGGTAAGAGCTCATCCCGTCACGCTCTGGGGCTAAAGGGAAGCTCGATGGGAGGACTTCCCTCCAGCTAAGGCCTTCTAAGAGCCCCGCTGAGGCGGAAGCTCCGAGCGGTTTCCACGGGGCCTTAGTCGCGGTTCTGCTTTACTTTCACCCTCGTACGCTCTTCAAGACACGTTCAGACCCTCGCGGGGGCGCCCTGTACCCGACCAGGACGCTGAGTACCGGCAGGCTCCCCCGGCCTGCAAAGAAACAACTGCCCGGGCCGAAAGCCCTTCCCGCTCACTCCGTGTTGTTTGCCGAGTGCAGGGCAACACACACGGCGCTCTCCCGGGGGAGAGGTCGCTTTCCCGGCACTCCAACGTCTCCAGGAAAACTCTTCTCTGGCGTGCCCCATGCCATGCCAATCTGCCTCCCTGTCCTCGACTGAGCTGCACGGGGAAACCAAAACTGCTGGGCATTCCTTCTCGGCACTCATACCTGCAGACCCCACGCCTGCAGGAGAAAGCCGGCTTGCGTTCCTACTGCCACGAGAGCAGAGCTCTGCCTGTTACACGGCAGGCTTTCCGAAGAGGCTGAGGCCCGATAGCCTCCCTAGTGCATTCCCTGGATGAGCGAGTTAGCTACAGGCAGAACACCCCATGAAGAGAGGTGGATTCAGGGAAGGGACCTGTGTGTCGCTAGAGTCTCTTTGGACGAGCTACGAATCACAAGGCGGTAGTCGGCGCGTTGACTGGAGGTGGGGGCCTGAGGACCCAAGCCTTGCATTCTCCTTTTTAAAGCACCATTCATGCTGCCTTGAAGCTACCTGCCTGAAACCGTTTGTGACGGGCCCCTCGTCGCTGGAGTCAGGGCTCGTGGAAGAGAAGCAGCTTTCTCTGAGTAAACAGGGTGCTTCCAGAGTCCCGGTAAGAGCTCATCCCGTCACGCTCTGGGGCTAAAGGGAAGCTCGATGGGAGGACTTCCCTCCAGCTAAGGCCTTCTAAGAGCCCCGCTGAGGCGGAAGCTCCGAGCGGTTTCCACGGGGCCTTAGTCGCGGTTCTGCTTTACTTTCACCCTCGTACGCTCTTCAAGACACCTTCAGACCCTCGCGGGGGCGCCCTGTACCCGACCAGGACGCTGAGTACCGGCAGGCTCCCCCGGCCTGCAAAGAAACAACTGCCCGGGCCGAAAGCCCTTCCCGCTCACTCCGTGTTGTTTGCCGAGTGCAGGGCAACACACACGGCGCTCTCCCGGGGGAGAGGTCGCTTTCCCCGGCACTCCAACGACCCCAGGAAAACTCTTCTCTGGCGTGCCCCATGCCATGCCAATCTGCCTCCCTGTCCTCGACTGAGCTGCACGGGGAAACCAAAACTGCTGGGCATTCCTTCTCGGCACTCATACCTGCAGACCCCACGCCTGCAGGAGAAAGCCGGCTTGCGTTCCTACTGCCACGAGAGCAGAGCTCTGCCTGTTACACGGCAGGCTTTCCGAAGAGGCTGAGGCCCGATAGCCTCCCTAGTGCATTCCCTGCATGAGCGAGTTCGCTACAGGCAGAACACCCCGTGAAGAGAGGTGGATTCAGGGAAGGGACCTGTGTGTCGCTAGAGTCTCTTTGGACGAGCTACGGATCACAAGGCGGTAGTCGGCACGTTGACTGGAGGTGGGGGCCTGAGGACCCAAGCCTTGCATTCTCCTTTTTAAAGCACCATTCATGCTGCCTTGAAGCTACCTGCCTGAAACCCTTTGTGACGGGCCCCTCGTCGCTGGAGTCAGGGCTCGTGGAAGAGAAGCAGCTTTCTCTGAGTAAACAGGGTGCTTCCAGAGTCCCGGTAAGAGCTCATCCCGTCACGCTCTGGGGCTAAAGGGAAGCTCGATGGGAGGACTTCCCTCCAGCTAAGGCCTTCTAAGAGCCCCGCTGAGGCGGAAGCTCCGAGCGGTTTCCACGGGGCCTTAGTCGCGGTTCTGCTTTACTTTCACCCTCGTACGCTCTTCAAGACACGTACAGACCCTCGCGGGGGCGCCCTGTACCCGACCAGGACGCTGAGTACCGGCAGGCTCCCCCGGCCTGCAAAGAAACAACTGCCCGGGCCGAAAGCCCTTCCCGCTCACTCCGTGTTGTTTGCCGAGTGCAGGGCAACACACACGGCGCTCTCGCGGGGGAGAGGTCGCTTTCCCCGGCACTCCAACGTCTCCAGGAAAACTCTTCTCTGGCGTGCCCCATGCCATGCCAATCTGCCTCCCTGTCCTCGACTGAGCTGCACGGGGAAACCAAAACTGCTGGGCATTCCTTCTCGGCACTCATACCTGCAGACCCCACGCCTGCAGGAGAAAGCCGGCTTGCGTTCCTACTGCCACGAGAGCAGAGCTCTGCCTGTTACACGGCAGGCTTTCCGAAGAGGCTGAGGCCCGATAGCCTCCCTAGTGCATTCCCTGGATGAGCGAGTTAGCTACAGGCAGAACACCCCATGAAGAGAGGTGGATTCAGGGAAGGGACCTGTGTGTCGCTAGAGTCTCTTTGGACGAGCTACGGATCACAAGGCGGTAGTCGGCGCGTTGACTGGAGGTGGGGGCCTGAGGACCCAAGCCTTGCATTCTCCTTTTTAAAGCACCATTCATGCTGCCTTGAAGCTACCTGCCTGAAACCGTTTGTGACGGGCCCCTCGTCGCTGGAGTCAGGGCTCGTGGAAGAGAAGCAGCTTTCTCTGAGTAAACAGGGTGCTTCCAGAGTCCCGGTAAGAGCTCATCCCGTCACGCTCTGGGGCTAAAGGGAAGCTCGATGGGAGGACTTCCCTCCAGCTAAGGCCTTCTAAGAGCCCCGCTGAGGCGGAAGCTCCGAGCGGTTTCCACGGGGCCTTAGTCGCGGTTCTGCTTTACTTTCACCCTCGTACGCTCTTCAAGACACGTTCAGACCCTCGCGGGGGCGCCCTGTACCCGACCAGGACGCTGAGTACCGGCAGGCTCCCCCGGCCTGCAAAGAAACAACTGCCCGGGCCGAAAGCCCTTCCCGCTCACTCCGTGTTGTTTGCCGAGTGCAGGGCAACACACACGGCGCTCTCCCGGGGGAGAGGTCGCTTTCCCCGGCACTCCAACGTCCCCAGGAAAACTCTTCTCTGGCGTGCCCCATGCCATGCCAATCTGCCTCCCTGTCCTCGACTGAGCTGCACGGGGAAACCAAAACTGCTGGGCATTCCTTCTCGGCACTCATACCTGCAGACCCCACGCCTGCAGGAGAAAGCCGGCTTGCGTTCCTACTGCCACGAGAGCAGAGCTCTGCCTGTTACACGGCAGGCTTTCCGAAGAGGCTGAGGCCCGATAGCCTCCCTAGTGCATTCCCTGGATGAGCGAGTTAGCTACAGGCAGAACAGCCCGTGAAGAGAGGTGGATTCAGGGAAGGGACCTGTGTGTCGCTAGAGTCTCTTTGGACGAGCTACGGATCACAAGGCGGTAGTCGGCGCGTTGACTGGCGGTGGGGGCCTGAGGACCCAAGCCTTGCATTCTCCTTTTTAAAGCACCATTCATGCTGCCTTGAAGCTACCTGCCTGAAACCGTTTGTGACGGGCCCCTCGTCGCTGGAGTCAGGGCTCGTGGAAGAGAAGCAGCTTTCTCTGAGTAAACAGGGTGCTTCCAGAGTCCCGGAAAGAGCTCATCCCGTCACGCTCTGGGGCTAAAGGGAAGCTCGATGGGAGGACTTCCCTCCAGCTAAGGCCTTCTAAGAGCCCCGCTGAGGCGGAAGCTCCGAGCGGTTTCCATGGGGCCTTAGTCGCGGTTCTGCTTTACTTTCACCCTCGTACGCTCTTCAAGACACGTTCAGACCCTCGCGGGGGCGCCCTGTACCCGACCAGGACGCTGAGTACCGGCAGGCTCCCCCGGCCTGCAAAGAAACAACTGCCCGGGCCGAAAGCCCTTCCCGCTCACTCCGTGTTGTTTGCCGAGTGCAGGGCAACACACACGGCGCTCTCCCGGGGGAGAGGTAGCTTTCCCAGGCACTCGAACGTCTCCAGGAAAACTCTTCTCTGGCGTGCCCCATGCCATGCCAATCTGCCTCCCTGTCCTCGACTGAGCTGCACGGGGAAACCAAAACTGCTGGGCATTCCTTCTCGGCACTCATACCTGCAGACCCCACGCCTGCAGGAGAAAGCCGGCTTGCGTTCCTACTGCCACGAGAGCAGAGCTCTGCCTGTTACACGGCAGGCTTTCCGAAGAGGCTGAGGCCCGATAGCCTCCCTAGTGCATTCCCTGCATGAGCGAGTTAGCTACAGGCAGAACACCCCGTGAAGAGAGGTGGATTCAGGGAAGGGACCTGTGTGTCGCTAGAGTCTCTTTGGACGAGCTACGGATCACAAGGCGGTAGTCGGCGCGTTGACTGGCGGTGGGGGCCTGAGGACCCAAGCCTTGCATTCTCCTTTTTAAAGCACCATTCATGCTGCCTTGAAGCTACCTGCCTGAAACCGTTTGTGACGGGCCCCTCGTCGCTGGAGTCAGGGCTCGTGGAAGAGAAGCAGCTTTCTCTGAGTAAACAGGGTGCTTCCAGAGTCCCGGTAAGAGCTCATCCCGTCACGCTCTGGGGCTAAAGGGAAGCTCGATGGGAGGACTTCCCTCCAGCTAAGGCCTTCTAAGAGCCCCGCTGAGGCGGAAGCTCCGAGCGGTTTCCACGGGGCCTTAGTCGCGGTTCTGCTTTACTTTCACCCTCGTACGCTCTTCAAGACACGTTCAGACCCTCGCGGGGGCGCCCTGTACCCGACCAGGACGCTGAGTACCGGCAGGCTCCCCCGGCCTGCAAAGAAACAACTGCCCGGGCCGAAAGCCCTTCCCGCTCACTCCGTGTTGTTTGCCGAGTGCAGGGCAACACACACGGCGCTCTCGCGGGGGAGAGGTCGCTTTCCCCGGCACTCCAACGTCTCCAGGAAAACTCTTCTCTGGCGTGCCCCATGCCATGCCAATCTGCCTCCCTGTCCTCGACTGAGCTGCACGGGGAAACCAAAACTGCTGGGCATTCCTTCTCGGCACTCATACCTGCAGACCCCACGCCTGCAGGAGAAAGCCGGCTTGCGTTCCTACTGCCACGAGAGCAGAGCTCTGCCTGTTACACGGCAGGCTTTCCGAAGAGGCTGAGGCCCGATAGCCTCCCTAGTGCATTCCCTGGATGAGCGAGTTAGCTACAGGCAGAACACCCCGTGAAGAGAGGTGGATTCAGGGAAGGGACCTGTGTGTCGCTAGAGTCTCTTTGGACGAGCTACGGATCACAAGGCGGTAGTCGGCGCGTTGACTGGAGGTGGGGGCCTGAGGACCCAAGCCTTGCATTCTCCTTTTTAAAGCACCATTCATGCTGCCTTGAAGCTACCTGCCTGAAACCCTTTGTGACGGGCCCCTCGTCGCTGGAGTCAGGGCTCGTGGAAGAGAAGCAGCTTTCTCTGAGTAAACAGGGTGCTTCCAGAGTCCCGGTAAGAGCTCATCCCGTCACGCTCTGGGGCTAAAGGGAAGCTCGATGGGAGGACTTCCCTCCAGCTAAGGCCTTCTAAGAGCCCCGCTGAGGCGGAAGCTCCGAGCGGTTTCCACGGGGCCTTAGTCGCGGTTCTGCTTTACTTTCACCCTCGTACGCTCTTCAAGACACCTTCAGACCCTCGCGAGGGCGCCCTGTACCCGACCAGGACGCTGAGTACCGGCAGGCTCCCCCGGCCAGCAAAGAAACAACTGCCCGGGCCGAAAGCCCTTCCCGCTCACTCCGTGTTGTTTGCCGAGTGCAGGGCAACACACACGGCGCTCTCCCGGGGGAGAGGTCGCTTTCCCCGGCACTCCAACGACCCCAGGAAAACTCTTCTCTGGCGTGCCCCATGCCATGCCAATCTGCCTCCCTGTCCTCGACTGAGCTGCACGGGGAAACCAAAACTGCTGGGCATTCCTTCTCGGCACTCATACCTGCAGACCCCACGCCTGCAGGAGAAAGCCGGCTTGCGTTCCTACTGCCACGAGAGCAGAGCTCTGCCTGTTACACGGCAGGCTTTCCGAAGAGGCTGAGGCCCGATAGCCTCCCTAGTGCATTCCCTGCATGAGCGAGTTCGCTACAGGCAGAACACCCCATGAAGAGAGGTGGATTCAGGGAAGGGACCTGTGTGTCGCTAGAGTCTCTTTGGACGAGCTACGAATCACAAGGCGGTAGTCGGCGCGTTGACTGGAGGTGGGGGCCTGAGGACCCAAGCCTTGCATTCTCCTTTTTAAAGCACCATTCATGCTGCCTTGAAGCTACCTGCCTGAAACCGTTTGTGACGGGCCCCTCGTCGCTGGAGTCAGGGCTCGTGGAAGAGAAGCAGCTTTCTCTGAGTAAACAGGGTGCTTCCAGAGTCCCGGTAAGAGCTCATCCCGTCACGCTCTGGGGCTAAAGGGAAGCTCGATGGGAGGACTTCCCTCCAGCTAAGGCCTTCTAAGAGCCCCGCTGAGGCGGAAGCTCCGAGCGGTTTCCACGGGGCCTTAGTCGCGGTTCTGCTTTACTTTCACCCTCGTACGCTCTTCAAGACACGTTCAGACCCTCGCGGGGGCGCCGTGTACCCGACCAGGACGCTGAGTACCGGCAGGCTCCCCCGGCCAGCAAAGAAACAACTGCCCGGGCCGAAAGCCCTTCCCGCTCACTCCGTGTTGTTTGCCGAGTGCAGGGCAACACACACGGCGCTCTCCCGGGGGAGAGGTCGCTTTCCCCGGCACTCCAACGACCCTAGGAAAACTCTTCTCTGGCGTGCCCCATGCCATGCCAATCTGCCTCCCTGTCCTCGACTGAGCTGCACGGGGAAACCAAAACTGCTGGGCATTCCTTCTCGGCACTCATACCTGCAGACCCCACGCCTGCAGGAGAAAGCCGGCTTGCGTTCCTACTGCCACGAGAGCAGAGCTCTGCCTGTTACACGGCAGGCTTTCCGAAGAGGCTGAGGCCCGATAGCCTCCCTAGTGCATTCCCTGCATGAGCGAGTTCGCTACAGGCAGAACACCCCGTGAAGAGAGGTGGATTCAGGGAAGGGACCTGTGTGTCGCTAGAGTCTCTTTGGACGAGCTACGGATCACAAGGCGGTAGTCGGCACGTTGACTGGAGGTGGGGGCCTGAGGACCCAAGCCTTGCATTCTCCTTTTTAAAGCACCATTCATGCTGCCTTGAAGCTACCTGCCTGAAACCGTTTGTGACGGGCCCCTCGTCGCTGGAGTCAGGGCTCGTGGAAGAGAAGCAGCTTTCTCTGAGTAAACAGGGTGCTTCCAGAGTCCAGGTAAGAGCTCATCCCGTCACGCTCTGGGGCTAAAGGGAAGCTCGATGGGAGGACTTCCCTCCAGCTAAGGCCTTCTAAGAGCCCCGCTGAGGCGGAAGCTCCGAGCGGTTTCCACGGGGCCTTAGTCGCGGTTCTGCTTTACTTTCACCCTCGTACGCTCTTCAAGACACCTTCAGACCCTCGCGGGGGCGCCCTGTACCCGACCAGGACGCTGAGTACCGGCAGGCTCCCCCGGCCAGCAAAGAAACAACTGCCCGGGCCGAAAGCCCTTCCCGCTCACTCCGTGTTGTTTGCCGAGTGCAGGGCAACACACACGGCGCTCTCCCGGGGAAGAGGTCGCTTTCCCCGGAACTCCAACGTCCCCAGGAAAACTCTTCTCTGGCGTGCCCCATGCCATGCCAATCTGCCTCCCTGTCCTCGACTGAGCTGCACGGGGAAACCAAAACTGCTGGGCATTCCTTCTCGGCACTCATACCTGCAGACCCCACGCCTGCAGGAGAAAGCCGGCTTGCGTTCCTACTGCCACGAGAGCAGAGCTCTGCCTGTTACACGGCAGGCTTTCCGAAGAGGCTGAGGCCCGATAGCCTCCCTAGTGCATTCCCTGGATGAGCGAGTTAGCTACAGGCAGAACACCCCGTGAAGAGAGGTGGATTCAGGGAAGGGACCTGTGTGTCGCTAGAGTCTCTTTGGACGAGCTACGGATCACAAGGCGGTAGTCGGCGCGTTGACTGGCGGTGGGGGCCTGAGGACCCAAGCCTTGCATTCTCCTTTTTAAAGCACCATTCATGCTGCCTTGAAGCTACCTGCCTGAAACCCTTTGTGACGGGCCCCTCGTCGCTGGAGTCAGGGCTCGTGGAAGAGAAGCAGCTTTCTCTGAGTAAACAGGGTGCTTCCAGAGTCCCGGTAAGAGCTCATCCCGTCACGCTCTGGGGCTAAAGGGAAGCTCGATGGGAGGACTTCCCTCCAGCTAAGGCCTTCTAAGAGCCCCGCTGAGGCGGAAGCTCCGAGCGGTTTCCACGGGGCCTTAGTCGCGGTTCTGCTTTACTTTCACCCTCGTACGCTCTTCAAGACACGTTCAGACCCTCGCGGGGGCGCCCTGTACCCGACCAGGACGCTGAGTACCGGCAGGCTCCCCCGGCCTGCAAAGAAACAACTGCCCGGGCCGAAAGCCCTTCCCGCTCACTCCGTGTTGTTTGCCGAGTGCAGGGCAACACACACGGCGCTCTCCCGGGGGAGAGGTCGCTTTCCCCGGCACTCCAACGTCTCCAGGAAAACTCTTCTCTGGCGTGCCCCATGCCATGCCAATCTGCCTCCCTGTCCTCGACTGAGCTGCACGGGGAAACCAAAACTGCTGGGCATTCCTTCTCGGCACTCATACCTGCAGACCCCACGCCTGCAGGAGAAAGCCGGCTTGCGTTCCTACTGCCACGAGAGCAGAGCTCTGCCTGTTACACGGCAGGCTTTCCGAAGAGGCTGAGGCCCGATAGCCTCCCTAGTGCATTCCCTGGGTGAGCGAGTTAGCTACAGGCAGAACACCCCGTGAAGAGAGGTGGATTCAGGGAAGGGACCTGTGTGTCGCTAGAGTCTCTTTGGACGAGCTACGGATCACAAGGCGGTAGTCGGCGCGTTGACTGGCGGTGGGGGCCTGAGGACCCAAGCCTTGCATTCTCCTTTTTAAAGCACCATTCATGCTGCCTTGAAGCTACCTGCCTGAAACCCTTTGTGACGGGCCCCTCGTCGCTGGAGTCAGGGCTCGTGGAAGAGAAGCAGCTTTCTCTGAGTAAACAGGGTGCTTCCAGAGTCCCGGTAAGAGCTCATCCCGTCACGCTCTGGGGCTAAAGGGAAGCTCGATGGGAGGACTTCCCTCCAGCTAAGGCCTTCTAAGAGCCCCGCTGAGGCGGAAGCTCCGAGCGGTTTCCACGGGGCCTTAGTCGCGGTTCTGCTTTACTTTCACCCTCGTACGCTCTTCAAGACACGTTCAGACCCTCGCGGGGGCGCCCTGTACCCGACCAGGACGCTGAGTACCGGCAGGCTCCCCCGGCCTGCAAAGAAACAACTGCCCGGGCCGAAAGCCCTTCCCGCTCACTCCGTGTTGTTTGCCGAGTGCAGGGCAACACACACGGCGCTCTCCCGGGGGAGAGGTCGCTTTCCCCGGCACTCCAACGTCTCCAGGAAAACTCTTCTCTGGCGTGCCCCATGCCATGCCAATCTGCCTCCCTGTCCTCGACTGAGCTGCACGGGGAAACCAAAACTGCTGGGCATTCCTTCTCGGCACTCATACCTGCAGACCCCACGCCTGCAGGAGAAAGCCGGCTTGCGTTCCTACTGCCACGAGAGCAGAGCTCTGCCTGTTACACGGCAGGCTTTCCGAAGAGGCTGAGGCCCGATAGCCTCCCTAGTGCATTCCCTGGGTGAGCGAGTTAGCTACAGGCAGAACACCCCGTGAAGAGAGGTGGATTCAGGGAAGGGACCTGTGTGTCGCTAGAGTCTCTTTGGACGAGCTACGGATCACAAGGCGGTAGTCGGCGCGTTGACTGGAGGTGGGGGCCTGAGGACCCAAGCCTTGCATTCTCCTTTTTAAAGCACCATTCATGCTGCCTTGAAGCTACCTGCCTGAAACCGTTTGTGACGGGGCCCTCGTCGCTGGAGTCAGGGCTCGTGGAAGAGAAGCAGCTTTCTCTGAGTAAACAGGGTGCTTCCAGAGTCCCGGTAAGAGCTCATCCCGTCACGCTCTGGGGCTAAAGGGAAGCTCGATGGGAGGACTTCCCTCCAGCTAAGGCCTTCTAAGAGCCCCGCTGAGGCGGAAGCTCCGAGCGGTTTCCACGGGGCCTTAGTCGCGGTTCTGCTTTACTTTCACCCTCGTACGCTCTTCAAGACACGTTCAGACCCTCGCGGGGGCGCCCTGTACCCGACCAGGACGCTGAGTACCGGCAGGCTCCCCCGGCCAGCAAAGAAACAACTGCCCGGGCCGAAAGCCCTTCCCGCTCACTCCGTGTTGTTTGCCGAGTGCAGGGCAACACACACGGCGCTCTCCCGGGGGAGAGGTCGCTTTCCCGGCACTCCAACGTCTCCAGGAAAACTCTTCTCTGGCGTGCCCCATGCCATGCCAATCTGCCTCCCTGTCCTCGACTGAGCTGCACGGGGAAACCAAAACTGCTGGGCATTCCTTCTCGGCACTCATACCTGCAGACCCCACGCCTGCAGGAGAAAGCCGGCTTGCGTTCCTACTGCCACGAGAGCAGAGCTCTGCCTGTTACACGGCAGGCTTTCCGAAGAGGCTGAGGCCCGATAGCCTCCCTAGTGCATTCCCTGGATGAGCGAGTTAGCTACAGGCAGAACACCCCATGAAGAGAGGTGGATTCAGGGAAGGGACCTGTGTGTCGCTAGAGTCTCTTTGGACGAGCTACGAATCACAAGGCGGTAGTCGGCGCGTTGACTGGAGGTGGGGGCCTGAGGACCCAAGCCTTGCATTCTCCTTTTTAAAGCACCATTCATGCTGCCTTGAAGCTACCTGCCTGAAACCGTTTGTGACGGGCCCCTCGTCGCTGGAGTCAGGGCTCGTGGAAGAGAAGCAGCTTTCTCTGAGTAAACAGGGTGCTTCCAGAGTCCCGGTAAGAGCTCATCCCGTCACGCTCTGGGGCTAAAGGGAAGCTCGATGGGAGGACTTCCCTCCAGCTAAGGCCTTCTAAGAGCCCCGCTGAGGCGGAAGCTCCGAGCGGTTTCCACGGGGCCTTAGTCGCGGTTCTGCTTTACTTTCACCCTCGTACGCTCTTCAAGACACGTTCAGACCCTCGCGGGGGCGCCGTGTACCCGACCAGGACGCTGAGTACCGGCAGGCTCCCCCGGCCAGCAAAGAAACAACTGCCCGGGCCGAAAGCCCTTCCCGCTCACTCCGTGTTGTTTGCCGAGTGCAGGGCAACACACACGGCGCTCTCCCGGGGGAGAGGTCGCTTTCCCCGGCACTCCAACGACCCTAGGAAAACTCTTCTCTGGCGTGCCCCATGCCATGCCAATCTGCCTCCCTGTCCTCGACTGAGCTGCACGGGGAAACCAAAACTGCTGGGCATTCCTTCTCGGCACTCATACCTGCAGACCCCACGCCTGCAGGAGAAAGCCGGCTTGCGTTCCTACTGCCACGAGAGCAGAGCTCTGCCTGTTACACGGCAGGCTTTCCGAAGAGGCTGAGGCCCGATAGCCTCCCTAGTGCATTCCCTGCATGAGCGAGTTCGCTACAGGCAGAACACCCCGTGAAGAGAGGTGGATTCAGGGAAGGGACCTGTGTGTCGCTAGAGTCTCTTTGGACGAGCTACGGATCACAAGGCGGTAGTCGGCACGTTGACTGGAGGTGGGGGCCTGAGGACCCAAGCCTTGCATTCTCCTTTTTAAAGCACCATTCATGCTGCCTTGAAGCTACCTGCCTGAAACCGTTTGTGACGGGCCCCTCGTCGCTGGAGTCAGGGCTCGTGGAAGAGAAGCAGCTTTCTCTGAGTAAACAGGGTGCTTCCAGAGTCCAGGTAAGAGCTCATCCCGTCACGCTCTGGGGCTAAAGGGAAGCTCGATGGGAGGACTTCCCTCCAGCTAAGGCCTTCTAAGAGCCCCGCTGAGGCGGAAGCTCCGAGCGGTTTCCACGGGGCCTTAGTCGCGGTTCTGCTTTACTTTCACCCTCGTACGCTCTTCAAGACACCTTCAGACCCTCGCGGGGGCGCCCTGTACCCGACCAGGACGCTGAGTACCGGCAGGCTCCCCCGGCCAGCAAAGAAACAACTGCCCGGGCCGAAAGCCCTTCCCGCTCACTCCGTGTTGTTTGCCGAGTGCAGGGCAACACACACGGCGCTCTCCCGGGGAAGAGGTCGCTTTCCCCGGAACTCCAACGTCCCCAGGAAAACTCTTCTCTGGCGTGCCCCATGCCATGCCAATCTGCCTCCCTGTCCTCGACTGAGCTGCACGGGGAAACCAAAACTGCTGGGCATTCCTTCTCGGCACTCATACCTGCAGACCCCACGCCTGCAGGAGAAAGCCGGCTTGCGTTCCTACTGCCACGAGAGCAGAGCTCTGCCTGTTACACGGCAGGCTTTCCGAAGAGGCTGAGGCCCGATAGCCTCCCTAGTGCATTCCCTGGATGAGCGAGTTAGCTACAGGCAGAACACCCCGTGAAGAGAGGTGGATTCAGGGAAGGGACCTGTGTGTCGCTAGAGTCTCTTTGGACGAGCTACGGATCACAAGGCGGTAGTCGGCGCGTTGACTGGCGGTGGGGGCCTGAGGACCCAAGCCTTGCATTCTCCTTTTTAAAGCACCATTCATGCTGCCTTGAAGCTACCTGCCTGAAACCCTTTGTGACGGGCCCCTCGTCGCTGGAGTCAGGGCTCGTGGAAGAGAAGCAGCTTTCTCTGAGTAAACAGGGTGCTTCCAGAGTCCCGGTAAGAGCTCATCCCGTCACGCTCTGGGGCTAAAGGGAAGCTCGATGGGAGGACTTCCCTCCAGCTAAGGCCTTCTAAGAGCCCCGCTGAGGCGGAAGCTCCGAGCGGTTTCCACGGGGCCTTAGTCGCGGTTCTGCTTTACTTTCACCCTCGTACGCTCTTCAAGACACGTTCAGACCCTCGCGGGGGCGCCCTGTACCCGACCAGGACGCTGAGTACCGGCAGGCTCCCCCGGCCTGCAAAGAAACAACTGCCCGGGCCGAAAGCCCTTCCCGCTCACTCCGTGTTGTTTGCCGAGTGCAGGGCAACACACACGGCGCTCTCCCGGGGGAGAGGTCGCTTTCCCCGGCACTCCAACGTCTCCAGGAAAACTCTTCTCTGGCGTGCCCCATGCCATGCCAATCTGCCTCCCTGTCCTCGACTGAGCTGCACGGGGAAACCAAAACTGCTGGGCATTCCTTCTCGGCACTCATACCTGCAGACCCCACGCCTGCAGGAGAAAGCCGGCTTGCGTTCCTACTGCCACGAGAGCAGAGCTCTGCCTGTTACACGGCAGGCTTTCCGAAGAGGCTGAGGCCCGATAGCCTCCCTAGTGCATTCCCTGGGTGAGCGAGTTAGCTACAGGCAGAACACCCCGTGAAGAGAGGTGGATTCAGGGAAGGGACCTGTGTGTCGCTAGAGTCTCTTTGGACGAGCTACGGATCACAAGGCGGTAGTCGGCGCGTTGACTGGCGGTGGGGGCCTGAGGACCCAAGCCTTGCATTCTCCTTTTTAAAGCACCATTCATGCTGCCTTGAAGCTACCTGCCTGAAACCCTTTGTGACGGGCCCCTCGTCGCTGGAGTCAGGGCTCGTGGAAGAGAAGCAGCTTTCTCTGAGTAAACAGGGTGCTTCCAGAGTCCCGGTAAGAGCTCATCCCGTCACGCTCTGGGGCTAAAGGGAAGCTCGATGGGAGGACTTCCCTCCAGCTAAGGCCTTCTAAGAGCCCCGCTGAGGCGGAAGCTCCGAGCGGTTTCCACGGGGCCTTAGTCGCGGTTCTGCTTTACTTTCACCCTCGTACGCTCTTCAAGACACGTTCAGACCCTCGCGGGGGCGCCCTGTACCCGACCAGGACGCTGAGTACCGGCAGGCTCCCCCGGCCTGCAAAGAAACAACTGCCCGGGCCGAAAGCCCTTCCCGCTCACTCCGTGTTGTTTGCCGAGTGCAGGGCAACACACACGGCGCTCTCCCGGGGGAGAGGTCGCTTTCCCCGGCACTCCAACGTCTCCAGGAAAACTCTTCTCTGGCGTGCCCCATGCCATGCCAATCTGCCTCCCTGTCCTCGACTGAGCTGCACGGGGAAACCAAAACTGCTGGGCATTCCTTCTCGGCACTCATACCTGCAGACCCCACGCCTGCAGGAGAAAGCCGGCTTGCGTTCCTACTGCCACGAGAGCAGAGCTCTGCCTGTTACACGGCAGGCTTTCCGAAGAGGCTGAGGCCCGATAGCCTCCCTAGTGCATTCCCTGGGTGAGCGAGTTAGCTACAGGCAGAACACCCCGTGAAGAGAGGTGGATTCAGGGAAGGGACCTGTGTGTCGCTAGAGTCTCTTTGGACGAGCTACGGATCACAAGGCGGTAGTCGGCGCGTTGACTGGCGGTGGGGGCCTGAGGACCCAAGCCTTGCATTCTCCTTTTTAAAGCACCATTCATGCTGCCTTGAAGCTACCTGCCTGAAACCCTTTGTGACGGGCCCCTCGTCGCTGGAGTCAGGGCTCGTGGAAGAGAAGCAGCTTTCTCTGAGTAAACAGGGTGCTTCCAGAGTCCCGGTAAGAGCTCATCCCGTCACGCTCTGGGGCTAAAGGGAAGCTCGATGGGAGGACTTCCCTCCAGCTAAGGCCTTCTAAGAGCCCCGCTGAGGCGGAAGCTCCGAGCGGTTTCCACGGGGCCTTAGTCGCGGTTCTGCTTTACTTTCACCCTCGTACGCTCTTCAAGACACGTTCAGACCCTCGCGGGGGCGCCCTGTACCCGACCAGGACGCTGAGTACCGGCAGGCTCCCCCGGCCTGCAAAGAAACAACTGCCCGGGCCGAAAGCCCTTCCCGCTCACTCCGTGTTGTTTGCCGAGTGCAGGGCAACACACACGGCGCTCTCCCGGGGGAGAGGTCGCTTTCCCAGGCACTCCAACGTCTCCAGGAAAACTCTTCTCTGGCGTGCCCCATGCCATGCCAATCTGCCTCCCTGTCCTCGACTGAGCTGCACGGGGAAACCAAAACTGCTGGGCATTCCGTCTCGGCATTCATACCTGCAGACCCCACGCCTGCAGGAGAAAGCCGGCTTGCGTTCCTACTGCCACGAGAGCAGAGCTCTGCCTGTTACACGGCAGGCTTTCCGAAGAGGCTGAGGCCCGATAGCCTCCCTAGTGCATTCCCTGGGTGAGCGAGTTAGCTACAGGCAGAACACCCCGTGAAGAGAGGTGGATTCAGGGAAGGGACCTGTGTGTCGCTAGAGTCTCTTTGGACGAGCTACGGATCACAAGGCGGTAGTCGGCGCGTTGACTGGCGGTGGGGGCCTGAGGACCCAAGCCTTGCATTCTCCTTTTTAAAGCACCATTCATGCTGCCTTGAAGCTACCTGCCTGAAACCGTTTGTGACGGGCCCCTCGTCGCTGGAGTCAGGGCTCGTGGAAGAGAAGCAGCTTTCTCTGAGTAAACAGGGTGCTTCCAGAGTCCCGGTAAGAGCTCATCCCGTCACGCTCTGGGGCTAAAGGGAAGCTCGATGGGAGGACTTCCCTCCAGCTAAGGCCTTCTAAGAGCCCCGCTGAGGCGGAAGCTCCGAGCGGTTTCCACGGGGCCTTAGTCGCGGTTCTGCTTTACTTTCACCCTCGTACGCTCTTCAAGACACCTTCAGACCCTCGCGGGGGCGCCCTGTACCCGACCAGGACGCTGAGTACCGGCAGGCTCCCCCGGCCTGCAAAGAAACAACTGCCCGGGCCGAAAGCCCTTCCCGCTCACTCCGTGTTGTTTGCCGAGTGCAGGGCAACACACACGGCGCTCTCCCGGGGGAGAGGTCGCTTTCCCCGGCACTCCAACGTCTCCAGGAAAACTCTTCTCTGGCGTGCCCCATGCCATGCCAATCTGCCTCCCTGTCCTCGACTGAGCTGCACGGGGAAACCAAAACTGCTGGGCATTCCTTCTCGGCACTCATACCTGCAGACCCCACGCCTGCAGGAGAAAGCCGGCTTGCGTTCCTACTGCCACGAGAGCAGAGCTCTGCCTGTTACACGGCAGGCTTTCCGAAGAGGCTGAGGCCCGATAGCCTCCCTAGTGCATTCCCTGGGTGAGCGAGTTAGCTACAGGCAGAACACCCCGTGAAGAGAGGTGGATTCAGGGAAGGGACCTGTGTGTCGCTAGAGTCTCTTTGGACGAGCTACGGATCACAAGGCGGTAGTCGGCGCGTTGACTGGCGGTGGGGGCCTGAGGACCCAAGCCTTGCATTCTCCTTTTTAAAGCACCATTCATGCTGCCTTGAAGCTACCTGCCTGAAACCCTTTGTGACGGGCCCCTCGTCGCTGGAGTCAGGGCTCGTGGAAGAGAAGCAGCTTTCTCTGAGTAAACAGGGTGCTTCCAGAGTCCCGGTAAGAGCTCATCCCGTCACGCTCTGGGGCTAAAGGGAAGCTCGATGGGAGGACTTCCCTCCAGCTAAGGCCTTCTAAGAGCCCCGCTGAGGCGGAAGCTCCGAGCGGTTTCCACGGGGCCTTAGTCGCGGTTCTGCTTTACTTTCACCCTCGTACGCTCTTCAAGACACCTTCAGACCCTCGCGGGGGCGCCGTGTACCCGACCAGGACGCTGAGTACCGGCAGGCTCCCCCGGCCTGCAAAGAAACAACTGCCCGGGCCGAAAGCCTTTCCCGCTCACTCCGTGTTGTTTGCCGAGTGCAGGGCAACACACACGGCGCTCTCCCTGGGGAGAGGTCGCTTTCCCAGGCACTCCAACGTCTCCAGGAAAACTCTTCTCTGGCGTGCCCCATGCCATGCCAATCTGCCTCCCTGTCCTCGACTGAGCTGCACGGGGAAACCAAAACTGCTGGGCATTCCTTCTCGGCACTCATACCTGCAGACCCCACGCCTGCAGGAGAAAGCCGGCTTGCGTTCCTACTGCCACGAGAGCAGAGCTCTGCCTGTTACACGGCAGGCTTTCCGAAGAGGCTGAGGCCCGATAGCCTCCCTAGTGCATTCCCTGCATGAGCGAGTTAGCTACAGGCAGAACACCCCGTGAAGAGAGGTGGATTCAGGGAAGGGACCTGTGTGTCGCTAGAGTCTCTTTGGACGAGCTACGGATCACAAGGCGGTAGTCGGCGCGTTGACTGGCGGTGGGGGCCTGAGGACCCAAGCCTTGCATTCTCCTTTTTAAAGCACCATTCATGCTGCCTTGAAGCTACCTGCCTGAAACCGTTTGTGACGGGCCCCTCGTCGCTGGAGTCAGGGCTCGTGGAAGAGAAGCAGCTTTCTCTGAGTAAACAGGGTGCTTCCAGAGTCCCGGTAAGAGCTCATCCCGTCACGCTCTGGGGCTAAAGGGAAGCTCGATGGGAGGACTTCCCTCCAGCTAAGGCCTTCTAAGAGCCCCGCTGAGGCGGAAGCTCCGAGCGGTTTCCACGGGGCCTTAGTCGCGGTTCTGCTTTACTTTCACCCTCGTACGCTCTTCAAGACACGTTCAGACCCTCGCGGGGGCGCCCTGTACCCGACCAGGACGCTGAGTACCGGCAGGCTCCCCCGGCCTGCAAAGAAACAACTGCCCGGGCCGAAAGCCCTTCCCGCTCACTCCGTGTTGTTTGCCGAGTGCAGGGCAACACACACGGCGCTCTCCCGGGGGAGAGGTCGCTTTCCCCGGCACTCCAACGTCTCCAGGAAAACTCTTCTCTGGCGTCCCCCATGCCATGCCAATCTGCCTCCCTGTCCTCGACTGAGCTGCACGGGGAAACCAAAACTGCTGGGCATTCCTTCTCGGCACTCATACCTGCAGACCCCACGCCTGCAGGAGAAAGCCGGCTTGCGTTCCTACTGCCACGAGAGCAGAGCTCTGCCTGTTACACGGCAGGCTTTCCGAAGAGGCTGAGGCCCGATAGCCTCCCTAGTGCATTCCCTGGATGAGCGAGTTAGCTACAGGCAGAACACCCCGTGAAGAGAGGTGGATTCAGGGAAGGGACCTGTGTGTCGCTAGAGTCTCTTTGGACGAGCTACGGATCACAAGGCGGTAGTCGGCGCGTTGACTGGAGGTGGGGGCCTGAGGACCCAAGCCTTGCATTCTCCTTTTTAAAGCACCATTCATGCTGCCTTGAAGCTACCTGCCTGAAACCCTTTGTGACGGGCCCCTCGTCGCTGGAGTCAGGGCTCGTGGAAGAGAAGCAGCTTTCTCTGAGTAAACAGGGTGCTTCCAGAGTCCCGGTAAGAGCTCATCCCGTCACGCTCTGGGGCTAAAGGGAAGCTCGATGGGAGGACTTCCCTCCAGCTAAGGCCTTCTAAGAGCCCCGCTGAGGCGGAAGCTCCGAGCGGTTTCCACGGGGCCTTAGTCGCGGTTCTGCTTTACTTTCACCCTCGTACGCTCTTCAAGACACGTTCAGACCCTCGCGGGGGCGCCCTGTACCCGACCAGGACGCTGAGTACCGGCAGGCTCCCCCGGCCTGCAAAGAAACAACTGCCCGGGCCGAAAGCCCTTCCCGCTCACTCCGTGTTGTTTGCCGAGTGCAGGGCAACACACACGGCGCTCTCCCGGGGGAGAGGTCGCTTTCCCCGGCACTCCAACGTCTCCAGGAAAACTCTTCTCTGGCGTGCCCCATGCCATGCCAATCTGCCTCCCTGTCCTCGACTGAGCTGCACGGGGAAACCAAAACTGCTGGGCATTCCTTCTCGGCACTCATACCTGCAGACCCCACGCCTGCAGGAGAAAGCCGGCTTGCGTTCCTACTGCCACGAGAGCAGAGCTCTGCCTGTTACACGGCAGGCTTTCCGAAGAGGCTGAGGCCCGATAGCCTCCCTAGTGCATTCCCTGGATGAGCGAGTTAGCTACAGGCAGAACACCCCGTGAAGAGAGGTGGATTTAGGGAAGGGACCTGTGTGTCGCTAGAGTCTCTTTGGACGAGCTACGAATCACAAGGCGGTAGTCGGCGCGTTGACTGGAGGTGGGGGCCTGAGGACCCAAGCCTTGCATTCTCCTTTTTAAAGCACCATTCATGCTGCCTTGAAGCTACCTGCCTGAAACCGTTTGTGACGGGCCCCTCGTCGCTGGAGTCAGGGCTCGTGGAAGAGAAGCAGCTTTCTCTGAGTAAACAGGGTGCTTGCAGAGTCCCGGTAAGAGCTCATCCCGTCACGCTCTGGGGCTAAAGGGAAGCTCGATGGGAGGACTTCCCTCCAGCTAAGGCCTTCTAAGAGCCCCGCTGAGGCGGAAGCTCCGAGCGGTTTCCACGGGGCCTTAGTCGCGGTTCTGCTTTACTTTCACCCTCGTACGCTCTTCAAGACACCTTCAGACCCTCGCGGGGGCGCCCTGTACCCGACCAGGACGCTGAGTACCGACAGGCTCCCCCGGCCTGCAAAGAAACAACTGCCCGGGCCGAAAGCCTTTCCCGCTCACTCCGTGTTGTTTGCCGAGTGCAGGGCAACACACACGGCGCTCTCCCGGGGGAGAGGTCGCTTTCCCCGGCACTCCAACGTCCCCAGGAAAACTCTTCTCTGGCGTGCCCCATGCCATGCCAATCTGCCTCCCTGTCCTCGACTGAGCTGCACGGGGAAACCAAAACTGCTGGGCATTCCTTCTCGGCACTCATACCTGCAGACCCCACGCCTGCAGGAGAAAGCCGGCTTGCGTTCCTACTGCCACGAGAGCAGAGCTCTGCCTGTTACACGGCAGGCTTTCCGAAGAGGCTGAGGCCCGATAGCCTCCCTAGTGCATTCCCTGGATGAGCGAGTTAGCTACAGGCAGAACACCCCGTGAAGAGAGGTGGATTCAGGGAAGGGACCTGTGTGTCGCTAGAGTCTCTTTGGACGAGCTACGGATCACAAGGCGGTAGTCGGCGCGTTGACTGGCGGTGGGGGCCTGAGGACCCAAGCCTTGCATTCTCCTTTTTAAAGCACCATTCATGCTGCCTTGAAGCTACCTGCCTGAAACCGTTTGTGACGGGCCCCTCGTCGCTGGAGTCAGGGCTCGTGGAAGAGAAGCAGCTTTCTCTGAGTAAACAGGGTGCTTCCAGAGTCCCGGTAAGAGCTCATCCCGTCACGCTCTGGGGCTAAAGGGAAGCTCGATGGGAGGACTTCCCTCCAGCTAAGGCCTTCTAAGAGCCCCGCTGAGGCGGAAGCTCCGAGCGGTTTCCACGGGGCCTTAGTCGCGGTTCTGCTTTACTTTCACCCTCGTACGCTCTTCAAGACACGTTCAGACCCTCGCGGGGGCGCCCTGTACCCGACCAGGACGCTGAGTACCGGCAGGCTCCCCCGGCCTGCAAAGAAACAACTGCCCGGGCCGAAAGCCCTTCCCGCTCACTCCGTGTTGTTTGCCGAGTGCAGGGCAACACACACGGCGCTCTCCCGGGGGAGAGGTCGCTTTCCCAGGCACTCCAACGTCTCCAGGAAAACTCTTCTCTGGCGTGCCCCATGCCATGCCAATCTGCCTCCCTGTCCTCGACTGAGCTGCACGGGGAAACCAAAACTGCTGGGCATTCCTTCTCGGCACTCATACCTGCAGACCCCACGCCTGCAGGAGAAAGCCGGCTTGCGTTCCTACTGCCACGAGAGCAGAGCTCTGCCTGTTACACGGCAGGCTTTCCGAAGAGGCTGAGGCCCGATAGCCTCCCTAGTGCATTCCCTGGATGAGCGAGTTAGCTACAGGCAGAACACCCCGTGAAGAGAGGTGGATTCAGGGAAGGGACCTGTGTGTCGCTAGAGTCTCTTTGGACGAGCTACGGATCACAAGGCGGTAGTCGGCGCGTTGACTGGAGGTGGGGGCCTGAGGACCCAAGCCTTGCATTCTCCTTTTTAAAGCACCATTCATGCTGCCTTGAAGCTACCTGCCTGAAACCCTTTGTGACGGGCCCCTCGTCGCTGGAGTCAGGGCTCGTGGAAGAGAAGCAGCTTTCTCTGAGTAAACAGGGTGCTTCCAGAGTCCCGGTAAGAGCTCATCCCGTCACGCTCTGGGGCTAAAGGGAAGCTCGATGGGAGGACTTCCCTCCAGCTAAGGCCTTCTAAGAGCCCCGCTGAGGCGGAAGCTCCGAGCGGTTTCCACGGGGCCTTAGTCGCGGTTCTGCTTTACTTTCACCCTCGTACGCTCTTCAAGACACGTTCAGACCCTCGCGGGGGCGCCCTGTACCCGACCAGGACGCTGAGTACCGGCAGGCTCCCCCGGCCAGCAAAGAAACAACTGCCCGGGCCGAAAGCCCTTCCCGCTCACTCCGTGTTGTTTGCCGAGTGCAGGGCAACACACACGGCGCTCTCGCGGGGGAGAGGTCGCTTTCCCCGGCACTCCAACGTCCCCAGGAAAACTCTTCTCTGGCGTGCCCCATGCCATGCCAATCTGCCTCCCTGTCCTCGACTGAGCTGCACGGGGAAACCAAAACTGCTGGGCATTCCTTCTCGGCACTCATACCTGCAGACCCCACGCCTGCAGGAGAAAGCCGGCTTGCGTTCCTACTGCCACGAGAGCAGAGCTCTGCCTGTTACACGGCAGGCTTTCCGAAGAGTCTGAGGCCCGATAGCCTCCCTAGTGCATTCCCTGCATGAGCGAGTTAGCTACAGGCAGAACACCCCGTGAAGAGAGGTGGATTCAGGGAAGGGACCTGTGTGTCGCTAGAGTCTCTTTGGACGAGCTACGGATCACAAGGCGGTAGTCGGCGCGTTGACTGGAGGTGGGGGCCTGAGGACCCAAGCCTTGCATTCTCCTTTTTAAAGCACCATTCATGCTGCCTTGAAGCTACCTGCCTGAAACCCTTTGTGACGGGCCCCTCGTCGCTGGAGTCAGGGCTCGTGGAAGAGAAGCAGCTTTCTCTGAGTAAACAGGGTGCTTCCAGAGTCCCGGTAAGAGCTCATCCCGTCACGCTCTGGGGCTAAAGGGAAGCTCGATGGGAGGACTTCCCTCCAGCTAAGGCCTTCTAAGAGCCCCGCTGAGGCGGAAGCTCCGAGCGGTTTCCACGGGGCCTTAGTCGCGGTTCTGCTTTACTTTCACCCTCGTACGCTCTTCAAGACACGTTCAGACCCTCGCGGGGGCGCCCTGTACCCGACCAGGACGCTGAGTACCGGCAGGCTCCCCCGGCCTGCAAAGAAACAACTGCCCGGGCCGAAAGCCCTTCCCGCTCACTCCGTGTTGTTTGCCGAGTGCAGGGCAACACACACGGCGCTCTCGCGGGGGAGAGGTCGCTTTCCCCGGCACTCCAACGTCCCCAGGAAAACTCTTCTCTGGCGTGCCCCATGCCATGCCAATCTGCCTCCCTGTCCTCGACTGAGCTGCACGGGGAAACCAAAACTGCTGGGCATTCCTTCTCGGCACTCATACCTGCAGACCCCACGCCTGCAGGAGAAAGCCGGCTTGCGTTCCTACTGCCACGAGAGCAGAGCTCTGCCTGTTACACGGCAGGCTTTCCGAAGAGGCTGAGGCCCGATAGCCTCCCTAGTGCATTCCCTGGGTGAGCGAGTTAGCTACAGGCAGAACACCCCGTGAAGAGAGGTGGATTCAGGGAAGGGAACGGTGTGTCGCTAGAGTCTCTTTGGACGAGCTACGAATCACAAGGCGGTAGTCGGCGCGTTGACTGGAGGTGGGGGCCTGAGGACCCAAGCCTTGCATTCTCCTTTTTAAAGCACCATTCATGCTGCCTTGAAGCTACCTGCCTGAAACCGTTTGTGACGGGCCCCTCGTCGCTGGAGTCAGGGCTCGTGGAAGAGAAGCAGCTTTCTCTGAGTAAACAGGGTGCTTCCAGAGTCCCGGTAAGAGCTCATCCCGTCACGCTCTGGGGCTAAAGGGAAGCTCGATGGGAGGACTTCCCTCCAGCTAAGGCCTTCTAAGAGCCCCGCTGAGGCGGAAGCTCCGAGCGGTTTCCACGGGGCCTTAGTCGCGGTTCTGCTTTACTTTCACCCTCGTACGCTCTTCAAGACACCTTCAGACCCTCGCGGGGGCGCCCTGTACCCGACCAGGACGCTGAGTACCGGCAGGGTCCCCCGGCCAGCAAAGAAACAACTGCCCGGGCCGAAAGCCCTTCCCGCTCACTCCGTGTTGTTTGCCAAGTGCAGGGCAACACACACGGCGCTCTCCCGGGGGAGAGGTCGCTTTCCCCGGAACTCCAACGTCCCCAGGAAAACTCTTCTCTGGCGTGCCCCATGCCATGCCAATCTGCCTCCCTGTCCTCGACTGAGCTGCACGGGGAAACCAAAACTGCTGGGCATTCCTTCTCGGCACTCATACCTGCAGACCCCACGCCTGCAGGAGAAAGCCGGCTTGCGTTCCTACTGCCACGAGAGCAGAGCTCTGCCTGTTACACGGCAGGCTTTCCGAAGAGGCTGAGGCCCGATAGCCTCCCTAGTGCATTCCCTGGATGAGCGAGTTAGCTACAGGCAGAACACCCCGTGAAGAGAGGTGGATTCAGGGAAGGGACCTGTGTGTCGCTAGAGTCTCTTTGGACGAGCTACGGATCACAAGGCGGTAGTCGGCGCGTTGACTGGAGGTGGGGGCCTGAGGACCCAAGCCTTGCATTCTCCTTTTTAAAGCACCATTCATGCTGCCTTGAAGCTACCTGCCTGAAACCCTTTGTGACGGGCCCCTCGTCGCTGGAGTCAGGGCTCGTGGAAGAGAAGCAGCTTTCTCTGAGTAAACAGGGTGCTTCCAGAGTCCCGGTAAGAGCTCATCCCGTCACGCTCTGGGGCTAAAGGGAAGCTCGATGGGAGGACTTCCCTCCAGCTAAGGCCTTCTAAGAGCCCCGCTGAGGCGGAAGCTCCGAGCGGTTTCCACGGGGCCTTAGTCGCGGTTCTGCTTTACTTTCACCCTCGTACGCTCTTCAAGACACGTTCAGACCCTCGCGGGGGCGCCCTGTACCCGACCAGGACGCTGAGTACCGGCAGGCTCCCCCGGCCTGCAAAGAAACAACTGCCCGGGCCGAAAGCCCTTCCCGCTCACTCCGTGTTGTTTGCCGAGTGCAGGGCAACACACACGGCGCTCTCCCGGGGGAGAGGTCGCTTTCCCAGGCACTCCAACGTCTCCAGGAAAACTCTTCTCTGGCGTGCCCCATGCCATGCCAATCTGCCTCCCTGTCCTCGACTGAGCTGCACGGGGAAACCAAAACTGCTGGGCATTCCTTCTCGGCACTCATACCTGCAGACCCCACGCCTGCAGGAGAAAGCCGGCTTGCGTTCCTACTGCCACGAGAGCAGAGCTCTGCCTGTTACACGGCAGGCTTTCCGAAGAGGCTGAGGCCCGATAGCCTCCCTAGTGCATTCCCTGGATGAGCGAGTTAGCTACAGGCAGAACACCCCGTGAAGAGAGGTGGATTCAGGGAAGGGACCTGTGTGTCGCTAGAGTCTCTTTGGACGAGCTACGGATCACAAGGCGGTAGTCGGCGCGTTGACTGGCGGTGGGGGCCTGAGGACCCAAGCCTTGCATTCTCCTTTTTAAAGCACCATTCATGCTGCCTTGAAGCTACCTGCCTGAAACCGTTTGTGACGGGCCCCTCGTCGCTGGAGTCAGGGCTCGTGGAAGAGAAGCAGCTTTCTCTGAGTAAACAGGGTGCTTCCAGAGTCCCGGTAAGAGCTCATCCCGTCACGCTCTGGGGCTAAAGGGAAGCTCGATGGGAGGACTTCCCTCCAGCTAAGGCCTTCTAAGAGCCCCGCTGAGGCGGAAGCTCCGAGCGGTTTCCACGGGGCCTTAGTCGCGGTTCTGCTTTACTTTCACCCTCGTACGCTCTTCAAGACACGTTCAGACCCTCGCAGGGGCGCCCTGTACCCGACCAGGACGCTGAGTACCGGCAGGCTCCCCCGGCCTGCAAAGAAACAACTGCCCGGTCCGAAAGCCCTTCCCGCTCACTCCGTGTTGTTTGCCGAGTGCAGGGCAACACACACGGCGCTCTCGCGGGGGAGAGGTCGCTTTCCCCGGCACTCCAACGTCTCCAGGAAAACTCTTCTCTGGCGTGCCCCATGCCATGCCAATCTGCCTCCCTGTCCTCGACTGAGCTGCACGGGGAATCCAAAACTGCTGGGCATTCCTTCTCGGCACTCATACCTGCAGACCCCACGCCTGCAGGAGAAAGCCGGCTTGCGTTCCTACTGCCACGAGAGCAGAGCTCTGCCTGTTACACGGCAGGCTTTCCGAAGAGGCTGAGGCCCGATAGCCTCCCTAGTGCATTCCCTGGATGAGCGAGTTAGCTACAGGCAGAACACCCCGTGAAGAGAGGTGGATTCAGGGAAGGGACCTGTGTGTCGCTAGAGTCTCTTTGGACGAGCTACGGATCACAAGGCGGTAGTCGGCGCGTTGACTGGCGGTGGGGGCCTGAGGACCCAAGCCTTGCATTCTCCTTTTTAAAGCACCATTCATGCTGCCTTGAAGCTACCTGCCTGAAACCCTTTGTGACGGGCCCCTCGTCGCTGGAGTCAGGGCTCGTGGAAGAGAAGCAGCTTTCTCTGAGTAAACAGGGTGCTTCCAGAGTCCCGGTAAGAGCTCATCCCGTCACGCTCTGGGGCTAAAGGGAAGCTCGATGGGAGGACTTCCCTCCAGCTAAGGCCTTCTAAGAGCCCCGCTGAGGCGGAAGCTCCGAGCGGTTTCCACGGGGCCTTAGTCGCGGTTCTGCTTTACTTTCACCCTCGTACGCTCTTCAAGACACGTTCAGACCCTCGCGGGGGCGCCGTGTACCCGACCAGGACGCTGAGTACCGGCAGGCTCCCCCGGCCTGCAAAGAAACAACTGCCCGGGCCGAAAGCCCTTCCCGCTCACTCCGTGTTGTTTGCCGAGTGCAGGGCAACACACACGGCGCTCTCCCGGGGGAGAGGTCGCTTTCCCCGGCACTCCAACGTCTCCAGGAAAACTCTTCTCTGGCGTGCCCCATGCCATGCCAATCTGCCTCCCTGTCCTCGACTGAGCTGCACGGGGAAACCAAAACTGCTGGGCATTCCTTCTCGGCACTCATACCTGCAGACCCCACGCCTGCAGGAGAAAGCCGGCTTGCGTTCCTACTGCCACGAGAGCAGAGCTCTGCCTGTTACACGGCAGGCTTTCCGAAGAGGCTGAGGCCCGATAGCCTCCCTAGTGCATTGCCTGGGTGAGCGAGTTAGCTACAGGCAGAACACCCCGTGAAGAGAGGTGGATTCAGGGAAGGGACCTGTGTGTCGCTAGAGTCTCTTTGGACGAGCTACGAATCACAAGGCGGTAGTCGGCGCGTTGACTGGAGGTGGGGGCCTGAGGACCCAAGCCTTGCATTCTCCTTTTTAAAGCACCATTCATGCTGCCTTGAAGCTACCTGCCTGAAACCGTTTGTGACGGGCCCCTCGTCGCTGGAGTCAGGGCTCGTGGAAGAGAAGCAGCTTTCTCTGAGTAAACAGGGTGCTTGCAGAGTCCCGGTAAGAGCTCATCCCGTCACGCTCTGGGGCTAAAGGGAAGCTCGATGGGAGGACTTCCCTCCAGCTAAGGCCTTCTAAGAGCCCCGCTGAGGCGGAAGCTCCGAGCGGTTTCCACGGGGCCTTAGTCGCGGTTCTGCTTTACTTTCACCCTCGTACGCTCTTCAAGACACCTTCAGACCCTCGCGGGGGCGCCCTGTACCCGACCAGGACGCTGAGTACCGACAGGCTCCCCCGGCCTGCAAAGAAACAACTGCCCGGGCCGAAAGCCTTTCCCGCTCACTCCGTGTTGTTTGCCGAGTGCAGGGCAACACACACGGCGCTCTCCCGGGGGAGAGGTCGCTTTCCCCGGCACTCCAACGTCCCCAGGAAAACTCTTCTCTGGCGTGCCCCATGCCATGCCAATCTGCCTCCCTGTCCTCGACTGAGCTGCACGGGGAAACCAAAACTGCTGGGCATTCCTTCTCGGCACTCATACCTGCAGACCCCACGCCTGCAGGAGAAAGCCGGCTTGCGTTCCTACTGCCACGAGAGCAGAGCTCTGCCTGTTACACGGCAGGCTTTCCGAAGAGGCTGAGGCCCGATAGCCTCCCTAGTGCATTCCCTGGATGAGCGAGTTAGCTACAGGCAGAACACCCCGTGAAGAGAGGTGGATTCAGGGAAGGGACCTGTGTGTCGCTAGAGTCTCTTTGGACGAGCTACGGATCACAAGGCGGTAGTCGGCGCGTTGACTGGCGGTGGGGGCCTGAGGACCCAAGCCTTGCATTCTCCTTTTTAAAGCACCATTCATGCTGCCTTGAAGCTACCTGCCTGAAACCGTTTGTGACGGGCCCCTCGTCGCTGGAGTCAGGGCTCGTGGAAGAGAAGCAGCTTTCTCTGAGTAAACAGGGTGCTTCCAGAGTCCCGGTAAGAGCTCATCCCGTCACGCTCTGGGGCTAAAGGGAAGCTCGATGGGAGGACTTCCCTCCAGCTAAGGCCTTCTAAGAGCCCCGCTGAGGCGGAAGCTCCGAGCGGTTTCCACGGGGCCTTAGTCGCGGTTCTGCTTTACTTTCACCCTCGTACGCTCTTCAAGACACGTTCAGACCCTCGCGGGGGCGCCCTGTACCCGACCAGGACGCTGAGTACCGGCAGGCTCCCCCGGCCTGCAAAGAAACAACTGCCCGGGCCGAAAGCCCTTCCCGCTCACTCCGTGTTGTTTGCCGAGTGCAGGGCAACACACACGGCGCTCTCCCGGGGGAGAGGTCGCTTTCCCAGGCACTCCAACGTCTCCAGGAAAACTCTTCTCTGGCGTGCCCCATGCCATGCCAATCTGCCTCCCTGTCCTCGACTGAGCTGCACGGGGAAACCAAAACTGCTGGGCATTCCTTCTCGGCACTCATACCTGCAGACCCCACGCCTGCAGGAGAAAGCCGGCTTGCGTTCCTACTGCCACGAGAGCAGAGCTCTGCCTGTTACACGGCAGGCTTTCCGAAGAGGCTGAGGCCCGATAGCCTCCCTAGTGCATTCCCTGGATGAGCGAGTTAGCTACAGGCAGAACACCCCGTGAAGAGAGGTGGATTCAGGGAAGGGACCTGTGTGTCGCTAGAGTCTCTTTGGACGAGCTACGGATCACAAGGCGGTAGTCGGCGCGTTGACTGGAGGTGGGGGCCTGAGGACCCAAGCCTTGCATTCTCCTTTTTAAAGCACCATTCATGCTGCCTTGAAGCTACCTGCCTGAAACCCTTTGTGACGGGCCCCTCGTCGCTGGAGTCAGGGCTCGTGGAAGAGAAGCAGCTTTCTCTGAGTAAACAGGGTGCTTCCAGAGTCCCGGTAAGAGCTCATCCCGTCACGCTCTGGGGCTAAAGGGAAGCTCGATGGGAGGACTTCCCTCCAGCTAAGGCCTTCTAAGAGCCCCGCTGAGGCGGAAGCTCCGAGCGGTTTCCACGGGGCCTTAGTCGCGGTTCTGCTTTACTTTCACCCTCGTACGCTCTTCAAGACACGTTCAGACCCTCGCGGGGGCGCCCTGTACCCGACCAGGACGCTGAGTACCGGCAGGCTCCCCCGGCCAGCAAAGAAACAACTGCCCGGGCCGAAAGCCCTTCCCGCTCACTCCGTGTTGTTTGCCGAGTGCAGGGCAACACACACGGCGCTCTCGCGGGGGAGAGGTCGCTTTCCCCGGCACTCCAACGTCCCCAGGAAAACTCTTCTCTGGCGTGCCCCATGCCATGCCAATCTGCCTCCCTGTCCTCGACTGAGCTGCACGGGGAAACCAAAACTGCTGGGCATTCCTTCTCGGCACTCATACCTGCAGACCCCACGCCTGCAGGAGAAAGCCGGCTTGCGTTCCTACTGCCACGAGAGCAGAGCTCTGCCTGTTACACGGCAGGCTTTCCGAAGAGGCTGAGGCCCGATAGCCTCCCTAGTGCATTCCCTGCATGAGCGAGTTAGCTACAGGCAGAACACCCCGTGAAGAGAGGTGGATTCAGGGAAGGGACCTGTGTGTCGCTAGAGTCTCTTTGGACGAGCTACGGATCACAAGGCGGTAGTCGGCGCGTTGACTGGAGGTGGGGGCCTGAGGACCCAAGCCTTGCATTCTCCTTTTTAAAGCACCATTCATGCTGCCTTGAAGCTACCTGCCTGAAACCCTTTGTGACGGGCCCCTCGTCGCTGGAGTCAGGGCTCGTGGAAGAGAAGCAGCTTTCTCTGAGTAAACAGGGTGCTTCCAGAGTCCCGGTAAGAGCTCATCCCGTCACGCTCTGGGGCTAAAGGGAAGCTCGATGGGAGGACTTCCCTCCAGCTAAGGCCTTCTAAGAGCCCCGCTGAGGCGGAAGCTCCGAGCGGTTTCCACGGGGCCTTAGTCGCGGTTCTGCTTTACTTTCACCCTCGTACGCTCTTCAAGACACGTTCAGACCCTCGCGGGGGCGCCCTGTACCCGACCAGGACGCTGAGTACCGGCAGGCTCCCCCGGCCTGCAAAGAAACAACTGCCCGGGCCGAAAGCCCTTCCCGCTCACTCCGTGTTGTTTGCCGAGTGCAGGGCAACACACACGGCGCTCTCGCGGGGGAGAGGTCGCTTTCCCCGGCACTCCAACGTCCCCAGGAAAACTCTTCTCTGGCGTGCCCCATGCCATGCCAATCTGCCTCCCTGTCCTCGACTGAGCTGCACGGGGAAACCAAAACTGCTGGGCATTCCTTCTCGGCACTCATACCTGCAGACCCCACGCCTGCAGGAGAAAGCCGGCTTGCGTTCCTACTGCCACGAGAGCAGAGCTCTGCCTGTTACACGGCAGGCTTTCCGAAGAGGCTGAGGCCCGATAGCCTCCCTAGTGCATTCCCTGGATGAGCGAGTTAGCTACAGGCAGAACACCCCGTGAAGAGAGGTGGATTCAGGGAAGGGACCTGTGTGTCGCTAGAGTCTCTTTGGACGAGCTACGGATCACAAGGCGGTAGTCGGCGCGTTGACTGGCGGTGGGGGCCTGAGGACCCAAGCCTTGCATTCTCCTTTTTAAAGCACCATTCATGCTGCCTTGAAGCTACCTGCCTGAAACCGTTTGTGACGGGCCCCTCGTCGCTGGAGTCAGGGCTCGTGGAAGAGAAGCAGCTTTCTCTGAGTAAACAGCGTGCTTCCAGAGTCCCGGTAAGAGCTCATCCCGTCACGCTCTGGGGCTAAAGGGAAGCTCGATGGGAGGACTTCCCTCCAGCTAAGGCCTTCTAAGAGCCCCGCTGAGGCGGAAGCTCCGAGCGGTTTCCACGGGGCCTTAGTCGCGGTTCTGCTTTACTTTCACCCTCGTACGCTCTTCAAGACACGTTCAGACCCTCGCAGGGGCGCCCTGTACCCGACCAGGACGCTGAGTACCGGCAGGCTCCCCCGGCCTGCAAAGAAACAACTGCCCGGGCCGAAAGCCCTTCCCGCTCACTCCGTGTTGTTTGCCGAGTGCAGGGCAACACACACGGCGCTCTCGCGGGGGAGAGGTCGCTTTCCCCGGCACTCCAACGTCTCCAGGAAAACTCTTCTCTGGCGTGCCCCATGCCATGCCAATCTGCCTCCCTGTCCTCGACTGAGCTGCACGGGGAATCCAAAACTGCTGGGCATTCCTTCTCGGCACTCATACCTGCAGACCCCACGCCTGCAGGAGAAAGCCGGCTTGCGTTCCTACTGCCACGAGAGCAGAGCTCTGCCTGTTACACGGCAGGCTTTCCGAAGAGGCTGAGGCCCGATAGCCTCCCTAGTGCATTCCCTGGATGAGCGAGTTAGCTACAGGCAGAACACCCCGTGAAGAGAGGTGGATTCAGGGAAGGGACCTGTGTGTCGCTAGAGTCTCTTTGGACGAGCTACGGATCACAAGGCGGTAGTCGGCGCGTTGACTGGAGGTGGGGGCCTGAGGACCCAAGCCTTGCATTCTCCTTTTTAAAGCACCATTCATGCTGCCTTGAAGCTACCTGCCTGAAACCCTTTGTGACGGGCCCCTCGTCGCTGGAGTCAGGGCTCGTGGAAGAGAAGCAGCTTTCTCTGAGTAAACAGGGTGCTTCCAGAGTCCCGGTAAGAGCTCATCCCGTCACGCTCTGGGGCTAAAGGGAAGCTCGATGGGAGGACTTCCCTCCAGCTAAGGCCTTCTAAGAGCCCCGCTGAGGCGGAAGCTCCGAGCGGTTTCCACGGGGCCTTAGTCGCGGTTCTGCTTTACTTTCACCCTCGTACGCTCTTCAAGACACGTTCAGACCCTCGCGGGGGCGCCGTGTACCCGACCAGGACGCTGAGTACCGGCAGGCTCCCCCGGCCTGCAAAGAAACAACTGCCCGGGCCGAAAGCCCTTCCCGCTCACTCCGTGTTGTTTGCCGAGTGCAGGGCAACACACACGGCGCTCTCCCGGGGGAGAGGTCGCTTTCCCCGGCACTCCAACGTCTCCAGGAAAACTCTTCTCTGGCGTGCCCCATGCCATGCCAATCTGCCTCCCTGTCCTCGACTGAGCTGCACGGGGAAACCAAAACTGCTGGGCATTCCTTCTCGGCACTCATACCTGCAGACCCCACGCCTGCAGGAGAAAGCCGGCTTGCGTTCCTACTGCCACGAGAGCAGAGCTCTGCCTGTTACACGGCAGGCTTTCCGAAGAGGCTGAGGCCCGATAGCCTCCCTAGTGCATTGCCTGGGTGAGCGAGTTAGCTACAGGCAGAACACCCCGTGAAGAGAGGTGGATTCAGGGAAGGGACCTGTGTGTCGCTAGAGTCTCTTTGGACGAGCTACGGATCACAAGGCGGTAGTCGGCGCGTTGACTGGCGGTGGGGGCCTGAGGACCCAAGCCTTGCATTCTCCTTTTTAAAGCACCATTCATGCTGCCTTGAAGCTACCTGCCTGAAACCCTTTGTGACGGGCCCCTCGTCGCTGGAGTCAGGGCTCGTGGAAGAGAAGCAGCTTTCTCTGAGTAAACAGGGTGCTTCCAGAGTCCCGGTAAGAGCTCATCCCGTCACGCTCTGGGGCTAAAGGGAAGCTCGATGGGAGGACTTCCCTCCAGCTAAGGCCTTCTAAGAGCCCCGCTGAGGCGGAAGCTCCGAGCGGTTTCCACGGGGCCTTAGTCGCGGTTCTGCTTTACTTTCACCCTCGTACGCTCTTCAAGACACCTTCAGACCCTCGCGGGGGCGCCCTGTACCCGACCAGGACGCTGAGTACCGGCAGGCTCCCCCGGCCTGCAAAGAAACAACTGCCCGGGCCGAAAGCCTTTCCCGCTCACTCCGTGTTGTTTGCCGAGTGCAGGGCAACACACACGGCGCTCTCCCGGGGGAGAGGTCGCTTTCCCAGGCACTCCAACGTCTCCAGGAAAACTCTTCTCTGGCGTGCCCCATGCCATGCCAATCTGCCTCCCTGTCCTCGACTGAGCTGCACGGGGGAACCAAAACTGCTGGGCATTCCTTCTCGGCACTCATACCTGCAGACCCCACGCCTGCAGGAGAAAGCCGGCTTGCGTTCCTACTGCCACGAGAGCAGAGCTCTGCCTGTTACACGGCAGGCTTTCCGAAGAGGCTGAGGCCCGATAGCCTCCCTAGTGCATTCCCTGCATGAGCGAGTTAGCTACAGGCAGAACACCCCGTGAAGAGAGGTGGATTCAGGGAAGGGACCTGTGTGTCGCTAGAGTCTCTTTGGACGAGCTACGGATCACAAGGCGGTAGTCGGCGCGTTGACTGGCGGTGGGGGCCTGAGGACCCAAGCCTTGCATTCTCCTTTTTAAAGCACCATTCATGCTGCCTTGAAGCTACCTGCCTGAAACCGTTTGTGACGGGCCCCTCGTCGCTGGAGTCAGGGCTCGTGGAAGAGAAGCAGCTTTCTCTGAGTAAACAGGGTGCTTCCAGAGTCCCGGTAAGAGCTCATCCCGTCACGCTCTGGGGCTAAAGGGAAGCTCGATGGGAGGACTTCCCTCCAGCTAAGGCCTTCTAAGAGCCCCGCTGAGGCGGAAGCTCCGAGCGGTTTCCACGGGGCCTTAGTCGCGGTTCTGCTTTACTTTCACCCTCGTACGCTCTTCAAGACACGTTCAGACCCTCGCGGGGGCGCCCTGTACCCGACCAGGACGCTGAGTACCGGCAGGCTCCCCCGGCCAGCAAAGAAACAACTGCCCGGGCCGAAAGCCCTTCCCGCTCACTCCGTGTTGTTTGCCGAGTGCAGGGCAACACACACGGCGCTCTCCCGGGGGAGAGGTCGCTTTCCCCGGCACTCCAACGTCTCCAGGAAAACTCTTCTCTGGCGTCCCCCATGCCATGCCAATCTGCCTCCCTGTCCTCGACTGAGCTGCACGGGGAAACCAAAACTGCTGGGCATTCCTTCTCGGCACTCATACCTGCAGACCCCACGCCTGCAGGAGAAAGCCGGCTTGCGTTCCTACTGCCACGAGAGCAGAGCTCTGCCTGTTACACGGCAGGCTTTCCGAAGAGGCTGAGGCCCGATAGCCTCCCTAGTGCATTCCCTGGATGAGCGAGTTAGCTACAGGCAGAACACCCCGTGAAGAGAGGTGGATTCAGGGAAGGGACCTGTGTGTCGCTAGAGTCTCTTTGGACGAGCTACGGATCACAAGGCGGTAGTCGGCGCGTTGACTGGAGGTGGGGGCCTGAGGACCCAAGCCTTGCATTCTCCTTTTTAAAGCACCATTCATGCTGCCTTGAAGCTACCTGCCTGAAACCCTTTGTGACGGGCCCCTCGTCGCTGGAGTCAGGGCTCGTGGAAGAGAAGCAGCTTTCTCTGAGTAAACAGGGTGCTTCCAGAGTCCCGGTAAGAGCTCATCCCGTCACGCTCTGGGGCTAAAGGGAAGCTCGATGGGAGGACTTCCCTCCAGCTAAGGCCTTCTAAGAGCCCCGCTGAGGCGGAAGCTCCGAGCGGTTTCCACGGGGCCTTAGTCGCGGTTCTGCTTTACTTTCACCCTCGTACGCTCTTCAAGACACGTTCAGACCCTCGCGGGGGCGCCCTGTACCCGACCAGGACGCTGAGTACCGGCAGGCTCCCCCGGCCTGCAAAGAAACAACTGCCCGGGCCGAAAGCCCTTCCCGCTCACTCCGTGTTGTTTGCCGAGTGCAGGGCAACACACACGGCGCTCTCCCGGGGGAGAGGTCGCTTTCCCCGGCACTCCAACGTCTCCAGGAAAACTCTTCTCTGGCGTGCCCCATGCCATGCCAATCTGCCTCCCTGTCCTCGACTGAGCTGCACGGGGAAACCAAAACTGCTGGGCATTCCTTCTCGGCACTCATACCTGCAGACCCCACGCCTGCAGGAGAAAGCCGGCTTGCGTTCCTACTGCCACGAGAGCAGAGCTCTGCCTGTTACACGGCAGGCTTTCCGAAGAGGCTGAGGCCCGATAGCCTCCCTAGTGCATTCCCTGCATGAGCGAGTTCGCTACAGGCAGAACACCCCGTGAAGAGAGGTGGATTTAGGGAAGGGACCTGTGTGTCGCTAGAGTCTCTTTGGACGAGCTACGAATCACAAGGCGGTAGTCGGCGCGTTGACTGGAGGTGGGGGCCTAGGACCCAAGCCTTGCATTCTCCTTTTTAAAGCACCATTCATGCTGCCTTGAAGCTACCTGCCTGAAACCGTTTGTGACGGGCCCCTCGTCGCTGGAGTCAGGGCTCGTGGAAGAGAAGCAGCTTTCTCTGAGTAAACAGGGTGCTTCCAGAGTCCCGGTAAGAGCTCATCCCGTCACGCTCTGGGGCTAAAGGGAAGCTCGATGGGAGGACTTCCCTCCAGCTAAGGCCTTCTAAGAGCCCCGCTGAGGCGGAAGCTCCGAGCGGTTTCCACGGGGCCTTAGTCGCGGTTCTGCTTTACTTTCACCCTCGTACGCTCTTCAAGACACGTTCAGACCCTCGCGGGGGCGCCCTGTACCCGACCAGGACGCTGAGTACCGGCAGGCTCCCCCGGCATGCAAAGAAACAACTGCCCGGGCCGAAAGCCTTTCCCGCTCACTCCGTGTTGTTTGCCGAGTGCAGGGCAACACACACGGCGCTCTCCCGGGGGAGAGGTCGCTTTCCCCGGCACTCCAACGTCCCCAGGAAAACTTTTCTCTGGCGTGCCCCATGCCATGCCAATCTGCCTCCCTGTCCTCGACTGAGCTGCACGGGGAAACCAAAACTGCTGGGCATTCCTTCTCGGCACTCATACCTGCAGACCCCACGCCTGCAGGAGAAAGCCGGCTTGCGTTCCTACTGCCACGAGAGCAGAGCTCTGCCTGTTACACGGCAGGCTTTCCGAAGAGGCTGAGGCCCGATAGCCTCCCTAGTGCATTCCCTGGATGAGCGAGTTAGCTACAGGCAGAACACCCCGTGAAGAGAGGTGGATTCAGGGAAGGGACCTGTGTGTCGCTAGAGTCTCTTTGGACGAGCTACGGATCACAAGGCGGTAGTCGGCGCGTTGACTGGCGGTGGGGGCCTGAGGACCCAAGCCTTGCATTCTCCTTTTTAAAGCACCATTCATGCTGCCTTGAAGCTACCTGCCTGAAACCCTTTGTGACGGGCCCCTCGTCGCTGGAGTCAGGGCTCGTGGAAGAGAAGCAGCTTTCTCTGAGTAAACAGGGTGCTTCCAGAGTCCCGGTAAGAGCTCATCCCGTCACGCTCTGGGGCTAAAGGGAAGCTCGATGGGAGGACTTCCCTCCAGCTAAGGCCTTCTAAGAGCCCCGCTGAGGCGGAAGCTCCGAGCGGTTTCCACGGGGCCTTAGTCGCGGTTCTGCTTTACTTTCACCCTCGTACGCTCTTCAAGACACGTTCAGACCCTCGCGGGGGCGCCCTGTACCCGACCAGGACGCTGAGTACCGGCAGGCTCCCCCGGCCTGCAAAGAAACAACTGCCCGGGCCGAAAGCCCTTCCCGCTCACTCCGTGTTGTTTGCCGAGTGCAGGGCAACACACACGGCGCTCTCCCGGGGGAGAGGTCGCTTTCCCCGGCACTCCAACGTCTCCAGGAAAACTCTTCTCTGGCGTGCCCCATGCCATGCCAATCTGCCTCCCTGTCCTCGACTGAGCTGCACGGGGAAACCAAAACTGCTGGGCATTCCTTCTCGGCACTCATACCTGCAGACCCCACGCCTGCAGGAGAAAGCCGGCTTGCGTTCCTACTGCCACGAGAGCAGAGCTCTGCCTGTTACACGGCAGGCTTTCCGAAGAGGCTGAGGCCCGATAGCCTCCCTAGTGCATTCCCTGGGTGAGCGAGTTAGCTACAGGCAGAACACCCCGTGAAGAGAGGTGGATTCAGGGAAGGGACCTGTGTGTCGCTAGAGTCTCTTTGGACGAGCTACGGATCACAAGGCGGTAGTCGGCGCGTTGACTGGCGGTGGGGGCCTGAGGACCCAAGCCTTGCATTCTCCTTTTTAAAGCACCATTCATGCTGCCTTGAAGCTACCTGCCTGAAACCGTTTGTGACGGGCCCCTCGTCGCTGGAGTCAGGGCTCGTGGAAGAGAAGCAGCTTTCTCTGAGTAAACAGGGTGCTTCCAGAGTCCCGGAAAGAGCTCATCCCGTCACGCTCTGGGGCTAAAGGGAAGCTCGATGGGAGGACTTCCCTCCAGCTAAGGCCTTCTAAGAGCCCCGCTGAGGCGGAAGCTCCGAGCGGTTTCCACGGGGCCTTAGTCGCGGTTCTGCTTTACTTTCACCCTCGTACGCTCTTCAAGACACGTTCAGACCCTCGCGGGGGCGCCCTGTACCCGACCAGGACGCTGAGTACCGGCAGGCTCCCCCGGCCTGCAAAGAAACAACTGCCCGGGCCGAAAGCCCTTCCCGCTCACTCCGTGTTGTTTGCCGAGTGCAGGGCAACACACACGGCGCTCTCCCGGGGGAGAGGTCGCTTTCCCAGGCACTCCAACGTCTCCAGGAAAACTCTTCTCTGGCGTGCCCCATGCCATGCCAATCTGCCTCCCTGTCCTCGACTGAGCTGCACGGGGAAACCAAAACTGCTGGGCATTCCTTCTCGGCACTCATACCTGCAGACCCCACGCCTGCAGGAGAAAGCCGGCTTGCGTTCCTACTGCCACGAGAGCAGAGCTCTGCCTGTTACACGGCAGGCTTTCCGAAGAGGCTGAGGCCCGATAGCCTCCCTAGTGCATTCCCTGCATGAGCGAGTTAGCTACAGGCAGAACACCCCGTGAAGAGAGGTGGATTCAGGGAAGGGACCTGTGTGTCGCTAGAGTCTCTTTGGACGAGCTACGGATCACAAGGCGGTAGTCGGCGCGTTGACTGGCGGTGGGGGCCTGAGGACCCAAGCCTTGCATTCTCCTTTTTAAAGCACCATTCATGCTGCCTTGAAGCTACCTGCCTGAAACCGTTTGTGACGGGCCCCTCGTCGCTGGAGTCAGGGCTCGTGGAAGAGAAGCAGCTTTCTCTGAGTAAACAGGGTGCTTCCAGAGTCCCGGTAAGAGCTCATCCCGTCACGCTCTGGGGCTAAAGGGAAGCTCGATGGGAGGACTTCCCTCCAGCTAAGGCCTTCTAAGAGCCCCGCTGAGGCGGAAGCTCCGAGCGGTTTCCACGGGGCCTTAGTCGCGGTTCTGCTTTACTTTCACCCTCGTACGCTCTTCAAGACACGTTCAGACCCTCGCGGGGGCGCCCTGTACCCGACCAGGACGCTGAGTACCGGCAGGCTCCCCCGGCCTGCAAAGAAACAACTGCCCGGGCCGAAAGCCCTTCCCGCTCACTCCGTGTTGTTTGCCGAGTGCAGGGCAACACACACGGCGCTCTCCCGGGGGAGAGGTCGCTTTCCCCGGCACTCCAACGTCTCCAGGAAAACTCTTCTCTGGCGTGCCCCATGCCATGCCAATCTGCCTCCCTGTCCTCGACTGAGCTGCACGGGGAAACCAAAACTGCTGGGCATTCCTTCTCGGCACTCATACCTGCAGACCCCACGCCTGCAGGAGAAAGCCGGCTTGCGTTCCTACTGCCACGAGAGCAGAGCTCTGCCTGTTACACGGCAGGCTTTCCGAAGAGGCTGAGGCCCGATAGCCTCCCTAGTGCATTCCCTGGGTGAGCGAGTTAGCTACAGGCAGAACACCCCGTGAAGAGAGGTGGATTCAGGGAAGGGACCTGTGTGTCGCTAGAGTCTCTTTGGACGAGCTACGGATCACAAGGCGGTAGTCGGCGCGTTGACTGGCGGTGGGGGCCTGAGGACCCAAGCCTTGCATTCTCCTTTTTAAAGCACCATTCATGCTGCCTTGAAGCTACCTGCCTGAAACCGTTTGTGACGGGCCCCTCGTCGCTGGAGTCAGGGCTCGTGGAAGAGAAGCAGCTTTCTCTGAGTAAACAGGGTGCTTCCAGAGTCCCGGAAAGAGCTCATCCCGTCACGCTCTGGGGCTAAAGGGAAGCTCGATGGGAGGACTTCCCTCCAGCTAAGGCCTTCTAAGAGCCCCGCTGAGGCGGAAGCTCCGAGCGGTTTCCACGGGGCCTTAGTCGCGGTTCTGCTTTACTTTCACCCTCGTACGCTCTTCAAGACACGTTCAGACCCTCGCGGGGGCGCCCTGTACCCGACCAGGACGCTGAGTACCGGCAGGCTCCCCCGGCCTGCAAAGAAACAACTGCCCGGGCCGAAAGCCCTTCCCGCTCACTCCGTGTTGTTTGCCGAGTGCAGGGCAACACACACGGCGCTCTCCCGGGGGAGAGGTCGCTTTCCCAGGCACTCCAACGTCTCCAGGAAAACTCTTCTCTGGCGTGCCCCATGCCATGCCAATCTGCCTCCCTGTCCTCGACTGAGCTGCACGGGGAAACCAAAACTGCTGGGCATTCCTTCTCGGCACTCATACCTGCAGACCCCACGCCTGCAGGAGAAAGCCGGCTTGCGTTCCTACTGCCACGAGAGCAGAGCTCTGCCTGTTACACGGCAGGCTTTCCGAAGAGGCTGAGGCCCGATAGCCTCCCTAGTGCATTCCCTGCATGAGCGAGTTAGCTACAGGCAGAACACCCCGTGAAGAGAGGTGGATTCAGGGAAGGGACCTGTGTGTCGCTAGAGTCTCTTTGGACGAGCTACGGATCACAAGGCGGTAGTCGGCGCGTTGACTGGCGGTGGGGGCCTGAGGACCCAAGCCTTGCATTCTCCTTTTTAAAGCACCATTCATGCTGCCTTGAAGCTACCTGCCTGAAACCGTTTGTGACGGGCCCCTCGTCGCTGGAGTCAGGGCTCGTGGAAGAGAAGCAGCTTTCTCTGAGTAAACAGGGTGCTTCCAGAGTCCCGGTAAGAGCTCATCCCGTCACGCTCTGGGGCTAAAGGGAAGCTCGATGGGAGGACTTCCCTCCAGCTAAGGCCTTCTAAGAGCCCCGCTGAGGCGGAAGCTCCGAGCGGTTTCCACGGGGCCTTAGTCGCGGTTCTGCTTTACTTTCACCCTCGTACGCTCTTCAAGACACGTTCAGACCCTCGCGGGGGCGCCCTGTACCCGACCAGGACGCTGAGTACCGGCAGGCTCCCCCGGCCTGCAAAGAAACAACTGCCCGGGCCGAAAGCCCTTCCCGCTCACTCCGTGTTGTTTGCCGAGTGCAGGGCAACACACACGGCGCTCTCCCGGGGGAGAGGTCGCTTTCCCCGGCACTCCAACGTCTCCAGGAAAACTCTTCTCTGGCGTGCCCCATGCCATGCCAATCTGCCTCCCTGTCCTCGACTGAGCTGCACGGGGAAACCAAAACTGCTGGGCATTCCTTCTCGGCACTCATACCTGCAGACCCCACGCCTGCAGGAGAAAGCCGGCTTGCGTTCCTACTGCCACGAGAGCAGAGCTCTGCCTGTTACACGGCAGGCTTTCCGAAGAGGCTGAGGCCCGATAGCCTCCCTAGTGCATTCCCTGCATGAGCGAGTTAGCTACAGGCAGAACACCCCATGAAGAGAGGTGGATTCAGGGAAGGGACCTGTGTGTCGCTAGAGTCTCTTTGGACGAGCTACGGATCACAAGGCGGTAGTCGGCGCGTTGACTGGAGGTGGGGGCCTGAGGACCCAAGCCTTGCATTCTCCTTTTTAAAGCACCATTCATGCTGCCTTGAAGCTACCTGCCTGAAACCGTTTGTGACGGGCCCCTCGTCGCTGGAGTCAGGGCTCGTGGAAGAGAAGCAGCTTTCTCTGAGTAAACAGGGTGCTTCCAGAGTCCCGGTAAGAGCTCATCCCGTCACGCTCTGGGGCTAAAGGGAAGCTCGATGGGAGGACTTCCCTCCAGCTAAGGCCTTCTAAGAGCCCCGCTGAGGCGGAAGCTCCGAGCGGTTTCCACGGGGCCTTAGTCGCGGTTCTGCTTTACTTTCACCCTCGTACGCTCTTCAAGACACGTTCAGACCCTCGCGGGGGCGCCCTGTACCCGACCAGGACGCTGAGTACCGGCAGGCTCCCCCGGCCTGCAAAGAAACAACTGCCCGGGCCGAAAGCCCTTCCCGCTCACTCCGTGTTGTTTGCCGAGTGCAGGGCAACACACACGGCGCTCTCCCGGGGGAGAGGTCGCTTTCCCCGGCACTCCAACGTCCCCAGGAAAACTCTTCTCTGGCGTGCCCCATGCCATGCCAATCTGCCTCCCTGTCCTCGACTGAGCTGCACGGGGAAACCAAAACTGCTGGGCATTCCTTCTCGGCACTCATACCTGCAGACCCCACGCCTGCAGGAGAAAGCCGGCTTGCGTTCCTACTGCCACGAGAGCAGAGCTCTGCCTGTTACACGGCAGGCTTTCCGAAGAGGCTGAGGCCCGATAGCCTCCCTAGTGCATTCCCTGGATGAGCGAGTTAGCTACAGGCAGAACACCCCGTGAAGAGAGGTGGATTCAGGGAAGGGACCTGTGTGTCGCTAGAGTCTCTTTGGACGAGCTACGGATCACAAGGCGGTAGTCGGCGCGTTGACTGGAGGTGGGGGCCTGAGGACCCAAGCCTTGCATTCTCCTTTTTAAAGCACCATTCATGCTGCCTTGAAGCTACCTGCCTGAAACCGTTTGTGACGGGCCCCTCGTCGCTGGAGTCAGGGCTCGTGGAAGAGAAGCAGCTTTCTCTGAGTAAACAGGGTGCTTCCAGAGTCCCGGAAAGAGCTCATCCCGTCACGCTCTGGGGCTAAAGGGAAGCTCGATGGGAGGACTTCCCTCCAGCTAAGGCCTTCTAAGAGCCCCGCTGAGGCGGAAGCTCCGAGCGGTTTCCATGGGGCCTTAGTCGCGGTTCTGCTTTACTTTCACCCTCGTACGCTCTTCAAGACACGTTCAGACCCTCGCGGGGGCGCCCTGTACCCGACCAGGACGCTGAGTACCGGCAGGCTCCCCCGGCCTGCAAAGAAACAACTGCCCGGGCCGAAAGCCCTTCCCGCTCACTCCGTGTTGTTTGCCGAGTGCAGGGCAACACACACGGCGCTCTCCCGGGGGAGAGGTAGCTTTCCCAGGCACTCCGACGTCTCCAGGAAAACTCTTCTCTGGCGTGCCCCATGCCATGCCAATCTGCCTCCCTGTCCTCGACTGAGCTGCACGGGGAAACCAAAACTGCTGGGCATTCCTTCTCGGCACTCATACCTGCAGACCCCACGCCTGCAGGAGAAAGCCGGCTTGCGTTCCTACTGCCACGAGAGCAGAGCTCTGCCTGTTACACGGCAGGCTTTCCGAAGAGGCTGAGGCCCGATAGCCTCCCTAGTGCATTCCCTGCATGAGCGAGTTAGCTACAGGCAGAACACCCCGTGAAGAGAGGTGGATTCAGGGAAGGGACCTGTGTGTCGCTAGAGTCTCTTTGGACGAGCTACGGATCACAAGGCGGTAGTCGGCGCGTTGACTGGAGGTGGGGGCCTGAGGACCCAAGCCTTGCATTCTCCTTTTTAAAGCACCATTCATGCTGCCTTGAAGCTACCTGCCTGAAACCGTTTGTGACGGGCCCCTCGTCGCTGGAGTCAGGGCTCGTGGAAGAGAAGCAGCTTTCTCTGAGTAAACAGGGTGCTTCCAGAGTCCCGGTAAGAGCTCATCCCGTCACGCTCTGGGGCTAAAGGGAAGCTCGATGGGAGGACTTCCCTCCAGCTAAGGCCTTCTAAGAGCCCCGCTGAGGCGGAAGCTCCGAGCGGTTTCCACGGGGCCTTAGTCGCGGTTCTGCTTTACTTTCACCCTCGTACGCTCTTCAAGACACGTTCAGACCCTCGCGGGGGCGCCCTGTACCCGACCAGGACGCTGAGTACCGGCAGGCTCCCCCGGCCTGCAAAGAAACAACTGCCCGGGCCGAAAGCCCTTCCCGCTCACTCCGTGTTGTTTGCCGAGTGCAGGGCAACACACACGGCGCTCTCGCGGGGGAGAGGTCGCTTTCCCCGGCACTCCAACGTCTCCAGGAAAACTCTTCTCTGGCGTGCCCCATGCCATGCCAATCTGCCTCCCTGTCCTCGACTGAGCTGCACGGGGAAACCAAAACTGCTGGGCATTCCTTCTCGGCACTCATACCTGCAGACCCCACGCCTGCAGGAGAAAGCCGGCTTGCGTTCCTACTGCCACGAGAGCAGAGCTCTGCCTGTTACACGGCAGGCTTTCCGAAGAGGCTGAGGCCCGATAGCCTCCCTAGTGCATTCCCTGGATGAGCGAGTTAGCTACAGGCAGAACACCCCGTGAAGAGAGGTGGATTCAGGGAAGGGACCTGTGTGTCGCTAGAGTCTCTTTGGACGAGCTACGGATCACAAGGCGGTAGTCGGCGCGTTGACTGGAGGTGGGGGCCTGAGGACCCAAGCCTTGCATTCTCCTTTTTAAAGCACCATTCATGCTGCCTTGAAGCTACCTGCCTGAAACCCTTTGTGACGGGCCCCTCGTCGCTGGAGTTAGGGCTCGTGGAAGAGAAGCAGCTTTCTCTGAGTAAACAGGGTGCTTCCAGAGTCCCGGTAAGAGCTCATCCCGTCACGCTCTGGGGCTAAAGGGAAGCTCGATGGGAGGACTTCCCTCCAGCTAAGGCCTTCTAAGAGCCCCGCTGAGGCGGAAGCTCCGAGCGGTTTCCACGGGGCCTTAGTCGCGGTTCTGCTTTACTTTCACCCTCGTACGCTCTTCAAGACACCTTCAGACCCTCGCGAGGGCGCCCTGTACCCGACCAGGACGCTGAGTACCGGCAGGCTCCCCCGGCCAGCAAAGAAACAACTGCCCGGGCCGAAAGCCCTTCCCGCTCACTCCGTGTTGTTTGCCGAGTGCAGGGCAACACACACGGCGCTCTCCCGGGGGAGAGGTCGCTTTCCCCGGCACTCCAACGACCCCAGGAAAACTCTTCTCTGGCGTGCCCCATGCCACGCCAATCTGCCTCCCTGTCCTCGACTGAGCTGCACGGGGAAACCAAAACTGCTGGGCATTCCTTCTCGGCACTCATACCTGCAGACCCCACGCCTGCAGGAGAAAGCCGGCTTGCGTTCCTACTGCCACGAGAGCAGAGCTCTGCCTGTTACACGGCAGGCTTTCCGAAGAGGCTGAGGCCCGATAGCCTCCCTAGTGCATTCCCTGCATGAGCGAGTTCGCTACAGGCAGAACACCCCGAGAAGAGAGGTGGATTCAGGGAAGGGACCTGTGTGTCGCTAGAGTCTCTTTGGACGAGCTACGGATCACAAGGCGGTAGTCGGCACGTTGACTGGAGGTGGGGGCCTGAGGACCCAAGCCTTGCATTCTCCTTTTTAAAGCACCATTCATGCTGCCTTGAAGCTACCTGCCTGAAACCGTTTGTGACGGGCCCCTCATCGCTGGAGTCAGGGCTCGTGGAAGAGAAGCAGCTTTCTCTGAGTAAACAGGGTGCTTCCAGAGTCCCGGTAAGAGCTCATCCCGTCACGCTCTGGGGCTAAAGGGAAGCTCGATGGGAGGACTTCCCTCCAGCTAAGGCCTTCTAAGAGCCCCGCTGAGGCGGAAGCTCCGAGCGGTTTCCACGGGGCCTTAGTCGCGGTTCTGCTTTACTTTCACCCTCGTACGCTCTTCAAGACACGTTCAGACCCTCGCGGGGGCGCCCTGTACCCGACCAGGACGCTGAGTACCGGCAGGCTCCCCCGGCCTGCAAAGAAACAACTGCCCGGGCCGAAAGCCCTTCCCGCTCACTCCGTGTTGTTTGCCGAGTGCAGGGCAACACACACGGCGCTCTCCCGGGGGAGAGGTCGCTTTCCCGGCACTCCAACGTCTCCAGGAAAACTCTTCTCTGGCGTGCCCCATGCCATGCCAATCTGCCTCCCTGTCCTCGACTGAGCTGCACGGGGAAACCAAAACTGCTGGGCATTCCTTCTCGGCACTCATACCTGCAGACCCCACGCCTGCAGGAGAAAGCCGGCTTGCGTTCCTACTGCCACGAGAGCAGAGCTCTGCCTGTTACACGGCAGGCTTTCCGAAGAGGCTGAGGCCCGATAGCCTCCCTAGTGCATTCCCTGCATGAGCGAGTTAGCTACAGGCAGAACACCCCGTGAAGAGAGGTGGATTCAGGGAAGGGACCTGTGTGTCGCTAGAGTCTCTTTGGACGAGCTACGGATCACAAGGCGGTAGTCGGCGCGTTGACTGGAGGTGGGGGCCTGAGGACCCAAGCCTTGCATTCTCCTTTTTAAAGCACCATTCATGCTGCCTTGAAGCTACCTGCCTGAAACCGTTTGTGACGGGGCCCTCGTCGCTGGAGTCAGGGCTCGTGGAAGAGAAGCAGCTTTCTCTGAGTAAACAGGGTGCTTCCAGAGTCCCGGTAAGAGCTCATCCCGTCACGCTCTGGGGCTAAAGGGAAGCTCGATGGGAGGACTTCCCTCCAGCTAAGGCCTTCTAAGAGCCCCGCTGAGGCGGAAGCTCCGAGCGGTTTCCACGGGGCCTTAGTCGCGGTTCTGCTTTACTTTCACCCTCGTACGCTCTTCAAGACACCTTCAGACCCTCGCGGGGGCGCCCTGTACCCGACCAGGACGCTGAGTACCGGCAGGCTCCCCCGGCCAGCAAAGAAACAACTGCCCGGGCCGAAAGCCCTTCCCGCTCACTCCGTGTTGTTTGCCGAGTGCAGGGCAACACACACGGCGCTCTCCCGGGGGAGAGGTCGCTTTCCCCGGCACTCCAACGTCTCCAGGAAAACTCTTCTCTGGCGTGCCCCATGCCATGCCAATCTGCCTCCCTGTCCTCGACTGAGCTGCACGGGGAAACCAAAACTGCTGGGCATTCCTTCTCGGCACTCATACCTGCAGACCCCACGCCTGCAGGAGAAAGCCGGCTTGCGTTCCTACTGCCACGAGAGCAGAGCTCTGCCTGTTACACGGCAGGCTTTCCGAAGAGGCTGAGGCCCGATAGCCTCCCTAGTGCATTCCCTGCATGAGCGAGTTCGCTACAGGCAGAACACCCCGTGAAGAGAGGTGGATTCAGGGAAGGGACCTGTGTGTCGCTAGAGTCTCTTTGGACGAGCTACGGATCACAAGGCGGTAGTCGGCACGTTGACTGGAGGTGGGGGCCTGAGGACCCAAGCCTTGCATTCTCCTTTTTAAAGCACCATTCATGCTGCCTTGAAGCTACCTGCCTGAAACCCTTTGTGACGGGCCCCTCGTCGCTGGAGTCAGGGCTCGTGGAAGAGAAGCAGCTTTCTCTGAGTAAACAGGGTGCTTCCAGAGTCCCGGTAAGAGCTCATCCCGTCACGCTCTGGGGCTAAAGGGAAGCTCGATGGGAGGACTTCCCTCCAGCTAAGGCCTTCTAAGAGCCCCGCTGAGGCGGAAGCTCCGAGCGGTTTCCACGGGGCCTTAGTCGCGGTTCTGCTTTACTTTCACCCTCGTACGCTCTTCAAGACACGTTCAGACCCTCGCGGGGGCGCCCTGTACCCGACCAGGACGCTGAGTACCGGCAGGCTCCCCCGGCCTGCAAAGAAACAACTGCCCGGGCCGAAAGCCCTTCCCGCTCACTCCGTGTTGTTTGCCGAGTGCAGGGCAACACACACGGCGCTCTCGCGGGGGAGAGGTCGCTTTCCCCGGCACTCCAACGTCTCCAGGAAAACTCTTCTCTGGCGTGCCCCATGCCATGCCAATCTGCCTCCCTGTCCTCGACTGAGCTGCACGGGGAAACCAAAACTGCTGGGCATTCCTTCTCGGCACTCATACCTGCAGACCCCACGCCTGCAGGAGAAAGACGGCTTGCGTTCCTACTGCCACGAGAGCAGAGCTCTGCCTGTTACACGGCAGGCTTTCCGAAGAGGCTGAGGCCCGATAGCCTCCCTAGTGCATTCCCTGGATGAGCGAGTTAGCTACAGGCAGAACACCCCATGAAGAGAGGTGGATTCAGGGAAGGGACCTGTGTGTCGCTAGAGTCTCTTTGGACGAGCTACGGATCACAAGGCGGTAGTCGGCGCGTTGACTGGAGGTGGGGGCCTGAGGACCCAAGCCTTGCATTCTCCTTTTTAAAGCACCATTCATGCTGCCTTGAAGCTACCTGCCTGAAACCGTTTGTGACGGGCCCCTCGTCGCTGGAGTCAGGGCTCGTGGAAGAGAAGCAGCTTTCTCTGAGTAAACAGGGTGCTTCCAGAGTCCCGGTAAGAGCTCATCCCGTCACGCTCTGGGGCTAAAGGGAAGCTCGATGGGAGGACTTCCCTCCAGCTAAGGCCTTCTAAGAGCCCCGCTGAGGCGGAAGCTCCGAGCGGTTTCCACGGGGCCTTAGTCGCGGTTCTGCTTTACTTTCACCCTCGTACGCTCTTCAAGACACGTTCAGACCCTCGCGGGGGCGCCCTGTACCCGACCAGGACGCTGAGTACCGGCAGGCTCCCCCGGCCTGCAAAGAAACAACTGCCCGGGCCGAAAGCCCTTCCCGCTCACTCCGTGTTGTTTGCCGAGTGCAGGGCAACACACACGGCGCTCTCCCGGGGGAGAGGTCGCTTTCCCCGGCACTCCAACGTCCCCAGGAAAACTCTTCTCTGGCGTCCCCCATGCCATGCCAATCTGCCTCCCTGTCCTCGACTGAGCTGCACGGGGAAACCAAAACTGCTGGGCATTCCTTCTCGGCACTCATACCTGCAGACCCCACGCCTGCAGGAGAAAGCCGGCTTGCGTTCCTACTGCCACGAGAGCAGAGCTCTGCCTGTTACACGGCAGGCTTTCCGAAGAGGCTGAGGCCCGATAGCCTCCCTAGTGCATTCCCTGGATGAGCGAGTTAGCTACAGGCAGAACACCCCGTGAAGAGAGGTGGATTCAGGGAAGGGACCTGTGTGTCGCTAGAGTCTCTTTGGACGAGCTACGGATCACAAGGCGGTAGTCGGCGCGTTGACTGGCGGTGGGGGCCTGAGGACCCAAGCCTTGCATTCTCCTTTTTAAAGCACCATTCATGCTGCCTTGAAGCTACCTGCCTGAAACCGTTTGTGACGGGCCCCTCGTCGCTGGAGTCAGGGCTCGTGGAAGAGAAGCAGCTTTCTCTGAGTAAACAGGGTGCTTCCAGAGTCCCGGAAAGAGCTCATCCCGTCACGCTCTGGGGCTAAAGGGAAGCTCGATGGGAGGACTTCCCTCCAGCTAAGGCCTTCTAAGAGCCCCGCTGAGGCGGAAGCTCCGAGCGGTTTCCATGGGGCCTTAGTCGCGGTTCTGCTTTACTTTCACCCTCGTACGCTCTTCAAGACACGTTCAGACCCTCGCGGGGGCGCCCTGTACCCGACCAGGACGCTGAGTACCGGCAGGCTCCCCCGGCCTGCAAAGAAACAACTGCCCGGGCCGAAAGCCCTTCCCGCTCACTCCGTGTTGTTTGCCGAGTGCAGGGCAACACACACGGCGCTCTCCCGGGGGAGAGGTAGCTTTCCCAGGCACTCCAACGTCTCCAGGAAAACTCTTCTCTGGCGTGCCCCATGCCATGCCAATCTGCCTCCCTGTCCTCGACTGAGCTGCACGGGGAAACCAAAACTGCTGGGCATTCCTTCTCGGCACTCATACCTGCAGACCCCACGCCTGCAGGAGAAAGCCGGCTTGCGTTCCTACTGCCACGAGAGCAGAGCTCTGCCTGTTACACGGCAGGCTTTCCGAAGAGGCTGAGGCCCGATAGCCTCCCTAGTGCATTCCCTGCATGAGCGAGTTAGCTACAGGCAGAACACCCCGTGAAGAGAGGTGGATTCAGGGAAGGGACCTGTGTGTCGCTAGAGTCTCTTTGGACGAGCTACGGATCACAAGGCGGTAGTCGGCGCGTTGACTGGAGGTGGGGGCCTGAGGACCCAAGCCTTGCATTCTCCTTTTTAAAGCACCATTCATGCTGCCTTGAAGCTACCTGCCTGAAACCGTTTGTGACGGGCCCCTCGTCGCTGGAGTCAGGGCTCGTGGAAGAGAAGCAGCTTTCTCTGAGTAAACAGGGTGCTTCCAGAGTCCCGGTAAGAGCTCATCCCGTCACGCTCTGGGGCTAAAGGGAAGCTCGATGGGAGGACTTCCCTCCAGCTAAGGCCTTCTAAGAGCCCCGCTGAGGCGGAAGCTCCGAGCGGTTTCCACGGGGCCTTAGTCGCGGTTCTGCTTTACTTTCACCCTCGTACGCTCTTCAAGACACGTTCAGACCCTCGCGGGGGCGCCCTGTACCCGACCAGGACGCTGAGTACCGGCAGGCTCCCCCGGCCTGCAAAGAAACAACTGCCCGGGCCGAAAGCCCTTCCCGCTCACTCCGTGTTGTTTGCCGAGTGCAGGGCAACACACACGGCGCTCTCGCGGGGGAGAGGTCGCTTTCCCCGGCACTCCAACGTCTCCAGGAAAACTCTTCTCTGGCGTGCCCCATGCCATGCCAATCTGCCTCCCTGTCCTCGACTGAGCTGCACGGGGAAACCAAAACTGCTGGGCATTCCTTCTCGGCACTCATACCTGCAGACCCCACGCCTGCAGGAGAAAGCCGGCTTGCGTTCCTACTGCCACGAGAGCAGAGCTCTGCCTGTTACACGGCAGGCTTTCCGAAGAGGCTGAGGCCCGATAGCCTCCCTAGTGCATTCCCTGGATGAGCGAGTTAGCTACAGGCAGAACACCCCGTGAAGAGAGGTGGATTCAGGGAAGGGACCTGTGTGTCGCTAGAGTCTCTTTGGACGAGCTACGGATCACAAGGCGGTAGTCGGCGCGTTGACTGGAGGTGGGGGCCTGAGGACCCAAGCCTTGCATTCTCCTTTTTAAAGCACCATTCATGCTGCCTTGAAGCTACCTGCCTGAAACCCTTTGTGACGGGCCCCTCGTCGCTGGAGTCAGGGCTCGTGGAAGAGAAGCAGCTTTCTCTGAGTAAACAGGGTGCTTCCAGAGTCCCGGTAAGAGCTCATCCCGTCACGCTCTGGGGCTAAAGGGAAGCTCGATGGGAGGACTTCCCTCCAGCTAAGGCCTTCTAAGAGCCCCGCTGAGGCGGAAGCTCCGAGCGGTTTCCACGGGGCCTTAGTCGCGGTTCTGCTTTACTTTCACCCTCGTACGCTCTTCAAGACACCTTCAGACCCTCGCGAGGGCGCCCTGTACCCGACCAGGACGCTGAGTACCGGCAGGCTCCCCCGGCCAGCAAAGAAACAACTGCCCGGGCCGAAAGCCCTTCCCGCTCACTCCGTGTTGTTTGCCGAGTGCAGGGCAACACACACGGCGCTCTCCCGGGGGAGAGGTCGCTTTCCCCGGCACTCCAACGACCCCAGGAAAACTCTTCTCTGGCGTGCCCCATGCCATGCCAATCTGCCTCCCTGTCCTCGACTGAGCTGCACGGGGAAACCAAAACTGCTGGGCATTCCTTCTCGGCACTCATACCTGCAGACCCCACGCCTGCAGGAGAAAGCCGGCTTGCGTTCCTACTGCCACGAGAGCAGAGCTCTGCCTGTTACACGGCAGGCTTTCCGAAGAGGCTGAGGCCCGATAGCCTCCCTAGTGCATTCCCTGGGTGAGCGAGTTAGCTACAGGCAGAACACCCCGAGAAGAGAGGTGGATTCAGGGAAGGGACCTGTGTGTCGCTAGAGTCTCTTTGGACGAGCTACGGATCACAAGGCGGTAGTCGGCACGTTGACTGGAGGTGGGGGCCTGAGGACCCAAGCCTTGCATTCTCCTTTTTAAAGCACCATTCATGCTGCCTTGAAGCTACCTGCCTGAAACCGTTTGTGACGGGCCCCTCGTCGCTGGAGTCAGGGCTCGTGGAAGAGAAGCAGCTTTCTCTGAGTAAACAGGGTGCTTCCAGAGTCCCGGTAAGAGCTCATCCCGTCACGCTCTGGGGCTAAAGGGAAGCTCGATGGGAGGACTTCCCTCCAGCTAAGGCCTTCTAAGAGCCCCGCTGAGGCGGAAGCTCCGAGCGGTTTCCACGGGGCCTTAGTCGCGGTTCTGCTTTACTTTCACCCTCGTACGCTCTTCAAGACACGTTCAGACCCTCGCGGGGGCGCCCTGTACCCGACCAGGACGCTGAGTACCGGCAGGCTCCCCCGGCCTGCAAAGAAACAACTGCCCGGGCCGAAAGCCCTTCCCGCTCACTCCGTGTTGTTTGCCGAGTGCAGGGCAACACACACGGCGCTCTCCCGGGGGAGAGGTCGCTTTCCCCGGCACTCCAACGTCTCCAGGAAAACTCTTCTCTGGCGTGCCCCATGCCATGCCAATCTGCCTCCCTGTCCTCGACTGAGCTGCACGGGGAAACCAAAACTGCTGGGCATTCCTTCTCGGCACTCATACCTGCAGACCCCACGCCTGCAGGAGAAAGCCGGCTTGCGTTCCTACTGCCACGAGAGCAGAGCTCTGCCTGTTACACGGCAGGCTTTCCGAAGAGGCTGAGGCCCGATAGCCTCCCTAGTGCATTCCCTGGATGAGCGAGTTAGCTACAGGCAGAACACCCCGTGAAGAGAGGTGGATTCAGGGAAGGGACCTGTGTGTCGCTAGAGTCTCTTTGGACGAGCTACGGATCACAAGGCGGTAGTCGGCGCGTTGACTGGAGGTGGGGGCCTGAGGACCCAAGCCTTGCATTCTCCTTTTTAAAGCACCATTCATGCTGCCTTGAAGCTACCTGCCTGAAACCCTTTGTGACGGGCCCCTCGTCGCTGGAGTCAGGGCTCGTGGAAGAGAAGCAGCTTTCTCTGAGTAAACAGGGTGCTTCCAGAGTCCCGGTAAGAGCTCATCCCGTCACGCTCTGGGGCTAAAGGGAAGCTCGATGGGAGGACTTCCCTCCAGCTAAGGCCTTCTAAGAGCCCCGCTGAGGCGGAAGCTCCGAGCGGTTTCCACGGGGCCTTAGTCGCGGTTCTGCTTTACTTTCACCCTCGTACGCTCTTCAAGACACGTTCAGACCCTCGCGGGGGCGCCCTGTACCCGACCAGGACGCTGAGTACCGGCAGGCTCCCCCGGCCTGCAAAGAAACAACTGCCCGGGCCGAAAGCCCTTCCCGCTCACTCCGTGTTGTTTGCCGAGTGCAGGGCAACACACACGGCGCTCTCCCGGGGGAGAGGTCGCTTTCCCCGGCACTCCAACGTCTCCAGGAAAACTCTTCTCTGGCGTGCCCCATGCCATGCCAATCTGCCTCCCTGTCCTCGACTGAGCTGCACGGGGAAACCAAAACTGCTGGGCATTCCTTCTCGGCACTCATACCTGCAGACCCCACGCCTGCAGGAGAAAGCCGGCTTGCGTTCCTACTGCCACGAGAGCAGAGCTCTGCCTGTTACACGGCAGGCTTTCCGAAGAGGCTGAGGCCCGATAGCCTCCCTAGTGCATTCCCTGGATGAGCGAGTTAGCTACAGGCAGAACACCCCGTGAAGAGAGGTGGATTTAGGGAAGGGACCTGTGTGTCGCTAGAGTCTCTTTGGACGAGCTACGAATCACAAGGCGGTAGTCGGCGCGTTGACTGGAGGTGGGGGCCTGAGGACCCAAGCCTTGCATTCTCCTTTTTAAAGCACCATTCATGCTGCCTTGAAGCTACCTGCCTGAAACCGTTTGTGACGGGCCCCTCGTCGCTGGAGTCAGGGCTCGTGGAAGAGAAGCAGCTTTCTCTGAGTAAACAGGGTGCTTGCAGAGTCCCGGTAAGAGCTCATCCCGTCACGCTCTGGGGCTAAAGGGAAGCTCGATGGGAGGACTTCCCTCCAGCTAAGGCCTTCTAAGAGCCCCGCTGAGGCGGAAGCTCCGAGCGGTTTCCACGGGGCCTTAGTCGCGGTTCTGCTTTACTTTCACCCTCGTACGCTCTTCAAGACACCTTCAGACCCTCGCGGGGGCGCCCTGTACCCGACCAGGACGCTGAGTACCGACAGGCTCCCCCGGCCTGCAAAGAAACAACTGCCCGGGCCGAAAGCCTTTCCCGCTCACTCCGTGTTGTTTGCCGAGTGCAGGGCAACACACACGGCGCTCTCCCGGGGGAGAGGTCGCTTTCCCCGGCACTCCAACGTCCCCAGGAAAACTCTTCTCTGGCGTGCCCCATGCCATGCCAATCTGCCTCCCTGTCCTCGACTGAGCTGCACGGGGAAACCAAAACTGCTGGGCATTCCTTCTCGGCACTCATACCTGCAGACCCCACGCCTGCAGGAGAAAGCCGGCTTGCGTTCCTACTGCCACGAGAGCAGAGCTCTGCCTGTTACACGGCAGGCTTTCCGAAGAGGCTGAGGCCCGATAGCCTCCCTAGTGCATTCCCTGGATGAGCGAGTTAGCTACAGGCAGAACACCCCGTGAAGAGAGGTGGATTCAGGGAAGGGACCTGTGTGTCGCTAGAGTCTCTTTGGACGAGCTACGGATCACAAGGCGGTAGTCGGCGCATTGACTGGCGGTGGGGGCCTGAGGACCCAAGCCTTGCATTCTCCTTTTTAAAGCACCATTCATGCTGCCTTGAAGCTACCTGCCTGAAACCGTTTGTGACGGGCCCCTCGTCGCTGGAGTCAGGGCTCGTGGAAGAGAAGCAGCTTTCTCTGAGTAAACAGGGTGCTTCCAGAGTCCCGGTAAGAGCTCATCCCGTCACGCTCTGGGGCTAAAGGGAAGCTCGATGGGAGGACTTCCCTCCAGCTAAGGCCTTCTAAGAGCCCCGCTGAGGCGGAAGCTCCGAGCGGTTTCCACGGGGCCTTAGTCGCGGTTCTGCTTTACTTTCACCCTCGTACGCTCTTCAAGACACGTTCAGACCCTCGCGGGGGCGCCCTGTACCCGACCAGGACGCTGAGTACCGGCAGGCTCCCCCGGCCTGCAAAGAAACAACTGCCCGGGCCGAAAGCCCTTCCCGCTCACTCCGTGTTGTTTGCCGAGTGCAGGGCAACACACACGGCGCTCTCCCGGGGGAGAGGTCGCTTTCCCAGGCACTCCAACGTCTCCAGGAAAACTCTTCTCTGGCGTGCCCCATGCCATGCCAATCTGCCTCCCTGTCCTCGACTGAGCTGCACGGGGAAACCAAAACTGCTGGGCATTCCTTCTCGGCACTCATACCTGCAGACCCCACGCCTGCAGGAGAAAGCCGGCTTGCGTTCCTACTGCCACGAGAGCAGAGCTCTGCCTGTTACACGGCAGGCTTTCCGAAGAGGCTGAGGCCCGATAGCCTCCCTAGTGCATTCCCTGGATGAGCGAGTTAGCTACAGGCAGAACACCCCGTGAAGAGAGGTGGATTCAGGGAAGGGACCTGTGTGTCGCTAGAGTCTCTTTGGACGAGCTACGGATCACAAGGCGGTAGTCGGCGCGTTGACTGGAGGTGGGGGCCTGAGGACCCAAGCCTTGCATTCTCCTTTTTAAAGCACCATTCATGCTGCCTTGAAGCTACCTGCCTGAAACCCTTTGTGACGGGCCCCTCGTCGCTGGAGTCAGGGCTCGTGGAAGAGAAGCAGCTTTCTCTGAGTAAACAGGGTGCTTCCAGAGTCCCGGTAAGAGCTCATCCCGTCACGCTCTGGGGCTAAAGGGAAGCTCGATGGGAGGACTTCCCTCCAGCTAAGGCCTTCTAAGAGCCCCGCTGAGGCGGAAGCTCCGAGCGGTTTCCACGGGGCCTTAGTCGCGGTTCTGCTTTACTTTCACCCTCGTACGCTCTTCAAGACACGTTCAGACCCTCGCGGGGGCGCCCTGTACCCGACCAGGACGCTGAGTACCGGCAGGCTCCCCCGGCCAGCAAAGAAACAACTGTCCGGGCCGAAAGCCCTTCCCGCTCACTCCGTGTTGTTTGCCGAGTGCAGGGCAACACACACGGCGCTCTCGCGGGGGAGAGGTCGCTTTCCCCGGCACTCCAACGTCCCCAGGAAAACTCTTCTCTGGCGTGCCCCATGCCATGCCAATCTGCCTCCCTGTCCTCGACTGAGCTGCACGGGGAAACCAAAACTGCTGGGCATTCCTTCTCGGCACTCATACCTGCAGACCCCACGCCTGCAGGAGAAAGCCGGCTTGCGTTCCTACTGCCACGAGAGCAGAGCTCTGCCTGTTACACGGCAGGCTTTCCGAAGAGTCTGAGGCCCGATAGCCTCCCTAGTGCATTCCCTGCATGAGCGAGTTAGCTACAGGCAGAACACCCCGTGAAGAGAGGTGGATTCAGGGAAGGGACCTGTGTGTCGCTAGAGTCTCTTTGGACGAGCTACGGATCACAAGGCGGTAGTCGGCGCGTTGACTGGAGGTGGGGGCCTGAGGACCCAAGCCTTGCATTCTCCTTTTTAAAGCACCATTCATGCTGCCTTGAAGCTACCTGCCTGAAACCCTTTGTGACGGGCCCCTCGTCGCTGGAGTCAGGGCTCGTGGAAGAGAAGCAGCTTTCTCTGAGTAAACAGGGTGCTTCCAGAGTCCCGGTAAGAGCTCATCCCGTCACGCTCTGGGGCTAAAGGGAAGCTCGATGGGAGGACTTCCCTCCAGCTAAGGCCTTCTAAGAGCCCCGCTGAGGCGGAAGCTCCGAGCGGTTTCCACGGGGCCTTAGTCGCGGTTCTGCTTTACTTTCACCCTCGTACGCTCTTCAAGACACGTTCAGACCCTCGCGGGGGCGCCCTGTACCCGACCAGGACGCTGAGTACCGGCAGGCTCCCCCGGCCTGCAAAGAAACAACTGCCCGGGCCGAAAGCCCTTCCCGCTCACTCCGTGTTGTTTGCCGAGTGCAGGGCAACACACACGGCGCTCTCGCGGGGGAGAGGTCGCTTTCCCCGGCACTCCAACGTCCCCAGGAAAACTCTTCTCTGGCGTGCCCCATGCCATGCCAATCTGCCTCCCTGTCCTCGACTGAGCTGCACGGGGAAACCAAAACTGCTGGGCATTCCTTCTCGGCACTCATACCTGCAGACCCCACGCCTGCAGGAGAAAGCCGGCTTGCGTTCCTACTGCCACGAGAGCAGAGCTCTGCCTGTTACACGGCAGGCTTTCCGAAGAGGCTGAGGCCCGATAGCCTCCCTAGTGCATTCCCTGGGTGAGCGAGTTAGCTACAGGCAGAACACCCCGTGAAGAGAGGTGGATTCAGGGAAGGGAACGGTGTGTCGCTAGAGTCTCTTTGGACGAGCTACGAATCACAAGGCGGTAGTCGGCGCGTTGACTGGAGGTGGGGGCCTGAGGACCCAAGCCTTGCATTCTCCTTTTTAAAGCACCATTCATGCTGCCTTGAAGCTACCTGCCTGAAACCGTTTGTGACGGGCCCCTCGTCGCTGGAGTCAGGGCTCGTGGAAGAGAAGCAGCTTTCTCTGAGTAAACAGGGTGCTTCCAGAGTCCCGGTAAGAGCTCATCCCGTCACGCTCTGGGGCTAAAGGGAAGCTCGATGGGAGGACTTCCCTCCAGCTAAGGCCTTCTAAGAGCCCCGCTGAGGCGGAAGCTCCGAGCGGTTTCCACGGGGCCTTAGTCGCGGTTCTGCTTTACTTTCACCCTCGTACGCTCTTCAAGACACCTTCAGACCCTCGCGGGGGCGCCCTGTACCCGACCAGGACGCTGAGTACCGGCAGGGTCCCCCGGCCAGCAAAGAAACAACTGCCCGGGCCGAAAGCCCTTCCCGCTCACTCCGTGTTGTTTGCCAAGTGCAGGGCAACACACACGGCGCTCTCCCGGGGGAGAGGTCGCTTTCCCCGGAACTCCAACGTCCCCAGGAAAACTCTTCTCTGGCGTGCCCCATGCCATGCCAATCTGCCTCCCTGTCCTCGACTGAGCTGCACGGGGAAACCAAAACTGCTGGGCATTCCTTCTCGGCACTCATACCTGCAGACCCCACGCCTGCAGGAGAAAGCCGGCTTGCGTTCCTACTGCCACGAGAGCAGAGCTCTGCCTGTTACACGGCAGGCTTTCCGAAGAGGCTGAGGCCCGATAGCCTCCCTAGTGCATTCCCTGGATGAGCGAGTTAGCTACAGGCAGAACACCCCGTGAAGAGAGGTGGATTCAGGGAAGGGACCTGTGTGTCGCTAGAGTCTCTTTGGACGAGCTACGGATCACAAGGCGGTAGTCGGCGCGTTGACTGGAGGTGGGGGCCTGAGGACCCAAGCCTTGCATTCTCCTTTTTAAAGCACCATTCATGCTGCCTTGAAGCTACCTGCCTGAAACCCTTTGTGACGGGCCCCTCGTCGCTGGAGTCAGGGCTCGTGGAAGAGAAGCAGCTTTCTCTGAGTAAACAGGGTGCTTCCAGAGTCCCGGTAAGAGCTCATCCCGTCACGCTCTGGGGCTAAAGGGAAGCTCGATGGGAGGACTTCCCTCCAGCTAAGGCCTTCTAAGAGCCCCGCTGAGGCGGAAGCTCCGAGCGGTTTCCACGGGGCCTTAGTCGCGGTTCTGCTTTACTTTCACCCTCGTACGCTCTTCAAGACACGTTCAGACCCTCGCGGGGGCGCCCTGTACCCGACCAGGACGCTGAGTACCGGCAGGCTCCCCCGGCCTGCAAAGAAACAACTGCCCGGGCCGAAAGCCCTTCCCGCTCACTCCGTGTTGTTTGCCGAGTGCAGGGCAACACACACGGCGCTCTCCCGGGGGAGAGGTCGCTTTCCCAGGCACTCCAACGTCTCCAGGAAAACTCTTCTCTGGCGTGCCCCATGCCATGCCAATCTGCCTCCCTGTCCTCGACTGAGCTGCACGGGGAAACCAAAACTGCTGGGCATTCCTTCTCGGCACTCATACCTGCAGACCCCACGCCTGCAGGAGAAAGCCGGCTTGCGTTCCTACTGCCACGAGAGCAGAGCTCTGCCTGTTACACGGCAGGCTTTCCGAAGAGGCTGAGGCCCGATAGCCTCCCTAGTGCATTCCCTGGATGAGCGAGTTAGCTACAGGCAGAACACCCCGTGAAGAGAGGTGGATTCAGGGAAGGGACCTGTGTGTCGCTAGAGTCTCTTTGGACGAGCTACGGATCACAAGGCGGTAGTCGGCGCGTTGACTGGCGGTGGGGGCCTGAGGACCCAAGCCTTGCATTCTCCTTTTTAAAGCACCATTCATGCTGCCTTGAAGCTACCTGCCTGAAACCGTTTGTGACGGGCCCCTCGTCGCTGGAGTCAGGGCTCGTGGAAGAGAAGCAGCTTTCTCTGAGTAAACAGCGTGCTTCCAGAGTCCCGGTAAGAGCTCATCCCGTCACGCTCTGGGGCTAAAGGGAAGCTCGATGGGAGGACTTCCCTCCAGCTAAGGCCTTCTAAGAGCCCCGCTGAGGCGGAAGCTCCGAGCGGTTTCCACGGGGCCTTAGTCGCGGTTCTGCTTTACTTTCACCCTCGTACGCTCTTCAAGACACGTTCAGACCCTCGCAGGGGCGCCCTGTACCCGACCAGGACGCTGAGTACCGGCAGGCTCCCCCGGCCTGCAAAGAAACAACTGCCCGGGCCGAAAGCCCTTCCCGCTCACTCCGTGTTGTTTGCCGAGTGCAGGGCAACACACACGGCGCTCTCGCGGGGGAGAGGTCGCTTTCCCCGGCACTCCAACGTCTCCAGGAAAACTCTTCTCTGGCGTGCCCCATGCCATGCCAATCTGCCTCCCTGTCCTCGACTGAGCTGCACGGGGAATCCAAAACTGCTGGGCATTCCTTCTCGGCACTCATACCTGCAGACCCCACGCCTGCAGGAGAAAGCCGGCTTGCGTTCCTACTGCCACGAGAGCAGAGCTCTGCCTGTTACACGGCAGGCTTTCCGAAGAGGCTGAGGCCCGATAGCCTCCCTAGTGCATTCCCTGGATGAGCGAGTTAGCTACAGGCAGAACACCCCGTGAAGAGAGGTGGATTCAGGGAAGGGACCTGTGTGTCGCTAGAGTCTCTTTGGACGAGCTACGGATCACAAGGCGGTAGTCGGCGCGTTGACTGGAGGTGGGGGCCTGAGGACCCAAGCCTTGCATTCTCCTTTTTAAAGCACCATTCATGCTGCCTTGAAGCTACCTGCCTGAAACCCTTTGTGACGGGCCCCTCGTCGCTGGAGTCAGGGCTCGTGGAAGAGAAGCAGCTTTCTCTGAGTAAACAGGGTGCTTCCAGAGTCCCGGTAAGAGCTCATCCCGTCACGCTCTGGGGCTAAAGGGAAGCTCGATGGGAGGACTTCCCTCCAGCTAAGGCCTTCTAAGAGCCCCGCTGAGGCGGAAGCTCCGAGCGGTTTCCACGGGGCCTTAGTCGCGGTTCTGCTTTACTTTCACCCTCGTACGCTCTTCAAGACACGTTCAGACCCTCGCGGGGGCGCCGTGTACCCGACCAGGACGCTGAGTACCGCCAGGCTCCCCCGGCCTGCAAAGAAACAACTGCCCGGGCCGAAAGCCCTTCCCGCTCACTCCGTGTTGTTTGCCGAGTGCAGGGCAACACACACGGCGCTCTCCCGGGGGAGAGGTCGCTTTCCCCGGCACTCCAACGTCTCCAGGAAAACTCTTCTCTGGCGTGCCCCATGCCATGCCAATCTGCCTCCCTGTCCTCGACTGAGCTGCACGGGGAAACCAAAACTGCTGGGCATTCCTTCTCGGCACTCATACCTGCAGACCCCACGCCTGCAGGAGAAAGCCGGCTTGCGTTCCTACTGCCACGAGAGCAGAGCTCTGCCTGTTACACGGCAGGCTTTCCGAAGAGGCTGAGGCCCGATAGCCTCCCTAGTGCATTGCCTGGGTGAGCGAGTTAGCTACAGGCAGAACACCCCGTGAAGAGAGGTGGATTCAGGGAAGGGACCTGTGTGTCGCTAGAGTCTCTTTGGACGAGCTACGAATCACAAGGCGGTAGTCGGCGCGTTGACTGGAGGTTGGGGCCTGAGGACCCAAGCCTTGCATTCTCCTTTTTAAAGCACCATTCATGCTGCCTTGAAGCTACCTGCCTGAAACCGTTTGTGACGGGCCCCTCGTCGCTGGAGTCAGGGCTCGTGGAAGAGAAGCAGCTTTCTCTGAGTAAACAGGGTGCTTGCAGAGTCCCGGTAAGAGCTCATCCCGTCACGCTCTGGGGCTAAAGGGAAGCTCGATGGGAGGACTTCCCTCCAGCTAAGGCCTTCTAAGAGCCCCGCTGAGGCGGAAGCTCCGAGCGGTTTCCACGGGGCCTTAGTCGCGGTTCTGCTTTACTTTCACCCTCGTACGCTCTTCAAGACACCTTCAGACCCTCGCGGGGGCGCCCTGTACCCGACCAGGACGCTGAGTACCGACAGGCTCCCCCGGCCTGCAAAGAAACAACTGCCCGGGCCGAAAGCCTTTCCCGCTCACTCCGTGTTGTTTGCCGAGTGCAGGGCAACACACACGGCGCTCTCCCGGGGGAGAGGTCGCTTTCCCCGGCACTCCAACGTCCCCAGGAAAACTCTTCTCTGGCGTGCCCCATGCCATGCCAATCTGCCTCCCTGTCCTCGACTGAGCTGCACGGGGAAACCAAAACTGCTGGGCATTCCTTCTCGGCACTCATACCTGCAGACCCCACGCCTGCAGGAGAAAGCCGGCTTGCGTTCCTACTGCCACGAGAGCAGAGCTCTGCCTGTTACACGGCAGGCTTTCCGAAGAGGCTGAGGCCCGATAGCCTCCCTAGTGCATTCCCTGGATGAGCGAGTTAGCTACAGGCAGAACACCCCGTGAAGAGAGGTGGATTCAGGGAAGGGACCTGTGTGTCGCTAGAGTCTCTTTGGACGAGCTACGGATCACAAGGCGGTAGTCGGCGCGTTGACTGGCGGTGGGGGCCTGAGGACCCAAGCCTTGCATTCTCCTTTTTAAAGCACCATTCATGCTGCCTTGAAGCTACCTGCCTGAAACCGTTTGTGACGGGCCCCTCGTCGCTGGAGTCAGGGCTCGTGGAAGAGAAGCAGCTTTCTCTGAGTAAACAGGGTGCTTCCAGAGTCCCGGTAAGAGCTCATCCCGTCACGCTCTGGGGCTAAAGGGAAGCTCGATGGGAGGACTTCCCTCCAGCTAAGGCCTTCTAAGAGCCCCGCTGAGGCGGAAGCTCCGAGCGGTTTCCACGGGGCCTTAGTCGCGGTTCTGCTTTACTTTCACCCTCGTACGCTCTTCAAGACACGTTCAGACCCTCGCGGGGGCGCCCTGTACCCGACCAGGACGCTGAGTACCGGCAGGCTCCCCCGGCCTGCAAAGAAACAACTGCCCGGGCCGAAAGCCCTTCCCGCTCACTCCGTGTTGTTTGCCGAGTGCAGGGCAACACACACGGCGCTCTCCCGGGGGAGAGGTCGCTTTCCCAGGCACTCCAACGTCTCCAGGAAAACTCTTCTCTGGCGTGCCCCATGCCATGCCAATCTGCCTCCCTGTCCTCGACTGAGCTGCACGGGGAAACCAAAACTGCTGGGCATTCCTTCTCGGCACTCATACCTGCAGACCCCACGCCTGCAGGAGAAAGCCGGCTTGCGTTCCTACTGCCACGAGAGCAGAGCTCTGCCTGTTACACGGCAGGCTTTCCGAAGAGGCTGAGGCCCGATAGCCTCCCTAGTGCATTCCCTGGATGAGCGAGTTAGCTACAGGCAGAACACCCCGTGAAGAGAGGTGGATTCAGGGAAGGGACCTGTGTGTCGCTAGAGTCTCTTTGGACGAGCTACGGATCACAAGGCGGTAGTCGGCGCGTTGACTGGAGGTGGGGGCCTGAGGACCCAAGCCTTGCATTCTCCTTTTTAAAGCACCATTCATGCTGCCTTGAAGCTACCTGCCTGAAACCCTTTGTGACGGGCCCCTCGTCGCTGGAGTCAGGGCTCGTGGAAGAGAAGCAGCTTTCTCTGAGTAAACAGGGTGCTTCCAGAGTCCCGGTAAGAGCTCATCCCGTCACGCTCTGGGGCTAAAGGGAAGCTCGATGGGAGGACTTCCCTCCAGCTAAGGCCTTCTAAGAGCCCCGCTGAGGCGGAAGCTCCGAGCGGTTTCCACGGGGCCTTAGTCGCGGTTCTGCTTTACTTTCACCCTCGTACGCTCTTCAAGACACGTTCAGACCCTCGCGGGGGCGCCCTGTACCCGACCAGGACGCTGAGTACCGGCAGGCTCCCCCGGCCAGCAAAGAAACAACTGCCCGGGCCGAAAGCCCTTCCCGCTCACTCCGTGTTGTTTGCCGAGTGCAGGGCAACACACACGGCGCTCTCGCGGGGGAGAGGTCGCTTTCCCCGGCACTCCAACGTCCCCAGGAAAACTCTTCTCTGGCGTGCCCCATGCCATGCCAATCTGCCTCCCTGTCCTCGACTGAGCTGCACGGGGAAACCAAAACTGCTGGGCATTCCTTCTCGGCACTCATACCTGCAGACCCCACGCCTGCAGGAGAAAGCCGGCTTGCGTTCCTACTGCCACGAGAGCAGAGCTCTGCCTGTTACACGGCAGGCTTTCCGAAGAGTCTGAGGCCCGATAGCCTCCCTAGTGCATTCCCTGCATGAGCGAGTTAGCTACAGGCAGAACACCCCGTGAAGAGAGGTGGATTCAGGGAAGGGACCTGTGTGTCGCTAGAGTCTCTTTGGACGAGCTACGGATCACAAGGCGGTAGTCGGCGCGTTGACTGGAGGTGGGGGCCTGAGGACCCAAGCCTTGCATTCTCCTTTTTAAAGCACCATTCATGCTGCCTTGAAGCTACCTGCCTGAAACCCTTTGTGACGGGCCCCTCGTCGCTGGAGTCAGGGCTCGTGGAAGAGAAGCAGCTTTCTCTGAGTAAACAGGGTGCTTCCAGAGTCCCGGTAAGAGCTCATCCCGTCACGCTCTGGGGCTAAAGGGAAGCTCGATGGGAGGACTTCCCTCCAGCTAAGGCCTTCTAAGAGCCCCGCTGAGGCGGAAGCTCCGAGCGGTTTCCACGGGGCCTTAGTCGCGGTTCTGCTTTACTTTCACCCTCGTACGCTCTTCAAGACACGTTCAGACCCTCGCGGGGGCGCCCTGTACCCGACCAGGACGCTGAGTACCGGCAGGCTCCCCCGGCCTGCAAAGAAACAACTGCCCGGGCCGAAAGCCCTTCCCGCTCACTCCGTGTTGTTTGCCGAGTGCAGGGCAACACACACGGCGCTCTCGCGGGGGAGAGGTCGCTTTCCCCGGCACTCCAACGTCCCCAGGAAAACTCTTCTCTGGCGTGCCCCATGCCATGCCAATCTGCCTCCCTGTCCTCGACTGAGCTGCACGGGGAAACCAAAACTGCTGGGCATTCCTTCTCGGCACTCATACCTGCAGACCCCACGCCTGCAGGAGAAAGCCGGCTTGCGTTCCTACTGCCACGAGAGCAGAGCTCTGCCTGTTACACGGCAGGCTTTCCGAAGAGGCTGAGGCCCGATAGCCTCCCTAGTGCATTCCCTGGGTGAGCGAGTTAGCTACAGGCAGAACACCCCGTGAAGAGAGGTGGATTCAGGGAAGGGAACGGTGTGTCGCTAGAGTCTCTTTGGACGAGCTACGAATCACAAGGCGGTAGTCGGCGCGTTGACTGGAGGTGGGGGCCTGAGGACCCAAGCCTTGCATTCTCCTTTTTAAAGCACCATTCATGCTGCCTTGAAGCTACCTGCCTGAAACCGTTTGTGACGGGCCCCTCGTCGCTGGAGTCAGGGCTCGTGGAAGAGAAGCAGCTTTCTCTGAGTAAACAGGGTGCTTCCAGAGTCCCGGTAAGAGCTCATCCCGTCACGCTCTGGGGCTAAAGGGAAGCTCGATGGGAGGACTTCCCTCCAGCTAAGGCCTTCTAAGAGCCCCGCTGAGGCGGAAGCTCCGAGCGGTTTCCACGGGGCCTTAGTCGCGGTTCTGCTTTACTTTCACCCTCGTACGCTCTTCAAGACACCTTCAGACCCTCGCGGGGGCGCCCTGTACCCGACCAGGACGCTGAGTACCGGCAGGGTCCCCCGGCCAGCAAAGAAACAACTGCCCGGGCCGAAAGCCCTTCCCGCTCACTCCGTGTTGTTTGCCAAGTGCAGGGCAACACACACGGCGCTCTCGCGGGGGAGAGGTCGCTTTCCCCGGCACTCCAACGTCCCCAGGAAAACTCTTCTCTGGCGTGCCCCATGCCATGCCAATCTGCCTCCCTGTCCTCGACTGAGCTGCACGGGGAAACCAAAACTGCTGGGCATTCCTTCTCGGCACTCATACCTGCAGACCCCACGCCTGCAGGAGAAAGCCGGCTTGCGTTCCTACTGCCACGAGAGCAGAGCTCTGCCTGTTACACGGCAGGCTTTCCGAAGAGTCTGAGGCCCGATAGCCTCCCTAGTGCATTCCCTGCATGAGCGAGTTAGCTACAGGCAGAACACCCCGTGAAGAGAGGTGGATTCAGGGAAGGGACCTGTGTGTCGCTAGAGTCTCTTTGGACGAGCTACGGATCACAAGGCGGTAGTCGGCGCGTTGACTGGAGGTGGGGGCCTGAGGACCCAAGCCTTGCATTCTCCTTTTTAAAGCACCATTCATGCTGCCTTGAAGCTACCTGCCTGAAACCCTTTGTGACGGGCCCCTCGTCGCTGGAGTCAGGGCTCGTGGAAGAGAAGCAGCTTTCTCTGAGTAAACAGGGTGCTTCCAGAGTCCCGGTAAGAGCTCATCCCGTCACGCTCTGGGGCTAAAGGGAAGCTCGATGGGAGGACTTCCCTCCAGCTAAGGCCTTCTAAGAGCCCCGCTGAGGCGGAAGCTCCGAGCGGTTTCCACGGGGCCTTAGTCGCGGTTCTGCTTTACTTTCACCCTCGTACGCTCTTCAAGACACGTTCAGACCCTCGCGGGGGCGCCCTGTACCCGACCAGGACGCTGAGTACCGGCAGGCTCCCCCGGCCTGCAAAGAAACAACTGCCCGGGCCGAAAGCCCTTCCCGCTCACTCCGTGTTGTTTGCCGAGTGCAGGGCAACACACACGGCGCTCTCGCGGGGGAGAGGTCGCTTTCCCCGGCACTCCAACGTCCCCAGGAAAACTCTTCTCTGGCGTGCCCCATGCCATGCCAATCTGCCTCCCTGTCCTCGACTGAGCTGCACGGGGAAACCAAAACTGCTGGGCATTCCTTCTCGGCACTCATACCTGCAGACCCCACGCCTGCAGGAGAAAGCCGGCTTGCGTTCCTACTGCCACGAGAGCAGAGCTCTGCCTGTTACACGGCAGGCTTTCCGAAGAGGCTGAGGCCCGATAGCCTCCCTAGTGCATTCCCTGGGTGAGCGAGTTAGCTACAGGCAGAACACCCCGTGAAGAGAGGTGGATTCAGGGAAGGGAACGGTGTGTCGCTAGAGTCTCTTTGGACGAGCTACGAATCACAAGGCGGTAGTCGGCGCGTTGACTGGAGGTGGGGGCCTGAGGACCCAAGCCTTGCATTCTCCTTTTTAAAGCACCATTCATGCTGCCTTGAAGCTACCTGCCTGAAACCGTTTGTGACGGGCCCCTCGTCGCTGGAGTCAGGGCTCGTGGAAGAGAAGCAGCTTTCTCTGAGTAAACAGGGTGCTTCCAGAGTCCCGGTAAGAGCTCATCCCGTCACGCTCTGGGGCTAAAGGGAAGCTCGATGGGAGGACTTCCCTCCAGCTAAGGCCTTCTAAGAGCCCCGCTGAGGCGGAAGCTCCGAGCGGTTTCCACGGGGCCTTAGTCGCGGTTCTGCTTTACTTTCACCCTCGTACGCTCTTCAAGACACCTTCAGACCCTCGCGGGGGCGCCCTGTACCCGACCAGGACGCTGAGTACCGGCAGGGTCCCCCGGCCAGCAAAGAAACAACTGCCCGGGCCGAAAGCCCTTCCCGCTCACTCCGTGTTGTTTGCCAAGTGCAGGGCAACACACACGGCGCTCTCCCGGGGGAGAGGTCGCTTTCCCAGGCACTCCAACGTCCCCAGGAAAACTCTTCTCTGGCGTGCCCCATGCCATGCCAATCTGCCTCCCTGTCCTCGACTGAGCTGCACGGGGAAACCAAAACTGCTGGGCATTCCTTCTCGGCACTCATACCTGCAGACCCCACGCCTGCAGGAGAAAGCCGGCTTGCGTTCCTACTGCCACGAGAGCAGAGCTCTGCCTGTTACACGGCAGGCTTTCCGAAGAGGCTGAGGCCCGATAGCCTCCCTAGTGCATTCCCTGGATGAGCGAGTTAGCTACAGGCAGAACACCCCGTGAAGAGAGGTGGATTCAGGGAAGGGACCTGTGTGTCGCTAGAGTCTCTTTGGACGAGCTACGGATCACAAGGCGGTAGTCGGCGCGTTGACTGGCGGTGGGGGCCTGAGGACCCAAGCCTTGCATTCTCCTTTTTAAAGCACCATTCATGCTGCCTTGAAGCTACCTGCCTGAAACCGTTTGTGACGGGCCCCTCGTCGCTGGAGTCAGGGCTCGTGGAAGAGAAGCAGCTTTCTCTGAGTAAACAGCGTGCTTCCAGAGTCCCGGTAAGAGCTCATCCCGTCACGCTCTGGGGCTAAAGGGAAGCTCGATGGGAGGACTTCCCTCCAGCTAAGGCCTTCTAAGAGCCCCGCTGAGGCGGAAGCTCCGAGCGGTTTCCACGGGGCCTTAGTCGCGGTTCTGCTTTACTTTCACCCTCGTACGCTCTTCAAGACACGTTCAGACCCTCGCAGGGGCGCCCTGTACCCGACCAGGACGCTGAGTACCGGCAGGCTCCCCCGGCCTGCAAAGAAACAACTGCCCGGGCCGAAAGCCCTTCCCGCTCACTCCGTGTTGTTTGCCGAGTGCAGGGCAACACACACGGCGCTCTCGCGGGGGAGAGGTCGCTTTCCCCGGCACTCCAACGTCTCCAGGAAAACTCTTCTCTGGCGTGCCCCATGCCATGCCAATCTGCCTCCCTGTCCTCGACTGAGCTGCACGGGGAATCCAAAACTGCTGGGCATTCCTTCTCGGCACTCATACCTGCAGACCCCACGCCTGCAGGAGAAAGCCGGCTTGCGTTCCTACTGCCACGAGAGCAGAGCTCTGCCTGTTACACGGCAGGCTTTCCGAAGAGGCTGAGGCCCGATAGCCTCCCTAGTGCATTCCCTGGATGAGCGAGTTAGCTACAGGCAGAACACCCCGTGAAGAGAGGTGGATTCAGGGAAGGGACCTGTGTGTCGCTAGAGTCTCTTTGGACGAGCTACGGATCACAAGGCGGTAGTCGGCGCGTTGACTGGAGGTGGGGGCCTGAGGACCCAAGCCTTGCATTCTCCTTTTTAAAGCACCATTCATGCTGCCTTGAAGCTACCTGCCTGAAACCCTTTGTGACGGGCCCCTCGTCGCTGGAGTCAGGGCTCGTGGAAGAGAAGCAGCTTTCTCTGAGTAAACAGGGTGCTTCCAGAGTCCCGGTAAGAGCTCATCCCGTCACGCTCTGGGGCTAAAGGGAAGCTCGATGGGAGGACTTCCCTCCAGCTAAGGCCTTCTAAGAGCCCCGCTGAGGCGGAAGCTCCGAGCGGTTTCCACGGGGCCTTAGTCGCGGTTCTGCTTTACTTTCACCCTCGTACGCTCTTCAAGACACGTTCAGACCCTCGCGGGGGCGCCGTGTACCCGACCAGGACGCTGAGTACCGGCAGGCTCCCCCGGCCTGCAAAGAAACAACTGCCCGGGCCGAAAGCCCTTCCCGCTCACTCCGTGTTGTTTGCCGAGTGCAGGGCAACACACACGGCGCTCTCCCGGGGGAGAGGTCGCTTTCCCCGGCACTCCAACGTCTCCAGGAAAACTCTTCTCTGGCGTGCCCCATGCCATGCCAATCTGCCTCCCTGTCCTCGACTGAGCTGCACGGGGAAACCAAAACTGCTGGGCATTCCTTCTCGGCACTCATACCTGCAGACCCCACGCCTGCAGGAGAAAGCCGGCTTGCGTTCCTACTGCCACGAGAGCAGAGCTCTGCCTGTTACACGGCAGGCTTTCCGAAGAGGCTGAGGCCCGATAGCCTCCCTAGTGCATTGCCTGGGTGAGCGAGTTAGCTACAGGCAGAACACCCCGTGAAGAGAGGTGGATTCAGGGAAGGGACCTGTGTGTCGCTAGAGTCTCTTTGGACGAGCTACGGATCACAAGGCGGTAGTCGGCGCGTTGACTGGCGGTGGGGGCCTGAGGACCCAAGCCTTGCATTCTCCTTTTTAAAGCACCATTCATGCTGCCTTGAAGCTACCTGCCTGAAACCCTTTGTGACGGGCCCCTCGTCGCTGGAGTCAGGGCTCGTGGAAGAGAAGCAGCTTTCTCTGAGTAAACAGGGTGCTTCCAGAGTCCCGGTAAGAGCTCATCCCGTCACGCTCTGGGGCTAAAGGGAAGCTCGATGGGAGGACTTCCCTCCAGCTAAGGCCTTCTAAGAGCCCCGCTGAGGCGGAAGCTCCGAGCGGTTTCCACGGGGCCTTAGTCGCGGTTCTGCTTTACTTTCACCCTCGTACGCTCTTCAAGACACCTTCAGACCCTCGCGGGGGCGCCCTGTACCCGACCAGGACGCTGAGTACCGGCAGGCTCCCCCGGCCTGCAAAGAAACAACTGCCCGGGCCGAAAGCCTTTCCCGCTCACTCCGTGTTGTTTGCCGAGTGCAGGGCAACACACACGGCGCTCTCCCGGGGGAGAGGTCGCTTTCCCAGGCACTCCAACGTCTCCAGGAAAACTCTTCTCTGGCGTGCCCCATGCCATGCCAATCTGCCTCCCTGTCCTCGACTGAGCTGCACGGGGGAACCAAAACTGCTGGGCATTCCTTCTCGGCACTCATACCTGCAGACCCCACGCCTGCAGGAGAAAGCCGGCTTGCGTTCCTACTGCCACGAGAGCAGAGCTCTGCCTGTTACACGGCAGGCTTTCCGAAGAGGCTGAGGCCCGATAGCCTCCCTAGTGCATTCCCTGCATGAGCGAGTTAGCTACAGGCAGAACACCCCGTGAAGAGAGGTGGATTCAGGGAAGGGACCTGTGTGTCGCTAGAGTCTCTTTGGACGAGCTACGGATCACAAGGCGGTAGTCGGCGCGTTGACTGGCGGTGGGGGCCTGAGGACCCAAGCCTTGCATTCTCCTTTTTAAAGCACCATTCATGCTGCCTTGAAGCTACCTGCCTGAAACCGTTTGTGACGGGCCCCTCGTCGCTGGAGTCAGGGCTCGTGGAAGAGAAGCAGCTTTCTCTGAGTAAACAGGGTGCTTCCAGAGTCCCGGTAAGAGCTCATCCCGTCACGCTCTGGGGCTAAAGGGAAGCTCGATGGGAGGACTTCCCTCCAGCTAAGGCCTTCTAAGAGCCCCGCTGAGGCGGAAGCTCCGAGCGGTTTCCACGGGGCCTTAGTCGCGGTTCTGCTTTACTTTCACCCTCGTACGCTCTTCAAGACACGTTCAGACCCTCGCGGGGGCGCCCTGTACCCGACCAGGACGCTGAGTACCGGCAGGGTCCCCCGGCCAGCAAAGAAACAACTGCCCGGGCCGAAAGCCCTTCCCGCTCACTCCGTGTTGTTTGCCGAGTGCAGGGCAACACACACGGCGCTCTCCCGGGGGAGAGGTCGCTTTCCCCGGCACTCCAACGTCTCCAGGAAAACTCTTCTCTGGCGTCCCCCATGCCATGCCAATCTGCCTCCCTGTCCTCGACTGAGCTGCACGGGGAAACCAAAACTGCTGGGCATTCCTTCTCGGCACTCATACCTGCAGACCCCACGCCTGCAGGAGAAAGCCGGCTTGCGTTCCTACTGCCACGAGAGCAGAGCTCTGCCTGTTACACGGCAGGCTTTCCGAAGAGGCTGAGGCCCGATAGCCTCCCTAGTGCATTCCCTGGATGAGCGAGTTAGCTACAGGCAGAACACCCCGTGAAGAGAGGTGGATTCAGGGAAGGGACCTGTGTGTCGCTAGAGTCTCTTTGGACGAGCTACGGATCACAAGGCGGTAGTCGGCGCGTTGACTGGAGGTGGGGGCCTGAGGACCCAAGCCTTGCATTCTCCTTTTTAAAGCACCATTCATGCTGCCTTGAAGCTACCTGCCTGAAACCGTTTGTGACGGGCCCCTCGTCGCTGGAGTCAGGGCTCGTGGAAGAGAAGCAGCTTTCTCTGAGTAAACAGGGTGCTTCCAGAGTCCCGGTAAGAGCTCATCCCGTCACGCTCTGGGGCTAAAGGGAAGCTCGATGGGAGGACTTCCCTCCAGCTAAGGCCTTCTAAGAGCCCCGCTGAGGCGGAAGCTCCGAGCGGTTTCCACGGGGCCTTAGTCGCGGTTCTGCTTTACTTTCACCCTCGTACGCTCTTCAAGACACGTTCAGACCCTCGCGGGGGCGCCCTGTACCCGACCAGGACGCTGAGTACCGGCAGGCTCCCCCGGCCTGCAAAGAAACAACTGCCCGGGCCGAAAGCCCTTCCCGCTCACTCCGTGTTGTTTGCCGAGTGCAGGGCAACACACACGGCGCTCTCCCGGGGGAGAGGTCGCTTTCCCCGGCACTCCAACGTCTCCAGGAAAACTCTTCTCTGGCGTGCCCCATGCCATGCCAATCTGCCTCCCTGTCCTCGACTGAGCTGCACGGGGAAACCAAAACTGCTGGGCATTCCTTCTCGGCACTCATACCTGCAGACCCCACGCCTGCAGGAGAAAGCCGGCTTGCGTTCCTACTGCCACGAGAGCAGAGCTCTGCCTGTTACACGGCAGGCTTTCCGAAGAGGCTGAGGCCCGATAGCCTCCCTAGTGCATTCCCTGCATGAGCGAGTTCGCTACAGGCAGAACACCCCGTGAAGAGAGGTGGATTTAGGGAAGGGACCTGTGTGTCGCTAGAGTCTCTTTGGACGAGCTACGAATCATAAGGCGGTAGTCGGCGCGTTGACTGGAGGTGGGGGCCTAGGACCCAAGCCTTGCATTCTCCTTTTTAAAGCACCATTCATGCTGCCTTGAAGCTACCTGCCTGAAACCGTTTGTGACGGGCCCCTCGTCGCTGGAGTCAGGGCTCGTGGAAGAGAAGCAGCTTTCTCTGAGTAAACAGGGTGCTTCCAGAGTCCCGGTAAGAGCTCATCCCGTCACGCTCTGGGGCTAAAGGGAAGCTCGATGGGAGGACTTCCCTCCAGCTAAGGCCTTCTAAGAGCCCCGCTGAGGCGGAAGCTCCGAGCGGTTTCCACGGGGCCTTAGTCGCGGTTCTGCTTTACTTTCACCCTCGTACGCTCTTCAAGACACGTTCAGACCCTCGCGGGGGCGCCCTGTACCCGACCAGGACGCTGAGTACCGGCAGGCTCCCCCGGCATGCAAAGAAACAACTGCCCGGGCCGAAAGCCTTTCCCGCTCACTCCGTGTTGTTTGCCGAGTGCAGGGCAACACACACGGCGCTCTCCCGGGGGAGAGGTCGCTTTCCCCGGCACTCCAACGTCCCCAGGAAAACTTTTCTCTGGCGTGCCCCATGCCATGCCAATCTGCCTCCCTGTCCTCGACTGAGCTGCACGGGGAAACCAAAACTGCTGGGCATTCCTTCTCGGCACTCATACCTGCAGACCCCACGCCTGCAGGAGAAAGCCGGCTTGCGTTCCTACTGCCACGAGAGCAGAGCTCTGCCTGTTACACGGCAGGCTTTCCGAAGAGGCTGAGGCCCGATAGCCTCCCTAGTGCATTCCCTGCATGAGCGAGTTAGCTACAGGCAGAACACCCCGTGAAGAGAGGTGGATTCAGGGAAGGGACCTGTGTGTCGCTAGAGTCTCTTTGGACGAGCTACGGATCACAAGGCGGTAGTCGGCGCGTTGACTGGCGGTGGGGGCCTGAGGACCCAAGCCTTGCATTCTCCTTTTTAAAGCACCATTCATGCTGCCTTGAAGCTACCTGCCTGAAACCGTTTGTGACGGGCCCCTCGTCGCTGGAGTCAGGGCTCGTGGAAGAGAAGCAGCTTTCTCTGAGTAAACAGGGTGCTTCCAGAGTCCCGGAAAGAGCTCATCCCGTCACGCTCTGGGGCTAAAGGGAAGCTCGATGGGAGGACTTCCCTCCAGCTAAGGCCTTCTAAGAGCCCCGCTGAGGCGGAAGCTCCGAGCGGTTTCCACGGGGCCTTAGTCGCGGTTCTGCTTTACTTTCACCCTCGTACGCTCTTCAAGACACGTTCAGACCCTCGCGGGGGCGCCCTGTACCCGACCAGGACGCTGAGTACCGGCAGGCTCCCCCGGCCTGCAAAGAAACAACTGCCCGGGCCGAAAGCCCTTCCCGCTCACTCCGTGTTGTTTGCCGAGTGCAGGGCAACACACACGGCGCTCTCCCGGGGGAGAGGTCGCTTTCCCAGGCACTCCAACGTCTCCAGGAAAACTCTTCTCTGGCGTGCCCCATGCCATGCCAATCTGCCTCCCTGTCCTCGACTGAGCTGCACGGGGAAACCAAAACTGCTGGGCATTCCTTCTCGGCACTCATACCTGCAGACCCCACGCCTGCAGGAGAAAGCCGGCTTGCGTTCCTACTGCCACGAGAGCAGAGCTCTGCCTGTTACACGGCAGGCTTTCCGAAGAGGCTGAGGCCCGATAGCCTCCCTAGTGCATTCCCTGCATGAGCGAGTTAGCTACAGGCAGAACACCCCGTGAAGAGAGGTGGATTCAGGGAAGGGACCTGTGTGTCGCTAGAGTCTCTTTGGACGAGCTACGGATCACAAGGCGGTAGTCGGCGCGTTGACTGGCGGTGGGGGCCTGAGGACCCAAGCCTTGCATTCTCCTTTTTAAAGCACCATTCATGCTGCCTTGAAGCTACCTGCCTGAAACCGTTTGTGACGGGCCCCTCGTCGCTGGAGTCAGGGCTCGTGGAAGAGAAGCAGCTTTCTCTGAGTAAACAGGGTGCTTCCAGAGTCCCGGTAAGAGCTCATCCCGTCACGCTCTGGGGCTAAAGGGAAGCTCGATGGGAGGACTTCCCTCCAGCTAAGGCCTTCTAAGAGCCCCGCTGAGGCGGAAGCTCCGAGCGGTTTCCACGGGGCCTTAGTCGCGGTTCTGCTTTACTTTCACCCTCGTACGCTCTTCAAGACACGTTCAGACCCTCGCGGGGGCGCCCTGTACCCGACCAGGACGCTGAGTACCGGCAGGCTCCCCCGGCCTGCAAAGAAACAACTGCCCGGGCCGAAAGCCCTTCCCGCTCACTCCGTGTTGTTTGCCGAGTGCAGGGCAACACACACGGCGCTCTCCCGGGGGAGAGGTCGCTTTCCCCGGCACTCCAACGTCTCCAGGAAAACTCTTCTCTGGCGTGCCCCATGCCATGCCAATCTGCCTCCCTGTCCTCGACTGAGCTGCACGGGGAAACCAAAACTGCTGGGCATTCCTTCTCGGCACTCATACCTGCAGACCCCACGCCTGCAGGAGAAAGCCGGCTTGCGTTCCTACTGCCACGAGAGCAGAGCTCTGCCTGTTACACGGCAGGCTTTCCGAAGAGGCTGAGGCCCGATAGCCTCCCTAGTGCATTCCCTGGGTGAGCGAGTTAGCTACAGGCAGAACACCCCGTGAAGAGAGGTGGATTCAGGGAAGGGACCTGTGTGTCGCTAGAGTCTCTTTGGACGAGCTACGGATCACAAGGCGGTAGTCGGCGCGTTGACTGGCGGTGGGGGCCTGAGGACCCAAGCCTTGCATTCTCCTTTTTAAAGCACCATTCATGCTGCCTTGAAGCTACCTGCCTGAAACCGTTTGTGACGGGCCCCTCGTCGCTGGAGTCAGGGCTCGTGGAAGAGAAGCAGCTTTCTCTGAGTAAACAGGGTGCTTCCAGAGTCCCGGAAAGAGCTCATCCCGTCACGCTCTGGGGCTAAAGGGAAGCTCGATGGGAGGACTTCCCTCCAGCTAAGGCCTTCTAAGAGCCCCGCTGAGGCGGAAGCTCCGAGCGGTTTCCACGGGGCCTTAGTCGCGGTTCTGCTTTACTTTCACCCTCGTACGCTCTTCAAGACACGTTCAGACCCTCGCGGGGGCGCCCTGTACCCGACCAGGACGCTGAGTACCGGCAGGCTCCCCCGGCCTGCAAAGAAACAACTGCCCGGGCCGAAAGCCCTTCCCGCTCACTCCGTGTTGTTTGCCGAGTGCAGGGCAACACACACGGCGCTCTCCCGGGGGAGAGGTAGCTTTCCCAGGCACTCCAACGTCTCCAGGAAAACTCTTCTCTGGCGTGCCCCATGCCATGCCAATCTGCCTCCCTGTCCTCGACTGAGCTGCACGGGGAAACCAAAACTGCTGGGCATTCCTTCTCGGCACTCATACCTGCAGACCCCACGCCTGCAGGAGAAAGCCGGCTTGCGTTCCTACTGCCACGAGAGCAGAGCTCTGCCTGTTACACGGCAGGCTTTCCGAAGAGGCTGAGGCCCGATAGCCTCCCTAGTGCATTCCCTGCATGAGCGAGTTAGCTACAGGCAGAACACCCCGTGAAGAGAGGTGGATTCAGGGAAGGGACCTGTGTGTCGCTAGAGTCTCTTTGGACGAGCTACGGATCACAAGGCGGTAGTCGGCGCGTTGACTGGCGGTGGGGGCCTGAGGACCCAAGCCTTGCATTCTCCTTTTTAAAGCACCATTCATGCTGCCTTGAAGCTACCTGCCTGAAACCGTTTGTGACGGGCCCCTCGTCGCTGGAGTCAGGGCTCGTGGAAGAGAAGCAGCTTTCTCTGAGTAAACAGGGTGCTTCCAGAGTCCCGGTAAGAGCTCATCCCGTCACGCTCTGGGGCTAAAGGGAAGCTCGATGGGAGGACTTCCCTCCAGCTAAGGCCTTCTAAGAGCCCCGCTGAGGCGGAAGCTCCGAGCGGTTTCCACGGGGCCTTAGTCGCGGTTCTGCTTTACTTTCACCCTCGTACGCTCTTCAAGACACGTTCAGACCCTCGCGGGGGCGCCCTGTACCCGACCAGGACGCTGAGTACCGGCAGGCTCCCCCGGCCTGCAAAGAAACAACTGCCCGGGCCGAAAGCCCTTCCCGCTCACTCCGTGTTGTTTGCCGAGTGCAGGGCAACACACACGGCGCTCTCCCGGGGGAGAGGTCGCTTTCCCCGGCACTCCAACGTCCCCAGGAAAACTCTTCTCTGGCGTGCCCCATGCCATGCCAATCTGCCTCCCTGTCCTCGACTGAGCTGCACGGGGAAACCAAAACTGCTGGGCATTCCTTCTCGGCACTCATACCTGCAGACCCCACGCCTGCAGGAGAAAGCCGGCTTGCGTTCCTACTGCCACGAGAGCAGAGCTCTGCCTGTTACACGGCAGGCTTTCCGAAGAGGCTGAGGCCCGATAGCCTCCCTAGTGCATTCCCTGGATGAGCGAGTTAGCTACAGGCAGAACACCCCGTGAAGAGAGGTGGATTCAGGGAAGGGACCTGTGTGTCGCTAGAGTCTCTTTGGACGAGCTACGGATCACAAGGCGGTAGTCGGCGCGTTGACTGGAGGTGGGGGCCTGAGGACCCAAGCCTTGCATTCTCCTTTTTAAAGCACCATTCATGCTGCCTTGAAGCTACCTGCCTGAAACCGTTTGTGACGGGCCCCTCGTCGCTGGAGTCAGGGCTCGTGGAAGAGAAGCAGCTTTCTCTGAGTAAACAGGGTGCTTCCAGAGTCCCGGAAAGAGCTCATCCCGTCACGCTCTGGGGCTAAAGGGAAGCTCGATGGGAGGACTTCCCTCCAGCTAAGGCCTTCTAAGAGCCCCGCTGAGGCGGAAGCTCCGAGCGGTTTCCATGGGGCCTTAGTCGCGGTTCTGCTTTACTTTCACCCTCGTACGCTCTTCAAGACACGTTCAGACCCTCGCGGGGGCGCCCTGTACCCGACCAGGACGCTGAGTACCGGCAGGCTCCCCCGGCCTGCAAAGAAACAACTGCCCGGGCCGAAAGCCCTTCCCGCTCACTCCGTGTTGTTTGCCGAGTGCAGGGCAACACACACGGCGCTCTCCCGGGGGAGAGGTAGCTTTCCCAGGCACTCCGACGTCTCCAGGAAAACTCTTCTCTGGCGTGCCCCATGCCATGCCAATCTGCCTCCCTGTCCTCGACTGAGCTGCACGGGGAAACCAAAACTGCTGGGCATTCCTTCTCGGCACTCATACCTGCAGACCCCACGCCTGCAGGAGAAAGCCGGCTTGCGTTCCTACTGCCACGAGAGCAGAGCTCTGCCTGTTACACGGCAGGCTTTCCGAAGAGGCTGAGGCCCGATAGCCTCCCTAGTGCATTCCCTGCATGAGCGAGTTAGCTACAGGCAGAACACCCCGTGAAGAGAGGTGGATTCAGGGAAGGGACCTGTGTGTCGCTAGAGTCTCTTTGGACGAGCTACGGATCACAAGGCGGTAGTCGGCGCGTTGACTGGAGGTGGGGGCCTGAGGACCCAAGCCTTGCATTCTCCTTTTTAAAGCACCATTCATGCTGCCTTGAAGCTACCTGCCTGAAACCGTTTGTGACGGGCCCCTCGTCGCTGGAGTCAGGGCTCGTGGAAGAGAAGCAGCTTTCTCTGAGTAAACAGGGTGCTTCCAGAGTCCCGGTAAGAGCTCATCCCGTCACGCTCTGGGGCTAAAGGGAAGCTCGATGGGAGGACTTCCCTCCAGCTAAGGCCTTCTAAGAGCCCCGCTGAGGCGGAAGCTCCGAGCGGTTTCCACGGGGCCTTAGTCGCGGTTCTGCTTTACTTTCACCCTCGTACGCTCTTCAAGACACGTTCAGACCCTCGCGGGGGCGCCCTGTACCCGACCAGGACGCTGAGTACCGGCAGGCTCCCCCGGCCTGCAAAGAAACAACTGCCCGGGCCGAAAGCCCTTCCCGCTCACTCCGTGTTGTTTGCCGAGTGCAGGGCAACACACACGGCGCTCTCGCGGGGGAGAGGTCGCTTTCCCCGGCACTCCAACGTCTCCAGGAAAACTCTTCTCTGGCGTGCCCCATGCCATGCCAATCTGCCTCCCTGTCCTCGACTGAGCTGCACGGGGAAACCAAAACTGCTGGGCATTCCTTCTCGGCACTCATACCTGCAGACCCCACGCCTGCAGGAGAAAGCCGGCTTGCGTTCCTACTGCCACGAGAGCAGAGCTCTGCCTGTTACACGGCAGGCTTTCCGAAGAGGCTGAGGCCCGATAGCCTCCCTAGTGCATTCCCTGGATGAGCGAGTTAGCTACAGGCAGAACACCCCGTGAAGAGAGGTGGATTCAGGGAAGGGACCTGTGTGTCGCTAGAGTCTCTTTGGACGAGCTACGGATCACAAGGCGGTAGTCGGCGCGTTGACTGGAGGTGGGGGCCTGAGGACCCAAGCCTTGCATTCTCCTTTTTAAAGCACCATTCATGCTGCCTTGAAGCTACCTGCCTGAAACCGTTTGTGACGGGCCCCTCGTCGCTGGAGTCAGGGCTCGTGGAAGAGAAGCAGCTTTCTCTGAGTAAACAGGGTGCTTCCAGAGTCCCGGAAAGAGCTCATCCCGTCACGCTCTGGGGCTAAAGGGAAGCTCGATGGGAGGACTTCCCTCCAGCTAAGGCCTTCTAAGAGCCCCGCTGAGGCGGAAGCTCCGAGCGGTTTCCACGGGGCCTTAGTCGCGGTTCTGCTTTACTTTCACCCTCGTACGCTCTTCAAGACACGTTCAGACCCTCGCGGGGGCGCCCTGTACCCGACCAGGACGCTGAGTACCGGCAGGCTCCCCCGGCCTGCAAAGAAACAACTGCCCGGGCCGAAAGCCCTTCCCGCTCACTCCGTGTTGTTTGCCGAGTGCAGGGCAACACACACGGCGCTCTCCCGGGGGAGAGGTAGCTTTCCCAGGCACTCCAACGTCTCCAGGAAAACTCTTCTCTGGCGTGCCCCATGCCATGCCAATCTGCCTCCCTGTCCTCGACTGAGCTGCACGGGGAAACCAAAACTGCTGGGCATTCCTTCTCGGCACTCATACCTGCAGACCCCACGCCTGCAGGAGAAAGCCGGCTTGCGTTCCTACTGCCACGAGAGCAGAGCTCTGCCTGTTACACGGCAGGCTTTCCGAAGAGGCTGAGGCCCGATAGCCTCCCTAGTGCATTCCCTGCATGAGCGAGTTAGCTACAGGCAGAACACCCCGTGAAGAGAGGTGGATTCAGGGAAGGGACCTGTGTGTCGCTAGAGTCTCTTTGGACGAGCTACGGATCACAAGGCGGTAGTCGGCGCGTTGACTGGCGGTGGGGGCCTGAGGACCCAAGCCTTGCATTCTCCTTTTTAAAGCACCATTCATGCTGCCTTGAAGCTACCTGCCTGAAACCGTTTGTGACGGGCCCCTCGTCGCTGGAGTCAGGGCTCGTGGAAGAGAAGCAGCTTTCTCTGAGTAAACAGGGTGCTTCCAGAGTCCCGGTAAGAGCTCATCCCGTCACGCTCTGGGGCTAAAGGGAAGCTCGATGGGAGGACTTCCCTCCAGCTAAGGCCTTCTAAGAGCCCCGCTGAGGCGGAAGCTCCGAGCGGTTTCCACGGGGCCTTAGTCGCGGTTCTGCTTTACTTTCACCCTCGTACGCTCTTCAAGACACGTTCAGACCCTCGCGGGGGCGCCCTGTACCCGACCAGGACGCTGAGTACCGGCAGGCTCCCCCGGCCTGCAAAGAAACAACTGCCCGGGCCGAAAGCCCTTCCCGCTCACTCCGTGTTGTTTGCCGAGTGCAGGGCAACACACACGGCGCTCTCCCGGGGGAGAGGTCGCTTTCCCCGGCACTCCAACGTCCCCAGGAAAACTCTTCTCTGGCGTGCCCCATGCCATGCCAATCTGCCTCCCTGTCCTCGACTGAGCTGCACGGGGAAACCAAAACTGCTGGGCATTCCTTCTCGGCACTCATACCTGCAGACCCCACGCCTGCAGGAGAAAGCCGGCTTGCGTTCCTACTGCCACGAGAGCAGAGCTCTGCCTGTTACACGGCAGGCTTTCCGAAGAGGCTGAGGCCCGATAGCCTCCCTAGTGCATTCCCTGGATGAGCGAGTTAGCTACAGGCAGAACACCCCGTGAAGAGAGGTGGATTCAGGGAAGGGACCTGTGTGTCGCTAGAGTCTCTTTGGACGAGCTACGGATCACAAGGCGGTAGTCGGCGCGTTGACTGGAGGTGGGGGCCTGAGGACCCAAGCCTTGCATTCTCCTTTTTAAAGCACCATTCATGCTGCCTTGAAGCTACCTGCCTGAAACCGTTTGTGACGGGCCCCTCGTCGCTGGAGTCAGGGCTCGTGGAAGAGAAGCAGCTTTCTCTGAGTAAACAGGGTGCTTCCAGAGTCCCGGAAAGAGCTCATCCCGTCACGCTCTGGGGCTAAAGGGAAGCTCGATGGGAGGACTTCCCTCCAGCTAAGGCCTTCTAAGAGCCCCGCTGAGGCGGAAGCTCCGAGCGGTTTCCATGGGGCCTTAGTCGCGGTTCTGCTTTACTTTCACCCTCGTACGCTCTTCAAGACACGTTCAGACCCTCGCGGGGGCGCCCTGTACCCGACCAGGACGCTGAGTACCGGCAGGCTCCCCCGGCCTGCAAAGAAACAACTGCCCGGGCCGAAAGCCCTTCCCGCTCACTCCGTGTTGTTTGCCGAGTGCAGGGCAACACACACGGCGCTCTCCCGGGGGAGAGGTAGCTTTCCCAGGCACTCCGACGTCTCCAGGAAAACTCTTCTCTGGCGTGCCCCATGCCATGCCAATCTGCCTCCCTGTCCTCGACTGAGCTGCACGGGGAAACCAAAACTGCTGGGCATTCCTTCTCGGCACTCATACCTGCAGACCCCACGCCTGCAGGAGAAAGCCGGCTTGCGTTCCTACTGCCACGAGAGCAGAGCTCTGCCTGTTACACGGCAGGCTTTCCGAAGAGGCTGAGGCCCGATAGCCTCCCTAGTGCATTCCCTGCATGAGCGAGTTAGCTACAGGCAGAACACCCCGTGAAGAGAGGTGGATTCAGGGAAGGGACCTGTGTGTCGCTAGAGTCTCTTTGGACGAGCTACGGATCACAAGGCGGTAGTCGGCGCGTTGACTGGAGGTGGGGGCCTGAGGACCCAAGCCTTGCATTCTCCTTTTTAAAGCACCATTCATGCTGCCTTGAAGCTACCTGCCTGAAACCGTTTGTGACGGGCCCCTCGTCGCTGGAGTCAGGGCTCGTGGAAGAGAAGCAGCTTTCTCTGAGTAAACAGGGTGCTTCCAGAGTCCCGGTAAGAGCTCATCCCGTCACGCTCTGGGGCTAAAGGGAAGCTCGATGGGAGGACTTCCCTCCAGCTAAGGCCTTCTAAGAGCCCCGCTGAGGCGGAAGCTCCGAGCGGTTTCCACGGGGCCTTAGTCGCGGTTCTGCTTTACTTTCACCCTCGTACGCTCTTCAAGACACGTTCAGACCCTCGCGGGGGCGCCCTGTACCCGACCAGGACGCTGAGTACCGGCAGGCTCCCCCGGCCTGCAAAGAAACAACTGCCCGGGCCGAAAGCCCTTCCCGCTCACTCCGTGTTGTTTGCCGAGTGCAGGGCAACACACACGGCGCTCTCGCGGGGGAGAGGTCGCTTTCCCCGGCACTCCAACGTCTCCAGGAAAACTCTTCTCTGGCGTGCCCCATGCCATGCCAATCTGCCTCCCTGTCCTCGACTGAGCTGCACGGGGAAACCAAAACTGCTGGGCATTCCTTCTCGGCACTCATACCTGCAGACCCCACGCCTGCAGGAGAAAGCCGGCTTGCGTTCCTACTGCCACGAGAGCAGAGCTCTGCCTGTTACACGGCAGGCTTTCCGAAGAGGCTGAGGCCCGATAGCCTCCCTAGTGCATTCCCTGGATGAGCGAGTTAGCTACAGGCAGAACACCCCGTGAAGAGAGGTGGATTCAGGGAAGGGACCTGTGTGTCGCTAGAGTCTCTTTGGACGAGCTACGGATCACAAGGCGGTAGTCGGCGCGTTGACTGGAGGTGGGGGCCTGAGGACCCAAGCCTTGCATTCTCCTTTTTAAAGCACCATTCATGCTGCCTTGAAGCTACCTGCCTGAAACCCTTTGTGACGGGCCCCTCGTCGCTGGAGTCAGGGCTCGTGGAAGAGAAGCAGCTTTCTCTGAGTAAACAGGGTGCTTCCAGAGTCCCGGTAAGAGCTCATCCCGTCACGCTCTGGGGCTAAAGGGAAGCTCGATGGGAGGACTTCCCTCCAGCTAAGGCCTTCTAAGAGCCCCGCTGAGGCGGAAGCTCCGAGCGGTTTCCACGGGGCCTTAGTCGCGGTTCTGCTTTACTTTCACCCTCGTACGCTCTTCAAGACACCTTCAGACCCTCGCGAGGGCGCCCTGTACCCGACCAGGACGCTGAGTACCGGCAGGCTCCCCCGGCCAGCAAAGAAACAACTGCCCGGGCCGAAAGCCCTTCCCGCTCACTCCGTGTTGTTTGCCGAGTGCAGGGCAACACACACGGCGCTCTCCCGGGGGAGAGGTCGCTTTCCCCGGCACTCCAACGACCCCAGGAAAACTCTTCTCTGGCGTGCCCCATGCCATGCCAATCTGCCTCCCTGTCCTCGACTGAGCTGCACGGGGAAACCAAAACTGCTGGGCATTCCTTCTCGGCACTCATACCTGCAGACCCCACGCCTGCAGGAGAAAGCCGGCTTGCGTTCCTACTGCCACGAGAGCAGAGCTCTGCCTGTTACACGGCAGGCTTTCCGAAGAGGCTGAGGCCCGATAGCCTCCCTAGTGCATTCCCTGCATGAGCGAGTTCGCTACAGGCAGAACACCCCGAGAAGAGAGGTGGATTCAGGGAAGGGACCTGTGTGTCGCTAGAGTCTCTTTGGACGAGCTACGGATCACAAGGCGGTAGTCGGCACGTTGACTGGAGGTGGGGGCCTGAGGACCCAAGCCTTGCATTCTCCTTTTTAAAGCACCATTCATGCTGCCTTGAAGCTACCTGCCTGAAACCGTTTGTGACGGGCCCCTCATCGCTGGAGTCAGGGCTCGTGGAAGAGAAGCAGCTTTCTCTGAGTAAACAGGGTGCTTCCAGAGTCCCGGTAAGAGCTCATCCCGTCACGCTCTGGGGCTAAAGGGAAGCTCGATGGGAGGACTTCCCTCCAGCTAAGGCCTTCTAAGAGCCCCGCTGAGGCGGAAGCTCCGAGCGGTTTCCACGGGGCCTTAGTCGCGGTTCTGCTTTACTTTCACCCTCGTACGCTCTTCAAGACACGTTCAGACCCTCGCGGGGGCGCCCTGTACCCGACCAGGACGCTGAGTACCGGCAGGCTCCCCCGGCCTGCAAAGAAACAACTGCCCGGGCCGAAAGCCCTTCCCGCTCACTCCGTGTTGTTTGCCGAGTGCAGGGCAACACACACGGCGCTCTCCCGGGGGAGAGGTCGCTTTCCCGGCACTCCAACGTCTCCAGGAAAACTCTTCTCTGGCGTGCCCCATGCCATGCCAATCTGCCTCCCTGTCCTCGACTGAGCTGCACGGGGAAACCAAAACTGCTGGGCATTCCTTCTCGGCACTCATACCTGCAGACCCCACGCCTGCAGGAGAAAGCCGGCTTGCGTTCCTACTGCCACGAGAGCAGAGCTCTGCCTGTTACACGGCAGGCTTTCCGAAGAGGCTGAGGCCCGATAGCCTCCCTAGTGCATTCCCTGCATGAGCGAGTTAGCTACAGGCAGAACACCCCGTGAAGAGAGGTGGATTCAGGGAAGGGACCTGTGTGTCGCTAGAGTCTCTTTGGACGAGCTACGGATCACAAGGCGGTAGTCGGCGCGTTGACTGGAGGTGGGGGCCTGAGGACCCAAGCCTTGCATTCTCCTTTTTAAAGCACCATTCATGCTGCCTTGAAGCTACCTGCCTGAAACCGTTTGTGACGGGGCCCTCGTCGCTGGAGTCAGGGCTCGTGGAAGAGAAGCAGCTTTCTCTGAGTAAACAGGGTGCTTCCAGAGTCCCGGTAAGAGCTCATCCCGTCACGCTCTGGGGCTAAAGGGAAGCTCGATGGGAGGACCTCCCTCCAGCTAAGGCCTTCTAAGAGCCCCGCTGAGGCGGAAGCTCCGAGCGGTTTCCACGGGGCCTTAGTCGCGGTTCTGCTTTACTTTCACCCTCGTACGCTCTTCAAGACACGTTCAGACCCTCGCGGGGGCGCCCTGTACCCGACCAGGACGCTGAGTACCGGCAGGCTCCCCCGGCCAGCAAAGAAACAACTGCCCGGGCCGAAAGCCCTTCCCGCTCACTCCGTGTTGTTTGCCGAGTGCAGGGCAACACACACGGCGCTCTCCCGGGGGAGAGGTCGCTTTCCCGGCACTCCAACGTCTCCAGGAAAACTCTTCTCTGGCGTGCCCCATGCCATGCCAATCTGCCTCCCTGTCCTCGACTGAGCTGCACGGGGAAACCAAAACTGCTGGGCATTCCTTCTCGGCACTCATACCTGCAGACCCCACGCCTGCAGGAGAAAGCCGGCTTGCGTTCCTACTGCCACGAGAGCAGAGCTCTGCCTGTTACACGGCAGGCTTTCCGAAGAGGCTGAGGCCCGATAGCCTCCCTAGTGCATTCCCTGGATGAGCGAGTTAGCTACAGGCAGAACACCCCATGAAGAGAGGTGGATTCAGGGAAGGGACCTGTGTGTCGCTAGAGTCTCTTTGGACGAGCTACGAATCACAAGGCGGTAGTCGGCGCGTTGACTGGAGGTGGGGGCCTGAGGACCCAAGCCTTGCATTCTCCTTTTTAAAGCACCATTCATGCTGCCTTGAAGCTACCTGCCTGAAACCGTTTGTGACGGGCCCCTCGTCGCTGGAGTCAGGGCTCGTGGAAGAGAAGCAGCTTTCTCTGAGTAAACAGGGTGCTTCCAGAGTCCCGGTAAGAGCTCATCCCGTCACGCTCTGGGGCTAAAGGGAAGCTCGATGGGAGGACTTCCCTCCAGCTAAGGCCTTCTAAGAGCCCCGCTGAGGCGGAAGCTCCGAGCGGTTTCCACGGGGCCTTAGTCGCGGTTCTGCTTTACTTTCACCCTCGTACGCTCTTCAAGACACGTTCAGACCCTCGCGGGGGCGCCCTGTACCCGACCAGGACGCTGAGTACCGGCAGGCTCCCCCGGCCAGCAAAGAAACAACTGCCCGGGCCGAAAGCCCTTCCCGCTCACTCCGTGTTGTTTGCCGAGTGCAGGGCAACACACACGGCGCTCTCCCGGGGGAGAGGTCGCTTTCCCCGGCACTCCAACGACCCCAGGAAAACTCTTCTCTGGCGTGCCCCATGCCATGCCAATCTGCCTCCCTGTCCTCGACTGAGCTGCACGGGGAAACCAAAACTGCTGGGCATTCCTTCTCGGCACTCATACCTGCAGACCCCACGCCTGCAGGAGAAAGCCGGCTTGCGTTCCTACTGCCACGAGAGCAGAGCTCTGCCTGTTACACGGCAGGCTTTCCGAAGAGGCTGAGGCCCGATAGCCTCCCTAGTGCATTCCCTGCATGAGCGAGTTCGCTACAGGCAGAACACCCCGTGAAGAGAGGTGGATTCAGGGAAGGGACCTGTGTGTCGCTAGAGTCTCTTTGGACGAGCTACGGATCACAAGGCGGTAGTCGGCACGTTGACTGGAGGTGGGGGCCTGAGGACCCAAGCCTTGCATTCTCCTTTTTAAAGCACCATTCATGCTGCCTTGAAGCTACCTGCCTGAAACCCTTTGTGACGGGCCCCTCGTCGCTGGAGTCAGGGCTCGTGGAAGAGAAGCAGCTTTCTCTGAGTAAACAGGGTGCTTCCAGAGTCCCGGTAAGAGCTCATCCCGTCACGCTCTGGGGCTAAAGGGAAGCTCGATGGGAGGACTTCCCTCCAGCTAAGGCCTTCTAAGAGCCCCGCTGAGGCGGAAGCTCCGAGCGGTTTCCACGGGGCCTTAGTCGCGGTTCTGCTTTACTTTCACCCTCGTACGCTCTTCAAGACACGTTCAGACCCTCGCGGGGGCGCCCTGTACCCGACCAGGACGCTGAGTACCGGCAGGCTCCCCCGGCCTGCAAAGAAACAACTGCCCGGGCCGAAAGCCCTTCCCGCTCACTCCGTGTTGTTTGCCGAGTGCAGGGCAACACACACGGCGCTCTCGCGGGGGAGAGGTCGCTTTCCCCGGCACTCCAACGTCTCCAGGAAAACTCTTCTCTGGCGTGCCCCATGCCATGCCAATCTGCCTCCCTGTCCTCGACTGAGCTGCACGGGGAAACCAAAACTGCTGGGCATTCCTTCTCGGCACTCATACCTGCAGACCCCACGCCTGCAGGAGAAAGACGGCTTGCGTTCCTACTGCCACGAGAGCAGAGCTCTGCCTGTTACACGGCAGGCTTTCCGAAGAGGCTGAGGCCCGATAGCCTCCCTAGTGCATTCCCTGGATGAGCGAGTTAGCTACAGGCAGAACACCCCATGAAGAGAGGTGGATTCAGGGAAGGGACCTGTGTGTCGCTAGAGTCTCTTTGGACGAGCTACGGATCACAAGGCGGTAGTCGGCGCGTTGACTGGAGGTGGGGGCCTGAGGACCCAAGCCTTGCATTCTCCTTTTTAAAGCACCATTCATGCTGCCTTGAAGCTACCTGCCTGAAACCGTTTGTGACGGGCCCCTCGTCGCTGGAGTCAGGGCTCGTGGAAGAGAAGCAGCTTTCTCTGAGTAAACAGGGTGCTTCCAGAGTCCCGGTAAGAGCTCATCCCGTCACGCTCTGGGGCTAAAGGGAAGCTCGATGGGAGGACTTCCCTCCAGCTAAGGCCTTCTAAGAGCCCCGCTGAGGCGGAAGCTCCGAGCGGTTTCCACGGGGCCTTAGTCGCGGTTCTGCTTTACTTTCACCCTCGTACGCTCTTCAAGACACGTTCAGACCCTCGCGGGGGCGCCCTGTACCCGACCAGGACGCTGAGTACCGGCAGGCTCCCCCGGCCTGCAAAGAAACAACTGCCCGGGCCGAAAGCCCTTCCCGCTCACTCCGTGTTGTTTGCCGAGTGCAGGGCAACACACACGGCGCTCTCCCGGGGGAGAGGTCGCTTTCCCCGGCACTCCAACGTCCCCAGGAAAACTCTTCTCTGGCGTCCCCCATGCCATGCCAATCTGCCTCCCTGTCCTCGACTGAGCTGCACGGGGAAACCAAAACTGCTGGGCATTCCTTCTCGGCACTCATACCTGCAGACCCCACGCCTGCAGGAGAAAGCCGGCTTGCGTTCCTACTGCCACGAGAGCAGAGCTCTGCCTGTTACACGGCAGGCTTTCCGAAGAGGCTGAGGCCCGATAGCCTCCCTAGTGCATTCCCTGGATGAGCGAGTTAGCTACAGGCAGAACACCCCGTGAAGAGAGGTGGATTCAGGGAAGGGACCTGTGTGTCGCTAGAGTCTCTTTGGACGAGCTACGGATCACAAGGCGGTAGTCGGCGCGTTGACTGGCGGTGGGGGCCTGAGGACCCAAGCCTTGCATTCTCCTTTTTAAAGCACCATTCATGCTGCCTTGAAGCTACCTGCCTGAAACCGTTTGTGACGGGCCCCTCGTCGCTGGAGTCAGGGCTCGTGGAAGAGAAGCAGCTTTCTCTGAGTAAACAGGGTGCTTCCAGAGTCCCGGAAAGAGCTCATCCCGTCACGCTCTGGGGCTAAAGGGAAGCTCGATGGGAGGACTTCCCTCCAGCTAAGGCCTTCTAAGAGCCCCGCTGAGGCGGAAGCTCCGAGCGGTTTCCATGGGGCCTTAGTCGCGGTTCTGCTTTACTTTCACCCTCGTACGCTCTTCAAGACACGTTCAGACCCTCGCGGGGGCGCCCTGTACCCGACCAGGACGCTGAGTACCGGCAGGCTCCCCCGGCCTGCAAAGAAACAACTGCCCGGGCCGAAAGCCCTTCCCGCTCACTCCGTGTTGTTTGCCGAGTGCAGGGCAACACACACGGCGCTCTCCCGGGGGAGAGGTAGCTTTCCCAGGCACTCCAACGTCTCCAGGAAAACTCTTCTCTGGCGTGCCCCATGCCATGCCAATCTGCCTCCCTGTCCTCGACTGAGCTGCACGGGGAAACCAAAACTGCTGGGCATTCCTTCTCGGCACTCATACCTGCAGACCCCACGCCTGCAGGAGAAAGCCGGCTTGCGTTCCTACTGCCACGAGAGCAGAGCTCTGCCTGTTACACGGCAGGCTTTCCGAAGAGGCTGAGGCCCGATAGCCTCCCTAGTGCATTCCCTGCATGAGCGAGTTAGCTACAGGCAGAACACCCCGTGAAGAGAGGTGGATTCAGGGAAGGGACCTGTGTGTCGCTAGAGTCTCTTTGGACGAGCTACGGATCACAAGGCGGTAGTCGGCGCGTTGACTGGAGGTGGGGGCCTGAGGACCCAAGCCTTGCATTCTCCTTTTTAAAGCACCATTCATGCTGCCTTGAAGCTACCTGCCTGAAACCGTTTGTGACGGGCCCCTCGTCGCTGGAGTCAGGGCTCGTGGAAGAGAAGCAGCTTTCTCTGAGTAAACAGGGTGCTTCCAGAGTCCCGGTAAGAGCTCATCCCGTCACGCTCTGGGGCTAAAGGGAAGCTCGATGGGAGGACTTCCCTCCAGCTAAGGCCTTCTAAGAGCCCCGCTGAAGCGGAAGCTCCGAGCGGTTTCCACGGGGCCTTAGTCGCGGTTCTGCTTTACTTTCACCCTCGTACGCTCTTCAAGACACGTTCAGACCCTCGCGGGGGCGCCCTGTACCCGACCAGGACGCTGAGTACCGGCAGGCTCCCCCGGCCTGCAAAGAAACAACTGCCCGGGCCGAAAGCCCTTCCCGCTCACTCCGTGTTGTTTGCCGAGTGCAGGGCAACACACACGGCGCTCTCGCGGGGGAGAGGTCGCTTTCCCCGGCACTCCAACGTCTCCAGGAAAACTCTTCTCTGGCGTGCCCCATGCCATGCCAATCTGCCTCCCTGTCCTCGACTGAGCTGCACGGGGAAACCAAAACTGCTGGGCATTCCTTCTCGGCACTCATACCTGCAGACCCCACGCCTGCAGGAGAAAGCCGGCTTGCGTTCCTACTGCCACGAGAGCAGAGCTCTGCCTGTTACACGGCAGGCTTTCCGAAGAGGCTGAGGCCCGATAGCCTCCCTAGTGCATTCCCTGGATGAGCGAGTTAGCTACAGGCAGAACACCCCGTGAAGAGAGGTGGATTCAGGGAAGGGACCTGTGTGTCGCTAGAGTCTCTTTGGACGAGCTACGGATCACAAGGCGGTAGTCGGCGCGTTGACTGGAGGTGGGGGCCTGAGGACCCAAGCCTTGCATTCTCCTTTTTAAAGCACCATTCATGCTGCCTTGAAGCTACCTGCCTGAAACCCTTTGTGACGGGCCCCTCGTCGCTGGAGTCAGGGCTCGTGGAAGAGAAGCAGCTTTCTCTGAGTAAACAGGGTGCTTCCAGAGTCCCGGTAAGAGCTCATCCCGTCACGCTCTGGGGCTAAAGGGAAGCTCGATGGGAGGACTTCCCTCCAGCTAAGGCCTTCTAAGAGCCCCGCTGAGGCGGAAGCTCCGAGCGGTTTCCACGGGGCCTTAGTCGCGGTTCTGCTTTACTTTCACCCTCGTACGCTCTTCAAGACACCTTCAGACCCTCGCGAGGGCGCCCTGTACCCGACCAGGACGCTGAGTACCGGCAGGCTCCCCCGGCCAGCAAAGAAACAACTGCCCGGGCCGAAAGCCCTTCCCGCTCACTCCGTGTTGTTTGCCGAGTGCAGGGCAACACACACGGCGCTCTCCCGGGGGAGAGGTCGCTTTCCCCGGCACTCCAACGACCCCAGGAAAACTCTTCTCTGGCGTGCCCCATGCCATGCCAATCTGCCTCCCTGTCCTCGACTGAGCTGCACGGGGAAACCAAAACTGCTGGGCATTCCTTCTCGGCACTCATACCTGCAGACCCCACGCCTGCAGGAGAAAGCCGGCTTGCGTTCCTACTGCCACGAGAGCAGAGCTCTGCCTGTTACACGGCAGGCTTTCCGAAGAGGCTGAGGCCCGATAGCCTCCCTAGTGCATTCCCTGGGTGAGCGAGTTAGCTACAGGCAGAACACCCCGAGAAGAGAGGTGGATTCAGGGAAGGGACCTGTGTGTCGCTAGAGTCTCTTTGGACGAGCTACGGATCACAAGGCGGTAGTCGGCACGTTGACTGGAGGTGGGGGCCTGAGGACCCAAGCCTTGCATTCTCCTTTTTAAAGCACCATTCATGCTGCCTTGAAGCTACCTGCCTGAAACCGTTTGTGACGGGCCCCTCGTCGCTGGAGTCAGGGCTCGTGGAAGAGAAGCAGCTTTCTCTGAGTAAACAGGGTGCTTCCAGAGTCCCGGTAAGAGCTCATCCCGTCACGCTCTGGGGCTAAAGGGAAGCTCGATGGGAGGACTTCCCTCCAGCTAAGGCCTTCTAAGAGCCCCGCTGAGGCGGAAGCTCCGAGCGGTTTCCACGGGGCCTTAGTCGCGGTTCTGCTTTACTTTCACCCTCGTACGCTCTTCAAGACACGTTCAGACCCTCGCGGGGGCGCCGTGTACCCGACCAGGACGCTGAGTACCGGCAGGCTCCCCCGGCCTGCAAAGAAACAACTGCCCGGGCTGAAAGCCCTTCCCGCTCACTCCGTGTTGTTTGCCGAGTGCAGGGCAACACACACGGCGCTCTCCCGGGGGAGAGGTCGCTTTCCCGGCACTCCAACGTCTCCAGGAAAACTCTTCTCTGGCGTGCCCCATGCAATGCCAATCTGCCTCCCTGTCCTCGACTGAGCTGCACGGGGAAACCAAAACTGCTGGGCATTCCTTCTCGGCACTCATACCTGCAGACCCCACGCCTGCAGGAGAAAGCCGGCTTGCGTTCCTACTGCCACGAGAGCAGAGCTCTGCCTGTTACACGGCAGGCTTTCCGAAGAGGCTGAGGCCCGATAGCCTCCCTAGTGCATTCCCTGGATGAGCGAGTTAGCTACAGGCAGAACAGCCCGTGAAGAGAGGTGGATTCAGGGAAGGGACCTGTGTGTCGCTAGAGTCTCTTTGGACGAGCTACGGATCACAAGGCGGTAGTCGGCGCGTTGACTGGAGGTGGGGGCCTGAGGACCCAAGCCTTGCATTCTCCTTTTTAAAGCACCATTCATGCTGCCTTGAAGCTACCTGCCTGAAACCGTTTGTGACGGGGCCCTCGTCGCTGGAGTCAGGGCTCGTGGAAGAGAAGCAGCTTTCTCTGAGTAAACAGGGTGCTTCCAGAGTCCCGGTAAGAGCTCATCCCGTCACGCTCTGGGGCTAAAGGGAAGCTCGATGGGAGGACTTCCCTCCAGCTAAGGCCTTCTAAGAGCCCCGCTGAGGCGGAAGCTCCGAGCGGTTTCCACGGGGCCTTAGTCGCGGTTCTGCTTTACTTTCACCCTCGTACGCTCTTCAAGACACGTTCAGACCCTCGCGGGGGCGCCCTGTACCCGACCAGGACGCTGAGTACCGGCAGGCTCCCCCGGCCAGCAAAGAAACAACTGCCCGGGCCGAAAGCCCTTCCCGCTCACTCCGTGTTGTTTGCCGAGTGCAGGGCAACACACACGGCGCTCTCCCGGGGGAGAGGTCGCTTTCCCGGCACTCCAACGTCTCCAGGAAAACTCTTCTCTGGCGTGCCCCATGCCATGCCAATCTGCCTCCCTGTCCTCGACTGAGCTGCACGGGGAAACCAAAACTGCTGGGCATTCCTTCTCGGCACTCATACCTGCAGACCCCACGCCTGCAGGAGAAAGCCGGCTTGCGTTCCTACTGCCACGAGAGCAGAGCTCTGCCTGTTACACGGCAGGCTTTCCGAAGAGGCTGAGGCCCGATAGCCTCCCTAGTGCATTCCCTGGATGAGCGAGTTAGCTACAGGCAGAACACCCCGTGAAGAGAGGTGGATTCAGGGAAGGGACCTGTGTGTCCCTAGAGTCTCTTTGGACGAGCTACGGATCACAAGGCGGTAGTCGGCGCGTTGACTGGAGGTGGGGGCCTGAGGACCCAAGCCTTGCATTCTCCTTTTTAAAGCACCATTCATGCTGCCTTGAAGCTACCTGCCTGAAACCGTTTGTGACGGGCCCCTCGTCGCTGGAGTCAGGGCTCGTGGAAGAGAAGCAGCTTTCTCTGAGTAAACAGGGTGCTTCCAGAGTCCCGGTAAGAGCTCATCCCGTCACGCTCTGGGGCTAAAGGGAAGCTCGATGGGAGGACTTCCCTCCAGCTAAGGCCTTCTAAGAGCCCCGCTGAGGCGGAAGCTCCGAGCGGTTTCCACGGGGCCTTAGTCGCGGTTCTGCTTTACTTTCACCCTCGTACGCTCTTCAAGACACGTTCAGACCCTCGCGGGGGCGCCGTGTACCCGACCAGGACGCTGAGTACCGGCAGGCTCCCCCGGCCTGCAAAGAAACAACTGCCCGGGCCGAAAGCCCTTCCCGCTCACTCCGTGTTGTTTGCCGAGTGCAGGGCAACACACACGGCGCTCTCCCGGGGGAGAGGTCGCTTTCCCCGGCACTCCAACGTCTCCAGGAAAACTCTTCTCTGGCGTGCCCCATGCAATGCCAATCTGCCTCCCTGTCCTCGACTGAGCTGCACGGGGAAACCAAAACTGCTGGGCATTCCTTCTCGGCACTCATACCTGCAGACCCCACGCCTGCAGGAGAAAGCCAGCTTGCGTTCCTACTGCCACGAGAGCAGAGCTCTGCCTGTTACACGGCAGGCTTTCCGAAGAGGCTGAGGCCCGATAGCCTCCCTAGTGCATTCCCTGGATGAGCGAGTTAGCTACAGGCAGAACAGCCCGTGAAGAGAGGTGGATTCAGGGAAGGGACCTGTGTGTCGCTAGAGTCTCTTTGGACGAGCTACGGATCACAAGGCGGTAGTCGGCGCGTTGACTGGAGGTGGGGGCCTGAGGACCCAAGCCTTGCATTCTCCTTTTTAAAGCACCATTCATGCTGCCTTGAAGCTACCTGCCTGAAACCGTTTGTGACGGGGCCCTCGTCGCTGGAGTCAGGGCTCGTGGAAGAGAAGCAGCTTTCTCTGAGTAAACAGGGTGCTTCCAGAGTCCCGGTAAGAGCTCATCCCGTCACGCTCTGGGGCTAAAGGGAAGCTCGATGGGAGGACTTCCCTCCAGCTAAGGCCTTCTAAGAGCCCCGCTGAGGCGGAAGCTCCGAGCGGTTTCCACGGGGCCTTAGTCGCGGTTCTGCTTTACTTTCACCCTCGTACGCTCTTCAAGACACCTTCAGACCCTCGCGGGGCCGCCCTGTACCCGACCAGGACGCTGAGTACCGGCAGGCTCCCCCGGCCTGCAAAGAAACAACTGCCCGGGCCGAAAGCCCTTCCCGCTCACTCCGTGTTGTTTGCCGAGTGCAGGGCAACACACACGGCGCTCTCCCGGGGGAGAGGTCGCTTTCCCGGCACTCCAACGTCTCCAGGAAAACTCTTCTCTGGCGTGCCCCATGCCATGCCAATCTGCCTCCCTGTCCTCGACTGAGCTGCACGGGGAAACCAAAACTGCTGGGCATTCCTTCTCGGCACTCATACCTGCAGACCCCACGCCTGCAGGAGAAAGCCGGCTTGCGTTCCTACTGCCACGAGAGCAGAGCTCTGCCTGTTACACGGCAGGCTTTCCGAAGAGGCTGAGGCCCGATAGCCTCCCTAGTGCATTCCCTGGATGAGCGAGTTAGCTACAGGCAGAACACCCCATGAAGAGAGGTGGATTCAGGGAAGGGACCTGTGTGTCGCTAGAGTCTCTTTGGACGAGCTACGAATCACAAGGCGGTAGTCGGCGCGTTGACTGGAGGTGGGGGCCTGAGGACCCAAGCCTTGCATTCTCCTTTTTAAAGCACCATTCATGCTGCCTTGAAGCTACCTGCCTGAAACCGTTTGTGACGGGCCCCTCGACGCTGGAGTCAGGGCTCGTGGAAGAGAAGCAGCTTTCTCTGAGTAAACAGGGTGCTTCCAGAGTCCCGGTAAGAGCTCATCCCGTCACGCTCTGGGGCTAAAGGGAAGCTCGATGGGAGGACTTCCCTCCAGCTAAGGCCTTCTAAGAGCCCCGCTGAGGCGGAAGCTCCGAGCGGTTTCCACGGGGCCTTAGTCGCGGTTCTGCTTTACTTTCACCCTCGTACGCTCTTCAAGACACCTTCAGACCCTCGCGGGGGCGCCCTGTACCCGACCAGGACGCTGAGTACCGGCAGGCTCCCCCGGCCAGCAAAGAAACAACTGCCCGGGCCGAAAGCCCTTCCCGCTCACTCCGTGTTGTTTGCCGAGTGCAGGGCAACACACACGGCGCTCTCCCGGGGGAGAGGTCGCTTTCCCCGGCACTCCAACGACCCCAGGAAAACTCTTCTCTGGCGTGCCCCATGCCATGCCAATCTGCCTCCCTGTCCTCGACTGAGCTGCACGGGGAAACCAAAACTGCTGGGCATTCCTTCTCGGCACTCATACCTGCAGACCCCACGCCTGCAGGAGAAAGCCGGCTTGCGTTCCTACTGCCACGAGAGCAGAGCTCTGCCTGTTACACGGCAGGCTTTCCGAAGAGGCTGAGGCCCGATAGCCTCCCTAGTGCATTCCCTGCATGAGCGAGTTCGCTACAGGCAGAACACCCCGTGAAGAGAGGTGGATTCAGGGAAGGGACCTGTGTGTCGCTAGAGTCTCTTTGGACGAGCTACGGATCACAAGGCGGTAGTCGGCGCGTTGACTGGCGGTGGGGGCCTGAGGACCCAAGCCTTGCATTCTCCTTTTTAAAGCACCATTCATGCTGCCTTGAAGCTACCTGCCTGAAACCGTTTGTGACGGGCCCCTCGTCGCTGGAGTCAGGGCTCGTGGAAGAGAAGCAGCTTTCTCTGAGTAAACAGGGTGCTTCCAGAGTCCCGGAAAGAGCTCATCCCGTCACGCTCTGGGGCTAAAGGGAAGCTCGATGGGAGGACTTCCCTCCAGCTAAGGCCTTCTAAGAGCCCCGCTGAGGCGGAAGCTCCGAGCGGTTTCCATGGGGCCTTAGTCGCGGTTCTGCTTTACTTTCACCCTCGTACGCTCTTCAAGACACGTTCAGACCCTCGCGGGGGCGCCCTGTACCCGACCAGGACGCTGAGTACCGGCAGGCTCCCCCGGCCTGCAAAGAAACAACTGCCCGGGCCGAAAGCCCTTCCCGCTCACTCCGTGTTGTTTGCCGAGTGCAGGGCAACACACACGGCGCTCTCCCGGGGGAGAGGTAGCTTTCCCAGGCACTCCAACGTCTCCAGGAAAACTCTTCTCTGGCGTGCCCCATGCCATGCCAATCTGCCTCCCTGTCCTCGACTGAGCTGCACGGGGAAACCAAAACTGCTGGGCATTCCTTCTCGGCACTCATACCTGCAGACCCCACGCCTGCAGGAGAAAGCCGGCTTGCGTTCCTACTGCCACGAGAGCAGAGCTCTGCCTGTTACACGGCAGGCTTTCCGAAGAGGCTGAGGCCCGATAGCCTCCCTAGTGCATTCCCTGCATGAGCGAGTTAGCTACAGGCAGAACACCCCGTGAAGAGAGGTGGATTCAGGGAAGGGACCTGTGTGTCGCTAGAGTCTCTTTGGACGAGCTACGGATCACAAGGCGGTAGTCGGCGCGTTGACTGGAGGTGGGGGCCTGAGGACCCAAGCCTTGCATTCTCCTTTTTAAAGCACCATTCATGCTGCCTTGAAGCTACCTGCCTGAAACCGTTTGTGACGGGCCCCTCGTCGCTGGAGTCAGGGCTCGTGGAAGAGAAGCAGCTTTCTCTGAGTAAACAGGGTGCTTCCAGAGTCCCGGTAAGAGCTCATCCCGTCACGCTCTGGGGCTAAAGGGAAGCTCGATGGGAGGACTTCCCTCCAGCTAAGGCCTTCTAAGAGCCCCGCTGAGGCGGAAGCTCCGAGCGGTTTCCACGGGGCCTTAGTCGCGGTTCTGCTTTACTTTCACCCTCGTACGCTCTTCAAGACACGTTCAGACCCTCGCGGGGGCGCCCTGTACCCGACCAGGACGCTGAGTACCGGCAGGCTCCCCCGGCCTGCAAAGAAACAACTGCCCGGGCCGAAAGCCCTTCCCGCTCACTCCGTGTTGTTTGCTGAGTGCAGGGCAACACACACGGCGCTCTCGCGGGGGAGAGGTCGCTTTCCCCGGCACTCCAACGTCTCCAGGAAAACTCTTCTCTGGCGTGCCCCATGCCATGCCAATCTGCCTCCCTGTCCTCGACTGAGCTGCACGGGGAAACCAAAACTGCTGGGCATTCCTTCTCGGCACTCATACCTGCAGACCCCACGCCTGCAGGAGAAAGCCGGCTTGCGTTCCTACTGCCACGAGAGCAGAGCTCTGCCTGTTACACGGCAGGCTTTCCGAAGAGGCTGAGGCCCGATAGCCTCCCTAGTGCATTCCCTGGATGAGCGAGTTAGCTACAGGCAGAACACCCCGTGAAGAGAGGTGGATTCAGGGAAGGGACCTGTGTGTCGCTAGAGTCTCTTTGGACGAGCTACGGATCACAAGGCGGTAGTCGGCGCGTTGACTGGAGGTGGGGGCCTGAGGACCCAAGCCTTGCATTCTCCTTTTTAAAGCACCATTCATGCTGCCTTGAAGCTACCTGCCTGAAACCCTTTGTGACGGGCCCCTCGTCGCTGGAGTCAGGGCTCGTGGAAGAGAAGCAGCTTTCTCTGAGTAAACAGGGTGCTTCCAGAGTCCCGGTAAGAGCTCATCCCGTCACGCTCTGGGGCTAAAGGGAAGCTCGATGGGAGGACTTCCCTCCAGCTAAGGCCTTCTAAGAGCCCCGCTGAGGCGGAAGCTCCGAGCGGTTTCCACGGGGCCTTAGTCGCGGTTCTGCTTTACTTTCACCCTCGTACGCTCTTCAAGACACCTTCAGACCCTCGCGAGGGCGCCCTGTACCCGACCAGGACGCTGAGTACCGGCAGGCTCCCCCGGCCAGCAAAGAAACAACTGCCCGGGCCGAAAGCCCTTCCCGCTCACTCCGTGTTGTTTGCCGAGTGCAGGGCAACACACACGGCGCTCTCCCGGGGGAGAGGTCGCTTTCCCCGGCACTCCAACGACCCCACGAAAACTCTTCTCTGGCGTGCCCCATGCCATGCCAATCTGCCTCCCTGTCCTCGACTGAGCTGCACGGGGAAACCAAAACTGCTGGGCATTCCTTCTCGGCACTCATACCTGCAGACCCCACGCCTGCAGGAGAAAGCCGGCTTGCGTTCCTACTGCCACGAGAGCAGAGCTCTGCCTGTTACACGGCAGGCTTTCCGAAGAGGCTGAGGCCCGATAGCCTCCCTAGTGCATTCCCTGGGTGAGCGAGTTAGCTACAGGCAGAACACCCCGAGAAGAGAGGTGGATTCAGGGAAGGGACCTGTGTGTCGCTAGAGTCTCTTTGGACGAGCTACGGATCACAAGGCGGTAGTCGGCACGTTGACTGGAGGTGGGGGCCTGAGGACCCAAGCCTTGCATTCTCCTTTTTAAAGCACCATTCATGCTGCCTTGAAGCTACCTGCCTGAAACCGTTTGTGACGGGCCCCTCGTCGCTGGAGTCAGGGCTCGTGGAAGAGAAGCAGCTTTCTCTGAGTAAACAGGGTGCTTCCAGAGTCCCGGTAAGAGCTCATCCCGTCACGCTCTGGGGCTAAAGGGAAGCTCGATGGGAGGACTTCCCTCCAGCTAAGGCCTTCTAAGAGCCCCGCTGAGGCGGAAGCTCCGAGCGGTTTCCACGGGGCCTTAGTCGCGGTTCTGCTTTACTTTCACCCTCGTACGCTCTTCAAGACACGTTCAGACCCTCGCGGGGGCGCCGTGTACCCGACCAGGACGCTGAGTACCGGCAGGCTCCCCCGGCCTGCAAAGAAACAACTGCCCGGGCCGAAAGCCCTTCCCGCTCACTCCGTGTTGTTTGCCGAGTGCAGGGCAACACACACGGCGCTCTCCCGGGGGAGAGGTCGCTTTCCCGGCACTCCAACGTCTCCAGGAAAACTCTTCTCTGGCGTGCCCCATGCAATGCCAATCTGCCTCCCTGTCCTCGACTGAGCTGCACGGGGAAACCAAAACTGCTGGGCATTCCTTCTCGGCACTCATACCTGCAGACCCCACGCCTGCAGGAGAAAGCCGGCTTGCGTTCCTACTGCCACGAGAGCAGAGCTCTGCCTGTTACACGGCAGGCTTTCCGAAGAGGCTGAGGCCCGATAGCCTCCCTAGTGCATTCCCTGGATGAGCGAGTTAGCTACAGGCAGAACAGCCCGTGAAGAGAGGTGGATTCAGGGAAGGGACCTGTGTGTCGCTAGAGTCTCTTTGGACGAGCTACGGATCACAAGGCGGTAGTCGGCGCGTTGACTGGAGGTGGGGGCCTGAGGACCCAAGCCTTGCATTCTCCTTTTTAAAGCACCATTCATGCTGCCTTGAAGCTACCTGCCTGAAACCGTTTGTGACGGGGCCCTCGTCGCTGGAGTCAGGGCTCGTGGAAGAGAAGCAGCTTTCTCTGAGTAAACAGGGTGCTTCCAGAGTCCCGGTAAGAGCTCATCCCGTCACGCTCTGGGGCTAAAGGGAAGCTCGATGGGAGGACTTCCCTCCAGCTAAGGCCTTCTAAGAGCCCCGCTGAGGCGGAAGCTCCGAGCGGTTTCCACGGGGCCTTAGTCGCGGTTCTGCTTTACTTTCACCCTCGTACGCTCTTCAAGACACCTTCAGACCCTCGCGGGGCCGCCCTGTACCCGACCAGGACGCTGAGTACCGGCAGGCTCCCCCGGCCTGCAAAGAAACAACTGCCCGGGCCGAAAGCCCTTCCCGCTCACTCCGTGTTGTTTGCCGAGTGCAGGGCAACACACACGGCGCTCTCCCGGGGGAGAGGTCGCTTTCCCGGCACTCCAACGTCTCCAGGAAAACTCTTCTCTGGCGTGCCCCATGCCATGCCAATCTGCCTCCCTGTCCTCGACTGAGCTGCACGGGGAAACCAAAACTGCTGGGCATTCCTTCTCGGCACTCATACCTGCAGACCCCACGCCTGCAGGAGAAAGCCGGCTTGCGTTCCTACTGCCACGAGAGCAGAGCTCTGCCTGTTACACGGCAGGCTTTCCGAAGAGGCTGAGGCCCGATAGCCTCCCTAGTGCATTCCCTGGATGAGCGAGTTAGCTACAGGCAGAACACCCCATGAAGAGAGGTGGATTCAGGGAAGGGACCTGTGTGTCGCTAGAGTCTCTTTGGACGAGCTACGAATCACAAGGCGGTAGTCGGCGCGTTGACTGGAGGTGGGGGCCTGAGGACCCAAGCCTTGCATTCTCCTTTTTAAAGCACCATTCATGCTGCCTTGAAGCTACCTGCCTGAAACCGTTTGTGACGGGCCCCTCGACGCTGGAGTCAGGGCTCGTGGAAGAGAAGCAGCTTTCTCTGAGTAAACAGGGTGCTTCCAGAGTCCCGGTAAGAGCTCATCCCGTCACGCTCTGGGGCTAAAGGGAAGCTCGATGGGAGGACTTCCCTCCAGCTAAGGCCTTCTAAGAGCCCCGCTGAGGCGGAAGCTCCGAGCGGTTTCCACGGGGCCTTAGTCGCGGTTCTGCTTTACTTTCACCCTCGTACGCTCTTCAAGACACGTTCAGACCCTCGCGGGGGCGCCCTGTACCCGACCAGGACGCTGAGTACCGGCAGGCTCCCCCGGCCTGCAAAGAAACAACTGCCCGGGCCGAAAGCCCTTCCCGCTCACTCCGTGTTGTTTGCCGAGTGCAGGGCAACAAACACGGCGCTCTCCCGGGGGAGAGGTAGCTTTCCCAGGCACTCCAACGTCTCCAGGAAAACTCTTCTCTGGCGTGCCCCATGCCATGCCAATCTGCCTCCCTGTCCTCGACTGAGCTGCACGGGGAAACCAAAACTGCTGGGCATTCCTTCTCGGCACTCATACCTGCAGACCCCACGCCTGCAGGAGAAAGCCGGCTTGCGTTCCTACTGCCACGAGAGCAGAGCTCTGCCTGTTACACGGCAGGCTTTCCGAAGAGGCTGAGGCCCGATAGCCTCCCTAGTGCATTCCCTGGATGAGCGAGTTAGCTACAGGCAGAACACCCCGTGAAGAGAGGTGGATTCAGGGAAGGGACCTGTGTGTCGCTAGAGTCTCTTTGGACGAGCTACGGATCACAAGGCGGTAGTCGGCGCGTTGACTGGAGGTGGGGGCCTGAGGACCCAAGCCTTGCATTCTCCTTTTTAAAGCACCATTCATGCTGCCTTGAAGCTACCTGCCTGAAACCGTTTGTGACGGGCCCCTCGTCGCTGGAGTCAGGGCTCGTGGAAGAGAAGCAGCTTTCTCTGAGTAAACAGGGTGCTTCCAGAGTCCCGGTAAGAGCTCATCCCGTCACGCTCTGGGGCTAAAGGGAAGCTCGATGGGAGGACTTCCCTCCAGCTAAGGCCTTCTAAGAGCCCCGCTGAGGCGGAAGCTCCGAGCGGTTTCCACGGGGCCTTAGTCGCGGTTCTGCTTTACTTTCACCCTCGTACGCTCTTCAAGACACGTTCAGACCCTCGCGGGGGCGCCCTGTACCCGACCAGGACGCTGAGTACCGGCAGGCTCCCCCGGCCTGCAAAGAAACAACTGCCCGGGCCGAAAGCCCTTCCCGCTCACTCCGTGTTGTTTGCCGAGTGCAGGGCAACACACACGGCGCTCTCGCGGGGGAGAGGTCGCTTTCCCCGGCACTCCAACGTCTCCAGGAAAACTCTTCTCTGGCGTGCCCCATGCCATGCCAATCTGCCTCCCTGTCCTCGACTGAGCTGCACGGGGAATCCAAAACTGCTGGGCATTCCTTCTCGGCACTCATACCTGCAGACCCCACGCCTGCAGGAGAAAGCCGGCTTGCGTTCCTACTGCCACGAGAGCAGAGCTCTGCCTGTTACACGGCAGGCTTTCCGAAGAGGCTGAGGCCCGATAGCCTCCCTAGTGCATTCCCTGGGTGAGCGAGTTAGCTACAGGCAGAACACCCCGTGAAGAGAGGTGGATTCAGGGAAGGGAACGGTGTGTCGCTAGAGTCTCTTTGGACGAGCTACGAATCACAAGGCGGTAGTCGGCGCGTTGACTGGAGGTGGGGGCCTGAGGACCCAAGCCTTGCATTCTCCTTTTTAAAGCACCATTCATGCTGCCTTGAAGCTACCTGCCTGAAACCGTTTGTGACGGGCCCCTCGTCGCTGGAGTCAGGGCTCGTGGAAGAGAAGCAGCTTTCTCTGAGTAAACAGGGTGCTTCCAGAGTCCAGGTAAGAGCTCATCCCGTCACGCTCTGGGGCTAAAGGGAAGCTCGATGGGAGGACTTCCCTCCAGCTAAGGCCTTCTAAGAGCCCCGCTGAGGCGGAAGCTCCGAGCGGTTTCCACGGGGCCTTAGTCGCGGTTCTGCTTTACTTTCACCCTCGTACGCTCTTCAAGACACCTTCAGACCCTCGCGGGGGCGCCCTGTACCCGACCAGGACGCTGAGTACCGGCAGGCTCCCCCGGCCAGCAAAGAAACAACTGCCCGGGCCGAAAGCCCTTCCCGCTCACTCCGTGTTGTTTGCCGAGTGCAGGGCAACACACACGGCGCTCTCCCGGGGGAGAGGTCGCTTTCCCCGGAACTCCAACGTCCCCAGGAAAACTCTTCTCTGGCGTGCCCCATGCCATGCCAATCTGCCTCCCTGTCCTCGACTGAGCTGCACGGGGAAACCAAAACTGCTGGGCATTCCTTCTCGGCACTCATACCTGCAGACCCCACGCCTGCAGGAGAAAGCCGGCTTGCGTTCCTACTGCCACGAGAGCAGAGCTCTGCCTGTTACACGGCAGGCTTTCCGAAGAGGCTGAGGCCCGATAGCCTCCCTAGTGCATTCCCTGGATGAGCGAGTTAGCTACAGGCAGAACACCCCGTGAAGAGAGGTGGATTCAGGGAAGGGACCTGTGTGTCGCTAGAGTCTCTTTGGACGAGCTACGGATCACAAGGCGGTAGTCGGCGCGTTGACTGGCGGTGGGGGCCTGAGGACCCAAGCCTTGCATTCTCCTTTTTAAAGCACCATTCATGCTGCCTTGAAGCTACCTGCCTGAAACCCTTTGTGACGGGCCCCTCGTCGCTGGAGTCAGGGCTCGTGGAAGAGAAGCAGCTTTCTCTGAGTAAACAGGGTGCTTCCAGAGTCCCGGTAAGAGCTCATCCCGTCACGCTCTGGGGCTAAAGGGAAGCTCGATGGGAGGACTTCCCTCCAGCTAAGGCCTTCTAAGAGCCCCGCTGAGGCGGAAGCTCCGAGCGGTTTCCACGGGGCCTTAGTCGCGGTTCTGCTTTACTTTCACCCTCGTACGCTCTTCAAGACACGTTCAGACCCTCGCGGGGGCGCCCTGTACCCGACCAGGACGCTGAGTACCGGCAGGCTCCCCCGGCCTGCAAAGAAACAACTGCCCGGGCCGAAAGCCCTTCCCGCTCACTCCGTGTTGTTTGCCGAGTGCAGGGCAACACACACGGCGCTCTCCCGGGGGAGAGGTCGCTTTCCCCGGCACTCCAACGTCTCCAGGAAAACTCTTCTCTGGCGTGCCCCATGCCATGCCAATCTGCCTCCCTGTCCTCGACTGAGCTGCACGGGGAAACCAAAACTGCTGGGCATTCCTTCTCGGCACTCATACCTGCAGACCCCACGCCTGCAGGAGAAAGCCGGCTTGCGTTCCTACTGCCACGAGAGCAGAGCTCTGCCTGTTACACGGCAGGCTTTCCGAAGAGGCTGAGGCCCGATAGCCTCCCTAGTGCATTCCCTGGGTGAGCGAGTTAGCTACAGGCAGAACACCCCGTGAAGAGAGGTGGATTCAGGGAAGGGACCTGTGTGTCGCTAGAGTCTCTTTGGACGAGCTACGGATCACAAGGCGGTAGTCGGCGCGTTGACTGGCGGTGGGGGCCTGAGGACCCAAGCCTTGCATTCTCCTTTTTAAAGCACCATTCATGCTGCCTTGAAGCTACCTGCCTGAAACCCTTTGTGACGGGCCCCTCGTCGCTGGAGTCAGGGCTCGTGGAAGAGAAGCAGCTTTCTCTGAGTAAACAGGGTGCTTCCAGAGTCCCGGTAAGAGCTCATCCCGTCACGCTCTGGGGCTAAAGGGAAGCTCGATGGGAGGACTTCCCTCCAGCTAAGGCCTTCTAAGAGCCCCGCTGAGGCGGAAGCTCCGAGCGGTTTCCACGGGGCCTTAGTCGCGGTTCTGCTTTACTTTCACCCTCGTACGCTCTTCAAGACACGTTCAGACCCTCGCGGGGGCGCCCTGTACCCGACCAGGACGCTGAGTACCGGCAGGCTCCCCCGGCCTGCAAAGAAACAACTGCCCGGGCCGAAAGCCCTTCCCGCTCACTCCGTGTTGTTTGCCGAGTGCAGGGCAACACACACGGCGCTCTCCCGGGGGAGAGGTCGCTTTCCCCGGCACTCCAACGTCTCCAGGAAAACTCTTCTCTGGCGTGCCCCATGCCATGCCAATCTGCCTCCCTGTCCTCGACTGAGCTGCACGGGGAAACCAAAACTGCTGGGCATTCCTTCTCGGCACTCATACCTGCAGACCCCACGCCTGCAGGAGAAAGCCGGCTTGCGTTCCTACTGCCACGAGAGCAGAGCTCTGCCTGTTACACGGCAGGCTTTCCGAAGAGGCTGAGGCCCGATAGCCTCCCTAGTGCATTCCCTGGGTGAGCGAGTTAGCTACAGGCAGAACACCCCGTGAAGAGAGGTGGATTCAGGGAAGGGACCTGTGTGTCGCTAGAGTCTCTTTGGACGAGCTACGGATCACAAGGCGGTAGTCGGCGCGTTGACTGGCGGTGGGGGCCTGAGGACCCAAGCCTTGCATTCTCCTTTTTAAAGCACCATTCATGCTGCCTTGAAGCTACCTGCCTGAAACCCTTTGTGACGGGCCCCTCGTCGCTGGAGTCAGGGCTCGTGGAAGAGAAGCAGCTTTCTCTGAGTAAACAGGGTGCTTCCAGAGTCCCGGTAAGAGCTCATCCCGTCACGCTCTGGGGCTAAAGGGAAGCTCGATGGGAGGACTTCCCTCCAGCTAAGGCCTTCTAAGAGCCCCGCTGAGGCGGAAGCTCCGAGCGGTTTCCACGGGGCCTTAGTCGCGGTTCTGCTTTACTTTCACCCTCGTACGCTCTTCAAGACACGTTCAGACCCTCGCGGGGGCGCCCTGTACCCGACCAGGACGCTGAGTACCGGCAGGCTCCCCCGGCCTGCAAAGAAACAACTGCCCGGGCCGAAAGCCCTTCCCGCTCACTCCGTGTTGTTTGCCGAGTGCAGGGCAACACACACGGCGCTCTCCCGGGGGAGAGGTCGCTTTCCCAGGCACTCCAACGTCTCCAGGAAAACTCTTCTCTGGCGTGCCCCATGCCATGCCAATCTGCCTCCCTGTCCTCGACTGAGCTGCACGGGGAAACCAAAACTGCTGGGCATTCCTTCTCGGCACTCATACCTGCAGACCCCACGCCTGCAGGAGAAAGCCGGCTTGCGTTCCTACTGCCACGAGAGCAGAGCTCTGCCTGTTACACGGCAGGCTTTCCGAAGAGGCTGAGGCCCGATAGCCTCCCTAGTGCATTCCCTGGGTGAGCGAGTTAGCTACAGGCAGAACACCCCGTGAAGAGAGGTGGATTCAGGGAAGGGACCTGTGTGTCGCTAGAGTCTCTTTGGACGAGCTACGGATCACAAGGCGGTAGTCGGCGCGTTGACTGGCGCTGGGGGCCTGAGGACCCAAGCCTTGCATTCTCCTTTTTAAAGCACCATTCATGCTGCCTTGAAGCTACCTGCCTGAAACCCTTTGTGACGGGCCCCTCGTCGCTGGAGTCAGGGCTCGTGGAAGAGAAGCAGCTTTCTCTGAGTAAACAGGGTGCTTCCAGAGTCCCGGTAAGAGCTCATCCCGTCACGCTCTGGGGCTAAAGGGAAGCTCGATGGGAGGACTTCCCTCCAGCTAAGGCCTTCTAAGAGCCCCGCTGAGGCGGAAGCTCCGAGCGGTTTCCACGGGGCCTTAGTCGCGGTTCTGCTTTACTTTCACCCTCGTACGCTCTTCAAGACACCTTCAGACCCTCGCGGGGGCGCCCTGTACCCGACCAGGACGCTGAGTACCGGCAGGCTCCCCCGGCCTGCAAAGAAACAACTGCCCGGGCCGAAAGCCTTTCCCGCTCACTCCGTGTTGTTTGCCGAGTGCAGGGCAACACACACGGCGCTCTCCCTGGGGAGAGGTCGCTTTCCCAGGCACTCCAACGTCTCCAGGAAAACTCTTCTCTGGCGTGCCCCATGCCATGCCAATCTGCCTCCCTGTCCTCGACTGAGCTGCACGGGGAAACCAAAACTGCTGGGCATTCCTTCTCGGCACTCATACCTGCAGACCCCACGCCTGCAGGAGAAAGCCGGCTTGCGTTCCTACTGCCACGAGAGCAGAGCTCTGCCTGTTACACGGCAGGCTTTCCGAAGAGGCTGAGGCCCGATAGCCTCCCTAGTGCATTCCCTGCATGAGCGAGTTAGCTACAGGCAGAACACCCCGTGAAGAGAGGTGGATTCAGGGAAGGGACCTGTGTGTCGCTAGAGTCTCTTTGGACGAGCTACGGATCACAAGGCGGTAGTCGGCGCGTTGACTGGCGGTGGGGGCCTGAGGACCCAAGCCTTGCATTCTCCTTTTTAAAGCACCATTCATGCTGCCTTGAAGCTACCTGCCTGAAACCGTTTGTGACGGGCCCCTCGTCGCTGGAGTCAGGGCTCGTGGAAGAGAAGCAGCTTTCTCTGAGTAAACAGGGTGCTTCCAGAGTCCCGGTAAGAGCTCATCCCGTCACGCTCTGGGGCTAAAGGGAAGCTCGATGGGAGGACTTCCCTCCAGCTAAGGCCTTCTAAGAGCCCCGCTGAGGCGGAAGCTCCGAGCGGTTTCCACGGGGCCTTAGTCGCGGTTCTGCTTTACTTTCACCCTCGTACGCTCTTCAAGACACGTTCAGACCCTCGCGGGGGCGCCCTGTACCCGACCAGGACGCTGAGTACCGGCAGGCTCCCCCGGCCTGCAAAGAAACAACTGCCCGGGCCGAAAGCCCTTCCCGCTCACTCCGTGTTGTTTGCCGAGTGCAGGGCAACACACACGGCGCTCTCCCGGGGGAGAGGTCGCTTTCCCCGGCACTCCAACGTCTCCAGGAAAACTCTTCTCTGGCGTCCCCCATGCCATGCCAATCTGCCTCCCTGTCCTCGACTGAGCTGCACGGGGAAACCAAAACTGCTGGGCATTCCTTCTCGGCACTCATACCTGCAGACCCCACGCCTGCAGGAGAAAGCCGGCTTGCGTTCCTACTGCCACGAGAGCAGAGCTCTGCCTGTTACACGGCAGGCTTTCCGAAGAGGCTGAGGCCCGATAGCCTCCCTAGTGCATTCCCTGGATGAGCGAGTTAGCTACAGGCAGAACACCCCGTGAAGAGAGGTGGATTCAGGGAAGGGACCTGTGTGTCGCTAGAGTCTCTTTGGACGAGCTACGGATCACAAGGCGGTAGTCGGCGCGTTGACTGGAGGTGGGGGCCTGAGGACCCAAGCCTTGCATTCTCCTTTTTAAAGCACCATTCATGCTGCCTTGAAGCTACCTGCCTGAAACCGTTTGTGACGGGCCCCTCGTCGCTGGAGTCAGGGCTCGTGGAAGAGAAGCAGCTTTCTCTGAGTAAACAGGGTGCTTGCAGAGTCCCGGTAAGAGCTCATCACGTCACGCTCTGGGGCTAAAGGGAAGCTCGATGGGAGGACTTCCCTCCAGCTAAGGCCTTCTAAGAGCCCCGCTGAGGCGGAAGCTCCGAGCGGTTTCCACGGGGCCTTAGTCGCGGTTCTGCTTTACTTTCACCCTCGTACGCTCTTCAAGACACGTTCAGACCCTCGCGGGGGCGCCCTGTACCCGACCAGGACGCTGAGTACCGGCAGGCTCCCCCGGCCTGCAAAGAAACAACTGCCCGGGCCGAAAGCCCTTCCCGCTCACTCCGTGTTGTTTGCCGAGTGCAGGGCAACACACACGGCGCTCTCCCGGGGGAGAGGTCGCTTTCCCCGGCACTCCAACGTCTCCAGGAAAACTCTTCTCTGGCGTGCCCCATGCCATGCCAATCTGCCTCCCTGTCCTCGACTGAGCTGCACGGGGAAACCAAAACTGCTGGGCATTCCTTCTCGGCACTCATACCTGCAGACCCCACGCCTGCAGGAGAAAGCCGGCTTGCGTTCCTACTGCCACGAGAGCAGAGCTCTGCCTGTTACACGGCAGGCTTTCCGAAGAGGCTGAGGCCCGATAGCCTCCCTAGTGCATTCCCTGGATGAGCGAGTTAGCTACAGGCAGAACACCCCGTGAAGAGAGGTGGATTCAGGGAAGGGACCTGTGTGTCGCTAGAGTCTCTTTGGACGAGCTACGGATCACAAGGCGGTAGTCGGCGCGTTGACTGGCGGTGGGGGCCTGAGGACCCAAGCCTTGCATTCTCCTTTTTAAAGCACCATTCATGCTGCCTTGAAGCTACCTGCCTGAAACCCTTTGTGACGGGCCCCTCGTCGCTGGAGTCAGGGCTCGTGGAAGAGAAGCAGCTTTCTCTGAGTAAACAGGGTGCTTCCAGAGTCCCGGTAAGAGCTCATCCCGTCACGCTCTGGGGCTAAAGGGAAGCTCGATGGGAGGACTTCCCTCCAGCTAAGGCCTTCTAAGAGCCCCGCTGAGGCGGAAGCTCCGAGCGGTTTCCACGGGGCCTTAGTCGCGGTTCTGCTTTACTTTCACCCTCGTACGCTCTTCAAGACACGTTCAGACCCTCGCGGGGGCGCCCTGTACCCGACCAGGACGCTGAGTACCGGCAGGCTCCCCCGGCCTGCAAAGAAACAACTGCCCGGGCCGAAAGCCCTTCCCGCTCACTCCGTGTTGTTTGCCGAGTGCAGGGCAACACACACGGCGCTCTCCCGGGGGAGAGGTCGCTTTCCCAGGCACTCCAACGTCTCCAGGAAAACTCTTCTCTGGCGTGCCCCATGCCATGCCAATCTGCCTCCCTGTCCTCGACTGAGCTGCACGGGGAAACCAAAACTGCTGGGCATTCCTTCTCGGCACTCATACCTGCAGACCCCACGCCTGCAGGAGAAAGCCGGCTTGCGTTCCTACTGCCACGAGAGCAGAGCTCTGCCTGTTACACGGCAGGCTTTCCGAAGAGGCTGAGGCCCGATAGCCTCCCTAGTGCATTCCCTGGATGAGCGAGTTAGCTACAGGCAGAACACCCCGTGAAGAGAGGTGGATTCAGGGAAGGGACCTGTGTGTCGCTAGAGTCTCTTTGGACGAGCTACGGATCACAAGGCGGTAGTCGGCGCGTTGACTGGAGGTGGGGGCCTGAGGACCCAAGCCTTGCATTCTCCTTTTTAAAGCACCATTCATGCTGCCTTGAAGCTACCTGCCTGAAACCGTTTGTGACGGGCCCCTCGTCGCTGGAGTCAGGGCTCGTGGAAGAGAAGCAGCTTTCTCTGAGTAAACAGGGTGCTTCCAGAGTCCCGGTAAGAGCTCATCCCGTCACGCTCTGGGGCTAAAGGGAAGCTCGATGGGAGGACTTCCCTCCAGCTAAGGCCTTCTAAGAGCCCCGCTGAGGCGGAAGCTCCGAGCGGTTTCCACGGGGCCTTAGTCGCGGTTCTGCTTTACTTTCACCCTCGTACGCTCTTCAAGACACGTTCAGACCCTCGCGGGGGCGCCCTGTACCCGACCAGGACGCTGAGTACCGGCAGGCTCCCCCGGCCAGCAAAGAAACAACTGCCCGGGCCGAAAGCCCTTCCCGCTCACTCCGTGTTGTTTGCCGAGTGCAGGGCAACACACACGGCGCTCTCGCGGGGGAGAGGTCGCTTTCCCCGGCACTCCAACGTCTCCAGGAAAACTCTTCTCTGGCGTGCCCCATGCCATGCCAATCTGCCTCCCTGTCCTCGACTGAGCTGCACGGGGAAACCAAAACTGCTGGGCATTCCTTCTCGGCACTCATACCTGCAGACCCCACGCCTGCAGGAGAAAGCCGGCTTGCGTTCCTACTGCCACGAGAGCAGAGCTCTGCCTGTTACACGGCAGGCTTTCCGAAGAGGCTGAGGCCCGATAGCCTCCCTAGTGCATTCCCTGGGTGAGCGAGTTAGCTACAGGCAGAACACCCCGTGAAGAGAGGTGGATTCAGGGAAGGGAACGGTGTGTCGCTAGAGTCTCTTTGGACGAGCTACGAATCACAAGGCGGTAGTCGGCGCGTTGACTGGAGGTGGGGGCCTGAGGACCCAAGCCTTGCATTCTCCTTTTTAAAGCACCATTCATGCTGCCTTGAAGCTACCTGCCTGAAACCCTTTGTGACGGGCCCCTCGTCGCTGGAGTCAGGGCTCGTGGAAGAGAAGCAGCTTTCTCTGAGTAAACAGGGTGCTTCCAGAGTCCCGGTAAGAGCTCATCCCGTCACGCTCTGGGGCTAAAGGGAAGCTCGATGGGAGGACTTCCCTCCAGCTAAGGCCTTCTAAGAGCCCCGCTGAGGCGGAAGCTCCGAGCGGTTTCCACGGGGCCTTAGTCGCGGTTCTGCTTTACTTTCACCCTCGTACGCTCTTCAAGACACCTTCAGACCCTCGCGGGGGCGCCCTGTACCCGACCAGGACGCTGAGTACCGGCAGGGTCCCCCGGCCAGCAAAGAAACAACTGCCCGGGCCGAAAGCCCTTCCCGCTCACTCCGTGTTGTTTGCCAAGTGCAGGGCAACACACACGGCGCTCTCCCGGGGGAGAGGTCGCTTTCCCCGGAACTCCAACGTCCCCAGGAAAACTCTTCTCTGGCGTGCCCCATGCCATGCCAATCTGCCTCCCTGTCCTCGACTGAGCTGCACGGGGAAACCAAAACTGCTGGGCATTCCTTCTCGGCACTCATACCTGCAGACCCCACGCCTGCAGGAGAAAGCCGGCTTGCGTTCCTACTGCCACGAGAGCAGAGCTCTGCCTGTTACACGGCAGGCTTTCCGAAGAGGCTGAGGCCCGATAGCCTCCCTAGTGCATTCCCTGGATGAGCGAGTTAGCTACAGGCAGAACACCCCGTGAAGAGAGGTGGATTCAGGGAAGGGACCTGTGTGTCGCTAGAGTCTCTTTGGACGAGCTACGGATCACAAGGCGGTAGTCGGCGCGTTGACTGGAGGTGGGGGCCTGAGGACCCAAGCCTTGCATTCTCCTTTTTAAAGCACCATTCATGCTGCCTTGAAGCTACCTGCCTGAAACCGTTTGTGACGGGCCCCTCGTCGCTGGAGTCAGGGCTCGTGGAAGAGAAGCAGCTTTCTCTGAGTAAACAGGGTGCTTCCAGAGTCCCGGTAAGAGCTCATCCCGTCACGCTCTGGGGCTAAAGGGAAGCTCGATGGGAGGACTTCCCTCCAGCTAAGGCCTTCTAAGAGCCCCGCTGAGGCGGAAGCTCCGAGCGGTTTCCACGGGGCCTTAGTCGCGGTTCTGCTTTACTTTCACCCTCGTACGCTCTTCAAGACACCTTCAGACCCTCGCGGGGGCGCCCTGTACCCGACCAGGACGCTGAGTACCGGCAGGCTCCCCCGGCCTGCAAAGAAACAACTGCCCGGGCCGAAAGCCCTTCCCGCTCACTCCGTGTTGTTTGCCGAGTGCAGGGCAACACACACGGCGCTCTCCCGGGGGAGAGGTCGCTTTCCCCGGCACTCCAACGTCTCCAGGAAAACTCTTCTCTGGCGTGCCCCATGCCATGCCAATCTGCCTCCCTGTCCTCGACTGAGCTGCACGGGGAAACCAAAACTGCTGGGCATTCCTTCTCGGCACTCATACCTGCAGACCCCACGCCTGCAGGAGAAAGCCGGCTTGCGTTCCTACTGCCACGAGAGCAGAGCTCTGCCTGTTACACGGCAGGCTTTCCGAAGAGGCTGAGGCCCGATAGCCTCCCTAGTGCATTCCCTGGGTGAGCGAGTTAGCTACAGGCAGAACACCCCGTGAAGAGAGGTGGATTCAGGGAAGGGACCTGTGTGTCGCTAGAGTCTCTTTGGACGAGCTACGGATCACAAGGCGGTAGTCGGCGCGTTGACTGGCGGTGGGGGCCTGAGGACCCAAGCCTTGCATTCTCCTTTTTAAAGCACCATTCATGCTGCCTTGAAGCTACCTGCCTGAAACCCTTTGTGACGGGCCCCTCGTCGCTGGAGTCAGGGCTCGTGGAAGAGAAGCAGCTTTCTCTGAGTAAACAGGGTGCTTCCAGAGTCCCGGTAAGAGCTCATCCCGTCACGCTCTGGGGCTAAAGGGAAGCTCGATGGGAGGACTTCCCTCCAGCTAAGGCCTTCTAAGAGCCCCGCTGAGGCGGAAGCTCCGAGCGGTTTCCACGGGGCCTTAGTCGCGGTTCTGCTTTACTTTCACCCTCGTACGCTCTTCAAGACACGTTCAGACCCTCGCGGGGGCGCCCTGTACCCGACCAGGACGCTGAGTACCGGCAGGCTCCCTCGGCCTGCAAAGAAACAACTGCCCGGGCCGAAAGCCCTTCCCGCTCACTCCGTGATGTTTGCCGAGTGCAGGGCAACACACACGGCGCTCTCCCGGGGGAGAGGTCGCTTTCCCAGGCACTCCAACGTCTCCAGGAAAACTCTTCTCTGGCGTGCCCCATGCCATGCCAATCTGCCTCCCTGTCCTCGACTGAGCTGCACGGGGAAACCAAAACTGCTGGGCATTCCTTCTCGGCACTCATACCTGCAGACCCCACGCCTGCAGGAGAAAGCCGGCTTGCGTTCCTACTGCCACGAGAGCAGAGCTCTGCCTGTTACACGGCAGGCTTTCCGAAGAGGCTGAGGCCCGATAGCCTCCCTAGTGCATTCCCTGCATGAGCGAGTTAGCTACAGGCAGAACACCCCGTGAAGAGAGGTGGATTCAGGGAAGGGACCTGTGTGTCGCTAGAGTCTCTTTGGACGAGCTACGGATCACAAGGCGGTAGTCGGCGCGTTGACTGGCGGTGGGGGCCTGAGGACCCAAGCCTTGCATTCTCCTTTTTAAAGCACCATTCATGCTGCCTTGAAGCTACCTGCCTGAAACCGTTTGTGACGGGCCCCTCGTCGCTGGAGTCAGGGCTCGTGGAAGAGAAGCAGCTTTCTCTGAGTAAACAGGGTGCTTCCAGAGTCCCGGTAAGAGCTCATCCCGTCACGCTCTGGGGCTAAAGGGAAGCTCGATGGGAGGACTTCCCTCCAGCTAAGGCCTTCTAAGAGCCCCGCTGAGGCGGAAGCTCCGAGCGGTTTCCACGGGGCCTTAGTCGCGGTTCTGCTTTACTTTCACCCTCGTACGCTCTTCAAGACACGTTCAGACCCTCGCGGGGGCGCCCTGTACCCGACCAGGACGCTGAGTACCGGCAGGCTCCCCCGGCCTGCAAAGAAACAACTGCCCGGGCCGAAAGCCCTTCCCGCTCACTCCGTGTTGTTTGCCGAGTGCAGGGCAACACACACGGCGCTCTCCCGGGGGAGAGGTCGCTTTCCCCGGCACTCCAACGTCTCCAGGAAAACTCTTCTCTGGCGTGCCCCATGCCATGCCAATCTGCCTCCCTGTCCTCGACTGAGCTGCACGGGGAAACCAAAACTGCTGGGCATTCCTTCTCGGCACTCATACCTGCAGACCCCACGCCTGCAGGAGAAAGCCGGCTTGCGTTCCTACTGCCACGAGAGCAGAGCTCTGCCTGTTACACGGCAGGCTTTCCGAAGAGGCTGAGGCCCGATAGCCTCCCTAGTGCATTGCCTGGGTGAGCGAGTTAGCTACAGGCAGAACACCCCGTGAAGAGAGGTGGATTCAGGGAAGGGACCTGTGTGTCGCTAGAGTCTCTTTGGACGAGCTACGGATCACAAGGCGGTAGTCGGCGCGTTGACTGGCGGTGGGGGCCTGAGGACCCAAGCCTTGCATTCTCCTTTTTAAAGCACCATTCATGCTGCCTTGAAGCTACCTGCCTGAAACCCTTTGTGACGGGCCCCTCGTCGCTGGAGTCAGGGCTCGTGGAAGAGAAGCAGCTTTCTCTGAGTAAACAGGGTGCTTCCAGAGTCCCGGTAAGAGCTCATCCCGTCACGCTCTGGGGCTAAAGGGAAGCTCGATGGGAGGACTTCCCTCCAGCTAAGGCCTTCTAAGAGCCCCGCTGAGGCGGAAGCTCCGAGCGGTTTCCACGGGGCCTTAGTCGCGGTTCTGCTTTACTTTCACCCTCGTACGCTCTTCAAGACACGTTCAGACCCTCGCGGGGGCGCCCTGTACCCGACCAGGACGCTGAGTACCGGCAGGCTCCCCCAGCCTGCAAAGAAACAACTGCCCGGGCCGAAAGCCTTTCCCGCTCACTCCGTGTTGTTTGCCGAGTGCAGGGCAACACACACGGCGCTCTCCCGGGGGAGAGTTCGCTTTCCCAGGCACTCCAACGTCTCCAGGAAAACTCTTCTCTGGCGTGCCCCATGCCATGCCAATCTGCCTCCCTGTCCTCGACTGAGCTGCACGGGGAAACCAAAACTGCTGGGCATTCCTTCTCGGCACTCATACCTGCAGACCCCACGCCTGCAGGAGAAAGCCGGCTTGCGTTCCTACTGCCACGAGAGCAGAGCTCTGCCTGTTACACGGCAGGCTTTCCGAAGAGGCTGAGGCCCGATAGCCTCCCTAGTGCATTCCCTGCATGAGCGAGTTAGCTACAGGCAGAACACCCCGTGAAGAGAGGTGGATTCAGGGAAGGGACCTGTGTGTCGCTAGAGTCTCTTTGGACGAGCTACGGATCACAAGGCGGTAGTCGGCGCGTTGACTGGCGGTGGGGGCCTGAGGACCCAAGCCTTGCATTCTCCTTTTTAAAGCACCATTCATGCTGCCTTGAAGCTACCTGCCTGAAACCGTTTGTGACGGGCCCCTCGTCGCTGGAGTCAGGGCTCGTGGAAGAGAAGCAGCTTTCTCTGAGTAAACAGGGTGCTTCCAGAGTCCCGGTAAGAGCTCATCCCGTCACGCTCTGGGGCTAAAGGGAAGCTCGATGGGAGGACTTCCCTCCAGCTAAGGCCTTCTAAGAGCCCCGCTGAGGCGGAAGCTCCGAGCGGTTTCCACGGGGCCTTAGTCGCGGTTCTGCTTTACTTTCACCCTCGTACGCTCTTCAAGACACGTTCAGACCCTCGCGGGGGCGCCCTGTACCCGACCAGGACGCTGAGTACCGGCAGGCTCCCCCGGCCTGCAAAGAAACAACTGCCCGGGCCGAAAGCCCTTCCCGCTCACTCCGTGTTGTTTGCCGAGTGCAGGGCAACACACACGGCGCTCTCCCGGGGGAGAGGTCGCTTTCCCCGGCACTCCAACGTCCCCAGGAAAACTCTTCTCTGGCGTCCCCCATGCCATGCCAATCTGCCTCCCTGTCCTCGACTGAGCTGCACGGGGAAACCAAAACTGCTGGGCATTCCTTCTCGGCACTCATACCTGCAGACCCCACGCCTGCAGGAGAAAGCCGGCTTGCGTTCCTACTGCCACGAGAGCAGAGCTCTGCCTGTTACACGGCAGGCTTTCCGAAGAGGCTGAGGCCCGATAGCCTCCCTAGTGCATTCCCTGGATGAGCGAGTTAGCTACAGGCAGAACACCCCGTGAAGAGAGGTGGATTCAGGGAAGGGACCTGTGTGTCGCTAGAGTCTCTTTGGACGAGCTACGGATCACAAGGCGGTAGTCGGCGCGTTGACTGGCGGTGGGGGCCTGAGGACCCAAGCCTTGCATTCTCCTTTTTAAAGCACCATTCATGCTGCCTTGAAGCTACCTGCCTGAAACCGTTTGTGACGGGCCCCTCGTCGCTGGAGTCAGGGCTCGTGGAAGAGAAGCAGCTTTCTCTGAGTAAACAGGGTGCTTCCAGAGTCCCGGTAAGAGCTCATCCCGTCACGCTCTGGGGCTAAAGGGAAGCTCGATGGGAGGACTTCCCTCCAGCTAAGGCCTTCTAAGAGCCCCGCGGAGGCGGAAGCTCCGAGCGGTTTCCATGGGGCCTTAGTCGCGGTTCTGCTTTACTTTCACCCTCGTACGCTCTTCAAGACACGTTCAGACCCTCGCGGGGGCGCCCTGTACCCGACCAGGACGCTGAGTACCGGCAGGCTCCCCCGGCCTGCAAAGAAACAACTGCCCGGGCCGAAAGCCCTTCCCGCTCACTCCGTGTTGTTTGCCGAGTGCAGGGCAACACACACGGCGCTCTCCCGGGGGAGAGGTAGCTTTCCCAGGCACTCCAACGTCTCCAGGAAAACTCTTCTCTGGCGTGCCCCATGCCATGCCAATCTGCCTCCCTGTCCTCGACTGAGCTGCACGGGGAAACCAAAACTGCTGGGCATTCCTTCTCGGCACTCATACCTGCAGACCCCACGCCTGCAGGAGAAAGCCGGCTTGCGTTCCTACTGCCACGAGAGCAGAGCTCTGCCTGTTACACGGCAGGCTTTCCGAAGAGGCTGAGGCCCGATAGCCTCCCTAGTGCATTCCCTGCATGAGCGAGTTAGCTACAGGCAGAACACCCCGTGAAGAGAGGTGGATTCAGGGAAGGGACCTGTGTGTCGCTAGAGTCTCTTTGGACGAGCTACGGATCACAAGGCGGTAGTCGGCGCGTTGACTGGAGGTGGGGGCCTGAGGACCCAAGCCTTGCATTCTCCTTTTTAAAGCACCATTCATGCTGCCTTGAAGCTACCTGCCTGAAACCGTTTGTGACGGGCCCCTCGTCGCTGGAGTCAGGGCTCGTGGAAGAGAAGCAGCTTTCTCTGAGTAAACAGGGTGCTTCCAGAGTCCCGGTAAGAGCTCATCCCGTCACGCTCTGGGGCTAAAGGGAAGCTCGATGGGAGGACTTCCCTCCAGCTAAGGCCTTCTAAGAGCCCCGCTGAGGCGGAAGCTCCGAGCGGTTTCCACGGGGCCTTAGTCGCGGTTCTGCTTTACTTTCACCCTCGTACGCTCTTCAAGACACGTTCAGACCCTCGCGGGGGCGCCCTGTACCCGACCAGGACGCTGAGTACCGGCAGGCTCCCCCGGCCTGCAAAGAAACAACTGCCCGGGCCGAAAGCCCTTCCCGCTCACTCCGTGTTGTTTGCCGAGTGCAGGGCAACACACACGGCGCTCTCGCGGGGGAGAGGTCGCTTTCCCCGGCACTCCAACGTCTCCAGGAAAACTCTTCTCTGGCGTGCCCCATGCCATGCCAATCTGCCTCCCTGTCCTCGACTGAGCTGCACGGGGAAACCAAAACTGCTGGGCATTCCTTCTCGGCACTCATACCTGCAGACCCCACGCCTGCAGGAGAAAGCCGGCTTGCGTTCCTACTGCCACGAGAGCAGAGCTCTGCCTGTTACACGGCAGGCTTTCCGAAGAGGCTGAGGCCCGATAGCCTCCCTAGTGCATTCCCTGCATGAGCGAGTTAGCTACAGGCAGAACACCCCGTGAAGAGAGGTGGATTCAGGGAAGGGACCTGTGTGTCGCTAGAGTCTCTTTGGACGAGCTACGGATCACAAGGCGGTAGTCGGCGCGTTGACTGGAGGTGGGGGCCTGAGGACCCAAGCCTTGCATTCTCCTTTTTAAAGCACCATTCATGCTGCCTTGAAGCTACCTGCCTGAAACCCTTTGTGACGGGCCCCTCGTCGCTGGAGTCAGGGCTCGTGGAAGAGAAGCAGCTTTCTCTGAGTAAACAGGGTGCTTCCAGAGTCCCGGTAAGAGCTCATCCCGTCACGCTCTGGGGCTAAAGGGAAGCTCGATGGGAGGACTTCCCTCCAGCTAAGGCCTTCTAAGAGCCCCGCTGAGGCGGAAGCTCCGAGCGGTTTCCACGGGGCCTTAGTCGCGGTTCTGCTTTACTTTCACCCTCGTACGCTCTTCAAGACACCTTCAGACCCTCGCGAGGGCGCCCTGTACCCGACCAGGACGCTGAGTACCGGCAGGCTCCCCCGGCCAGCAAAGAAACAACTGCCCGGGCCGAAAGCCCTTCCCGCTCACTCCGTGTTGTTTGCCGAGTGCAGGGCAACACACACGGCGCTCTCCCGGGGGAGAGGTCGCTTTCCCCGGCACTCCAACGACCCCAGGAAAACTCTTCTCTGGCGTGCCCCATGCCATGCCAATCTGCCTCCCTGTCCTCGACTGAGCTGCACGGGGAAACCAAAACTGCTGGGCATTCCTTCTCGGCACTCATACCTGCAGACCCCACGCCTGCAGGAGAAAGCCGGCTTGCGTTCCTACTGCCACGAGAGCAGAGCTCTGCCTGTTACACGGCAGGCTTTCCGAAGAGGCTGAGGCCCGATAGCCTCCCTAGTGCATTCCCTGGGTGAGCGAGTTAGCTACAGGCAGAACACCCCGAGAAGAGAGGTGGATTCAGGGAAGGGACCTGTGTGTCGCTAGAGTCTCTTTGGACGAGCTACGGATCACAAGGCGGTAGTCGGCACGTTGACTGGAGGTGGGGGCCTGAGGACCCAAGCCTTGCATTCTCCTTTTTAAAGCACCATTCATGCTGCCTTGAAGCTACCTGCCTGAAACCGTTTGTGACGGGCCCCTCGTCGCTGGAGTCAGGGCTCGTGGAAGAGAAGCAGCTTTCTCTGAGTAAACAGGGTGCTTCCAGAGTCCCGGTAAGAGCTCATCCCGTCACGCTCTGGGGCTAAAGGGAAGCTCGATGGGAGGACTTCCCTCCAGCTAAGGCCTTCTAAGAGCCCCGCTGAGGCGGAAGCTCCGAGCGGTTTCCACGGGGCCTTAGTCGCGGTTCTGCTTTACTTTCACCCTCGTACGCTCTTCAAGACACGTTCAGACCCTCGCGGGGGCGCCGTGTACCCGACCAGGACGCTGAGTACCGGCAGGCTCCCCCGGCCTGCAAAGAAACAACTGCCCGGGCCGAAAGCCCTTCCCGCTCACTCCGTGTTGTTTGCCGAGTGCAGGGCAACACACACGGCGCTCTCCCGGGGGAGAGGTCGCTTTCCCGGCACTCCAACGTCTCCAGGAAAACTCTTCTCTGGCGTGCCCCATGCCATGCCAATCTGCCTCCCTGTCCTCGACTGAGCTGCACGGGGAAACCAAAACTGCTGGGCATTCCTTCTCGGCACTCATACCTGCAGACCCCACGCCTGCAGGAGAAAGCCGGCTTGCGTTCCTACTGCCACGAGAGCAGAGCTCTGCCTGTTACACGGCAGGCTTTCCGAAGAGGCTGAGGCCCGATAGCCTCCCTAGTGCATTCCCTGGATGAGCGAGTTAGCTACAGGCAGAACAGCCCGTGAAGAGAGGTGGATTCAGGGAAGGGACCTGTGTGTCGCTAGAGTCTCTTTGGACGAGCTACGGATCACAAGGCGGTAGTCGGCGCGTTGACTGGAGGTGGGGGCCTGAGGACCCAAGCCTTGCATTCTCCTTTTTAAAGCACCATTCATGCTGCCTTGAAGCTACCTGCCTGAAACCGTTTGTGACGGGGCCCTCGTCGCTGGAGTCAGGGCTCGTGGAAGAGAAGCAGCTTTCTCTGAGTAAACAGGGTGCTTCCAGAGTCCCGGTAAGAGCTCATCCCGTCACGCTCTGGGGCTAAAGGGAAGCTCGATGGGAGGACTTCCCTCCAGCTAAGGCCTTCTAAGAGCCCCGCTGAGGCGGAAGCTCCGAGCGGTTTCCACGGGGCCTTAGTCGCGGTTCTGCTTTACTTTCACCCTCGTACGCTCTTCAAGACACGTTCAGACCCTCGCGGGGGCGCCCTGTACCCGACCAGGACGCTGAGTACCGGCAGGCTCCCCCGGCCAGCAAAGAAACAACTGCCCGGGCCGAAAGCCCTTCCCGCTCACTCCGTGTTGTTTGCCGAGTGCAGGGCAACACACACGGCGCTCTCCCGGGGGAGAGGTCGCTTTCCCGGCACTCCAACGTCTCCAGGAAAACTCTTCTCTGGCGTGCCCCATGCCATGCCAATCTGCCTCCCTGTCCTCGACTGAGCTGCACGGGGAAACCAAAACTGCTGGGCATTCCTTCTCGGCACTCATACCTGCAGACCCCACGCCTGCAGGAGAAAGCCGGCTTGCGTTCCTACTGCCACGAGAGCAGAGCTCTGCCTGTTACACGGCAGGCTTTCCGAAGAGGCTGAGGCCCGATAGCCTCCCTAGTGCATTCCCTGGATGAGCGAGTTAGCTACAGGCAGAACACCCCGTGAAGAGAGGTGGATTCAGGGAAGGGACCTGTGTGTCCCTAGAGTCTCTTTGGACGAGCTACGGATCACAAGGCGGTAGTCGGCGCGTTGACTGGAGGTGGGGGCCTGAGGACCCAAGCCTTGCATTCTCCTTTTTAAAGCACCATTCATGCTGCCTTGAAGCTACCTGCCTGAAACCGTTTGTGACGGGCCCCTCGTCGCTGGAGTCAGGGCTCGTGGAAGAGAAGCAGCTTTCTCTGAGTAAACAGGGTGCTTCCAGAGTCCCGGTAAGAGCTCATCCCGTCACGCTCTGGGGCTAAAGGGAAGCTCGATGGGAGGACTTCCCTCCAGCTAAGGCCTTCTAAGAGCCCCGCTGAGGCGGAAGCTCCGAGCGGTTTCCACGGGGCCTTAGTCGCGGTTCTGCTTTACTTTCACCCTCGTACGCTCTTCAAGACACGTTCAGACCCTCGCGGGGGCGCCGTGTACCCGACCAGGACGCTGAGTACCGGCAGGCTCCCCCGGCCTGCAAAGAAACAACTGCCCGGGCCGAAAGCCCTTCCCGCTCACTCCGTGTTGTTTGCCGAGTGCAGGGCAACACACACGGCGCTCTCCCGGGGGAGAGGTCGCTTTCCCCGGCACTCCAACGTCTCCAGGAAAACTCTTCTCTGGCGTGCCCCATGCAATGCCAATCTGCCTCCCTGTCCTCGACTGAGCTGCACGGGGAAACCAAAACTGCTGGGCATTCCTTCTCGGCACTCATACCTGCAGACCCCACGCCTGCAGGAGAAAGCCAGCTTGCGTTCCTACTGCCACGAGAGCAGAGCTCTGCCTGTTACACGGCAGGCTTTCCGAAGAGGCTGAGGCCCGATAGCCTCCCTAGTGCATTCCCTGCATGAGCGAGTTAGCTACAGGCAGAACACCCCGTGAAGAGAGGTGGATTCAGGGAAGGGACCTGTGTGTCGCTAGAGTCTCTTTGGACGAGCTACGGATCACAAGGCGGTAGTCGGCGCGTTGACTGGAGGTGGGGGCCTGAGGACCCAAGCCTTGCATTCTCCTTTTTAAAGCACCATTCATGCTGCCTTGAAGCTACCTGCCTGAAACCGTTTGTGACGGGCCCCTCGTCGCTGGAGTCAGGGCTCGTGGAAGAGAAGCAGCTTTCTCTGAGTAAACAGGGTGCTTCCAGAGTCCCGGTAAGAGCTCATCCCGTCACGCTCTGGGGCTAAAGGGAAGCTCGATGGGAGGACTTCCCTCCAGCTAAGGCCTTCTAAGAGCCCCGCTGAGGCGGAAGCTCCGAGCGGTTTCCACGGGGCCTTAGTCGCGGTTCTGCTTTACTTTCACCCTCGTACGCTCTTCAAGACACGTTCAGACCCTCGCGGGGGCGCCCTGTACCCGACCAGGACGCTGAGTACCGGCAGGCTCCCCCGGCCTGCAAAGAAACAACTGCCCGGGCCGAAAGCCCTTCCCGCTCACTCCGTGTTGTTTGCCGAGTGCAGGGCAACACACACGGCGCTCTCGCGGGGGAGAGGTCGCTTTCCCCGGCACTCCAACGTCTCCAGGAAAACTCTTCTCTGGCGTGCCCCATGCCATGCCAATCTGCCTCCCTGTCCTCGACTGAGCTGCACGGGGAAACCAAAACTGCTGGGCATTCCTTCTCGGCACTCATACCTGCAGACCCCACGCCTGCAGGAGAAAGCCGGCTTGCGTTCCTACTGCCACGAGAGCAGAGCTCTGCCTGTTACACGGCAGGCTTTCCGAAGAGGCTGAGGCCCGATAGCCTCCCTAGTGCATTCCCTGCATGAGCGAGTTAGCTACAGGCAGAACACCCCGTGAAGAGAGGTGGATTCAGGGAAGGGACCTGTGTGTCGCTAGAGTCTCTTTGGACGAGCTACGGATCACAAGGCGGTAGTCGGCGCGTTGACTGGAGGTGGGGGCCTGAGGACCCAAGCCTTGCATTCTCCTTTTTAAAGCACCATTCATGCTGCCTTGAAGCTACCTGCCTGAAACCCTTTGTGACGGGCCCCTCGTCGCTGGAGTCAGGGCTCGTGGAAGAGAAGCAGCTTTCTCTGAGTAAACAGGGTGCTTCCAGAGTCCCGGTAAGAGCTCATCCCGTCACGCTCTGGGGCTAAAGGGAAGCTCGATGGGAGGACTTCCCTCCAGCTAAGGCCTTCTAAGAGCCCCGCTGAGGCGGAAGCTCCGAGCGGTTTCCACGGGGCCTTAGTCGCGGTTCTGCTTTACTTTCACCCTCGTACGCTCTTCAAGACACCTTCAGACCCTCGCGAGGGCGCCCTGTACCCGACCAGGACGCTGAGTACCGGCAGGCTCCCCCGGCCAGCAAAGAAACAACTGCCCGGGCCGAAAGCCCTTCCCGCTCACTCCGTGTTGTTTGCCGAGTGCAGGGCAACACACACGGCGCTCTCCCGGGGGAGAGGTCGCTTTCCCCGGCACTCCAACGACCCCAGGAAAACTCTTCTCTGGCGTGCCCCATGCCATGCCAATCTGCCTCCCTGTCCTCGACTGAGCTGCACGGGGAAACCAAAACTGCTGGGCATTCCTTCTCGGCACTCATACCTGCAGACCCCACGCCTGCAGGAGAAAGCCGGCTTGCGTTCCTACTGCCACGAGAGCAGAGCTCTGCCTGTTACACGGCAGGCTTTCCGAAGAGGCTGAGGCCCGATAGCCTCCCTAGTGCATTCCCTGGGTGAGCGAGTTAGCTACAGGCAGAACACCCCGAGAAGAGAGGTGGATTCAGGGAAGGGACCTGTGTGTCGCTAGAGTCTCTTTGGACGAGCTACGGATCACAAGGCGGTAGTCGGCACGTTGACTGGAGGTGGGGGCCTGAGGACCCAAGCCTTGCATTCTCCTTTTTAAAGCACCATTCATGCTGCCTTGAAGCTACCTGCCTGAAACCGTTTGTGACGGGCCCCTCGTCGCTGGAGTCAGGGCTCGTGGAAGAGAAGCAGCTTTCTCTGAGTAAACAGGGTGCTTCCAGAGTCCCGGTAAGAGCTCATCCCGTCACGCTCTGGGGCTAAAGGGAAGCTCGATGGGAGGACTTCCCTCCAGCTAAGGCCTTCTAAGAGCCCCGCTGAGGCGGAAGCTCCGAGCGGTTTCCACGGGGCCTTAGTCGCGGTTCTGCTTTACTTTCACCCTCGTACGCTCTTCAAGACACGTTCAGACCCTCGCGGGGGCGCCGTGTACCCGACCAGGACGCTGAGTACCGGCAGGCTCCCCCGGCCTGCAAAGAAACAACTGCCCGGGCCGAAAGCCCTTCCCGCTCACTCCGTGTTGTTTGCCGAGTGCAGGGCAACACACACGGCGCTCTCCCGGGGGAGAGGTCGCTTTCCCGGCACTCCAACGTCTCCAGGAAAACTCTTCTCTGGCGTGCCCCATGCAATGCCAATCTGCCTCCCTGTCCTCGACTGAGCTGCACGGGGAAACCAAAACTGCTGGGCATTCCTTCTCGGCACTCATACCTGCAGACCCCACGCCTGCAGGAGAAAGCCGGCTTGCGTTCCTACTGCCACGAGAGCAGAGCTCTGCCTGTTACACGGCAGGCTTTCCGAAGAGGCTGAGGCCCGATAGCCTCCCTAGTGCATTCCCTGGATGAGCGAGTTAGCTACAGGCAGAACAGCCCGTGAAGAGAGGTGGATTCAGGGAAGGGACCTGTGTGTCGCTAGAGTCTCTTTGGACGAGCTACGGATCACAAGGCGGTAGTCGGCGCGTTGACTGGAGGTGGGGGCCTGAGGACCCAAGCCTTGCATTCTCCTTTTTAAAGCACCATTCATGCTGCCTTGAAGCTACCTGCCTGAAACCGTTTGTGACGGGGCCCTCGTCGCTGGAGTCAGGGCTCGTGGAAGAGAAGCAGCTTTCTCTGAGTAAACAGGGTGCTTCCAGAGTCCCGGTAAGAGCTCATCCCGTCACGCTCTGGGGCTAAAGGGAAGCTCGATGGGAGGACTTCCCTCCAGCTAAGGCCTTCTAAGAGCCCCGCTGAGGCGGAAGCTCCGAGCGGTTTCCACGGGGCCTTAGTCGCGGTTCTGCTTTACTTTCACCCTCGTACGCTCTTCAAGACACGTTCAGACCCTCGCGGGGGCGCCCTGTACCCGACCAGGACGCTGAGTACCGGCAGGCTCCCCCGGCCAGCAAAGAAACAACTGCCCGGGCCGAAAGCCCTTCCCGCTCACTCCGTGTTGTTTGCCGAGTGCAGGGCAACACACACGGCGCTCTCCCGGGGGAGAGGTCGCTTTCCCGGCACTCCAACGTCTCCAGGAAAACTCTTCTCTGGCGTGCCCCATGCCATGCCAATCTGCCTCCCTGTCCTCGACTGAGCTGCACGGGGAAACCAAAACTGCTGGGCATTCCTTCTCGGCACTCATACCTGCAGACCCCACGCCTGCAGGAGAAAGCCGGCTTGCGTTCCTACTGCCACGAGAGCAGAGCTCTGCCTGTTACACGGCAGGCTTTCCGAAGAGGCTGAGGCCCGATAGCCTCCCTAGTGCATTCCCTGGATGAGCGAGTTAGCTACAGGCAGAACACCCCGTGAAGAGAGGTGGATTCAGGGAAGGGACCTGTGTGTCCCTAGAGTCTCTTTGGACGAGCTACGGATCACAAGGCGGTAGTCGGCGCGTTGACTGGAGGTGGGGGCCTGAGGACCCAAGCCTTGCATTCTCCTTTTTAAAGCACCATTCATGCTGCCTTGAAGCTACCTGCCTGAAACCGTTTGTGACGGGCCCCTCGTCGCTGGAGTCAGGGCTCGTGGAAGAGAAGCAGCTTTCTCTGAGTAAACAGGGTGCTTCCAGAGTCCCGGTAAGAGCTCATCCCGTCACGCTCTGGGGCTAAAGGGAAGCTCGATGGGAGGACTTCCCTCCAGCTAAGGCCTTCTAAGAGCCCCGCTGAGGCGGAAGCTCCGAGCGGTTTCCACGGGGCCTTAGTCGCGGTTCTGCTTTACTTTCACCCTCGTACGCTCTTCAAGACACGTTCAGACCCTCGCGGGGGCGCCGTGTACCCGACCAGGACGCTGAGTACCGGCAGGCTCCCCCGGCCTGCAAAGAAACAACTGCCCGGGCCGAAAGCCCTTCCCGCTCACTCCGTGTTGTTTGCCGAGTGCAGGGCAACACACACGGCGCTCTCCCGGGGGAGAGGTCGCTTTCCCCGGCACTCCAACGTCTCCAGGAAAACTCTTCTCTGGCGTGCCCCATGCAATGCCAATCTGCCTCCCTGTCCTCGACTGAGCTGCACGGGGAAACCAAAACTGCTGGGCATTCCTTCTCGGCACTCATACCTGCAGACCCCACGCCTGCAGGAGAAAGCCAGCTTGCGTTCCTACTGCCACGAGAGCAGAGCTCTGCCTGTTACACGGCAGGCTTTCCGAAGAGGCTGAGGCCCGATAGCCTCCCTAGTGCATTCCCTGGATGAGCGAGTTAGCTACAGGCAGAACAGCCCGTGAAGAGAGGTGGATTCAGGGAAGGGACCTGTGTGTCGCTAGAGTCTCTTTGGACGAGCTACGGATCACAAGGCGGTAGTCGGCGCGTTGACTGGAGGTGGGGGCCTGAGGACCCAAGCCTTGCATTCTCCTTTTTAAAGCACCATTCATGCTGCCTTGAAGCTACCTGCCTGAAACCGTTTGTGACGGGGCCCTCGTCGCTGGAGTCAGGGCTCGTGGAAGAGAAGCAGCTTTCTCTGAGTAAACAGGGTGCTTCCAGAGTCCCGGTAAGAGCTCATCCCGTCACGCTCTGGGGCTAAAGGGAAGCTCGATGGGAGGACTTCCCTCCAGCTAAGGCCTTCTAAGAGCCCCGCTGAGGCGGAAGCTCCGAGCGGTTTCCACGGGGCCTTAGTCGCGGTTCTGCTTTACTTTCACCCTCGTACGCTCTTCAAGACACCTTCAGACCCTCGCGGGGCCGCCCTGTACCCGACCAGGACGCTGAGTACCGGCAGGCTCCCCCGGCCTGCAAAGAAACAACTGCCCGGGCCGAAAGCCCTTCCCGCTCACTCCGTGTTGTTTGCCGAGTGCAGGGCAACACACACGGCGCTCTCCCGGGGGAGAGGTCGCTTTCCCGGCACTCCAACGTCTCCAGGAAAACTCTTCTCTGGCGTGCCCCATGCCATGCCAATCTGCCTCCCTGTCCTCGACTGAGCTGCACGGGGAAACCAAAACTGCTGGGCATTCCTTCTCGGCACTCATACCTGCAGACCCCACGCCTGCAGGAGAAAGCCGGCTTGCGTTCCTACTGCCACGAGAGCAGAGCTCTGCCTGTTACACGGCAGGCTTTCCGAAGAGGCTGAGGCCCGATAGCCTCCCTAGTGCATTCCCTGGATGAGCGAGTTAGCTACAGGCAGAACACCCCATGAAGAGAGGTGGATTCAGGGAAGGGACCTGTGTGTCGCTAGAGTCTCTTTGGACGAGCTACGAATCACAAGGCGGTAGTCGGCGCGTTGACTGGAGGTGGGGGCCTGAGGACCCAAGCCTTGCATTCTCCTTTTTAAAGCACCATTCATGCTGCCTTGAAGCTACCTGCCTGAAACCGTTTGTGACGGGCCCCTCGACGCTGGAGTCAGGGCTCGTGGAAGAGAAGCAGCTTTCTCTGAGTAAACAGGGTGCTTCCAGAGTCCCGGTAAGAGCTCATCCCGTCACGCTCTGGGGCTAAAGGGAAGCTCGATGGGAGGACTTCCCTCCAGCTAAGGCCTTCTAAGAGCCCCGCTGAGGCGGAAGCTCCGAGCGGTTTCCATGGGGCCTTAGTCGCGGTTCTGCTTTACTTTCACCCTCGTACGCTCTTCAAGACACGTTCAGACCCTCGCGGGGGCGCCCTGTACCCGACCAGGACGCTGAGTACCGGCAGGCTCCCCCGGCCTGCAAAGAAACAACTGCCCGGGCCGAAAGCCCTTCCCGCTCACTCCGTGTTGTTTGCCGAGTGCAGGGCAACAAACACGGCGCTCTCCCGGGGGAGAGGTAGCTTTCCCAGGCACTCCAACGTCTCCAGGAAAACTCTTCTCTGGCGTGCCCCATGCCATGCCAATCTGCCTCCCTGTCCTCGACTGAGCTGCACGGGGAAACCAAAACTGCTGGGCATTCCTTCTCGGCACTCATACCTGCAGACCCCACGCCTGCAGGAGAAAGCCGGCTTGCGTTCCTACTGCCACGAGAGCAGAGCTCTGCCTGTTACACGGCAGGCTTTCCGAAGAGGCTGAGGCCCGATAGCCTCCCTAGTGCATTCCCTGGATGAGCGAGTTAGCTACAGGCAGAACACCCCGTGAAGAGAGGTGGATTCAGGGAAGGGACCTGTGTGTCGCTAGAGTCTCTTTGGACGAGCTACGGATCACAAGGCGGTAGTCGGCGCGTTGACTGGAGGTGGGGGCCTGAGGACCCAAGCCTTGCATTCTCCTTTTTAAAGCACCATTCATGCTGCCTTGAAGCTACCTGCCTGAAACCGTTTGTGACGGGCCCCTCGTCGCTGGAGTCAGGGCTCGTGGAAGAGAAGCAGCTTTCTCTGAGTAAACAGGGTGCTTCCAGAGTCCCGGTAAGAGCTCATCCCGTCACGCTCTGGGGCTAAAGGGAAGCTCGATGGGAGGACTTCCCTCCAGCTAAGGCCTTCTAAGAGCCCCGCTGAGGCGGAAGCTCCGAGCGGTTTCCACGGGGCCTTAGTCGCGGTTCTGCTTTACTTTCACCCTCGTACGCTCTTCAAGACACGTTCAGACCCTCGCGGGGGCGCCCTGTACCCGACCAGGACGCTGAGTACCGGCAGGCTCCCCCGGCCTGCAAAGAAACAACTGCCCGGGCCGAAAGCCCTTCCCGCTCACTCCGTGTTGTTTGCCGAGTGCAGGGCAACACACACGGCGCTCTCGCGGGGGAGAGGTCGCTTTCCCCGGCACTCCAACGTCTCCAGGAAAACTCTTCTCTGGCGTGCCCCATGCCATGCCAATCTGCCTCCCTGTCCTCGACTGAGCTGCACGGGGAATCCAAAACTGCTGGGCATTCCTTCTCGGCACTCATACCTGCAGACCCCACGCCTGCAGGAGAAAGCCGGCTTGCGTTCCTACTGCCACGAGAGCAGAGCTCTGCCTGTTACACGGCAGGCTTTCCGAAGAGGCTGAGGCCCGATAGCCTCCCTAGTGCATTCCCTGGATGAGCGAGTTAGCTACAGGCAGAACACCCCGTGAAGAGAGGTGGATTCAGGGAAGGGACCTGTGTGTCGCTAGAGTCTCTTTGGACGAGCTACGGATCACAAGGCGGTAGTCGGCGCGTTGACTGGCGGTGGGGGCCTGAGGACCCAAGCCTTGCATTCTCCTTTTTAAAGCACCATTCATGCTGCCTTGAAGCTACCTGCCTGAAACCCTTTGTGACGGGCCCCTCGTCGCTGGAGTCAGGGCTCGTGGAAGAGAAGCAGCTTTCTCTGAGTAAACAGGGTGCTTCCAGAGTCCCGGTAAGAGCTCATCCCGTCACGCTCTGGGGCTAAAGGGAAGCTCGATGGGAGGACTTCCCTCCAGCTAAGGCCTTCTAAGAGCCCCGCTGAGGCGGAAGCTCCGAGCGGTTTCCACGGGGCCTTAGTCGCGGTTCTGCTTTACTTTCACCCTCGTACGCTCTTCAAGACACGTTCAGACCCTCGCGGGGGCGCCCTGTACCCGACCAGGACGCTGAGTACCGGCAGGCTCCCCCGGCCTGCAAAGAAACAACTGCCCGGGCCGAAAGCCCTTCCCGCTCACTCCGTGTTGTTTGCCGAGTGCAGGGCAACACACACGGCGCTCTCCCGGGGGAGAGGTCGCTTTCCCCGGCACTCCAACGTCTCCAGGAAAACTCTTCTCTGGCGTGCCCCATGCCATGCCAATCTGCCTCCCTGTCCTCGACTGAGCTGCACGGGGAAACCAAAACTGCTGGGCATTCCTTCTCGGCACTCATACCTGCAGACCCCACGCCTGCAGGAGAAAGCCGGCTTGCGTTCCTACTGCCACGAGAGCAGAGCTCTGCCTGTTACACGGCAGGCTTTCCGAAGAGGCTGAGGCCCGATAGCCTCCCTAGTGCATTCCCTGGGTGAGCGAGTTAGCTACAGGCAGAACACCCCGTGAAGAGAGGTGGATTCAGGGAAGGGACCTGTGTGTCGCTAGAGTCTCTTTGGACGAGCTACGGATCACAAGGCGGTAGTCGGCGCGTTGACTGGCGGTGGGGGCCTGAGGACCCAAGCCTTGCATTCTCCTTTTTAAAGCACCATTCATGCTGCCTTGAAGCTACCTGCCTGAAACCCTTTGTGACGGGCCCCTCGTCGCTGGAGTCAGGGCTCGTGGAAGAGAAGCAGCTTTCTCTGAGTAAACAGGGTGCTTCCAGAGTCCCGGTAAGAGCTCATCCCGTCACGCTCTGGGGCTAAAGGGAAGCTCGATGGGAGGACTTCCCTCCAGCTAAGGCCTTCTAAGAGCCCCGCTGAGGCGGAAGCTCCGAGCGGTTTCCACGGGGCCTTAGTCGCGGTTCTGCTTTACTTTCACCCTCGTACGCTCTTCAAGACACCTTCAGACCCTCGCGGGGGCGCCCTGTACCCGACCAGGACGCTGAGTACCGGCAGGCTCCCCCGGCCTGCAAAGAAACAACTGCCCGGGCCGAAAGCCCTTCCCGCTCACTCCGTGTTGTTTGCCGAGTGCAGGGCAACACACACGGCGCTCTCCCGGGGGAGAGGTCGCTTTCCCAGGCACTCCAACGTCTCCAGGAAAACTCTTCTCTGGCGTGCCCCATGCCATGCCAATCTGCCTCCCTGTCCTCGACTGAGCTGCACGGGGAAACCAAAACTGCTGGGCATTCCTTCTCGGCACTCATACCTGCAGACCCCACGCCTGCAGGAGAAAGCCGGCTTGCGTTCCTACTGCCACGAGAGCAGAGCTCTGCCTGTTACACGGCAGGCTTTCCGAAGAGGCTGAGGCCCGATAGCCTCCCTAGTGCATTCCCTGGGTGAGCGAGTTAGCTACAGGCAGAACACCCCGTGAAGAGAGGTGGATTCAGGGAAGGGACCTGTGTGTCGCTAGAGTCTCTTTGGACGAGCTACGGATCACAAGGCGGTAGTCGGCGCGTTGACTGGCGGTGGGGGCCTGAGGACCCAAGCCTTGCATTCTCCTTTTTAAAGCACCATTCATGCTGCCTTGAAGCTACCTGCCTGAAACCGTTTGTGACGGGCCCCTCGTCGCTGGAGTCAGGGCTCGTGGAAGAGAAGCAGCTTTCTCTGAGTAAACAGGGTGCTTCCAGAGTCCCGGTAAGAGCTCATCCCGTCACGCTCTGGGGCTAAAGGGAAGCTCGATGGGAGGACTTCCCTCCAGCTAAGGCCTTCTAAGAGCCCCGCTGAGGCGGAAGCTCCGAGCGGTTTCCACGGGGCCTTAGTCGCGGTTCTGCTTTACTTTCACCCTCGTACGCTCTTCAAGACACCTTCAGACCCTCGCGGGGGCGCCCTGTACCCGACCAGGACGCTGAGTACCGGCAGGCTCCCCCGGCCTGCAAAGAAACAACTGCCCGGGCCGAAAGCCCTTCCCGCTCACTCCGTGTTGTTTGCCGAGTGCAGGGCAACACACACGGCGCTCTCCCGGGGGAGAGGTCGCTTTCCCCGGCACTCCAACGTCTCCAGGAAAACTCTTCTCTGGCGTGCCCCATGCCATGCCAATCTGCCTCCCTGTCCTCGACTGAGCTGCACGGGGAAACCAAAACTGCTGGGCATTCCTTCTCGGCACTCATACCTGCAGACCCCACGCCTGCAGGAGAAAGCCGGCTTGCGTTCCTACTGCCACGAGAGCAGAGCTCTGCCTGTTACACGGCAGGCTTTCCGAAGAGGCTGAGGCCCGATAGCCTCCCTAGTGCATTCCCTGGGTGAGCGAGTTAGCTACAGGCAGAACACCCCGTGAAGAGAGGTGGATTCAGGGAAGGGACCTGTGTGTCGCTAGAGTCTCTTTGGACGAGCTACGGATCACAAGGCGGTAGTCGGCGCGTTGACTGGCGGTGGGGGCCTGAGGACCCAAGCCTTGCATTCTCCTTTTTAAAGCACCATTCATGCTGCCTTGAAGCTACCTGCCTGAAACCCTTTGTGACGGGCCCCTCGTCGCTGGAGTCAGGGCTCGTGGAAGAGAAGCAGCTTTCTCTGAGTAAACAGGGTGCTTCCAGAGTCCCGGTAAGAGCTCATCCCGTCACGCTCTGGGGCTAAAGGGAAGCTCGATGGGAGGACTTCCCTCCAGCTAAGGCCTTCTAAGAGCCCCGCTGAGGCGGAAGCTCCGAGCGGTTTCCACGGGGCCTTAGTCGCGGTTCTGCTTTACTTTCACCCTCGTACGCTCTTCAAGACACCTTCAGACCCTCGCGGGGGCGCCCTGTACCCGACCAGGACGCTGAGTACCGGCAGGCTCCCCCGGCCTGCAAAGAAACAACTGCCCGGGCCGAAAGCCTTTCCCGCTCACTCCGTGTTGTTTGCCGAGTGCAGGGCAACACACACGGCGCTCTCCCTGGGGAGAGGTCGCTTTCCCAGGCACTCCAACGTCTCCAGGAAAACTCTTCTCTGGCGTGCCCCATGCCATGCCAATCTGCCTCCCTGTCCTCGACTGAGCTGCACGGGGAAACCAAAACTGCTGGGCATTCCTTCTCGGCACTCATACCTGCAGACCCCACGCCTGCAGGAGAAAGCCGGCTTGCGTTCCTACTGCCACGAGAGCAGAGCTCTGCCTGTTACACGGCAGGCTTTCCGAAGAGGCTGAGGCCCGATAGCCTCCCTAGTGCATTCCCTGCATGAGCGAGTTAGCTACAGGCAGAACACCCCGTGAAGAGAGGTGGATTCAGGGAAGGGACCTGTGTGTCGCTAGAGTCTCTTTGGACGAGCTACGGATCACAAGGCGGTAGTCGGCGCGTTGACTGGCGGTGGGGGCCTGAGGACCCAAGCCTTGCATTCTCCTTTTTAAAGCACCATTCATGCTGCCTTGAAGCTACCTGCCTGAAACCGTTTGTGACGGGCCCCTCGTCGCTGGAGTCAGGGCTCGTGGAAGAGAAGCAGCTTTCTCTGAGTAAACAGGGTGCTTCCAGAGTCCCGGTAAGAGCTCATCCCGTCACGCTCTGGGGCTAAAGGGAAGCTCGATGGGAGGACTTCCCTCCAGCTAAGGCCTTCTAAGAGCCCCGCTGAGGCGGAAGCTCCGAGCGGTTTCCACGGGGCCTTAGTCGCGGTTCTGCTTTACTTTCACCCTCGTACGCTCTTCAAGACACGTTCAGACCCTCGCGGGGGCGCCCTGTACCCGACCAGGACGCTGAGTACCGGCAGGCTCCCCCGGCCTGCAAAGAAACAACTGCCCGGGCCGAAAGCCCTTCCCGCTCACTCCGTGTTGTTTGCCGAGTGCAGGGCAACACACACGGCGCTCTCCCGGGGGAGAGGTCGCTTTCCCCGGCACTCCAACGTCTCCAGGAAAACTCTTCTCTGGCGTGCCCCATGCCATGCCAATCTGCCTCCCTGTCCTCGACTGAGCTGCACGGGGAAACCAAAACTGCTGGGCATTCCTTCTCGGCACTCATACCTGCAGACCCCACGCCTGCAGGAGAAAGCCGGCTTGCGTTCCTACTGCCACGAGAGCAGAGCTCTGCCTGTTACACGGCAGGCTTTCCGAAGAGGCTGAGGCCCGATAACCTCCCTAGTGCATTCCCTGGATGAGCGAGTTAGCTACAGGCAGAACACCCCGTGAAGAGAGGTGGATTCAGGGAAGGGACCTGTGTGTCGCTAGAGTCTCTTTGGACGAGCTACGGATCACAAGGCGGTAGTCGGCGCGTTGACTGGAGGTGGGGGCCTGAGGACCCAAGCCTTGCATTCTCCTTTTTAAAGCACCATTCATGCTGCCTTGAAGCTACCTGCCTGAAACCCTTTGTGACGGGCCCCTCGTCGCTGGAGTCAGGGCTCGTGGAAGAGAAGCAGCTTTCTCTGAGTAAACAGGGTGCTTCCAGAGTCCCGGTAAGAGCTCATCCCGTCACGCTCTGGGGCTAAAGGGAAGCTCGATGGGAGGACTTCCCTCCAGCTAAGGCCTTCTAAGAGCCCCGCTGAGGCGGAAGCTCCGAGCGGTTTCCACGGGGCCTTAGTCGCGGTTCTGCTTTACTTTCACCCTCGTACGCTCTTCAAGACACGTTCAGACCCTCGCGGGGGCGCCCTGTACCCGACCAGGACGCTGAGTACCGGCAGGCTCCCCCGGCCTGCAAAGAAACAACTGCCCGGGCCGAAAGCCCTTCCCGCTCACTCCGTGTTGTTTGCCGAGTGCAGGGCAACACACACGGCGCTCTCCCGGGGGAGAGGTCGCTTTCCCCGGCACTCCAACGTCTCCAGGAAAACTCTTCTCTGGCGTGCCCCATGCCATGCCAATCTGCCTCCCTGTCCTCGACTGAGCTGCACGGGGAAACCAAAACTGCTGGGCATTCCTTCTCGGCACTCATACCTGCAGACCCCACGCCTGCAGGAGAAAGCCGGCTTGCGTTCCTACTGCCACGAGAGCAGAGCTCTGCCTGTTACACGGCAGGCTTTCCGAAGAGGCTGAGGCCCGATAGCCTCCCTAGTGCATTCCCTGGATGAGCGAGTTAGCTACAGGCAGAACACCCCGTGAAGAGAGGTGGATTTAGGGAAGGGACCTGTGTGTCGCTAGAGTCTCTTTGGACGAGCTACGAATCACAAGGCGGTAGTCGGCGCGTTGACTGGAGGTGGGGGCCTGAGGACCCAAGCCTTGCATTCTCCTTTTTAAAGCACCATTCATGCTGCCTTGAAGCTACCTGCCTGAAACCGTTTGTGACGGGCCCCTCGTCGCTGGAGTCAGGGCTCGTGGAAGAGAAGCAGCTTTCTCTGAGTAAACAGGGTGCTTGCAGAGTCCCGGTAAGAGCTCATCCCGTCACGCTCTGGGGCTAAAGGGAAGCTCGATGGGAGGACTTCCCTCCAGCTAAGGCCTTCTAAGAGCCCCGCTGAGGCGGAAGCTCCGAGCGGTTTCCACGGGGCCTTAGTCGCGGTTCTGCTTTACTTTCACCCTCGTACGCTCTTCAAGACACCTTCAGACCCTCGCGGGGGCGCCCTGTACCCGACCAGGACGCTGAGTACCGACAGGCTCCCCCGGCCTGCAAAGAAACAACTGCCCGGGCCGAAAGCCTTTCCCGCTCACTCCGTGTTGTTTGCCGAGTGCAGGGCAACACACACGGCGCTCTCCCGGGGGAGAGGTCGCTTTCCCCGGCACTCCAACGTCCCCAGGAAAACTCTTCTCTGGCGTGCCCCATGCCATGCCAATCTGCCTCCCTGTCCTCGACTGAGCTGCACGGGGAAACCAAAACTGCTGGGCATTCCTTCTCGGCACTCATACCTGCAGACCCCACGCCTGCAGGAGAAAGCCGGCTTGCGTTCCTACTGCCACGAGAGCAGAGCTCTGCCTGTTACACGGCAGGCTTTCCGAAGAGGCTGAGGCCCGATAGCCTCCCTAGTGCATTCCCTGGATGAGCGAGTTAGCTACAGGCAGAACACCCCGTGAAGAGAGGTGGATTCAGGGAAGGGACCTGTGTGTCGCTAGAGTCTCTTTGGACGAGCTACGGATCACAAGGCGGTAGTCGGCGCGTTGACTGGCGGTGGGGGCCTGAGGACCCAAGCCTTGCATTCTCCTTTTTAAAGCACCATTCATGCTGCCTTGAAGCTACCTGCCTGAAACCGTTTGTGACGGGCCCCTCGTCGCTGGAGTCAGGGCTCGTGGAAGAGAAGCAGCTTTCTCTGAGTAAACAGGGTGCTTCCAGAGTCCCGGTAAGAGCTCATCCCGTCACGCTCTGGGGCTAAAGGGAAGCTCGATGGGAGGACTTCCCTCCAGCTAAGGCCTTCTAAGAGCCCCGCTGAGGCGGAAGCTCCGAGCGGTTTCCACGGGGCCTTAGTCGCGGTTCTGCTTTACTTTCACCCTCGTACGCTCTTCAAGACACGTTCAGACCCTCGCGGGGGCGCCCTGTACCCGACCAGGACGCTGAGTACCGGCAGGCTCCCCCGGCCTGCAAAGAAACAACTGCCCGGGCCGAAAGCCCTTCCCGCTCACTCCGTGTTGTTTGCCGAGTGCAGGGCAACACACACGGCGCTCTCCCGGGGGAGAGGTCGCTTTCCCAGGCACTCCAACGTCTCCAGGAAAACTCTTCTCTGGCGTGCCCCATGCCATGCCAATCTGCCTCCCTGTCCTCGACTGAGCTGCACGGGGAAACCAAAACTGCTGGGCATTCCTTCTCGGCACTCATACCTGCAGACCCCACGCCTGCAGGAGAAAGCCGGCTTGCGTTCCTACTGCCACGAGAGCAGAGCTCTGCCTGTTACACGGCAGGCTTTCCGAAGAGGCTGAGGCCCGATAGCCTCCCTAGTGCATTGCCTGGGTGAGCGAGTTAGCTACAGGCAGAACACCCCGTGAAGAGAGGTGGATTCAGGGAAGGGACCTGTGTGTCGCTAGAGTCTCTTTGGACGAGCTACGGATCACAAGGCGGTAGTCGGCGCGTTGACTGGCGGTGGGGGCCTGAGGACCCAAGCCTTGCATTCTCCTTTTTAAAGCACCATTCATGCTGCCTTGAAGCTACCTGCCTGAAACCGTTTGTGACGGGCCCCTCGTCGCTGGAGTCAGGGCTCGTGGAAGAGAAGCAGCTTTCTCTGAGTAAACAGGGTGCTTCCAGAGTCCCGGTAAGAGCTCATCCCGTCACGCTCTGGGGCTAAAGGGAAGCTCGATGGGAGGACTTCCCTCCAGCTAAGGCCTTCTAAGAGCCCCGCTGAGGCGGAAGCTCCGAGCGGTTTCCACGGGGCCTTAGTCGCGGTTCTGCTTTACTTTCACCCTCGTACGCTCTTCAAGACACCTTCAGACCCTCGCGGGGGCGCCCTGTACCCGACCAGGACGCTGAGTACCGGCAGGCTCCCCCGGCCTGCAAAGAAACAACTGCCCGGGCCGAAAGCCCTTCCCGCTCACTCCGTGTTGTTTGCCGAGTGCAGGGCAACACACACGGCGCTCTCCCGGGGGAGAGGTCGCTTTCCCCGGCACTCCAACGTCTCCAGGAAAACTCTTCTCTGGCGTGCCCCATGCCATGCCAATCTGCCTCCCTGTCCTCGACTGAGCTGCACGGGGAAACCAAAACTGCTGGGCATTCCATCTCGGCACTCATACCTGCAGACCCCACGCCTGCAGGAGAAAGCCGGCTTGCGTTCCTACTGCCACGAGAGCAGAGCTCTGCCTGTTACACGGCAGGCTTTCCGAAGAGGCTGAGGCCCGATAGCCTCCCTAGTGCATTCCCTGGGTGAGCGAGTTAGCTACAGGCAGAACACCCCGTGAAGAGAGGTGGATTCAGGGAAGGGACCTGTGTGTCGCTAGAGTCTCTTTGGACGAGCTACGGATCACAAGGCGGTAGTCGGCGCGTTGACTGGCGGTGGGGGCCTGAGGACCCAAGCCTTGCATTCTCCTTTTTAAAGCACCATTCATGCTGCCTTGAAGCTACCTGCCTGAAACCCTTTGTGACGGGCCCCTCGTCGCTGGAGTCAGGGCTCGTGGAAGAGAAGCAGCTTTCTCTGAGTAAACAGGGTGCTTCCAGAGTCCCGGTAAGAGCTCATCCCGTCACGCTCTGGGGCTAAAGGGAAGCTCGATGGGAGGACTTCCCTCCAGCTAAGGCCTTCTAAGAGCCCCGCTGAGGCGGAAGCTCCGAGCGGTTTCCACGGGGCCTTAGTCGCGGTTCTGCTTTACTTTCACCCTCGTACGCTCTTCAAGACACCTTCAGACCCTCGCGGGGGCGCCCTGTACCCGACCAGGACGCTGAGTACCGGCAGGCTCCCCCGGCCTGCAAAGAAACAACTGCCCGGGCCGAAAGCCTTTCCCGCTCACTCCGTGTTGTTTGCCGAGTGCAGGGCAACACACACGGCGCTCTCCCTGGGGAGAGGTCGCTTTCCCAGGCACTCCAACGTCTCCAGGAAAACTCTTCTCTGGCGTGCCCCATGCCATGCCAATCTGCCTCCCTGTCCTCGACTGAGCTGCACGGGGAAACCAAAACTGCTGGGCATTCCTTCTCGGCACTCATACCTGCAGACCCCACGCCTGCAGGAGAAAGCCGGCTTGCGTTCCTACTGCCACGAGAGCAGAGCTCTGCCTGTTACACGGCAGGCTTTCCGAAGAGGCTGAGGCCCGATAGCCTCCCTAGTGCATTCCCTGCATGAGCGAGTTAGCTACAGGCAGAACACCCCGTGAAGAGAGGTGGATTCAGGGAAGGGACCTGTGTGTCGCTAGAGTCTCTTTGGACGAGCTACGGATCACAAGGCGGTAGTCGGCGCGTTGACTGGCGGTGGGGGCCTGAGGACCCAAGCCTTGCATTCTCCTTTTTAAAGCACCATTCATGCTGCCTTGAAGCTACCTGCCTGAAACCGTTTGTGACGGGCCCCTCGTCGCTGGAGTCAGGGCTCGTGGAAGAGAAGCAGCTTTCTCTGAGTAAACAGGGTGCTTCCAGAGTCCCGGTAAGAGCTCATCCCGTCACGCTCTGGGGCTAAAGGGAAGCTCGATGGGAGGACTTCCCTCCAGCTAAGGCCTTCTAAGAGCCCCGCTGAGGCGGAAGCTCCGAGCGGTTTCCACGGGGCCTTAGTCGCGGTTCTGCTTTACTTTCACCCTCGTACGCTCTTCAAGACACGTTCAGACCCTCGCGGGGGCGCCCTGTACCCGACCAGGACGCTGAGTACCGGCAGGCTCCCCCGGCCTGCAAAGAAACAACTGCCCGGGCCGAAAGCCCTTCCCGCTCACTCCGTGTTGTTTGCCGAGTGCAGGGCAACACACACGGCGCTCTCCCGGGGGAGAGGTCGCTTTCCCAGGCACTCCAACGTCTCCAGGAAAACTCTTCTCTGGCGTGCCCCATGCCATGCCAATCTGCCTCCCTGTCCTCGACTGAGCTGCACGGGGAAACCAAAACTGCTGGGCATTCCTTCTCGGCACTCATACCTGCAGACCCCACGCCTGCAGGAGAAAGCCGGCTTGCGTTCCTACTGCCACGAGAGCAGAGCTCTGCCTGTTACACGGCAGGCTTTCCGAAGAGGCTGAGGCCCGATAGCCTCCCTAGTGCATTCCCTGGATGAGCGAGTTAGCTACAGGCAGAACACCCCGTGAAGAGAGGTGGATTCAGGGAAGGGACCTGTGTGTCGCTAGAGTCTCTTTGGACGAGCTACGGATCACAAGGCGGTAGTCGGCGCGTTGACTGGAGGTGGGGGCCTGAGGACCCAAGCCTTGCATTCTCCTTTTTAAAGCACCATTCATGCTGCCTTGAAGCTACCTGCCTGAAACCCTTTGTGACGGGCCCCTCGTCGCTGGAGTCAGGGCTCGTGGAAGAGAAGCAGCTTTCTCTGAGTAAACAGGGTGCTTCCAGAGTCCCGGTAAGAGCTCATCCCGTCACGCTCTGGGGCTAAAGGGAAGCTCGATGGGAGGACTTCCCTCCAGCTAAGGCCTTCTAAGAGCCCCGCTGAGGCGGAAGCTCCGAGCGGTTTCCACGGGGCCTTAGTCGCGGTTCTGCTTTACTTTCACCCTCGTACGCTCTTCAAGACACGTTCAGACCCTCGCGGGGGCGCCCTGTACCCGACCAGGACGCTGAGTACCGGCAGGCTCCCCCGGCCTGCAAAGAAACAACTGCCCGGGCCGAAAGCCCTTCCCGCTCACTCCGTGTTGTTTGCCGAGTGCAGGGCAACACACACGGCGCTCTCCCGGGGGAGAGGTCGCTTTCCCCGGCACTCCAACGTCTCCAGGAAAACTCTTCTCTGGCGTGCCCCATGCCATGCCAATCTGCCTCCCTGTCCTCGACTGAGCTGCACGGGGAAACCAAAACTGCTGGGCATTCCTTCTCGGCACTCATACCTGCAGACCCCACGCCTGCAGGAGAAAGCCGGCTTGCGTTCCTACTGCCACGAGAGCAGAGCTCTGCCTGTTACACGGCAGGCTTTCCGAAGAGGCTGAGGCCCGATAGCCTCCCTAGTGCATTCCCTGGATGAGCGAGTTAGCTACAGGCAGAACACCCCGTGAAGAGAGGTGGATTTAGGGAAGGGACCTGTGTGTCGCTAGAGTCTCTTTGGACGAGCTACGAATCACAAGGCGGTAGTCGGCGCGTTGACTGGAGGTGGGGGCCTGAGGACCCAAGCCTTGCATTCTCCTTTTTAAAGCACCATTCATGCTGCCTTGAAGCTACCTGCCTGAAACCGTTTGTGACGGGCCCCTCGTCGCTGGAGTCAGGGCTCGTGGAAGAGAAGCAGCTTTCTCTGAGTAAACAGGGTGCTTGCAGAGTCCCGGTAAGAGCTCATCCCGTCACGCTCTGGGGCTAAAGGGAAGCTCGATGGGAGGACTTCCCTCCAGCTAAGGCCTTCTAAGAGCCCCGCTGAGGCGGAAGCTCCGAGCGGTTTCCACGGGGCCTTAGTCGCGGTTCTGCTTTACTTTCACCCTCGTACGCTCTTCAAGACACCTTCAGACCCTCGCGGGGGCGCCCTGTACCCGACCAGGACGCTGAGTACCGACAGGCTCCCCCGGCCTGCAAAGAAACAACTGCCCGGGCCGAAAGCCTTTCCCGCTCACTCCGTGTTGTTTGCCGAGTGCAGGGCAACACACACGGCGCTCTCCCGGGGGAGAGGTCGCTTTCCCCGGCACTCCAACGTCCCCAGGAAAACTCTTCTCTGGCGTGCCCCATGCCATGCCAATCTGCCTCCCTGTCCTCGACTGAGCTGCACGGGGAAACCAAAACTGCTGGGCATTCCTTCTCGGCACTCATACCTGCAGACCCCACGCCTGCAGGAGAAAGCCGGCTTGCGTTCCTACTGCCACGAGAGCAGAGCTCTGCCTGTTACACGGCAGGCTTTCCGAAGAGGCTGAGGCCCGATAGCCTCCCTAGTGCATTCCCTGGATGAGCGAGTTAGCTACAGGCAGAACACCCCGTGAAGAGAGGTGGATTCAGGGAAGGGACCTGTGTGTCGCTAGAGTCTCTTTGGACGAGCTACGGATCACAAGGCGGTAGTCGGCGCGTTGACTGGCGGTGGGGGCCTGAGGACCCAAGCCTTGCATTCTCCTTTTTAAAGCACCATTCATGCTGCCTTGAAGCTACCTGCCTGAAACCGTTTGTGACGGGCCCCTCGTCGCTGGAGTCAGGGCTCGTGGAAGAGAAGCAGCTTTCTCTGAGTAAACAGGGTGCTTCCAGAGTCCCGGTAAGAGCTCATCCCGTCACGCTCTGGGGCTAAAGGGAAGCTCGATGGGAGGACTTCCCTCCAGCTAAGGCCTTCTAAGAGCCCCGCTGAGGCGGAAGCTCCGAGCGGTTTCCACGGGGCCTTAGTCGCGGTTCTGCTTTACTTTCACCCTCGTACGCTCTTCAAGACACGTTCAGACCCTCGCGGGGGCGCCCTGTACCCGACCAGGACGCTGAGTACCGGCAGGCTCCCCCGGCCTGCAAAGAAACAACTGCCCGGGCCGAAAGCCCTTCCCGCTCACTCCGTGTTGTTTGCCGAGTGCAGGGCAACACACACGGCGCTCTCCCGGGGGAGAGGTCGCTTTCCCAGGCACTCCAACGTCTCCAGGAAAACTCTTCTCTGGCGTGCCCCATGCCATGCCAATCTGCCTCCCTGTCCTCGACTGAGCTGCACGGGGAAACCAAAACTGCTGGGCATTCCTTCTCGGCACTCATACCTGCAGACCCCACGCCTGCAGGAGAAAGCCGGCTTGCGTTCCTACTGCCACGAGAGCAGAGCTCTGCCTGTTACACGGCAGGCTTTCCGAAGAGGCTGAGGCCCGATAGCCTCCCTAGTGCATTCCCTGGGTGAGCGAGTTAGCTACAGGCAGAACACCCCGTGAAGAGAGGTGGATTCAGGGAAGGGACCTGTGTGTCGCTAGAGTCTCTTTGGACGAGCTACGGATCACAAGGCGGTAGTCGGCGCGTTGACTGGCGGTGGGGGCCTGAGGACCCAAGCCTTGCATTCTCCTTTTTAAAGCACCATTCATGCTGCCTTGAAGCTACCTGCCTGAAACCGTTTGTGACGGGCCCCTCGTCGCTGGAGTCAGGGCTCGTGGAAGAGAAGCAGCTTTCTCTGAGTAAACAGGGTGCTTCCAGAGTCCCGGTAAGAGCTCATCCCGTCACGCTCTGGGGCTAAAGGGAAGCTCGATGGGAGGACTTCCCTCCAGCTAAGGCCTTCTAAGAGCCCCGCTGAGGCGGAAGCTCCGAGCGGTTTCCACGGGGCCTTAGTCGCGGTTCTGCTTTACTTTCACCCTCGTACGCTCTTCAAGACACCTTCAGACCCTCGCGGGGGCGCCCTGTACCCGACCAGGACGCTGAGTACCGGCAGGCTCCCCCGGCCTGCAAAGAAACAACTGCCCGGGCCGAAAGCCCTTCCCGCTCACTCCGTGTTGTTTGCCGAGTGCAGGGCAACACACACGGCGCTCTCCCGGGGGAGAGGTCGCTTTCCCCGGCACTCCAACGTCTCCAGGAAAACTCTTCTCTGGCGTGCCCCATGCCATGCCAATCTGCCTCCCTGTCCTCGACTGAGCTGCACGGGGAAACCAAAACTGCTGGGCATTCCTTCTCGGCACTCATACCTGCAGACCCCACGCCTGCAGGAGAAAGCCGGCTTGCGTTCCTACTGCCACGAGAGCAGAGCTCTGCCTGTTACACGGCAGGCTTTCCGAAGAGGCTGAGGCCCGATAGCCTCCCTAGTGCATTCCCTGGGTGAGCGAGTTAGCTACAGGCAGAACACCCCGTGAAGAGAGGTGGATTCAGGGAAGGGACCTGTGTGTCGCTAGAGTCTCTTTGGACGAGCTACGGATCACAAGGCGGTAGTCGGCGCGTTGACTGGCGGTGGGGGCCTGAGGACCCAAGCCTTGCATTCTCCTTTTTAAAGCACCATTCATGCTGCCTTGAAGCTACCTGCCTGAAACCCTTTGTGACGGGCCCCTCGTCGCTGGAGTCAGGGCTCGTGGAAGAGAAGCAGCTTTCTCTGAGTAAACAGGGTGCTTCCAGAGTCCCGGTAAGAGCTCATCCCGTCACGCTCTGGGGCTAAAGGGAAGCTCGATGGGAGGACTTCCCTCCAGCTAAGGCCTTCTAAGAGCCCCGCTGAGGCGGAAGCTCCGAGCGGTTTCCACGGGGCCTTAGTCGCGGTTCTGCTTTACTTTCACCCTCGTACGCTCTTCAAGACACCTTCAGACCCTCGCGGGGGCGCCCTGTACCCGACCAGGACGCTGAGTACCGGCAGGCTCCCCCGGCCTGCAAAGAAACAACTGCCCGGGCCGAAAGCCTTTCCCGCTCACTCCGTGTTGTTTGCCGAGTGCAGGGCAACACACACGGCGCTCTCCCTGGGGAGAGGTCGCTTTCCCAGGCACTCCAACGTCTCCAGGAAAACTCTTCTCTGGCGTGCCCCATGCCATGCCAATCTGCCTCCCTGTCCTCGACTGAGCTGCACGGGGAAACCAAAACTGCTGGGCATTCCTTCTCGGCACTCATACCTGCAGACCCCACGCCTGCAGGAGAAAGCCGGCTTGCGTTCCTACTGCCACGAGAGCAGAGCTCTGCCTGTTACACGGCAGGCTTTCCGAAGAGGCTGAGGCCCGATAGCCTCCCTAGTGCATTCCCTGCATGAGCGAGTTAGCTACAGGCAGAACACCCCGTGAAGAGAGGTGGATTCAGGGAAGGGACCTGTGTGTCGCTAGAGTCTCTTTGGACGAGCTACGGATCACAAGGCGGTAGTCGGCGCGTTGACTGGCGGTGGGGGCCTGAGGACCCAAGCCTTGCATTCTCCTTTTTAAAGCACCATTCATGCTGCCTTGAAGCTACCTGCCTGAAACCGTTTGTGACGGGCCCCTCGTCGCTGGAGTCAGGGCTCGTGGAAGAGAAGCAGCTTTCTCTGAGTAAACAGGGTGCTTCCAGAGTCCCGGTAAGAGCTCATCCCGTCACGCTCTGGGGCTAAAGGGAAGCTCGATGGGAGGACTTCCCTCCAGCTAAGGCCTTCTAAGAGCCCCGCTGAGGCGGAAGCTCCGAGCGGTTTCCACGGGGCCTTAGTCGCGGTTCTGCTTTACTTTCACCCTCGTACGCTCTTCAAGACACGTTCAGACCCTCGCGGGGGCGCCCTGTACCCGACCAGGACGCTGAGTACCGGCAGGCTCCCCCGGCCTGCAAAGAAACAACTGCCCGGGCCGAAAGCCCTTCCCGCTCACTCCGTGTTGTTTGCCGAGTGCAGGGCAACACACACGGCGCTCTCCCGGGGGAGAGGTCGCTTTCCCAGGCACTCCAACGTCTCCAGGAAAACTCTTCTCTGGCGTGCCCCATGCCATGCCAATCTGCCTCCCTGTCCTCGACTGAGCTGCACGGGGAAACCAAAACTGCTGGGCATTCCTTCTCGGCACTCATACCTGCAGACCCCACGCCTGCAGGAGAAAGCCGGCTTGCGTTCCTACTGCCACGAGAGCAGAGCTCTGCCTGTTACACGGCAGGCTTTCCGAAGAGGCTGAGGCCCGATAGCCTCCCTAGTGCATTCCCTGGATGAGCGAGTTAGCTACAGGCAGAACACCCCGTGAAGAGAGGTGGATTCAGGGAAGGGACCTGTGTGTCGCTAGAGTCTCTTTGGACGAGCTACGGATCACAAGGCGGTAGTCGGCGCGTTGACTGGAGGTGGGGGCCTGAGGACCCAAGCCTTGCATTCTCCTTTTTAAAGCACCATTCATGCTGCCTTGAAGCTACCTGCCTGAAACCCTTTGTGACGGGCCCCTCGTCGCTGGAGTCAGGGCTCGTGGAAGAGAAGCAGCTTTCTCTGAGTAAACAGGGTGCTTCCAGAGTCCCGGTAAGAGCTCATCCCGTCACGCTCTGGGGCTAAAGGGAAGCTCGATGGGAGGACTTCCCTCCAGCTAAGGCCTTCTAAGAGCCCCGCTGAGGCGGAAGCTCCGAGCGGTTTCCACGGGGCCTTAGTCGCGGTTCTGCTTTACTTTCACCCTCGTACGCTCTTCAAGACACGTTCAGACCCTCGCGGGGGCGCCCTGTACCCGACCAGGACGCTGAGTACCGGCAGGCTCCCCCGGCCTGCAAAGAAACAACTGCCCGGGCCGAAAGCCCTTCCCGCTCACTCCGTGTTGTTTGCCGAGTGCAGGGCAACACACACGGCGCTCTCCCGGGGGAGAGGTCGCTTTCCCCGGCACTCCAACGTCTCCAGGAAAACTCTTCTCTGGCGTGCCCCATGCCATGCCAATCTGCCTCCCTGTCCTCGACTGAGCTGCACGGGGAAACCAAAACTGCTGGGCATTCCTTCTCGGCACTCATACCTGCAGACCCCACGCCTGCAGGAGAAAGCCGGCTTGCGTTCCTACTGCCACGAGAGCAGAGCTCTGCCTGTTACACGGCAGGCTTTCCGAAGAGGCTGAGGCCCGATAGCCTCCCTAGTGCATTCCCTGGATGAGCGAGTTAGCTACAGGCAGAACACCCCGTGAAGAGAGGTGGATTTAGGGAAGGGACCTGTGTGTCGCTAGAGTCTCTTTGGACGAGCTACGAATCACAAGGCGGTAGTCGGCGCGTTGACTGGAGGTGGGGGCCTGAGGACCCAAGCCTTGCATTCTCCTTTTTAAAGCACCATTCATGCTGCCTTGAAGCTACCTGCCTGAAACCGTTTGTGACGGGCCCCTCGTCGCTGGAGTCAGGGCTCGTGGAAGAGAAGCAGCTTTCTCTGAGTAAACAGGGTGCTTGCAGAGTCCCGGTAAGAGCTCATCCCGTCACGCTCTGGGGCTAAAGGGAAGCTCGATGGGAGGACTTCCCTCCAGCTAAGGCCTTCTAAGAGCCCCGCTGAGGCGGAAGCTCCGAGCGGTTTCCACGGGGCCTTAGTCGCGGTTCTGCTTTACTTTCACCCTCGTACGCTCTTCAAGACACCTTCAGACCCTCGCGGGGGCGCCCTGTACCCGACCAGGACGCTGAGTACCGACAGGCTCCCCCGGCCTGCAAAGAAACAACTGCCCGGGCCGAAAGCCTTTCCCGCTCACTCCGTGTTGTTTGCCGAGTGCAGGGCAACACACACGGCGCTCTCCCGGGGGAGAGGTCGCTTTCCCCGGCACTCCAACGTCCCCAGGAAAACTCTTCTCTGGCGTGCCCCATGCCATGCCAATCTGCCTCCCTGTCCTCGACTGAGCTGCACGGGGAAACCAAAACTGCTGGGCATTCCTTCTCGGCACTCATACCTGCAGACCCCACGCCTGCAGGAGAAAGCCGGCTTGCGTTCCTACTGCCACGAGAGCAGAGCTCTGCCTGTTACACGGCAGGCTTTCCGAAGAGGCTGAGGCCCGATAGCCTCCCTAGTGCATTCCCTGGATGAGCGAGTTAGCTACAGGCAGAACACCCCGTGAAGAGAGGTGGATTCAGGGAAGGGACCTGTGTGTCGCTAGAGTCTCTTTGGACGAGCTACGGATCACAAGGCGGTAGTCGGCGCGTTGACTGGCGGTGGGGGCCTGAGGACCCAAGCCTTGCATTCTCCTTTTTAAAGCACCATTCATGCTGCCTTGAAGCTACCTGCCTGAAACCGTTTGTGACGGGCCCCTCGTCGCTGGAGTCAGGGCTCGTGGAAGAGAAGCAGCTTTCTCTGAGTAAACAGGGTGCTTCCAGAGTCCCGGTAAGAGCTCATCCCGTCACGCTCTGGGGCTAAAGGGAAGCTCGATGGGAGGACTTCCCTCCAGCTAAGGCCTTCTAAGAGCCCCGCTGAGGCGGAAGCTCCGAGCGGTTTCCACGGGGCCTTAGTCGCGGTTCTGCTTTACTTTCACCCTCGTACGCTCTTCAAGACACGTTCAGACCCTCGCGGGGGCGCCCTGTACCCGACCAGGACGCTGAGTACCGGCAGGCTCCCCCGGCCTGCAAAGAAACAACTGCCCGGGCCGAAAGCCCTTCCCGCTCACTCCGTGTTGTTTGCCGAGTGCAGGGCAACACACACGGCGCTCTCCCGGGGGAGAGGTCGCTTTCCCAGGCACTCCAACGTCTCCAGGAAAACTCTTCTCTGGCGTGCCCCATGCCATGCCAATCTGCCTCCCTGTCCTCGACTGAGCTGCACGGGGAAACCAAAACTGCTGGGCATTCCTTCTCGGCACTCATACCTGCAGACCCCACGCCTGCAGGAGAAAGCCGGCTTGCGTTCCTACTGCCACGAGAGCAGAGCTCTGCCTGTTACACGGCAGGCTTTCCGAAGAGGCTGAGGCCCGATAGCCTCCCTAGTGCATTCCCTGGATGAGCGAGTTAGCTACAGGCAGAACACCCCGTGAAGAGAGGTGGATTCAGGGAAGGGACCTGTGTGTCGCTAGAGTCTCTTTGGACGAGCTACGGATCACAAGGCGGTAGTCGGCGCGTTGACTGGAGGTGGGGGCCTGAGGACCCAAGCCTTGCATTCTCCTTTTTAAAGCACCATTCATGCTGCCTTGAAGCTACCTGCCTGAAACCGTTTGTGACGGGCCCCTCGTCGCTGGAGTCAGGGCTCGTGGAAGAGAAGCAGCTTTCTCTGAGTAAACAGGGTGCTTCCAGAGTCCCGGTAAGAGCTCATCCCGTCACGCTCTGGGGCTAAAGGGAAGCTCGATGGGAGGACTTCCCTCCAGCTAAGGCCTTCTAAGAGCCCCGCTGAGGCGGAAGCTCCGAGCGGTTTCCACGGGGCCTTAGTCGCGGTTCTGCTTTACTTTCACCCTCGTACGCTCTTCAAGACACGTTCAGACCCTCGCGGAGGCGCCCTGTACCCGACCAGGACGCTGAGTACCGGCAGGCTCCCCCGGCCAGCAAAGAAACAACTGCCCGGGCCGAAAGCCCTTCCCGCTCACTCCGTGTTGTTTGCCGAGTGCAGGGCAACACACACGGCGCTCTCGCGGGGGAGAGGTCGCTTTCCCCGGCACTCCAACGTCCCCAGGAAAACTCTTCTCTGGCGTGCCCCATGCCATGCCAATCTGCCTCCCTGTCCTCGACTGAGCTGCACGGGGAAACCAAAACTGCTGGGCATTCCTTCTCGGCACTCATACCTGCAGACCCCACGCCTGCAGGAGAAAGCCGGCTTGCGTTCCTACTGCCACGAGAGCAGAGCTCTGCCTGTTACACGGCAGGCTTTCCGAAGAGGCTGAGGCCCGATAGCCTCCCTAGTGCATTCCCTGGGTGAGCGAGTTAGCTACAGGCAGAACACCCCGTGAAGAGAGGTGGATTCAGGGAAGGGAACGGTGTGTCGCTAGAGTCTCTTTGGACGAGCTACGAATCACAAGGCGGTAGTCGGCGCGTTGACTGGAGGTGGGGGCCTGAGGACCCAAGCCTTGCATTCTCCTTTTTAAAGCACCATTCATGCTGCCTTGAAGCTACCTGCCTGAAACCCTTTGTGACGGGCCCCTCGTCGCTGGAGTCAGGGCTCGTGGAAGAGAAGCAGCTTTCTCTGAGTAAACAGGGTGCTTCCAGAGTCCCGGTAAGAGCTCATCCCGTCACGCTCTGGGGCTAAAGGGAAGCTCGATGGGAGGACTTCCCTCCAGCTAAGGCCTTCTAAGAGCCCCGCTGAGGCGGAAGCTCCGAGCGGTTTCCACGGGGCCTTAGTCGCGGTTCTGCTTTACTTTCACCCTCGTACGCTCTTCAAGACACCTTCAGACCCTCGCGGGGGCGCCCTGTACCCGACCAGGACGCTGAGTACCGGCAGGGTCCCCCGGCCAGCAAAGAAACAACTGCCCGGGCCGAAAGCCCTTCCCGCTCACTCCGTGTTGTTTGCCAAGTGCAGGGCAACACACACGGCGCTCTCCCGGGGGAGAGGTCGCTTTCCCCGGAACTCCAACGTCCCCAGGAAAACTCTTCTCTGGCGTGCCCCATGCCATGCCAATCTGCCTCCCTGTCCTCGACTGAGCTGCACGGGGAAACCAAAACTGCTGGGCATTCCTTCTCGGCACTCATACCTGCAGACCCCACGCCTGCAGGAGAAAGCCGGCTTGCGTTCCTACTGCCACGAGAGCAGAGCTCTGCCTGTTACACGGCAGGCTTTCCGAAGAGGCTGAGGCCCGATAGCCTCCCTAGTGCATTCCCTGGATGAGCGAGTTAGCTACAGGCAGAACAGCCCGTGAAGAGAGGTGGATTCAGGGAAGGGACCTGTGTGTCGCTAGAGTCTCTTTGGACGAGCTACGGATCACAAGGCGGTAGTCGGCGCGTTGACTGGAGGAGGGGGCCTGAGGACCCAAGCCTTGCATTCTCCTTTTTAAAGCACCATTCATGCTGCCTTGAAGCTACCTGCCTGAAACCGTTTGTGACGGGGCCCTCGTCGCTGGAGTCAGGGCTCGTGGAAGAGAAGCAGCTTTCTCTGAGTAAACAGGGTGCTTCCAGAGTCCCGGTAAGAGCTCATCCCGTCACGCTCTGGGGCTAAAGGGAAGCTCGATGGGAGGACTTCCCTCCAGCTAAGGCCTTCTAAGAGCCCCGCTGAGGCGGAAGCTCCGAGCGGTTTCCACGGAGCCTTAGTCGCGGTTCTGCTTTACTTTCACCCTCGTACGCTCTTCAAGACACCTTCAGACCCTCGCGGGGCCGCCCTGTACCCGACCAGGACGCTGAGTACCGGCAGGCTCCCCCGGCCTGCAAAGAAACAACTGCCCGGGCCGAAAGCCCTTCCCGCTCACTCCGTGTTGTTTGCCGAGTGCAGGGCAACACACACGGCGCTCTCCCGGGGGAGAGGTCGCTTTCCCGGCACTCCAACGTCTCCAGGAAAACTCTTCTCTGGCGTGCCCCATGCCATGCCAATCTGCCTCCCTGTCCTCGACTGAGCTGCACGGGGAAACCAAAACTGCTGGGCATTCCTTCTCGGCACTCATACCTGCAGACCCCACGCCTGCAGGAGAAAGCCGGCTTGCGTTCCTACTGCCACGAGAGCAGAGCTCTGCCTGTTACACGGCAGGCTTTCCGAAGAGGCTGAGGCCCGATAGCCTCCCTAGTGCATTCCCTGGATGAGCGAGTTAGCTACAGGCAGAACACCCCATGAAGAGAGGTGGATTCAGGGAAGGGAACGGTGTGTCGCTAGAGTCTCTTTGGACGAGCTACGAATCACAAGGCGGTAGTCGGCGCGTTGACTGGAGGTGGGGGCCTGAGGACCCAAGCCTTGCATTCTCCTTTTTAAAGCACCATTCATGCTGCCTTGAAGCTACCTGCCTGAAACCGTTTGTGACGGGCCCCTCGACGCTGGAGTCAGGGCTCGTGGAAGAGAAGCAGCTTTCTCTGAGTAAACAGGGTGCTTCCAGAGTCCCGGTAAGAGCTCATCCCGTCACGCTCTGGGGCTAAAGGGAAGCTCGATGGGAGGACTTCCCTCCAGCTAAGGCCTTCTAAGAGCCCCGCTGAGGCGGAAGCTCCGAGCGGTTTCCATGGGGCCTTAGTCGCGGTTCTGCTTTACTTTCACCCTCGTACGCTCTTCAAGACACGTTCAGACCCTCGCGGGGGCGCCCTGTACCCGACCAGGACGCTGAGTACCGGCAGGCTCCCCCGGCCTGCAAAGAAACAACTGCCCGGGCCGAAAGCCCTTCCCGCTCACTCCGTGTTGTTTGCCGAGTGCAGGGCAACACACACGGCGCTCTCCCGGGGGAGAGGTCGCTTTCCCGGCACTCCAACGTCTCCAGGAAAACTCTTCTCTGGCGTGCCCCATGCCATGCCAATCTGCCTCCCTGTCCTCGACTGAGCTGCACGGGGAAACCAAAACTGCTGGGCATTCCTTCTCGGCACTCATACCTGCAGACCCCACGCCTGCAGGAGAAAGCCGGCTTGCGTTCCTACTGCCACGAGAGCAGAGCTCTGCCTGTTACACGGCAGGCTTTCCGAAGAGGCTGAGGCCCGATAGCCTCCCTAGTGCATTCCCTGGATGAGCGAGTTAGCTACAGGCAGAACACCCCATAAAGAGAGGTGGATTCAGGGAAGGGACCTGTGTGTCGCTAGAGTCTCTTTGGACGAGCTACGAATCACAAGGCGGTAGTCGGCGCGTTGACTGGAGGTGGGGGCCTGAGGACCCAAGCCTTGCATTCTCCTTTTTAAAGCACCATTCATGCTGCCTTGAAGCTACCTGCCTGAAACCGTTTGTGACGGGCCCCTCGACGCTGGAGTCAGGGCTCGTGGAAGAGAAGCAGCTTTCTCTGAGTAAACAGGGTGCTTCCAGAGTCCCGGTAAGAGCTCATCCCGTCACGCTCTGGGGCTAAAGGGAAGCTCGATGGGAGGACTTCCCTCCAGCTAAGGCCTTCTAAGAGCCCCGCTGAGGCGGAAGCTCCGAGCGGTTTCCATGGGGCCTTAGTCGCGGTTCTGCTTTACTTTCACCCTCGTACGCTCTTCAAGACACGTTCAGACCCTCGCGGGGGCGCCCTGTACCCGACCAGGACGCTGAGTACCGGCAGGCTCCCCCGGCCTGCAAAGAAACAACTGCCCGGGCCGAAAGCCCTTCCCGCTCACTCCGTGTTGTTTGCCGAGTGCAGGGCAACAAACACGGCGCTCTCCCGGGGGAGAGGTAGCTTTCCCAGGCACTCCAACGTCTCCAGGAAAACTCTTCTCTGGCGTGCCCCATGCCATGCCAATCTGCCTCCCTGTCCTCGACTGAGCTGCACGGGGAAACCAAAACTGCTGGGCATTCCTTCTCGGCACTCATACCTGCAGACCCCACGCCTGCAGGAGAAAGCCGGCTTGCGTTCCTACTGCCACGAGAGCAGAGCTCTGCCTGTTACACGGCAGGCTTTCCGAAGAGGCTGAGGCCCGATAGCCTCCCTAGTGCATTCCCTGGATGAGCGAGTTAGCTACAGGCAGAACACCCCGTGAAGAGAGGTGGATTCAGGGAAGGGACCTGTGTGTCGCTAGAGTCTCTTTGGACGAGCTACGGATCACAAGGCGGTAGTCGGCGCGTTGACTGGAGGTGGGGGCCTGAGGACCCAAGCCTTGCATTCTCCTTTTTAAAGCACCATTCATGCTGCCTTGAAGCTACCTGCCTGAAACCGTTTGTGACGGGCCCCTCGTCGCTGGAGTCAGGGCTCGTGGAAGAGAAGCAGCTTTCTCTGAGTAAACAGGGTGCTTCCAGAGTCCCGGTAAGAGCTCATCCCGTCACGCTCTGGGGCTAAAGGGAAGCTCGATGGGAGGACTTCCCTCCAGCTAAGGCCTTCTAAGAGCCCCGCTGAGGCGGAAGCTCCGAGCGGTTTCCACGGGGCCTTAGTCGCGGTTCTGCTTTACTTTCACCCTCGTACGCTCTTCAAGACACGTTCAGACCCTCGCGGGGGCGCCCTGTACCCGACCAGGACGCTGAGTACCGGCAGGCTCCCCCGGCCTGCAAAGAAACAACTGCCCGGGCCGAAAGCCCTTCCCGCTCACTCCGTGTTGTTTGCCGAGTGCAGGGCAACACACACGGCGCTCTCGCGGGGGAGAGGTCGCTTTCCCCGGCACTCCAACGTCTCCAGGAAAACTCTTCTCTGGCGTGCCCCATGCCATGCCAATCTGCCTCCCTGTCCTCGACTGAGCTGCACGGGGAATCCAAAACTGCTGGGCATTCCTTCTCGGCACTCATACCTGCAGACCCCACGCCTGCAGGAGAAAGCCGGCTTGCGTTCCTACTGCCACGAGAGCAGAGCTCTGCCTGTTACACGGCAGGCTTTCCGAAGAGGCTGAGGCCCGATAGCCTCCCTAGTGCATTCCCTGGGTGAGCGAGTTAGCTACAGGCAGAACACCCCGTGAAGAGAGGTGGATTCAGGGAAGGGAACGGTGTGTCGCTAGAGTCTCTTTGGACGAGCTACGAATCACAAGGCGGTAGTCGGCGCGTTGACTGGAGGTGGGGGCCTGAGGACCCAAGCCTTGCATTCTCCTTTTTAAAGCACCATTCATGCTGCCTTGAAGCTACCTGCCTGAAACCGTTTGTGACGGGCCCCTCGTCGCTGGAGTCAGGGCTCGTGGAAGAGAAGCAGCTTTCTCTGAGTAAACAGGGTGCTTCCAGAGTCCAGGTAAGAGCTCATCCCGTCACGCTCTGGGGCTAAAGGGAAGCTCGATGGGAGGACTTCCCTCCAGCTAAGGCCTTCTAAGAGCCCCGCTGAGGCGGAAGCTCCGAGCGGTTTCCACGGGGCCTTAGTCGCGGTTCTGCTTTACTTTCACCCTCGTACGCTCTTCAAGACACCTTCAGACCCTCGCGGGGGCGCCCTGTACCCGACCAGGACGCTGAGTACCGGCAGGCTCCCCCGGCCAGCAAAGAAACAACTGCCCGGGCCGAAAGCCCTTCCCGCTCACTCCGTGTTGTTTGCCGAGTGCAGGGCAACACACACGGCGCTCTCCCGGGGGAGAGGTCGCTTTCCCCGGAACTCCAACGTCCCCAGGAAAACTCTTCTCTGGCGTGCCCCATGCCATGCCAATCTGCCTCCCTGTCCTCGACTGAGCTGCACGGGGAAACCAAAACTGCTGGGCATTCCTTCTCGGCACTCATACCTGCAGACCCCACGCCTGCAGGAGAAAGCCGGCTTGCGTTCCTACTGCCACGAGAGCAGAGCTCTGCCTGTTACACGGCAGGCTTTCCGAAGAGGCTGAGGCCCGATAGCCTCCCTAGTGCATTCCCTGGATGAGCGAGTTAGCTACAGGCAGAACACCCCGTGAAGAGAGGTGGATTCAGGGAAGGGACCTGTGTGTCGCTAGAGTCTCTTTGGACGAGCTACGGATCACAAGGCGGTAGTCGGCGCGTTGACTGGCGGTGGGGGCCTGAGGACCCAAGCCTTGCATTCTCCTTTTTAAAGCACCATTCATGCTGCCTTGAAGCTACCTGCCTGAAACCCTTTGTGACGGGCCCCTCGTCGCTGGAGTCAGGGCTCGTGGAAGAGAAGCAGCTTTCTCTGAGTAAACAGGGTGCTTCCAGAGTCCCGGTAAGAGCTCATCCCGTCACGCTCTGGGGCTAAAGGGAAGCTCGATGGGAGGACTTCCCTCCAGCTAAGGCCTTCTAAGAGCCCCGCTGAGGCGGAAGCTCCGAGCGGTTTCCACGGGGCCTTAGTCGCGGTTCTGCTTTACTTTCACCCTCGTACGCTCTTCAAGACACGTTCAGACCCTCGCGGGGGCGCCCTGTACCCGACCAGGACGCTGAGTACCGGCAGGCTCCCCCGGCCTGCAAAGAAACAACTGCCCGGGCCGAAAGCCCTTCCCGCTCACTCCGTGTTGTTTGCCGAGTGCAGGGCAACACACACGGCGCTCTCCCGGGGGAGAGGTCGCTTTCCCAGGCACTCCAACGTCTCCAGGAAAACTCTTCTCTGGCGTGCCCCATGCCATGCCAATCTGCCTCCCTGTCCTCGACTGAGCTGCACGGGGAAACCAAAACTGCTGGGCATTCCTTCTCGGCACTCATACCTGCAGACCCCACGCCTGCAGGAGAAAGCCGGCTTGCGTTCCTACTGCCACGAGAGCAGAGCTCTGCCTGTTACACGGCAGGCTTTCCGAAGAGGCTGAGGCCCGATAGCCTCCCTAGTGCATTCCCTGGGTGAGCGAGTTAGCTACAGGCAGAACACCCCGTGAAGAGAGGTGGATTCAGGGAAGGGACCTGTGTGTCGCTAGAGTCTCTTTGGACGAGCTACGGATCACAAGGCGGTAGTCGGCGCGTTGACTGGCGGTGGGGGCCTGAGGACCCAAGCCTTGCATTCTCCTTTTTAAAGCACCATTCATGCTGCCTTGAAGCTACCTGCCTGAAACCCTTTGTGACGGGCCCCTCGTCGCTGGAGTCAGGGCTCGTGGAAGAGAAGCAGCTTTCTCTGAGTAAACAGGGTGCTTCCAGAGTCCCGGTAAGAGCTCATCCCGTCACGCTCTGGGGCTAAAGGGAAGCTCGATGGGAGGACTTCCCTCCAGCTAAGGCCTTCTAAGAGCCCCGCTGAGGCGGAAGCTCCGAGCGGTTTCCACGGGGCCTTAGTCGCGGTTCTGCTTTACTTTCACCCTCGTACGCTCTTCAAGACACGTTCAGACCCTCGCGGGGGCGCCCTGTACCCGACCAGGACGCTGAGTACCGGCAGGCTCCCCCGGCCTGCAAAGAAACAACTGCCCGGGCCGAAAGCCCTTCCCGCTCACTCCGTGTTGTTTGCCGAGTGCAGGGCAACACACACGGCGCTCTCCCGGGGGAGAGGTCGCTTTCCCCGGCACTCCAACGTCTCCAGGAAAACTCTTCTCTGGCGTGCCCCATGCCATGCCAATCTGCCTCCCTGTCCTCGACTGAGCTGCACGGGGAAACCAAAACTGCTGGGCATTCCTTCTCGGCACTCATACCTGCAGACCCCACGCCTGCAGGAGAAAGCCGGCTTGCGTTCCTACTGCCACGAGAGCAGAGCTCTGCCTGTTACACGGCAGGCTTTCCGAAGAGGCTGAGGCCCGATAGCCTCCCTAGTGCATTCCCTGGGTGAGCGAGTTAGCTACAGGCAGAACACCCCGTGAAGAGAGGTGGATTCAGGGAAGGGACCTGTGTGTCGCTAGAGTCTCTTTGGACGAGCTACGGATCACAAGGCGGTAGTCGGCGCGTTGACTGGCGGTGGGGGCCTGAGGACCCAAGCCTTGCATTCTCCTTTTTAAAGCACCATTCATGCTGCCTTGAAGCTACCTGCCTGAAACCGTTTGTGACGGGCCCCTCGTCGCTGGAGTCAGGGCTCGTGGAAGAGAAGCAGCTTTCTCTGAGTAAACAGGGTGCTTCCAGAGTCCCGGTAAGAGCTCATCCCGTCACGCTCTGGGGCTAAAGGGAAGCTCGATGGGAGGACTTCCCTCCAGCTAAGGCCTTCTAAGAGCCCCGCTGAGGCGGAAGCTCCGAGCGGTTTCCACGGGGCCTTAGTCGCGGTTCTGCTTTACTTTCACCCTCGTACGCTCTTCAAGACACCTTCAGACCCTCGCGGGGGCGCCCTGTACCCGACCAGGACGCTGAGTACCGGCAGGCTCCCCCGGCCTGCAAAGAAACAACTGCCCGGGCCGAAAGCCTTTCCCGCTCACTCCGTGTTGTTTGCCGAGTGCAGGGCAACACACACGGCGCTCTCCCTGGGGAGAGGTCGCTTTCCCAGGCACTCCAACGTCTCCAGGAAAACTCTTCTCTGGCGTGCCCCATGCCATGCCAATCTGCCTCCCTGTCCTCGACTGAGCTGCACGGGGAAACCAAAACTGCTGGGCATTCCTTCTCGGCACTCATACCTGCAGACCCCACGCCTGCAGGAGAAAGCCGGCTTGCGTTCCTACTGCCACGAGAGCAGAGCTCTGCCTGTTACACGGCAGGCTTTCCGAAGAGGCTGAGGCCCGATAGCCTCCCTAGTGCATTCCCTGCATGAGCGAGTTAGCTACAGGCAGAACACCCCGTGAAGAGAGGTGGATTCAGGGAAGGGACCTGTGTGTCGCTAGAGTCTCTTTGGACGAGCTACGGATCACAAGGCGGTAGTCGGCGCGTTGACTGGCGGTGGGGGCCTGAGGACCCAAGCCTTGCATTCTCCTTTTTAAAGCACCATTCATGCTGCCTTGAAGCTACCTGCCTGAAACCGTTTGTGACGGGCCCCTCGTCGCTGGAGTCAGGGCTCGTGGAAGAGAAGCAGCTTTCTCTGAGTAAACAGGGTGCTTCCAGAGTCCCGGTAAGAGCTCATCCCGTCACGCTCTGGGGCTAAAGGGAAGCTCGATGGGAGGACTTCCCTCCAGCTAAGGCCTTCTAAGAGCCCCGCTGAGGCGGAAGCTCCGAGCGGTTTCCACGGGGCCTTAGTCGCGGTTCTGCTTTACTTTCACCCTCGTACGCTCTTCAAGACACCTTCAGACCCTCGCGGGGGCGCCCTGTACCCGACCAGGACGCTGAGTACCGGCAGGCTCCCCCGGCCTGCAAAGAAACAACTGCCCGGGCCGAAAGCCCTTCCCGCTCACTCCGTGTTGTTTGCCGAGTGCAGGGCAACACACACGGCGCTCTCCCGGGGGAGAGGTCGCTTTCCCCGGCACTCCAACGTCTCCAGGAAAACTCTTCTCTGGCGTGCCCCATGCCATGCCAATCTGCCTCCCTGTCCTCGACTGAGCTGCACGGGGAAACCAAAACTGCTGGGCATTCCTTCTCGGCACTCATACCTGCAGACCCCACGCCTGCAGGAGAAAGCCGGCTTGCGTTCCTACTGCCACGAGAGCAGAGCTCTGCCTGTTACACGGCAGGCTTTCCGAAGAGGCTGAGGCCCGATAGCCTCCCTAGTGCATTCCCTGGATGAGCGAGTTAGCTACAGGCAGAACACCCCGTGAAGAGAGGTGGATTCAGGGAAGGGACCTGTGTGTCGCTAGAGTCTCTTTGGACGAGCTACGGATCACAAGGCGGTAGTCGGCGCGTTGACTGGAGGTGGGGGCCTGAGGACCCAAGCCTTGCATTCTCCTTTTTAAAGCACCATTCATGCTGCCTTGAAGCTACCTGCCTGAAACCCTTTGTGACGGGCCCCTCGTCGCTGGAGTCAGGGCTCGTGGAAGAGAAGCAGCTTTCTCTGAGTAAACAGGGTGCTTCCAGAGTCCCGGTAAGAGCTCATCCCGTCACGCTCTGGGGCTAAAGGGAAGCTCGATGGGAGGACTTCCCTCCAGCTAAGGCCTTCTAAGAGCCCCGCTGAGGCGGAAGCTCCGAGCGGTTTCCACGGGGCCTTAGTCGCGGTTCTGCTTTACTTTCACCCTCGTACGCTCTTCAAGACACGTTCAGACCCTCGCGGGGGCGCCCTGTACCCGACCAGGACGCTGAGTACCGGCAGGCTCCCCCGGCCTGCAAAGAAACAACTGCCCGGGCCGAAAGCCCTTCCCGCTCACTCCGTGTTGTTTGCCGAGTGCAGGGCAACACACACGGCGCTCTCCCGGGGGAGAGGTCGCTTTCCCCGGCACTCCAACGTCTCCAGGAAAACTCTTCTCTGGCGTGCCCCATGCCATGCCAATCTGCCTCCCTGTCCTCGACTGAGCTGCACGGGGAAACCAAAACTGCTGGGCATTCCTTCTCGGCACTCATACCTGCAGACCCCACGCCTGCAGGAGAAAGCCGGCTTGCGTTCCTACTGCCACGAGAGCAGAGCTCTGCCTGTTACACGGCAGGCTTTCCGAAGAGGCTGAGGCCCGATAGCCTCCCTAGTGCATTCCCTGGATGAGCGAGTTAGCTACAGGCAGAACACCCCGTGAAGAGAGGTGGATTTAGGGAAGGGACCTGTGTGTCGCTAGAGTCTCTTTGGACGAGCTACGAATCACAAGGCGGTAGTCGGCGCGTTGACTGGAGGTGGGGGCCTGAGGACCCAAGCCTTGCATTCTCCATTTTAAAGCACCATTCATGCTGCCTTGAAGCTACCTGCCTGAAACCGTTTGTGACGGGCCCCTCGTCGCTGGAGTCAGGGCTCGTGGAAGAGAAGCAGCTTTCTCTGAGTAAACAGGGTGCTTGCAGAGTCCCGGTAAGAGCTCATCCCGTCACGCTCTGGGGCTAAAGGGAAGCTCGATGGGAGGACTTCCCTCCAGCTAAGGCCTTCTAAGAGCCCCGCTGAGGCGGAAGCTCCGAGCGGTTTCCACGGGGCCTTAGTCGCGGTTCTGCTTTACTTTCACCCTCGTACGCTCTTCAAGACACCTTCAGACCCTCGCGGGGGCGCCCTGTACCCGACCAGGACGCTGAGTACCGGCAGGCTCCCCCGGCCAGCAAAGAAACAACTGCCCGGGCCGAAAGCCCTTCCCGCTCACTCCGTGTTGTTTGCCGAGTGCAGGGCAACACACACGGCGCTCTCCCGGGGGAGAGGTCGCTTTCCCCGGAACTCCAACGTCCCCAGGAAAACTCTTCTCTGGCGTGCCCCATGCCATGCCAATCTGCCTCCCTGTCCTCGACTGAGCTGCACGGGGAAACCAAAACTGCTGGGCATTCCTTCTCGGCACTCATACCTGCAGACCCCACGCCTGCAGGAGAAAGCCGGCTTGCGTTCCTACTGCCACGAGAGCAGAGCTCTGCCTGTTACACGGCAGGCTTTCCGAAGAGGCTGAGGCCCGATAGCCTCCCTAGTGCATTCCCTGGATGAGCGAGTTAGCTACAGGCAGAACACCCCGTGAAGAGAGGTGGATTCAGGGAAGGGACCTGTGTGTCGCTAGAGTCTCTTTGGACGAGCTACGGATCACAAGGCGGTAGTCGGCGCGTTGACTGGCGGTGGGGGCCTGAGGACCCAAGCCTTGCATTCTCCTTTTTAAAGCACCATTCATGCTGCCTTGAAGCTACCTGCCTGAAACCCTTTGTGACGGGCCCCTCGTCGCTGGAGTCAGGGCTCGTGGAAGAGAAGCAGCTTTCTCTGAGTAAACAGGGTGCTTCCAGAGTCCCGGTAAGAGCTCATCCCGTCACGCTCTGGGGCTAAAGGGAAGCTCGATGGGAGGACTTCCCTCCAGCTAAGGCCTTCTAAGAGCCCCGCTGAGGCGGAAGCTCCGAGCGGTTTCCACGGGGCCTTAGTCGCGGTTCTGCTTTACTTTCACCCTCGTACGCTCTTCAAGACACCTTCAGACCCTCGCGGGGGCGCCCTGTACCCGACCAGGACGCTGAGTACCGGCAGGCTCCCCCGGCCTGCAAAGAAACAACTGCCCGGGCCGAAAGCCCTTCCCGCTCACTCCGTGTTGTTTGCCGAGTGCAGGGCAACACACACGGCGCTCTCCCGGGGGAGAGGTCGCTTTCCCAGGCACTCCAACGTCTCCAGGAAAACTCTTCTCTGGCGTGCCCCATGCCATGCCAATCTGCCTCCCTGTCCTCGACTGAGCTGCACGGGGAAACCAAAACTGCTGGGCATTCCTTCTCGGCACTCATACCTGCAGACCCCACGCCTGCAGGAGAAAGCCGGCTTGCGTTCCTACTGCCACGAGAGCAGAGCTCTGCCTGTTACACGGCAGGCTTTCCGAAGAGGCTGAGGCCCGATAGCCTCCCTAGTGCATTCCCTGGGTGAGCGAGTTAGCTACAGGCAGAACACCCCGTGAAGAGAGGTGGATTCAGGGAAGGGACCTGTGTGTCGCTAGAGTCTCTTTGGACGAGCTACGGATCACAAGGCGGTAGTCGGCGCGTTGACTGGCGGTGGGGGCCTGAGGACCCAAGCCTTGCATTCTCCTTTTTAAAGCACCATTCATGCTGCCTTGAAGCTACCTGCCTGAAACCCTTTGTGACGGGCCCCTCGTCGCTGGAGTCAGGGCTCGTGGAAGAGAAGCAGCTTTCTCTGAGTAAACAGGGTGCTTCCAGAGTCCCGGTAAGAGCTCATCCCGTCACGCTCTGGGGCTAAAGGGAAGCTCGATGGGAGGACTTCCCTCCAGCTAAGGCCTTCTAAGAGCCCCGCTGAGGCGGAAGCTCCGAGCGGTTTCCACGGGGCCTTAGTCGCGGTTCTGCTTTACTTTCACCCTCGTACGCTCTTCAAGACACGTTCAGACCCTCGCGGGGGCGCCCTGTACCCGACCAGGACGCTGAGTACCGGCAGGCTCCCCCGGCCTGCAAAGAAACAACTGCCCGGGCCGAAAGCCCTTCCCGCTCACTCCGTGTTGTTTGCCGAGTGCAGGGCAACACACACGGCGCTCTCCCGGGGGAGAGGTCGCTTTCCCAGGCACTCCAACGTCTCCAGGAAAACTCTTCTCTGGCGTGCCCCATGCCATGCCAATCTGCCTCCCTGTCCTCGACTGAGCTGCACGGGGAAACCAAAACTGCTGGGCATTCCTTCTCGGCACTCATACCTGCAGACCCCACGCCTGCAGGAGAAAGCCGGCTTGCGTTCCTACTGCCACGAGAGCAGAGCTCTGCCTGTTACACGGCAGGCTTTCCGAAGAGGCTGAGGCCCGATAGCCTCCCTAGTGCATTCCCTGGGTGAGCGAGTTAGCTACAGGCAGAACACCCCGTGAAGAGAGGTGGATTCAGGGAAGGGACCTGTGTGTCGCTAGAGTCTCTTTGGACGAGCTACGGATCACAAGGCGGTAGTCGGCGCGTTGACTGGCGGTGGGGGCCTGAGGACCCAAGCCTTGCATTCTCCTTTTTAAAGCACCATTCATGCTGCCTTGAAGCTACCTGCCTGAAACCGTTTGTGACGGGCCCCTCGTCGCTGGAGTCAGGGCTCGTGGAAGAGAAGCAGCTTTCTCTGAGTAAACAGGGTGCTTCCAGAGTCCCGGTAAGAGCTCATCCCGTCACGCTCTGGGGCTAAAGGGAAGCTCGATGGGAGGACTTCCCTCCAGCTAAGGCCTTCTAAGAGCCCCGCTGAGGCGGAAGCTCCGAGCGGTTTCCACGGGGCCTTAGTCGCGGTTCTGCTTTACTTTCACCCTCGTACGCTCTTCAAGACACCTTCAGACCCTCGCGGGGGCGCCCTGTACCCGACCAGGACGCTGAGTACCGGCAGGCTCCCCCGGCCTGCAAAGAAACAACTGCCCGGGCCGAAAGCCCTTCCCGCTCACTCCGTGTTGTTTGCCGAGTGCAGGGCAACACACACGGCGCTCTCCCGGGGGAGAGGTCGCTTTCCCCGGCACTCCAACGTCTCCAGGAAAACTCTTCTCTGGCGTGCCCCATGCCATGCCAATCTGCCTCCCTGTCCTCGACTGAGCTGCACGGGGAAACCAAAACTGCTGGGCATTCCTTCTCGGCACTCATACCTGCAGACCCCACGCCTGCAGGAGAAAGCCGGCTTGCGTTCCTACTGCCACGAGAGCAGAGCTCTGCCTGTTACACGGCAGGCTTTCCGAAGAGGCTGAGGCCCGATAGCCTCCCTAGTGCATTCCCTGGGTGAGCGAGTTAGCTACAGGCAGAACACCCCGTGAAGAGAGGTGGATTCAGGGAAGGGACCTGTGTGTCGCTAGAGTCTCTTTGGACGAGCTACGGATCACAAGGCGGTAGTCGGCGCGTTGACTGGCGGTGGGGGCCTGAGGACCCAAGCCTTGCATTCTCCTTTTTAAAGCACCATTCATGCTGCCTTGAAGCTACCTGCCTGAAACCCTTTGTGACGGGCCCCTCGTCGCTGGAGTCAGGGCTCGTGGAAGAGAAGCAGCTTTCTCTGAGTAAACAGGGTGCTTCCAGAGTCCCGGTAAGAGCTCATCCCGTCACGCTCTGGGGCTAAAGGGAAGCTCGATGGGAGGACTTCCCTCCAGCTAAGGCCTTCTAAGAGCCCCGCTGAGGCGGAAGCTCCGAGCGGTTTCCACGGGGCCTTAGTCGCGGTTCTGCTTTACTTTCACCCTCGTACGCTCTTCAAGACACCTTCAGACCCTCGCGGGGGCGCCCTGTACCCGACCAGGACGCTGAGTACCGGCAGGCTCCCCCGGCCTGCAAAGAAACAACTGCCCGGGCCGAAAGCCTTTCCCGCTCACTCCGTGTTGTTTGCCGAGTGCAGGGCAACACACACGGCGCTCTCCCTGGGGAGAGGTCGCTTTCCCAGGCACTCCAACGTCTCCAGGAAAACTCTTCTCTGGCGTGCCCCATGCCATGCCAATCTGCCTCCCTGTCCTCGACTGAGCTGCACGGGGAAACCAAAACTGCTGGGCATTCCTTCTCGGCACTCATACCTGCAGACCCCACGCCTGCAGGAGAAAGCCGGCTTGCGTTCCTACTGCCACGAGAGCAGAGCTCTGCCTGTTACACGGCAGGCTTTCCGAAGAGGCTGAGGCCCGATAGCCTCCCTAGTGCATTCCCTGCATGAGCGAGTTAGCTACAGGCAGAACACCCCGTGAAGAGAGGTGGATTCAGGGAAGGGACCTGTGTGTCGCTAGAGTCTCTTTGGACGAGCTACGGATCACAAGGCGGTAGTCGGCGCGTTGACTGGCGGTGGGGGCCTGAGGACCCAAGCCTTGCATTCTCCTTTTTAAAGCACCATTCATGCTGCCTTGAAGCTACCTGCCTGAAACCGTTTGTGACGGGCCCCTCGTCGCTGGAGTCAGGGCTCGTGGAAGAGAAGCAGCTTTCTCTGAGTAAACAGGGTGCTTCCAGAGTCCCGGTAAGAGCTCATCCCGTCACGCTCTGGGGCTAAAGGGAAGCTCGATGGGAGGACTTCCCTCCAGCTAAGGCCTTCTAAGAGCCCCGCTGAGGCGGAAGCTCCGAGCGGTTTCCACGGGGCCTTAGTCGCGGTTCTGCTTTACTTTCACCCTCGTACGCTCTTCAAGACACGTTCAGACCCTCGCGGGGGCGCCCTGTACCCGACCAGGACGCTGAGTACCGGCAGGCTCCCCCGGCCTGCAAAGAAACAACTGCCCGGGCCGAAAGCCCTTCCCGCTCACTCCGTGTTGTTTGCCGAGTGCAGGGCAACACACACGGCGCTTTCCCGGGGGAGAGGTCGCTTTCCCCGGCACTCCAACGTCTCCAGGAAAACTCTTCTCTGGCGTGCCCCATGCCATGCCAATCTGCCTCCCTGTCCTCGACTGAGCTGCACGGGGAAACCAAAACTGCTGGGCATTCCTTCTCGGCACTCATACCTGCAGACCCCACGCCTGCAGGAGAAAGCCGGCTTGCGTTCCTACTGCCACGAGAGCAGAGCTCTGCCTGTTACACGGCAGGCTTTCCGAAGAGGCTGAGGCCCGATAGCCTCCCTAGTGCATTCCCTGGATGAGCGAGTTAGCTACAGGCAGAACACCCCGTGAAGAGAGGTGGATTCAGGGAAGGGACCTGTGTGTCGCTAGAGTCTCTTTGGACGAGCTACGGATCACAAGGCGGTAGTCGGCGCGTTGACTGGCGGTGGGGGCCTGAGGACCCAAGCCTTGCATTCTCCTTTTTAAAGCACCATTCATGCTGCCTTGAAGCTACCTGCCTGAAACCCTTTGTGACGGGCCCCTCGTCGCTGGAGTCAGGGCTCGTGGAAGAGAAGCAGCTTTCTCTGAGTAAACAGGGTGCTTCCAGAGTCCCGGTAAGAGCTCATCCCGTCACGCTCTGGGGCTAAAGGGAAGCTCGATGGGAGGACTTCCCTCCAGCTAAGGCCTTCTAAGAGCCCCGCTGAGGCGGAAGCTCCGAGCGGTTTCCACGGGGCCTTAGTCGCGGTTCTGCTTTACTTTCACCCTCGTACGCTCTTCAAGACACGTTCAGACCCTCGCGGGGGCGCCCTGTACCCGACCAGGACGCTGAGTACCGGCAGGCTCCCCCGGCCTGCAAAGAAACAACTGCCCGGGCCGAAAGCCCTTCCCGCTCACTCCGTGTTGTTTGCCGAGTGCAGGGCAACACACACGGCGCTCTCCCGGGGGAGAGGTCGCTTTCCCCGGCACTCCAACGTCTCCAGGAAAACTCTTCTCTGGCGTGCCCCATGCCATGCCAATCTGCCTCCCTGTCCTCGACTGAGCTGCACGGGGAAACCAAAACTGCTGGGCATTCCTTCTCGGCACTCATACCTGCAGACCCCACGCCTGCAGGAGAAAGCCGGCTTGCGTTCCTACTGCCACGAGAGCAGAGCTCTGCCTGTTACACGGCAGGCTTTCCGAAGAGGCTGAGGCCCGATAGCCTCCCTAGTGCATTCCCTGGATGAGCGAGTTAGCTACAGGCAGAACACCCCGTGAAGAGAGGTGGATTTAGGGAAGGGACCTGTGTGTCGCTAGAGTCTCTTTGGACGAGCTACGAATCACAAGGCGGTAGTCGGCGCGTTGACTGGAGGTGGGGGCCTGAGGACCCAAGCCTTGCATTCTCCTTTTTAAAGCACCATTCATGCTGCCTTGAAGCTACCTGCCTGAAACCGTTTGTGACGGGCCCCTCGTCGCTGGAGTCAGGGCTCGTGGAAGAGAAGCAGCTTTCTCTGAGTAAACAGGGTGCTTGCAGAGTCCCGGTAAGAGCTCATCCCGTCACGCTCTGGGGCTAAAGGGAAGCTCGATGGGAGGACTTCCCTCCAGCTAAGGCCTTCTAAGAGCCCCGCTGAGGCGGAAGCTCCGAGCGGTTTCCACGGGGCCTTAGTCGCGGTTCTGCTTTACTTTCACCCTCGTACGCTCTTCAAGACACCTTCAGACCCTCGCGGGGGCGCCCTGTACCCGACCAGGACGCTGAGTACCGACAGGCTCCCCCGGCCTGCAAAGAAACAACTGCCCGGGCCGAAAGCCTTTCCCGCTCACTCCGTGTTGTTTGCCGAGTGCAGGGCAACACACACGGCGCTCTCCCGGGGGAGAGGTCGCTTTCCCCGGCACTCCAACGTCCCCAGGAAAACTCTTCTCTGGCGTGCCCCATGCCATGCCAATCTGCCTCCCTGTCCTCGACTGAGCTGCACGGGGAAACCAAAACTGCTGGGCATTCCTTCTCGGCACTCATACCTGCAGACCCCACGCCTGCAGGAGAAAGCCGGCTTGCGTTCCTACTGCCACGAGAGCAGAGCTCTGCCTGTTACACGGCAGGCTTTCCGAAGAGGCTGAGGCCCGATAGCCTCCCTAGTGCATTCCCTGGATGAGCGAGTTAGCTACAGGCAGAACACCCCGTGAAGAGAGGTGGATTCAGGGAAGGGACCTGTGTGTCGCTAGAGTCTCTTTGGACGAGCTACGGATCACAAGGCGGTAGTCGGCGCGTTGACTGGCGGTGGGGGCCTGAGGACCCAAGCCTTGCATTCTCCTTTTTAAAGCACCATTCATGCTGCCTTGAAGCTACCTGCCTGAAACCGTTTGTGACGGGCCCCTCGTCGCTGGAGTCAGGGCTCGTGGAAGAGAAGCAGCTTTCTCTGAGTAAACAGGGTGCTTCCAGAGTCCCGGTAAGAGCTCATCCCGTCACGCTCTGGGGCTAAAGGGAAGCTCGATGGGAGGACTTCCCTCCAGCTAAGGCCTTCTAAGAGCCCCGCTGAGGCGGAAGCTCCGAGCGGTTTCCACGGGGCCTTAGTCGCGGTTCTGCTTTACTTTCACCCTCGTACGCTCTTCAAGACACGTTCAGACCCTCGCGGGGGCGCCCTGTACCCGACCAGGACGCTGAGTACCGGCAGGCTCCCCCGGCCTGCAAAGAAACAACTGCCCGGGCCGAAAGCCCTTCCCGCTCACTCCGTGTTGTTTGCCGAGTGCAGGGCAACACACACGGCGCTCTCCCGGGGGAGAGGTCGCTTTCCCAGGCACTCCAACGTCTCCAGGAAAACTCTTCTCTGGCGTGCCCCATGCCATGCCAATCTGCCTCCCTGTCCTCGACTGAGCTGCACGGGGAAACCAAAACTGCTGGGCATTCCTTCTCGGCACTCATACCTGCAGACCCCACGCCTGCAGGAGAAAGCCGGCTTGCGTTCCTACTGCCACGAGAGCAGAGCTCTGCCTGTTACACGGCAGGCTTTCCGAAGAGGCTGAGGCCCGATAGCCTCCCTAGTGCATTCCCTGGGTGAGCGAGTTAGCTACAGGCAGAACACCCCGTGAAGAGAGGTGGATTCAGGGAAGGGACCTGTGTGTCGCTAGAGTCTCTTTGGACGAGCTACGGATCACAAGGCGGTAGTCGGCGCGTTGACTGGCGGTGGGGGCCTGAGGACCCAAGCCTTGCATTCTCCTTTTTAAAGCACCATTCATGCTGCCTTGAAGCTACCTGCCTGAAACCGTTTGTGACGGGCCCCTCGTCGCTGGAGTCAGGGCTCGTGGAAGAGAAGCAGCTTTCTCTGAGTAAACAGGGTGCTTCCAGAGTCCCGGTAAGAGCTCATCCCGTCACGCTCTGGGGCTAAAGGGAAGCTCGATGGGAGGACTTCCCTCCAGCTAAGGCCTTCTAAGAGCCCCGCTGAGGCGGAAGCTCCGAGCGGTTTCCACGGGGCCTTAGTCGCGGTTCTGCTTTACTTTCACCCTCGTACGCTCTTCAAGACACCTTCAGACCCTCGCGGGGGCGCCCTGTACCCGACCAGGACGCTGAGTACCGACAGGCTCCCCCGGCCTGCAAAGAAACAACTGCCCGGGCCGAAAGCCTTTCCCGCTCACTCCGTGTTGTTTGCCGAGTGCAGGGCAACACACACGGCGCTCTCCCGGGGGAGAGGTCGCTTTCCCCGGCACTCCAACGTCCCCAGGAAAACTCTTCTCTGGCGTGCCCCATGCCATGCCAATCTGCCTCCCTGTCCTCGACTGAGCTGCACGGGGAAACCAAAACTGCTGGGCATTCCTTCTCGGCACTCATACCTGCAGACCCCACGCCTGCAGGAGAAAGCCGGCTTGCGTTCCTACTGCCACGAGAGCAGAGCTCTGCCTGTTACACGGCAGGCTTTCCGAAGAGGCTGAGGCCCGATAGCCTCCCTAGTGCATTCCCTGCATGAGCGAGTTAGCTACAGGCAGAACACCCCGTGAAGAGAGGTGGATTCAGGGAAGGGACCTGTGTGTCGCTAGAGTCTCTTTGGACGAGCTACGGATCACAAGGCGGTAGTCGGCGCGTTGACTGGCGGTGGGGGCCTGAGGACCCAAGCCTTGCATTCTCCTTTTTAAAGCACCATTCATGCTGCCTTGAAGCTACCTGCCTGAAACCGTTTGTGACGGGCCCCTCGTCGCTGGAGTCAGGGCTCGTGGAAGAGAAGCAGCTTTCTCTGAGTAAACAGGGTGCTTCCAGAGTCCCGGTAAGAGCTCATCCCGTCACGCTCTGGGGCTAAAGGGAAGCTCGATGGGAGGACTTCCCTCCAGCTAAGGCCTTCTAAGAGCCCCGCTGAGGCGGAAGCTCCGAGCGGTTTCCACGGGGCCTTAGTCGCGGTTCTGCTTTACTTTCACCCTCGTACGCTCTTCAAGACACGTTCAGACCCTCGCGGGGGCGCCCTGTACCCGACCAGGACGCTGAGTACCGGCAGGCTCCCCCGGCCTGCAAAGAAACAACTGCCCGGGCCGAAAGCCCTTCCCGCTCACTCCGTGTTGTTTGCCGAGTGCAGGGCAACACACACGGCGCTCTCCCGGGGGAGAGGTCGCTTTCCCAGGCACTCCAACGTCTCCAGGAAAACTCTTCTCTGGCGTGCCCCATGCCATGCCAATCTGCCTCCCTGTCCTCGACTGAGCTGCACGGGGAAACCAAAACTGCTGGGCATTCCTTCTCGGCACTCATACCTGCAGACCCCACGCCTGCAGGAGAAAGCCGGCTTGCGTTCCTACTGCCACGAGAGCAGAGCTCTGCCTGTTACACGGCAGGCTTTCCGAAGAGGCTGAGGCCCGATAGCCTCCCTAGTGCATTCCCTGGGTGAGCGAGTTAGCTACAGGCAGAACACCCCGTGAAGAGAGGTGGATTCAGGGAAGGGACCTGTGTGTCGCTAGAGTCTCTTTGGACGAGCTACGGATCACAAGGCGGTAGTCGGCGCGTTGACTGGCGGTGGGGGCCTGAGGACCCAAGCCTTGCATTCTCCTTTTTAAAGCACCATTCATGCTGCCTTGAAGCTACCTGCCTGAAACCGTTTGTGACGGGCCCCTCGTCGCTGGAGTCAGGGCTCGTGGAAGAGAAGCAGCTTTCTCTGAGTAAACAGGGTGCTTCCAGAGTCCCGGTAAGAGCTCATCCCGTCACGCTCTGGGGCTAAAGGGAAGCTCGATGGGAGGACTTCCCTCCAGCTAAGGCCTTCTAAGAGCCCCGCTGAGGCGGAAGCTCCGAGCGGTTTCCACGGGGCCTTAGTCGCGGTTCTGCTTTACTTTCACCCTCGTACGCTCTTCAAGACACCTTCAGACCCTCGCGGGGGCGCCCTGTACCCGACCAGGACGCTGAGTACCGGCAGGCTCCCCCGGCCTGCAAAGAAACAACTGCCCGGGCCGAAAGCCCTTCCCGCTCACTCCGTGTTGTTTGCCGAGTGCAGGGCAACACACACGGCGCTCTCCCGGGGGAGAGGTCGCTTTCCCCGGCACTCCAACGTCTCCAGGAAAACTCTTCTCTGGCGTGCCCCATGCCATGCCAATCTGCCTCCCTGTCCTCGACTGAGCTGCACGGGGAAACCAAAACTGCTGGGCATTCCTTCTCGGCACTCATACCTGCAGACCCCACGCCTGCAGGAGAAAGCCGGCTTGCGTTCCTACTGCCACGAGAGCAGAGCTCTGCCTGTTACACGGCAGGCTTTCCGAAGAGGCTGAGGCCCGATAGCCTCCCTAGTGCATTCCCTGGGTGAGCGAGTTAGCTACAGGCAGAACACCCCGTGAAGAGAGGTGGATTCAGGGAAGGGACCTGTGTGTCGCTAGAGTCTCTTTGGACGAGCTACGGATCACAAGGCGGTAGTCGGCGCGTTGACTGGCGGTGGGGGCCTGAGGACCCAAGCCTTGCATTCTCCTTTTTAAAGCACCATTCATGCTGCCTTGAAGCTACCTGCCTGAAACCCTTTGTGACGGGCCCCTCGTCGCTGGAGTCAGGGCTCGTGGAAGAGAAGCAGCTTTCTCTGAGTAAACAGGGTGCTTCCAGAGTCCCGGTAAGAGCTCATCCCGTCACGCTCTGGGGCTAAAGGGAAGCTCGATGGGAGGACTTCCCTCCAGCTAAGGCCTTCTAAGAGCCCCGCTGAGGCGGAAGCTCCGAGCGGTTTCCACGGGGCCTTAGTCGCGGTTCTGCTTTACTTTCACCCTCGTACGCTCTTCAAGACACCTTCAGACCCTCGCGGGGGCGCCCTGTACCCGACCAGGACGCTGAGTACCGGCAGGCTCCCCCGGCCTGCAAAGAAACAACTGCCCGGGCCGAAAGCCTTTCCCGCTCACTCCGTGTTGTTTGCCGAGTGCAGGGCAACACACACGGCGCTCTCCCTGGGGAGAGGTCGCTTTCCCAGGCACTCCAACGTCTCCAGGAAAACTCTTCTCTGGCGTGCCCCATGCCATGCCAATCTGCCTCCCTGTCCTCGACTGAGCTGCACGGGGAAACCAAAACTGCTGGGCATTCCTTCTCGGCACTCATACCTGCAGACCCCACGCCTGCAGGAGAAAGCCGGCTTGCGTTCCTACTGCCACGAGAGCAGAGCTCTGCCTGTTACACGGCAGGCTTTCCGAAGAGGCTGAGGCCCGATAGCCTCCCTAGTGCATTCCCTGCATGAGCGAGTTAGCTACAGGCAGAACACCCCGTGAAGAGAGGTGGATTCAGGGAAGGGACCTGTGTGTCGCTAGAGTCTCTTTGGACGAGCTACGGATCACAAGGCGGTAGTCGGCGCGTTGACTGGCGGTGGGGGCCTGAGGACCCAAGCCTTGCATTCTCCTTTTTAAAGCACCATTCATGCTGCCTTGAAGCTACCTGCCTGAAACCCTTTGTGACGGGCCCCTCGTCGCTGGAGTCAGGGCTCGTGGAAGAGAAGCAGCTTTCTCTGAGTAAACAGGGTGCTTCCAGAGTCCCGGTAAGAGCTCATCCCGTCACGCTCTGGGGCTAAAGGGAAGCTCGATGGGAGGACTTCCCTCCAGCTAAGGCCTTCTAAGAGCCCCGCTGAGGCGGAAGCTCCGAGCGGTTTCCACGGGGCCTTAGTCGCGGTTCTGCTTTACTTTCACCCTCGTACGCTCTTCAAGACACGTTCAGACCCTCGCGGGGGCGCCCTGTACCCGACCAGGACGCTGAGTACCGGCAGGCTCCCCCGGCCTGCAAAGAAACAACTGCCCGGGCCGAAAGCCCTTCCCGCTCACTCCGTGTTGTTTGCCGAGTGCAGGGCAACACACACGGCGCTCTCCCGGGGGAGAGGTCGCTTTCCCCGGCACTCCAACGTCTCCAGGAAAACTCTTCTCTGGCGTGCCCCATGCCATGCCAATCTGCCTCCCTGTCCTCGACTGAGCTGCACGGGGAAACCAAAACTGCTGGGCATTCCTTCTCGGCACTCATACCTGCAGACCCCACGCCTGCAGGAGAAAGCCGGCTTGCGTTCCTACTGCCACGAGAGCAGAGCTCTGCCTGTTACACGGCAGGCTTTCCGAAGAGGCTGAGGCCCGATAGCCTCCCTAGTGCATTCCCTGGATGAGCGAGTTAGCTACAGGCAGAACACCCCGTGAAGAGAGGTGGATTCAGGGAAGGGACCTGTGTGTCGCTAGAGTCTCTTTGGACGAGCTACGGATCACAAGGCGGTAGTCGGCGCGTTGACTGGCGGTGGGGGCCTGAGGACCCAAGCCTTGCATTCTCCTTTTTAAAGCACCATTCATGCTGCCTTGAAGCTACCTGCCTGAAACCCTTTGTGACGGGCCCCTCGTCGCTGGAGTCAGGGCTCGTGGAAGAGAAGCAGCTTTCTCTGAGTAAACAGGGTGCTTCCAGAGTCCCGGTAAGAGCTCATCCCGTCACGCTCTGGGGCTAAAGGGAAGCTCGATGGGAGGACTTCCCTCCAGCTAAGGCCTTCTAAGAGCCCCGCTGAGGCGGAAGCTCCGAGCGGTTTCCACGGGGCCTTAGTCGCGGTTCTGCTTTACTTTCACCCTCGTACGCTCTTCAAGACACGTTCAGACCCTCGCGGGGGCGCCCTGTACCCGACCAGGACGCTGAGTACCGGCAGGCTCCCCCGGCCTGCAAAGAAACAACTGCCCGGGCCGAAAGCCCTTCCCGCTCACTCCGTGTTGTTTGCCGAGTGCAGGGCAACACACACGGCGCTCTCCCGGGGGAGAGGTCGCTTTCCCCGGCACTCCAACGTCTCCAGGAAAACTCTTCTCTGGCGTGCCCCATGCCATGCCAATCTGCCTCCCTGTCCTCGACTGAGCTGCACGGGGAAACCAAAACTGCTGGGCATTCCTTCTCGGCACTCATACCTGCAGACCCCACGCCTGCAGGAGAAAGCCGGCTTGCGTTCCTACTGCCACGAGAGCAGAGCTCTGCCTGTTACACGGCAGGCTTTCCGAAGAGGCTGAGGCCCGATAGCCTCCCTAGTGCATTCCCTGGATGAGCGAGTTAGCTACAGGCAGAACACCCCGTGAAGAGAGGTGGATTTAGGGAAGGGACCTGTGTGTCGCTAGAGTCTCTTTGGACGAGCTACGAATCACAAGGCGGTAGTCGGCGCGTTGACTGGAGGTGGGGGCCTGAGGACCCAAGCCTTGCATTCTCCTTTTTAAAGCACCATTCATGCTGCCTTGAAGCTACCTGCCTGAAACCGTTTGTGACGGGCCCCTCGTCGCTGGAGTCAGGGCTCGTGGAAGAGAAGCAGCTTTCTCTGAGTAAACAGGGTGCTTGCAGAGTCCCGGTAAGAGCTCATCCCGTCACGCTCTGGGGCTAAAGGGAAGCTCGATGGGAGGACTTCCCTCCAGCTAAGGCCTTCTAAGAGCCCCGCTGAGGCGGAAGCTCCGAGCGGTTTCCACGGGGCCTTAGTCGCGGTTCTGCTTTACTTTCACCCTCGTACGCTCTTCAAGACACCTTCAGACCCTCGCGGGGGCGCCCTGTACCCGACCAGGACGCTGAGTACCGGCAGGCTCCCCCGGCCTGCAAAGAAACAACTGCCCGGGCCGAAAGCCTTTCCCGCTCACTCCGTGTTGTTTGCCGAGTGCAGGGCAACACACACGGCGCTCTCCCGGGGGAGAGGTCGCTTTCCCCGGCACTCCAACGTCCCCAGGAAAACTCTTCTCTGGCGTGCCCCATGCCATGCCAATCTGCCTCCCTGTCCTCGACTGAGCTGCACGGGGAAACCAAAACTGCTGGGCATTCCTTCTCGGCACTCATACCTGCAGACCCCACGCCTGCAGGAGAAAGCCGGCTTGCGTTCCTACTGCCACGAGAGCAGAGCTCTGCCTGTTACACGGCAGGCTTTCCGAAGAGGCTGAGGCCCGATAGCCTCCCTAGTGCATTCCCTGGATGAGCGAGTTAGCTACAGGCAGAACACCCCGTGAAGAGAGGTGGATTCAGGGAAGGGACCTGTGTGTCGCTAGAGTCTCTTTGGACGAGCTACGGATCACAAGGCGGTAGTCGGCGCGTTGACTGGCGGTGGGGGCCTGAGGACCCAAGCCTTGCATTCTCCTTTTTAAAGCACCATTCATGCTGCCTTGAAGCTACCTGCCTGAAACCCTTTGTGACGGGCCCCTCGTCGCTGGAGTCAGGGCTCGTGGAAGAGAAGCAGCTTTCTCTGAGTAAACAGGGTGCTTCCAGAGTCCCGGTAAGAGCTCATCCCGTCACGCTCTGGGGCTAAAGGGAAGCTCGATGGGAGGACTTCCCTCCAGCTAAGGCCTTCTAAGAGCCCCGCTGAGGCGGAAGCTCCGAGCGGTTTCCACGGGGCCTTAGTCGCGGTTCTGCTTTACTTTCACCCTCGTACGCTCTTCAAGACACGTTGAGACCCTCGCGGGGGCGCCCTGTACCCGACCAGGACGCTGAGTACCGGCAGGCTCCCCCGGCCTGCAAAGAAACAACTGCCCGGGCCGAAAGCCCTTCCCGCTCACTCCGTGTTGTTTGCCGAGTGCAGGGCAACACACACGGCGCTCTCCCGGGGGAGAGGTCGCTTTCCCAGGCACTCCAACGTCTCCAGGAAAACTCTTCTCTGGCGTGCCCCATGCCATGCCAATCTGCCTCCCTGTCCTCGACTGAGCTGCACGGGGAAACCAAAACTGCTGGGCATTCCTTCTCGGCACTCATACCTGCAGACCCCACGCCTGCAGGAGAAAGCCGGCTTGCGTTCCTACTGCCACGAGAGCAGAGCTCTGCCTGTTACACGGCAGGCTTTCCGAAGAGGCTGAGGCCCGATAGCCTCCCTAGTGCATTCCCTGGATGAGCGAGTTAGCTACAGGCAGAACACCCCTTGAAGAGAGGTGGATTCAGGGAAGGGACCTGTGTGTCGCTAGAGTCTCTTTGGACGAGCTACGGATCACAAGGCGGTAGTCGGCGCGTTGACTGGAGGTGGGGGCCTGAGGACCCAAGCCTTGCATTCTCCTTTTTAAAGCACCATTCATGCTGCCTTGAAGCTACCTGCCTGAAACCGTTTGTGACGGGCCCCTCGTCGCTGGAGTCAGGGCTCGTGGAAGAGAAGCAGCTTTCTCTGAGTAAACAGGGTGCTTCCAGAGTCCCGGTAAGAGCTCATCCCGTCACGCTCTGGGGCTAAAGGGAAGCTCGATGGGAGGACTTCCCTCCAGCTAAGGCCTTCTAAGAGCCCCGCTGAGGCGGAAGCTCCGAGCGGTTTCCACGGGGCCTTAGTCGCGGTTCTGCTTTACTTTCACCCTCGTACGCTCTTCAAGACACGTTCAGACCCTCGCGGGGGCGCCCTGTACCCGACCAGGACGCTGAGTACCGGCAGGCTCCCCCGGCCAGCAAAGAAACAACTGCCCGGGCCGAAAGCCCTTCCCGCTCACTCCGTGTTGTTTGCCGAGTGCAGGGCAACACACACGGCGCTCTCGCGGGGGAGAGGTCGCTTTCCCCGGCACTCCAACGTCCCCAGGAAAACTCTTCTCTGGCGTGCCCCATGCCATGCCAATCTGCCTCCCTGTCCTCGACTGAGCTGCACGGGGAAACCAAAACTGCTGGGCATTCCTTCTCGGCACTCATACCTGCAGACCCCACGCCTGCAGGAGAAAGCCGGCTTGCGTTCCTACTGCCACGAGAGCAGAGCTCTGCCTGTTACACGGCAGGCTTTCCGAAGAGGCTGAGGCCCGATAGCCTCCCTAGTGCATTCCCTGGGTGAGCGAGTTAGCTACAGGCAGAACACCCCGTGAAGAGAGGTGGATTCAGGGAAGGGAACGGTGTGTCGCTAGAGTCTCTTTGGACGAGCTACGAATCACAAGGCGGTAGTCGGCGCGTTGACTGGAGGTGGGGGCCTGAGGACCCAAGCCTTGCATTCTCCTTTTTAAAGCACCATTCATGCTGCCTTGAAGCTACCTGCCTGAAACCCTTTGTGACGGGCCCCTCGTCGCTGGAGTCAGGGCTCGTGGAAGAGAAGCAGCTTTCTCTGAGTAAACAGGGTGCTTCCAGAGTCCCGGTAAGAGCTCATCCCGTCACGCTCTGGGGCTAAAGGGAAGCTCGATGGGAGGACTTCCCTCCAGCTAAGGCCTTCTAAGAGCCCCGCTGAGGCGGAAGCTCCGAGCGGTTTCCACGGGGCCTTAGTCGCGGTTCTGCTTTACTTTCACCCTCGTACGCTCTTCAAGACACCTTCAGACCCTCGCGGGGGCGCCCTGTACCCGACCAGGACGCTGAGTACCGGCAGGGTCCCCCGGCCAGCAAAGAAACAACTGCCCGGGCCGAAAGCCCTTCCCGCTCACTCCGTGTTGTTTGCCAAGTGCAGGGCAACACACACGGCGCTCTCCCGGGGGAGAGGTCGCTTTCCCCGGAACTCCAACGTCCCCAGGAAAACTCTTCTCTGGCGTGCCCCATGCCATGCCAATCTGCCTCCCTGTCCTCGACTGAGCTGCACGGGGAAACCAAAACTGCTGGGCATTCCTTCTCGGCACTCATACCTGCAGACCCCACGCCTGCAGGAGAAAGCCGGCTTGCGTTCCTACTGCCACGAGAGCAGAGCTCTGCCTGTTACACGGCAGGCTTTCCGAAGAGGCTGAGGCCCGATAGCCTCCCTAGTGCATTCCCTGGATGAGCGAGTTAGCTACAGGCAGAACAGCCCGTGAAGAGAGGTGGATTCAGGGAAGGGACCTGTGTGTCGCTAGAGTCTCTTTGGACGAGCTACGGATCACAAGGCGGTAGTCGGCGCGTTGACTGGAGGTGGGGGCCTGAGGACCCAAGCCTTGCATTCTCCTTTTTAAAGCACCATTCATGCTGCCTTGAAGCTACCTGCCTGAAACCGTTTGTGACGGGGCCCTCGTCGCTGGAGTCAGGGCTCGTGGAAGAGAAGCAGCTTTCTCTGAGTAAACAGGGTGCTTCCAGAGTCCCGGTAAGAGCTCATCCCGTCACGCTCTGGGGCTAAAGGGAAGCTCGATGGGAGGACTTCCCTCCAGCTAAGGCCTTCTAAGAGCCCCGCTGAGGCGGAAGCTCCGAGCGGTTTCCACGGGGCCTTAGTCGCGGTTCTGCTTTACTTTCACCCTCGTACGCTCTTCAAGACACCTTCAGACCCTCGCGGGGCCGCCCTGTACCCGACCAGGACGCTGAGTACCGGCAGGCTCCCCCGGCCTGCAAAGAAACAACTGCCCGGGCCGAAAGCCCTTCCCGCTCACTCCGTGTTGTTTGCCGAGTGCAGGGCAACACACACGGCGCTCTCCCGGGGGAGAGGTCGCTTTCCCGGCACTCCAACGTCTCCAGGAAAACTCTTCTCTGGCGTGCCCCATGCCATGCCAATCTGCCTCCCTGTCCTCGACTGAGCTGCACGGGGAAACCAAAACTGCTGGGCATTCCTTCTCGGCACTCATACCTGCAGACCCCACGCCTGCAGGAGAAAGCCGGCTTGCGTTCCTACTGCCACGAGAGCAGAGCTCTGCCTGTTACACGGCAGGCTTTCCGAAGAGGCTGAGGCCCGATAGCCTCCCTAGTGCATTCCCTGGATGAGCGAGTTAGCTACAGGCAGAACACCCCATGAAGAGAGGTGGATTCAGGGAAGGGACCTGTGTGTCGCTAGAGTCTCTTTGGACGAGCTACGAATCACAAGGCGGTAGTCGGCGCGTTGACTGGAGGTGGGGGCCTGAGGACCCAAGCCTTGCATTCTCCTTTTTAAAGCACCATTCATGCTGCCTTGAAGCTACCTGCCTGAAACCGTTTGTGACGGGCCCCTCGACGCTGGAGTCAGGGCTCGTGGAAGAGAAGCAGCTTTCTCTGAGTAAACAGGGTGCTTCCAGAGTCCCGGTAAGAGCTCATCCCGTCACGCTCTGGGGCTAAAGGGAAGCTCGATGGGAGGACTTCCCTCCAGCTAAGGCCTTCTAAGAGCCCCGCTGAGGCGGAAGCTCCGAGCGGTTTCCATGGGGCCTTAGTCGCGGTTCTGCTTTACTTTCACCCTCGTACGCTCTTCAAGACACGTTCAGACCCTCGCGGGGGCGCCCTGTACCCGACCAGGACGCTGAGTACCGGCAGGCTCCCCCGGCCTGCAAAGAAACAACTGCCCGGGCCGAAAGCCCTTCCCGCTCACTCCGTGTTGTTTGCCGAGTGCAGGGCAACAAACACGGCGCTCTCCCGGGGGAGAGGTAGCTTTCCCAGGCACTCCAACGTCTCCAGGAAAACTCTTCTCTGGCGTGCCCCATGCCATGCCAATCTGCCTCCCTGTCCTCGACTGAGCTGCACGGGGAAACCAAAACTGCTGGGCATTCCTTCTCGGCACTCATACCTGCAGACCCCACGCCTGCAGGAGAAAGCCGGCTTGCGTTCCTACTGCCACGAGAGCAGAGCTCTGCCTGTTACACGGCAGGCTTTCCGAAGAGGCTGAGGCCCGATAGCCTCCCTAGTGCATTCCCTGGATGAGCGAGTTAGCTACAGGCAGAACACCCCGTGAAGAGAGGTGGATTCAGGGAAGGGACCTGTGTGTCGCTAGAGTCTCTTTGGACGAGCTACGGATCACAAGGCGGTAGTCGGCGCGTTGACTGGAGGTGGGGGCCTGAGGACCCAAGCCTTGCATTCTCCTTTTTAAAGCACCATTCATGCTGCCTTGAAGCTACCTGCCTGAAACCGTTTGTGACGGGCCCCTCGTCGCTGGAGTCAGGGCTCGTGGAAGAGAAGCAGCTTTCTCTGAGTAAACAGGGTGCTTCCAGAGTCCCGGTAAGAGCTCATCCCGTCACGCTCTGGGGCTAAAGGGAAGCTCGATGGGAGGACTTCCCTCCAGCTAAGGCCTTCTAAGAGCCCCGCTGAGGCGGAAGCTCCGAGCGGTTTCCACGGGGCCTTAGTCGCGGTTCTGCTTTACTTTCACCCTCGTACGCTCTTCAAGACACGTTCAGACCCTCGCGGGGGCGCCCTGTACCCGACCAGGACGCTGAGTACCGGCAGGCTCCCCCGGCCTGCAAAGAAACAACTGCCCGGGCCGAAAGCCCTTCCCGCTCACTCCGTGTTGTTTGCCGAGTGCAGGGCAACACACACGGCGCTCTCGCGGGGGAGAGGTCGCTTTCCCCGGCACTCCAACGTCTCCAGGAAAACTCTTCTCTGGCGTGCCCCATGCCATGCCAATCTGCCTCCCTGTCCTCGACTGAGCTGCACGGGGAATCCAAAACTGCTGGGCATTCCTTCTCGGCACTCATACCTGCAGACCCCACGCCTGCAGGAGAAAGCCGGCTTGCGTTCCTACTGCCACGAGAGCAGAGCTCTGCCTGTTACACGGCAGGCTTTCCGAAGAGGCTGAGGCCCGATAGCCTCCCTAGTGCATTCCCTGGGTGAGCGAGTTAGCTACAGGCAGAACACCCCGTGAAGAGAGGTGGATTCAGGGAAGGGAACGGTGTGTCGCTAGAGTCTCTTTGGACGAGCTACGAATCACAAGGCGGTAGTCGGCGCGTTGACTGGAGGTGGGGGCCTGAGGACCCAAGCCTTGCATTCTCCTTTTTAAAGCACCATTCATGCTGCCTTGAAGCTACCTGCCTGAAACCGTTTGTGACGGGCCCCTCGTCGCTGGAGTCAGGGCTCGTGGAAGAGAAGCAGCTTTCTCTGAGTAAACAGGGTGCTTCCAGAGTCCAGGTAAGAGCTCATCCCGTCACGCTCTGGGGCTAAAGGGAAGCTCGATGGGAGGACTTCCCTCCAGCTAAGGCCTTCTAAGAGCCCCGCTGAGGCGGAAGCTCCGAGCGGTTTCCACGGGGCCTTAGTCGCGGTTCTGCTTTACTTTCACCCTCGTACGCTCTTCAAGACACCTTCAGACCCTCGCGGGGGCGCCCTGTACCCGACCAGGACGCTGAGTACCGGCAGGCTCCCCCGGCCAGCAAAGAAACAACTGCCCGGGCCGAAAGCCCTTCCCGCTCACTCCGTGTTGTTTGCCGAGTGCAGGGCAACACACACGGCGCTCTCCCGGGGGAGAGGTCGCTTTCCCCGGAACTCCAACGTCCCCAGGAAAACTCTTCTCTGGCGTGCCCCATGCCATGCCAATCTGCCTCCCTGTCCTCGACTGAGCTGCACGGGGAAACCAAAACTGCTGGGCATTCCTTCTCGGCACTCATACCTGCAGACCCCACGCCTGCAGGAGAAAGCCGGCTTGCGTTCCTACTGCCACGAGAGCAGAGCTCTGCCTGTTACACGGCAGGCTTTCCGAAGAGGCTGAGGCCCGATAGCCTCCCTAGTGCATTCCCTGGATGAGCGAGTTAGCTACAGGCAGAACACCCCGTGAAGAGAGGTGGATTCAGGGAAGGGACCTGTGTGTCGCTAGAGTCTCTTTGGACGAGCTACGGATCACAAGGCGGTAGTCGGCGCGTTGACTGGCGGTGGGGGCCTGAGGACCCAAGCCTTGCATTCTCCTTTTTAAAGCACCATTCATGCTGCCTTGAAGCTACCTGCCTGAAACCCTTTGTGACGGGCCCCTCGTCGCTGGAGTCAGGGCTCGTGGAAGAGAAGCAGCTTTCTCTGAGTAAACAGGGTGCTTCCAGAGTCCCGGTAAGAGCTCATCCCGTCACGCTCTGGGGCTAAAGGGAAGCTCGATGGGAGGACTTCCCTCCAGCTAAGGCCTTCTAAGAGCCCCGCTGAGGCGGAAGCTCCGAGCGGTTTCCACGGGGCCTTAGTCGCGGTTCTGCTTTACTTTCACCCTCGTACGCTCTTCAAGACACGTTCAGACCCTCGCGGGGGCGCCCTGTACCCGACCAGGACGCTGAGTACCGGCAGGCTCCCCCGGCCTGCAAAGAAACAACTGCCCGGGCCGAAAGCCCTTCCCGCTCACTCCGTGTTGTTTGCCGAGTGCAGGGCAACACACACGGCGCTCTCCCGGGGGAGAGGTCGCTTTCCCAGGCACTCCAACGTCTCCAGGAAAACTCTTCTCTGGCGTGCCCCATGCCATGCCAATCTGCCTCCCTGTCCTCGACTGAGCTGCACGGGGAAACCAAAACTGCTGGGCATTCCTTCTCGGCACTCATACCTGCAGACCCCACGCCTGCAGGAGAAAGCCGGCTTGCGTTCCTACTGCCACGAGAGCAGAGCTCTGCCTGTTACACGGCAGGCTTTCCGAAGAGGCTGAGGCCCGATAGCCTCCCTAGTGCATTCCCTGGGTGAGCGAGTTAGCTACAGGCAGAACACCCCGTGAAGAGAGGTGGATTCAGGGAAGGGACCTGTGTGTCGCTAGAGTCTCTTTGGACGAGCTACGGATCACAAGGCGGTAGTCGGCGCGTTGACTGGCGGTGGGGGCCTGAGGACCCAAGCCTTGCATTCTCCTTTTTAAAGCACCATTCATGCTGCCTTGAAGCTACCTGCCTGAAACCCTTTGTGACGGGCCCCTCGTCGCTGGAGTCAGGGCTCGTGGAAGAGAAGCAGCTTTCTCTGAGTAAACAGGGTGCTTCCAGAGTCCCGGTAAGAGCTCATCCCGTCACGCTCTGGGGCTAAAGGGAAGCTCGATGGGAGGACTTCCCTCCAGCTAAGGCCTTCTAAGAGCCCCGCTGAGGCGGAAGCTCCGAGCGGTTTCCACGGGGCCTTAGTCGCGGTTCTGCTTTACTTTCACCCTCGTACGCTCTTCAAGACACGTTCAGACCCTCGCGGGGGCGCCCTGTACCCGACCAGGACGCTGAGTACCGGCAGGCTCCCCCGGCCTGCAAAGAAACAACTGCCCGGGCCGAAAGCCCTTCCCGCTCACTCCGTGTTGTTTGCCGAGTGCAGGGCAACACACACGGCGCTCTCCCGGGGGAGAGGTCGCTTTCCCCGGCACTCCAACGTCCCCAGGAAAACTCTTCTCTGGCGTGCCCCATGCCATGCCAATCTGCCTCCCTGTCCTCGACTGAGCTGCACGGGGAAACCAAAACTGCTGGGCATTCCTTCTCGGCACTCATACCTGCAGACCCCACGCCTGCAGGAGAAAGCCGGCTTGCGTTCCTACTGCCACGAGAGCAGAGCTCTGCCTGTTACACGGCAGGCTTTCCGAAGAGGCTGAGGCCCGATAGCCTCCCTAGTGCATTCCCTGGGTGAGCGAGTTAGCTACAGGCAGAACACCCCGTGAAGAGAGGTGGATTCAGGGAAGGGAACGGTGTGTCGCTAGAGTCTCTTTGGACGAGCTACGAATCACAAGGCGGTAGTCGGCGCGTTGACTGGAGGTGGGGGCCTGAGGACCCAAGCCTTGCATTCTCCTTTTTAAAGCACCATTCATGCTGCCTTGAAGCTACCTGCCTGAAACCCTTTGTGACGGGCCCCTCGTCGCTGGAGTCAGGGCTCGTGGAAGAGAAGCAGCTTTCTCTGAGTAAACAGGGTGCTTCCAGAGTCCCGGTAAGAGCTCATCCCGTCACGCTCTGGGGCTAAAGGGAAGCTCGATGGGAGGACTTCCCTCCAGCTAAGGCCTTCTAAGAGCCCCGCTGAGGCGGAAGCTCCGAGCGGTTTCCACGGGGCCTTAGTCGCGGTTCTGCTTTACTTTCACCCTCGTACGCTCTTCAAGACACCTTCAGACCCTCGCGGGGGCGCCCTGTACCCGACCAGGACGCTGAGTACCGGCAGGGTCCCCCGGCCAGCAAAGAAACAACTGCCCGGGCCGAAAGCCCTTCCCGCTCACTCCGTGTTGTTTGCCAAGTGCAGGGCAACACACACGGCGCTCTCCCGGGGGAGAGGTCGCTTTCCCCGGAACTCCAACGTCCCCAGGAAAACTCTTCTCTGGCGTGCCCCATGCCATGCCAATCTGCCTCCCTGTCCTCGACTGAGCTGCACGGGGAAACCAAAACTGCTGGGCATTCCTTCTCGGCACTCATACCTGCAGACCCCACGCCTGCAGGAGAAAGCCGGCTTGCGTTCCTACTGCCACGAGAGCAGAGCTCTGCCTGTTACACGGCAGGCTTTCCGAAGAGGCTGAGGCCCGATAGCCTCCCTAGTGCATTCCCTGGATGAGCGAGTTAGCTACAGGCAGAACAGCCCGTGAAGAGAGGTGGATTCAGGGAAGGGACCTGTGTGTCGCTAGAGTCTCTTTGGACGAGCTACGGATCACAAGGCGGTAGTCGGCGCGTTGACTGGAGGTGGGGGCCTGAGGACCCAAGCCTTGCATTCTCCTTTTTAAAGCACCATTCATGCTGCCTTGAAGCTACCTGCCTGAAACCGTTTGTGACGGGGCCCTCGTCGCTGGAGTCAGGGCTCGTGGAAGAGAAGCAGCTTTCTCTGAGTAAACAGGGTGCTTCCAGAGTCCCGGTAAGAGCTCATCCCGTCACGCTCTGGGGCTAAAGGGAAGCTCGATGGGAGGACTTCCCTCCAGCTAAGGCCTTCTAAGAGCCCCGCTGAGGCGGAAGCTCCGAGCGGTTTCCACGGGGCCTTAGTCGCGGTTCTGCTTTACTTTCACCCTCGTACGCTCTTCAAGACACCTTCAGACCCTCGCGGGGCCGCCCTGTACCCGACCAGGACGCTGAGTACCGGCAGGCTCCCCCGGCCTGCAAAGAAACAACTGCCCGGGCCGAAAGCCCTTCCCGCTCACTCCGTGTTGTTTGCCGAGTGCAGGGCAACACACACGGCGCTCTCCCGGGGGAGAGGTCGCTTTCCCGGCACTCCAACGTCTCCAGGAAAACTCTTCTCTGGCGTGCCCCATGCCATGCCAATCTGCCTCCCTGTCCTCGACTGAGCTGCACGGGGAAACCAAAACTGCTGGGCATTCCTTCTCGGCACTCATACCTGCAGACCCCACGCCTGCAGGAGAAAGCCGGCTTGCGTTCCTACTGCCACGAGAGCAGAGCTCTGCCTGTTACACGGCAGGCTTTCCGAAGAGGCTGAGGCCCGATAGCCTCCCTAGTGCATTCCCTGGATGAGCGAGTTAGCTACAGGCAGAACACCCCGTGAAGAGAGGTGGATTCAGGGAAGGGACCTGTGTGTCGCTAGAGTCTCTTTGGACGAGCTACGGATCACAAGGCGGTAGTCGGCGCGTTGACTGGAGGTGGGGGCCTGAGGACCCAAGCCTTGCATTCTCCTTTTTAAAGCACCATTCATGCTGCCTTGAAGCTACCTGCCTGAAACCGTTTGTGACGGGCCCCTCGTCGCTGGAGTCAGGGCTCGTGGAAGAGAAGCAGCTTTCTCTGAGTAAACAGGGTGCTTCCAGAGTCCCGGTAAGAGCTCATCCCGTCACGCTCTGGGGCTAAAGGGAAGCTCGATGGGAGGACTTCCCTCCAGCTAAGGCCTTCTAAGAGCCCCGCTGAGGCGGAAGCTCCGAGCGGTTTCCACGGGGCCTTAGTCGCGGTTCTGCTTTACTTTCACCCTCGTACGCTCTTCAAGACACGTTCAGACCCTCGCGGGGGCGCCCTGTACCCGACCAGGACGCTGAGTACCGGCAGGCTCCCCCGGCCTGCAAAGAAACAACTGCCCGGGCCGAAAGCCCTTCCCGCTCACTCCGTGTTGTTTGCCGAGTGCAGGGCAACACACACGGCGCTCTCGCGGGGGAGAGGTCGCTTTCCCCGGCACTCCAACGTCTCCAGGAAAACTCTTCTCTGGCGTGCCCCATGCCATGCCAATCTGCCTCCCTGTCCTCGACTGAGCTGCACGGGGAATCCAAAACTGCTGGGCATTCCTTCTCGGCACTCATACCTGCAGACCCCACGCCTGCAGGAGAAAGCCGGCTTGCGTTCCTACTGCCACGAGAGCAGAGCTCTGCCTGTTACACGGCAGGCTTTCCGAAGAGGCTGAGGCCCGATAGCCTCCCTAGTGCATTCCCTGGGTGAGCGAGTTAGCTACAGGCAGAACACCCCGTGAAGAGTGGTGGATTCAGGGAAGGGAACGGTGTGTCGCTAGAGTCTCTTTGGACGAGCTACGAATCACAAGGCGGTAGTCGGCGCGTTGACTGGAGGTGGGGGCCTGAGGACCCAAGCCTTGCATTCTCCTTTTTAAAGCACCATTCATGCTGCCTTGAAGCTACCTGCCTGAAACCGTTTGTGACGGGCCCCTCGTCGCTGGAGTCAGGGCTCGTGGAAGAGAAGCAGCTTTCTCTGAGTAAACAGGGTGCTTCCAGAGTCCAGGTAAGAGCTCATCCCGTCACGCTCTGGGGCTAAAGGGAAGCTCGATGGGAGGACTTCCCTCCAGCTAAGGCCTTCTAAGAGCCCCGCTGAGGCGGAAGCTCCGAGCGGTTTCCACGGGGCCTTAGTCGCGGTTCTGCTTTACTTTCACCCTCGTACGCTCTTCAAGACACCTTCAGACCCTCGCGGGGGCGCCCTGTACCCGACCAGGACGCTGAGTACCGGCAGGCTCCCCCGGCCAGCAAAGAAACAACTGCCCGGGCCCAAAGCCCTTCCCGCTCACTCCGTGTTGTTTGCCGAGTGCAGGGCAACACACACGGCGCTCTCCCGGGGGAGAGGTCGCTTTCCCCGGCACTCCAACGTCTCCAGGAAAACTCTTCTCTGGCGTGCCCCATGCCATGCCAATCTGCCTCCCTGTCCTCGACTGAGCTGCACGGGGAAACCAAAACTGCTGGGCATTCCTTCTCGGCACTCATACCTGCAGACCCCACGCCTGCAGGAGAAAGCCGGCTTGCGTTCCTACTGCCACGAGAGCAGAGCTCTGCCTGTTACACGGCAGGCTTTCCGAAGAGGCTGAGGCCCGATAGCCTCCCTAGTGCATTCCCTGGGTGAGCGAGTTAGCTACAGGCAGAACACCCCGTGAAGAGAGGTGGATTCAGGGAAGGGACCTGTGTGTCGCTAGAGTCTCTTTGGACGAGCTACGGATCACAAGGCGGTAGTCGGCGCGTTGACTGGCGGTGGGGGCCTGAGGACCCAAGCCTTGCATTCTCCTTTTTAAAGCACCATTCATGCTGCCTTGAAGCTACCTGCCTGAAACCCTTTGTGACGGGCCCCTCGTCGCTGGAGTCAGGGCTCGTGGAAGAGAAGCAGCTTTCTCTGAGTAAACAGGGTGCTTCCAGAGTCCCGGTAAGAGCTCATCCCGTCACGCTCTGGGGCTAAAGGGAAGCTCGATGGGAGGACTTCCCTCCAGCTAAGGCCTTCTAAGAGCCCCGCTGAGGCGGAAGCTCCGAGCGGTTTCCACGGGGCCTTAGTCGCGGTTCTGCTTTACTTTCACCCTCGTACGCTCTTCAAGACACGTTCAGACCCTCGCGGGGGCGCCCTGTACCCGACCAGGACGCTGAGTACCGGCAGGCTCCCCCGGCCTGCAAAGAAACAACTGCCCGGGCCGAAAGCCCTTCCCGCTCACTCCGTGTTGTTTGCCGAGTGCAGGGCAACACACACGGCGCTCTCCCGGGGGAGAGGTCGCTTTCCCAGGCACTCCAACGTCTCCAGGAAAACTCTTCTCTGGCGTGCCCCATGCCATGCCAATCTGCCTCCCTGTCCTCGACTGAGCTGCACGGGGAAACCAAAACTGCTGGGCATTCCTTCTCGGCACTCATACCTGCAGACCCCACGCCTGCAGGAGAAAGCCGGCTTGCGTTCCTACTGCCACGAGAGCAGAGCTCTGCCTGTTACACGGCAGGCTTTCCGAAGAGGCTGAGGCCCGATAGCCTCCCTAGTGCATTCCCTGGGTGAGCGAGTTAGCTACAGGCAGAACACCCCGTGAAGAGAGGTGGATTCAGGGAAGGGACCTGTGTGTCGCTAGAGTCTCTTTGGACGAGCTACGGATCACAAGGCGGTAGTCGGCGCGTTGACTGGCGGTGGGGGCCTGAGGACCCAAGCCTTGCATTCTCCTTTTTAAAGCACCATTCATGCTGCCTTGAAGCTACCTGCCTGAAACCCTTTGTGACGGGCCCCTCGTCGCTGGAGTCAGGGCTCGTGGAAGAGAAGCAGCTTTCTCTGAGTAAACAGGGTGCTTCCAGAGTCCCGGTAAGAGCTCATCCCGTCACGCTCTGGGGCTAAAGGGAAGCTCGATGGGAGGACTTCCCTCCAGCTAAGGCCTTCTAAGAGCCCCGCTGAGGCGGAAGCTCCGAGCGGTTTCCACGGGGCCTTAGTCGCGGTTCTGCTTTACTTTCACCCTCGTACGCTCTTCAAGACACGTTCAGACCCTCGCGGGGGCGCCCTGTACCCGACCAGGACGCTGAGTACCGGCAGGCTCCCCCGGCCTGCAAAGAAACAACTGCCCGGGCCGAAAGCCCTTCCCGCTCACTCCGTGTTGTTTGCCGAGTGCAGGGCAACACACACGGCGCTCTCCCGGGGGAGAGGTCGCTTTCCCAGGCACTCCAACGTCTCCAGGAAAACTCTTCTCTGGCGTGCCCCATGCCATGCCAATCTGCCTCCCTGTCCTCGACTGAGCTGCACGGGGAAACCAAAACTGCTGGGCATTCCTTCTCGGCACTCATACCTGCAGACCCCACGCCTGCAGGAGAAAGCCGGCTTGCGTTCCTACTGCCACGAGAGCAGAGCTCTGCCTGTTACACGGCAGGCTTTCCGAAGAGGCTGAGGCCCGATAGCCTCCCTAGTGCATTCCCTGGGTGAGCGAGTTAGCTACAGGCAGAACACCCCGTGAAGAGAGGTGGATTCAGGGAAGGGACCTGTGTGTCGCTAGAGTCTCTTTGGACGAGCTACGGATCACAAGGCGGTAGTCGGCGCGTTGACTGGCGGTGGGGGCCTGAGGACCCAAGCCTTGCATTCTCCTTTTTAAAGCACCATTCATGCTGCCTTGAAGCTACCTGCCTGAAACCCTTTGTGACGGGCCCCTCGTCGCTGGAGTCAGGGCTCGTGGAAGAGAAGCAGCTTTCTCTGAGTAAACAGGGTGCTTCCAGAGTCCCGGTAAGAGCTCATCCCGTCACGCTCTGGGGCTAAAGGGAAGCTCGATGGGAGGACTTCCCTCCAGCTAAGGCCTTCTAAGAGCCCCGCTGAGGCGGAAGCTCCGAGCGGTTTCCACGGGGCCTTAGTCGCGGTTCTGCTTTACTTTCACCCTCGTACGCTCTTCAAGACACGTTCAGACCCTCGCGGGGGCGCCCTGTACCCGACCAGGACGCTGAGTACCGGCAGGCTCCCCCGGCCTGCAAAGAAACAACTGCCCGGGCCGAAAGCCCTTCCCGCTCACTCCGTGTTGTTTGCCGAGTGCAGGGCAACACACACGGCGCTCTCCCGGGGGAGAGGTCGCTTTCCCAGGCACTCCAACGTCTCCAGGAAAACTCTTCTCTGGCGTGCCCCATGCCATGCCAATCTGCCTCCCTGTCCTCGACTGAGCTGCACGGGGAAACCAAAACTGCTGGGCATTCCTTCTCGGCACTCATACCTGCAGACCCCACGCCTGCAGGAGAAAGCCGGCTTGCGTTCCTACTGCCACGAGAGCAGAGCTCTGCCTGTTACACGGCAGGCTTTCCGAAGAGGCTGAGGCCCGATAGCCTCCCTAGTGCATTCCCTGCATGAGCGAGTTAGCTACAGGCAGAACACCCCGTGAAGAGAGGTGGATTCAGGGAAGGGACCTGTGTGTCGCTAGAGTCTCTTTGGACGAGCTACGGATCACAAGGCGGTAGTCGGCGCGTTGACTGGCGGTGGGGGCCTGAGGACCCAAGCCTTGCATTCTCCTTTTTAAAGCACCATTCATGCTGCCTTGAAGCTACCTGCCTGAAACCCTTTGTGACGGGCCCCTCGTCGCTGGAGTCAGGGCTCGTGGAAGAGAAGCAGCTTTCTCTGAGTAAACAGGGTGCTTCCAGAGTCCCGGTAAGAGCTCATCCCGTCACGCTCTGGGGCTAAAGGGAAGCTCGATGGGAGGACTTCCCTCCAGCTAAGGCCTTCTAAGAGCCCCGCTGAGGCGGAAGCTCCGAGCGGTTTCCACGGGGCCTTAGTCGCGGTTCTGCTTTACTTTCACCCTCGTACGCTCTTCAAGACACCTTCAGACCCTCGCGGGGGCGCCCTGTACCCGACCAGGACGCTGAGTACCGGCAGGCTCCCCCGGCCTGCAAAGAAACAACTGCCCGGGCCGAAAGCCCTTCCCGCTCACTCCGTGTTGTTTGCCGAGTGCAGGGCAACACACACGGCGCTCTCCCGGGGGAGAGGTCGCTTTCCCCGGCACTCCAACGTCTCCAGGAAAACTCTTCTCTGGCGTGCCCCATGCCATGCCAATCTGCCTCCCTGTCCTCGACTGAGCTGCACGGGGAAACCAAAACTGCTGGGCATTCCTTCTCGGCACTCATACCTGCAGACCCCACGCCTGCAGGAGAAAGCCGGCTTGCGTTCCTACTGCCACGAGAGCAGAGCTCTGCCTGTTACACGGCAGGCTTTCCGAAGAGGCTGAGGCCCGATAGCCTCCCTAGTGCATTCCCTGGGTGAGCGAGTTAGCTACAGGCAGAACACCCCGTGAAGAGAGGTGGATTCAGGGAAGGGACCTGTGTGTCGCTAGAGTCTCTTTGGACGAGCTACGGATCACAAGGCGGTAGTCGGCGCGTTGACTGGCGGTGGGGGCCTGAGGACCCAAGCCTTGCATTCTCCTTTTTAAAGCACCATTCATGCTGCCTTGAAGCTACCTGCCTGAAACCCTTTGTGACGGGCCCCTCGTCGCTGGAGTCAGGGCTCGTGGAAGAGAAGCAGCTTTCTCTGAGTAAACAGGGTGCTTCCAGAGTCCCGGTAAGAGCTCATCCCGTCACGCTCTGGGGCTAAAGGGAAGCTCGATGGGAGGACTTCCCTCCAGCTAAGGCCTTCTAAGAGCCCCGCTGAGGCGGAAGCTCCGAGCGGTTTCCACGGGGCCTTAGTCGCGGTTCTGCTTTACTTTCACCCTCGTACGCTCTTCAAGACACCTTCAGACCCTCGCGGGGGCGCCCTGTACCCGACCAGGACGCTGAGTACCGGCAGGCTCCCCCGGCCTGCAAAGAAACAACTGCCCGGGCCGAAAGCCTTTCGCGCTCACTCCGTGTTGTTTGCCGAGTGCAGGGCAACACACACGGCGCTCTCCCTGGGGAGAGGTCGCTTTCCCAGGCACTCCAACGTCTCCAGGAAAACTCTTCTCTGGCGTGCCCCATGCCATGCCAATCTGCCTCCCTGTCCTCGACTGAGCTGCACGGGGAAACCAAAACTGCTGGGCATTCCTTCTCGGCACTCATACCTGCAGACCCCACGCCTGCAGGAGAAAGCCGGCTTGCGTTCCTACTGCCACGAGAGCAGAGCTCTGCCTGTTACACGGCAGGCTTTCCGAAGAGGCTGAGGCCCGATAGCCTCCCTAGTGCATTCCCTGCATGAGCGAGTTAGCTACAGGCAGAACACCCCGTGAAGAGAGGTGGATTCAGGGAAGGGACCTGTGTGTCGCTAGAGTCTCTTTGGACGAGCTACGGATCACAAGGCGGTAGTCGGCGCGTTGACTGGCGGTGGGGGCCTGAGGACCCAAGCCTTGCATTCTCCTTTTTAAAGCACCATTCATGCTGCCTTGAAGCTACCTGCCTGAAACCGTTTGTGACGGGCCCCTCGTCGCTGGAGTCAGGGCTCGTGGAAGAGAAGCAGCTTTCTCTGAGTAAACAGGGTGCTTCCAGAGTCCCGGTAAGAGCTCATCCCGTCACGCTCTGGGGCTAAAGGGAAGCTCGATGGGAGGACTTCCCTCCAGCTAAGGCCTTCTAAGAGCCCCGCTGAGGCGGAAGCTCCGAGCGGTTTCCACGGGGCCTTAGTCGCGGTTCTGCTTTACTTTCACCCTCGTACGCTCTTCAAGACACGTTCAGACCCTCGCGGGGGCGCCCTGTACCCGACCAGGACGCTGAGTACCGGCAGGCTCCCCCGGCCTGCAAAGAAACAACTGCCCGGGCCGAAAGCCCTTCCCGCTCACTCCGTGTTGTTTGCCGAGTGCAGGGCAACACACACGGCGCTCTCCCGGGGGAGAGGTCGCTTTCCCCGGCACTCCAACGTCTCCAGGAAAACTCTTCTCTGGCGTGCCCCATGCCATGCCAATCTGCCTCCCTGTCCTCGACTGAGCTGCACGGGGAAACCAAAACTGCTGGGCATTCCTTCTCGGCACTCATACCTGCAGACCCCACGCCTGCAGGAGAAAGCCGGCTTGCGTTCCTACTGCCACGAGAGCAGAGCTCTGCCTGTTACACGGCAGGCTTTCCGAAGAGGCTGAGGCCCGATAGCCTCCCTAGTGCATTCCCTGGATGAGCGAGTTAGCTACAGGCAGAACACCCCGTGAAGAGAGGTGGATTCAGGGAAGGGACCTGTGTGTCGCTAGAGTCTCTTTGGACGAGCTACGGATCACAAGGCGGTAGTCGGCGCGTTGACTGGAGGTGGGGGCCTGAGGACCCAAGCCTTGCATTCTCCTTTTTAAAGCACCATTCATGCTGCCTTGAAGCTACCTGCCTGAAACCGTTTGTGACGGGCCCCTCGTCGCTGGAGTCAGGGCTCGTGGAAGAGAAGCAGCTTTCTCTGAGTAAACAGGGTGCTTCCAGAGTCCCGGTAAGAGCTCATCCCGTCACGCTCTGGGGCTAAAGGGAAGCTCGATGGGAGGACTTCCCTCCAGCTAAGGCCTTCTAAGAGCCCCGCTGAGGCGGAAGCTCCGAGCGGTTTCCACGGGGCCTTAGTCGCGGTTCTGCTTTACTTTCACCCTCGTACGCTCTTCAAGACACGTTCAGACCCTCGCGGGGGCGCCCTGTACCCGACCAGGACGCTGAGTACCGGCAGGCTCCCCCGGCCTGCAAAGAAACAACTGCCCGGGCCGAAAGCCCTTCCCGCTCACTCCGTGTTGTTTGCCGAGTGCAGGGCAACACACACGGCGCTCTCCCGGGGGAGAGGTCGCTTTCCCCGGCACTCCAACGTCTCCAGGAAAACTCTTCTCTGGCGTGCCCCATGCCATGCCAATCTGCCTCCCTGTCCTCGACTGAGCTGCACGGGGAAACCAAAACTGCTGGGCATTCCTTCTCGGCACTCATACCTGCAGACCCCACGCCTGCAGGAGAAAGCCGGCTTGCGTTCCTACTGCCACGAGAGCAGAGCTCTGCCTGTTACACGGCAGGCTTTCCGAAGAGGCTGAGGCCCGATAGCCTCCCTAGTGCATTCCCTGGATGAGCGAGTTAGCTACAGGCAGAACACCCCGTGAAGAGAGGTGGATTTAGGGAAGGGACCTGTGTGTCGCTAGAGTCTCTTTGGACGAGCTACGAATCACAAGGCGGTAGTCGGCGCGTTGACTGGAGGTGGGGGCCTGAGGACCCAAGCCTTGCATTCTCCTTTTTAAAGCACCATTCATGCTGCCTTGAAGCTACCTGCCTGAAACCGTTTGTGACGGGCCCCTCGTCGCTGGAGTCAGGGCTCGTGGAAGAGAAGCAGCTTTCTCTGAGTAAACAGGGTGCTTGCAGAGTCCCGGTAAGAGCTCATCCCGTCACGCTCTGGGGCTAAAGGGAAGCTCGATGGGAGGACTTCCCTCCAGCTAAGGCCTTCTAAGAGCCCCGCTGAGGCGGAAGCTCCGAGCGGTTTCCACGGGGCCTTAGTCGCGGTTCTGCTTTACTTTCACCCTCGTACGCTCTTCAAGACACCTTCAGACCCTCGCGGGGGCGCCCTGTACCCGACCAGGACGCTGAGTACCGACAGGCTCCCCCGGCCTGCAAAGAAACAACTGCCCGGGCCGAAAGCCTTTCCCGCTCACTCCGTGTTGTTTGCCGAGTGCAGGGCAACACACACGGCGCTCTCCCGGGGGAGAGGTCGCTTTCCCCGGCACTCCAACGTCCCCAGGAAAACTCTTCTCTGGCGTGCCCCATGCCATGCCAATCTGCCTCCCTGTCCTCGACTGAGCTGCACGGGGAAACCAAAACTGCTGGGCATTCCTTCTCGGCACTCATACCTGCAGACCCCACGCCTGCAGGAGAAAGCCGGCTTGCGTTCCTACTGCCACGAGAGCAGAGCTCTGCCTGTTACACGGCAGGCTTTCCGAAGAGGCTGAGGCCCGATAGCCTCCCTAGTGCATTCCCTGGATGAGCGAGTTAGCTACAGGCAGAACACCCCGTGAAGAGAGGTGGATTCAGGGAAGGGACCTGTGTGTCGCTAGAGTCTCTTTGGACGAGCTACGGATCACAAGGCGGTAGTCGGCGCGTTGACTGGCGGTGGGGGCCTGAGGACCCAAGCCTTGCATTCTCCTTTTTAAAGCACCATTCATGCTGCCTTGAAGCTACCTGCCTGAAACCGTTTGTGACGGGCCCCTCGTCGCTGGAGTCAGGGCTCGTGGAAGAGAAGCAGCTTTCTCTGAGTAAACAGGGTGCTTCCAGAGTCCCGGTAAGAGCTCATCCCGTCACGCTCTGGGGCTAAAGGGAAGCTCGATGGGAGGACTTCCCTCCAGCTAAGGCCTTCTAAGAGCCCCGCTGAGGCGGAAGCTCCGAGCGGTTTCCACGGGGCCTTAGTCGCGGTTCTGCTTTACTTTCACCCTCGTACGCTCTTCAAGACACGTTGAGACCCTCGCGGGGGCGCCCTGTACCCGACCAGGACGCTGAGTACCGGCAGGCTCCCCCGGCCTGCAAAGAAACAACTGCCCGGGCCGAAAGCCCTTCCCGCTCACTCCGTGTTGTTTGCCGAGTGCAGGGCAACACACACGGCGCTCTCCCGGGGGAGAGGTCGCTTTCCCAGGCACTCCAACGTCTCCAGGAAAACTCTTCTCTGGCGTGCCCCATGCCATGCCAATCTGCCTCCCTGTCCTCGACTGAGCTGCACGGGGAAACCAAAACTGCTGGGCATTCCTTCTCGGCACTCATACCTGCAGACCCCACGCCTGCAGGAGAAAGCCGGCTTGCGTTCCTACTGCCACGAGAGCAGAGCTCTGCCTGTTACACGGCAGGCTTTCCGAAGAGGCTGAGGCCCGATAGCCTCCCTAGTGCATTCCCTGGATGAGCGAGTTAGCTACAGGCAGAACACCCCGTGAAGAGAGGTGGATTCAGGGAAGGGACCTGTGTGTCGCTAGAGTCTCTTTGGACGAGCTACGGATCACAAGGCGGTAGTCGGCGCGTTGACTGGAGGTGGGGGCCTGAGGACCCAAGCCTTGCATTCTCCTTTTTAAAGCACCATTCATGCTGCCTTGAAGCTACCTGCCTGAAACCGTTTGTGACGGGCCCCTCGTCGCTGGAGTCAGGGCTCGTGGAAGAGAAGCAGCTTTCTCTGAGTAAACAGGGTGCTTCCAGAGTCCCGGTAAGAGCTCATCCCGTCACGCTCTGGGGCTAAAGGGAAGCTCGATGGGAGGACTTCCCTCCAGCTAAGGCCTTCTAAGAGCCCCGCTGAGGCGGAAGCTCCGAGCGGTTTCCACGGGGCCTTAGTCGCGGTTCTGCTTTACTTTCACCCTCGTACGCTCTTCAAGACACGTTCAGACCCTCGCGGGGGCGCCCTGTACCCGACCAGGACGCTGAGTACCGGCAGGCTCCCCCGGCCAGCAAAGAAACAACTGCCCGGGCCGAAAGCCCTTCCCGCTCACTCCGTGTTGTTTGCCGAGTGCAGGGCAACACACACGGCGCTCTCGCGGGGGAGAGGTCGCTTTCCCCGGCACTCCAACGTCCCCAGGAAAACTCTTCTCTGGCGTGCCCCATGCCATGCCAATCTGCCTCCCTGTCCTCGACTGAGCTGCACGGGGAAACCAAAACTGCTGGGCATTCCTTCTCGGCACTCATACCTGCAGACCCCACGCCTGCAGGAGAAAGCCGGCTTGCGTTCCTACTGCCACGAGAGCAGAGCTCTGCCTGTTACACGGCAGGCTTTCCGAAGAGGCTGAGGCCCGATAGCCTCCCTAGTGCATTCCCTGGGTGAGCGAGTTAGCTACAGGCAGAACACCCCGTGAAGAGAGGTGGATTCAGGGAAGGGAACGGTGTGTCGCTAGAGTCTCTTTGGACGAGCTACGAATCACAAGGCGGTAGTCGGCGCGTTGACTGGAGGTGGGGGCCTGAGGACCCAAGCCTTGCATTCTCCTTTTTAAAGCACCATTCATGCTGCCTTGAAGCTACCTGCCTGAAACCCTTTGTGACGGGCCCCTCGTCGCTGGAGTCAGGGCTCGTGGAAGAGAAGCAGCTTTCTCTGAGTAAACAGGGTGCTTCCAGAGTCCCGGTAAGAGCTCATCCCGTCACGCTCTGGGGCTAAAGGGAAGCTCGATGGGAGGACTTCCCTCCAGCTAAGGCCTTCTAAGAGCCCCGCTGAGGCGGAAGCTCCGAGCGGTTTCCACGGGGCCTTAGTCGCGGTTCTGCTTTACTTTCACCCTCGTACGCTCTTCAAGACACCTTCAGACCCTCGCGGGGGCGCCCTGTACCCGACCAGGACGCTGAGTACCGGCAGGGTCCCCCGGCCAGCAAAGAAACAACTGCCCGGGCCGAAAGCCCTTCCCGCTCACTCCGTGTTGTTTGCCAAGTGCAGGGCAACACACACGGCGCTCTCCCGGGGGAGAGGTCGCTTTCCCCGGAACTCCAACGTCCCCAGGAAAACTCTTCTCTGGCGTGCCCCATGCCATGCCAATCTGCCTCCCTGTCCTCGACTGAGCTGCACGGGGAAACCAAAACTGCTGGGCATTCCTTCTCGGCACTCATACCTGCAGACCCCACGCCTGCAGGAGAAAGCCGGCTTGCGTTCCTACTGCCACGAGAGCAGAGCTCTGCCTGTTACACGGCAGGCTTTCCGAAGAGGCTGAGGCCCGATAGCCTCCCTAGTGCATTCCCTGGATGAGCGAGTTAGCTACAGGCAGAACACCCCGTGAAGAGAGGTGGATTCAGGGAAGGGACCTGTGTGTCGCTAGAGTCTCTTTGGACGAGCTACGGATCACAAGGCGGTAGTCGGCGCGTTGACTGGAGGTGGGGGCCTGAGGACCCAAGCCTTGCATTCTCCTTTTTAAAGCACCATTCATGCTGCCTTGAAGCTACCTGCCTGAAACCCTTTGTGACGGGCCCCTCGTCGCTGGAGTCAGGGCTCGTGGAAGAGAAGCAGCTTTCTCTGAGTAAACAGGGTGCTTCCAGAGTCCCGGTAAGAGCTCATCCCGTCACGCTCTGGGGCTAAAGGGAAGCTCGATGGGAGGACTTCCCTCCAGCTAAGGCCTTCTAAGAGCCCCGCTGAGGCGGAAGCTCCGAGCGGTTTCCACGGGGCCTTAGTCGCGGTTCTGCTTTACTTTCACCCTCGTACGCTCTTCAAGACACGTTCAGACCCTCGCGGGGGCGCCCTGTACCCGACCAGGACGCTGAGTACCGGCAGGCTCCCCCGGCCTGCAAAGAAACAACTGCCCGGGCCGAAAGCCCTTCCCGCTCACTCCGTGTTGTTTGCCGAGTGCAGGGCAACACACACGGCGCTCTCCCGGGGGAGAGGTCGCTTTCCCAGGCACTCCAACGTCTCCAGGAAAACTCTTCTCTGGCGTGCCCCATGCCATGCCAATCTGCCTCCCTGTCCTCGACTGAGCTGCACGGGGAAACCAAAACTGCTGGGCATTCCTTCTCGGCACTCATACCTGCAGACCCCACGCCTGCAGGAGAAAGCCGGCTTGCGTTCCTACTGCCACGAGAGCAGAGCTCTGCCTGTTACACGGCAGGCTTTCCGAAGAGGCTGAGGCCCGATAGCCTCCCTAGTGCATTCCCTGGGTGAGCGAGTTAGCTACAGGCAGAACACCCCGTGAAGAGAGGTGGATTCAGGGAAGGGACCTGTGTGTCGCTAGAGTCTCTTTGGACGAGCTACGGATCACAAGGCGGTAGTCGGCGCGTTGACTGGCGGTGGGGGCCTGAGGACCCAAGCCTTGCATTCTCCTTTTTAAAGCACCATTCATGCTGCCTTGAAGCTACCTGCCTGAAACCCTTTGTGACGGGCCCCTCGTCGCTGGAGTCAGGGCTCGTGGAAGAGAAGCAGCTTTCTCTGAGTAAACAGGGTGCTTCCAGAGTCCCGGTAAGAGCTCATCCCGTCACGCTCTGGGGCTAAAGGGAAGCTCGATGGGAGGACTTCCCTCCAGCTAAGGCCTTCTAAGAGCCCCGCTGAGGCGGAAGCTCCGAGCGGTTTCCACGGGGCCTTAGTCGCGGTTCTGCTTTACTTTCACCCTCGTACGCTCTTCAAGACACGTTCAGACCCTCGCGGGGGCGCCCTGTACCCGACCAGGACGCTGAGTACCGGCAGGCTCCCCCGGCCTGCAAAGAAACAACTGCCCGGGCCGAAAGCCCTTCCCGCTCACTCCGTGTTGTTTGCCGAGTGCAGGGCAACACACACGGCGCTCTCCCGGGGGAGAGGTCGCTTTCCCAGGCACTCCAACGTCTCCAGGAAAACTCTTCTCTGGCGTGCCCCATGCCATGCCAATCTGCCTCCCTGTCCTCGACTGAGCTGCACGGGGAAACCAAAACTGCTGGGCATTCCTTCTCGGCACTCATACCTGCAGACCCCACGCCTGCAGGAGAAAGCCGGCTTGCGTTCCTACTGCCACGAGAGCAGAGCTCTGCCTGTTACACGGCAGGCTTTCCGAAGAGGCTGAGGCCCGATAGCCTCCCTAGTGCATTCCCTGCATGAGCGAGTTAGCTACAGGCAGAACACCCCGTGAAGAGAGGTGGATTCAGGGAAGGGACCTGTGTGTCGCTAGAGTCTCTTTGGACGAGCTACGGATCACAAGGCGGTAGTCGGCGCGTTGACTGGCGGTGGGGGCCTGAGGACCCAAGCCTTGCATTCTCCTTTTTAAAGCACCATTCATGCTGCCTTGAAGCTACCTGCCTGAAACCGTTTGTGACGGGCCCCTCGTCGCTGGAGTCAGGGCTCGTGGAAGAGAAGCAGCTTTCTCTGAGTAAACAGGGTGCTTCCAGAGTCCCGGTAAGAGCTCATCCCGTCACGCTCTGGGGCTAAAGGGAAGCTCGATGGGAGGACTTCCCTCCAGCTAAGGCCTTCTAAGAGCCCCGCTGAGGCGGAAGCTCCGAGCGGTTTCCACGGGGCCTTAGTCGCGGTTCTGCTTTACTTTCACCCTCGTACGCTCTTCAAGACACGTTCAGACCCTCGCGGGGGCGCCCTGTACCCGACCAGGACGCTGAGTACCGGCAGGCTCCCCCGGCCTGCAAAGAAACAACTGCCCGGGCCGAAAGCCCTTCCCGCTCACTCCGTGTTGTTTGCCGAGTGCAGGGCAACACACACGGCGCTCTCCCGGGGGAGAGGTCGCTTTCCCCGGCACTCCAACGTCTCCAGGAAAACTCTTCTCTGGCGTGCCCCATGCCATGCCAATCTGCCTCCCTGTCCTCGACTGAGCTGCACGGGGAAACCAAAACTGCTGGGCATTCCTTCTCGGCACTAATACCTGCAGACCCCACGCCTGCAGGAGAAAGCCGGCTTGCGTTCCTACTGCCACGAGAGCAGAGCTCTGCCTGTTACACGGCAGGCTTTCCGAAGAGGCTGAGGCCCGATAGCCTCCCTAGTGCATTGCCTGGGTGAGCGAGTTAGCTACAGGCAGAACACCCCGTGAAGAGAGGTGGATTCAGGGAAGGGACCTGTGTGTCGCTAGAGTCTCTTTGGACGAGCTACGGATCACAAGGCGGTAGTCGGCGCGTTGACTGGCGGTGGGGGCCTGAGGACCCAAGCCTTGCATTCTCCTTTTTAAAGCACCATTCATGCTGCCTTGAAGCTACCTGCCTGAAACCCTTTGTGACGGGCCCCTCGTCGCTGGAGTCAGGGCTCGTGGAAGAGAAGCAGCTTTCTCTGAGTAAACAGGGTGCTTCCAGAGTCCCGGTAAGAGCTCATCCCGTCACGCTCTGGGGCTAAAGGGAAGCTCGATGGGAGGACTTCCCTCCAGCTAAGGCCTTCTAAGAGCCCCGCTGAGGCGGAAGCTCCGAGCGGTTTCCACGGGGCCTTAGTCGCGGTTCTGCTTTACTTTCACCCTCGTACGCTCTTCAAGACACCTTCAGACCCTCGCGGGGGCGCCCTGTACCCGACCAGGACGCTGAGTACCGGCAGGCTCCCCCGGCCTGCAAAGAAACAACTGCCCGGGCCGAAAGCCTTTCCCGCTCACTCCGTGTTGTTTGCCGAGTGCAGGGCAACACACACGGCGCTCTCCCGGGGGAGAGGTCGCTTTCCCAGGCACTCCAACGTCTCCAGGAAAACTCTTCTCTGGCGTGCCCCATGCCATGCCAATCTGCCTCCCTGTCCTCGACTGAGCTGCACGGGGAAACCAAAACTGCTGGGCATTCCTTCTCGGCACTCATACCTGCAGACCCCACGCCTGCAGGAGAAAGCCGGCTTGCGTTCCTACTGCCACGAGAGCAGAGCTCTGCCTGTTACACGGCAGGCTTTCCGAAGAGGCTGAGGCCCGATAGCCTCCCTAGTGCATTCCCTGCATGAGCGAGTTAGCTACAGGCAGAACACCCCGTGAAGAGAGGTGGATTCAGGGAAGGGACCTGTGTGTCGCTAGAGTCTCTTTGGACGAGCTACGGATCACAAGGCGGTAGTCGGCGCGTTGACTGGCGGTGGGGGCCTGAGGACCCAAGCCTTGCATTCTCCTTTTTAAAGCACCATTCATGCTGCCTTGAAGCTACCTGCCTGAAACCGTTTGTGACGGGCCCCTCGTCGCTGGAGTCAGGGCTCGTGGAAGAGAAGCAGCTTTCTCTGAGTAAACAGGGTGCTTCCAGAGTCCCGGTAAGAGCTCATCCCGTCACGCTCTGGGGCTAAAGGGAAGCTCGATGGGAGGACTTCCCTCCAGCTAAGGCCTTCTAAGAGCCCCGCTGAGGCGGAAGCTCCGAGCGGTTTCCACGGGGCCTTAGTCGCGGTTCTGCTTTACTTTCACCCTCGTACGCTCTTCAAGACACGTTCAGACCCTCGCGGGGGCGCCCTGTACCCGACCAGGACGCTGAGTACCGGCAGGCTCCCCCGGCCTGCAAAGAAACAACTGCCCGGGCCGAAAGCCCTTCCCGCTCACTCCGTGTTGTTTGCCGAGTGCAGGGCAACACACACGGCGCTCTCCCGGGGGAGAGGTCGCTTTCCCCGGCACTCCAACGTCTCCAGGAAAACTCTTCTCTGGCGTGCCCCATGCCATGCCAATCTGCCTCCCTGTCCTCGACTGAGCTGCACGGGGAAACCAAAACTGCTGGGCATTCCTTCTCGGCACTCATACCTGCAGACCCCACGCCTGCAGGAGAAAGCCGGCTTGCGTTCCTACTGCCACGAGAGCAGAGCTCTGCCTGTTACACGGCAGGCTTTCCGAAGAGGCTGAGGCCCGATAGCCTCCCTAGTGCATTGCCTGGGTGAGCGAGTTAGCTACAGGCAGAACACCCCGTGAAGAGAGGTGGATTCAGGGAAGGGACCTGTGTGTCGCTAGAGTCTCTTTGGACGAGCTACGGATCACAAGGCGGTAGTCGGCGCGTTGACTGGCGGTGGGGGCCTGAGGACCCAAGCCTTGCATTCTCCTTTTTAAAGCACCATTCATGCTGCCTTGAAGCTACCTGCCTGAAACCCTTTGTGACGGGCCCCTCGTCGCTGGAGTCAGGGCTCGTGGAAGAGAAGCAGCTTTCTCTGAGTAAACAGGGTGCTTCCAGAGTCCCGGTAAGAGCTCATCCCGTCACGCTCTGGGGCTAAAGGGAAGCTCGATGGGAGGACTTCCCTCCAGCTAAGGCCTTCTAAGAGCCCCGCTGAGGCGGAAGCTCCGAGCGGTTTCCACGGGGCCTTAGTCGCGGTTCTGCTTTACTTTCACCCTCGTACGCTCTTCAAGACACCTTCAGACCCTCGCGGGGGCGCCCTGTACCCGACCAGGACGCTGAGTACCGGCAGGCTCCCCCGGCCTGCAAAGAAACAACTGCCCGGGCCGAAAGCCTTTCCCGCTCACTCCGTGTTGTTTGCCGAGTGCAGGGCAACACACACGGCGCTCTCCCGGGGGAGAGGTCGCTTTCCCAGGCACTCCAACGTCTCCAGGAAAACTCTTCTCTGGCGTGCCCCATGCCATGCCAATCTGCCTCCCTGTCCTCGACTGAGCTGCACGGGGAAACCAAAACTGCTGGGCATTCCTTCTCGGCACTCATACCTGCAGACCCCACGCCTGCAGGAGAAAGCCGGCTTGCGTTCCTACTGCCACGAGAGCAGAGCTCTGCCTGTTACACGGCAGGCTTTCCGAAGAGGCTGAGGCCCGATAGCCTCCCTAGTGCATTCCCTGCATGAGCGAGTTAGCTACAGGCAGAACACCCCGTGAAGAGAGGTGGATTCAGGGAAGGGACCTGTGTGTCGCTAGAGTCTCTTTGGACGAGCTACGGATCACAAGGCGGTAGTCGGCGCGTTGACTGGCGGTGGGGGCCTGAGGACCCAAGCCTTGCATTCTCCTTTTTAAAGCACCATTCATGCTGCCTTGAAGCTACCTGCCTGAAACCGTTTGTGACGGGCCCCTCGTCGCTGGAGTCAGGGCTCGTGGAAGAGAAGCAGCTTTCTCTGAGTAAACAGGGTGCTTCCAGAGTCCCGGTAAGAGCTCATCCCGTCACGCTCTGGGGCTAAAGGGAAGCTCGATGGGAGGACTTCCCTCCAGCTAAGGCCTTCTAAGAGCCCCGCTGAGGCGGAAGCTCCGAGCGGTTTCCACGGGGCCTTAGTCGCGGTTCTGCTTTACTTTCACCCTCGTACGCTCTTCAAGACACGTTCAGACCCTCGCGGGGGCGCCCTGTACCCGACCAGGACGCTGAGTACCGGCAGGCTCCCCCGGCCAGCAAAGAAACAACTGCCCGGGCCGAAAGCCCTTCCCGCTCACTCCGTGTTGTTTGCCGAGTGCAGGGCAACACACACGGCGCTCTCCCGGGGGAGAGGTCGCTTTCCCCGGCACTCCAACGTCTCCAGGAAAACTCTTCTCTGGCGTGCCCCATGCCATGCCAATCTGCCTCCCTGTCCTCGACTGAGCTGCACGGGGAAACCAAAACTGCTGGGCATTCCTTCTCGGCACTCATACCTGCAGACCCCACGCCTGCAGGAGAAAGCCGGCTTGCGTTCCTACTGCCACGAGAGCAGAGCTCTGCCTGTTACACGGCAGGCTTTCCGAAGAGGCTGAGGCCCGATAGCCTCCCTAGTGCATTCCCTGGATGAGCGAGTTAGCTACAGGCAGAACACCCCGTGAAGAGAGGTGGATTTAGGGAAGGGACCTGTGTGTCGCTAGAGTCTCTTTGGACGAGCTACGAATCACAAGGCGGTAGTCGGCGCGTTGACTGGAGGTGGGGGCCTAGGACCCAAGCCTTGCATTCTCCTTTTTAAAGCACCATTCATGCTGCCTTGAAGCTACCTGCCTGAAACCGTTTGTGACGGGCCCCTCGTCGCTGGAGTCAGGGCTCGTGGAAGAGAAGCAGCTTTCTCTGAGTAAACAGGGTGCTTCCAGAGTCCCGGTAAGAGCTCATCCCGTCACGCTCTGGGGCTAAAGGGAAGCTCGATGGGAGGACTTCCCTCCAGCTAAGGCCTTCTAAGAGCCCCGCTGAGGCGGAAGCTCCGAGCGGTTTCCACGGGGCCTTAGTCGCGGTTCTGCTTTACTTTCACCCTCGTACGCTCTTCAAGACACGTTCAGACCCTCGCGGGGGCGCCCTGTACCCGACCAGGACGCTGAGTACCGGCAGGCTCCCCCGGCATGCAAAGAAACAACTGCCCGGGCCGAAAGCCTTTCCCGCTCACTCCGTGTTGTTTGCCGAGTGCAGGGCAACACACACGGCGCTCTCCCGGGGGAGAGGTCGCTTTCCCCGGCACTCCAACGTCCCCAGGAAAACTTTTCTCTGGCGTGCCCCATGCCATGCCAATCTGCCTCCCTGTCCTCGACTGAGCTGCACGGGGAAACCAAAACTGCTGGGCATTCCTTCTCGGCACTCATACCTGCAGACCCCACGCCTGCAGGAGAAAGCCGGCTTGCGTTCCTACTGCCACGAGAGCAGAGCTCTGCCTGTTACACGGCAGGCTTTCCGAAGAGGCTGAGGCCCGATAGCCTCCCTAGTGCATTCCCTGCATGAGCGAGTTAGCTACAGGCAGAACACCCCGTGAAGAGAGGTGGATTCAGGGAAGGGACCTGTGTGTCGCTAGAGTCTCTTTGGACGAGCTACGGATCACAAGGCGGTAGTCGGCGCGTTGACTGGCGGTGGGGGCCTGAGGACCCAAGCCTTGCATTCTCCTTTTTAAAGCACCATTCATGCTGCCTTGAAGCTACCTGCCTGAAACCCTTTGTGACGGGCCCCTCGTCGCTGGAGTCAGGGCTCGTGGAAGAGAAGCAGCTTTCTCTGAGTAAACAGGGTGCTTCCAGAGTCCCGGTAAGAGCTCATCCCGTCACGCTCTGGGGCTAAAGGGAAGCTCGATGGGAGGACTTCCCTCCAGCTAAGGCCTTCTAAGAGCCCCGCTGAGGCGGAAGCTCCGAGCGGTTTCCACGGGGCCTTAGTCGCGGTTCTGCTTTACTTTCACCCTCGTACGCTCTTCAAGACACGTTCAGACCCTCGCGGGGGCGCCCTGTACCCGACCAGGACGCTGAGTACCGGCAGGCTCCCCCGGCCTGCAAAGAAACAACTGCCCGGGCCGAAAGCCCTTCCCGCTCACTCCGTGTTGTTTGCCGAGTGCAGGGCAACACACACGGCGCTCTCCCGGGGGAGAGGTCGCTTTCCCAGGCACTCCAACGTCTCCAGGAAAACTCTTCTCTGGCGTGCCCCATGCCATGCCAATCTGCCTCCCTGTCCTCGACTGAGCTGCACGGGGAAACCAAAACTGCTGGGCATTCCTTCTCGGCACTCATACCTGCAGACCCCACGCCTGCAGGAGAAAGCCGGCTTGCGTTCCTACTGCCACGAGAGCAGAGCTCTGCCTGTTACACGGCAGGCTTTCCGAAGAGGCTGAGGCCCGATAGCCTCCCTAGTGCATTCCCTGGGTGAGCGAGTTAGCTACAGGCAGAACACCCCGTGAAGAGAGGTGGATTCAGGGAAGGGACCTGTGTGTCGCTAGAGTCTCTTTGGACGAGCTACGGATCACAAGGCGGTAGTCGGCGCGTTGACTGGCGGTGGGGGCCTGAGGACCCAAGCCTTGCATTCTCCTTTTTAAAGCACCATTCATGCTGCCTTGAAGCTACCTGCCTGAAACCCTTTGTGACGGGCCCCTCGTCGCTGGAGTCAGGGCTCGTGGAAGAGAAGCAGCTTTCTCTGAGTAAACAGGGTGCTTCCAGAGTCCCGGTAAGAGCTCATCCCGTCACGCTCTGGGGCTAAAGGGAAGCTCGATGGGAGGACTTCCCTCCAGCTAAGGCCTTCTAAGAGCCCCGCTGAGGCGGAAGCTCCGAGCGGTTTCCACGGGGCCTTAGTCGCGGTTCTGCTTTACTTTCACCCTCGTACGCTCTTCAAGACACGTTCAGACCCTCGCGGGGGCGCCCTGTACCCGACCAGGACGCTGAGTACCGGCAGGCTCCCCCGGCCTGCAAAGAAACAACTGCCCGGGCCGAAAGCCCTTCCCGCTCACTCCGTGTTGTTTGCCGAGTGCAGGGCAACACACACGGCGCTCTCCCGGGGGAGAGGTCGCTTTCCCCGGCACTCCAACGTCTCCAGGAAAACTCTTCTCTGGCGTGCCCCATGCCATGCCAATCTGCCTCCCTGTCCTCGACTGAGCTGCACGGGGAAACCAAAACTGCTGGGCATTCCTTCTCGGCACTCATACCTGCAGACCCCACGCCTGCAGGAGAAAGCCGGCTTGCGTTCCTACTGCCACGAGAGCAGAGCTCTGCCTGTTACACGGCAGGCTTTCCGAAGAGGCTGAGGCCCGATAGCCTCCCTAGTGCATTCCCTGGGTGAGCGAGTTAGCTACAGGCAGAACACCCCGTGAAGAGAGGTGGATTCAGGGAAGGGACCTGTGTGTCGCTAGAGTCTCTTTGGACGAGCTACGGATCACAAGGCGGTAGTCGGCGCGTTGACTGGCGGTGGGGGCCTGAGGACCCAAGCCTTGCATTCTCCTTTTTAAAGCACCATTCATGCTGCCTTGAAGCTACCTGCCTGAAACCGTTTGTGACGGGCCCCTCGTCGCTGGAGTCAGGGCTCGTGGAAGAGAAGCAGCTTTCTCTGAGTAAACAGGGTGCTTCCAGAGTCCCGGTAAGAGCTCATCCCGTCACGCTCTGGGGCTAAAGGGAAGCTCGATGGGAGGACTTCCCTCCAGCTAAGGCCTTCTAAGAGCCCCGCTGAGGCGGAAGCTCCGAGCGTTTTCCACGGGGCCTTAGTCGCGGTTCTGCTTTACTTTCACCCTCGTACGCTCTTCAAGACACGTTCAGACCCTCGCGGGGGCGCCCTGTACCCGACCAGGACGCTGAGTACCGGCAGGCTCCCCCGGCCTGCAAAGAAACAACTGCCCGGGCCGAAAGCCCTTCCCGCTCACTCCGTGTTGTTTGCCGAGTGCAGGGCAACACACACGGCGCTCTCCCGGGGGAGAGGTCGCTTTCCCAGGCACTCCAACGTCTCCAGGAAAACTCTTCTCTGGCGTGCCCCATGCCATGCCAATCTGCCTCCCTGTCCTCGACTGAGCTGCACGGGGAAACCAAAACTGCTGGGCATTCCTTCTCGGCACTCATACCTGCAGACCCCACGCCTGCAGGAGAAAGCCGGCTTGCGTTCCTACTGCCACGAGAGCAGAGCTCTGCCTGTTACACGGCAGGCTTTCCGAAGAGGCTGAGGCCCGATAGCCTCCCTAGTGCATTCCCTGCATGAGCGAGTTAGCTACAGGCAGAACACCCCGTGAAGAGAGGTGGATTCAGGGAAGGGACCTGTGTGTCGCTAGAGTCTCTTTGGACGAGCTACGGATCACAAGGCGGTAGTCGGCGCGTTGACTGGCGGTGGGGGCCTGAGGACCCAAGCCTTGCATTCTCCTTTTTAAAGCACCATTCATGCTGCCTTGAAGCTACCTGCCTGAAACCGTTTGTGACGGGCCCCTCGTCGCTGGAGTCAGGGCTCGTGGAGGAGAAGCAGCTTTCTCTGAGTAAACAGGGTGCTTCCAGAGTCCCGGTAAGAGCTCATCCCGTCACGCTCTGGGGCTAAAGGGAAGCTCGATGGGAGGACTTCCCTCCAGCTAAGGCCTTCTAAGAGCCCCGCTGAGGCGGAAGCTCCGAGCGGTTTCCACGGGGCCTTAGTCGCGGTTCTGCTTTACTTTCACCCTCGTACGCTCTTCAAGACACGTTCAGACCCTCGCGGGGGCGCCCTGTACCCGACCAGGACGCTGAGTACCGGCAGGCTCCCCCGGCCTGCAAAGAAACAACTGCCCGGGCCGAAAGCCCTTCCCGCTCACTCCGTGTTGTTTGCCGAGTGCAGGGCAACACACACGGCGCTCTCCCGGGGGAGAGGTCGCTTTCCCCGGCACTCCAACGTCTCCAGGAAAACTCTTCTCTGGCGTGCCCCATGCCATGCCAATCTGCCTCCCTGTCCTCGACTGAGCTGCACGGGGAAACCAAAACTGCTGGGCATTCCTTCTCGGCACTCATACCTGCAGACCCCACGCCTGCAGGAGAAAGCCGGCTTGCGTTCCTACTGCCACGAGAGCAGAGCTCTGCCTGTTACACGGCAGGCTTTCCGAAGAGGCTGAGGCCCGATAGCCTCCCTAGTGCATTCCCTGGGTGAGCGAGTTAGCTACAGGCAGAACACCCCGTGAAGAGAGGTGGATTCAGGGAAGGGACCTGTGTGTCGCTAGAGTCTCTTTGGACGAGCTACGGATCACAAGGCGGTAGTCGGCGCGTTGACTGGCGGTGGGGGCCTCAGGACCCAAGCCTTGCATTCTCCTTTTTAAAGCACCATTCATGCTGCCTTGAAGCTACCTGCCTGAAACCGTTTGTGACGGGCCCCTCGTCGCTGGAGTCAGGGCTCGTGGAAGAGAAGCAGCTTTCTCTGAGTAAACAGGGTGCTTCCAGAGTCCCGGTAAGAGCTCATCCCGTCACGCTCTGGGGCTAAAGGGAAGCTCGATGGGAGGACTTCCCTCCAGCTAAGGCCTTCTAAGAGCCCCGCTGAGGCGGAAGCTCCGAGCGGTTTCCACGGGGCCTTAGTCGCGGTTCTGCTTTACTTTCACCCTCGTACGCTCTTCAAGACACCTTCAGACCCTCGCGGGGGCGCCCTGTACCCGACCAGGACGCTGAGTACCGGCAGGCTCCCCCGGCCTGCAAAGAAACAACTGCCCGGGCCGAAAGCCTTTCCCGCTCACTCCGTGTTGTTTGCCGAGTGCAGGGCAACACACACGGCGCTCTCCCGGGGGAGAGGTCGCTTTCCCAGGCACTCCAACGTCTCCAGGAAAACTCTTCTCTGGCGTGCCCCATGCCATGCCAATCTGCCTCCCTGTCCTCGACTGAGCTGCACGGGGAAACCAAAACTGCTGGGCATTCCTTCTCGGCACTCATACCTGCAGACCCCACGCCTGCAGGAGAAAGCCGGCTTGCGTTCCTACTGCCACGAGAGCAGAGCTCTGCCTGTTACACGGCAGGCTTTCCGAAGAGGCTGAGGCCCGATAGCCTCCCTAGTGCATTCCCTGCATGAGCGAGTTAGCTACAGGCAGAACACCCCGTGAAGAGAGGTGGATTCAGGGAAGGGACCTGTGTGTCGCTAGAGTCTCTTTGGACGAGCTACGGATCACAAGGCGGTAGTCGGCGCGTTGACTGGCGGTGGGGGCCTGAGGACCCAAGCCTTGCATTCTCCTTTTTAAAGCACCATTCATGCTGCCTTGAAGCTACCTGCCTGAAACCGTTTGTGACGGGCCCCTCGTCGCTGGAGTCAGGGCTCGTGGAAGAGAAGCAGCTTTCTCTGAGTAAACAGGGTGCTTCCAGAGTCCCGGTAAGAGCTCATCCCGTCACGCTCTGGGGCTAAAGGGAAGCTCGATGGGAGGACTTCCCTCCAGCTAAGGCCTTCTAAGAGCCCCGCTGAGGCGGAAGCTCCGAGCGGTTTCCACGGGGCCTTAGTCGCGGTTCTGCTTTACTTTCACCCTCGTACGCTCTTCAAGACACGTTCAGACCCTCGCGGGGGCGCCCTGTACCCGACCAGGACGCTGAGTACCGGCAGGCTCCCCCGGCCAGCAAAGAAACAACTGCCCGGGCCGAAAGCCCTTCCCGCTCACTCCGTGTTGTTTGCCGAGTGCAGGGCAACACACACGGCGCTCTCCCGGGGGAGAGGTCGCTTTCCCCGGCACTCCAACGTCTCCAGGAAAACTCTTCTCTGGCGTCCCCCATGCCATGCCAATCTGCCTCCCTGTCCTCGACTGAGCTGCACGGGGAAACCAAAACTGCTGGGCATTCCTTCTCGGCACTCATACCTGCAGACCCCACGCCTGCAGGAGAAAGCCGGCTTGCGTTCCTACTGCCACGAGAGCAGAGCTCTGCCTGTTACACGGCAGGCTTTCCGAAGAGGCTGAGGCCCGATAGCCTCCCTAGTGCATTCCCTGGATGAGCGAGTTAGCTACAGGCAGAACACCCCGTGAAGAGAGGTGGATTCAGGGAAGGGACCTGTGTGTCGCTAGAGTCTCTTTGGACGAGCTACGGATCACAAGGCGGTAGTCGGCGCGTTGACTGGAGGTGGGGGCCTGAGGACCCAAGCCTTGCATTCTCCTTTTTAAAGCACCATTCATGCTGCCTTGAAGCTACCTGCCTGAAACCGTTTGTGACGGGCCCCTCGTCGCTGGAGTCAGGGCTCGTGGAAGAGAAGCAGCTTTCTCTGAGTAAACAGGGTGCTTCCAGAGTCCCGGTAAGAGCTCATCCCGTCACGCTCTGGGGCTAAAGGGAAGCTCGATGGGAGGACTTCCCTCCAGCTAAGGCCTTCTAAGAGCCCCGCTGAGGCGGAAGCTCCGAGCGGTTTCCACGGGGCCTTAGTCGCGGTTCTGCTTTACTTTCACCCTCGTACGCTCTTCAAGACACCTTCAGACCCTCGCGGGGGCGCCCTGTACCCGACCAGGACGCTGAGTACCGGCAGGCTCCCCCGGCCTGCAAAGAAACAACTGCCCGGGCCGAAAGCCTTTCCCGCTCACTCCGTGTTGTTTGCCGAGTGCAGGGCAACACACACGGCGCTCTCCCGGGGGAGAGGTCGCTTTCCCAGGCACTCCAACGTCTCCAGGAAAACTCTTCTCTGGCGTGCCCCATGCCATGCCAATCTGCCTCCCTGTCCTCGACTGAGCTGCACGGGGAAACCAAAACTGCTGGGCATTCCTTCTCGGCACTCATACCTGCAGACCCCACGCCTGCAGGAGAAAGCCGGCTTGCGTTCCTACTGCCACGAGAGCAGAGCTCTGCCTGTTACACGGCAGGCTTTCCGAAGAGGCTGAGGCCCGATAGCCTCCCTAGTGCATTCCCTGCATGAGCGAGTTAGCTACAGGCAGAACACCCCGTGAAGAGAGGTGGATTCAGGGAAGGGACCTGTGTGTCGCTAGAGTCTCTTTGGACGAGCTACGGATCACAAGGCGGTAGTCGGCGCGTTGACTGGAGGTGGGGGCCTGAGGACCCAAGCCTTGCATTCTCCTTTTTAAAGCACCATTCATGCTGCCTTGAAGCTACCTGCCTGAAACCGTTTGTGACGGGCCCCTCGTCGCTGGAGTCAGGGCTCGTGGAAGAGAAGCAGCTTTCTCTGAGTAAACAGGGTGCTTCCAGAGTCCCGGTAAGAGCTCATCCCGTCACGCTCTGGGGCTAAAGGGAAGCTCGATGGGAGGACTTCCCTCCAGCTAAGGCCTTCTAAGAGCCCCGCTGAGGCGGAAGCTCCGAGCGGTTTCCACGGGGCCTTAGTCGCGGTTCTGCTTTACTTTCACCCTCGTACGCTCTTCAAGACACGTTCAGACCCTCGCGGGGGCGCCCTGTACCCGACCAGGACGCTGAGTACCGGCAGGCTCCCCCGGCCAGCAAAGAAACAACTGCCCGGGCCGAAAGCCCTTCCCGCTCACTCCGTGTTGTTTGCCGAGTGCAGGGCAACACACACGGCGCTCTCCCGGGGGAGAGGTCGCTTTCCCCGGCACTCCAACGTCTCCAGGAAAACTCTTCTCTGGCGTGCCCCATGCCATGCCAATCTGCCTCCCTGTCCTCGACTGAGCTGCACGGGGAAACCAAAACTGCTGGGCATTCCTTCTCGGCACTCATACCTGCAGACCCCACGCCTGCAGGAGAAAGCCGGCTTGCGTTCCTACTGCCACGAGAGCAGAGCTCTGCCTGTTACACGGCAGGCTTTCCGAAGAGGCTGAGGCCCGATAGCCTCCCTAGTGCATTCCCTGGATGAGCGAGTTAGCTACAGGCAGAACACCCCGTGAAGAGAGGTGGATTCAGGGAAGGGACCTGTGTGTCGCTAGAGTCTCTTTGGACGAGCTACGGATCACAAGGCGGTAGTCGGCGCGTTGACTGGAGGTGGGGGCCTGAGGACCCAAGCCTTGCATTCTCCTTTTTAAAGCACCATTCATGCTGCCTTGAAGCTACCTGCCTGAAACCCTTTGTGACGGGCCCCTCGTCGCTGGAGTCAGGGCTCGTGGAAGAGAAGCAGCTTTCTCTGAGTAAACAGGGTGCTTCCAGAGTCCCGGTAAGAGCTCATCCCGTCACGCTCTGGGGCTAAAGGGAAGCTCGATGGGAGGACTTCCCTCCAGCTAAGGCCTTCTAAGAGCCCCGCTGAGGCGGAAGCTCCGAGCGGTTTCCACGGGGCCTTAGTCGCGGTTCTGCTTTACTTTCACCCTCGTACGCTCTTCAAGACACGTTCAGACCCTCGCGGGGGCGCCCTGTACCCGACCAGGACGCTGAGTACCGGCAGGCTCCCCCGGCCTGCAAAGAAACAACTGCCCGGGCCGAAAGCCCTTCCCGCTCACTCCGTGTTGTTTGCCGAGTGCAGGGCAACACACACGGCGCTCTCCCGGGGGAGAGGTCGCTTTCCCCGGCACTCCAACGTCTCCAGGAAAACTCTTCTCTGGCGTGCCCCATGCCATGCCAATCTGCCTCCCTGTCCTCGACTGAGCTGCACGGGGAAACCAAAACTGCTGGGCATTCCTTCTCGGCACTCATACCTGCAGACCCCACGCCTGCAGGAGAAAGCCGGCTTGCGTTCCTACTGCCACGAGAGCAGAGCTCTGCCTGTTACACGGCAGGCTTTCCGAAGAGGCTGAGGCCCGATAGCCTCCCTAGTGCATTCCCTGGATGAGCGAGTTAGCTACAGGCAGAACACCCCGTGAAGAGAGGTGGATTTAGGGAAGGGACCTGTGTGTCGCTAGAGTCTCTTTGGACGAGCTACGAATCACAAGGCGGTAGTCGGCGCGTTGACTGGAGGTGGGGGCCTAGGACCCAAGCCTTGCATTCTCCTTTTTAAAGCACCATTCATGCTGCCTTGAAGCTACCTGCCTGAAACCGTTTGTGACGGGCCCCTCGTCGCTGGAGTCAGGGCTCGTGGAAGAGAAGCAGCTTTCTCTGAGTAAACAGGGTGCTTCCAGAGTCCCGGTAAGAGCTCATCCCGTCACGCTCTGGGGCTAAAGGGAAGCTCGATGGGAGGACTTCCCTCCAGCTAAGGCCTTCTAAGAGCCCCGCTGAGGCGGAAGCTCCGAGCGGTTTCCACGGGGCCTTAGTCGCGGTTCTGCTTTACTTTCACCCTCGTACGCTCTTCAAGACACGTTCAGACCCTCGCGGGGGCGCCCTGTACCCGACCAGGACGCTGAGTACCGGCAGGCTCCCCCGGCCAGCAAAGAAACAACTGCCCGGGCCGAAAGCCCTTCCCGCTCACTCCGTGTTGTTTGCCGAGTGCAGGGCAACACACACGGCGCTCTCCCGGGGGAGAGGTCGCTTTCCCCGGCACTCCAACGTCTCCAGGAAAACTCTTCTCTGGCGTCCCCCATGCCATGCCAATCTGCCTCCCTGTCCTCGACTGAGCTGCACGGGGAAACCAAAACTGCTGGGCATTCCTTCTCGGCACTCATACCTGCAGACCCCACGCCTGCAGGAGAAAGCCGGCTTGCGTTCCTACTGCCACGAGAGCAGAGCTCTGCCTGTTACACGGCAGGCTTTCCGAAGAGGCTGAGGCCCGATAGCCTCCCTAGTGCATTCCCTGGATGAGCGAGTTAGCTACAGGCAGAACACCCCGTGAAGAGAGGTGGATTCAGGGAAGGGACCTGTGTGTCGCTAGAGTCTCTTTGGACGAGCTACGGATCACAAGGCGGTAGTCGGCGCGTTGACTGGAGGTGGGGGCCTGAGGACCCAAGCCTTGCATTCTCCTTTTTAAAGCACCATTCATGCTGCCTTGAAGCTACCTGCCTGAAACCGTTTGTGACGGGCCCCTCGTCGCTGGAGTCAGGGCTCGTGGAAGAGAAGCAGCTTTCTCTGAGTAAACAGGGTGCTTCCAGAGTCCCGGTAAGAGCTCATCCCGTCACGCTCTGGGGCTAAAGGGAAGCTCGATGGGAGGACTTCCCTCCAGCTAAGGCCTTCTAAGAGCCCCGCTGAGGCGGAAGCTCCGAGCGGTTTCCACGGGGCCTTAGTCGCGGTTCTGCTTTACTTTCACCCTCGTACGCTCTTCAAGACACCTTCAGACCCTCGCGGGGGCGCCCTGTACCCGACCAGGACGCTGAGTACCGGCAGGCTCCCCCGGCCTGCAAAGAAACAACTGCCCGGGCCGAAAGCCTTTCCCGCTCACTCCGTGTTGTTTGCCGAGTGCAGGGCAACACACACGGCGCTCTCCCGGGGGAGAGGTCGCTTTCCCAGGCACTCCAACGTCTCCAGGAAAACTCTTCTCTGGCGTGCCCCATGCCATGCCAATCTGCCTCCCTGTCCTCGACTGAGCTGCACGGGGAAACCAAAACTGCTGGGCATTCCTTCTCGGCACTCATACCTGCAGACCCCACGCCTGCAGGAGAAAGCCGGCTTGCGTTCCTACTGCCACGAGAGCAGAGCTCTGCCTGTTACACGGCAGGCTTTCCGAAGAGGCTGAGGCCCGATAGCCTCCCTAGTGCATTCCCTGCATGAGCGAGTTAGCTACAGGCAGAACACCCCGTGAAGAGAGGTGGATTCAGGGAAGGGACCTGTGTGTCGCTAGAGTCTCTTTGGACGAGCTACGGATCACAAGGCGGTAGTCGGCGCGTTGACTGGCGGTGGGGGCCTGAGGACCCAAGCCTTGCATTCTCCTTTTTAAAGCACCATTCATGCTGCCTTGAAGCTACCTGCCTGAAACCGTTTGTGACGGGCCCCTCGTCGCTGGAGTCAGGGCTCGTGGAAGAGAAGCAGCTTTCTCTGAGTAAACAGGGTGCTTCCAGAGTCCCGGTAAGAGCTCATCCCGTCACGCTCTGGGGCTAAAGGGAAGCTCGATGGGAGGACTTCCCTCCAGCTAAGGCCTTCTAAGAGCCCCGCTGAGGCGGAAGCTCCGAGCGGTTTCCACGGGGCCTTAGTCGCGGTTCTGCTTTACTTTCACCCTCGTACGCTCTTCAAGACACGTTCAGACCCTCGCGGGGGCGCCCTGTACCCGACCAGGACGCTGAGTACCGGCAGGCTCCCCCGGCCAGCAAAGAAACAACTGCCCGGGCCGAAAGCCCTTCCCGCTCACTCCGTGTTGTTTGCCGAGTGCAGGGCAACACACACGGCGCTCTCCCGGGGGAGAGGTCGCTTTCCCCGGCACTCCAACGTCTCCAGGAAAACTCTTCTCTGGCGTCCCCCATGCCATGCCAATCTGCCTCCCTGTCCTCGACTGAGCTGCACGGGGAAACCAAAACTGCTGGGCATTCCTTCTCGGCACTCATACCTGCAGACCCCACGCCTGCAGGAGAAAGCCGGCTTGCGTTCCTACTGCCACGAGAGCAGAGCTCTGCCTGTTACACGGCAGGCTTTCCGAAGAGGCTGAGGCCCGATAGCCTCCCTAGTGCATTCCCTGGATGAGCGAGTTAGCTACAGGCAGAACACCCCGTGAAGAGAGGTGGATTCAGGGAAGGGACCTGTGTGTCGCTAGAGTCTCTTTGGACGAGCTACGGATCACAAGGCGGTAGTCGGCGCGTTGACTGGAGGTGGGGGCCTGAGGACCCAAGCCTTGCATTCTCCTTTTTAAAGCACCATTCATGCTGCCTTGAAGCTACCTGCCTGAAACCGTTTGTGACGGGCCCCTCGTCGCTGGAGTCAGGGCTCGTGGAAGAGAAGCAGCTTTCTCTGAGTAAACAGGGTGCTTCCAGAGTCCCGGTAAGAGCTCATCCCGTCACGCTCTGGGGCTAAAGGGAAGCTCGATGGGAGGACTTCCCTCCAGCTAAGGCCTTCTAAGAGCCCCGCTGAGGCGGAAGCTCCGAGCGGTTTCCACGGGGCCTTAGTCGCGGTTCTGCTTTACTTTCACCCTCGTACGCTCTTCAAGACACGTTCAGACCCTCGCGGGGGCGCCCTGTACCCGACCAGGACGCTGAGTACCGGCAGGCTCCCCCGGCCTGCAAAGAAACAACTGCCCGGGCCGAAAGCCCTTCCCGCTCACTCCGTGTTGTTTGCCGAGTGCAGGGCAACACACACGGCGCTCTCCCGGGGGAGAGGTCGCTTTCCCCGGCACTCCAACGTCTCCAGGAAAACTCTTCTCTGGCGTGCCCCATGCCATGCCAATCTGCCTCCCTGTCCTCGACTGAGCTGCACGGGGAAACCAAAACTGCTGGGCATTCCTTCTCGGCACTCATACCTGCAGACCCCACGCCTGCAGGAGAAAGCCGGCTTGCGTTCCTACTGCCACGAGAGCAGAGCTCTGCCTGTTACACGGCAGGCTTTCCGAAGAGGCTGAGGCCCGATAGCCTCCCTAGTGCATTCCCTGGATGAGCGAGTTAGCTACAGGCAGAACACCCCGTGAAGAGAGGTGGATTTAGGGAAGGGACCTGTGTGTCGCTAGAGTCTCTTTGGACGAGCTACGAATCACAAGGCGGTAGTCGGCGCGTTGACTGGAGGTGGGGGCCTAGGACCCAAGCCTTGCATTCTCCTTTTTAAAGCACCATTCATGCTGCCTTGAAGCTACCTGCCTGAAACCGTTTGTGACGGGCCCCTCGTCGCTGGAGTCAGGGCTCGTGGAAGAGAAGCAGCTTTCTCTGAGTAAACAGGGTGCTTCCAGAGTCCCGGTAAGAGCTCATCCCGTCACGCTCTGGGGCTAAAGGGAAGCTCGATGGGAGGACTTCCCTCCAGCTAAGGCCTTCTAAGAGCCCCGCTGAGGCGGAAGCTCCGAGCGGTTTCCACGGGGCCTTAGTCGCGGTTCTGCTTTACTTTCACCCTCGTACGCTCTTCAAGACACGTTCAGACCCTCGCGGGGGCGCCCTGTACCCGACCAGGACGCTGAGTACCGGCAGGCTCCCCCGGCATGCAAAGAAACAACTGCCCGGGCCGAAAGCCTTTCCCGCTCACTCCGTGTTGTTTGCCGAGTGCAGGGCAACACACACGGCGCTCTCCCGGGGGAGAGGTCGCTTTCCCCGGCACTCCAACGTCCCCAGGAAAACTTTTCTCTGGCGTGCCCCATGCCATGCCAATCTGCCTCCCTGTCCTCGACTGAGCTGCACGGGGAAACCAAAACTGCTGGGCATTCCTTCTCGGCACTCATACCTGCAGACCCCACGCCTGCAGGAGAAAGCCGGCTTGCGTTCCTACTGCCACGAGAGCAGAGCTCTGCCTGTTACACGGCATGCTTTCCGAAGAGGCTGAGGCCCGATAGCCTCCCTAGTGCATTCCCTGCATGAGCGAGTTAGCTACAGGCAGAACACCCCGTGAAGAGAGGTGGATTCAGGGAAGGGACCTGTGTGTCGCTAGAGTCTCTTTGGACGAGCTACGGATCACAAGGCGGTAGTCGGCGCGTTGACTGGCGGTGGGGGCCTGAGGACCCAAGCCTTGCATTCTCCTTTTTAAAGCACCATTCATGCTGCCTTGAAGCTACCTGCCTGAAACCCTTTGTGACGGGCCCCTCGTCGCTGGAGTCAGGGCTCGTGGAAGAGAAGCAGCTTTCTCTGAGTAAACAGGGTGCTTCCAGAGTCCCGGTAAGAGCTCATCCCGTCACGCTCTGGGGCTAAAGGGAAGCTCGATGGGAGGACTTCCCTCCAGCTAAGGCCTTCTAAGAGCCCCGCTGAGGCGGAAGCTCCGAGCGGTTTCCACGGGGCCTTAGTCGCGGTTCTGCTTTACTTTCACCCTCGTACGCTCTTCAAGACACGTTCAGACCCTCGCGGGGGCGCCCTGTACCCGACCAGGACGCTGAGTACCGGCAGGCTCCCCCGGCCTGCAAAGAAACAACTGCCCGGGCCGAAAGCCCTTCCCGCTCACTCCGTGTTGTTTGCCGAGTGCAGGGCAACACACACGGCGCTCTCACGGGGGAGAGGTCGCTTTCCCCGGCACTCCAACGTCTCCAGGAAAACTCTTCTCTGGCGTGCCCCATGCCATGCCAATCTGCCTCCCTGTCCTCGACTGAGCTGCACGGGGAAACCAAAACTGCTGGGCATTCCTTCTCGGCACTCATACCTGCAGACCCCACGCCTGCAGGAGAAAGCCGGCTTGCGTTCCTACTGCCACGAGAGCAGAGCTCTGCCTGTTACACGGCAGGCTTTCCGAAGAGGCTGAGGCCCGATAGCCTCCCTAGTGCATTCCCTGCATGAGCGAGTTAGCTACAGGCAGAACACCCCGTGAAGAGAGGTGGATTCAGGGAAGGGACCTGTGTGTCGCTAGAGTCTCTTTGGACGAGCTACGGATCACAAGGCGGTAGTCGGCGCGTTGACTGGCGGTGGGGGCCTGAGGACCCAAGCCTTGCATTCTCCTTTTTAAAGCACCATTCATGCTGCCTTGAAGCTACCTGCCTGAAACCGTTTGTGACGGGCCCCTCGTCGCTGGAGTCAGGGCTCGTGGAAGAGAAGCAGCTTTCTCTGAGTAAACAGGGTGCTTCCAGAGTCCCGGTAAGAGCTCATCCCGTCACGCTCTGGGGCTAAAGGGAAGCTCGATGGGAGGACTTCCCTCCAGCTAAGGCCTTCTAAGAGCCCCGCTGAGGCGGAAGCTCCGAGCGTTTTCCACGGGGCCTTAGTCGCGGTTCTGCTTTACTTTCACCCTCGTACGCTCTTCAAGACACGTTCAGACCCTCGCGGGGGCGCCCTGTACCCGACCAGGACGCTGAGTACCGGCAGGCTCCCCCGGCCTGCAAAGAAACAACTGCCCGGGCCGAAAGCCCTTCCCGCTCACTCCGTGTTGTTTGCCGAGTGCAGGGCAACACACACGGCGCTCTCCCGGGGGAGAGGTCGCTTTCCCAGGCACTCCAACGTCTCCAGGAAAACTCTTCTCTGGCGTGCCCCATGCCATGCCAATCTGCCTCCCTGTCCTCGACTGAGCTGCACGGGGAAACCAAAACTGCTGGGCATTCCTTCTCGGCACTCATACCTGCAGACCCCACGCCTGCAGGAGAAAGCCGGCTTGCGTTCCTACTGCCACGAGAGCAGAGCTCTGCCTGTTACACGGCAGGCTTTCCGAAGAGGCTGAGGCCCGATAGCCTCCCTAGTGCATTCCCTGCATGAGCGAGTTAGCTACAGGCAGAACACCCCGTGAAGAGAGGTGGATTCAGGGAAGGGACCTGTGTGTCGCTAGAGTCTCTTTGGACGAGCTACGGATCACAAGGCGGTAGTCGGCGCGTTGACTGGCGGTGGGGGCCTGAGGACCCAAGCCTTGCATTCTCCTTTTTAAAGCACCATTCATGCTGCCTTGAAGCTACCTGCCTGAAACCGTTTGTGACGGGCCCCTCGTCGCTGGAGTCAGGGCTCGTGGAAGAGAAGCAGCTTTCTCTGAGTAAACAGGGTGCTTCCAGAGTCCCGGTAAGAGCTCATCCCGTCACGCTCTGGGGCTAAAGGGAAGCTCGATGGGAGGACTTCCCTCCAGCTAAGGCCTTCTAAGAGCCCCGCTGAGGCGGAAGCTCCGAGCGGTTTCCACGGGGCCTTAGTCGCGGTTCTGCTTTACTTTCACCCTCGTACGCTCTTCAAGACACGTTCAGACCCTCGCGGGGGCGCCCTGTACCCGACCAGGACGCTGAGTACCGGCAGGCTCCCCCGGCCTGCAAAGAAACAACTGCCCGGGCCGAAAGCCCTTCCCGCTCACTCCGTGTTGTTTGCCGAGTGCAGGGCAACACACACGGCGCTCTCCCGGGGGAGAGGTCGCTTTCCCCGGCACTCCAACGTCTCCAGGAAAACTCTTCTCTGGCGTGCCCCATGCCATGCCAATCTGCCTCCCTGTCCTCGACTGAGCTGCACGGGGAAACCAAAACTGCTGGGCATTCCTTCTCGGCACTCATACCTGCAGACCCCACGCCTGCAGGAGAAAGCCGGCTTGCGTTCCTACTGCCACGAGAGCAGAGCTCTGCCTGTTACACGGCAGGCTTTCCGAAGAGGCTGAGGCCCGATAGCCTCCCTAGTGCATTCCCTGGGTGAGCGAGTTAGCTACAGGCAGAACACCCCGTGAAGAGAGGTGGATTCAGGGAAGGGACCTGTGTGTCGCTAGAGTCTCTTTGGACGAGCTACGGATCACAAGGCGGTAGTCGGCGCGTTGACTGGCGGTGGGGGCCTGAGGACCCAAGCCTTGCATTCTCCTTTTTAAAGCACCATTCATGCTGCCTTGAAGCTACCTGCCTGAAACCGTTTGTGACGGGCCCCTCGTCGCTGGAGTCAGGGCTCGTGGAAGAGAAGCAGCTTTCTCTGAGTAAACAGGGTGCTTCCAGAGTCCCGGTAAGAGCTCATCCCGTCACGCTCTGGGGCTAAAGGGAAGCTCGATGGGAGGACTTCCCTCCAGCTAAGGCCTTCTAAGAGCCCCGCTGAGGCGGAAGCTCCGAGCGGTTTCCACGGGGCCTTAGTCGCGGTTCTGCTTTACTTTCACCCTCGTACGCTCTTCAAGACACCTTCAGACCCTCGCGGGGGCGCCCTGTACCCGACCAGGACGCTGAGTACCGGCAGGCTCCCCCGGCCTGCAAAGAAACAACTGCCCGGGCCGAAAGCCTTTCCCGCTCACTCCGTGTTGTTTGCCGAGTGCAGGGCAACACACACGGCGCTCTCCCGGGGGAGAGGTCGCTTTCCCAGGCACTCCAACGTCTCCAGGAAAACTCTTCTCTGGCGTGCCCCATGCCATGCCAATCTGCCTCCCTGTCCTCGACTGAGCTGCACGGGGAAACCAAAACTGCTGGGCATTCCTTCTCGGCACTCATACCTGCAGACCCCACGCCTGCAGGAGAAAGCCGGCTTGCGTTCCTACTGCCACGAGAGCAGAGCTCTGCCTGTTACACGGCAGGCTTTCCGAAGAGGCTGAGGCCCGATAGCCTCCCTAGTGCATTCCCTGCATGAGCGAGTTAGCTACAGGCAGAACACCCCGTGAAGAGAGGTGGATTCAGGGAAGGGACCTGTGTGTCGCTAGAGTCTCTTTGGACGAGCTACGGATCACAAGGCGGTAGTCGGCGCGTTGACTGGCGGTGGGGGCCTGAGGACCCAAGCCTTGCATTCTCCTTTTTAAAGCACCATTCATGCTGCCTTGAAGCTACCTGCCTGAAACCGTTTGTGACGGGCCCCTCGTCGCTGGAGTCAGGGCTCGTGGAAGAGAAGCAGCTTTCTCTGAGTAAACAGGGTGCTTCCAGAGTCCCGGTAAGAGCTCATCCCGTCACGCTCTGGGGCTAAAGGGAAGCTCGATGGGAGGACTTCCCTCCAGCTAAGGCCTTCTAAGAGCCCCGCTGAGGCGGAAGCTCCGAGCGGTTTCCACGGGGCCTTAGTCGCGGTTCTGCTTTACTTTCACCCTCGTACGCTCTTCAAGACACGTTCAGACCCTCGCGGGGGCGCCCTGTACCCGACCAGGACGCTGAGTACCGGCAGGCTCCCCCGGCCAGCAAAGAAACAACTGCCCGGGCCGAAAGCCCTTCCCGCTCACTCCGTGTTGTTTGCCGAGTGCAGGGCAACACACACGGCGCTCTCCCGGGGGAGAGGTCGCTTTCCCCGGCACTCCAACGTCTCCAGGAAAACTCTTCTCTGGCGTCCCCCATGCCATGCCAATCTGCCTCCCTGTCCTCGACTGAGCTGCACGGGGAAACCAAAACTGCTGGGCATTCCTTCTCGGCACTCATACCTGCAGACCCCACGCCTGCAGGAGAAAGCCGGCTTGCGTTCCTACTGCCACGAGAGCAGAGCTCTGCCTGTTACACGGCAGGCTTTCCGAAGAGGCTGAGGCCCGATAGCCTCCCTAGTGCATTCCCTGCATGAGCGAGTTAGCTACAGGCAGAACACCCCGTGAAGAGAGGTGGATTCAGGGAAGGGACCTGTGTGTCGCTAGAGTCTCTTTGGACGAGCTACGGATCACAAGGCGGTAGTCGGCGCGTTGACTGGAGGTGGGGGCCTGAGGACCCAAGCCTTGCATTCTCCTTTTTAAAGCACCATTCATGCTGCCTTGAAGCTACCTGCCTGAAACCGTTTGTGACGGGCCCCTCGTCGCTGGAGTCAGGGCTCGTGGAAGAGAAGCAGCTTTCTCTGAGTAAACAGGGTGCTTCCAGAGTCCCGGTAAGAGCTCATCCCGTCACGCTCTGGGGCTAAAGGGAAGCTCGATGGGAGGACTTCCCTCCAGCTAAGGCCTTCTAAGAGCCCCGCTGAGGCGGAAGCTCCGAGCGGTTTCCACGGGGCCTTAGTCGCGGTTCTGCTTTACTTTCACCCTCGTACGCTCTTCAAGACACGTTCAGACCCTCGCGGGGGCGCCCTGTACCCGACCAGGACGCTGAGTACCGGCAGGCTCCCCCGGCCTGCAAAGAAACAACTGCCCGGGCCGAAAGCCCTTCCCGCTCACTCCGTGTTGTTTGCCGAGTGCAGGGCAACACACACGGCGCTCTCCCGGGGGAGAGGTCGCTTTCCCCGGCACTCCAACGTCTCCAGGAAAACTCTTCTCTGGCGTGCCCCATGCCATGCCAATCTGCCTCCCTGTCCTCGACTGAGCTGCACGGGGAAACCAAAACTGCTGGGCATTCCTTCTCGGCACTCATACCTGCAGACCCCACGCCTGCAGGAGAAAGCCGGCTTGCGTTCCTACTGCCACGAGAGCAGAGCTCTGCCTGTTACACGGCAGGCTTTCCGAAGAGGCTGAGGCCCGATAGCCTCCCTAGTGCATTCCCTGGGTGAGCGAGTTAGCTACAGGCAGAACACCCCGTGAAGAGAGGTGGATTCAGGGAAGGGACCTGTGTGTCGCTAGAGTCTCTTTGGACGAGCTACGGATCACAAGGCGGTAGTCGGCGCGTTGACTGGCGGTGGGGGCCTGAGGACCCAAGCCTTGCATTCTCCTTTTTAAAGCACCATTCATGCTGCCTTGAAGCTACCTGCCTGAAACCCTTTGTGACGGGCCCCTCGTCGCTGGAGTCAGGGCTCGTGGAAGAGAAGCAGCTTTCTCTGAGTAAACAGGGTGCTTCCAGAGTCCCGGTAAGAGCTCATCCCGTCACGCTCTGGGGCTAAAGGGAAGCTCGATGGGAGGACTTCCCTCCAGCTAAGGCCTTCTAAGAGCCCCGCTGAGGCGGAAGCTCCGAGCGGTTTCCACGGGGCCTTAGTCGCGGTTCTGCTTTACTTTCACCCTCGTACGCTCTTCAAGACACCTTCAGACCCTCGCGGGGGCGCCCTGTACCCGACCAGGACGCTGAGTACCGGCAGGCTCCCCCGGCCTGCAAAGAAACAACTGCCCGGGCCGAAAGCCTTTCCCGCTCACTCCGTGTTGTTTGCCGAGTGCAGGGCAACACACACGGCGCTCTCCCGGGGGAGAGGTCGCTTTCCCAGGCACTCCAACGTCTCCAGGAAAACTCTTCTCTGGCGTGCCCCATGCCATGCCAATCTGCCTCCCTGTCCTCGACTGAGCTGCACGGGGAAACCAAAACTGCTGGGCATTCCTTCTCGGCACTCATACCTGCAGACCCCACGCCTGCAGGAGAAAGCCGGCTTGCGTTCCTACTGCCACGAGAGCAGAGCTCTGCCTGTTACACGGCAGGCTTTCCGAAGAGGCTGAGGCCCGATAGCCTCCCTAGTGCATTCCCTGCATGAGCGAGTTAGCTACAGGCAGAACACCCCGTGAAGAGAGGTGGATTCAGGGAAGGGACCTGTGTGTCGCTAGAGTCTCTTTGGACGAGCTACGGATCACAAGGCGGTAGTCGGCGCGTTGACTGGCGGTGGGGGCCTGAGGACCCAAGCCTTGCATTCTCCTTTTTAAAGCACCATTCATGCTGCCTTGAAGCTACCTGCCTGAAACCGTTTGTGACGGGCCCCTCGTCGCTGGAGTCAGGGCTCGTGGAAGAGAAGCAGCTTTCTCTGAGTAAACAGGGTGCTTCCAGAGTCCCGGTAAGAGCTCATCCCGTCACGCTCTGGGGCTAAAGGGAAGCTCGATGGGAGGACTTCCCTCCAGCTAAGGCCTTCTAAGAGCCCCGCTGAGGCGGAAGCTCCGAGCGGTTTCCACGGGGCCTTAGTCGCGGTTCTGCTTTACTTTCACCCTCGTACGCTCTTCAAGACACGTTCAGACCCTCGCGGGGGCGCCCTGTACCCGACCAGGACGCTGAGTACCGGCAGGCTCCCCCGGCCAGCAAAGAAACAACTGCCCGGGCCGAAAGCCCTTCCCGCTCACTCCGTGTTGTTTGCCGAGTGCAGGGCAACACACACGGCGCTCTCCCGGGGGAGAGGTCGCTTTCCCCGGCACTCCAACGTCTCCAGGAAAACTCTTCTCTGGCGTCCCCCATGCCATGCCAATCTGCCTCCCTGTCCTCGACTGAGCTGCACGGGGAAACCAAAACTGCTGGGCATTCCTTCTCGGCACTCATACCTGCAGACCCCACGCCTGCAGGAGAAAGCCGGCTTGCGTTCCTACTGCCACGAGAGCAGAGCTCTGCCTGTTACACGGCAGGCTTTCCGAAGAGGCTGAGGCCCGATAGCCTCCCTAGTGCATTCCCTGGATGAGCGAGTTAGCTACAGGCAGAACACCCCGTGAAGAGAGGTGGATTCAGGGAAGGGACCTGTGTGTCGCTAGAGTCTCTTTGGACGAGCTACGGATCACAAGGCGGTAGTCGGCGCGTTGACTGGAGGTGGGGGCCTGAGGACCCAAGCCTTGCATTCTCCTTTTTAAAGCACCATTCATGCTGCCTTGAAGCTACCTGCCTGAAACCGTTTGTGACGGGCCCCTCGTCGCTGGAGTCAGGGCTCGTGGAAGAGAAGCAGCTTTCTCTGAGTAAACAGGGTGCTTCCAGAGTCCCGGTAAGAGCTCATCCCGTCACGCTCTGGGGCTAAAGGGAAGCTCGATGGGAGGACTTCCCTCCAGCTAAGGCCTTCTAAGAGCCCCGCTGAGGCGGAAGCTCCGAGCGGTTTCCACGGGGCCTTAGTCGCGGTTCTGCTTTACTTTCACCCTCGTACGCTCTTCAAGACACGTTCAGACCCTCGCGGGGGCGCCCTGTACCCGACCAGGACGCTGAGTACCGGCAGGCTCCCCCGGCCTGCAAAGAAACAACTGCCCGGGCCGAAAGCCCTTCCCGCTCACTCCGTGTTGTTTGCCGAGTGCAGGGCAACACACACGGCGCTCTCCCGGGGGAGAGGTCGCTTTCCCCGGCACTCCAACGTCTCCAGGAAAACTCTTCTCTGGCGTGCCCCATGCCATGCCAATCTGCCTCCCTGTCCTCGACTGAGCTGCACGGGGAAACCAAAACTGCTGGGCATTCCTTCTCGGCACTCATACCTGCAGACCCCACGCCTGCAGGAGAAAGCCGGCTTGCGTTCCTACTGCCACGAGAGCAGAGCTCTGCCTGTTACACGGCAGGCTTTCCGAAGAGGCTGAGGCCCGATAGCCTCCCTAGTGCATTCCCTGGATGAGCGAGTTAGCTACAGGCAGAACACCCCGTGAAGAGAGGTGGATTTAGGGAAGGGACCTGTGTGTCGCTAGAGTCTCTTTGGACGAGCTACGAATCACAAGGCGGTAGTCGGCGCGTTGACTGGAGGTGGGGGCCTGAGGACCCAAGCCTTGCATTCTCCTTTTTAAAGCACCATTCATGCTGCCTTGAAGCTACCTGCCTGAAACCGTTTGTGACGGGCCCCTCGTCGCTGGAGTCAGGGCTCGTGGAAGAGAAGCAGCTTTCTCTGAGTAAACAGGGTGCTTCCAGAGTCCCGGTAAGAGCTCATCCCGTCACGCTCTGGGGCTAAAGGGAAGCTCGATGGGAGGACTTCCCTCCAGCTAAGGCCTTCTAAGAGCCCCGCTGAGGCGGAAGCTCCGAGCGGTTTCCACGGGGCCTTAGTCGCGGTTCTGCTTTACTTTCACCCTCGTACGCTCTTCAAGACACGTTCAGACCCTCGCGGGGGCGCCCTGTACCCGACCAGGACGCTGAGTACCGGCAGGCTCCCCCGGCATGCAAAGAAACAACTGCCCGGGCCGAAAGCCTTTCCCGCTCACTCCGTGTTGTTTGCCGAGTGCAGGGCAACACACACGGCGCTCTCCCGGGGGAGAGGTCGCTTTCCCCGGCACTCCAACGTCCCCAGGAAAACTTTTCTCTGGCGTGCCCCATGCCATGCCAATCTGCCTCCCTGTCCTCGACTGAGCTGCACGGGGAAACCAAAACTGCTGGGCATTCCTTCTCGGCACTCATACCTGCAGACCCCACGCCTGCAGGAGAAAGCCGGCTTGCGTTCCTACTGCCACGAGAGCAGAGCTCTGCCTGTTACACGGCAGGCTTTCCGAAGAGGCTGAGGCCCGATAGCCTCCCTAGTGCATTCCCTGCATGAGCGAGTTAGCTACAGGCAGAACACCCCGTGAAGAGAGGTGGATTCAGGGAAGGGACCTGTGTGTCGCTAGAGTCTCTTTGGACGAGCTACGGATCACAAGGCGGTAGTCGGCGCGTTGACTGGCGGTGGGGGCCTGAGGACCCAAGCCTTGCATTCTCCTTTTTAAAGCACCATTCATGCTGCCTTGAAGCTACCTGCCTGAAACCCTTTGTGACGGGCCCCTCGTCGCTGGAGTCAGGGCTCGTGGAAGAGAAGCAGCTTTCTCTGAGTAAACAGGGTGCTTCCAGAGTCCCGGTAAGAGCTCATCCCGTCACGCTCTGGGGCTAAAGGGAAGCTCGATGGGAGGACTTCCCTCCAGCTAAGGCCTTCTAAGAGCCCCGCTGAGGCGGAAGCTCCGAGCGGTTTCCACGGGGCCTTAGTCGCGGTTCTGCTTTACTTTCACCCTCGTACGCTCTTCAAGACACGTTCAGACCCTCGCGGGGGCGCCCTGTACCCGACCAGGACGCTGAGTACCGGCAGGCTCCCCCGGCCTGCAAAGAAACAACTGCCCGGGCCGAAAGCCCTTCCCGCTCACTCCGTGTTGTTTGCCGAGTGCAGGGCAACACACACGGCGCTCTCCCGGGGGAGAGGTCGCTTTCCCAGGCACTCCAACGTCTCCAGGAAAACTCTTCTCTGGCGTGCCCCATGCCATGCCAATCTGCCTCCCTGTCCTCGACTGAGCTGCACGGGGAAACCAAAACTGCTGGGCATTCCTTCTCGGCACTCATACCTGCAGACCCCACGCCTGCAGGAGAAAGCCGGCTTGCGTTCCTACTGCCACGAGAGCAGAGCTCTGCCTGTTACACGGCAGGCTTTCCGAAGAGGCTGAGGCCCGATAGCCTCCCTAGTGCATTCCCTGGATGAGCGAGTTAGTTACAGGCAGAACACCCCGTGAAGAGAGGTGGATTTAGGGAAGGGACCTGTGTGTCGCTAGAGTCTCTTTGGACGAGCTACGAATCACAAGGCGGTAGTCGGCGCGTTGACTGGAGGTGGGGGCCTGAGGACCCAAGCCTTGCATTCTCCTTTTTAAAGCACCATTCATGCTGCCTTGAAGCTACCTGCCTGAAACCCTTTGTGACGGGCCCCTCGTCGCTGGAGTCAGGGCTCGTGGAAGAGAAGCAGCTTTCTCTGAGTAAACAGGGTGCTTCCAGAGTCCCGGTAAGAGCTCATCCCGTCACGCTCTGGGGCTAAAGGGAAGCTCGATGGGAGGACTTCCCTCCAGCTAAGGCCTTCTAAGAGCCCCGCTGAGGCGGAAGCTCCGAGCGGTTTCCACGGGGCCTTAGTCGCGGTTCTGCTTTACTTTCACCCTCGTACGCTCTTCAAGACACGTTCAGACCCTCGCGGGGGCGCCCTGTACCCGACCAGGACGCTGAGTACCGGCAGGCTCCCCCGGCATGCAAAGAAACAACTGCCCGGGCCGAAAGCCTTTCCCGCTCACTCCGTGTTGTTTGCCGAGTGCAGGGCAACACACACGGCGCTCTCCCGGGGGAGAGGTCGCTTTCCCCGGCACTCCAACGTCCCCAGGAAAACTTTTCTCTGGCGTGCCCCATGCCATGCCAATCTGCCTCCCTGTCCTCGACTGAGCTGCACGGGGAAACCAAAACTGCTGGGCATTCCTTCTCGGCACTCATACCTGCAGACCCCACGCCTGCAGGAGAAAGCCGGCTTGCGTTCCTACTGCCACGAGAGCAGAGCTCTGCCTGTTACACGGCAGGCTTTCCGAAGAGGCTGAGGCCCGATAGCCTCCCTAGTGCATTCCCTGCATGAGCGAGTTAGCTACAGGCAGAACACCCCGTGAAGAGAGGTGGATTCAGGGAAGGGACCTGTGTGTCGCTAGAGTCTCTTTGGACGAGCTACGGATCACAAGGCGGTAGTCGGCGCGTTGACTGGCGGTGGGGGCCTGAGGACCCAAGCCTTGCATTCTCCTTTTTAAAGCACCATTCATGCTGCCTTGAAGCTACCTGCCTGAAACCCTTTGTGACGGGCCCCTCGTCGCTGGAGTCAGGGCTCGTGGAAGAGAAGCAGCTTTCTCTGAGTAAACAGGGTGCTTCCAGAGTCCCGGTAAGAGCTCATCCCGTCACGCTCTGGGGCTAAAGGGAAGCTCGATGGGAGGACTTCCCTCCAGCTAAGGCCTTCTAAGAGCCCCGCTGAGGCGGAAGCTCCGAGCGGTTTCCACGGGGCCTTAGTCGCGGTTCTGCTTTACTTTCACCCTCGTACGCTCTTCAAGACACGTTCAGACCCTCGCGGGGGCGCCCTGTACCCGACCAGGACGCTGAGTACCGGCAGGCTCCCCCGGCATGCAAAGAAACAACTGCCCGGGCCGAAAGCCTTTCCCGCTCACTCCGTGTTGTTTGCCGAGTGCAGGGCAACACACACGGCGCTCTCCCGGGGGAGAGGTCGCTTTCCCCGGCACTCCAACGTCCCCAGGAAAACTTTTCTCTGGCGTGCCCCATGCCATGCCAATCTGCCTCCCTGTCCTCGACTGAGCTGCACGGGGAAACCAAAACTGCTGGGCATTCCTTCTCGGCACTCATACCTGCAGACCCCACGCCTGCAGGAGAAAGCCGGCTTGCGTTCCTACTGCCACGAGAGCAGAGCTCTGCCTGTTACACGGCATGCTTTCCGAAGAGGCTGAGGCCCGATAGCCTCCCTAGTGCATTCCCTGCATGAGCGAGTTAGCTACAGGCAGAACACCCCGTGAAGAGAGGTGGATTCAGGGAAGGGACCTGTGTGTCGCTAGAGTCTCTTTGGACGAGCTACGGATCACAAGGCGGTAGTCGGCGCGTTGACTGGCGGTGGGGGCCTGAGGACCCAAGCCTTGCATTCTCCTTTTTAAAGCACCATTCATGCTGCCTTGAAGCTACCTGCCTGAAACCCTTTGTGACGGGCCCCTCGTCGCTGGAGTCAGGGCTCGTGGAAGAGAAGCAGCTTTCTCTGAGTAAACAGGGTGCTTCCAGAGTCCCGGTAAGAGCTCATCCCGTCACGCTCTGGGGCTAAAGGGAAGCTCGATGGGAGGACTTCCCTCCAGCTAAGGCCTTCTAAGAGCCCCGCTGAGGCGGAAGCTCCGAGCGGTTTCCACGGGGCCTTAGTCGCGGTTCTGCTTTACTTTCACCCTCGTACGCTCTTCAAGACACGTTCAGACCCTCGCGGGGGCGCCCTGTACCCGACCAGGACGCTGAGTACCGGCAGGCTCCCCCGGCCTGCAAAGAAACAACTGCCCGGGCCGAAAGCCCTTCCCGCTCACTCCGTGTTGTTTGCCGAGTGCAGGGCAACACACACGGCGCTCTCACGGGGGAGAGGTCGCTTTCCCCGGCACTCCAACGTCTCCAGGAAAACTCTTCTCTGGCGTGCCCCATGCCATGCCAATCTGCCTCCCTGTCCTCGACTGAGCTGCACGGGGAAACCAAAACTGCTGGGCATTCCTTCTCGGCACTCATACCTGCAGACCCCACGCCTGCAGGAGAAAGCCGGCTTGCGTTCCTACTGCCACGAGAGCAGAGCTCTGCCTGTTACACGGCAGGCTTTCCGAAGAGGCTGAGGCCCGATAGCCTCCCTAGTGCATTCCCTGGGTGAGCGAGTTAGCTACAGGCAGAACACCCCGTGAAGAGAGGTGGATTCAGGGAAGGGACCTGTGTGTCGCTAGAGTCTCTTTGGACGAGCTACGGATCACAAGGCGGTAGTCGGCGCGTTGACTGGCGGTGGGGGCCTGAGGACCCAAGCCTTGCATTCTCCTTTTTAAAGCACCATTCATGCTGCCTTGAAGCTACCTGCCTGAAACCCTTTGTGACGGGCCCCTCGTCGCTGGAGTCAGGGCTCGTGGAAGAGAAGCAGCTTTCTCTGAGTAAACAGGGTGCTTCCAGAGTCCCGGTAAGAGCTCATCCCGTCACGCTCTGGGGCTAAAGGGAAGCTCGATGGGAGGACTTCCCTCCAGCTAAGGCCTTCTAAGAGCCCCGCTGAGGCGGAAGCTCCGAGCGTTTTCCACGGGGCCTTAGTCGCGGTTCTGCTTTACTTTCACCCTCGTACGCTCTTCAAGACACGTTCAGACCCTCGCGGGGGCGCCCTGTACCCGACCAGGACGCTGAGTACCGGCAGGCTCCCCCGGCCTGCAAAGAAACAACTGCCCGGGCCGAAAGCCCTTCCCGCTCACTCCGTGTTGTTTGCCGAGTGCAGGGCAACACACACGGCGCTCTCCCGGGGGAGAGGTCGCTTTCCCAGGCACTCCAACGTCTCCAGGAAAACTCTTCTCTGGCGTGCCCCATGCCATGCCAATCTGCCTCCCTGTCCTCGACTGAGCTGCACGGGGAAACCAAAACTGCTGGGCATTCCTTCTCGGCACTCATACCTGCAGACCCCACGCCTGCAGGAGAAAGCCGGCTTGCGTTCCTACTGCCACGAGAGCAGAGCTCTGCCTGTTACACGGCAGGCTTTCCGAAGAGGCTGAGGCCCGATAGCCTCCCTAGTGCATTCCCTGCATGAGCGAGTTAGCTACAGGCAGAACACCCCGTGAAGAGAGGTGGATTCAGGGAAGGGACCTGTGTGTCGCTAGAGTCTCTTTGGACGAGCTACGGATCACAAGGCGGTAGTCGGCGCGTTGACTGGCGGTGGGGGCCTGAGGACCCAAGCCTTGCATTCTCCTTTTTAAAGCACCATTCATGCTGCCTTGAAGCTACCTGCCTGAAACCGTTTGTGACGGGCCCCTCGTCGCTGGAGTCAGGGCTCGTGGAAGAGAAGCAGCTTTCTCTGAGTAAACAGGGTGCTTCCAGAGTCCCGGTAAGAGCTCATCCCGTCACGCTCTGGGGCTAAAGGGAAGCTCGATGGGAGGACTTCCCTCCAGCTAAGGCCTTCTAAGAGCCCCGCTGAGGCGGAAGCTCCGAGCGGTTTCCACGGGGCCTTAGTCGCGGTTCTGCTTTACTTTCACCCTCGTACGCTCTTCAAGACACGTTCAGACCCTCGCGGGGGCGCCCTGTACCCGACCAGGACGCTGAGTACCGGCAGGCTCCCCCGGCCTGCAAAGAAACAACTGCCCGGGCCGAAAGCCCTTCCCGCTCACTCCGTGTTGTTTGCCGAGTGCAGGGCAACACACACGGCGCTCTCCCGGGGGAGAGGTCGCTTTCCCCGGCACTCCAACGTCTCCAGGAAAACTCTTCTCTGGCGTGCCCCATGCCATGCCAATCTGCCTCCCTGTCCTCGACTGAGCTGCACGGGGAAACCAAAACTGCTGGGCATTCCTTCTCGGCACTCATACCTGCAGACCCCACGCCTGCAGGAGAAAGCCGGCTTGCGTTCCTACTGCCACGAGAGCAGAGCTCTGCCTGTTACACGGCAGGCTTTCCGAAGAGGCTGAGGCCCGATAGCCTCCCTAGTGCATTCCCTGGGTGAGCGAGTTAGCTACAGGCAGAACACCCCGTGAAGAGAGGTGGATTCAGGGAAGGGACCTGTGTGTCGCTAGAGTCTCTTTGGACGAGCTACGGATCACAAGGCGGTAGTCGGCGCGTTGACTGGCGGTGGGGGCCTGAGGACCCAAGCCTTGCATTCTCCTTTTTAAAGCACCATTCATGCTGCCTTGAAGCTACCTGCCTGAAACCCTTTGTGACGGGCCCCTCGTCGCTGGAGTCAGGGCTCGTGGAAGAGAAGCAGCTTTCTCTGAGTAAACAGGGTGCTTCCAGAGTCCCGGTAAGAGCTCATCCCGTCACGCTCTGGGGCTAAAGGGAAGCTCGATGGGAGGACTTCCCTCCAGCTAAGGCCTTCTAAGAGCCCCGCTGAGGCGGAAGCTCCGAGCGGTTTCCACGGGGCCTTAGTCGCGGTTCTGCTTTACTTTCACCCTCGTACGCTCTTCAAGACACCTTCAGACCCTCGCGGGGGCGCCCTGTACCCGACCAGGACGCTGAGTACCGGCAGGCTCCCCCGGCCTGCAAAGAAACAACTGCCCGGGCCGAAAGCCTTTCCCGCTCACTCCGTGTTGTTTGCCGAGTGCAGGGCAACACACACGGCGCTCTCCCGGGGGAGAGGTCGCTTTCCCAGGCACTCCAACGTCTCCAGGAAAACTCTTCTCTGGCGTGCCCCATGCCATGCCAATCTGCCTCCCTGTCCTCGACTGAGCTGCACGGGGAAACCAAAACTGCTGGGCATTCCTTCTCGGCACTCATACCTGCAGACCCCACGCCTGCAGGAGAAAGCCGGCTTGCGTTCCTACTGCCACGAGAGCAGAGCTCTGCCTGTTACACGGCAGGCTTTCCGAAGAGGCTGAGGCCCGATAGCCTCCCTAGTGCATTCCCTGCGTGAGCGAGTTAGCTACAGGCAGAACACCCCGTGAAGAGAGGTGGATTCAGGGAAGGGACCTGTGTGTCGCTAGAGTCTCTTTGGACGAGCTACGGATCACAAGGCGGTAGTCGGCGCGTTGACTGGCGGTGGGGGCCTGAGGACCCAAGCCTTGCATTCTCCTTTTTAAAGCACCATTCATGCTGCCTTGAAGCTACCTGCCTGAAACCGTTTGTGACGGGCCCCTCGTCGCTGGAGTCAGGGCTCGTGGAAGAGAAGCAGCTTTCTCTGAGTAAACAGGGTGCTTCCAGAGTCCCGGTAAGAGCTCATCCCGTCACGCTCTGGGGCTAAAGGGAAGCTCGATGGGAGGACTTCCCTCCAGCTAAGGCCTTCTAAGAGCCCCGCTGAGGCGGAAGCTCCGAGCGGTTTCCACGGGGCCTTAGTCGCGGTTCTGCTTTACTTTCACCCTCGTACGCTCTTCAAGACACGTTCAGACCCTCGCGGGGGCGCCCTGTACCCGACCAGGACGCTGAGTACCGGCAGGCTCCCCCGGCCTGCAAAGAAACAACTGCCCGGGCCGAAAGCCCTTCCCGCTCACTCCGTGTTGTTTGCCGAGTGCAGGGCAACACACACGGCGCTCTCCCGGGGGAGAGGTCGCTTTCCCCGGCACTCCAACGTCTCCAGGAAAACTCTTCTCTGGCGTGCCCCATGCCATGCCAATCTGCCTCCCTGTCCTCGACTGAGCTGCACGGGGAAACCAAAACTGCTGGGCATTCCTTCTCGGCACTCATACCTGCAGACCCCACGCCTGCAGGAGAAAGCCGGCTTGCGTTCCTACTGCCACGAGAGCAGAGCTCTGCCTGTTACACGGCAGGCTTTCCGAAGAGGCTGAGGCCCGATAGCCTCCCTAGTGCATTCCCTGGGTGAGCGAGTTAGCTACAGGCAGAACACCCCGTGAAGAGAGGTGGATTCAGGGAAGGGACCTGTGTGTCGCTAGAGTCTCTTTGGACGAGCTACGGATCACAAGGCGGTAGTCGGCGCGTTGACTGGCGGTGGGGGCCTGAGGACCCAAGCCTTGCATTCTCCTTTTTAAAGCACCATTCATGCTGCCTTGAAGCTACCTGCCTGAAACCCTTTGTGACGGGCCCCTCGTCGCTGGAGTCAGGGCTCGTGGAAGAGAAGCAGCTTTCTCTGAGTAAACAGGGTGCTTCCAGAGTCCCGGTAAGAGCTCATCCCGTCACGCTCTGGGGCTAAAGGGAAGCTCGATGGGAGGACTTCCCTCCAGCTAAGGCCTTCTAAGAGCCCCGCTGAGGCGGAAGCTCCGAGCGGTTTCCACGGGGCCTTAGTCGCGGTTCTGCTTTACTTTCACCCTCGTACGCTCTTCAAGACACCTTCAGACCCTCGCGGGGGCGCCCTGTACCCGACCAGGACGCTGAGTACCGGCAGGCTCACCCGGCCTGCAAAGAAACAACTGCCCGGGCCGAAAGCCTTTCCCGCTCACTCCGTGTTGTTTGCCGAGTGCAGGGCAACACACACGGCGCTCTCCCGGGGGAGAGGTCGCTTTCCCAGGCACTCCAACGTCTCCAGGAAAACTCTTCTCTGGCGTGCCCCATGCCATGCCAATCTGCCTCCCTGTCCTCGACTGAGCTGCACGGGGAAACCAAAACTGCTGGGCATTCCTTCTCGGCACTCATACCTGCAGACCCCACGCCTGCAGGAGAAAGCCGGCTTGCGTTCCTACTGCCACGAGAGCAGAGCTCTGCCTGTTACACGGCAGGCTTTCCGAAGAGGCTGAGGCCCGATAGCCTCCCTAGTGCATTCCCTGCATGAGCGAGTTAGCTACAGGCAGAACACCCCGTGAAGAGAGGTGGATTCAGGGAAGGGACCTGTGTGTCGCTAGAGTCTCTTTGGACGAGCTACGGATCACAAGGCGGTAGTCGGCGCGTTGACTGGCGGTGGGGGCCTGAGGACCCAAGCCTTGCATTCTCCTTTTTAAAGCACCATTCATGCTGCCTTGAAGCTACCTGCCTGAAACCGTTTGTGACGGGCCCCTCGTCGCTGGAGTCAGGGCTCGTGGAAGAGAAGCAGCTTTCTCTGAGTAAACAGGGTGCTTCCAGAGTCCCGGTAAGAGCTCATCCCGTCACGCTCTGGGGCTAAAGGGAAGCTCGATGGGAGGACTTCCCTCCAGCTAAGGCCTTCTAAGAGCCCCGCTGAGGCGGAAGCTCCGAGCGGTTTCCACGGGGCCTTAGTCGCGGTTCTGCTTTACTTTCACCCTCGTACGCTCTTCAAGACACGTTCAGACCCTCGCGGGGGCGCCCTGTACCCGACCAGGACGCTGAGTACCGGCAGGCTCCCCCGGCCAGCAAAGAAACAACTGCCCGGGCCGAAAGCCCTTCCCGCTCACTCCGTGTTGTTTGCCGAGTGCAGGGCAACACACACGGCGCTCTCCCGGGGGAGAGGTCGCTTTCCCCGGCACTCCAACGTCTCCAGGAAAACTCTTCTCTGGCGTCCCCCATGCCATGCCAATCTGCCTCCCTGTCCTCGACTGAGCTGCACGGGGAAACCAAAACTGCTGGGCATTCCTTCTCGGCACTCATACCTGCAGACCCCACGCCTGCAGGAGAAAGCCGGCTTGCGTTCCTACTGCCACGAGAGCAGAGCTCTGCCTGTTACACGGCAGGCTTTCCGAAGAGGCTGAGGCCCGATAGCCTCCCTAGTGCATTCCCTGCATGAGCGAGTTAGCTACAGGCAGAACACCCCGTGAAGAGAGGTGGATTCAGGGAAGGGACCTGTGTGTCGCTAGAGTCTCTTTGGACGAGCTACGGATCACAAGGCGGTAGTCGGCGCGTTGACTGGAGGTGGGGGCCTGAGGACCCAAGCCTTGCATTCTCCTTTTTAAAGCACCATTCATGCTGCCTTGAAGCTACCTGCCTGAAACCGTTTGTGACGGGCCCCTCGTCGCTGGAGTCAGGGCTCGTGGAAGAGAAGCAGCTTTCTCTGAGTAAACAGGGTGCTTCCAGAGTCCCGGTAAGAGCTCATCCCGTCACGCTCTGGGGCTAAAGGGAAGCTCGATGGGAGGACTTCCCTCCAGCTAAGGCCTTCTAAGAGCCCCGCTGAGGCGGAAGCTCCGAGCGGTTTCCACGGGGCCTTAGTCGCGGTTCTGCTTTACTTTCACCCTCGTACGCTCTTCAAGACACGTTCAGACCCTCGCGGGGGCGCCCTGTACCCGACCAGGACGCTGAGTACCGGCAGGCTCCCCCGGCCTGCAAAGAAACAACTGCCCGGGCCGAAAGCCCTTCCCGCTCACTCCGTGTTGTTTGCCGAGTGCAGGGCAACACACACGGCGCTCTCCCGGGGGAGAGGTCGCTTTCCCCGGCACTCCAACGTCTCCAGGAAAACTCTTCTCTGGCGTGCCCCATGCCATGCCAATCTGCCTCCCTGTCCTCGACTGAGCTGCACGGGGAAACCAAAACTGCTGGGCATTCCTTCTCGGCACTCATACCTGCAGACCCCACGCCTGCAGGAGAAAGCCGGCTTGCGTTCCTACTGCCACGAGAGCAGAGCTCTGCCTGTTACACGGCAGGCTTTCCGAAGAGGCTGAGGCCCGATAGCCTCCCTAGTGCATTCCCTGGGTGAGCGAGTTAGCTACAGGCAGAACACCCCGTGAAGAGAGGTGGATTCAGGGAAGGGACCTGTGTGTCGCTAGAGTCTCTTTGGACGAGCTACGGATCACAAGGCGGTAGTCGGCGCGTTGACTGGCGGTGGGGGCCTGAGGACCCAAGCCTTGCATTCTCCTTTTTAAAGCACCATTCATGCTGCCTTGAAGCTACCTGCCTGAAACCCTTTGTGACGGGCCCCTCGTCGCTGGAGTCAGGGCTCGTGGAAGAGAAGCAGCTTTCTCTGAGTAAACAGGGTGCTTCCAGAGTCCCGGTAAGAGCTCATCCCGTCACGCTCTGGGGCTAAAGGGAAGCTCGATGGGAGGACTTCCCTCCAGCTAAGGCCTTCTAAGAGCCCCGCTGAGGCGGAAGCTCCGAGCGGTTTCCACGGGGCCTTAGTCGCGGTTCTGCTTTACTTTCACCCTCGTACGCTCTTCAAGACACCTTCAGACCCTCGCGGGGGCGCCCTGTACCCGACCAGGACGCTGAGTACCGGCAGGCTCCCCCGGCCTGCAAAGAAACAACTGCCCGGGCCGAAAGCCTTTCCCGCTCACTCCGTGTTGTTTGCCGAGTGCAGGGCAACACACACGGCGCTCTCCCGGGGGAGAGGTCGCTTTCCCAGGCACTCCAACGTCTCCAGGAAAACTCTTCTCTGGCGTGCCCCATGCCATGCCAATCTGCCTCCCTGTCCTCGACTGAGCTGCACGGGGAAACCAAAACTGCTGGGCATTCCTTCTCGGCACTCATACCTGCAGACCCCACGCCTGCAGGAGAAAGCCGGCTTGCGTTCCTACTGCCACGAGAGCAGAGCTCTGCCTGTTACACGGCAGGCTTTCCGAAGAGGCTGAGGCCCGATAGCCTCCCTAGTGCATTCCCTGCATGAGCGAGTTAGCTACAGGCAGAACACCCCGTGAAGAGAGGTGGATTCAGGGAAGGGACCTGTGTGTCGCTAGAGTCTCTTTGGACGAGCTACGGATCACAAGGCGGTAGTCGGCGCGTTGACTGGCGGTGGGGGCCTGAGGACCCAAGCCTTGCATTCTCCTTTTTAAAGCACCATTCATGCTGCCTTGAAGCTACCTGCCTGAAACCGTTTGTGACGGGCCCCTCGTCGCTGGAGTCAGGGCTCGTGGAAGAGAAGCAGCTTTCTCTGAGTAAACAGGGTGCTTCCAGAGTCCCGGTAAGAGCTCATCCCGTCACGCTCTGGGGCTAAAGGGAAGCTCGATGGGAGGACTTCCCTCCAGCTAAGGCCTTCTAAGAGCCCCGCTGAGGCGGAAGCTCCGAGCGGTTTCCACGGGGCCTTAGTCGCGGTTCTGCTTTACTTTCACCCTCGTACGCTCTTCAAGACACGTTCAGACCCTCGCGGGGGCGCCCTGTACCCGACCAGGACGCTGAGTACCGGCAGGCTCCCCCGGCCAGCAAAGAAACAACTGCCCGGGCCGAAAGCCCTTCCCGCTCACTCCGTGTTGTTTGCCGAGTGCAGGGCAACACACACGGCGCTCTCCCGGGGGAGAGGTCGCTTTCCCCGGCACTCCAACGTCTCCAGGAAAACTCTTCTCTGGCGTCCCCCATGCCATGCCAATCTGCCTCCCTGTCCTCGACTGAGCTGCACGGGGAAACCAAAACTGCTGGGCATTCCTTCTCGGCACTCATACCTGCAGACCCCACGCCTGCAGGAGAAAGCCGGCTTGCGTTCCTACTGCCACGAGAGCAGAGCTCTGCCTGTTACACGGCAGGCTTTCCGAAGAGGCTGAGGCCCGATAGCCTCCCTAGTGCATTCCCTGGATGAGCGAGTTAGCTACAGGCAGAACACCCCGTGAAGAGAGGTGGATTCAGGGAAGGGACCTGTGTGTCGCTAGAGTCTCTTTGGACGAGCTACGGATCACAAGGCGGTAGTCGGCGCGTTGACTGGAGGTGGGGGCCTGAGGACCCAAGCCTTGCATTCTCCTTTTTAAAGCACCATTCATGCTGCCTTGAAGCTACCTGCCTGAAACCGTTTGTGACGGGCCCCTCGTCGCTGGAGTCAGGGCTCGTGGAAGAGAAGCAGCTTTCTCTGAGTAAACAGGGTGCTTCCAGAGTCCCGGTAAGAGCTCATCCCGTCACGCTCTGGGGCTAAAGGGAAGCTCGATGGGAGGACTTCCCTCCAGCTAAGGCCTTCTAAGAGCCCCGCTGAGGCGGAAGCTCCGAGCGGTTTCCACGGGGCCTTAGTCGCGGTTCTGCTTTACTTTCACCCTCGTACGCTCTTCAAGACACGTTCAGACCCTCGCGGGGGCGCCCTGTACCCGACCAGGACGCTGAGTACCGGCAGGCTCCCCCGGCCTGCAAAGAAACAACTGCCCGGGCCGAAAGCCCTTCCCGCTCACTCCGTGTTGTTTGCCGAGTGCAGGGCAACACACACGGCGCTCTCCCGGGGGAGAGGTCGCTTTCCCCGGCACTCCAACGTCTCCAGGAAAACTCTTCTCTGGCGTGCCCCATGCCATGCCAATCTGCCTCCCTGTCCTCGACTGAGCTGCACGGGGAAACCAAAACTGCTGGGCATTCCTTCTCGGCACTCATACCTGCAGACCCCACGCCTGCAGGAGAAAGCCGGCTTGCGTTCCTACTGCCACGAGAGCAGAGCTCTGCCTGTTACACGGCAGGCTTTCCGAAGAGGCTGAGGCCCGATAGCCTCCCTAGTGCATTCCCTGGATGAGCGAGTTAGCTACAGGCAGAACACCCCGTGAAGAGAGGTGGATTTAGGGAAGGGACCTGTGTGTCGCTAGAGTCTCTTTGGACGAGCTACGAATCACAAGGCGGTAGTCGGCGCGTTGACTGGAGGTGGGGGCCTGAGGACCCAAGCCTTGCATTCTCCTTTTTAAAGCACCATTCATGCTGCCTTGAAGCTACCTGCCTGAAACCCTTTGTGACGGGCCCCTCGTCGCTGGAGTCAGGGCTCGTGGAAGAGAAGCAGCTTTCTCTGAGTAAACAGGGTGCTTCCAGAGTCCCGGTAAGAGCTCATCCCGTCACGCTCTGGGGCTAAAGGGAAGCTCGATGGGAGGACTTCCCTCCAGCTAAGGCCTTCTAAGAGCCCCGCTGAGGCGGAAGCTCCGAGCGGTTTCCACGGGGCCTTAGTCGCGGTTCTGCTTTACTTTCACCCTCGTACGCTCTTCAAGACACCTTCAGACCCTCGCGGGGGCGCCCTGTACCCGACCAGGACGCTGAGTACCGGCAGGCTCCCCCGGCCTGCAAAGAAACAACTGCCCGGGCCGAAAGCCTTTCCCGCTCACTCCGTGTTGTTTGCCGAGTGCAGGGCAACACACACGGCGCTCTCCCGGGGGAGAGGTCGCTTTCCCAGGCACTCCAACGTCTCCAGGAAAACTCTTCTCTGGCGTGCCCCATGCCATGCCAATCTGCCTCCCTGTCCTCGACTGAGCTGCACGGGGAAACCAAAACTGCTGGGCATTCCTTCTCGGCACTCATACCTGCAGACCCCACGCCTGCAGGAGAAAGCCGGCTTGCGTTCCTACTGCCACGAGAGCAGAGCTCTGCCTGTTACACGGCAGGCTTTCCGAAGAGGCTGAGGCCCGATAGCCTCCCTAGTGCATTCCCTGCGTGAGCGAGTTAGCTACAGGCAGAACACCCCGTGAAGAGAGGTGGATTCAGGGAAGGGACCTGTGTGTCGCTAGAGTCTCTTTGGACGAGCTACGGATCACAAGGCGGTAGTCGGCGCGTTGACTGGCGGTGGGGGCCTGAGGACCCAAGCCTTGCATTCTCCTTTTTAAAGCACCATTCATGCTGCCTTGAAGCTACCTGCCTGAAACCGTTTGTGACGGGCCCCTCGTCGCTGGAGTCAGGGCTCGTGGAAGAGAAGCAGCTTTCTCTGAGTAAACAGGGTGCTTCCAGAGTCCCGGTAAGAGCTCATCCCGTCACGCTCTGGGGCTAAAGGGAAGCTCGATGGGAGGACTTCCCTCCAGCTAAGGCCTTCTAAGAGCCCCGCTGAGGCGGAAGCTCCGAGCGGTTTCCACGGGGCCTTAGTCGCGGTTCTGCTTTACTTTCACCCTCGTACGCTCTTCAAGACACGTTCAGACCCTCGCGGGGGCGCCCTGTACCCGACCAGGACGCTGAGTACCGGCAGGCTCCCCCGGCCTGCAAAGAAACAACTGCCCGGGCCGAAAGCCCTTCCCGCTCACTCCGTGTTGTTTGCCGAGTGCAGGGCAACACACACGGCGCTCTCCCGGGGGAGAGGTCGCTTTCCCCGGCACTCCAACGTCTCCAGGAAAACTCTTCTCTGGCGTGCCCCATGCCATGCCAATCTGCCTCCCTGTCCTCGACTGAGCTGCACGGGGAAACCAAAACTGCTGGGCATTCCTTCTCGGCACTCATACCTGCAGACCCCACGCCTGCAGGAGAAAGCCGGCTTGCGTTCCTACTGCCACGAGAGCAGAGCTCTGCCTGTTACACGGCAGGCTTTCCGAAGAGGCTGAGGCCCGATAGCCTCCCTAGTGCATTCCCTGGGTGAGCGAGTTAGCTACAGGCAGAACACCCCGTGAAGAGAGGTGGATTCAGGGAAGGGACCTGTGTGTCGCTAGAGTCTCTTTGGACGAGCTACGGATCACAAGGCGGTAGTCGGCGCGTTGACTGGCGGTGGGGGCCTGAGGACCCAAGCCTTGCATTCTCCTTTTTAAAGCACCATTCATGCTGCCTTGAAGCTACCTGCCTGAAACCCTTTGTGACGGGCCCCTCGTCGCTGGAGTCAGGGCTCGTGGAAGAGAAGCAGCTTTCTCTGAGTAAACAGGGTGCTTCCAGAGTCCCGGTAAGAGCTCATCCCGTCACGCTCTGGGGCTAAAGGGAAGCTCGATGGGAGGACTTCCCTCCAGCTAAGGCCTTCTAAGAGCCCCGCTGAGGCGGAAGCTCCGAGCGGTTTCCACGGGGCCTTAGTCGCGGTTCTGCTTTACTTTCACCCTCGTACGCTCTTCAAGACACCTTCAGACCCTCGCGGGGGCGCCCTGTACCCGACCAGGACGCTGAGTACCGGCAGGCTCACCCGGCCTGCAAAGAAACAACTGCCCGGGCCGAAAGCCTTTCCCGCTCACTCCGTGTTGTTTGCCGAGTGCAGGGCAACACACACGGCGCTCTCCCGGGGGAGAGGTCGCTTTCCCAGGCACTCCAACGTCTCCAGGAAAACTCTTCTCTGGCGTGCCCCATGCCATGCCAATCTGCCTCCCTGTCCTCGACTGAGCTGCACGGGGAAACCAAAACTGCTGGGCATTCCTTCTCGGCACTCATACCTGCAGACCCCACGCCTGCAGGAGAAAGCCGGCTTGCGTTCCTACTGCCACGAGAGCAGAGCTCTGCCTGTTACACGGCAGGCTTTCCGAAGAGGCTGAGGCCCGATAGCCTCCCTAGTGCATTCCCTGCATGAGCGAGTTAGCTACAGGCAGAACACCCCGTGAAGAGAGGTGGATTCAGGGAAGGGACCTGTGTGTCGCTAGAGTCTCTTTGGACGAGCTACGGATCACAAGGCGGTAGTCGGCGCGTTGACTGGCGGTGGGGGCCTGAGGACCCAAGCCTTGCATTCTCCTTTTTAAAGCACCATTCATGCTGCCTTGAAGCTACCTGCCTGAAACCGTTTGTGACGGGCCCCTCGTCGCTGGAGTCAGGGCTCGTGGAAGAGAAGCAGCTTTCTCTGAGTAAACAGGGTGCTTCCAGAGTCCCGGTAAGAGCTCATCCCGTCACGCTCTGGGGCTAAAGGGAAGCTCGATGGGAGGACTTCCCTCCAGCTAAGGCCTTCTAAGAGCCCCGCTGAGGCGGAAGCTCCGAGCGGTTTCCACGGGGCCTTAGTCGCGGTTCTGCTTTACTTTCACCCTCGTACGCTCTTCAAGACACGTTCAGACCCTCGCGGGGGCGCCCTGTACCCGACCAGGACGCTGAGTACCGGCAGGCTCCCCCGGCCAGCAAAGAAACAACTGCCCGGGCCGAAAGCCCTTCCCGCTCACTCCGTGTTGTTTGCCGAGTGCAGGGCAACACACACGGCGCTCTCCCGGGGGAGAGGTCGCTTTCCCCGGCACTCCAACGTCTCCAGGAAAACTCTTCTCTGGCGTCCCCCATGCCATGCCAATCTGCCTCCCTGTCCTCGACTGAGCTGCACGGGGAAACCAAAACTGCTGGGCATTCCTTCTCGGCACTCATACCTGCAGACCCCACGCCTGCAGGAGAAAGCCGGCTTGCGTTCCTACTGCCACGAGAGCAGAGCTCTGCCTGTTACACGGCAGGCTTTCCGAAGAGGCTGAGGCCCGATAGCCTCCCTAGTGCATTCCCTGCATGAGCGAGTTAGCTACAGGCAGAACACCCCGTGAAGAGAGGTGGATTCAGGGAAGGGACCTGTGTGTCGCTAGAGTCTCTTTGGACGAGCTACGGATCACAAGGCGGTAGTCGGCGCGTTGACTGGAGGTGGGGGCCTGAGGACCCAAGCCTTGCATTCTCCTTTTTAAAGCACCATTCATGCTGCCTTGAAGCTACCTGCCTGAAACCGTTTGTGACGGGCCCCTCGTCGCTGGAGTCAGGGCTCGTGGAAGAGAAGCAGCTTTCTCTGAGTAAACAGGGTGCTTCCAGAGTCCCGGTAAGAGCTCATCCCGTCACGCTCTGGGGCTAAAGGGAAGCTCGATGGGAGGACTTCCCTCCAGCTAAGGCCTTCTAAGAGCCCCGCTGAGGCGGAAGCTCCGAGCGGTTTCCACGGGGCCTTAGTCGCGGTTCTGCTTTACTTTCACCCTCGTACGCTCTTCAAGACACGTTCAGACCCTCGCGGGGGCGCCCTGTACCCGACCAGGACGCTGAGTACCGGCAGGCTCCCCCGGCCTGCAAAGAAACAACTGCCCGGGCCGAAAGCCCTTCCCGCTCACTCCGTGTTGTTTGCCGAGTGCAGGGCAACACACACGGCGCTCTCCCGGGGGAGAGGTCGCTTTCCCCGGCACTCCAACGTCTCCAGGAAAACTCTTCTCTGGCGTGCCCCATGCCATGCCAATCTGCCTCCCTGTCCTCGACTGAGCTGCACGGGGAAACCAAAACTGCTGGGCATTCCTTCTCGGCACTCATACCTGCAGACCCCACGCCTGCAGGAGAAAGCCGGCTTGCGTTCCTACTGCCACGAGAGCAGAGCTCTGCCTGTTACACGGCAGGCTTTCCGAAGAGGCTGAGGCCCGATAGCCTCCCTAGTGCATTCCCTGGGTGAGCGAGTTAGCTACAGGCAGAACACCCCGTGAAGAGAGGTGGATTCAGGGAAGGGACCTGTGTGTCGCTAGAGTCTCTTTGGACGAGCTACGGATCACAAGGCGGTAGTCGGCGCGTTGACTGGCGGTGGGGGCCTGAGGACCCAAGCCTTGCATTCTCCTTTTTAAAGCACCATTCATGCTGCCTTGAAGCTACCTGCCTGAAACCCTTTGTGACGGGCCCCTCGTCGCTGGAGTCAGGGCTCGTGGAAGAGAAGCAGCTTTCTCTGAGTAAACAGGGTGCTTCCAGAGTCCCGGTAAGAGCTCATCCCGTCACGCTCTGGGGCTAAAGGGAAGCTCGATGGGAGGACTTCCCTCCAGCTAAGGCCTTCTAAGAGCCCCGCTGAGGCGGAAGCTCCGAGCGGTTTCCACGGGGCCTTAGTCGCGGTTCTGCTTTACTTTCACCCTCGTACGCTCTTCAAGACACCTTCAGACCCTCGCGGGGGCGCCCTGTACCCGACCAGGACGCTGAGTACCGGCAGGCTCCCCCGGCCTGCAAAGAAACAACTGCCCGGGCCGAAAGCCTTTCCCGCTCACTCCGTGTTGTTTGCCGAGTGCAGGGCAACACACACGGCGCTCTCCCGGGGGAGAGGTCGCTTTCCCAGGCACTCCAACGTCTCCAGGAAAACTCTTCTCTGGCGTGCCCCATGCCATGCCAATCTGCCTCCCTGTCCTCGACTGAGCTGCACGGGGAAACCAAAACTGCTGGGCATTCCTTCTCGGCACTCATACCTGCAGACCCCACGCCTGCAGGAGAAAGCCGGCTTGCGTTCCTACTGCCACGAGAGCAGAGCTCTGCCTGTTACACGGCAGGCTTTCCGAAGAGGCTGAGGCCCGATAGCCTCCCTAGTGCATTCCCTGCATGAGCGAGTTAGCTACAGGCAGAACACCCCGTGAAGAGAGGTGGATTCAGGGAAGGGACCTGTGTGTCGCTAGAGTCTCTTTGGACGAGCTACGGATCACAAGGCGGTAGTCGGCGCGTTGACTGGCGGTGGGGGCCTGAGGACCCAAGCCTTGCATTCTCCTTTTTAAAGCACCATTCATGCTGCCTTGAAGCTACCTGCCTGAAACCGTTTGTGACGGGCCCCTCGTCGCTGGAGTCAGGGCTCGTGGAAGAGAAGCAGCTTTCTCTGAGTAAACAGGGTGCTTCCAGAGTCCCGGTAAGAGCTCATCCCGTCACGCTCTGGGGCTAAAGGGAAGCTCGATGGGAGGACTTCCCTCCAGCTAAGGCCTTCTAAGAGCCCCGCTGAGGCGGAAGCTCCGAGCGGTTTCCACGGGGCCTTAGTCGCGGTTCTGCTTTACTTTCACCCTCGTACGCTCTTCAAGACACGTTCAGACCCTCGCGGGGGCGCCCTGTACCCGACCAGGACGCTGAGTACCGGCAGGCTCCCCCGGCCAGCAAAGAAACAACTGCCCGGGCCGAAAGCCCTTCCCGCTCACTCCGTGTTGTTTGCCGAGTGCAGGGCAACACACACGGCGCTCTCCCGGGGGAGAGGTCGCTTTCCCCGGCACTCCAACGTCTCCAGGAAAACTCTTCTCTGGCGTCCCCCATGCCATGCCAATCTGCCTCCCTGTCCTCGACTGAGCTGCACGGGGAAACCAAAACTGCTGGGCATTCCTTCTCGGCACTCATACCTGCAGACCCCACGCCTGCAGGAGAAAGCCGGCTTGCGTTCCTACTGCCACGAGAGCAGAGCTCTGCCTGTTACACGGCAGGCTTTCCGAAGAGGCTGAGGCCCGATAGCCTCCCTAGTGCATTCCCTGGATGAGCGAGTTAGCTACAGGCAGAACACCCCGTGAAGAGAGGTGGATTCAGGGAAGGGACCTGTGTGTCGCTAGAGTCTCTTTGGACGAGCTACGGATCACAAGGCGGTAGTCGGCGCGTTGACTGGAGGTGGGGGCCTGAGGACCCAAGCCTTGCATTCTCCTTTTTAAAGCACCATTCATGCTGCCTTGAAGCTACCTGCCTGAAACCGTTTGTGACGGGCCCCTCGTCGCTGGAGTCAGGGCTCGTGGAAGAGAAGCAGCTTTCTCTGAGTAAACAGGGTGCTTCCAGAGTCCCGGTAAGAGCTCATCCCGTCACGCTCTGGGGCTAAAGGGAAGCTCGATGGGAGGACTTCCCTCCAGCTAAGGCCTTCTAAGAGCCCCGCTGAGGCGGAAGCTCCGAGCGGTTTCCACGGGGCCTTAGTCGCGGTTCTGCTTTACTTTCACCCTCGTACGCTCTTCAAGACACGTTCAGACCCTCGCGGGGGCGCCCTGTACCCGACCAGGACGCTGAGTACCGGCAGGCTCCCCCGGCCTGCAAAGAAACAACTGCCCGGGCCGAAAGCCCTTCCCGCTCACTCCGTGTTGTTTGCCGAGTGCAGGGCAACACACACGGCGCTCTCCCGGGGGAGAGGTCGCTTTCCCCGGCACTCCAACGTCTCCAGGAAAACTCTTCTCTGGCGTGCCCCATGCCATGCCAATCTGCCTCCCTGTCCTCGACTGAGCTGCACGGGGAAACCAAAACTGCTGGGCATTCCTTCTCGGCACTCATACCTGCAGACCCCACGCCTGCAGGAGAAAGCCGGCTTGCGTTCCTACTGCCACGAGAGCAGAGCTCTGCCTGTTACACGGCAGGCTTTCCGAAGAGGCTGAGGCCCGATAGCCTCCCTAGTGCATTCCCTGGATGAGCGAGTTAGCTACAGGCAGAACACCCCGTGAAGAGAGGTGGATTTAGGGAAGGGACCTGTGTGTCGCTAGAGTCTCTTTGGACGAGCTACGAATCACAAGGCGGTAGTCGGCGCGTTGACTGGAGGTGGGGGCCTGAGGACCCAAGCCTTGCATTCTCCTTTTTAAAGCACCATTCATGCTGCCTTGAAGCTACCTGCCTGAAACCCTTTGTGACGGGCCCCTCGTCGCTGGAGTCAGGGCTCGTGGAAGAGAAGCAGCTTTCTCTGAGTAAACAGGGTGCTTCCAGAGTCCCGGTAAGAGCTCATCCCGTCACGCTCTGGGGCTAAAGGGAAGCTCGATGGGAGGACTTCCCTCCAGCTAAGGCCTTCTAAGAGCCCCGCTGAGGCGGAAGCTCCGAGCGGTTTCCACGGGGCCTTAGTCGCGGTTCTGCTTTACTTTCACCCTCGTACGCTCTTCAAGACACCTTCAGACCCTCGCGGGGGCGCCCTGTACCCGACCAGGACGCTGAGTACCGGCAGGCTCCCCCGGCATGCAAAGAAACAACTGCCCGGGCCGAAAGCCTTTCCCGCTCACTCCGTGTTGTTTGCCGAGTGCAGGGCAACACACACGGCGCTCTCCCGGGGGAGAGGTCGCTTTCCCCGGCACTCCAACGTCCCCAGGAAAACTTTTCTCTGGCGTGCCCCATGCCATGCCAATCTGCCTCCCTGTCCTCGACTGAGCTGCACGGGGAAACCAAAACTGCTGGGCATTCCTTCTCGGCACTCATACCTGCAGACCCCACGCCTGCAGGAGAAAGCCGGCTTGCGTTCCTACTGCCACGAGAGCAGAGCTCTGCCTGTTACACGGCAGGCTTTCCGAAGAGGCTGAGGCCCGATAGCCTCCCTAGTGCATTCCCTGCATGAGCGAGTTAGCTACAGGCAGAACACCCCGTGAAGAGAGGTGGATTCAGGGAAGGGACCTGTGTGTCGCTAGAGTCTCTTTGGACGAGCTACGGATCACAAGGCGGTAGTCGGCGCGTTGACTGGCGGTGGGGGCCTGAGGACCCAAGCCTTGCATTCTCCTTTTTAAAGCACCATTCATGCTGCCTTGAAGCTACCTGCCTGAAACCCTTTGTGACGGGCCCCTCGTCGCTGGAGTCAGGGCTCGTGGAAGAGAAGCAGCTTTCTCTGAGTAAACAGGGTGCTTCCAGAGTCCCGGTAAGAGCTCATCCCGTCACGCTCTGGGGCTAAAGGGAAGCTCGATGGGAGGACTTCCCTCCAGCTAAGGCCTTCTAAGAGCCCCGCTGAGGCGGAAGCTCCGAGCGGTTTCCACGGGGCCTTAGTCGCGGTTCTGCTTTACTTTCACCCTCGTACGCTCTTCAAGACACGTTCAGACCCTCGCGGGGGCGCCCTGTACCCGACCAGGACGCTGAGTACCGGCAGGCTCCCCCGGCCTGCAAAGAAACAACTGCCCGGGCCGAAAGCCCTTCCCGCTCACTCCGTGTTGTTTGCCGAGTGCAGGGCAACACACACGGCGCTCTCCCGGGGGAGAGGTCGCTTTCCCAGGCACTCCAACGTCTCCAGGAAAACTCTTCTCTGGCGTGCCCCATGCCATGCCAATCTGCCTCCCTGTCCTCGACTGAGCTGCACGGGGAAACCAAAACTGCTGGGCATTCCTTCTCGGCACTCATACCTGCAGACCCCACGCCTGCAGGAGAAAGCCGGCTTGCGTTCCTACTGCCACGAGAGCAGAGCTCTGCCTGTTACACGGCAGGCTTTCCGAAGAGGCTGAGGCCCGATAGCCTCCCTAGTGCATTCCCTGCATGAGCGAGTTAGCTACAGGCAGAACACCCCGTGAAGAGAGGTGGATTCAGGGAAGGGACCTGTGTGTCGCTAGAGTCTCTTTGGACGAGCTACGGATCACAAGGCGGTAGTCGGCGCGTTGACTGGAGGTGGGGGCCTGAGGACCCAAGCCTTGCATTCTCCTTTTTAAAGCACCATTCATGCTGCCTTGAAGCTACCTGCCTGAAACCGTTTGTGACGGGCCCCTCGTCGCTGGAGTCAGGGCTCGTGGAAGAGAAGCAGCTTTCTCTGAGTAAACAGGGTGCTTCCAGAGTCCCGGTAAGAGCTCATCCCGTCACGCTCTGGGGCTAAAGGGAAGCTCGATGGGAGGACTTCCCTCCAGCTAAGGCCTTCTAAGAGCCCCGCTGAGGCGGAAGCTCCGAGCGTTTTCCACGGGGCCTTAGTCGCGGTTCTGCTTTACTTTCACCCTCGTACGCTCTTCAAGACACGTTCAGACCCTCGCGGGGGCGCCCTGTACCCGACCAGGACGCTGAGTACCGGCAGGCTCCCCCGGCCTGCAAAGAAACAACTGCCCGGGCCGAAAGCCCTTCCCGCTCACTCCGTGTTGTTTGCCGAGTGCAGGGCAACACACACGGCGCTCTCCCGGGGGAGAGGTCGCTTTCCCAGGCACTCGAACGTCTCCAGGAAAACTCTTCTCTGGCGTGCCCCATGCCATGCCAATCTGCCTCCCTGTCCTCGACTGAGCTGCACGGGGAAACCAAAACTGCTGGGCATTCCTTCTCGGCACTCATACCTGCAGACCCCACGCCTGCAGGAGAAAGCCGGCTTGCGTTCCTACTGCCACGAGAGCAGAGCTCTGCCTGTTACACGGCAGGCTTTCCGAAGAGGCTGAGGCCCGATAGCCTCCCTAGTGCATTCCCTGCATGAGCGAGTTAGCTACAGGCAGAACACCCCGTGAAGAGAGGTGGATTCAGGGAAGGGACCTGTGTGTCGCTAGAGTCTCTTTGGACGAGCTACGGATCACAAGGCGGTAGTCGGCGCGTTGACTGGAGGTGGGGGCCTGAGGACCCAAGCCTTGCATTCTCCTTTTTAAAGCACCATTCATGCTGCCTTGAAGCTACCTGCCTGAAACCCTTTGTGACGGGCCCCTCGTCGCTGGAGTCAGGGCTCGTGGAAGAGAAGCAGCTTTCTCTGAGTAAACAGGGTGCTTCCAGAGTCCCGGTAAGAGCTCATCCCGTCACGCTCTGGGGCTAAAGGGAAGCTCGATGGGAGGACTTCCCTCCAGCTAAGGCCTTCTAAGAGCCCCGCTGAGGCGGAAGCTCCGAGCGGTTTCCACGGGGCCTTAGTCGCGGTTCTGCTTTACTTTCACCCTCGTACGCTCTTCAAGACACGTTCAGACCCTCGCGGGGGCGCCCTGTACCCGACCAGGACGCTGAGTACCGGCAGGCTCCCCCGGCCAGCAAAGAAACAACTGCCCGGGCCGAAAGCCCTTCCCGCTCACTCCGTGTTGTTTGCCGAGTGCAGGGCAACACACACGGCGCTCTCCCGGGGGAGAGGTCGCTTTCCCCGGCACTCCAACGTCTCCAGGAAAACTCTTCTCTGGCGTCCCCCATGCCATGCCAATCTGCCTCCCTGTCCTCGACTGAGCTGCACGGGGAAACCAAAACTGCTGGGCATTCCTTCTCGGCACTCATACCTGCAGACCCCACGCCTGCAGGAGAAAGCCGGCTTGCGTTCCTACTGCCACGAGAGCAGAGCTCTGCCTGTTACACGGCAGGCTTTCCGAAGAGGCTGAGGCCCGATAGCCTCCCTAGTGCATTCCCTGGATGAGCGAGTTAGCTACAGGCAGAACACCCCGTGAAGAGAGGTGGATTTAGGGAAGGGACCTGTGTGTCGCTAGAGTCTCTTTGGACGAGCTACGAATCACAAGGCGGTAGTCGGCGCGTTGACTGGAGGTGGGGGCCTGAGGACCCAAGCCTTGCATTCTCCTTTTTAAAGCACCATTCATGCTGCCTTGAAGCTACCTGCCTGAAACCCTTTGTGACGGGCCCCTCGTCGCTGGAGTCAGGGCTCGTGGAAGAGAAGCAGCTTTCTCTGAGTAAACAGGGTGCTTCCAGAGTCCCGGTAAGAGCTCATCCCGTCACGCTCTGGGGCTAAAGGGAAGCTCGATGGGAGGACTTCCCTCCAGCTAAGGCCTTCTAAGAGCCCCGCTGAGGCGGAAGCTCCGAGCGGTTTCCACGGGGCCTTAGTCGCGGTTCTGCTTTACTTTCACCCTCGTACGCTCTTCAAGACACGTTCAGACCCTCGCGGGGGCGCCCTGTACCCGACCAGGACGCTGAGTACCGGCAGGCTCCCCCGGCATGCAAAGAAACAACTGCCCGGGCCGAAAGCCTTTCCCGCTCACTCCGTGTTGTTTGCCGAGTGCAGGGCAACACACACGGCGCTCTCCCGGGGGAGAGGTCGCTTTCCCCGGCACTCCAACGTCCCCAGGAAAACTTTTCTCTGGCGTGCCCCATGCCATGCCAATCTGCCTCCCTGTCCTCGACTGAGCTGCACGGGGAAACCAAAACTGCTGGGCATTCCTTCTCGGCACTCATACCTGCAGACCCCACGCCTGCAGGAGAAAGCCGGCTTGCGTTCCTACTGCCACGAGAGCAGAGCTCTGCCTGTTACACGGCAGGCTTTCCGAAGAGGCTGAGGCCCGATAGCCTCCCTAGTGCATTCCCTGCATGAGCGAGTTAGCTACAGGCAGAACACCCCGTGAAGAGAGGTGGATTCAGGGAAGGGACCTGTGTGTCGCTAGAGTCTCTTTGGACGAGCTACGGATCACAAGGCGGTAGTCGGCGCGTTGACTGGCGGTGGGGGCCTGAGGACCCAAGCCTTGCATTCTCCTTTTTAAAGCACCATTCATGCTGCCTTGAAGCTACCTGCCTGAAACCCTTTGTGACGGGCCCCTCGTCGCTGGAGTCAGGGCTCGTGGAAGAGAAGCAGCTTTCTCTGAGTAAACAGGGTGCTTCCAGAGTCCCGGTAAGAGCTCATCCCGTCACGCTCTGGGGCTAAAGGGAAGCTCGATGGGAGGACTTCCCTCCAGCTAAGGCCTTCTAAGAGCCCCGCTGAGGCGGAAGCTCCGAGCGGTTTCCACGGGGCCTTAGTCGCGGTTCTGCTTTACTTTCACCCTCGTACGCTCTTCAAGACACGTTCAGACCCTCGCGGGGGCGCCCTGTACCCGACCAGGACGCTGAGTACCGGCAGGCTCCCCCGGCCTGCAAAGAAACAACTGCCCGGGCCGAAAGCCCTTCCCGCTCACTCCGTGTTGTTTGCCGAGTGCAGGGCAACACACACGGCGCTCTCCCGGGGGAGAGGTCGCTTTCCCAGGCACTCCAACGTCTCCAGGAAAACTCTTCTCTGGCGTGCCCCATGCCATGCCAATCTGCCTCCCTGTCCTCGACTGAGCTGCACGGGGAAACCAAAACTGCTGGGCATTCCTTCTCGGCACTCATACCTGCAGACCCCACGCCTGCAGGAGAAAGCCGGCTTGCGTTCCTACTGCCACGAGAGCAGAGCTCTGCCTGTTACACGGCAGGCTTTCCGAAGAGGCTGAGGCCCGATAGCCTCCCTAGTGCATTCCCTGCATGAGCGAGTTAGCTACAGGCAGAACACCCCGTGAAGAGAGGTGGATTCAGGGAAGGGACCTGTGTGTCGCTAGAGTCTCTTTGGACGAGCTACGGATCACAAGGCGGTAGTCGGCGCGTTGACTGGAGGTGGGGGCCTGAGGACCCAAGCCTTGCATTCTCCTTTTTAAAGCACCATTCATGCTGCCTTGAAGCTACCTGCCTGAAACCGTTTGTGACGGGCCCCTCGTCGCTGGAGTCAGGGCTCGTGGAAGAGAAGCAGCTTTCTCTGAGTAAACAGGGTGCTTCCAGAGTCCCGGTAAGAGCTCATCCCGTCACGCTCTGGGGCTAAAGGGAAGCTCGATGGGAGGACTTCCCTCCAGCTAAGGCCTTCTAAGAGCCCCGCTGAGGCGGAAGCTCCGAGCGTTTTCCACGGGGCCTTAGTCGCGGTTCTGCTTTACTTTCACCCTCGTACGCTCTTCAAGACACGTTCAGACCCTCGCGGGGGCGCCCTGTACCCGACCAGGACGCTGAGTACCGGCAGGCTCCCCCGGCCTGCAAAGAAACAACTGCCCGGGCCGAAAGCCCTTCCCGCTCACTCCGTGTTGTTTGCCGAGTGCAGGGCAACACACACGGCGCTCTCCCGGGGGAGAGGTCGCTTTCCCAGGCACTCGAACGTCTCCAGGAAAACTCTTCTCTGGCGTGCCCCATGCCATGCCAATCTGCCTCCCTGTCCTCGACTGAGCTGCACGGGGAAACCAAAACTGCTGGGCATTCCTTCTCGGCACTCATACCTGCAGACCCCACGCCTGCAGGAGAAAGCCGGCTTGCGTTCCTACTGCCACGAGAGCAGAGCTCTGCCTGTTACACGGCAGGCTTTCCGAAGAGGCTGAGGCCCGATAGCCTCCCTAGTGCATTCCCTGCATGAGCGAGTTAGCTACAGGCAGAACACCCCGTGAAGAGAGGTGGATTCAGGGAAGGGACCTGTGTGTCGCTAGAGTCTCTTTGGACGAGCTACGGATCACAAGGCGGTAGTCGGCGCGTTGACTGGAGGTGGGGGCCTGAGGACCCAAGCCTTGCATTCTCCTTTTTAAAGCACCATTCATGCTGCCTTGAAGCTACCTGCCTGAAACCGTTTGTGACGGGCCCCTCGTCGCTGGAGTCAGGGCTCGTGGAAGAGAAGCAGCTTTCTCTGAGTAAACAGGGTGCTTCCAGAGTCCCGGTAAGAGCTCATCCCGTCACGCTCTGGGGCTAAAGGGAAGCTCGATGGGAGGACTTCCCTCCAGCTAAGGCCTTCTAAGAGCCCCGCTGAGGCGGAAGCTCCGAGCGGTTTCCACGGGGCCTTAGTCGCGGTTCTGCTTTACTTTCACCCTCGTACGCTCTTCAAGACACGTTCAGACCCTCGCGGGGGCGCCCTGTACCCGACCAGGACGCTGAGTACCGGCAGGCTCCCCCGGCCTGCAAAGAAACAACTGCCCGGGCCGAAAGCCCTTCCCGCTCACTCCGTGTTGTTTGCCGAGTGCAGGGCAACACACACGGCGCTCTCCCGGGGGAGAGGTCGCTTTCCCAGGCACTCCAACGTCTCCAGGAAAACTCTTCTCTGGCGTGCCCCATGCCATGCCAATCTGCCTCCCTGTCCTCGACTGAGCTGCACGGGGAAACCAAAACTGCTGGGCATTCCTTCTCGGCACTCATACCTGCAGACCCCACGCCTGCAGGAGAAAGCCGGCTTGCGTTCCTACTGCCACGAGAGCAGAGCTCTGCCTGTTACACGGCAGGCTTTCCGAAGAGGCTGAGGCCCGATAGCCTCCCTAGTGCATTCCCTGCATGAGCGAGTTAGCTACAGGCAGAACACCCCGTGAAGAGAGGTGGATTCAGGGAAGGGACCTGTGTGTCGCTAGAGTCTCTTTGGACGAGCTACGGATCACAAGGCGGTAGTCGGCGCGTTGACTGGCGGTGGGGGCCTGAGGACCCAAGCCTTGCATTCTCCTTTTTAAAGCACCATTCATGCTGCCTTGAAGCTACCTGCCTGAAACCGTTTGTGACGGGCCCCTCGTCGCTGGAGTCAGGGCTCGTGGAAGAGAAGCAGCTTTCTCTGAGTAAACAGGGTGCTTCCAGAGTCCCGGTAAGAGCTCATCCCGTCACGCTCTGGGGCTAAAGGGAAGCTCGATGGGAGGACTTCCCTCCAGCTAAGGCCTTCTAAGAGCCCCGCTGAGGCGGAAGCTCCGAGCGGTTTCCACGGGGCCTTAGTCGCGGTTCTGCTTTACTTTCACCCTCGTACGCTCTTCAAGACACGTTCAGACCCTCGCGGGGGCGCCCTGTACCCGACCAGGACGCTGAGTACCGGCAGGCTCCCCCGGCCAGCAAAGAAACAACTGCCCGGGCCGAAAGCCCTTCCCGCTCACTCCGTGTTGTTTGCCGAGTGCAGGGCAACACACACGGCGCTCTCCCGGGGGAGAGGTCGCTTTCCCCGGCACTCCAACGTCTCCAGGAAAACTCTTCTCTGGCGTCCCCCATGCCATGCCAATCTGCCTCCCTGTCCTCGACTGAGCTGCACGGGGAAACCAAAACTGCTGGGCATTCCTTCTCGGCACTCATACCTGCAGACCCCACGCCTGCAGGAGAAAGCCGGCTTGCGTTCCTACTGCCACGAGAGCAGAGCTCTGCCTGTTACACGGCAGGCTTTCCGAAGAGGCTGAGGCCCGATAGCCTCCCTAGTGCATTCCCTGGATGAGCGAGTTAGCTACAGGCAGAACACCCCGTGAAGAGAGGTGGATTCAGGGAAGGGACCTGTGTGTCGCTAGAGTCTCTTTGGACGAGCTACGGATCACAAGGCGGTAGTCGGCGCGTTGACTGGAGGTGGGGGCCTGAGGACCCAAGCCTTGCATTCTCCTTTTTAAAGCACCATTCATGCTGCCTTGAAGCTACCTGCCTGAAACCGTTTGTGACGGGCCCCTCGTCGCTGGAGTCAGGGCTCGTGGAAGAGAAGCAGCTTTCTCTGAGTAAACAGGGTGCTTCCAGAGTCCCGGTAAGAGCTCATCCCGTCACGCTCTGGGGCTAAAGGGAAGCTCGATGGGAGGACTTCCCTCCAGCTAAGGCCTTCTAAGAGCCCCGCTGAGGCGGAAGCTCCGAGCGGTTTCCACGGGGCCTTAGTCGCGGTTCTGCTTTACTTTCACCCTCGTACGCTCTTCAAGACACGTTCAGACCCTCGCGGGGGCGCCCTGTACCCGACCAGGACGCTGAGTACCGGCAGGCTCCCCCGGCCTGCAAAGAAACAACTGCCCGGGCCGAAAGCCCTTCCCGCTCACTCCGTGTTGTTTGCCGAGTGCAGGGCAACACACACGGCGCTCTCCCGGGGGAGAGGTCGCTTTCCCCGGCACTCCAACGTCTCCAGGAAAACTCTTCTCTGGCGTGCCCCATGCCATGCCAATCTGCCTCCCTGTCCTCGACTGAGCTGCACGGGGAAACCAAAACTGCTGGGCATTCCTTCTCGGCACTCATACCTGCAGACCCCACGCCTGCAGGAGAAAGCCGGCTTGCGTTCCTACTGCCACGAGAGCAGAGCTCTGCCTGTTACACGGCAGGCTTTCCGAAGAGGCTGAGGCCCGATAGCCTCCCTAGTGCATTCCCTGGATGAGCGAGTTAGCTACAGGCAGAACACCCCGTGAAGAGAGGTGGATTTAGGGAAGGGACCTGTGTGTCGCTAGAGTCTCTTTGGACGAGCTACGAATCACAAGGCGGTAGTCGGCGCGTTGACTGGAGGTGGGGGCCTGAGGACCCAAGCCTTGCATTCTCCTTTTTAAAGCACCATTCATGCTGCCTTGAAGCTACCTGCCTGAAACCGTTTGTGACGGGCCCCTCGTCGCTGGAGTCAGGGCTCGTGGAAGAGAAGCAGCTTTCTCTGAGTAAACAGGGTGCTTCCAGAGTCCCGGTAAGAGCTCATCCCGTCACGCTCTGGGGCTAAAGGGAAGCTCGATGGGAGGACTTCCCTCCAGCTAAGGCCTTCTAAGAGCCCCGCTGAGGCGGAAGCTCCGAGCGGTTTCCACGGGGCCTTAGTCGCGGTTCTGCTTTACTTTCACCCTCGTACGCTCTTCAAGACACGTTCAGACCCTCGCGGGGGCGCCCTGTACCCGACCAGGACGCTGAGTACCGGCAGGCTCCCCCGGCATGCAAAGAAACAACTGCCCGGGCCGAAAGCCTTTCCCGCTCACTCCGTGTTGTTTGCCGAGTGCAGGGCAACACACACGGCGCTCTCCCGGGGGAGAGGTCGCTTTCCCCGGCACTCCAACGTCCCCAGGAAAACTTTTCTCTGGCGTGCCCCATGCCATGCCAATCTGCCTCCCTGTCCTCGACTGAGCTGCACGGGGAAACCAAAACTGCTGGGCATTCCTTCTCGGCACTCATACCTGCAGACCCCACGCCTGCAGGAGAAAGCCGGCTTGCGTTCCTACTGCCACGAGAGCAGAGCTCTGCCTGTTACACGGCAGGCTTTCCGAAGAGGCTGAGGCCCGATAGCCTCCCTAGTGCATTCCCTGCATGAGCGAGTTAGCTACAGGCAGAACACTCCGTGAAGAGAGGTGGATTCAGGGAAGGGACCTGTGTGTCGCTAGAGTCTCTTTGGACGAGCTACGGATCACAAGGCGGTAGTCGGCGCGTTGACTGGCGGTGGGGGCCTGAGGACCCAAGCCTTGCATTCTCCTTTTTAAAGCACCATTCATGCTGCCTTGAAGCTACCTGCCTGAAACCCTTTGTGACGGGCCCCTCGTCGCTGGAGTCAGGGCTCGTGGAAGAGAAGCAGCTTTCTCTGAGTAAACAGGGTGCTTCCAGAGTCCCGGTAAGAGCTCATCCCGTCACGCTCTGGGGCTAAAGGGAAGCTCGATGGGAGGACTTCCCTCCAGCTAAGGCCTTCTAAGAGCCCCGCTGAGGCGGAAGCTCCGAGCGGTTTCCACGGGGCCTTAGTCGCGGTTCTGCTTTACTTTCACCCTCGTACGCTCTTCAAGACACGTTCAGACCCTCGCGGGGGCGCCCTGTACCCGACCAGGACGCTGAGTACCGGCAGGCTCCCCCGGCCTGCAAAGAAACAACTGCCCGGGCCGAAAGCCCTTCCCGCTCACTCCGTGTTGTTTGCCGAGTGCAGGGCAACACACACGGCGCTCTCCCGGGGGAGAGGTCGCTTTCCCAGGCACTCCAACGTCTCCAGGAAAACTCTTCTCTGGCGTGCCCCATGCCATGCCAATCTGCCTCCCTGTCCTCGACTGAGCTGCACGGGGAAACCAAAACTGCTGGGCATTCCTTCTCGGCACTCATACCTGCAGACCCCACGCCTGCAGGAGAAAGCCGGCTTGCGTTCCTACTGCCACGAGAGCAGAGCTCTGCCTGTTACACGGCAGGCTTTCCGAAGAGGCTGAGGCCCGATAGCCTCCCTAGTGCATTCCCTGCATGAGCGAGTTAGCTACAGGCAGAACACCCCGTGAAGAGAGGTGGATTCAGGGAAGGGACCTGTGTGTCGCTAGAGTCTCTTTGGACGAGCTACGGATCACAAGGCGGTAGTCGGCGCGTTGACTGGAGGTGGGGGCCTGAGGACCCAAGCCTTGCATTCTCCTTTTTAAAGCACCATTCATGCTGCCTTGAAGCTACCTGCCTGAAACCGTTTGTGACGGGCCCCTCGTCGCTGGAGTCAGGGCTCGTGGAAGAGAAGCAGCTTTCTCTGAGTAAACAGGGTGCTTCCAGAGTCCCGGTAAGAGCTCATCCCGTCACGCTCTGGGGCTAAAGGGAAGCTCGATGGGAGGACTTCCCTCCAGCTAAGGCCTTCTAAGAGCCCCGCTGAGGCGGAAGCTCCGAGCGTTTTCCACGGGGCCTTAGTCGCGGTTCTGCTTTACTTTCACCCTCGTACGCTCTTCAAGACACGTTCAGACCCTCGCGGGGGCGCCCTGTACCCGACCAGGACGCTGAGTACCGGCAGGCTCCCCCGGCCTGCAAAGAAACAACTGCCCGGGCCGAAAGCCCTTCCCGCTCACTCCGTGTTGTTTGCCGAGTGCAGGGCAACACACACGGCGCTCTCCCGGGGGAGAGGTCGCTTTCCCAGGCACTCGAACGTCTCCAGGAAAACTCTTCTCTGGCGTGCCCCATGCCATGCCAATCTGCCTCCCTGTCCTCGACTGAGCTGCACGGGGAAACCAAAACTGCTGGGCATTCCTTCTCGGCACTCATACCTGCAGACCCCACGCCTGCAGGAGAAAGCCGGCTTGCGTTCCTACTGCCACGAGAGCAGAGCTCTGCCTGTTACACGGCAGGCTTTCCGAAGAGGCTGAGGCCCGATAGCCTCCCTAGTGCATTCCCTGCATGAGCGAGTTAGCTACAGGCAGAACACCCCGTGAAGAGAGGTGGATTCAGGGAAGGGACCTGTGTGTCGCTAGAGTCTCTTTGGACGAGCTACGGATCACAAGGCGGTAGTCGGCGCGTTGACTGGAGGTGGGGGCCTGAGGACCCAAGCCTTGCATTCTCCTTTTTAAAGCACCATTCATGCTGCCTTGAAGCTACCTGCCTGAAACCCTTTGTGACGGGCCCCTCGTCGCTGGAGTCAGGGCTCGTGGAAGAGAAGCAGCTTTCTCTGAGTAAACAGGGTGCTTCCAGAGTCCCGGTAAGAGCTCATCCCGTCACGCTCTGGGGCTAAAGGGAAGCTCGATGGGAGGACTTCCCTCCAGCTAAGGCCTTCTAAGAGCCCCGCTGAGGCGGAAGCTCCGAGCGGTTTCCACGGGGCCTTAGTCGCGGTTCTGCTTTACTTTCACCCTCGTACGCTCTTCAAGACACGTTCAGACCCTCGCGGGGGCGCCCTGTACCCGACCAGGACGCTGAGTACCGGCAGGCTCCCCCGGCCTGCAAAGAAACAACTGCCCGGGCCGAAAGCCCTTCCCGCTCACTCCGTGTTGTTTGCCGAGTGCAGGGCAACACACACGGCGCTCTCCCGGGGGAGAGGTCGCTTTCCCAGGCACTCCAACGTCTCCAGGAAAACTCTTCTCTGGCGTGCCCCATGCCATGCCAATCTGCCTCCCTGTCCTCGACTGAGCTGCACGGGGAAACCAAAACTGCTGGGCATTCCTTCTCGGCACTCATACCTGCAGACCCCACGCCTGCAGGAGAAAGCCGGCTTGCGTTCCTACTGCCACGAGAGCAGAGCTCTGCCTGTTACACGGCAGGCTTTCCGAAGAGGCTGAGGCCCGATAGCCTCCCTAGTGCATTCCCTGCATGAGCGAGTTAGCTACAGGCAGAACACCCCGTGAAGAGAGGTGGATTCAGGGAAGGGACCTGTGTGTCGCTAGAGTCTCTTTGGACGAGCTACGGATCACAAGGCGGTAGTCGGCGCGTTGACTGGAGGTGGGGGCCTGAGGACCCAAGCCTTGCATTCTCCTTTTTAAAGCACCATTCATGCTGCCTTGAAGCTACCTGCCTGAAACCCTTTGTGACGGGCCCCTCGTCGCTGGAGTCAGGGCTCGTGGAAGAGAAGCAGCTTTCTCTGAGTAAACAGGGTGCTTCCAGAGTCCCGGTAAGAGCTCATCCCGTCACGCTCTGGGGCTAAAGGGAAGCTCGATGGGAGGACTTCCCTCCAGCTAAGGCCTTCTAAGAGCCCCGCTGAGGCGGAAGCTCCGAGCGGTTTCCACGGGGCCTTAGTCGCGGTTCTGCTTTACTTTCACCCTCGTACGCTCTTCAAGACACGTTCAGACCCTCGCGGGGGCGCCCTGTACCCGACCAGGACGCTGAGTACCGGCAGGCTCCCCCGGCCTGCAAAGAAACAACTGCCCGGGCCGAAAGCCCTTCCCGCTCACTCCGTGTTGTTTGCCGAGTGCAGGGCAACACACACGGCGCTCTCGCGGGGGAGAGGTCGCTTTCCCCGGCACTCCAACGTCTCCAGGAAAACTCTTCTCTGGCGTGCCCCATGCCATGCCAATCTGCCTCCCTGTCCTCGACTGAGCTGCACGGGGAAACCAAAACTGCTGGGCATTCCTTCTCGGCACTCATACCTGCAGACCCCACGCCTGCAGGAGAAAGCCGGCTTGCGTTCCTACTGCCACGAGAGCAGAGCTCTGCCTGTTACACGGCAGGCTTTCCGAAGAGGCTGAGGCCCGATAGCCTCCCTAGTGCATTCCCTGGGTGAGCGAGTTAGCTACAGGCAGAACACCCCGTGAAGATAGGTGGATTCAGGGAAGGGAACGGTGTGTCGCTAGAGTCTCTTTGGACGAGCTACGAATCATAAGGCGGTAGTCGGCGCGTTGACTGGAGGTGGGGGCCTGAGGACCCAAGCCTTGCATTCTCCTTTTAAAAGCACCATTCATGCTGCCTTGAAGCTACCTGCCTGAAACCGTTTGTGACGGGCCCCTCGTCGCTGGAGTCAGGGCTCGTGGAAGAGAAGCAGCTTTCTCTGAGTAAACAGGGTGCTTCCAGAGTCCCGGTAAGAGCTCATCCCGTCACGCTCTGGGGCTAAAGGGAAGCTCGATGGGAGGACTTCCCTCCAGCTAAGGCCTTCTAAGAGCCCCGCTGAGGCGGAAGCTCCGAGCGGTTTCCACGGGGCCTTAGTCGCGGTTCTGCTTTACTTTCACCCTCGTACGCTCTTCAAGACACGTTCAGACCCTCGCGGGGGCGCCCTGTACCCGACCAGGACGCTGAGTACCGGCAGGCTCCCCCGGCCAGCAAAGAAACAACTGCCCGGGCCGAAAGCCCTTCCCGCTCACTCCGTGTTGTTTGCCGAGTGCAGGGCAACACACACGGCGCTCTCCCGGGGGAGAGGTCGCTTTCCCCGGAACTCCAACGTCCCCAGGAAAACTCTTCTCTGGCGTGCCCCATGCCATGCCAATCTGCCTCCCTGTCCTCGACTGAGCTGCACGGGGAAACCAAAACTGCTGGGCATTCCTTCTCGGCACTCATACCTGCAGACCCCACGCCTGCAGGAGAAAGCCGGCTTGCGTTCCTACTGCCACGAGAGCAGAGCTCTGCCTGTTACACGGCAGGCTTTCCGAAGAGGCTGAGGCCCGATAGCCTCCCTAGTGCATTCCCTGCATGAGCGAGTTAGCTACAGGCAGAACACCCCGTGAAGAGAGGTGGATTCAGGGAAGGGACCTGTGTGTCGCTAGAGTCTCTTTGGACGAGCTACGGATCACAAGGCGGTAGTCGGCGCGTTGACTGGAGGTGGGGGCCTGAGGACCCAAGCCTTGCATTCTCCTTTTTAAAGCACCATTCATGCTGCCTTGAAGCTACCTGCCTGAAACCGTTTGTGACGGGCCCCTCGTCGCTGGAGTCAGGGCTCGTGGAAGAGAAGCAGCTTTCTCTGAGTAAACAGGGTGCTTCCAGAGTCCCGGTAAGAGCTCATCCCGTCACGCTCTGGGGCTAAAGGGAAGCTCGATGGGAGGACTTCCCTCCAGCTAAGGCCTTCTAAGAGCCCCGCTGAGGCGGAAGCTCCGAGCGGTTTCCACGGGGCCTTAGTCGCGGTTCTGCTTTACTTTCACCCTCGTACGCTCTTCAAGACACGTTCAGACCCTCGCGGGGGCGCCCTGTACCCGACCAGGACGCTGAGTACCGGCAGGCTCCCCCGGCCTGCAAAGAAACAACTGCCCGGGCCGAAAGCCCTTCCCGCTCACTCCGTGTTGTTTGCCGAGTGCAGGGCAACACACACGGCGCTCTCCCGGGGGAGAGGTCGCTTTCCCCGGCACTCCAACGTCTCCAGGAAAACTCTTCTCTGGCGTGCCCCATGCCATGCCAATCTGCCTCCCTGTCCTCGACTGAGCTGCACGGGGAAACCAAAACTGCTGGGCATTCCTTCTCGGCACTCATACCTGCAGACCCCACGCCTGCAGGAGAAAGCCGGCTTGCGTTCCTACTGCCACGAGAGCAGAGCTCTGCCTGTTACACGGCAGGCTTTCCGAAGAGGCTGAGGCCCGATAGCCTCCCTAGTGCATTCCCTGGATGAGCGAGTTAGCTACAGGCAGAACACCCCGTGAAGAGAGGTGGATTCAGGGAAGGGACCTGTGTGTCGCTAGAGTCTCTTTGGACGAGCTACGGATCACAAGGCGGTAGTCGGCGCGTTGACTGGCGGTGGGGGCCTGAGGACCCAAGCCTTGCATTCTCCTTTTTAAAGCACCATTCATGCTGCCTTGAAGCTACCTGCCTGAAACCCTTTGTGACGGGCCCCTCGTCGCTGGAGTCAGGGCTCGTGGAAGAGAAGCAGCTTTCTCTGAGTAAACAGGGTGCTTCCAGAGTCCCGGTAAGAGCTCATCCCGTCACGCTCTGGGGCTAAAGGGAAGCTCGATGGGAGGACTTCCCTCCAGCTAAGGCCTTCTAAGAGCCCCGCTGAGGCGGAAGCTCCGAGCGGTTTCCACGGGGCCTTAGTCGCGGTTCTGCTTTACTTTCACCCTCGTACGCTCTTCAAGACACGTTCAGACCCTCGCGGGGGCGCCCTGTACCCGACCAGGACGCTGAGTACCGGCAGGCTCCCCCGGCCTGCAAAGAAACAACTGCCCGGGCCGAAAGCCCTTCCCGCTCACTCCGTGTTGTTTGCCGAGTGCAGGGCAACACACACGGCGCTCTCCCGGGGGAGAGGTCGCTTTCCCAGGCACTCCAACGTCTCCAGGAAAACTCTTCTCTGGCGTGCCCCATGCCATGCCAATCTGCCTCCCTGTCCTCGACTGAGCTGCACGGGGAAACCAAAACTGCTGGGCATTCCTTCTCGGCACTCATACCTGCAGACCCCACGCCTGCAGGAGAAAGCCGGCTTGCGTTCCTACTGCCACGAGAGCAGAGCTCTGCCTGTTACACGGCAGGCTTTCCGAAGAGGCTGAGGCCCGATAGCCTCCCTAGTGCATTCCCTGGGTGAGCGAGTTAGCTACAGGCAGAACACCCCGTGAAGAGAGGTGGATTCAGGGAAGGGACCTGTGTGTCGCTAGAGTCTCTTTGGACGAGCTACGGATCACAAGGCGGTAGTCGGCGCGTTGACTGGCGGTGGGGGCCTGAGGACCCAAGCCTTGCATTCTCCTTTTTAAAGCACCATTCATGCTGCCTTGAAGCTACCTGCCTGAAACCCTTTGTGACGGGCCCCTCGTCGCTGGAGTCAGGGCTCGTGGAAGAGAAGCAGCTTTCTCTGAGTAAACAGGGTGCTTCCAGAGTCCCGGTAAGAGCTCATCCCGTCACGCTCTGGGGCTAAAGGGAAGCTCGATGGGAGGACTTCCCTCCAGCTAAGGCCTTCTAAGAGCCCCGCTGAGGCGGAAGCTCCGAGCGGTTTCCACGGGGCCTTAGTCGCGGTTCTGCTTTACTTTCACCCTCGTACGCTCTTCAAGACACCTTCAGACCCTCGCGGGGGCGCCCTGTACCCGACCAGGACGCTGAGTACCGGCAGGCTCCCCCGGCCTGCAAAGAAACAACTGCCCGGGCCGAAAGCCTTTCCCGCTCACTCCGTGTTGTTTGCCGAGTGCAGGGCAACACACACGGCGCTCTCCCGGGGGAGAGGTCGCTTTCCCAGGCACTCCAACGTCTCCAGGAAAACTCTTCTCTGGCGTGCCCCATGCCATGCCAATCTGCCTCCCTGTCCTCGACTGAGCTGCACGGGGAAACCAAAACTGCTGGGCATTCCTTCTCGGCACTCATACCTGCAGACCCCACGCCTGCAGGAGAAAGCCGGCTTGCGTTCCTACTGCCACGAGAGCAGAGCTCTGCCTGTTACACGGCAGGCTTTCCGAAGAGGCTGAGGCCCGATAGCCTCCCTAGTGCATTCCCTGGGTGAGCGAGTTAGCTACAGGCAGAACACCCCGTGAAGAGAGGTGGATTCAGGGAAGGGACCTGTGTGTCGCTAGAGTCTCTTTGGACGAGCTACGGATCACAAGGCGGTAGTCGGCGCGTTGACTGGCGGTGGGGGCCTGAGGACCCAAGCCTTGCATTCTCCTTTTTAAAGCACCATTCATGCTGCCTTGAAGCTACCTGCCTGAAACCCTTTGTGACGGGCCCCTCGTCGCTGGAGTCAGGGCTCGTGGAAGAGAAGCAGCTTTCTCTGAGTAAACAGGGTGCTTCCAGAGTCCCGGTAAGAGCTCATCCCGTCACGCTCTGGGGCTAAAGGGAAGCTCGATGGGAGGACTTCCCTCCAGCTAAGGCCTTCTAAGAGCCCCGCTGAGGCGGAAGCTCCGAGCGGTTTCCACGGGGCCTTAGTCGCGGTTCTGCTTTACTTTCACCCTCGTACGCTCTTCAAGACACGTTCAGACCCTCGCGGGGGCGCCCTGTACCCGACCAGGACGCTGAGTACCGGCAGGCTCCCCCGGCCTGCAAAGAAACAACTGCCCGGGCCGAAAGCCCTTCCCGCTCACTCCGTGTTGTTTGCCGAGTGCAGGGCAACACACACGGCGCTCTCCCGGGGGAGAGGTCGCTTTCCCCGGCACTCCGACGTCTCCAGGAAAACTCTTCTCTGGCGTGCCCCATGCCATGCCAATCTGCCTCCCTGTCCTCGACTGAGCTGCACGGGGAAACCAAAACTGCTGGGCATTCCTTCTCGGCACTCATACCTGCAGACCCCACGCCTGCAGGAGAAAGCCGGCTTGCGTTCCTACTGCCACGAGAGCAGAGCTCTGCCTGTTACACGGCAGGCTTTCCGAAGAGGCTGAGGCCCGATAGCCTCCCTAGTGCATTCCCTGCATGAGCGAGTTAGCTACAGGCAGAACACCCCGTGAAGAGAGGTGGATTCAGGGAAGGGACCTGTGTGTCGCTAGAGTCTCTTTGGACGAGCTACGGATCACAAGGCGGTAGTCGGCGCGTTGACTGGAGGTGGGGGCCTGAGGACCCAAGCCTTGCATTCTCCTTTTTAAAGCACCATTCATGCTGCCTTGAAGCTACCTGCCTGAAACCCTTTGTGACGGGCCCCTCGTCGCTGGAGTCAGGGCTCGTGGAAGAGAAGCAGCTTTCTCTGAGTAAACAGGGTGCTTCCAGAGTCCCGGTAAGAGCTCATCCCGTCACGCTCTGGGGCTAAAGGGAAGCTCGATGGGAGGACTTCCCTCCAGCTAAGGCCTTCTAAGAGCCCCGCTGAGGCGGAAGCTCCGAGCGGTTTCCACGGGGCCTTAGTCGCGGTTCTGCTTTACTTTCACCCTCGTACGCTCTTCAAGACACCTTCAGACCCTCGCGGGGGCGCCCTGTACCCGACCAGGACGCTGAGTACCGGCAGGCTCCCCCGGCCAGCAAAGAAACAACTGCCCGGGCCGAAAGCCCTTCCCGCTCACTCCGTGTTGTTTGCCGAGTGCAGGGCAACACACACGGCGCTCTCCCGGGGGAGAGGTCGCTTTCCCCGGAACTCCAACGTCCCCAGGAAAACTCTTCTCTGGCGTGCCCCATGCCATGCCAATCTGCCTCCCTGTCCTCGACTGAGCTGCACGGGGAAACCAAAACTGCTGGGCATTCCTTCTCGGCACTCATACCTGCAGACCCCACGCCTGCAGGAGAAAGCCGGCTTGCGTTCCTACTGCCACGAGAGCAGAGCTCTGCCTGTTACACGGCAGGCTTTCCGAAGAGGCTGAGGCCCGATAGCCTCCCTAGTGCATTCCCTGCATGAGCGAGTTAGCTACAGGCAGAACACCCCGTGAAGAGAGGTGGATTCAGGGAAGGGACCTGTGTGTCGCTAGAGTCTCTTTGGACGAGCTACGGATCACAAGGCGGTAGTCGGCGCGTTGACTGGAGGTGGGGGCCTGAGGACCCAAGCCTTGCATTCTCCTTTTTAAAGCACCATTCATGCTGCCTTGAAGCTACCTGCCTGAAACCCTTTGTGACGGGCCCCTCGTCGCTGGAGTCAGGGCTCGTGGAAGAGAAGCAGCTTTCTCTGAGTAAACAGGGTGCTTCCAGAGTCCCGGTAAGAGCTCATCCCGTCACGCTCTGGGGCTAAAGGGAAGCTCGATGGGAGGACTTCCCTCCAGCTAAGGCCTTCTAAGAGCCCCGCTGAGGCGGAAGCTCCGAGCGGTTTCCACGGGGCCTTAGTCGCGGTTCTGCTTTACTTTCACCCTCGTACGCTCTTCAAGACACGTTCAGACCCTCGCGGGGGCGCCCTGTACCCGACCAGGACGCTGAGTACCGGCAGGCTCCCCCGGCCAGCAAAGAAACAACTGCCCGGGCCGAAAGCCCTTCCCGCTCACACCGTGTTGTTTGCCGAGTGCAGGGCAACACACACGGCGCTCTCCCGGGGGAGAGGTCGCTTTCCCCGGCACTCCAACGTCCCCAGGAAAACTCTTCTCTGGCGTGCCCCATGCCATGCCAATCTGCCTCCCTGTCCTCGACTGAGCTGCACGGGGAAACCAAAACTGCTGGGCATTCCTTCTCGGCACTCATACCTGCAGACCCCACGCCTGCAGGAGAAAGCCGGCTTGCGTTCCTACTGCCACGAGAGCAGAGCTCTGCCTGTTACACGGCAGGCTTTCCGAAGAGGCTGAGGCCCGATAGCCTCCCTAGTGCATTCCCTGGATGAGCGAGTTAGCTACAGGCAGAACACCCCGTGAAGAGAGGTGGATTCAGGGAAGGGACCTGTGTGTCGCTAGAGTCTCTTTGGACGAGCTACGGATCACAAGGCGGTAGTCGGCGCGTTGACTGGAGGTGGGGGCCTGAGGACCCAAGCCTTGCATTCTCCTTTTTAAAGCACCATTCATGCTGCCTTGAAGCTACCTGCCTGAAACCGTTTGTGACGGGCCCCTCGTCGCTGGAGTCAGGGCTCGTGGAAGAGAAGCAGCTTTCTCTGAGTAAACAGGGTGCTTCCAGAGTCCCGGTAAGAGCTCATCCCGTCACGCTCTGGGGCTAAAGGGAAGCTCGATGGGAGGACTTCCCTCCAGCTAAGGCCTTCTAAGAGCCCCGCTGAGGCGGAAGCTCCGAGCGGTTTCCACGGGGCCTTAGTCGCGGTTCTGCTTTACTTTCACCCTCGTACGCTCTTCAAGACACGTTCAGACCCTCGCGGGGGCGCCCTGTACCCGACCAGGACGCTGAGTACCGGCAGGCTCCCCCGGCATGCAAAGAAACAACTGCCCGGGCCGAAAGCCTTTCCCGCTCACTCCGTGTTGTTTGCCGAGTGCAGGGCAACACACACGGCGCTCTCCCGGGGGAGAGGTCGCTTTCCCCGGCACTCCAACGTCCCCAGGAAAACTTTTCTCTGGCGTGCCCCATGCCATGCCAATCTGCCTCCCTGTCCTCGACTGAGCTGCACGGGGAAACCAAAACTGCTGGGCATTCCTTCTCGGCACTCATACCTGCAGACCCCACGCCTGCAGGAGAAAGCCGGCTTGCGTTCCTACTGCCACGAGAGCAGAGCTCTGCCTGTTACACGGCAGGCTTTCCGAAGAGGCTGAGGCCCGATAGCCTCCCTAGTGCATTCCCTGCATGAGCGAGTTAGCTACAGGCAGAACACCCCGTGAAGAGAGGTGGATTCAGGGAAGGGACCTGTGTGTCGCTAGAGTCTCTTTGGACGAGCTACGGATCACAAGGCGGTAGTCGGCGCGTTGACTGGAGGTGGGGGCCTGAGGACCCAAGCCTTGCATTCTCCTTTTTAAAGCACCATTCATGCTGCCTTGAAGCTACCTGCCTGAAACCCTTTGTGACGGGCCCCTCGTCGCTGGAGTCAGGGCTCGTGGAAGAGAAGCAGCTTTCTCTGAGTAAACAGGGTGCTTCCAGAGTCCCGGTAAGAGCTCATCCCGTCACGCTCTGGGGCTAAAGGGAAGCTCGATGGGAGGACTTCCCTCCAGCTAAGGCCTTCTAAGAGCCCCGCTGAGGCGGAAGCTCCGAGCGGTTTCCACGGGGCCTTAGTCGCGGTTCTGCTTTACTTTCACCCTCGTACGCTCTTCAAGACACGTTCAGACCCTCGCGGGGGCGCCCTGTACCCGACCAGGACGCTGAGTACCGGCAGGCTCCCCCGGCCTGCAAAGAAACAACTGCCCGGGCCGAAAGCCCTTCCCGCTCACTCCGTGTTGTTTGCCGAGTGCAGGGCAACACACACGGCGCTCTCCCGGGGGAGAGGTCGCTTTCCCCGGCACTCCAACGTCCCCAGGAAAACTCTTCTCTGGCGTGCCCCATGCCATGCCAATCTGCCTCCCTGTCCTCGACTGAGCTGCACGGGGAAACCAAAACTGCTGGGCATTCCTTCTCGGCACTCATACCTGCAGACCCCACGCCTGCAGGAGAAAGCCGGCTTGCGTTCCTACTGCCACGAGAGCAGAGCTCTGCCTGTTACACGGCAGGCTTTCCGAAGAGGCTGAGGCCCGATAGCCTCCCTAGTGCATTCCCTGGGTGAGCGAGTTAGCTACAGGCAGAACAGCCCGTGAAGAGAGGTGGATTCAGGGAAGGGACCTGTGTGTCGCTAGAGTCTCTTTGGACGAGCTACGGATCACAAGGCGGTAGTCGGCGCGTTGACTGGAGGTGGGGGCCTGAGGACCCAAGCCTTGCATTCTCCTTTTTAAAGCACCATTCATGCTGCCTTGAAGCTACCTGCCTGAAACCGTTTGTGACGGGCCCCTCGTCGCTGGAGTCAGGGCTCGTGGAAGAGAAGCAGCTTTCTCTGAGTAAACAGGGTGCTTCCAGAGTCCCGGTAAGAGCTCATCCCGTCACGCTCTGGGGCTAAAGGGAAGCTCGATGGGAGGACTTCCCTCCAGCTAAGGCCTTCTAAGAGCCCCGCTGAGGCGGAAGCTCCGAGCGGTTTCCACGGGGCCTTAGTCGCGGTTCTGCTTTACTTTCACCCTCGTACGCTCTTCAAGACACGTTCAGACCCTCGCGGGGGCGCCCTGTACCCGACCAGGACGCTGAGTACCGGCAGGCTCCCCCGGCCAGCAAAGAAACAACTGCCCGGGCCGAAAGCCCTTCCCGCTCACTCCGTGTTGTTTGCCGAGTGCAGGGCAACACACACGGCGCTCTCCCGGGGGAGAGGTCGCTTTCCCCGGCACTCCAACGTCCCCAGGAAAACTCTTCTCTGGCGTGCCCCATGCCATGCCAATCTGCCTCCCTGTCCTCGACTGAGCTGCACGGGGAAACCAAAACTGCTGGGCATTCCTTCTCGGCACTCATACCTGCAGACCCCACGCCTGCAGGAGAAAGCCGGCTTGCGTTCCTACTGCCACGAGAGCAGAGCTCTGCCTGTTACACGGCAGGCTTTCCGAAGAGGCTGAGGCCCGATAGCCTCCCTAGTGCATTCCCTGGATGAGCGAGTTAGCTACAGGCAGAACACCCCATGAAGAGAGGTGGATTCAGGGAAGGGACCTGTGTGTCGCTAGAGTCTCTTTGGACGAGCTACGGATCACAAGGCGGTAGTCGGCGCGTTGACTGGAGGTGGGGGCCTGAGGACCCAAGCCTTGCATTCTCCTTTTTAAAGCACCATTCATGCTGCCTTGAAGCTACCTGCCTGAAACCGTTTGTGACGGGCCCCTCGTCGCTGGAGTCAGGGCTCGTGGAAGAGAAGCAGCTTTCTCTGAGTAAACAGGGTGCTTCCAGAGTCCCGGTAAGAGCTCATCCCGTCACGCTCTGGGGCTAAAGGGAAGCTCGATGGGAGGACTTCCCTCCAGCTAAGGCCTTCTAAGAGCCCCGCTGAGGCGGAAGCTCCGAGCGGTTTCCACGGGGCCTTAGTCGCGGTTCTGCTTTACTTTCACCCTCGTACGCTCTTCAAGACACCTTCAGACCCTCGCGGGGGCGCCCTGTACCTGACCAGGACGCTGAGTACCGGCAGGCTCCCCCGGCCTGCAAAGAAACAACTGCCCGGGCCGAAAGCCTTTCCCGCTCACTCCGTGTTGTTTGCCGAGTGCAGGGCAACACACACGGCGCTCTCGCGGGGGAGAGGTCGCTTTCCCCGGCACTCCAACGTCCCCAGGAAAACTCTTCTCTGGCGTGCCCCATGCCATGCCAATCTGCCTCCCTGTCCTCGACTGAGCTGCACGGGGAAACCAAAACTGCTGGGCATTCCTTCTCGGCACTCATACCTGCAGACCCCACGCCTGCAGGAGAAAGCCGGCTTGCGTTCCTACTGCCACGAGAGCAGAGCTCTGCCTGTTACACGGCAGGCTTTCCGAAGAGGCTGAGGCCCGATAGCCTCCCTAGTGCATTCCCTGGATGAGCGAGTTAGCTACAGGCAGAACAGCCCGTGAAGAGAGGTGGATTCAGGGAAGGGACCTGTGTGTCGCTAGAGTCTCTTTGGACGAGCTACGGATCACAAGGCGGTAGTCGGCGCGTTGACTGGCGGTGGGGGCCTGAGGACCCAAGCCTTGCATTCTCCTTTTTAAAGCACCATTCATGCTGCCTTGAAGCTACCTGCCTGAAACCGTTTGTGACGGGCCCCTCGTCGCTGGAGTCAGGGCTCGTGGAAGAGAAGCAGCTTTCTCTGAGTAAACAGGGTGCTTCCAGAGTCCCGGTAAGAGCTCATCCCGTCACGCTCTAGGGCTAAAGGGAAGCTCGATGGGAGGACTTCCCTCCAGCTAAGGCCTTCTAAGAGCCCCGCTGAGGCGGAAGCTCCGAGCGGTTTCCACGGGGCCTTAGTCGCGGTTCTGCTTTACTTTCACCCTCGTACGCTCTTCAAGACACGTTCAGACCCTCGCGGGGGCGCCCTGTACCCGACCAGGACGCTGAGTACCGGCAGGCTCCCCCGGCCTGCAAAGAAACAACTGCCCGGGCCGAAAGCCCTTCCCGCTCACTCCGTGTTGTTTGCCGAGTGCAGGGCAACACACACGGCGCTCTCCCGGGGGAGAGGTCGCTTTCCCCGGCACTCCGACGTCTCCAGGAAAACTCTTCTCTGGCGTGCCCCATGCCATGGCAATCTGCCTCCCTGTCCTCGACTGAGCTGCACGGGGAAACCAAAACTGCTGGGCATTCCTTCTCGGCACTCATACCTGCAGACCCCACGCCTGCAGGAGAAAGCCGGCTTGCGTTCCTACTGCCACGAGAGCAGAGCTCTGCCTGTTACACGGCAGGCTTTCCGAAGAGGCTGAGGCCCGATAGCCTCCCTAGTGCATTCCCTGCATGAGCGAGTTAGCTACAGGCAGAACACCCCGTGAAGAGAGGTGGATTCAGGGAAGGGACCTGTGTGTCGCTAGAGTCTCTTTGGACGAGCTACGGATCACAAGGCGGTAGTCGGCGCGTTGACTGGAGGTGGGGGCCTGAGGACCCAAGCCTTGCATTCTCCTTTTTAAAGCACCATTCATGCTGCCTTGAAGCTACCTGCCTGAAACCGTTTGTGACGGGCCCCTCGTCGCTGGAGTCAGGGCTCGTGGAAGAGAAGCAGCTTTCTCTGAGTAAACAGGGTGCTTCCAGAGTCCCGGTAAGAGCTCATCCCGTCACGCTCTAGGGCTAAAGGGAAGCTCGATGGGAGGACTTCCCTCCAGCTAAGGCCTTCTAAGAGCCCCGCTGAGGCGGAAGCTCCGAGCGGTTTCCACGGGGCCTTAGTCGCGGTTCTGCTTTACTTTCACCCTCGTACGCTCTTCAAGACACGTTCAGACCCTCGCGGGGGCGCCCTGTACCCGACCAGGACGCTGAGTACCGGCAGGCTCCCCCGGCCTGCAAAGAAACAACTGCCCGGGCCGAAAGCCCTTCCCGCTCACTCCGTGTTGTTTGCCGAGTGCAGGGCAACACACACGGCGCTCTCCCGGGGGAGAGGTCGCTTTCCCCGGCACTCCGACGTCTCCAGGAAAACTCTTCTCTGGCGTGCCCCATGCCATGCCAATCTGCCTCCCTGTCCTCGACTGAGCTGCACGGGGAAACCAAAACTGCTAGGCATTCCTTCTCGGCACTCATACCTGCAGACCCCACGCCTGCAGGAGAAAGCCGGCTTGCGTTCCTACTGCCACGAGAGCAGAGCTCTGCCTGTTACACGGCAGGCTTTCCGAAGAGGCTGAGGCCCGATAGCCTCCCTAGTGCATTCCCTGGATGAGCGAGTTAGCTACAGGCAGAACACCCCATGAAGAGAGGTGGATTCAGGGAAGGGACCTGTGTGTCGCTAGAGTCTCTTTGGACGAGCTACGGATCACAAGGCGGTAGTCGGCGCGTTGACTGGAGGTGGGGGCCTGAGGACCCAAGCCTTGCATTCTCCTTTTTAAAGCACCATTCATGCTGCCTTGAAGCTACCTGCCTGAAACCCTTTGTGACGGGCCCCTCGTCGCTGGAGTCAGGGCTCGTGGAAGAGAAGCAGCTTTCTCTGAGTAAACAGGGTGCTTCCAGAGTCCCGGTAAGAGCTCATCCCGTCACGCTCTGGGGCTAAAGGGAAGCTCGATGGGAGGACTTCCCTCCAGCTAAGGCCTTCTAAGAGCCCCGCTGAGGCGGAAGCTCCGAGCGGTTTCCACGGGGCCTTAGTCGCGGTTCTGCTTTACTTTCACCCTCGTACGCTCTTCAAGACACGTTCAGACCCTCGCGGGGGCGCCCTGTACCCGACCAGGACGCTGAGTACCGGCAGGCTCCCCCGGCCTGCAAAGAAACAACTGCCCGGGCCGAAAGCCCTTCCCGCTCACTCCGTGTTGTTTGCCGAGTGCAGGGCAACACACACGGCGCTCTCCCGGGGGAGAGGTCGCTTTCCCAGGCACTCCAACGTCTCCAGGAAAACTCTTCTCTGGCGTGCCCCATGCCATGCCAATCTGCCTCCCTGTCCTCGACTGAGCTGCACGGGGAAACCAAAACTGCTGGGCATTCCTTCTCGGCACTCATACCTGCAGACCCCACGCCTGCAGGAGAAAGCCGGCTTGCGTTCCTACTGCCACGAGAGCAGAGCTCTGCCTGTTACACGGCAGGCTTTCCGAAGAGGCTGAGGCCCGATAGCCTCCCTAGTGCATTCCCTGGATGAGCGAGTTAGCTACAGGCAGAACACCCCGTGAAGAGAGGTGGATTCAGGGAAGGGACCTGTGTGTCGCTAGAGTCTCTTTGGACGAGCTACGGATCACAAGGCGGTAGTCGGCGCGTTGACTGGAGGTGGGGGCCTGAGGACCCAAGCCTTGCATTCTCCTTTTTAAAGCACCATTCATGCTGCCTTGAAGCTACCTGCCTGAAACCCTTTGTGACGGGCCCCTCGTCGCTGGAGTCAGGGCTCGTGGAAGAGAAGCAGCTTTCTCTGAGTAAACAGGGTGCTTCCAGAGTCCCGGTAAGAGCTCATCCCGTCACGCTCTGGGGCTAAAGGGAAGCTCGATGGGAGGACTTCCCTCCAGCTAAGGCCTTCTAAGAGCCCCGCTGAGGCGGAAGCTCCGAGCGGTTTCCACGGGGCCTTAGTCGCGGTTCTGCTTTACTTTCACCCTCGTACGCTCTTCAAGACACGTTCAGACCCTCGCGGGGGCGCCCTGTACCCGACCAGGACGCTGAGTACCGGCAGGCTCCCCCGGCCTGCAAAGAAACAACTGCCCGGGCCGAAAGCCCTTCCCGCTCACTCCGTGTTGTTTGCCGAGTGCAGGGCAACACACACGGCGCTCTCCCGGGGGAGAGGTCGCTTTCCCCGGCACTCCGACGTCTCCAGGAAAACTCTTCTCTGGCGTGCCCCATGCCATGCCAATCTGCCTCCCTGTCCTCGACTGAGCTGCACGGGGAAACCAAAACTGCTGGGCATTCCTTCTCGGCACTCATACCTGCAGACCCCACGCCTGCAGGAGAAAGCCGGCTTGCGTTCCTACTGCCACGAGAGCAGAGCTCTGCCTGTTACACGGCAGGCTTTCCGAAGAGGCTGAGGCCCGATAGCCTCCCTAGTGCATTCCCTGCATGAGCGAGTTAGCTACAGGCAGAACACCCCGTGAAGAGAGGTGGATTCAGGGAAGGGACCTGTGTGTCGCTAGAGTCTCTTTGGACGAGCTACGGATCACAAGGCGGTAGTCGGCACGTTGACTGGAGGTGGGGGCCTGAGGACCCAAGCCTTGCATTCTCCTTTTTAAAGCACCATTCATGCTGCCTTGAAGCCACCTGCCTGAAACCCTTTGTGACGGGCCCCTCGTCGCTGGAGTCAGGGCTCGTGGAAGAGAAGCAGCTTTCTCTGAGTAAACAGGGTGCTTCCAGAGTCCCGGTAAGAGCTCATCCCGTCACGCTCTGGGGCTAAAGGGAAGCTCGATGGGAGGACTTCCCTCCAGCTAAGGCCTTCTAAGAGCCCCGCTGAGGCGGAAGCTCCGAGCGGTTTCCACGGGGCCTTAGTCGCGGTTCTGCTTTACTTTCACCCTCGTACGCTCTTCAAGACACGTTCAGACCTTCGCGGGGGCGCCCTGTACCCGACCAGGACGCTGAGTACCGGCAGGCTCCCCCGGCATGCAAAGAAACAACTGCCCGGGCCGAAAGCCTTTCCCGCTCACTCCGTGTTGTTTGCCGAGTGCAGGGCAACACACACGGCGCTCTCCCGGGGGAGAGGTCGCTTTCCCCGGCACTCCAACGTCCCCAGGAAAACTTTTCTCTGGCGTGCCCCATGCCATGCCAATCTGCCTCCCTGTCCTCGACTGAGCTGCACGGGGAAACCAAAACTGCTGGGCATTCCTTCTCGGCACTCATACCTGCAGACCCCACGCCTGCAGGAGAAAGCCGGCTTGCGTTCCTACTGCCACGAGAGCAGAGCTCTGCCTGTTACACGGCAGGCTTTCCGAAGAGGCTGAGGCCCGATAGCCTCCCTAGTGCATTCCCTGGATGAGCGAGTTAGCTACAGGCAGAACACCCCGTGAAGAGAGGTGGATTCAGGGAAGGGACCTGTGTGTCGCTAGAGTCTCTTTGGACGAGCTACGGATCACAAGGCGGTAGTCGGCGCGTTGACTGGAGGTGGGGGCCTGAGGACCCAAGCCTTGCATTCTCCTTTTTAAAGCACCATTCATGCTGCCTTGAAGCTACCTGCCTGAAACCGTTTGTGACGGGCCCCTCGTCGCTGGAGTCAGGGCTCGTGGAAGAGAAGCAGCTTTCTCTGAGTAAACAGGGTGCTTCCAGAGTCCCGATAAGAGCTCATCCCGTCACGCTCTGGGGCTAAAGGGAAGCTCGATGGGAGGACTTCCCTCCAGCTAAGGCCTTCTAAGAGCCCCGCTGAGGCGGAAGCTCCGAGCGGTTTCCACGGGGCCTTAGTCGCGGTTCTGCTTTACTTTCACCCTCGTACGCTCTTCAAGACACGTTCAGACCCTCGCGGGGGCGCCCTGTACCCGACCAGGACGCTGAGTACCGGCAGGCTCCCCCGGCCTGCAAAGAAACAACTGCCCGGGCCGAAAGCCCTTCCCGCTCACTCCGTGTTGTTTGCCGAGTGCAGGGCAACACACACGGCGCTCTCCCGGGGGAGAGGTCGCTTTCCCCGGCACTCCAACGTCCCCAGGAAAACTCTTCTCTGGCGTGCCCCATGCCATGCCAATCTGCCTCCCTGTCCTCGACTGAGCTGCACGGGGAAACCAAAACTGCTGGGCATTCCTTCTCGGCACTCATACCTGCAGACCCCACGCCTGCAGGAGAAAGCCGGCTTGCGTTCCTACTGCCACGAGAGCAGAGCTCTGCCTGTTACACGGCAGGCTTTCCGAAGAGGCTGAGGCCCGATAGCCTCCCTAGTGCATTCCCTGCATGAGCGAGTTAGCTACAGGCAGAACACCCCGTGAAGAGAGGTGGATTTAGGGAAGGGACCTGTGTGTCGCTAGAGTCTCTTTGGACGAGCTACGGATCACAAGGCGGTAGTCGGCGCGTTGACTGGAGGTGGGGGCCTGAGGACCCAAGCCTTGCATTCTCCTTTTTAAAGCACCATTCATGCTGCCTTGAAGCTACCTGCCTGAAACCCTTTGTGACGGGCCCCTCGTCGCTGGAGTCAGGGCTCGTGGAAGAGAAGCAGCTTTCTCTGAGTAAACAGGGTGCTTCCAGAGTCCCGGTAAGAGCTCATCCCGTCACGCTCTGGGGCTAAAGGGAAGCTCGATGGGAGGACTTCCCTCCAGCTAAGGCCTTCTAAGAGCCCCGCTGAGGCGGAAGCTCCGAGCGGTTTCCACGGGGCCTTAGTCGCGGTTCTGCTTTACTTTCACCCTCGTACGCTCTTCAAGACACGTTCAGACCCTCGCGGGGGCGCCCTGTACCCGACCAGGACGCTGAGTACCGGCAGGCTCCCCCGGCCTGCAAAGAAACAACTGCCCGGGCCGAAAGCCCTTCCCGCTCACTCCGTGTTGTTTGCCGAGTGCAGGGCAACACACACGGCGCTCTCCCGGGGGAGAGGTCGCTTTCCCCGGCACTCCAACGTCCCCAGGAAAACTCTTCTCTGGCGTGCCCCATGCCATGCCAATCTGCCTCCCTGTCCTCGACTGAGCTGCACGGGGAAACCAAAACTGCTGGGCATTCCTTCTCGGCACTCATACCTGCAGACCCCACGCCTGCAGGAGAAAGCCGGCTTGCGTTCCTACTGCCACGAGAGCAGAGCTCTGCCTGTTACACGGCAGGCTTTCCGAAGAGGCTGAGGCCCGATAGCCTCCCTAGTGCATTCCCTGGGTGAGCGAGTTAGCTACAGGCAGAACAGCCCGTGAAGAGAGGTGGATTCAGGGAAGGGACCTGTGTGTCGCTAGAGTCTCTTTGGACGAGCTACGGATCACAAGGCGGTAGTCGGCGCGTTGACTGGAGGTGGGGGCCTGAGGACCCAAGCCTTGCATTCTCCTTTTTAAAGCACCATTCATGCTGCCTTGAAGCTACCTGCCTGAAACCGTTTGTGACGGGCCCCTCGTCGCTGGAGTCAGGGCTCGTGGAAGAGAAGCAGCTTTCTCTGAGTAAACAGGGTGCTTCCAGAGTCCCGGTAAGAGCTCATCCCGTCACGCTCTGGGGCTAAAGGGAAGCTCGATGGGAGGACTTCCCTCCAGCTAAGGCCTTCTAAGAGCCCCGCTGAGGCGGAAGCTCCGAGCGGTTTCCACGGGGCCTTAGTCGCGGTTCTGCTTTACTTTCACCCTCGTACGCTCTTCAAGACACGTTCAGACCCTCGCGGGGGCGCCCTGTACCCGACCAGGACGCTGAGTACCGGCAGGCTCCCCCGGCCAGCAAAGAAACAACTGCCCGGGCCGAAAGCCCTTCCCGCTCACTCCGTGTTGTTTGCCGAGTGCAGGGCAACACACACGGCGCTCTCCCGGGGGAGAGGTCGCTTTCCCCGGCACTCCAACGTCCCCAGGAAAACTCTTCTCTGGCGTGCCCCATGCCATGCCAATCTGCCTCCCTGTCCTCGACTGAGCTGCACGGGGAAACCAAAACTGCTGGGCATTCCTTCTCGGCACTCATACCTGCAGACCCCACGCCTGCAGGAGAAAGCCGGCTTGCGTTCCTACTGCCACGAGAGCAGAGCTCTGCCTGTTACACGGCAGGCTTTCCGAAGAGGCTGAGGCCCGATAGCCTCCCTAGTGCATTCCCTGGATGAGCGAGTTAGCTACAGGCAGAACACACCGTGAAGAGAGGTGGATTCAGGGAAGGGACCTGTGTGTCGCTAGAGTCTCTTTGGACGAGCTACGGATCACAAGGCGGTAGTCGGCGCGTTGACTGGAGGTGGGGGCCTGAGGACCCAAGCCTTGCATTCTCCTTTTTAAAGCACCATTCATGCTGCCTTGAAGCTACCTGCCTGAAACCCTTTGTGACGGGCCCCTCGTCGCTGGAGTCAGGGCTCGTGGAAGAGAAGCAGCTTTCTCTGAGTAAACAGGGTGCTTCCAGAGTCCCGGTAAGAGCTCATCCCGTCACGCTCTGGGGCTAAAGGGAAGCTCGATGGGAGGACTTCCCTCCAGCTAAGGCCTTCTAAGAGCCCCGCTGAGGCGGAAGCTCCGAGCGGTTTCCACGGGGCCTTAGTCGCGGTTCTGCTTTACTTTCACCCTCGTACGCTCTTCAAGACACGTTCAGACCCTCGCGGGGGCGCCCTGTACCCGACCAGGACGCTGAGTACCGGCAGGCTCCCCCGGCCTGCAAAGAAACAACTGCCCGGGCCGAAAGCCCTTCCCGCTCACTCCGTGTTGTTTGCCGAGTGCAGGGCAACACACACGGCGCTCTCCCGGGGGAGAGGTCGCTTTCCCCGGCACTCCGACGTCTCCAGGAAAACTCTTCTCTGGCGTGCCCCATGCCATGCCAATCTGCCTCCCTGTCCTCGACTGAGCTGCACGGGGAAACCAAAACTGCTGGGCATTCCTTCTCGGCACTCATACCTGCAGACCCCACGCCTGCAGGAGAAAGCCGGCTTGCGTTCCTACTGCCACGAGAGCAGAGCTCTGCCTGTTACACGGCAGGCTTTCCGAAGAGGCTGAGGCCCGATAGCCTCCCTAGTGCATTCCCTGCATGAGCGAGTTAGCTACAGGCAGAACACCCCGTGAAGAGAGGTGGATTCAGGGAAGGGACCTGTGTGTCGCTAGAGTCTCTTTGGACGAGCTACGGATCACAAGGCGGTAGTCGGCGCGTTGACTGGAGGTGGGGGCCTGAGGACCCAAGCCTTGCATTCTCCTTTTTAAAGCACCATTCATGCTGCCTTGAAGCTACCTGCCTGAAACCCTTTGTGACGGGCCCCTCGTCGCTGGAGTCAGGGCTCGTGGAAGAGAAGCAGCTTTCTCTGAGTAAACAGGGTGCTTCCAGAGTCCCGGTAAGAGCTCATCCCGTCACGCTCTGGGGCTAAAGGGAAGCTCGATGGGAGGACTTCCCTCCAGCTAAGGCCTTCTAAGAGCCCCGCTGAGGCGGAAGCTCCGAGCGGTTTCCACGGGGCCTTAGTCGCGGTTCTGCTTTACTTTCACCCTCGTACGCTCTTCAAGACACGTTCAGACCTTCGCGGGGGCGCCCTGTACCCGACCAGGACGCTGAGTACCGGCAGGCTCCCCCGGCATGCAAAGAAACAACTGCCCGGGCCGAAAGCCTTTCCCGCTCACTCCGTGTTGTTTGCCGAGTGCAGGGCAACACACACGGCGCTCTCCCGGGGGAGAGGTCGCTTTCCCCGGCACTCCAACGTCCCCAGGAAAACTTTTCTCTGGCGTGCCCCATGCCATGCCAATCTGCCTCCCTGTCCTCGACTGAGCTGCACGGGGAAACCAAAACTGCTGGGCATTCCTTCTCGGCACTCATACCTGCAGACCCCACGCCTGCAGGAGAAAGCCGGCTTGCGTTCCTACTGCCACGAGAGCAGAGCTCTGCCTGTTACACGGCAGGCTTTCCGAAGAGGCTGAGGCCCGATAGCCTCCCTAGTGCATTCCCTGGATGAGCGAGTTAGCTACAGGCAGAACACCCCGTGAAGAGAGGTGGATTCAGGGAAGGGACCTGTGTGTCGCTAGAGTCTCTTTGGACGAGCTACGGATCACAAGGCGGTAGTCGGCGCGTTGACTGGAGGTGGGGGCCTGAGGACCCAAGCCTTGCATTCTCCTTTTTAAAGCACCATTCATGCTGCCTTGAAGCTACCTGCCTGAAACCGTTTGTGACGGGCCCCTCGTCGCTGGAGTCAGGGCTCGTGGAAGAGAAGCAGCTTTCTCTGAGTAAACAGGGTGCTTCCAGAGTCCCGATAAGAGCTCATCCCGTCACGCTCTGGGGCTAAAGGGAAGCTCGATGGGAGGACTTCCCTCCAGCTAAGGCCTTCTAAGAGCCCCGCTGAGGCGGAAGCTCCGAGCGGTTTCCACGGGGCCTTAGTCGCGGTTCTGCTTTACTTTCACCCTCGTACGCTCTTCAAGACACGTTCAGACCCTCGCGGGGGCGCCCTGTACCCGACCAGGACGCTGAGTACCGGCAGGCTCCCCCGGCCTGCAAAGAAACAACTGCCCGGGCCGAAAGCCCTTCCCGCTCACTCCGTGTTGTTTGCCGAGTGCAGGGCAACACACACGGCGCTCTCCCGGGGGAGAGGTCGCTTTCCCCGGCACTCCAACGTCCCCAGGAAAACTCTTCTCTGGCGTGCCCCATGCCATGCCAATCTGCCTCCCTGTCCTCGACTGAGCTGCACGGGGAAACCAAAACTGCTGGGCATTCCTTCTCGGCACTCATACCTGCAGACCCCACGCCTGCAGGAGAAAGCCGGCTTGCGTTCCTACTGCCACGAGAGCAGAGCTCTGCCTGTTACACGGCAGGCTTTCCGAAGAGGCTGAGGCCCGATAGCCTCCCTAGTGCATTCCCTGCATGAGCGAGTTAGCTACAGGCAGAACACCCCGTGAAGAGAGGTGGATTTAGGGAAGGGACCTGTGTGTCGCTAGAGTCTCTTTGGACGAGCTACGGATCACAAGGCGGTAGTCGGCGCGTTGACTGGAGGTGGGGGCCTGAGGACCCAAGCCTTGCATTCTCCTTTTTAAAGCACCATTCATGCTGCCTTGAAGCTACCTGCCTGAAACCCTTTGTGACGGGCCCCTCGTCGCTGGAGTCAGGGCTCGTGGAAGAGAAGCAGCTTTCTCTGAGTAAACAGGGTGCTTCCAGAGTCCCGGTAAGAGCTCATCCCGTCACGCTCTGGGGCTAAAGGGAAGCTCGATGGGAGGACTTCCCTCCAGCTAAGGCCTTCTAAGAGCCCCGCTGAGGCGGAAGCTCCGAGCGGTTTCCACGGGGCCTTAGTCGCGGTTCTGCTTTACTTTCACCCTCGTACGCTCTTCAAGACACGTTCAGACCCTCGCGGGGGCGCCCTGTACCCGACCAGGACGCTGAGTACCGGCAGGCTCCCCCGGCCTGCAAAGAAACAACTGCCCGGGCCGAAAGCCCTTCCCGCTCACTCCGTGTTGTTTGCCGAGTGCAGGGCAACACACACGGCGCTCTCCCGGGGGAGAGGTCGCTTTCCCCGGCACTCCAACGTCCCCAGGAAAACTCTTCTCTGGCGTGCCCCATGCCATGCCAATCTGCCTCCCTGTCCTCGACTGAGCTGCACGGGGAAACCAAAACTGCTGGGCATTCCTTCTCGGCACTCATACCTGCAGACCCCACGCCTGCAGGAGAAAGCCGGCTTGCGTTCCTACTGCCACGAGAGCAGAGCTCTGCCTGTTACACGGCAGGCTTTCCGAAGAGGCTGAGGCCCGATAGCCTCCCTAGTGCATTCCCTGGGTGAGCGAGTTAGCTACAGGCAGAACAGCCCGTGAAGAGAGGTGGATTCAGGGAAGGGACCTGTGTGTCGCTAGAGTCTCTTTGGACGAGCTACGGATCACAAGGCGGTAGTCGGCGCGTTGACTGGAGGTGGGGGCCTGAGGACCCAAGCCTTGCATTCTCCTTTTTAAAGCACCATTCATGCTGCCTTGAAGCTACCTGCCTGAAACCGTTTGTGACGGGCCCCTCGTCGCTGGAGTCAGGGCTCGTGGAAGAGAAGCAGCTTTCTCTGAGTAAACAGGGTGCTTCCAGAGTCCCGGTAAGAGCTCATCCCGTCACGCTCTGGGGCTAAAGGGAAGCTCGATGGGAGGACTTCCCTCCAGCTAAGGCCTTCTAAGAGCCCCGCTGAGGCGGAAGCTCCGAGCGGTTTCCACGGGGCCTTAGTCGCGGTTCTGCTTTACTTTCACCCTCGTACGCTCTTCAAGACACGTTCAGACCCTCGCGGGGGCGCCCTGTACCCGACCAGGACGCTGAGTACCGGCAGGCTCCCCCGGCCAGCAAAGAAACAACTGCCCGGGCCGAAAGCCCTTCCCGCTCACTCCGTGTTGTTTGCCGAGTGCAGGGCAACACACACGGCGCTCTCCCGGGGGAGAGGTCGCTTTCCCCGGCACTCCAACGTCCCCAGGAAAACTCTTCTCTGGCGTGCCCCATGCCATGCCAATCTGCCTCCCTGTCCTCGACTGAGCTGCACGGGGAAACCAAAACTGCTGGGCATTCCTTCTCGGCACTCATACCTGCAGACCCCACGCCTGCAGGAGAAAGCCGGCTTGCGTTCCTACTGCCACGAGAGCAGAGCTCTGCCTGTTACACGGCAGGCTTTCCGAAGAGGCTGAGGCCCGATAGCCTCCCTAGTGCATTCCCTGGATGAGCGAGTTAGCTACAGGCAGAACACCCCATGAAGAGAGGTGGATTCAGGGAAGGGACCTGTGTGTCGCTAGAGTCTCTTTGGACGAGCTACGGATCACAAGGCGGTAGTCGGCGCGTTGACTGGAGGTGGGGGCCTGAGGACCCAAGCCTTGCATTCTCCTTTTTAAAGCACCATTCATGCTGCCTTGAAGCTACCTGCCTGAAACCCTTTGTGACGGGCCCCTCGTCGCTGGAGTCAGGGCTCGTGGAAGAGAAGCAGCTTTCTCTGAGTAAACAGGGTGCTTCCAGAGTCCCGGTAAGAGCTCATCCCGTCACGCTCTGGGGCTAAAGGGAAGCTCGATGGGAGGACTTCCCTCCAGCTAAGGCCTTCTAAGAGCCCCGCTGAGGCGGAAGCTCCGAGCGGTTTCCACGGGGCCTTAGTCGCGGTTCTGCTTTACTTTCACCCTCGTACGCTCTTCAAGACACCTTCAGACCCTCGCGGGGGCGCCCTGTACCTGACCAGGACGCTGAGTACCGGCAGGCTCCCCCGGCCTGCAAAGAAACAACTGCCCGGGCCGAAAGCCTTTCCCGCTCACTCCGTGTTGTTTGCCGAGTGCAGGGCAACACACACGGCGCTCTCGCGGGGGAGAGGTCGCTTTCCCCGGCACTCCAACGTCCCCAGGAAAACTCTTCTCTGGCGTGCCCCATGCCATGCCAATCTGCCTCCCTGTCCTCGATTGAGCTGCACGGGGAAACCAAAACTGCTGGGCATTCCTTCTCGGCACTCATACCTGCAGACCCCACGCCTGCAGGAGAAAGCCGGCTTGCGTTCCTACTGCCACGAGAGCAGAGCTCTGCCTGTTACACGGCAGGCTTTCCGAAGAGGCTGAGGCCCGATAGCCTCCCTAGTGCATTCCCTGGATGAGCGAGTTAGCTACAGGCAGAACAGCCCGTGAAGAGAGGTGGATTCAGGGAAGGGACCTGTGTGTCGCTAGAGTCTCTTTGGACGAGCTACGGATCACAAGGCGGTAGTCGGCGCGTTGACTGGCGGTGGGGGCCTGAGGACCCAAGCCTTGCATTCTCCTTTTTAAAGCACCATTCATGCTGCCTTGAAGCTACCTGCCTGAAACCGTTTGTGACGGGCCCCTCGTCGCTGGAGTCAGGGCTCGTGGAAGAGAAGCAGCTTTCTCTGAGTAAACAGGGTGCTTCCAGAGTCCCGGTAAGAGCTCATCCCGTCACGCTCTAGGGCTAAAGGGAAGCTCGATGGGAGGACTTCCCTCCAGCTAAGGCCTTCTAAGAGCCCCGCTGAGGCGGAAGCTCCGAGCGGTTTCCACGGGGCCTTAGTCGCGGTTCTGCTTTACTTTCACCCTCGTACGCTCTTCAAGACACGTTCAGACCCTCGCGGGGGCGCCCTGTACCCGACCAGGACGCTGAGTACCGGCAGGCTCCCCCGGCCTGCAAAGAAACAACTGCCCGGGCCGAAAGCCCTTCCCGCTCACTCCGTGTTGTTTGCCGAGTGCAGGGCAACACACACGGCGCTCTCCCGGGGGAGAGGTCGCTTTCCCCGGCACTCCGACGTCTCCAGGAAAACTCTTCTCTGGCGTGCCCCATGCCATGCCAATCTGCCTCCCTGTCCTCGACTGAGCTGCACGGGGAAACCAAAACTGCTGGGCATTCCTTCTCGGCACTCATACCTGCAGACCCCACGCCTGCAGGAGAAAGCCGGCTTGCGTTCCTACTGCCACGAGAGCAGAGCTCTGCCTGTTACACGGCAGGCTTTCCGAAGAGGCTGAGGCCCGATAGCCTCCCTAGTGCATTCCCTGCATGAGCGAGTTAGCTACAGGCAGAACACCCCGTGAAGAGAGGTGGATTCAGGGAAGGGACCTGTGTGTCGCTAGAGTCTCTTTGGACGAGCTACGGATCACAAGGCGGTAGTCGGCGCGTTGACTGGAGGTGGGGGCCTGAGGACCCAAGCCTTGCATTCTCCTTTTTAAAGCACCATTCATGCTGCCTTGAAGCTACCTGCCTGAAACCCTTTGTGACGGGCCCCTCGTCGCTGGAGTCAGGGCTCGTGGAAGAGAAGCAGCTTTCTCTGAGTAAACAGGGTGCTTCCAGAGTCCCGGTAAGAGCTCATCCCGTCACGCTCTGGGGCTAAAGGGAAGCTCGATGGGAGGACTTCCCTCCAGCTAAGGCCTTCTAAGAGCCCCGCTGAGGCGGAAGCTCCGAGCGGTTTCCACGGGGCCTTAGTCGCGGTTCTGCTTTACTTTCACCCTCGTACGCTCTTCAAGACACGTTCAGACCCTCGCGGGGGCGCCCTGTACCCGACCAGGACGCTGAGTACCGGCAGGCTCCCCCGGCCTGCAAAGAAACAACTGCCCGGGCCGAAAGCCCTTCCCGCTCACTCCGTGTTGTTTGCCGAGTGCAGGGCAACACACACGGCGCTCTCCCGGGGGAGAGGTCGCTTTCCCCGGCACTCCGACGTCTCCAGGAAAACTCTTCTCTGGCGTGCCCCATGCCATGCCAATCTGCCTCCCTGTCCTCGACTGAGCTGCACGGGGAAACCAAAACTGCTGGGCATTCCTTCTCGGCACTCATACCTGCAGACCCCACGCCTGCAGGAGAAAGCCGGCTTGCGTTCCTACTGCCACGAGAGCAGAGCTCTGCCTGTTACACGGCAGGCTTTCCGAAGAGGCTGAGGCCCGATAGCCTCCCTAGTGCATTCCCTGCATGAGCGAGTTAGCTACAGGCAGAACACCCCGTGAAGAGAGGTGGATTCAGGGAAGGGACCTGTGTGTCGCTAGAGTCTCTTTGGACGAGCTACGGATCACAAGGCGGTAGTCGGCGCGTTGACTGGAGGTGGGGGCCTGAGGACCCAAGCCTTGCATTCTCCTTTTTAAAGCACCATTCATGCTGCCTTGAAGCTACCTGCCTGAAACCGTTTGTGACGGGCCCCTCGTCGCTGGAGTCAGGGCTCGTGGAAGAGAAGCAGCTTTCTCTGAGTAAACAGGGTGCTTCCAGAGTCCAGGTAAGAGCTCATCCCGTCACGCTCTGGGGCTAAAGGGAAGCTCGATGGGAGGACTTCCCTCCAGCTAAGGCCTTCTAAGAGCCCCGCTGAGGCGGAAGCTCCGAGCGGTTTCCACGGGGCCTTAGTCGCGGTTCTGCTTTACTTTCACCCTCGTACGCTCTTCAAGACACCTTCAGACCCTCGCGGGGGCGCCCTGTACCCGACCAGGACGCTGAGTACCGGCAGGCTCCCCCGGCCAGCAAAGAAACAACTGCCCGGGCCGAAAGCCCTTCCCGCTCACTCCGTGTTGTTTGCCGAGTGCAGGGCAACACACACGGCGCTCTCGCGGGGGAGAGGTCGCTTTCCCCGGCACTCCAACGTCCCCAGGAAAACTCTTCTCTGGCGTGCCCCATGCCATGCCAATCTGCCTCCCTGTCCTCGACTGAGCTGCACGGGGAAACCAAAACTGCTGGGCATTCCTTCTCGGCACTCATACCTGCAGACCCCACGCCTGCAGGAGAAAGCCGGCTTGCGTTCCTACTGCCACGAGAGCAGAGCTCTGCCTGTTACACGGCAGGCTTTCCGAAGAGGCTGAGGCCCGATAGCCTCCCTAGTGCATTCCCTGGATGAGCGAGTTAGCTACAGGCAGAACAGCCCGTGAAGAGAGGTGGATTCAGGGAAGGGACCTGTGTGTCGCTAGAGTCTCTTTGGACGAGCTACGGATCACAAGGCGGTAGTCGGCGCGTTGACTGGCGGTGGGGGCCTGAGGACCCAAGCCTTGCATTCTCCTTTTTAAAGCACCATTCATGCTGCCTTGAAGCTACCTGCCTGAAACCGTTTGTGACGGGCCCCTCGTCGCTGGAGTCAGGGCTCGTGGAAGAGAAGCAGCTTTCTCTGAGTAAACAGGGTGCTTCCAGAGTCCCGGTAAGAGCTCATCCCGTCACGCTCTAGGGCTAAAGGGAAGCTCGATGGGAGGACTTCCCTCCAGCTAAGGCCTTCTAAGAGCCCCGCTGAGGCGGAAGCTCCGAGCGGTTTCCACGGGGCCTTAGTCGCGGTTCTGCTTTACTTTCACCCTCGTACGCTCTTCAAGACACGTTCAGACCCTCGCGGGGGCGCCCTGTACCCGACCAGGACGCTGAGTACCGGCAGGCTCCCCCGGCCTGCAAAGAAACAACTGCCCGGGCCGAAAGCCCTTCCCGCTCACTCCGTGTTGTTTGCCGAGTGCAGGGCAACACACACGGCGCTCTCCCGGGGGAGAGGTCGCTTTCCCCGGCACTCCGACGTCTCCAGGAAAACTCTTCTCTGGCGTGCCCCATGCCATGCCAATCTGCCTCCCTGTCCTCGACTGAGCTGCACGGGGAAACCAAAACTGCTAGGCATTCCTTCTCGGCACTCATACCTGCAGACCCCACGCCTGCAGGAGAAAGCCGGCTTGCGTTCCTACTGCCACGAGAGCAGAGCTCTGCCTGTTACACGGCAGGCTTTCCGAAGAGGCTGAGGCCCGATAGCCTCCCTAGTGCATTCCCTGGATGAGCGAGTTAGCTACAGGCAGAACACCCCATGAAGAGAGGTGGATTCAGGGAAGGGACCTGTGTGTCGCTAGAGTCTCTTTGGACGAGCTACGGATCACAAGGCGGTAGTCGGCGCGTTGACTGGAGGTGGGGGCCTGAGGACCCAAGCCTTGCATTCTCCTTTTTAAAGCACCATTCATGCTGCCTTGAAGCTACCTGCCTGAAACCGTTTGTGACGGGCCCCTCGTCGCTGGAGTCAGGGCTCGTGGAAGAGAAGCAGCTTTCTCTGAGTAAACAGGGTGCTTCCAGAGTCCCGGTAAGAGCTCATCCCGTCACGCTCTGGGGCTAAAGGGAAGCTCGATGGGAGGACTTCCCTCCAGCTAAGGCCTTCTAAGAGCCCCGCTGAGGCGGAAGCTCCGAGCGGGTTCCACGGGGCCTTAGTCGCGGTTCTGCTTTACTTTCACCCTCGTACGCTCTTCAAGACACGTTCAGACCCTCGCGGGGGCGCCCTGTACCCGACCAGGACGCTGAGTACCGGCAGGCTCCCCCGGCCTGCAAAGAAACAACTGCCCGGGCCGAAAGCCCTTCCCGCTCACTCCGTGTTGTTTGCCGAGTGCAGGGCAACACACACGGCGCTCTCCCGGGGGAGAGGTCGCTTTCCCAGGCACTCCAACGTCTCCAGGAAAACTCTTCTCTGGCGTGCCCCATGCCATGCCAATCTGCCTCCCTGTCCTCGACTGAGCTGCACGGGGAAACCAAAACTGCTGGGCATTCCTTCTCGGCACTCATACCTGCAGACCCCACGCCTGCAGGAGAAAGCCGGCTTGCGTTCCTACTGCCACGAGAGCAGAGCTCTGCCTGTTACACGGCAGGCTTTCCGAAGAGGCTGAGGCCCGATAGCCTCCCTAGTGCATTCCCTGGATGAGCGAGTTAGCTACAGGCAGAACACCCCGTGAAGAGAGGTGGATTCAGGGAAGGGACCTGTGTGTCGCTAGAGTCTCTTTGGACGAGCTACGGATCACAAGGCGGTAGTCGGCGCGTTGACTGGAGGTGGGGGCCTGAGGACCCAAGCCTTGCATTCTCCTTTTTAAAGCACCATTCATGCTGCCTTGAAGCTACCTGCCTGAAACCCTTTGTGACGGGCCCCTCGTCGCTGGAGTCAGGGCTCGTGGAAGAGAAGCAGCTTTCTCTGAGTAAACAGGGTGCTTCCAGAGTCCCGGTAAGAGCTCATCCCGTCACGCTCTGGGGCTAAAGGGAAGCTCGATGGGAGGACTTCCCTCCAGCTAAGGCCTTCTAAGAGCCCCGCTGAGGCGGAAGCTCCGAGCGGTTTCCACGGGGCCTTAGTCGCGGTTCTGCTTTACTTTCACCCTCGTACGCTCTTCAAGACACGTTCAGACCCTCGCGGGGGCGCCCTGTACCCGACCAGGACGCTGAGTACCGGCAGGCTCCCCCGGCCTGCAAAGAAACAACTGCCCGGGCCGAAAGCCCTTCCCGCTCACTCCGTGTTGTTTGCCGAGTGCAGGGCAACACACACGGCGCTCTCCCGGGGGAGAGGTCGCTTTCCCCGGCACTCCGACGTCTCCAGGAAAACTCTTCTCTGGCGTGCCCCATGCCATGCCAATCTGCCTCCCTGTCCTCGACTGAGCTGCACGGGGAAACCAAAACTGCTGGGCATTCCTTCTCGGCACTCATACCTGCAGACCCCACGCCTGCAGGAGAAAGCCGGCTTGCGTTCCTACTGCCACGAGAGCAGAGCTCTGCCTGTTACACGGCAGGCTTTCCGAAGAGGCTGAGGCCCGATAGCCTCCCTAGTGCATTCCCTGCATGAGCGAGTTAGCTACAGGCAGAACACCCCGTGAAGAGAGGTGGATTCAGGGAAGGGACCTGTGTGTCGCTAGAGTCTCTTTGGACGAGCTACGGATCACAAGGCGGTAGTCGGCGCGTTGACTGGAGGTGGGGGCCTGAGGACCCAAGCCTTGCATTCTCCTTTTTAAAGCACCATTCATGCTGCCTTGAAGCTACCTGCCTGAAACCCTTTGTGACGGGCCCCTCGTCGCTGGAGTCAGGGCTCGTGGAAGAGAAGCAGCTTTCTCTGAGTAAACAGGGTGCTTCCAGAGTCCCGGTAAGAGCTCATCCCGTCACGCTCTGGGGCTAAAGGGAAGCTCGATGGGAGGACTTCCCTCCAGCTAAGGCCTTCTAAGAGCCCCGCTGAGGCGGAAGCTCCGAGCGGTTTCCACGGGGCCTTAGTCGCGGTTCTGCTTTACTTTCACCCTCGTACGCTCTTCAAGACACGTTCAGACCCTCGTGGGGGCGCCCTGTACCCGACCAGGACGCTGAGTACCGGCAGGCTCCCCCGGCCTGCAAAGAAACAACTGCCCGGGCCGAAAGCCCTTCCCGCTCACTCCGTGTTGTTTGCCGAGTGCAGGGCAACACACACGGCGCTCTCCCGGGGGAGAGGTCGCTTTCCCCGGCACTCCGACGTCTCCAGGAAAACTCTTCTCTGGCGTGCCCCATGCCATGGCAATCTGCCTCCCTGTCCTCGACTGAGCTGCACGGGGAAACCAAAACTGCTGGGCATTCCTTCTCGGCACTCATACCTGCAGACCCCACGCCTGCAGGAGAAAGCCGGCTTGCGTTCCTACTGCCACGAGAGCAGAGCTCTGCCTGTTACACGGCAGGCTTTCCGAAGAGGCTGAGGCCCGATAGCCTCCCTAGTGCATTCCCTGCATGAGCGAGTTAGCTACAGGCAGAACACCCCGTGAAGAGAGGTGGATTCAGGGAAGGGACCTGTGTGTCGCTAGAGTCTCTTTGGACGAGCTACGGATCACAAGGCGGTAGTCGGCGCGTTGACTGGAGGTGGGGGCCTGAGGACCCAAGCCTTGCATTCTCCTTTTTAAAGCACCATTCATGCTGCCTTGAAGCTACCTGCCTGAAACCGTTTGTGACGGGCCCCTCGTCGCTGGAGTCAGGGCTCGTGGAAGAGAAGCAGCTTTCTCTGAGTAAACAGGGTGCTTCCAGAGTCCCGGTAAGAGCTCATCCCGTCACGCTCTGGGGCTAAAGGGAAGCTCGATGGGAGGACTTCCCTCCAGCTAAGGCCTTCTAAGAGCCCCGCTGAGGCGGAAGCTCCGAGCGGTTTCCACGGGGCCTTAGTCGCGGTTCTGCTTTACTTTCACCCTCGTACGCTCTTCAAGACACGTTCAGACCCTCGCGGGGGCGCCCTGTACCCGACCAGGACGCTGAGTACCGGCAGGCTCCCCCGGCCAGCAAAGAAACAACTGCCCGGGCCGAAAGCCCTTCCCGCTCACTCCGTGTTGTTTGCCGAGTGCAGGGCAACACACACGGCGCTCTCGCGGGGGAGAGGTCGCTTTCCCCGGCACTCCAACGTCCCCAGGAAAACTCTTCTCTGGCGTGCCCCATGCCATGCCAATCTGCCTCCCTGTCCTCGACTGAGCTGCACGGGGAAACCAAAACTGCTGGGCATTCCTTCTCGGCACTCATACCTGCAGACCCCACGCCTGCAGGAGAAAGCCGGCTTGCGTTCCTACTGCCACGAGAGCAGAGCTCTGCCTGTTACACGGCAGGCTTTCCGAAGAGGCTGAGGCCCGATAGCCTCCCTAGTGCATTCCCTGGATGAGCGAGTTAGCTACAGGCAGAACAGCCCGTGAAGAGAGGTGGATTCAGGGAAGGGACCTGTGTGTCGCTAGAGTCTCTTTGGACGAGCTACGGATCACAAGGCGGTAGTCGGCGCGTTGACTGGCGGTGGGGGCCTGAGGACCCAAGCCTTGCATTCTCCTTTTTAAAGCACCATTCATGCTGCCTTGAAGCTACCTGCCTGAAACCGTTTGTGACGGGCCCCTCGTCGCTGGAGTCAGGGCTCGTGGAAGAGAAGCAGCTTTCTCTGAGTAAACAGGGTGCTTCCAGAGTCCCGGTAAGAGCTCATCCCGTCACGCTCTAGGGCTAAAGGGAAGCTCGATGGGAGGACTTCCCTCCAGCTAAGGCCTTCTAAGAGCCCCGCTGAGGCGGAAGCTCCGAGCGGTTTCCACGGGGCCTTAGTCGCGGTTCTGCTTTACTTTCACCCTCGTACGCTCTTCAAGACACGTTCAGACCCTCGCGGGGGCGCCCTGTACCCGACCAGGACGCTGAGTACCGGCAGGCTCCCCCGGCCTGCAAAGAAACAACTGCCCGGGCCGAAAGCCCTTCCCGCTCACTCCGTGTTGTTTGCCGAGTGCAGGGCAACACACACGGCGCTCTCCCGGGGGAGAGGTCGCTTTCCCCGGCACTCCGACGTCTCCAGGAAAACTCTTCTCTGGCGTGCCCCATGCCATGCCAATCTGCCTCCCTGTCCTCGACTGAGCTGCACGGGGAAACCAAAACTGCTGGGCATTCCTTCTCGGCACTCATACCTGCAGACCCCACGCCTGCAGGAGAAAGCCGGCTTGCGTTCCTACTGCCACGAGAGCAGAGCTCTGCCTGTTACACGGCAGGCTTTCCGAAGAGGCTGAGGCCCGATAGCCTCCCTAGTGCATTCCCTGGGTGAGCGAGTTAGCTACAGGCAGAACACCCCGTGAAGAGAGGTGGATTCAGGGAAGGGACCTGTGTGTCGCTAGAGTCTCTTTGGACGAGCTACGGATCACAAGGCGGTAGTCGGCGCGTTGACTGGCGGTGGGGGCCTGAGGACCCAAGCCTTGCATTCTCCTTTTTAAAGCACCATTCATGCTGCCTTGAAGCTACCTGCCTGAAACCCTTTGTGACGGGCCCCTCGTCGCTGGAGTCAGGGCTCGTGGAAGAGAAGCAGCTTTCTCTGAGTAAACAGGGTGCTTCCAGAGTCCCGGTAAGAGCTCATCCCGTCACGCTCTGGGGCTAAAGGGAAGCTCGATGGGAGGACTTCCCTCCAGCTAAGGCCTTCTAAGAGCCCCGCTGAGGCGGAAGCTCCGAGCGGTTTCCACGGGGCCTTAGTCGCGGTTCTGCTTTACTTTCACCCTCGTACGCTCTTCAAGACACGTTCAGACCCTCGCGGGGGCGCCCTGTACCCGACCAGGACGCTGAGTACCGGCAGGCTCCCCCGGCCTGCAAAGAAACAACTGCCCGGGCCGAAAGCCCTTCCCGCTCACTCCGTGTTGTTTGCCGAGTGCAGGGCAACACACACGGCGCTCTCCCGGGGGAGAGGTCGCTTTCCCAGGCACTCCAACGTCTCCAGGAAAACTCTTCTCTGGCGTGCCCCATGCCATGCCAATCTGCCTCCCTGTCCTCGACTGAGCTGCACGGGGAAACCAAAACTGCTGGGCATTCCTTCTCGGCACTCATACCTGCAGACCCCACGCCTGCAGGAGAAAGCCGGCTTGCGTTCCTACTGCCACGAGAGCAGAGCTCTGCCTGTTACACGGCAGGCTTTCCGAAGAGGCTGAGGCCCGATAGCCTCCCTAGTGCATTCCCTGGATGAGCGAGTTAGCTACAGGCAGAACACCCCGTGAAGAGAGGTGGATTCAGGGAAGGGACCTGTGTGTCGCTAGAGTCTCTTTGGACGAGCTACGGATCACAAGGCGGTAGTCGGCGCGTTGACTGGAGGTGGGGGCCTGAGGACCCAAGCCTTGCATTCTCCTTTTTAAAGCACCATTCATGCTGCCTTGAAGCTACCTGCCTGAAACCCTTTGTGACGGGCCCCTCGTCGCTGGAGTCAGGGCTCGTGGAAGAGAAGCAGCTTTCTCTGAGTAAACAGGGTGCTTCCAGAGTCCCGGTAAGAGCTCATCCCGTCACGCTCTGGGGCTAAAGGGAAGCTCGATGGGAGGACTTCCCTCCAGCTAAGGCCTTCTAAGAGCCCCGCTGAGGCGGAAGCTCCGAGCGGTTTCCACGGGGCCTTAGTCGCGGTTCTGCTTTACTTTCACCCTCGTACGCTCTTCAAGACACGTTCAGACCCTCGCGGGGGCGCCCTGTACCCGACCAGGACGCTGAGTACCGGCAGGCTCCCCCGGCCTGCAAAGAAACAACTGCCCGGGCCGAAAGCCCTTCCCGCTCACTCCGTGTTGTTTGCCGAGTGCAGGGCAACACACACGGCGCTCTCCCGGGGGAGAGGTCGCTTTCCCCGGCACTCCGACGTCTCCAGGAAAACTCTTCTCTGGCGTGCCCCATGCCATGCCAATCTGCCTCCCTGTCCTCGACTGAGCTGCACGGGGAAACCAAAACTGCTGGGCATTCCTTCTCGGCACTCATACCTGCAGACCCCACGCCTGCAGGAGAAAGCCGGCTTGCGTTCCTACTGCCACGAGAGCAGAGCTCTGCCTGTTACACGGCAGGCTTTCCGAAGAGGCTGAGGCCCGATAGCCTCCCTAGTGCATTCCCTGCATGAGCGAGTTAGCTACAGGCAGAACACCCCGTGAAGAGAGGTGGATTCAGGGAAGGGACCTGTGTGTCGCTAGAGTCTCTTTGGACGAGCTACGGATCACAAGGCGGTAGTCGGCGCGTTGACTGGAGGTGGGGGCCTGAGGACCCAAGCCTTGCATTCTCCTTTTTAAAGCACCATTCATGCTGCCTTGAAGCTACCTGCCTGAAACCGTTTGTGACGGGCCCCTCGTCGCTGGAGTCAGGGCTCGTGGAAGAGAAGCAGCTTTCTCTGAGTAAACAGGGTGCTTCCAGAGTCCCGGTAAGAGCTCATCCCGTCACGCTCTGGGGCTAAAGGGAAGCTCGATGGGAGGACTTCCCTCCAGCTAAGGCCTTCTAAGAGCCCCGCTGAGGCGGAAGCTCCGAGCGTTTTCCACGGGGCCTTAGTCGCGGTTCTGCTTTACTTTCACCCTCGTACGCTCTTCAAGACACGTTCAGACCCTCGCGGGGGCGCCCTGTACCCGACCAGGACGCTGAGTACCGGCAGGCTCCCCCGGCCTGCAAAGAAACAACTGCCCGGGCCGAAAGCCCTTCCCGCTCACTCCGTGTTGTTTGCCGAGTGCAGGGCAACACACACGGCGCTCTCGCGGGGGAGAGGTCGCTTTCCCCGGCACTCCAACGTCCCCAGGAAAACTCTTCTCTGGCGTGCCCCATGCCATGCCAATCTGCCTCCCTGTCCTCGACTGAGCTGCACGGGGAAACCAAAACTGCTGGGCATTCCTTCTCGGCACTCATACCTGCAGACCCCACGCCTGCAGGAGAAAGCCGGCTTGCGTTCCTACTGCCACGAGAGCAGAGCTCTGCCTGTTACACGGCAGGCTTTCCGAAGAGGCTGAGGCCCGATAGCCTCCCTAGTGCATTCCCTGGATGAGCGAGTTAGCTACAGGCAGAACACCCCATGAAGAGAGGTGGATTCAGGGAAGGGACCTGTGTGTCGCTAGAGTCTCTTTGGACGAGCTACGGATCACAAGGCGGTAGTCGGCGCGTTGACTGGAGGTGGGGGCCTGAGGACCCAAGCCTTGCATTCTCCTTTTTAAAGCACCATTCATGCTGCCTTGAAGCTACCTGCCTGAAACCGTTTGTGACGGGCCCCTCGTCGCTGGAGTCAGGGCTCGTGGAAGAGAAGCAGCTTTCTCTGAGTAAACAGGGTGCTTCCAGAGTCCCGGTAAGAGCTCATCCCGTCACGCTCTGGGGCTAAAGGGAAGCTCGATGGGAGGACTTCCCTCCAGCTAAGGCCTTCTAAGAGCCCCGCTGAGGCGGAAGCTCCGAGCGGTTTCCACGGGGCCTTAGTCGCGGTTCTGCTTTACTTTCACCCTCGTACGCTCTTCAAGACACGTTCAGACCCTCGCGGGGGCGCCCTGTACCCGACCAGGACGCTGAGTACCGGCAGGCTCCCCCGGCCAGCAAAGAAACAACTGCCCGGGCCGAAAGCCCTTCCCGCTCACTCCGTGTTGTTTGCCGAGTGCAGGGCAACACACACGGCGCTCTCCCGGGGGAGAGGTCGCTTTCCCCGGCACTCCAACGTCCCCAGGAAAACTCTTCTCTGGCGTGCCCCATGCCATGCCAATCTGCCTCCCTGTCCTCGACTGAGCTGCACGGGGAAACCAAAACTGCTGGGCATTCCTTCTCGGCACTCATACCTGCAGACCCCACGCCTGCAGGAGAAAGCCGGCTTGCGTTCCTACTGCCACGAGAGCAGAGCTCTGCCTGTTACACGGCAGGCTTTCCGAAGAGGCTGAGGCCCGATAGCCTCCCTAGTGCATTCCCTGCATGAGCGAGTTAGCTACAGGCAGAACACCCCGTGAAGAGAGGTGGATTTAGGGAAGGGACCTGTGTGTCGCTAGAGTCTCTTTGGACGAGCTACGGATCACAAGGCGGTAGTCGGCGCGTTGACTGGAGGTGGGGGCCTGAGGACCCAAGCCTTGCATTCTCCTTTTTAAAGCACCATTCATGCTGCCTTGAAGCTACCTGCCTGAAACCCTTTGTGACGGGCCCCTCGTCGCTGGAGTCAGGGCTCGTGGAAGAGAAGCAGCTTTCTCTGAGTAAACAGGGTGCTTCCAGAGTCCCGGTAAGAGCTCATCCCGTCACGCTCTGGGGCTAAAGGGAAGCTCGATGGGAGGACTTCCCTCCAGCTAAGGCCTTCTAAGAGCCCCGCTGAGGCGGAAGCTCCGAGCGGTTTCCACGGGGCCTTAGTCGCGGTTCTGCTTTACTTTCACCCTCGTACGCTCTTCAAGACACGTTCAGACCCTCGCGGGGGCGCCCTGTACCCGACCAGGACGCTGAGTACCGGCAGGCTCCCCCGGCCTGCAAAGAAACAACTGCCCGGGCCGAAAGCCCTTCCCGCTCACTCCGTGTTGTTTGCCGAGTGCAGGGCAACACACACGGCGCTCTCCCGGGGGAGAGGTCGCTTTCCCCGGCACTCCAACGTCCCCAGGAAAACTCTTCTCTGGCGTGCCCCATGCCATGCCAATCTGCCTCCCTGTCCTCGACTGAGCTGCACGGGGAAACCAAAACTGCTGGGCATTCCTTCTCGGCACTCATACCTGCAGACCCCACGCCTGCAGGAGAAAGCCGGCTTGCGTTCCTACTGCCACGAGAGCAGAGCTCTGCCTGTTACACGGCAGGCTTTCCGAAGAGGCTGAGGCCCGATAGCCTCCCTAGTGCATTCCCTGGGTGAGCGAGTTAGCTACAGGCAGAACAGCCCGTGAAGAGAGGTGGATTCAGGGAAGGGACCTGTGTGTCGCTAGAGTCTCTTTGGACGAGCTACGGATCACAAGGCGGTAGTCGGCGCGTTGACTGGAGGTGGGGGCCTGAGGACCCAAGCCTTGCATTCTCCTTTTTAAAGCACCATTCATGCTGCCTTGAAGCTACCTGCCTGAAACCGTTTGTGACGGGCCCCTCGTCGCTGGAGTCAGGGCTCGTGGAAGAGAAGCAGCTTTCTCTGAGTAAACAGGGTGCTTCCAGAGTCCCGGTAAGAGCTCATCCCGTCACGCTCTGGGGCTAAAGGGAAGCTCGATGGGAGGACTTCCCTCCAGCTAAGGCCTTCTAAGAGCCCCGCTGAGGCGGAAGCTCCGAGCGGTTTCCACGGGGCCTTAGTCGCGGTTCTGCTTTACTTTCACCCTCGTACGCTCTTCAAGACACGTTCAGACCCTCGCGGGGGCGCCCTGTACCCGACCAGGACGCTGAGTACCGGCAGGCTCCCCCGGCCAGCAAAGAAACAACTGCCCGGGCCGAAAGCCCTTCCCGCTCACTCCGTGTTGTTTGCCGAGTGCAGGGCAACACACACGGCGCTCTCCCGGGGGAGAGGTCGCTTTCCCCGGCACTCCAACGTCCCCAGGAAAACTCTTCTCTGGCGTGCCCCATGCCATGCCAATCTGCCTCCCTGTCCTCGACTGAGCTGCACGGGGAAACCAAAACTGCTGGGCATTCCTTCTCGGCACTCATACCTGCAGACCCCACGCCTGCAGGAGAAAGCCGGCTTGCGTTCCTACTGCCACGAGAGCAGAGCTCTGCCTGTTACACGGCAGGCTTTCCGAAGAGGCTGAGGCCCGATAGCCTCCCTAGTGCATTCCCTGGATGAGCGAGTTAGCTACAGGCAGAACACCCCATGAAGAGAGGTGGATTCAGGGAAGGGACCTGTGTGTCGCTAGAGTCTCTTTGGACGAGCTACGGATCACAAGGCGGTAGTCGGCGCGTTGACTGGAGGTGGGGGCCTGAGGACCCAAGCCTTGCATTCTCCTTTTTAAAGCACCATTCATGCTGCCTTGAAGCTACCTGCCTGAAACCCTTTGTGACGGGCCCCTCGTCGCTGGAGTCAGGGCTCGTGGAAGAGAAGCAGCTTTCTCTGAGTAAACAGGGTGCTTCCAGAGTCCCGGTAAGAGCTCATCCCGTCACGCTCTGGGGCTAAAGGGAAGCTCGATGGGAGGACTTCCCTCCAGCTAAGGCCTTCTAAGAGCCCCGCTGAGGCGGAAGCTCCGAGCGGTTTCCACGGGGCCTTAGTCGCGGTTCTGCTTTACTTTCACCCTCGTACGCTCTTCAAGACACCTTCAGACCCTCGCGGGGGCGCCCTGTACCTGACCAGGACGCTGAGTACCGGCAGGCTCCCCCGGCCTGCAAAGAAACAACTGCCCGGGCCGAAAGCCTTTCCCGCTCACTCCGTGTTGTTTGCCGAGTGCAGGGCAACACACACGGCGCTCTCGCGGGGGAGAGGTCGCTTTCCCCGGCACTCCAACGTCCCCAGGAAAACTCTTCTCTGGCGTGCCCCATGCCATGCCAATCTGCCTCCCTGTCCTCGATTGAGCTGCACGGGGAAACCAAAACTGCTGGGCATTCCTTCTCGGCACTCATACCTGCAGACCCCACGCCTGCAGGAGAAAGCCGGCTTGCGTTCCTACTGCCACGAGAGCAGAGCTCTGCCTGTTACACGGCAGGCTTTCCGAAGAGGCTGAGGCCCGATAGCCTCCCTAGTGCATTCCCTGGATGAGCGAGTTAGCTACAGGCAGAACAGCCCGTGAAGAGAGGTGGATTCAGGGAAGGGACCTGTGTGTCGCTAGAGTCTCTTTGGACGAGCTACGGATCACAAGGCGGTAGTCGGCGCGTTGACTGGCGGTGGGGGCCTGAGGACCCAAGCCTTGCATTCTCCTTTTTAAAGCACCATTCATGCTGCCTTGAAGCTACCTGCCTGAAACCGTTTGTGACGGGCCCCTCGTCGCTGGAGTCAGGGCTCGTGGAAGAGAAGCAGCTTTCTCTGAGTAAACAGGGTGCTTCCAGAGTCCCGGTAAGAGCTCATCCCGTCACGCTCTAGGGCTAAAGGGAAGCTCGATGGGAGGACTTCCCTCCAGCTAAGGCCTTCTAAGAGCCCCGCTGAGGCGGAAGCTCCGAGCGGTTTCCACGGGGCCTTAGTCGCGGTTCTGCTTTACTTTCACCCTCGTACGCTCTTCAAGACACGTTCAGACCCTCGCGGGGGCGCCCTGTACCCGACCAGGACGCTGAGTACCGGCAGGCTCCCCCGGCCTGCAAAGAAACAACTGCCCGGGCCGAAAGCCCTTCCCGCTCACTCCGTGTTGTTTGCCGAGTGCAGGGCAACACACACGGCGCTCTCCCGGGGGAGAGGTCGCTTTCCCCGGCACTCCGACGTCTCCAGGAAAACTCTTCTCTGGCGTGCCCCATGCCATGCCAATCTGCCTCCCTGTCCTCGACTGAGCTGCACGGGGAAACCAAAACTGCTGGGCATTCCTTCTCGGCACTCATACCTGCAGACCCCACGCCTGCAGGAGAAAGCCGGCTTGCGTTCCTACTGCCACGAGAGCAGAGCTCTGCCTGTTACACGGCAGGCTTTCCGAAGAGGCTGAGGCCCGATAGCCTCCCTAGTGCATTCCCTGCATGAGCGAGTTAGCTACAGGCAGAACACCCCGTGAAGAGAGGTGGATTCAGGGAAGGGACCTGTGTGTCGCTAGAGTCTCTTTGGACGAGCTACGGATCACAAGGCGGTAGTCGGCGCGTTGACTGGAGGTGGGGGCCTGAGGACCCAAGCCTTGCATTCTCCTTTTTAAAGCACCATTCATGCTGCCTTGAAGCTACCTGCCTGAAACCCTTTGTGACGGGCCCCTCGTCGCTGGAGTCAGGGCTCGTGGAAGAGAAGCAGCTTTCTCTGAGTAAACAGGGTGCTTCCAGAGTCCCGGTAAGAGCTCATCCCGTCACGCTCTGGGGCTAAAGGGAAGCTCGATGGGAGGACTTCCCTCCAGCTAAGGCCTTCTAAGAGCCCCGCTGAGGCGGAAGCTCCGAGCGGTTTCCACGGGGCCTTAGTCGCGGTTCTGCTTTACTTTCACCCTCGTACGCTCTTCAAGACACGTTCAGACCCTCGCGGGGGCGCCCTGTACCCGACCAGGACGCTGAGTACCGGCAGGCTCCCCCGGCCTGCAAAGAAACAACTGCCCGGGCCGAAAGCCCTTCCCGCTCACTCCGTGTTGTTTGCCGAGTGCAGGGCAACACACACGGCGCTCTCCCGGGGGAGAGGTCGCTTTCCCCGGCACTCCGACGTCTCCAGGAAAACTCTTCTCTGGCGTGCCCCATGCCATGCCAATCTGCCTCCCTGTCCTCGACTGAGCTGCACGGGGAAACCAAAACTGCTGGGCATTCCTTCTCGGCACTCATACCTGCAGACCCCACGCCTGCAGGAGAAAGCCGGCTTGCGTTCCTACTGCCACGAGAGCAGAGCTCTGCCTGTTACACGGCAGGCTTTCCGAAGAGGCTGAGGCCCGATAGCCTCCCTAGTGCATTCCCTGCATGAGCGAGTTAGCTACAGGCAGAACACCCCGTGAAGAGAGGTGGATTCAGGGAAGGGACCTGTGTGTCGCTAGAGTCTCTTTGGACGAGCTACGGATCACAAGGCGGTAGTCGGCGCGTTGACTGGAGGTGGGGGCCTGAGGACCCAAGCCTTGCATTCTCCTTTTTAAAGCACCATTCATGCTGCCTTGAAGCTACCTGCCTGAAACCGTTTGTGACGGGCCCCTCGTCGCTGGAGTCAGGGCTCGTGGAAGAGAAGCAGCTTTCTCTGAGTAAACAGGGTGCTTCCAGAGTCCCGGTAAGAGCTCATCCCGTCACGCTCTGGGGCTAAAGGGAAGCTCGATGGGAGGACTTCCCTCCAGCTAAGGCCTTCTAAGAGCCCCGCTGAGGCGGAAGCTCCGAGCGGTTTCCACGGGGCCTTAGTCGCGGTTCTGCTTTACTTTCACCCTCGTACGCTCTTCAAGACACGTTCAGACCCTCGCGGGGGCGCCCTGTACCCGACCAGGACGCTGAGTACCGGCAGGCTCCCCCGGCCAGCAAAGAAACAACTGCCCGGGCCGAAAGCCCTTCCCGCTCACTCCGTGTTGTTTGCCGAGTGCAGGGCAACACACACGGCGCTCTCGCGGGGGAGAGGTCGCTTTCCCCGGCACTCCAACGTCCCCAGGAAAACTCTTCTCTGGCGTGCCCCATGCCATGCCAATCTGCCTCCCTGTCCTCGACTGAGCTGCACGGGGAAACCAAAACTGCTGGGCATTCCTTCTCGGCACTCATACCTGCAGACCCCACGCCTGCAGGAGAAAGCCGGCTTGCGTTCCTACTGCCACGAGAGCAGAGCTCTGCCTGTTACACGGCAGGCTTTCCGAAGAGGCTGAGGCCCGATAGCCTCCCTAGTGCATTCCCTGGATGAGCGAGTTAGCTACAGGCAGAACAGCCCGTGAAGAGAGGTGGATTCAGGGAAGGGACCTGTGTGTCGCTAGAGTCTCTTTGGACGAGCTACGGATCACAAGGCGGTAGTCGGCGCGTTGACTGGCGGTGGGGGCCTGAGGACCCAAGCCTTGCATTCTCCTTTTTAAAGCACCATTCATGCTGCCTTGAAGCTACCTGCCTGAAACCCTTTGTGACGGGCCCCTCGTCGCTGGAGTCAGGGCTCGTGGAAGAGAAGCAGCTTTCTCTGAGTAAACAGGGTGCTTCCAGAGTCCCGGTAAGAGCTCATCCCGTCACGCTCTAGGGCTAAAGGGAAGCTCGATGGGAGGACTTCCCTCCAGCTAAGGCCTTCTAAGAGCCCCGCTGAGGCGGAAGCTCCGAGCGGTTTCCACGGGGCCTTAGTCGCGGTTCTGCTTTACTTTCACCCTCGTACGCTCTTCAAGACACGTTCAGACCCTCGCGGGGGCGCCCTGTACCCGACCAGGACGCTGAGTACCGGCAGGCTCCCCCGGCCTGCAAAGAAACAACTGCCCGGGCCGAAAGCCCTTCCCGCTCACTCCGTGTTGTTTGCCGAGTGCAGGGCAACACACACGGCGCTCTCCCGGGGGAGAGGTCGCTTTCCCCGGCACTCCGACGTCTCCAGGAAAACTCTTCTCTGGCGTGCCCCATGCCATGCCAATCTGCCTCCCTGTCCTCGACTGAGCTGCACGGGGAAACCAAAACTGCTAGGCATTCCTTCTCGGCACTCATACCTGCAGACCCCACGCCTGCAGGAGAAAGCCGGCTTGCGTTCCTACTGCCACGAGAGCAGAGCTCTGCCTGTTACACGGCAGGCTTTCCGAAGAGGCTGAGGCCCGATAGCCTCCCTAGTGCATTCCCTGGATGAGCGAGTTAGCTACAGGCAGAACACCCCATGAAGAGAGGTGGATTCAGGGAAGGGACCTGTGTGTCGCTAGAGTCTCTTTGGACGAGCTACGGATCACAAGGCGGTAGTCGGCGCGTTGACTGGAGGTGGGGGCCTGAGGACCCAAGCCTTGCATTCTCCTTTTTAAAGCACCATTCATGCTGCCTTGAAGCTACCTGCCTGAAACCGTTTGTGACGGGCCCCTCGTCGCTGGAGTCAGGGCTCGTGGAAGAGAAGCAGCTTTCTCTGAGTAAACAGGGTGCTTCCAGAGTCCCGGTAAGAGCTCATCCCGTCACGCTCTGGGGCTAAAGGGAAGCTCGATGGGAGGACTTCCCTCCAGCTAAGGCCTTCTAAGAGCCCCGCTGAGGCGGAAGCTCCGAGCGGGTTCCACGGGGCCTTAGTCGCGGTTCTGCTTTACTTTCACCCTCGTACGCTCTTCAAGACACGTTCAGACCCTCGCGGGGGCGCCCTGTACCCGACCAGGACGCTGAGTACCGGCAGGCTCCCCCGGCCTGCAAAGAAACAACTGCCCGGGCCGAAAGCCCTTCCCGCTCACTCCGTGTTGTTTGCCGAGTGCAGGGCAACACACACGGCGCTCTCCCGGGGGAGAGGTCGCTTTCCCAGGCACTCCAACGTCTCCAGGAAAACTCTTCTCTGGCGTGCCCCATGCCATGCCAATCTGCCTCCCTGTCCTCGACTGAGCTGCACGGGGAAACCAAAACTGCTGGGCATTCCTTCTCGGCACTCATACCTGCAGACCCCACGCCTGCAGGAGAAAGCCGGCTTGCGTTCCTACTGCCACGAGAGCAGAGCTCTGCCTGTTACACGGCAGGCTTTCCGAAGAGGCTGAGGCCCGATAGCCTCCCTAGTGCATTCCCTGCATGAGCGAGTTAGCTACAGGCAGAACACCCCGTGAAGAGAGGTGGATTCAGGGAAGGGACCTGTGTGTCGCTAGAGTCTCTTTGGACGAGCTACGGATCACAAGGCGGTAGTCGGCGCGTTGACTGGAGGTGGGGGCCTGAGGACCCAAGCCTTGCATTCTCCTTTTTAAAGCACCATTCATGCTGCCTTGAAGCTACCTGCCTGAAACCCTTTGTGACGGGCCCCTCGTCGCTGGAGTCAGGGCTCGTGGAAGAGAAGCAGCTTTCTCTGAGTAAACAGGGTGCTTCCAGAGTCCCGGTAAGAGCTCATCCCGTCACGCTCTGGGGCTAAAGGGAAGCTCGATGGGAGGACTTCCCTCCAGCTAAGGCCTTCTAAGAGCCCCGCTGAGGCGGAAGCTCCGAGCGGTTTCCACGGGGCCTTAGTCGCGGTTCTGCTTTACTTTCACCCTCGTACGCTCTTCAAGACACGTTCAGACCCTCGCGGGGGCGCCCTGTACCCGACCAGGACGCTGAGTACCGGCAGGCTCCCCCGGCCTGCAAAGAAACAACTGCCCGGGCCGAAAGCCCTTCCCGCTCACTCCGTGTTGTTTGCCGAGTGCAGGGCAACACACACGGCGCTCTCCCGGGGGAGAGGTCGCTTTCCCCGGCACTCCGACGTCTCCAGGAAAACTCTTCTCTGGCGTGCCCCATGCCATGCCAATCTGCCTCCCTGTCCTCGACTGAGCTGCACGGGGAAACCAAAACTGCTGGGCATTCCTTCTCGGCACTCATACCTGCAGACCCCACGCCTGCAGGAGAAAGCCGGCTTGCGTTCCTACTGCCACGAGAGCAGAGCTCTGCCTGTTACACGGCAGGCTTTCCGAAGAGGCTGAGGCCCGATAGCCTCCCTAGTGCATTCCCTGCATGAGCGAGTTAGCTACAGGCAGAACACCCCGTGAAGAGAGGTGGATTCAGGGAAGGGACCTGTGTGTCGCTAGAGTCTCTTTGGACGAGCTACGGATCACAAGGCGGTAGTCGGCGCGTTGACTGGAGGTGGGGGCCTGAGGACCCAAGCCTTGCATTCTCCTTTTTAAAGCACCATTCATGCTGCCTTGAAGCTACCTGCCTGAAACCCTTTGTGACGGGCCCCTCGTCGCTGGAGTCAGGGCTCGTGGAAGAGAAGCAGCTTTCTCTGAGTAAACAGGGTGCTTCCAGAGTCCCGGTAAGAGCTCATCCCGTCACGCTCTGGGGCTAAAGGGAAGCTCGATGGGAGGACTTCCCTCCAGCTAAGGCCTTCTAAGAGCCCCGCTGAGGCGGAAGCTCCGAGCGGTTTCCACGGGGCCTTAGTCGCGGTTCTGCTTTACTTTCACCCTCGTACGCTCTTCAAGACACGTTCAGACCCTCGTGGGGGCGCCCTGTACCCGACCAGGACGCTGAGTACCGGCAGGCTCCCCCGGCCTGCAAAGAAACAACTGCCCGGGCCGAAAGCCCTTCCCGCTCACTCCGTGTTGTTTGCCGAGTGCAGGGCAACACACACGGCGCTCTCCCGGGGGAGAGGTCGCTTTCCCCGGCACTCCGACGTCTCCAGGAAAACTCTTCTCTGGCGTGCCCCATGCCATGGCAATCTGCCTCCCTGTCCTCGACTGAGCTGCACGGGGAAACCAAAACTGCTGGGCATTCCTTCTCGGCACTCATACCTGCAGACCCCACGCCTGCAGGAGAAAGCCGGCTTGCGTTCCTACTGCCACGAGAGCAGAGCTCTGCCTGTTACACGGCAGGCTTTCCGAAGAGGCTGAGGCCCGATAGCCTCCCTAGTGCATTCCCTGCATGAGCGAGTTAGCTACAGGCAGAACACCCCGTGAAGAGAGGTGGATTCAGGGAAGGGACCTGTGTGTCGCTAGAGTCTCTTTGGACGAGCTACGGATCACAAGGCGGTAGTCGGCGCGTTGACTGGAGGTGGGGGCCTGAGGACCCAAGCCTTGCATTCTCCTTTTTAAAGCACCATTCATGCTGCCTTGAAGCTACCTGCCTGAAACCGTTTGTGACGGGCCCCTCGTCGCTGGAGTCAGGGCTCGTGGAAGAGAAGCAGCTTTCTCTGAGTAAACAGGGTGCTTCCAGAGTCCCGGTAAGAGCTCATCCCGTCACGCTCTGGGGCTAAAGGGAAGCTCGATGGGAGGACTTCCCTCCAGCTAAGGCCTTCTAAGAGCCCCGCTGAGGCGGAAGCTCCGAGCGGTTTCCACGGGGCCTTAGTCGCGGTTCTGCTTTACTTTCACCCTCGTACGCTCTTCAAGACACGTTCAGACCCTCGCGGGGGCGCCCTGTACCCGACCAGGACGCTGAGTACCGGCAGGCTCCCCCGGCCAGCAAAGAAACAACTGCCCGGGCCGAAAGCCCTTCCCGCTCACTCCGTGTTGTTTGCCGAGTGCAGGGCAACACACACGGCGCTCTCGCGGGGGAGAGGTCGCTTTCCCCGGCACTCCAACGTCCCCAGGAAAACTCTTCTCTGGCGTGCCCCATGCCATGCCAATCTGCCTCCCTGTCCTCGACTGAGCTGCACGGGGAAACCAAAACTGCTGGGCATTCCTTCTCGGCACTCATACCTGCAGACCCCACGCCTGCAGGAGAAAGCCGGCTTGCGTTCCTACTGCCACGAGAGCAGAGCTCTGCCTGTTACACGGCAGGCTTTCCGAAGAGGCTGAGGCCCGATAGCCTCCCTAGTGCATTCCCTGGATGAGCGAGTTAGCTACAGGCAGAACAGCCCGTGAAGAGAGGTGGATTCAGGGAAGGGACCTGTGTGTCGCTAGAGTCTCTTTGGACGAGCTACGGATCACAAGGCGGTAGTCGGCGCGTTGACTGGCGGTGGGGGCCTGAGGACCCAAGCCTTGCATTCTCCTTTTTAAAGCACCATTCATGCTGCCTTGAAGCTACCTGCCTGAAACCGTTTGTGACGGGCCCCTCGTCGCTGGAGTCAGGGCTCGTGGAAGAGAAGCAGCTTTCTCTGAGTAAACAGGGTGCTTCCAGAGTCCCGGTAAGAGCTCATCCCGTCACGCTCTAGGGCTAAAGGGAAGCTCGATGGGAGGACTTCCCTCCAGCTAAGGCCTTCTAAGAGCCCCGCTGAGGCGGAAGCTCCGAGCGGTTTCCACGGGGCCTTAGTCGCGGTTCTGCTTTACTTTCACCCTCGTACGCTCTTCAAGACACGTTCAGACCCTCGCGGGGGCGCCCTGTACCCGACCAGGACGCTGAGTACCGGCAGGCTCCCCCGGCCTGCAAAGAAACAACTGCCCGGGCCGAAAGCCCTTCCCGCTCACTCCGTGTTGTTTGCCGAGTGCAGGGCAACACAAACGGCGCTCTCCCGGGGGAGAGGTCGCTTTCCCCGGCACTCCGACGTCTCCAGGAAAACTCTTCTCTGGCGTGCCCCATGCCATGCCAATCTGCCTCCCTGTCCTCGACTGAGCTGCACGGGGAAACCAAAACTGCTGGGCATTCCTTCTCGGCACTCATACCTGCAGACCCCACGCCTGCAGGAGAAAGCCGGCTTGCGTTCCTACTGCCACGAGAGCAGAGCTCTGCCTGTTACACGGCAGGCTTTCCGAAGAGGCTGAGGCCCGATAGCCTCCCTAGTGCATTCCCTGGGTGAGCGAGTTAGCTACAGGCAGAACACCCCGTGAAGAGAGGTGGATTCAGGGAAGGGACCTGTGTGTCGCTAGAGTCTCTTTGGACGAGCTACGGATCACAAGGCGGTAGTCGGCGCGTTGACTGGCGGTGGGGGCCTGAGGACCCAAGCCTTGCATTCTCCTTTTTAAAGCACCATTCATGCTGCCTTGAAGCTACCTGCCTGAAACCCTTTGTGACGGGCCCCTCGTCGCTGGAGTCAGGGCTCGTGGAAGAGAAGCAGCTTTCTCTGAGTAAACAGGGTGCTTCCAGAGTCCCGGTAAGAGCTCATCCCGTCACGCTCTGGGGCTAAAGGGAAGCTCGATGGGAGGACTTCCCTCCAGCTAAGGCCTTCTAAGAGCCCCGCTGAGGCGGAAGCTCCGAGCGGTTTCCACGGGGCCTTAGTCGCGGTTCTGCTTTACTTTCACCCTCGTACGCTCTTCAAGACACGTTCAGACCCTCGCGGGGGCGCCCTGTACCCGACCAGGACGCTGAGTACCGGCAGGCTCCCCCGGCCTGCAAAGAAACAACTGCCCGGGCCGAAAGCCCTTCCCGCTCACTCCGTGTTGTTTGCCGAGTGCAGGGCAACACACACGGCGCTCTCCCGGGGGAGAGGTCGCTTTCCCAGGCACTCCAACGTCTCCAGGAAAACTCTTCTCTGGCGTGCCCCATGCCATGCCAATCTGCCTCCCTGTCCTCGACTGAGCTGCACGGGGAAACCAAAACTGCTGGGCATTCCTTCTCGGCACTCATACCTGCAGACCCCACGCCTGCAGGAGAAAGCCGGCTTGCGTTCCTACTGCCACGAGAGCAGAGCTCTGCCTGTTACACGGCAGGCTTTCCGAAGAGGCTGAGGCCCGATAGCCTCCCTAGTGCATTCCCTGGATGAGCGAGTTAGCTACAGGCAGAACACCCCGTGAAGAGAGGTGGATTCAGGGAAGGGACCTGTGTGTCGCTAGAGTCTCTTTGGACGAGCTACGGATCACAAGGCGGTAGTCGGCGCGTTGACTGGAGGTGGGGGCCTGAGGACCCAAGCCTTGCATTCTCCTTTTTAAAGCACCATTCATGCTGCCTTGAAGCTACCTGCCTGAAACCCTTTGTGACGGGCCCCTCGTCGCTGGAGTCAGGGCTCGTGGAAGAGAAGCAGCTTTCTCTGAGTAAACAGGGTGCTTCCAGAGTCCCGGTAAGAGCTCATCCCGTCACGCTCTGGGGCTAAAGGGAAGCTCGATGGGAGGACTTCCCTCCAGCTAAGGCCTTCTAAGAGCCCCGCTGAGGCGGAAGCTCCGAGCGGTTTCCACGGGGCCTTAGTCGCGGTTCTGCTTTACTTTCACCCTCGTACGCTCTTCAAGACACGTTCAGACCCTCGCGGGGGCGCCCTGTACCCGACCAGGACGCTGAGTACCGGCAGGCTCCCCCGGCCTGCAAAGAAACAACTGCCCGGGCCGAAAGCCCTTCCCGCTCACTCCGTGTTGTTTGCCGAGTGCAGGGCAACACACACGGCGCTCTCCCGGGGGAGAGGTCGCTTTCCCCGGCACTCCGACGTCTCCAGGAAAACTCTTCTCTGGCGTGCCCCATGCCATGCCAATCTGCCTCCCTGTCCTCGACTGAGCTGCACGGGGAAACCAAAACTGCTGGGCATTCCTTCTCGGCACTCATACCTGCAGACCCCACGCCTGCAGGAGAAAGCCGGCTTGCGTTCCTACTGCCACGAGAGCAGAGCTCTGCCTGTTACACGGCAGGCTTTCCGAAGAGGCTGAGGCCCGATAGCCTCCCTAGTGCATTCCCTGCATGAGCGAGTTAGCTACAGGCAGAACACCCCGTGAAGAGAGGTGGATTCAGGGAAGGGACCTGTGTGTCGCTAGAGTCTCTTTGGACGAGCTACGGATCACAAGGCGGTAGTCGGCGCGTTGACTGGAGGTGGGGGCCTGAGGACCCAAGCCTTGCATTCTCCTTTTTAAAGCACCATTCATGCTGCCTTGAAGCTACCTGCCTGAAACCGTTTGTGACGGGCCCCTCGTCGCTGGAGTCAGGGCTCGTGGAAGAGAAGCAGCTTTCTCTGAGTAAACAGGGTGCTTCCAGAGTCCCGGTAAGAGCTCATCCCGTCACGCTCTGGGGCTAAAGGGAAGCTCGATGGGAGGACTTCCCTCCAGCTAAGGCCTTCTAAGAGCCCCGCTGAGGCGGAAGCTCCGAGCGTTTTCCACGGGGCCTTAGTCGCGGTTCTGCTTTACTTTCACCCTCGTACGCTCTTCAAGACACGTTCAGACCCTCGCGGGGGCGCCCTGTACCCGACCAGGACGCTGAGTACCGGCAGGCTCCCCCGGCCTGCAAAGAAACAACTGCCCGGGCCGAAAGCCCTTCCCGCTCACTCCGTGTTGTTTGCCGAGTGCAGGGCAACACACACGGCGCTCTCGCGGGGGAGAGGTCGCTTTCCCCGGCACTCCAACGTCCCCAGGAAAACTCTTCTCTGGCGTGCCCCATGCCATGCCAATCTGCCTCCCTGTCCTCGACTGAGCTGCACGGGGAAACCAAAACTGCTGGGCATTCCTTCTCGGCACTCATACCTGCAGACCCCACGCCTGCAGGAGAAAGCCGGCTTGCGTTCCTACTGCCACGAGAGCAGAGCTCTGCCTGTTACACGGCAGGCTTTCCGAAGAGGCTGAGGCCCGATAGCCTCCCTAGTGCATTCCCTGGATGAGCGAGTTAGCTACAGGCAGAACACCCCATGAAGAGAGGTGGATTCAGGGAAGGGACCTGTGTGTCGCTAGAGTCTCTTTGGACGAGCTACGGATCACAAGGCGGTAGTCGGCGCGTTGACTGGAGGTGGGGGCCTGAGGACCCAAGCCTTGCATTCTCCTTTTTAAAGCACCATTCATGCTGCCTTGAAGCTACCTGCCTGAAACCCTTTGTGACGGGCCCCTCGTCGCTGGAGTCAGGGCTCGTGGAAGAGAAGCAGCTTTCTCTGAGTAAACAGGGTGCTTCCAGAGTCCCGGTAAGAGCTCATCCCGTCACGCTCTGGGGCTAAAGGGAAGCTCGATGGGAGGACTTCCCTCCAGCTAAGGCCTTCTAAGAGCCCCGCTGAGGCGGAAGCTCCGAGCGGTTTCCACGGGGCCTTAGTCGCGGTTCTGCTTTACTTTCACCCTCGTACGCTCTTCAAGACACGTTCAGACCCTCGCGGGGGCGCCCTGTACCCGACCAGGACGCTGAGTACCGGCAGGCTCCCCCGGCCTGCAAAGAAACAACTGCCCGGGCCGAAAGCCCTTCCCGCTCACTCCGTGTTGTTTGCCGAGTGCAGGGCAACACACACGGCGCTCTCCCGGGGGAGAGGTCGCTTTCCCAGGCACTCGAACGTCTCCAGGAAAACTCTTCTCTGGCGTGCCCCATGCCATGCCAATCTGCCTCCCTGTCCTCGACTGAGCTGCACGGGGAAACCAAAACTGCTGGGCATTCCTTCTCGGCACTCATACCTGCAGACCCCACGCCTGCAGGAGAAAGCCGGCTTGCGTTCCTACTGCCACGAGAGCAGAGCTCTGCCTGTTACACGGCAGGCTTTCCGAAGAGGCTGAGGCCCGATAGCCTCCCTAGTGCATTCCCTGCATGAGCGAGTTAGCTACAGGCAGAACACCCCGTGAAGAGAGGTGGATTTAGGGAAGGGACCTGTGTGTCGCTAGAGTCTCTTTGGACGAGCTACGGATCACAAGGCGGTAGTCGGCGCGTTGACTGGAGGTGGGGGCCTGAGGACCCAAGCCTTGCATTCTCCTTTTTAAAGCACCATTCATGCTGCCTTGAAGCTACCTGCCTGAAACCCTTTGTGACGGGCCCCTCGTCGCTGGAGTCAGGGCTCGTGGAAGAGAAGCAGCTTTCTCTGAGTAAACAGGGTGCTTCCAGAGTCCCGGTAAGAGCTCATCCCGTCACGCTCTGGGGCTAAAGGGAAGCTCGATGGGAGGACTTCCCTCCAGCTAAGGCCTTCTAAGAGCCCCGCTGAGGCGGAAGCTCCGAGCGGTTTCCACGGGGCCTTAGTCGCGGTTCTGCTTTACTTTCACCCTCGTACGCTCTTCAAGACACGTTCAGACCCTCGCGGGGGCGCCCTGTACCCGACCAGGACGCTGAGTACCGGCAGGCTCCCCCGGCCTGCAAAGAAACAACTGCCCGGGCCGAAAGCCCTTCCCGCTCACTCCGTGTTGTTTGCCGAGTGCAGGGCAACACACACGGCGCTCTCCCGGGGGAGAGGTCGCTTTCCCCGGCACTCCAACGTCCCCAGGAAAACTCTTCTCTGGCGTGCCCCATGCCATGCCAATCTGCCTCCCTGTCCTCGACTGAGCTGCACGGGGAAACCAAAACTGCTGGGCATTCCTTCTCGGCACTCATACCTGCAGACCCCACGCCTGCAGGAGAAAGCCGGCTTGCGTTCCTACTGCCACGAGAGCAGAGCTCTGCCTGTTACACGGCAGGCTTTCCGAAGAGGCTGAGGCCCGATAGCCTCCCTAGTGCATTCCCTGGGTGAGCGAGTTAGCTACAGGCAGAACAGCCCGTGAAGAGAGGTGGATTCAGGGAAGGGACCTGTGTGTCGCTAGAGTCTCTTTGGACGAGCTACGGATCACAAGGCGGTAGTCGGCGCGTTGACTGGAGGTGGGGGCCTGAGGACCCAAGCCTTGCATTCTCCTTTTTAAAGCACCATTCATGCTGCCTTGAAGCTACCTGCCTGAAACCGTTTGTGACGGGCCCCTCGTCGCTGGAGTCAGGGCTCGTGGAAGAGAAGCAGCTTTCTCTGAGTAAACAGGGTGCTTCCAGAGTCCCGGTAAGAGCTCATCCCGTCACGCTCTGGGGCTAAAGGGAAGCTCGATGGGAGGACTTCCCTCCAGCTAAGGCCTTCTAAGAGCCCCGCTGAGGCGGAAGCTCCGAGCGGTTTCCACGGGGCCTTAGTCGCGGTTCTGCTTTACTTTCACCCTCGTACGCTCTTCAAGACACGTTCAGACCCTCGCGGGGGCGCCCTGTACCCGACCAGGACGCTGAGTACCGGCAGGCTCCCCCGGCCAGCAAAGAAACAACTGCCCGGGCCGAAAGCCCTTCCCGCTCACTCCGTGTTGTTTGCCGAGTGCAGGGCAACACACACGGCGCTCTCCCGGGGGAGAGGTCGCTTTCCCCGGCACTCCAACGTCCCCAGGAAAATTCTTCTCTGGCGTGCCCCATGCCATGCCAATCTGCCTCCCTGTCCTCGACTGAGCTGCACGGGGAAACCAAAACTGCTGGGCATTCCTTCTCGGCACTCATACCTGCAGACCCCACGCCTGCAGGAGAAAGCCGGCTTGCGTTCCTACTGCCACGAGAGCAGAGCTCTGCCTGTTACACGGCAGGCTTTCCGAAGAGGCTGAGGCCCGATAGCCTCCCTAGTGCATTCCCTGGATGAGCGAGTTAGCTACAGGCAGAACACCCCATGAAGAGAGGTGGATTCAGGGAAGGGACCTGTGTGTCGCTAGAGTCTCTTTGGACGAGCTACGGATCACAAGGCGGTAGTCGGCGCGTTGACTGGAGGTGGGGGCCTGAGGACCCAAGCCTTGCATTCTCCTTTTTAAAGCACCATTCATGCTGCCTTGAAGCTACCTGCCTGAAACCCTTTGTGACGGGCCCCTCGTCGCTGGAGTCAGGGCTCGTGGAAGAGAAGCAGCTTTCTCTGAGTAAACAGGGTGCTTCCAGAGTCCCGGTAAGAGCTCATCCCGTCACGCTCTGGGGCTAAAGGGAAGCTCGATGGGAGGACTTCCCTCCAGCTAAGGCCTTCTAAGAGCCCCGCTGAGGCGGAAGCTCCGAGCGGTTTCCACGGGGCCTTAGTCGCGGTTCTGCTTTACTTTCACCCTCGTACGCTCTTCAAGACACCTTCAGACCCTCGCGGGGGCGCCCTGTACCTGACCAGGACGCTGAGTACCGGCAGGCTCCCCCGGCCTGCAAAGAAACAACTGCCCGGGCCGAAAGCCTTTCCCGCTCACTCCGTGTTGTTTGCCGAGTGCAGGGCAACACACACGGCGCTCTCGCGGGGGAGAGGTCGCTTTCCCCGGCACTCCAACGTCCCCAGGAAAACTCTTCTCTGGCGTGCCCCATGCCATGCCAATCTGCCTCCCTGTCCTCGACTGAGCTGCACGGGGAAACCAAAACTGCTGGGCATTCCTTCTCGGCACTCATACCTGCAGACCCCACGCCTGCAGGAGAAAGCCGGCTTGCGTTCCTACTGCCACGAGAGCAGAGCTCTGCCTGTTACACGGCAGGCTTTCCGAAGAGGCTGAGGCCCGATAGCCTCCCTAGTGCATTCCCTGGATGAGCGAGTTAGCTACAGGCAGAACAGCCCGTGAAGAGAGGTGGATTCAGGGAAGGGACCTGTGTGTCGCTAGAGTCTCTTTGGACGAGCTACGGATCACAAGGCGGTAGTCGGCGCGTTGACTGGCGGTGGGGGCCTGAGGACCCAAGCCTTGCATTCTCCTTTTTAAAGCACCATTCATGCTGCCTTGAAGCTACCTGCCTGAAACCGTTTGTGACGGGCCCCTCGTCGCTGGAGTCAGGGCTCGTGGAAGAGAAGCAGCTTTCTCTGAGTAAACAGGGTGCTTCCAGAGTCCCGGTAAGAGCTCATCCCGTCACGCTCTAGGGCTAAAGGGAAGCTCGATGGGAGGACTTCCCTCCAGCTAAGGCCTTCTAAGAGCCCCGCTGAGGCGGAAGCTCCGAGCGGTTTCCACGGGGCCTTAGTCGCGGTTCTGCTTTACTTTCACCCTCGTACGCTCTTCAAGACACGTTCAGACCCTCGCGGGGGCGCCCTGTACCCGACCAGGACGCTGAGTAACGGCAGGCTCCCCCGGCCTGCAAAGAAACAACTGCCCGGGCCGAAAGCCCTTCCCGCTCACTCCGTGTTGTTTGCCGAGTGCAGGGCAACACACACGGCGCTCTCCCGGGGGAGAGGTCGCTTTCCCCGGCACTCCGACGTCTCCAGGAAAACTCTTCTCTGGCGTGCCCCATGCCATGCCAATCTGCCTCCCTGTCCTCGACTGAGCTGCACGGGGAAACCAAAACTGCTGGGCATTCCTTCTCGGCACTCATACCTGCAGACCCCACGCCTGCAGGAGAAAGCCGGCTTGCGTTCCTACTGCCACGAGAGCAGAGCTCTGCCTGTTACACGGCAGGCTTTCCGAAGAGGCTGAGGCCCGATAGCCTCCCTAGTGCATTCCCTGCATGAGCGAGTTAGCTACAGGCAGAACACCCCGTGAAGAGAGGTGGATTCAGGGAAGGGACCTGTGTGTCGCTAGAGTCTCTTTGGACGAGCTACGGATCACAAGGCGGTAGTCGGCGCGTTGACTGGAGGTGGGGGCCTGAGGACCCAAGCCTTGCATTCTCCTTTTTAAAGCACCATTCATGCTGCCTTGAAGCTACCTGCCTGAAACCCTTTGTGACGGGCCCCTCGTCGCTGGAGTCAGGGCTCGTGGAAGAGAAGCAGCTTTCTCTGAGTAAACAGGGTGCTTCCAGAGTCCCGGTAAGAGCTCATCCCGTCACGCTCTGGGGCTAAAGGGAAGCTCGATGGGAGGACTTCCCTCCAGCTAAGGCCTTCTAAGAGCCCCGCTGAGGCGGAAGCTCCGAGCGGTTTCCACGGGGCCTTAGTCGCGGTTCTGCTTTACTTTCACCCTCGTACGCTCTTCAAGACACGTTCAGACCCTCGCGGGGGCGCCCTGTACCCGACCAGGACGCTGAGTACCGGCAGGCTCCCCCGGCCTGCAAAGAAACAACTGCCCGGGCCGAAAGCCCTTCCCGCTCACTCCGTGTTGTTTGCCGAGTGCAGGGCAACACACACGGCGCTCTCCCGGGGGAGAGGTCGCTTTCCCCGGCACTCCGACGTCTCCAGGAAAACTCTTCTCTGGCGTGCCCCATGCCATGGCAATCTGCCTCCCTGTCCTCGACTGAGCTGCACGGGGAAACCAAAACTGCTGGGCATTCCTTCTCGGCACTCATACCTGCAGACCCCACGCCTGCAGGAGAAAGCCGGCTTGCGTTCCTACTGCCACGAGAGCAGAGCTCTGCCTGTTACACGGCAGGCTTTCCGAAGAGGCTGAGGCCCGATAGCCTCCCTAGTGCATTCCCTGCATGAGCGAGTTAGCTACAGGCAGAACACCCCGTGAAGAGAGGTGGATTCAGGGAAGGGACCTGTGTGTCGCTAGAGTCTCTTTGGACGAGCTACGGATCACAAGGCGGTAGTCGGCGCGTTGACTGGAGGTGGGGGCCTGAGGACCCAAGCCTTGCATTCTCCTTTTTAAAGCACCATTCATGCTGCCTTGAAGCTACCTGCCTGAAACCGTTTGTGACGGGCCCCTCGTCGCTGGAGTCAGGGCTCGTGGAAGAGAAGCAGCTTTCTCTGAGTAAACAGGGTGCTTCCAGAGTCCCGGTAAGAGCTCATCCCGTCACGCTCTGGGGCTAAAGGGAAGCTCGATGGGAGGACTTCCCTCCAGCTAAGGCCTTCTAAGAGCCCCGCTGAGGCGGAAGCTCCGAGCGGTTTCCACGGGGCCTTAGTCGCGGTTCTGCTTTACTTTCACCCTCGTACGCTCTTCAAGACACGTTCAGACCCTCGCGGGGGCGCCCTGTACCCGACCAGGACGCTGAGTACCGGCAGGCTCCCCCGGCCAGCAAAGAAACAACTGCCCGGGCCGAAAGCCCTTCCCGCTCACTCCGTGTTGTTTGCCGAGTGCAGGGCAACACACACGGCGCTCTCGCGGGGGAGAGGTCGCTTTCCCCGGCACTCCAACGTCCCCAGGAAAACTCTTCTCTGGCGTGCCCCATGCCATGCCAATCTGCCTCCCTGTCCTCGACTGAGCTGCACGGGGAAACCAAAACTGCTGGGCATTCCTTCTCGGCACTCATACCTGCAGACCCCACGCCTGCAGGAGAAAGCCGGCTTGCGTTCCTACTGCCACGAGAGCAGAGCTCTGCCTGTTACACGGCAGGCTTTCCGAAGAGGCTGAGGCCCGATAGCCTCCCTAGTGCATTCCCTGGGTGAGCGAGTTAGCTACAGGCAGAACAGCCCGTGAAGAGAGGTGGATTCAGGGAAGGGACCTGTGTGTCGCTAGAGTCTCTTTGGACGAGCTACGGATCACAAGGCGGTAGTCGGCGCGTTGACTGGAGGTGGGGGCCTGAGGACCCAAGCCTTGCATTCTCCTTTTTAAAGCACCATTCATGCTGCCTTGAAGCTACCTGCCTGAAACCGTTTGTGACGGGCCCCTCGTCGCTGGAGTCAGGGCTCGTGGAAGAGAAGCAGCTTTCTCTGAGTAAACAGGGTGCTTCCAGAGTCCCGGTAAGAGCTCATCCCGTCACGCTCTGGGGCTAAAGGGAAGCTCGATGGGAGGACTTCCCTCCAGCTAAGGCCTTCTAAGAGCCCCGCTGAGGCGGAAGCTCCGAGCGGTTTCCACGGGGCCTTAGTCGCGGTTCTGCTTTACTTTCACCCTCGTACGCTCTTCAAGACACGTTCAGACCCTCGCGGGGGCGCCCTGTACCCGACCAGGACGCTGAGTACCGGCAGGCTCCCCCGGCCAGCAAAGAAACAACTGCCCGGGCCGAAAGCCCTTCCCGCTCACTCCGTGTTGTTTGCCGAGTGCAGGGCAACACACACGGCGCTCTCCCGGGGGAGAGGTCGCTTTCCCCGGCACTCCAACGTCCCCAGGAAAACTCTTCTCTGGCGTGCCCCATGCCATGCCAATCTGCCTCCCTGTCCTCGACTGAGCTGCACGGGGAAACCAAAACTGCTGGGCATTCCTTCTCGGCACTCATACCTGCAGACCCCACGCCTGCAGGAGAAAGCCGGCTTGCGTTCCTACTGCCACGAGAGCAGAGCTCTGCCTGTTACACGGCAGGCTTTCCGAAGAGGCTGAGGCCCGATAGCCTCCCTAGTGCATTCCCTGGATGAGCGAGTTAGCTACAGGCAGAACACCCCATGAAGAGAGGTGGATTCAGGGAAGGGACCTGTGTGTCGCTAGAGTCTCTTTGGACGAGCTACGGATCACAAGGCGGTAGTCGGCGCGTTGACTGGAGGTGGGGGCCTGAGGACCCAAGCCTTGCATTCTCCTTTTTAAAGCACCATTCATGCTGCCTTGAAGCTACCTGCCTGAAACCCTTTGTGACGGGCCCCTCGTCGCTGGAGTCAGGGCTCGTGGAAGAGAAGCAGCTTTCTCTGAGTAAACAGGGTGCTTCCAGAGTCCCGGTAAGAGCTCATCCCGTCACGCTCTGGGGCTAAAGGGAAGCTCGATGGGAGGACTTCCCTCCAGCTAAGGCCTTCTAAGAGCCCCGCTGAGGCGGAAGCTCCGAGCGGTTTCCACGGGGCCTTAGTCGCGGTTCTGCTTTACTTTCACCCTCGTACGCTCTTCAAGACACCTTCAGACCCTCGCGGGGGCGCCCTGTACCTGACCAGGACGCTGAGTACCGGCAGGCTCCCCCGGCCTGCAAAGAAACAACTGCCCGGGCCGAAAGCCTTTCCCGCTCACTCCGTGTTGTTTGCCGAGTGCAGGGCAACACACACGGCGCTCTCGCGGGGGAGAGGTCGCTTTCCCCGGCACTCCAACGTCCCCAGGAAAACTCTTCTCTGGCGTGCCCCATGCCATGCCAATCTGCCTCCCTGTCCTCGACTGAGCTGCACGGGGAAACCAAAACTGCTGGGCATTCCTTCTCGGCACTCATACCTGCAGACCCCACGCCTGCAGGAGAAAGCCGGCTTGCGTTCCTACTGCCACGAGAGCAGAGCTCTGCCTGTTACACGGCAGGCTTTCCGAAGAGGCTGAGGCCCGATAGCCTCCCTAGTGCATTCCCTGGATGAGCGAGTTAGCTACAGGCAGAACAGCCCGTGAAGAGAGGTGGATTCAGGGAAGGGACCTGTGTGTCGCTAGAGTCTCTTTGGACGAGCTACGGATCACAAGGCGGTAGTCGGCGCGTTGACTGGCGGTGGGGGCCTGAGGACCCAAGCCTTGCATTCTCCTTTTTAAAGCACCATTCATGCTGCCTTGAAGCTACCTGCCTGAAACCGTTTGTGACGGGCCCCTCGTCGCTGGAGTCAGGGCTCGTGGAAGAGAAGCAGCTTTCTCTGAGTAAACAGGGTGCTTCCAGAGTCCCGGTAAGAGCTCATCCCGTCACGCTCTAGGGCTAAAGGGAAGCTCGATGGGAGGACTTCCCTCCAGCTAAGGCCTTCTAAGAGCCCCGCTGAGGCGGAAGCTCCGAGCGGTTTCCACGGGGCCTTAGTCGCGGTTCTGCTTTACTTTCACCCTCGTACGCTCTTCAAGACACGTTCAGACCCTCGCGGGGGCGCCCTGTACCCGACCAGGACGCTGAGTAACGGCAGGCTCCCCCGGCCTGCAAAGAAACAACTGCCCGGGCCGAAAGCCCTTCCCGCTCACTCCGTGTTGTTTGCCGAGTGCAGGGCAACACACACGGCGCTCTCCCGGGGGAGAGGTCGCTTTCCCCGGCACTCCGACGTCTCCAGGAAAACTCTTCTCTGGCGTGCCCCATGCCATGCCAATCTGCCTCCCTGTCCTCGACTGAGCTGCACGGGGAAACCAAAACTGCTGGGCATTCCTTCTCGGCACTCATACCTGCAGACCCCACGCCTGCAGGAGAAAGCCGGCTTGCGTTCCTACTGCCACGAGAGCAGAGCTCTGCCTGTTACACGGCAGGCTTTCCGAAGAGGCTGAGGCCCGATAGCCTCCCTAGTGCATTCCCTGCATGAGCGAGTTAGCTACAGGCAGAACACCCCGTGAAGAGAGGTGGATTCAGGGAAGGGACCTGTGTGTCGCTAGAGTCTCTTTGGACGAGCTACGGATCACAAGGCGGTAGTCGGCGCGTTGACTGGAGGTGGGGGCCTGAGGACCCAAGCCTTGCATTCTCCTTTTTAAAGCACCATTCATGCTGCCTTGAAGCTACCTGCCTGAAACCCTTTGTGACGGGCCCCTCGTCGCTGGAGTCAGGGCTCGTGGAAGAGAAGCAGCTTTCTCTGAGTAAACAGGGTGCTTCCAGAGTCCCGGTAAGAGCTCATCCCGTCACGCTCTGGGGCTAAAGGGAAGCTCGATGGGAGGACTTCCCTCCAGCTAAGGCCTTCTAAGAGCCCCGCTGAGGCGGAAGCTCCGAGCGGTTTCCACGGGGCCTTAGTCGCGGTTCTGCTTTACTTTCACCCTCGTACGCTCTTCAAGACACGTTCAGACCCTCGTGGGGGCGCCCTGTACCCGACCAGGACGCTGAGTACCGGCAGGCTCCCCCGGCCTGCAAAGAAACAACTGCCCGGGCCGAAAGCCCTTCCCGCTCACTCCGTGTTGTTTGCCGAGTGCAGGGCAACACACACGGCGCTCTCCCGGGGGAGAGGTCGCTTTCCCCGGCACTCCGACGTCTCCAGGAAAACTCTTCTCTGGCGTGCCCCATGCCATGGCAATCTGCCTCCCTGTCCTCGACTGAGCTGCACGGGGAAACCAAAACTGCTGGGCATTCCTTCTCGGCACTCATACCTGCAGACCCCACGCCTGCAGGAGAAAGCCGGCTTGCGTTCCTACTGCCACGAGAGCAGAGCTCTGCCTGTTACACGGCAGGCTTTCCGAAGAGGCTGAGGCCCGATAGCCTCCCTAGTGCATTCCCTGCATGAGCGAGTTAGCTACAGGCAGAACACCCCGTGAAGAGAGGTGGATTCAGGGAAGGGACCTGTGTGTCGCTAGAGTCTCTTTGGACGAGCTACGGATCACAAGGCGGTAGTCGGCGCGTTGACTGGAGGTGGGGGCCTGAGGACCCAAGCCTTGCATTCTCCTTTTTAAAGCACCATTCATGCTGCCTTGAAGCTACCTGCCTGAAACCGTTTGTGACGGGCCCCTCGTCGCTGGAGTCAGGGCTCGTGGAAGAGAAGCAGCTTTCTCTGAGTAAACAGGGTGCTTCCAGAGTCCCGGTAAGAGCTCATCCCGTCACGCTCTGGGGCTAAAGGGAAGCTCGATGGGAGGACTTCCCTCCAGCTAAGGCCTTCTAAGAGCCCCGCTGAGGCGGAAGCTCCGAGCGGTTTCCACGGGGCCTTAGTCGCGGTTCTGCTTTACTTTCACCCTCGTACGCTCTTCAAGACACGTTCAGACCCTCGCGGGGGCGCCCTGTACCCGACCAGGACGCTGAGTACCGGCAGGCTCCCCCGGCCAGCAAAGAAACAACTGCCCGGGCCGAAAGCCCTTCCCGCTCACTCCGTGTTGTTTGCCGAGTGCAGGGCAACACACACGGCGCTCTCGCGGGGGAGAGGTCGCTTTCCCCGGCACTCCAACGTCCCCAGGAAAACTCTTCTCTGGCGTGCCCCATGCCATGCCAATCTGCCTCCCTGTCCTCGACTGAGCTGCACGGGGAAACCAAAACTGCTGGGCATTCCTTCTCGGCACTCATACCTGCAGACCCCACGCCTGCAGGAGAAAGCCGGCTTGCGTTCCTACTGCCACGAGAGCAGAGCTCTGCCTGTTACACGGCAGGCTTTCCGAAGAGGCTGAGGCCCGATAGCCTCCCTAGTGCATTCCCTGGATGAGCGAGTTAGCTACAGGCAGAACAGCCCGTGAAGAGAGGTGGATTCAGGGAAGGGACCTGTGTGTCGCTAGAGTCTCTTTGGACGAGCTACGGATCACAAGGCGGTAGTCGGCGCGTTGACTGGCGGTGGGGGCCTGAGGACCCAAGCCTTGCATTCTCCTTTTTAAAGCACCATTCATGCTGCCTTGAAGCTACCTGCCTGAAACCGTTTGTGACGGGCCCCTCGTCGCTGGAGTCAGGGCTCGTGGAAGAGAAGCAGCTTTCTCTGAGTAAACAGGGTGCTTCCAGAGTCCCGGTAAGAGCTCATCCCGTCACGCTCTAGGGCTAAAGGGAAGCTCGATGGGAGGACTTCCCTCCAGCTAAGGCCTTCTAAGAGCCCCGCTGAGGCGGAAGCTCCGAGCGGTTTCCACGGGGCCTTAGTCGCGGTTCTGCTTTACTTTCACCCTCGTACGCTCTTCAAGACACGTTCAGACCCTCGCGGGGGCGCCCTGTACCCGACCAGGACGCTGAGTACCGGCAGGCTCCCCCGGCCTGCAAAGAAACAACTGCCCGGGCCGAAAGCCCTTCCCGCTCACTCCGTGTTGTTTGCCGAGTGCAGGGCAACACAAACGGCGCTCTCCCGGGGGAGAGGTCGCTTTCCCCGGCACTCCGACGTCTCCAGGAAAACTCTTCTCTGGCGTGCCCCATGCCATGCCAATCTGCCTCCCTGTCCTCGACTGAGCTGCACGGGGAAACCAAAACTGCTGGGCATTCCTTCTCGGCACTCATACCTGCAGACCCCACGCCTGCAGGAGAAAGCCGGCTTGCGTTCCTACTGCCACGAGAGCAGAGCTCTGCCTGTTACACGGCAGGCTTTCCGAAGAGGCTGAGGCCCGATAGCCTCCCTAGTGCATTCCCTGGGTGAGCGAGTTAGCTACAGGCAGAACACCCCGTGAAGAGAGGTGGATTCAGGGAAGGGACCTGTGTGTCGCTAGAGTCTCTTTGGACGAGCTACGGATCACAAGGCGGTAGTCGGCGCGTTGACTGGCGGTGGGGGCCTGAGGACCCAAGCCTTGCATTCTCCTTTTTAAAGCACCATTCATGCTGCCTTGAAGCTACCTGCCTGAAACCCTTTGTGACGGGCCCCTCGTCGCTGGAGTCAGGGCTCGTGGAAGAGAAGCAGCTTTCTCTGAGTAAACAGGGTGCTTCCAGAGTCCCGGTAAGAGCTCATCCCGTCACGCTCTGGGGCTAAAGGGAAGCTCGATGGGAGGACTTCCCTCCAGCTAAGGCCTTCTAAGAGCCCCGCTGAGGCGGAAGCTCCGAGCGGTTTCCACGGGGCCTTAGTCGCGGTTCTGCTTTACTTTCACCCTCGTACGCTCTTCAAGACACGTTCAGACCCTCGCGGGGGCGCCCTGTACCCGACCAGGACGCTGAGTACCGGCAGGCTCCCCCGGCCTGCAAAGAAACAACTGCCCGGGCCGAAAGCCCTTCCCGCTCACTCCGTGTTGTTTGCCGAGTGCAGGGCAACACACACGGCGCTCTCCCGGGGGAGAGGTCGCTTTCCCAGGCACTCCAACGTCTCCAGGAAAACTCTTCTCTGGCGTGCCCCATGCCATGCCAATCTGCCTCCCTGTCCTCGACTGAGCTGCACGGGGAAACCAAAACTGCTGGGCATTCCTTCTCGGCACTCATACCTGCAGACCCCACGCCTGCAGGAGAAAGCCGGCTTGCGTTCCTACTGCCACGAGAGCAGAGCTCTGCCTGTTACACGGCAGGCTTTCCGAAGAGGCTGAGGCCCGATAGCCTCCCTAGTGCATTCCCTGGATGAGCGAGTTAGCTACAGGCAGAACACCCCGTGAAGAGAGGTGGATTCAGGGAAGGGACCTGTGTGTCGCTAGAGTCTCTTTGGACGAGCTACGGATCACAAGGCGGTAGTCGGCGCGTTGACTGGAGGTGGGGGCCTGAGGACCCAAGCCTTGCATTCTCCTTTTTAAAGCACCATTCATGCTGCCTTGAAGCTACCTGCCTGAAACCCTTTGTGACGGGCCCCTCGTCGCTGGAGTCAGGGCTCGTGGAAGAGAAGCAGCTTTCTCTGAGTAAACAGGGTGCTTCCAGAGTCCCGGTAAGAGCTCATCCCGTCACGCTCTGGGGCTAAAGGGAAGCTCGATGGGAGGACTTCCCTCCAGCTAAGGCCTTCTAAGAGCCCCGCTGAGGCGGAAGCTCCGAGCGGTTTCCACGGGGCCTTAGTCGCGGTTCTGCTTTACTTTCACCCTCGTACGCTCTTCAAGACACGTTCAGACCCTCGCGGGGGCGCCCTGTACCCGACCAGGACGCTGAGTACCGGCAGGCTCCCCCGGCCTGCAAAGAAACAACTGCCCGGGCCGAAAGCCCTTCCCGCTCACTCCGTGTTGTTTGCCGAGTGCAGGGCAACACACACGGCGCTCTCCCGGGGGAGAGGTCGCTTTCCCCGGCACTCCGACGTCTCCAGGAAAACTCTTCTCTGGCGTGCCCCATGCCATGCCAATCTGCCTCCCTGTCCTCGACTGAGCTGCACGGGGAAACCAAAACTGCTGGGCATTCCTTCTCGGCACTCATACCTGCAGACCCCACGCCTGCAGGAGAAAGCCGGCTTGCGTTCCTACTGCCACGAGAGCAGAGCTCTGCCTGTTACACGGCAGGCTTTCCGAAGAGGCTGAGGCCCGATAGCCTCCCTAGTGCATTCCCTGCATGAGCGAGTTAGCTACAGGCAGAACACCCCGTGAAGAGAGGTGGATTCAGGGAAGGGACCTGTGTGTCGCTAGAGTCTCTTTGGACGAGCTACGGATCACAAGGCGGTAGTCGGCGCGTTGACTGGAGGTGGGGGCCTGAGGACCCAAGCCTTGCATTCTCCTTTTTAAAGCACCATTCATGCTGCCTTGAAGCTACCTGCCTGAAACCGTTTGTGACGGGCCCCTCGTCGCTGGAGTCAGGGCTCGTGGAAGAGAAGCAGCTTTCTCTGAGTAAACAGGGTGCTTCCAGAGTCCCGGTAAGAGCTCATCCCGTCACGCTCTGGGGCTAAAGGGAAGCTCGATGGGAGGACTTCCCTCCAGCTAAGGCCTTCTAAGAGCCCCGCTGAGGCGGAAGCTCCGAGCGTTTTCCACGGGGCCTTAGTCGCGGTTCTGCTTTACTTTCACCCTCGTACGCTCTTCAAGACACGTTCAGACCCTCGCGGGGGCGCCCTGTACCCGACCAGGACGCTGAGTACCGGCAGGCTCCCCCGGCCTGCAAAGAAACAACTGCCCGGGCCGAAAGCCCTTCCCGCTCACTCCGTGTTGTTTGCCGAGTGCAGGGCAACACACACGGCGCTCTCGCGGGGGAGAGGTCGCTTTCCCCGGCACTCCAACGTCCCCAGGAAAACTCTTCTCTGGCGTGCCCCATGCCATGCCAATCTGCCTCCCTGTCCTCGACTGAGCTGCACGGGGAAACCAAAACTGCTGGGCATTCCTTCTCGGCACTCATACCTGCAGACCCCACGCCTGCAGGAGAAAGCCGGCTTGCGTTCCTACTGCCACGAGAGCAGAGCTCTGCCTGTTACACGGCAGGCTTTCCGAAGAGGCTGAGGCCCGATAGCCTCCCTAGTGCATTCCCTGGATGAGCGAGTTAGCTACAGGCAGAACACCCCATGAAGAGAGGTGGATTCAGGGAAGGGACCTGTGTGTCGCTAGAGTCTCTTTGGACGAGCTACGGATCACAAGGCGGTAGTCGGCGCGTTGACTGGAGGTGGGGGCCTGAGGACCCAAGCCTTGCATTCTCCTTTTTAAAGCACCATTCATGCTGCCTTGAAGCTACCTGCCTGAAACCCTTTGTGACGGGCCCCTCGTCGCTGGAGTCAGGGCTCGTGGAAGAGAAGCAGCTTTCTCTGAGTAAACAGGGTGCTTCCAGAGTCCCGGTAAGAGCTCATCCCGTCACGCTCTGGGGCTAAAGGGAAGCTCGATGGGAGGACTTCCCTCCAGCTAAGGCCTTCTAAGAGCCCCGCTGAGGCGGAAGCTCCGAGCGGTTTCCACGGGGCCTTAGTCGCGGTTCTGCTTTACTTTCACCCTCGTACGCTCTTCAAGACACGTTCAGACCCTCGTGGGGGCGCCCTGTACCCGACCAGGACGCTGAGTACCGGCAGGCTCCCCCGGCCTGCAAAGAAACAACTGCCCGGGCCGAAAGCCCTTCCCGCTCACTCCGTGTTGTTTGCCGAGTGCAGGGCAACACACACGGCGCTCTCCCGGGGGAGAGGTCGCTTTCCCAGGCACTCGAACGTCTCCAGGAAAACTCTTCTCTGGCGTGCCCCATGCCATGCCAATCTGCCTCCCTGTCCTCGACTGAGCTGCACGGGGAAACCAAAACTGCTGGGCATTCCTTCTCGGCACTCATACCTGCAGACCCCACGCCTGCAGGAGAAAGCCGGCTTGCGTTCCTACTGCCACGAGAGCAGAGCTCTGCCTGTTACACGGCAGGCTTTCCGAAGAGGCTGAGGCCCGATAGCCTCCCTAGTGCATTCCCTGCATGAGCGAGTTAGCTACAGGCAGAACACCCCGTGAAGAGAGGTGGATTTAGGGAAGGGACCTGTGTGTCGCTAGAGTCTCTTTGGACGAGCTACGGATCACAAGGCGGTAGTCGGCGCGTTGACTGGAGGTGGGGGCCTGAGGACCCAAGCCTTGCATTCTCCTTTTTAAAGCACCATTCATGCTGCCTTGAAGCTACCTGCCTGAAACCCTTTGTGACGGGCCCCTCGTCGCTGGAGTCAGGGCTCGTGGAAGAGAAGCAGCTTTCTCTGAGTAAACAGGGTGCTTCCAGAGTCCCGGTAAGAGCTCATCCCGTCACGCTCTGGGGCTAAAGGGAAGCTCGATGGGAGGACTTCCCTCCAGCTAAGGCCTTCTAAGAGCCCCGCTGAGGCGGAAGCTCCGAGCGGTTTCCACGGGGCCTTAGTCGCGGTTCTGCTTTACTTTCACCCTCGTACGCTCTTCAAGACACGTTCAGACCCTCGCGGGGGCGCCCTGTACCCGACCAGGACGCTGAGTACCGGCAGGCTCCCCCGGCCTGCAAAGAAACAACTGCCCGGGCCGAAAGCCTTTCCCGCTCACTCCGTGTTGTTTGCCGAGTGCAGGGCAACACACACGGCGCTCTCGCGGGGGAGAGGTCGCTTTCCCCGGCACTCCAACGTCCCCAGGAAAACTCTTCTCTGGCGTGCCCCATGCCATGCCAATCTGCCTCCCTGTCCTCGACTGAGCTGCACGGGGAAACCAAAACTGCTGGGCATTCCTTCTCGGCACTCATACCTGCAGACCCCACGCCTGCAGGAGAAAGCCGGCTTGCGTTCCTACTGCCACGAGAGCAGAGCTCTGCCTGTTACACGGCAGGCTTTCCGAAGAGGCTGAGGCCCGATAGCCTCCCTAGTGCATTCCCTGCATGAGCGAGTTAGCTACAGGCAGAACAGCCCGTGAAGAGAGGTGGATTCAGGGAAGGGACCTGTGTGTCGCTAGAGTCTCTTTGGACGAGCTACGGATCACAAGGCGGTAGTCGGCGCGTTGACTGGCGGTGGGGGCCTGAGGACCCAAGCCTTGCATTCTCCTTTTTAAAGCACCATTCATGCTGCCTTGAAGCTACCTGCCTGAAACCGTTTGTGACGGGCCCCTCGTCGCTGGAGTCAGGGCTCGTGGAAGAGAAGCAGCTTTCTCTGAGTAAACAGGGTGCTTCCAGAGTCCCGGTAAGAGCTCATCCCGTCACGCTCTAGGGCTAAAGGGAAGCTCGATGGGAGGACTTCCCTCCAGCTAAGGCCTTCTAAGAGCCCCGCTGAGGCGGAAGCTCCGAGCGGTTTCCACGGGGCCTTAGTCGCGGTTCTGCTTTACTTTCACCCTCGTACGCTCTTCAAGACACGTTCAGACCCTCGCGGGGGCGCCCTGTACCCGACCAGGACGCTGAGTAACGGCAGGCTCCCCCGGCCTGCAAAGAAACAACTGCCCGGGCCGAAAGCCCTTCCCGCTCACTCCGTGTTGTTTGCCGAGTGCAGGGCAACACACACGGCGCTCTCCCGGGGGAGAGGTCGCTTTCCCCGGCACTCCGACGTCTCCAGGAAAACTCTTCTCTGGCGTGCCCCATGCCATGCCAATCTGCCTCCCTGTCCTCGACTGAGCTGCACGGGGAAACCAAAACTGCTGGGCATTCCTTCTCGGCACTCATACCTGCAGACCCCACGCCTGCAGGAGAAAGCCGGCTTGCGTTCCTACTGCCACGAGAGCAGAGCTCTGCCTGTTACACGGCAGGCTTTCCGAAGAGGCTGAGGCCCGATAGCCTCCCTAGTGCATTCCCTGCATGAGCGAGTTAGCTACAGGCAGAACACCCCGTGAAGAGAGGTGGATTCAGGGAAGGGACCTGTGTGTCGCTAGAGTCTCTTTGGACGAGCTACGGATCACAAGGCGGTAGTCGGCGCGTTGACTGGAGGTGGGGGCCTGAGGACCCAAGCCTTGCATTCTCCTTTTTAAAGCACCATTCATGCTGCCTTGAAGCTACCTGCCTGAAACCCTTTGTGACGGGCCCCTCGTCGCTGGAGTCAGGGCTCGTGGAAGAGAAGCAGCTTTCTCTGAGTAAACAGGGTGCTTCCAGAGTCCCGGTAAGAGCTCATCCCGTCACGCTCTGGGGCTAAAGGGAAGCTCGATGGGAGGACTTCCCTCCAGCTAAGGCCTTCTAAGAGCCCCGCTGAGGCGGAAGCTCCGAGCGGTTTCCACGGGGCCTTAGTCGCGGTTCTGCTTTACTTTCACCCTCGTACGCTCTTCAAGACACGTTCAGACCCTCGCGGGGGCGCCCTGTACCCGACCAGGACGCTGAGTACCGGCAGGCTCCCCCGGCCTGCAAAGAAACAACTGCCCGGGCCGAAAGCCCTTCCCGCTCACTCCGTGTTGTTTGCCGAGTGCAGGGCAACACACACGGCGCTCTCCCGGGGGAGAGGTCGCTTTCCCCGGCACTCCGACGTCTCCAGGAAAACTCTTCTCTGGCGTGCCCCATGCCATGGCAATCTGCCTCCCTGTCCTCGACTGAGCTGCACGGGGAAACCAAAACTGCTGGGCATTCCTTCTCGGCACTCATACCTGCAGACCCCACGCCTGCAGGAGAAAGCCGGCTTGCGTTCCTACTGCCACGAGAGCAGAGCTCTGCCTGTTACACGGCAGGCTTTCCGAAGAGGCTGAGGCCCGATAGCCTCCCTAGTGCATTCCCTGCATGAGCGAGTTAGCTACAGGCAGAACACCCCGTGAAGAGAGGTGGATTCAGGGAAGGGACCTGTGTGTCGCTAGAGTCTCTTTGGACGAGCTACGGATCACAAGGCGGTAGTCGGCGCGTTGACTGGAGGTGGGGGCCTGAGGACCCAAGCCTTGCATTCTCCTTTTTAAAGCACCATTCATGCTGCCTTGAAGCTACCTGCCTGAAACCGTTTGTGACGGGCCCCTCGTCGCTGGAGTCAGGGCTCGTGGAAGAGAAGCAGCTTTCTCTGAGTAAACAGGGTGCTTCCAGAGTCCCGGTAAGAGCTCATCCCGTCACGCTCTGGGGCTAAAGGGAAGCTCGATGGGAGGACTTCCCTCCAGCTAAGGCCTTCTAAGAGCCCCGCTGAGGCGGAAGCTCCGAGCGGTTTCCACGGGGCCTTAGTCGCGGTTCTGCTTTACTTTCACCCTCGTACGCTCTTCAAGACACGTTCAGACCCTCGCGGGGGCGCCCTGTACCCGACCAGGACGCTGAGTACCGGCAGGCTCCCCCGGCCAGCAAAGAAACAACTGCCCGGGCCGAAAGCCCTTCCCGCTCACTCCGTGTTGTTTGCCGAGTGCAGGGCAACACACACGGCGCTCTCGCGGGGGAGAGGTCGCTTTCCCCGGCACTCCAACGTCCCCAGGAAAACTCTTCTCTGGCGTGCCCCATGCCATGCCAATCTGCCTCCCTGTCCTCGACTGAGCTGCACGGGGAAACCAAAACTGCTGGGCATTCCTTCTCGGCACTCATACCTGCAGACCCCACGCCTGCAGGAGAAAGCCGGCTTGCGTTCCTACTGCCACGAGAGCAGAGCTCTGCCTGTTACACGGCAGGCTTTCCGAAGAGGCTGAGGCCCGATAGCCTCCCTAGTGCATTCCCTGGGTGAGCGAGTTAGCTACAGGCAGAACAGCCCGTGAAGAGAGGTGGATTCAGGGAAGGGACCTGTGTGTCGCTAGAGTCTCTTTGGACGAGCTACGGATCACAAGGCGGTAGTCGGCGCGTTGACTGGAGGTGGGGGCCTGAGGACCCAAGCCTTGCATTCTCCTTTTTAAAGCACCATTCATGCTGCCTTGAAGCTACCTGCCTGAAACCGTTTGTGACGGGCCCCTCGTCGCTGGAGTCAGGGCTCGTGGAAGAGAAGCAGCTTTCTCTGAGTAAACAGGGTGCTTCCAGAGTCCCGGTAAGAGCTCATCCCGTCACGCTCTGGGGCTAAAGGGAAGCTCGATGGGAGGACTTCCCTCCAGCTAAGGCCTTCTAAGAGCCCCGCTGAGGCGGAAGCTCCGAGCGGTTTCCACGGGGCCTTAGTCGCGGTTCTGCTTTACTTTCACCCTCGTACGCTCTTCAAGACACGTTCAGACCCTCGCGGGGGCGCCCTGTACCCGACCAGGACGCTGAGTACCGGCAGGCTCCCCCGGCCAGCAAAGAAACAACTGCCCGGGCCGAAAGCCCTTCCCGCTCACTCCGTGTTGTTTGCCGAGTGCAGGGCAACACACACGGCGCTCTCCCGGGGGAGAGGTCGCTTTCCCCGGCACTCCAACGTCCCCAGGAAAACTCTTCTCTGGCGTGCCCCATGCCATGCCAATCTGCCTCCCTGTCCTCGACTGAGCTGCACGGGGAAACCAAAACTGCTGGGCATTCCTTCTCGGCACTCATACCTGCAGACCCCACGCCTGCAGGAGAAAGCCGGCTTGCGTTCCTACTGCCACGAGAGCAGAGCTCTGCCTGTTACACGGCAGGCTTTCCGAAGAGGCTGAGGCCCGATAGCCTCCCTAGTGCATTCCCTGGATGAGCGAGTTAGCTACAGGCAGAACACCCCATGAAGAGAGGTGGATTCAGGGAAGGGACCTGTGTGTCGCTAGAGTCTCTTTGGACGAGCTACGGATCACAAGGCGGTAGTCGGCGCGTTGACTGGAGGTGGGGGCCTGAGGACCCAAGCCTTGCATTCTCCTTTTTAAAGCACCATTCATGCTGCCTTGAAGCTACCTGCCTGAAACCCTTTGTGACGGGCCCCTCGTCGCTGGAGTCAGGGCTCGTGGAAGAGAAGCAGCTTTCTCTGAGTAAACAGGGTGCTTCCAGAGTCCCGGTAAGAGCTCATCCCGTCACGCTCTGGGGCTAAAGGGAAGCTCGATGGGAGGACTTCCCTCCAGCTAAGGCCTTCTAAGAGCCCCGCTGAGGCGGAAGCTCCGAGCGGTTTCCACGGGGCCTTAGTCGCGGTTCTGCTTTACTTTCACCCTCGTACGCTCTTCAAGACACCTTCAGACCCTCGCGGGGGCGCCCTGTACCTGACCAGGACGCTGAGTACCGGCAGGCTCCCCCGGCCTGCAAAGAAACAACTGCCCGGGCCGAAAGCCTTTCCCGCTCACTCCGTGTTGTTTGCCGAGTGCAGGGCAACACACACGGCGCTCTCGCGGGGGAGAGGTCGCTTTCCCCGGCACTCCAACGTCCCCAGGAAAACTCTTCTCTGGCGTGCCCCATGCCATGCCAATCTGCCTCCCTGTCCTCGACTGAGCTGCACGGGGAAACCAAAACTGCTGGGCATTCCTTCTCGGCACTCATACCTGCAGACCCCACGCCTGCAGGAGAAAGCCGGCTTGCGTTCCTACTGCCACGAGAGCAGAGCTCTGCCTGTTACACGGCAGGCTTTCCGAAGAGGCTGAGGCCCGATAGCCTCCCTAGTGCATTCCCTGGATGAGCGAGTTAGCTACAGGCAGAACAGCCCGTGAAGAGAGGTGGATTCAGGGAAGGGACCTGTGTGTCGCTAGAGTCTCTTTGGACGAGCTACGGATCACAAGGCGGTAGTCGGCGCGTTGACTGGCGGTGGGGGCCTGAGGACCCAAGCCTTGCATTCTCCTTTTTAAAGCACCATTCATGCTGCCTTGAAGCTACCTGCCTGAAACCGTTTGTGACGGGCCCCTCGTCGCTGGAGTCAGGGCTCGTGGAAGAGAAGCAGCTTTCTCTGAGTAAACAGGGTGCTTCCAGAGTCCCGGTAAGAGCTCATCCCGTCACGCTCTAGGGCTAAAGGGAAGCTCGATGGGAGGACTTCCCTCCAGCTAAGGCCTTCTAAGAGCCCCGCTGAGGCGGAAGCTCCGAGCGGTTTCCACGGGGCCTTAGTCGCGGTTCTGCTTTACTTTCACCCTCGTACGCTCTTCAAGACACGTTCAGACCCTCGCGGGGGCGCCCTGTACCCGACCAGGACGCTGAGTAACGGCAGGCTCCCCCGGCCTGCAAAGAAACAACTGCCCGGGCCGAAAGCCCTTCCCGCTCACTCCGTGTTGTTTGCCGAGTGCAGGGCAACACACACGGCGCTCTCCCGGGGGAGAGGTCGCTTTCCCCGGCACTCCGACGTCTCCAGGAAAACTCTTCTCTGGCGTGCCCCATGCCATGCCAATCTGCCTCCCTGTCCTCGACTGAGCTGCACGGGGAAACCAAAACTGCTGGGCATTCCTTCTCGGCACTCATACCTGCAGACCCCACGCCTGCAGGAGAAAGCCGGCTTGCGTTCCTACTGCCACGAGAGCAGAGCTCTGCCTGTTACACGGCAGGCTTTCCGAAGAGGCTGAGGCCCGATAGCCTCCCTAGTGCATTCCCTGCATGAGCGAGTTAGCTACAGGCAGAACACCCCGTGAAGAGAGGTGGATTCAGGGAAGGGACCTGTGTGTCGCTAGAGTCTCTTTGGACGAGCTACGGATCACAAGGCGGTAGTCGGCGCGTTGACTGGAGGTGGGGGCCTGAGGACCCAAGCCTTGCATTCTCCTTTTTAAAGCACCATTCATGCTGCCTTGAAGCTACCTGCCTGAAACCCTTTGTGACGGGCCCCTCGTCGCTGGAGTCAGGGCTCGTGGAAGAGAAGCAGCTTTCTCTGAGTAAACAGGGTGCTTCCAGAGTCCCGGTAAGAGCTCATCCCGTCACGCTCTGGGGCTAAAGGGAAGCTCGATGGGAGGACTTCCCTCCAGCTAAGGCCTTCTAAGAGCCCCGCTGAGGCGGAAGCTCCGAGCGGTTTCCACGGGGCCTTAGTCGCGGTTCTGCTTTACTTTCACCCTCGTACGCTCTTCAAGACACGTTCAGACCCTCGCGGGGGCGCCCTGTACCCGACCAGGACGCTGAGTACCGGCAGGCTCCCCCGGCCTGCAAAGAAACAACTGCCCGGGCCGAAAGCCCTTCCCGCTCACTCCGTGTTGTTTGCCGAGTGCAGGGCAACACACACGGCGCTCTCCCGGGGGAGAGGTCGCTTTCCCCGGCACTCCGACGTCTCCAGGAAAACTCTTCTCTGGCGTGCCCCATGCCATGGCAATCTGCCTCCCTGTCCTCGACTGAGCTGCACGGGGAAACCAAAACTGCTGGGCATTCCTTCTCGGCACTCATACCTGCAGACCCCACGCCTGCAGGAGAAAGCCGGCTTGCGTTCCTACTGCCACGAGAGCAGAGCTCTGCCTGTTACACGGCAGGCTTTCCGAAGAGGCTGAGGCCCGATAGCCTCCCTAGTGCATTCCCTGCATGAGCGAGTTAGCTACAGGCAGAACACCCCGTGAAGAGAGGTGGATTCAGGGAAGGGACCTGTGTGTCGCTAGAGTCTCTTTGGACGAGCTACGGATCACAAGGCGGTAGTCGGCGCGTTGACTGGAGGTGGGGGCCTGAGGACCCAAGCCTTGCATTCTCCTTTTTAAAGCACCATTCATGCTGCCTTGAAGCTACCTGCCTGAAACCGTTTGTGACGGGCCCCTCGTCGCTGGAGTCAGGGCTCGTGGAAGAGAAGCAGCTTTCTCTGAGTAAACAGGGTGCTTCCAGAGTCCCGGTAAGAGCTCATCCCGTCACGCTCTGGGGCTAAAGGGAAGCTCGATGGGAGGACTTCCCTCCAGCTAAGGCCTTCTAAGAGCCCCGCTGAGGCGGAAGCTCCGAGCGGTTTCCACGGGGCCTTAGTCGCGGTTCTGCTTTACTTTCACCCTCGTACGCTCTTCAAGACACGTTCAGACCCTCGCGGGGGCGCCCTGTACCCGACCAGGACGCTGAGTACCGGCAGGCTCCCCCGGCCAGCAAAGAAACAACTGCCCGGGCCGAAAGCCCTTCCCGCTCACTCCGTGTTGTTTGCCGAGTGCAGGGCAACACACACGGCGCTCTCGCGGGGGAGAGGTCGCTTTCCCCGGCACTCCAACGTCCCCAGGAAAACTCTTCTCTGGCGTGCCCCATGCCATGCCAATCTGCCTCCCTGTCCTCGACTGAGCTGCACGGGGAAACCAAAACTGCTGGGCATTCCTTCTCGGCACTCATACCTGCAGACCCCACGCCTGCAGGAGAAAGCCGGCTTGCGTTCCTACTGCCACGAGAGCAGAGCTCTGCCTGTTACACGGCAGGCTTTCCGAAGAGGCTGAGGCCCGATAGCCTCCCTAGTGCATTCCCTGGGTGAGCGAGTTAGCTACAGGCAGAACAGCCCGTGAAGAGAGGTGGATTCAGGGAAGGGACCTGTGTGTCGCTAGAGTCTCTTTGGACGAGCTACGGATCACAAGGCGGTAGTCGGCGCGTTGACTGGAGGTGGGGGCCTGAGGACCCAAGCCTTGCATTCTCCTTTTTAAAGCACCATTCATGCTGCCTTGAAGCTACCTGCCTGAAACCGTTTGTGACGGGCCCCTCGTCGCTGGAGTCAGGGCTCGTGGAAGAGAAGCAGCTTTCTCTGAGTAAACAGGGTGCTTCCAGAGTCCCGGTAAGAGCTCATCCCGTCACGCTCTGGGGCTAAAGGGAAGCTCGATGGGAGGACTTCCCTCCAGCTAAGGCCTTCTAAGAGCCCCGCTGAGGCGGAAGCTCCGAGCGGTTTCCACGGGGCCTTAGTCGCGGTTCTGCTTTACTTTCACCCTCGTACGCTCTTCAAGACACGTTCAGACCCTCGCGGGGGCGCCCTGTACCCGACCAGGACGCTGAGTACCGGCAGGCTCCCCCGGCCAGCAAAGAAACAACTGCCCGGGCCGAAAGCCCTTCCCGCTCACTCCGTGTTGTTTGCCGAGTGCAGGGCAACACACACGGCGCTCTCCCGGGGGAGAGGTCGCTTTCCCCGGCACTCCAACGTCCCCAGGAAAACTCTTCTCTGGCGTGCCCCATGCCATGCCAATCTGCCTCCCTGTCCTCGACTGAGCTGCACGGGGAAACCAAAACTGCTGGGCATTCCTTCTCGGCACTCATACCTGCAGACCCCACGCCTGCAGGAGAAAGCCGGCTTGCGTTCCTACTGCCACGAGAGCAGAGCTCTGCCTGTTACACGGCAGGCTTTCCGAAGAGGCTGAGGCCCGATAGCCTCCCTAGTGCATTCCCTGGATGAGCGAGTTAGCTACAGGCAGAACACCCCATGAAGAGAGGTGGATTCAGGGAAGGGACCTGTGTGTCGCTAGAGTCTCTTTGGACGAGCTACGGATCACAAGGCGGTAGTCGGCGCGTTGACTGGAGGTGGGGGCCTGAGGACCCAAGCCTTGCATTCTCCTTTTTAAAGCACCATTCATGCTGCCTTGAAGCTACCTGCCTGAAACCCTTTGTGACGGGCCCCTCGTCGCTGGAGTCAGGGCTCGTGGAAGAGAAGCAGCTTTCTCTGAGTAAACAGGGTGCTTCCAGAGTCCCGGTAAGAGCTCATCCCGTCACGCTCTGGGGCTAAAGGGAAGCTCGATGGGAGGACTTCCCTCCAGCTAAGGCCTTCTAAGAGCCCCGCTGAGGCGGAAGCTCCGAGCGGTTTCCACGGGGCCTTAGTCGCGGTTCTGCTTTACTTTCACCCTCGTACGCTCTTCAAGACACCTTCAGACCCTCGCGGGGGCGCCCTGTACCTGACCAGGACGCTGAGTACCGGCAGGCTCCCCCGGCCTGCAAAGAAACAACTGCCCGGGCCGAAAGCCTTTCCCGCTCACTCCGTGTTGTTTGCCGAGTGCAGGGCAACACACACGGCGCTCTCGCGGGGGAGAGGTCGCTTTCCCCGGCACTCCAACGTCCCCAGGAAAACTCTTCTCTGGCGTGCCCCATGCCATGCCAATCTGCCTCCCTGTCCTCGACTGAGCTGCACGGGGAAACCAAAACTGCTGGGCATTCCTTCTCGGCACTCATACCTGCAGACCCCACGCCTGCAGGAGAAAGCCGGCTTGCGTTCCTACTGCCACGAGAGCAGAGCTCTGCCTGTTACACGGCAGGCTTTCCGAAGAGGCTGAGGCCCGATAGCCTCCCTAGTGCATTCCCTGGATGAGCGAGTTAGCTACAGGCAGAACAGCCCGTGAAGAGAGGTGGATTCAGGGAAGGGACCTGTGTGTCGCTAGAGTCTCTTTGGACGAGCTACGGATCACAAGGCGGTAGTCGGCGCGTTGACTGGCGGTGGGGGCCTGAGGACCCAAGCCTTGCATTCTCCTTTTTAAAGCACCATTCATGCTGCCTTGAAGCTACCTGCCTGAAACCGTTTGTGACGGGCCCCTCGTCGCTGGAGTCAGGGCTCGTGGAAGAGAAGCAGCTTTCTCTGAGTAAACAGGGTGCTTCCAGAGTCCCGGTAAGAGCTCATCCCGTCACGCTCTAGGGCTAAAGGGAAGCTCGATGGGAGGACTTCCCTCCAGCTAAGGCCTTCTAAGAGCCCCGCTGAGGCGGAAGCTCCGAGCGGTTTCCACGGGGCCTTAGTCGCGGTTCTGCTTTACTTTCACCCTCGTACGCTCTTCAAGACACGTTCAGACCCTCGCGGGGGCGCCCTGTACCCGACCAGGACGCTGAGTAACGGCAGGCTCCCCCGGCCTGCAAAGAAACAACTGCCCGGGCCGAAAGCCCTTCCCGCTCACTCCGTGTTGTTTGCCGAGTGCAGGGCAACACACACGGCGCTCTCCCGGGGGAGAGGTCGCTTTCCCCGGCACTCCGACGTCTCCAGGAAAACTCTTCTCTGGCGTGCCCCATGCCATGCCAATCTGCCTCCCTGTCCTCGACTGAGCTGCACGGGGAAACCAAAACTGCTGGGCATTCCTTCTCGGCACTCATACCTGCAGACCCCACGCCTGCAGGAGAAAGCCGGCTTGCGTTCCTACTGCCACGAGAGCAGAGCTCTGCCTGTTACACGGCAGGCTTTCCGAAGAGGCTGAGGCCCGATAGCCTCCCTAGTGCATTCCCTGCATGAGCGAGTTAGCTACAGGCAGAACACCCCGTGAAGAGAGGTGGATTCAGGGAAGGGACCTGTGTGTCGCTAGAGTCTCTTTGGACGAGCTACGGATCACAAGGCGGTAGTCGGCGCGTTGACTGGAGGTGGGGGCCTGAGGACCCAAGCCTTGCATTCTCCTTTTTAAAGCACCATTCATGCTGCCTTGAAGCTACCTGCCTGAAACCCTTTGTGACGGGCCCCTCGTCGCTGGAGTCAGGGCTCGTGGAAGAGAAGCAGCTTTCTCTGAGTAAACAGGGTGCTTCCAGAGTCCCGGTAAGAGCTCATCCCGTCACGCTCTGGGGCTAAAGGGAAGCTCGATGGGAGGACTTCCCTCCAGCTAAGGCCTTCTAAGAGCCCCGCTGAGGCGGAAGCTCCGAGCGGTTTCCACGGGGCCTTAGTCGCGGTTCTGCTTTACTTTCACCCTCGTACGCTCTTCAAGACACGTTCAGACCCTCGCGGGGGCGCCCTGTACCCGACCAGGACGCTGAGTACCGGCAGGCTCCCCCGGCCTGCAAAGAAACAACTGCCCGGGCCGAAAGCCCTTCCCGCTCACTCCGTGTTGTTTGCCGAGTGCAGGGCAACACACACGGCGCTCTCCCGGGGGAGAGGTCGCTTTCCCCGGCACTCCGACGTCTCCAGGAAAACTCTTCTCTGGCGTGCCCCATGCCATGGCAATCTGCCTCCCTGTCCTCGACTGAGCTGCACGGGGAAACCAAAACTGCTGGGCATTCCTTCTCGGCACTCATACCTGCAGACCCCACGCCTGCAGGAGAAAGCCGGCTTGCGTTCCTACTGCCACGAGAGCAGAGCTCTGCCTGTTACACGGCAGGCTTTCCGAAGAGGCTGAGGCCCGATAGCCTCCCTAGTGCATTCCCTGCATGAGCGAGTTAGCTACAGGCAGAACACCCCGTGAAGAGAGGTGGATTCAGGGAAGGGACCTGTGTGTCGCTAGAGTCTCTTTGGACGAGCTACGGATCACAAGGCGGTAGTCGGCGCGTTGACTGGAGGTGGGGGCCTGAGGACCCAAGCCTTGCATTCTCCTTTTTAAAGCACCATTCATGCTGCCTTGAAGCTACCTGCCTGAAACCGTTTGTGACGGGCCCCTCGTCGCTGGAGTCAGGGCTCGTGGAAGAGAAGCAGCTTTCTCTGAGTAAACAGGGTGCTTCCAGAGTCCCGGTAAGAGCTCATCCCGTCACGCTCTGGGGCTAAAGGGAAGCTCGATGGGAGGACTTCCCTCCAGCTAAGGCCTTCTAAGAGCCCCGCTGAGGCGGAAGCTCCGAGCGGTTTCCACGGGGCCTTAGTCGCGGTTCTGCTTTACTTTCACCCTCGTACGCTCTTCAAGACACGTTCAGACCCTCGCGGGGGCGCCCTGTACCCGACCAGGACGCTGAGTACCGGCAGGCTCCCCCGGCCAGCAAAGAAACAACTGCCCGGGCCGAAAGCCCTTCCCGCTCACTCCGTGTTGTTTGCCGAGTGCAGGGCAACACACACGGCGCTCTCGCGGGGGAGAGGTCGCTTTCCCCGGCACTCCAACGTCCCCAGGAAAACTCTTCTCTGGCGTGCCCCATGCCATGCCAATCTGCCTCCCTGTCCTCGACTGAGCTGCACGGGGAAACCAAAACTGCTGGGCATTCCTTCTCGGCACTCATACCTGCAGACCCCACGCCTGCAGGAGAAAGCCGGCTTGCGTTCCTACTGCCACGAGAGCAGAGCTCTGCCTGTTACACGGCAGGCTTTCCGAAGAGGCTGAGGCCCGATAGCCTCCCTAGTGCATTCCCTGGATGAGCGAGTTAGCTACAGGCAGAACAGCCCGTGAAGAGAGGTGGATTCAGGGAAGGGACCTGTGTGTCGCTAGAGTCTCTTTGGACGAGCTACGGATCACAAGGCGGTAGTCGGCGCGTTGACTGGCGGTGGGGGCCTGAGGACCCAAGCCTTGCATTCTCCTTTTTAAAGCACCATTCATGCTGCCTTGAAGCTACCTGCCTGAAACCGTTTGTGACGGGCCCCTCGTCGCTGGAGTCAGGGCTCGTGGAAGAGAAGCAGCTTTCTCTGAGTAAACAGGGTGCTTCCAGAGTCCCGGTAAGAGCTCATCCCGTCACGCTCTAGGGCTAAAGGGAAGCTCGATGGGAGGACTTCCCTCCAGCTAAGGCCTTCTAAGAGCCCCGCTGAGGCGGAAGCTCCGAGCGGTTTCCACGGGGCCTTAGTCGCGGTTCTGCTTTACTTTCACCCTCGTACGCTCTTCAAGACACGTTCAGACCCTCGCGGGGGCGCCCTGTACCCGACCAGGACGCTGAGTACCGGCAGGCTCCCCCGGCCTGCAAAGAAACAACTGCCCGGGCCGAAAGCCCTTCCCGCTCACTCCGTGTTGTTTGCCGAGTGCAGGGCAACACACACGGCGCTCTCCCGGGGGAGAGGTCGCTTTCCCCGGCACTCCGACGTCTCCAGGAAAACTCTTCTCTGGCGTGCCCCATGCCATGCCAATCTGCCTCCCTGTCCTCGACTGAGCTGCACGGGGAAACCAAAACTGCTGGGCATTCCTTCTCGGCACTCATACCTGCAGACCCCACGCCTGCAGGAGAAAGCCGGCTTGCGTTCCTACTGCCACGAGAGCAGAGCTCTGCCTGTTACACGGCAGGCTTTCCGAAGAGGCTGAGGCCCGATAGCCTCCCTAGTGCATTCCCTGCATGAGCGAGTTAGCTACAGGCAGAACACCCCGTGAAGAGAGGTGGATTCAGGGAAGGGACCTGTGTGTCGCTAGAGTCTCTTTGGACGAGCTACGGATCACAAGGCGGTAGTCGGCGCGTTGACTGGAGGTGGGGGCCTGAGGACCCAAGCCTTGCATTCTCCTTTTTAAAGCACCATTCATGCTGCCTTGAAGCTACCTGCCTGAAACCGTTTGTGACGGGCCCCTCGTCGCTGGAGTCAGGGCTCGTGGAAGAGAAGCAGCTTTCTCTGAGTAAACAGGGTGCTTCCAGAGTCCCGGTAAGAGCTCATCCCGTCACGCTCTGGGGCTAAAGGGAAGCTCGATGGGAGGACTTCCCTCCAGCTAAGGCCTTCTAAGAGCCCCGCTGAGGCGGAAGCTCCGAGCGGTTTCCACGGGGCCTTAGTCGCGGTTCTGCTTTACTTTCACCCTCGTACGCTCTTCAAGACACGTTCAGACCCTCGCGGGGGCGCCCTGTACCCGACCAGGACGCTGAGTACCGGCAGGCTCCCCCGGCCAGCAAAGAAACAACTGCCCGGGCCGAAAGCCCTTCCCGCTCACTCCGTGTTGTTTGCCGAGTGCAGGGCAACACACACGGCGCTCTCCCGGGGGAGAGGTCGCTTTCCCCGGCACTCCAACGTCCCCAGGAAAACTCTTCTCTGGCGTGCCCCATGCCATGCCAATCTGCCTCCCTGTCCTCGACTGAGCTGCACGGGGAAACCAAAACTGCTGGGCATTCCTTCTCGGCACTCATACCTGCAGACCCCACGCCTGCAGGAGAAAGCCGGCTTGCGTTCCTACTGCCACGAGAGCAGAGCTCTGCCTGTTACACGGCAGGCTTTCCGAAGAGGCTGAGGCCCGATAGCCTCCCTAGTGCATTCCCTGGATGAGCGAGTTAGCTACAGGCAGAACAGCCCGTGAAGAGAGGTGGATTCAGGGAAGGGACCTGTGTGTCGCTAGAGTCTCTTTGGACGAGCTACGGATCACAAGGCGGTAGTCGGCGCGTTGACTGGCGGTGGGGGCCTGAGGACCCAAGCCTTGCATTCTCCTTTTTAAAGCACCATTCATGCTGCCTTGAAGCTACCTGCCTGAAACCGTTTGTGACGGGCCCCTCGTCGCTGGAGTCAGGGCTCGTGGAAGAGAAGCAGCTTTCTCTGAGTAAACAGGGTGCTTCCAGAGTCCCGGTAAGAGCTCATCCCGTCACGCTCTAGGGCTAAAGGGAAGCTCGATGGGAGGACTTCCCTCCAGCTAAGGCCTTCTAAGAGCCCCGCTGAGGCGGAAGCTCCGAGCGGTTTCCACGGGGCCTTAGTCGCGGTTCTGCTTTACTTTCACCCTCGTACGCTCTTCAAGACACGTTCAGACCCTCGCGGGGGCGCCCTGTACCCGACCAGGACGCTGAGTACCGGCAGGCTCCCCCGGCCTGCAAAGAAACAACTGCCCGGGCCGAAAGCCCTTCCCGCTCACTCCGTGTTGTTTGCCGAGTGCAGGGCAACACACACGGCGCTCTCCCGGGGGAGAGGTCGCTTTCCCCGGCACTCCGACGTCTCCAGGAAAACTCTTCTCTGGCGTGCCCCATGCCATGCCAATCTGCCTCCCTGTCCTCGACTGAGCTGCACGGGGAAACCAAAACTGCTAGGCATTCCTTCTCGGCACTCATACCTGCAGACCCCACGCCTGCAGGAGAAAGCCGGCTTGCGTTCCTACTGCCACGAGAGCAGAGCTCTGCCTGTTACACGGCAGGCTTTCCGAAGAGGCTGAGGCCCGATAGCCTCCCTAGTGCATTCCCTGGATGAGCGAGTTAGCTACAGGCAGAACACCCCATGAAGAGAGGTGGATTCAGGGAAGGGACCTGTGTGTCGCTAGAGTCTCTTTGGACGAGCTACGGATCACAAGGCGGTAGTCGGCGCGTTGACTGGAGGTGGGGGCCTGAGGACCCAAGCCTTGCATTCTCCTTTTTAAAGCACCATTCATGCTGCCTTGAAGCTACCTGCCTGAAACCGTTTGTGACGGGCCCCTCGTCGCTGGAGTCAGGGCTCGTGGAAGAGAAGCAGCTTTCTCTGAGTAAACAGGGTGCTTCCAGAGTCCCGGTAAGAGCTCATCCCGTCACGCTCTGGGGCTAAAGGGAAGCTCGATGGGAGGACTTCCCTCCAGCTAAGGCCTTCTAAGAGCCCCGCTGAGGCGGAAGCTCCGAGCGGTTTCCACGGGGCCTTAGTCGCGGTTCTGCTTTACTTTCACCCTCGTACGCTCTTCAAGACACGTTCAGACCCTCGCGGGGGCGCCCTGTACCCGACCAGGACGCTGAGTACCGGCAGGCTCCCCCGGCCTGCAAAGAAACAACTGCCCGGGCCGAAAGCCCTTCCCGCTCACTCCGTGTTGTTTGCCGAGTGCAGGGCAACACACACGGCGCTCTCCCGGGGGAGAGGTCGCTTTCCCCGGCACTCCGACGTCTCCAGGAAAACTCTTCTCTGGCGTGCCCCATGCCATGGCAATCTGCCTCCCTGTCCTCGACTGAGCTGCACGGGGAAACCAAAACTGCTGGGCATTCCTTCTCGGCACTCATACCTGCAGACCCCACGCCTGCAGGAGAAAGCCGGCTTGCGTTCCTACTGCCACGAGAGCAGAGCTCTGCCTGTTACACGGCAGGCTTTCCGAAGAGGCTGAGGCCCGATAGCCTCCCTAGTGCATTCCCTGCATGAGCGAGTTAGCTACAGGCAGAACACCCCGTGAAGAGAGGTGGATTCAGGGAAGGGACCTGTGTGTCGCTAGAGTCTCTTTGGACGAGCTACGGATCACAAGGCGGTAGTCGGCGCGTTGACTGGAGGTGGGGGCCTGAGGACCCAAGCCTTGCATTCTCCTTTTTAAAGCACCATTCATGCTGCCTTGAAGCTACCTGCCTGAAACCGTTTGTGACGGGCCCCTCGTCGCTGGAGTCAGGGCTCGTGGAAGAGAAGCAGCTTTCTCTGAGTAAACAGGGTGCTTCCAGAGTCCCGGTAAGAGCTCATCCCGTCACGCTCTGGGGCTAAAGGGAAGCTCGATGGGAGGACTTCCCTCCAGCTAAGGCCTTCTAAGAGCCCCGCTGAGGCGGAAGCTCCGAGCGGTTTCCACGGGGCCTTAGTCGCGGTTCTGCTTTACTTTCACCCTCGTACGCTCTTCAAGACACGTTCAGACCCTCGCGGGGGCGCCCTGTACCCGACCAGGACGCTGAGTACCGGCAGGCTCCCCCGGCCAGCAAAGAAACAACTGCCCGGGCCGAAAGCCCTTCCCGCTCACTCCGTGTTGTTTGCCGAGTGCAGGGCAACACACACGGCGCTCTCGCGGGGGAGAGGTCGCTTTCCCCGGCACTCCAACGTCCCCAGGAAAACTCTTCTCTGGCGTGCCCCATGCCATGCCAATCTGCCTCCCTGTCCTCGACTGAGCTGCACGGGGAAACCAAAACTGCTGGGCATTCCTTCTCGGCACTCATACCTGCAGACCCCACGCCTGCAGGAGAAAGCCGGCTTGCGTTCCTACTGCCACGAGAGCAGAGCTCTGCCTGTTACACGGCAGGCTTTCCGAAGAGGCTGAGGCCCGATAGCCTCCCTAGTGCATTCCCTGGATGAGCGAGTTAGCTACAGGCAGAACAGCCCGTGAAGAGAGGTGGATTCAGGGAAGGGACCTGTGTGTCGCTAGAGTCTCTTTGGACGAGCTACGGATCACAAGGCGGTAGTCGGCGCGTTGACTGGCGGTGGGGGCCTGAGGACCCAAGCCTTGCATTCTCCTTTTTAAAGCACCATTCATGCTGCCTTGAAGCTACCTGCCTGAAACCGTTTGTGACGGGCCCCTCGTCGCTGGAGTCAGGGCTCGTGGAAGAGAAGCAGCTTTCTCTGAGTAAACAGGGTGCTTCCAGAGTCCCGGTAAGAGCTCATCCCGTCACGCTCTAGGGCTAAAGGGAAGCTCGATGGGAGGACTTCCCTCCAGCTAAGGCCTTCTAAGAGCCCCGCTGAGGCGGAAGCTCCGAGCGGTTTCCACGGGGCCTTAGTCGCGGTTCTGCTTTACTTTCACCCTCGTACGCTCTTCAAGACACGTTCAGACCCTCGCGGGGGCGCCCTGTACCCGACCAGGACGCTGAGTACCGGCAGGCTCCCCCGGCCTGCAAAGAAACAACTGCCCGGGCCGAAAGCCCTTCCCGCTCACTCCGTGTTGTTTGCCGAGTGCAGGGCAACACACACGGCGCTCTCCCGGGGGAGAGGTCGCTTTCCCCGGCACTCCGACGTCTCCAGGAAAACTCTTCTCTGGCGTGCCCCATGCCATGCCAATCTGCCTCCCTGTCCTCGACTGAGCTGCACGGGGAAACCAAAACTGCTAGGCATTCCTTCTCGGCACTCATACCTGCAGACCCCACGCCTGCAGGAGAAAGCCGGCTTGCGTTCCTACTGCCACGAGAGCAGAGCTCTGCCTGTTACACGGCAGGCTTTCCGAAGAGGCTGAGGCCCGATAGCCTCCCTAGTGCATTCCCTGGATGAGCGAGTTAGCTACAGGCAGAACACCCCATGAAGAGAGGTGGATTCAGGGAAGGGACCTGTGTGTCGCTAGAGTCTCTTTGGACGAGCTACGGATCACAAGGCGGTAGTCGGCGCGTTGACTGGAGGTGGGGGCCTGAGGACCCAAGCCTTGCATTCTCCTTTTTAAAGCACCATTCATGCTGCCTTGAAGCTACCTGCCTGAAACCGTTTGTGACGGGCCCCTCGTCGCTGGAGTCAGGGCTCGTGGAAGAGAAGCAGCTTTCTCTGAGTAAACAGGGTGCTTCCAGAGTCCCGGTAAGAGCTCATCCCGTCACGCTCTGGGGCTAAAGGGAAGCTCGATGGGAGGACTTCCCTCCAGCTAAGGCCTTCTAAGAGCCCCGCTGAGGCGGAAGCTCCGAGCGGTTTCCACGGGGCCTTAGTCGCGGTTCTGCTTTACTTTCACCCTCGTACGCTCTTCAAGACACGTTCAGACCCTCGCGGGGGCGCCCTGTACCCGACCAGGACGCTGAGTACCGGCAGGCTCCCCCGGCCTGCAAAGAAACAACTGCCCGGGCCGAAAGCCCTTCCCGCTCACTCCGTGTTGTTTGCCGAGTGCAGGGCAACACACACGGCGCTCTCCCGGGGGAGAGGTCGCTTTCCCAGGCACTCCAACGTCTCCAGGAAAACTCTTCTCTGGCGTGCCCCATGCCATGCCAATCTGCCTCCCTGTCCTCGACTGAGCTGCACGGGGAAACCAAAACTGCTGGGCATTCCTTCTCGGCACTCATACCTGCAGACCCCACGCCTGCAGGAGAAAGCCGGCTTGCGTTCCTACTGCCACGAGAGCAGAGCTCTGCCTGTTACACGGCAGGCTTTCCGAAGAGGCTGAGGCCCGATAGCCTCCCTAGTGCATTCCCTGGATGAGCGAGTTAGCTACAGGCAGAACACCCCGTGAAGAGAGGTGGATTCAGGGAAGGGACCTGTGTGTCGCTAGAGTCTCTTTGGACGAGCTACGGATCACAAGGCGGTAGTCGGCGCGTTGACTGGAGGTGGGGGCCTGAGGACCCAAGCCTTGCATTCTCCTTTTTAAAGCACCATTCATGCTGCCTTGAAGCTACCTGCCTGAAACCCTTTGTGACGGGCCCCTCGTCGCTGGAGTCAGGGCTCGTGGAAGAGAAGCAGCTTTCTCTGAGTAAACAGGGTGCTTCCAGAGTCCCGGTAAGAGCTCATCCCGTCACGCTCTGGGGCTAAAGGGAAGCTCGATGGGAGGACTTCCCTCCAGCTAAGGCCTTCTAAGAGCCCCGCTGAGGCGGAAGCTCCGAGCGGTTTCCACGGGGCCTTAGTCGCGGTTCTGCTTTACTTTCACCCTCGTACGCTCTTCAAGACACGTTCAGACCCTCGCGGGGGCGCCCTGTACCCGACCAGGACGCTGAGTACCGGCAGGCTCCCCCGGCCTGCAAAGAAACAACTGCCCGGGCCGAAAGCCCTTCCCGCTCACTCCGTGTTGTTTGCCGAGTGCAGGGCAACACACACGGCGCTCTCCCGGGGGAGAGGTCGCTTTCCCCGGCACTCCGACGTCTCCAGGAAAACTCTTCTCTGGCGTGCCCCATGCCATGGCAATCTGCCTCCCTGTCCTCGACTGAGCTGCACGGGGAAACCAAAACTGCTGGGCATTCCTTCTCGGCACTCATACCTGCAGACCCCACGCCTGCAGGAGAAAGCCGGCTTGCGTTCCTACTGCCACGAGAGCAGAGCTCTGCCTGTTACACGGCAGGCTTTCCGAAGAGGCTGAGGCCCGATAGCCTCCCTAGTGCATTCCCTGCATGAGCGAGTTAGCTACAGGCAGAACACCCCGTGAAGAGAGGTGGATTCAGGGAAGGGACCTGTGTGTCGCTAGAGTCTCTTTGGACGAGCTACGGATCACAAGGCGGTAGTCGGCGCGTTGACTGGAGGTGGGGGCCTGAGGACCCAAGCCTTGCATTCTCCTTTTTAAAGCACCATTCATGCTGCCTTGAAGCTACCTGCCTGAAACCCTTTGTGACGGGCCCCTCGTCGCTGGAGTCAGGGCTCGTGGAAGAGAAGCAGCTTTCTCTGAGTAAACAGGGTGCTTCCAGAGTCCCGGTAAGAGCTCATCCCGTCACGCTCTGGGGCTAAAGGGAAGCTCGATGGGAGGACTTCCCTCCAGCTAAGGCCTTCTAAGAGCCCCGCTGAGGCGGAAGCTCCGAGCGGTTTCCACGGGGCCTTAGTCGCGGTTCTGCTTTACTTTCACCCTCGTACGCTCTTCAAGACACGTTCAGACCCTCGCGGGGGCGCCCTGTACCCGACCAGGACGCTGAGTACCGGCAGGCTCCCCCGGCCTGCAAAGAAACAACTGCCCGGGCCGAAAGCCCTTCCCGCTCACTCCGTGTTGTTTGCCGAGTGCAGGGCAACACACACGGCGCTCTCCCGGGGGAGAGGTCGCTTTCCCCGGCACTCCGACGTCTCCAGGAAAACTCTTCTCTGGCGTGCCCCATGCCATGGCAATCTGCCTCCCTGTCCTCGACTGAGCTGCACGGGGAAACCAAAACTGCTGGGCATTCCTTCTCGGCACTCATACCTGCAGACCCCACGCCTGCAGGAGAAAGCCGGCTTGCGTTCCTACTGCCACGAGAGCAGAGCTCTGCCTGTTACACGGCAGGCTTTCCGAAGAGGCTGAGGCCCGATAGCCTCCCTAGTGCATTCCCTGCATGAGCGAGTTAGCTACAGGCAGAACACCCCGTGAAGAGAGGTGGATTCAGGGAAGGGACCTGTGTGTCGCTAGAGTCTCTTTGGACGAGCTACGGATCACAAGGCGGTAGTCGGCGCGTTGACTGGAGGTGGGGGCCTGAGGACCCAAGCCTTGCATTCTCCTTTTTAAAGCACCATTCATGCTGCCTTGAAGCTACCTGCCTGAAACCGTTTGTGACGGGCCCCTCGTCGCTGGAGTCAGGGCTCGTGGAAGAGAAGCAGCTTTCTCTGAGTAAACAGGGTGCTTCCAGAGTCCCGGTAAGAGCTCATCCCGTCACGCTCTGGGGCTAAAGGGAAGCTCGATGGGAGGACTTCCCTCCAGCTAAGGCCTTCTAAGAGCCCTGTTGAGGCGGAAGCTCCGAGCGGTTTCCACGGGGCCTTAGTCGCGGTTCTGCTTTACTTTCACCCTCGTACGCTCTTCAAGACACGTTCAGACCCTCGCGGGGGCGCCCTGTACCCGACCAGGACGCTGAGTACCGGCAGGCTCCCCCGGCCAGCAAAGAAACAACTGCCCGGGCCGAAAGCCCTTCCCGCTCACTCCGTGTTGTTTGCCGAGTGCAGGGCAACACACACGGCGCTCTCGCGGGGGAGAGGTCGCTTTCCCCGGCACTCCAACGTCCCCAGGAAAACTCTTCTCTGGCGTGCCCCATGCCATGCCAATCTGCCTCCCTGTCCTCGACTGAGCTGCACGGGGAAACCAAAACTGCTGGGCATTCCTTCTCGGCACTCATACCTGCAGACCCCACGCCTGCAGGAGAAAGCCGGCTTGCGTTCCTACTGCCACGAGAGCAGAGCTCTGCCTGTTACACGGCAGGCTTTCCGAAGAGGCTGAGGCCCGATAGCCTCCCTAGTGCATTCCCTGGATGAGCGAGTTAGCTACAGGCAGAACAGCCCGTGAAGAGAGGTGGATTCAGGGAAGGGACCTGTGTGTCGCTAGAGTCTCTTTGGACGAGCTACGGATCACAAGGCGGTAGTCGGCGCGTTGACTGGCGGTGGGGGCCTGAGGACCCAAGCCTTGCATTCTCCTTTTTAAAGCACCATTCATGCTGCCTTGAAGCTACCTGCCTGAAACCCTTTGTGACGGGCCCCTCGTCGCTGGAGTCAGGGCTCGTGGAAGAGAAGCAGCTTTCTCTGAGTAAACAGGGTGCTTCCAGAGTCCCGGTAAGAGCTCATCCCGTCACGCTCTAGGGCTAAAGGGAAGCTCGATGGGAGGACTTCCCTCCAGCTAAGGCCTTCTAAGAGCCCCGCTGAGGCGGAAGCTCCGAGCGGTTTCCACGGGGCCTTAGTCGCGGTTCTGCTTTACTTTCACCCTCGTACGCTCTTCAAGACACGTTCAGACCCTCGCGGGGGCGCCCTGTACCCGACCAGGACGCTGAGTACCGGCAGGCTCCCCCGGCCTGCAAAGAAATAACTGCCCGGGCCGAAAGCCCTTCCCGCTCACTCCGTGTTGTTTGCCGAGTGCAGGGCAACACACACGGCGCTCTCCCGGGGGAGAGGTCGCTTTCCCCGGCACTCCGACGTCTCCAGGAAAACTCTTCTCTGGCGTGCCCCATGCCATGCCAATCTGCCTCCCTGTCCTCGACTGAGCTGCACGGGGAAACCAAAACTGCTGGGCATTCCTTCTCGGCACTCATACCTGCAGACCCCACGCCTGCAGGAGAAAGCCGGCTTGCGTTCCTACTGCCACGAGAGCAGAGCTCTGCCTGTTACACGGCAGGCTTTCCGAAGAGGCTGAGGCCCGATAGCCTCCCTAGTGCATTCCCTGGATGAGCGAGTTAGCTACAGGCAGAACAGCCCGTGAAGAGAGGTGGATTCAGGGAAGGGACCTGTGTGTCGCTAGAGTCTCTTTGGACGAGCTACGGATCACAAGGCGGTAGTCGGCGCGTTGACTGGCGGTGGGGGCCTGAGGACCCAAGCCTTGCATTCTCCTTTTTAAAGCACCATTCATGCTGCCTTGAAGCTACCTGCCTGAAACCGTTTGTGACGGGCCCCTCGTCGCTGGAGTCAGGGCTCGTGGAAGAGAAGCAGCTTTCTCTGAGTAAACAGGGTGCTTCCAGAGTCCCGGTAAGAGCTCATCCCGTCACGCTCTAGGGCTAAAGGGAAGCTCGATGGGAGGACTTCCCTCCAGCTAAGGCCTTCTAAGAGCCCCGCTGAGGCGGAAGCTCCGAGCGGTTTCCACGGGGCCTTAGTCGCGGTTCTGCTTTACTTTCACCCTCGTACGCTCTTCAAGACACGTTCAGACCCTCGCGGGGGCGCCCTGTACCCGACCAGGACGCTGAGTACCGGCAGGCTCCCCCGGCCTGCAAAGAAACAACTGCCCGGGCCGAAAGCCCTTCCCGCTCACTCCGTGTTGTTTGCCGAGTGCAGGGCAACACACACGGCGCTCTCCCGGGGGAGAGGTCGCTTTCCCCGGCACTCCGACGTCTCCAGGAAAACTCTTCTCTGGCGTGCCCCATGCCATGCCAATCTGCCTCCCTGTCCTCGACTGAGCTGCACGGGGAAACCAAAACTGCTGGGCATTCCTTCTCGGCACTCATACCTGCAGACCCCACGCCTGCAGGAGAAAGCCGGCTTGCGTTCCTACTGCCACGAGAGCAGAGCTCTGCCTGTTACACGGCAGGCTTTCCGAAGAGGCTGAGGCCCGATAGCCTCCCTAGTGCATTCCCTGGGTGAGCGAGTTAGCTACAGGCAGAACACCCCGTGAAGAGAGGTGGATTCAGGGAAGGGACCTGTGTGTCGCTAGAGTCTCTTTGGACGAGCTACGGATCACAAGGCGGTAGTCGGCGCGTTGACTGGCGGTGGGGGCCTGAGGACCCAAGCCTTGCATTCTCCTTTTTAAAGCACCATTCATGCTGCCTTGAAGCTACCTGCCTGAAACCCTTTGTGACGGGCCCCTCGTCGCTGGAGTCAGGGCTCGTGGAAGAGAAGCAGCTTTCTCTGAGTAAACAGGGTGCTTCCAGAGTCCCGGTAAGAGCTCATCCCGTCACGCTCTGGGGCTAAAGGGAAGCTCGATGGGAGGACTTCCCTCCAGCTAAGGCCTTCTAAGAGCCCCGCTGAGGCGGAAGCTCCGAGCGGTTTCCACGGGGCCTTAGTCGCGGTTCTGCTTTACTTTCACCCTCGTACGCTCTTCAAGACACGTTCAGACCCTCGCGGGGGCGCCCTGTACCCGACCAGGACGCTGAGTACCGGCAGGCTCCCCCGGCCTGCAAAGAAACAACTGCCCGGGCCGAAAGCCCTTCCCGCTCACTCCGTGTTGTTTGCCGAGTGCAGGGCAACACACACGGCGCTCTCCCGGGGGAGAGGTCGCTTTCCCAGGCACTCCAACGTCTCCAGGAAAACTCTTCTCTGGCGTGCCCCATGCCATGCCAATCTGCCTCCCTGTCCTCGACTGAGCTGCACGGGGAAACCAAAACTGCTGGGCATTCCTTCTCGGCACTCATACCTGCAGACCCCACGCCTGCAGGAGAAAGCCGGCTTGCGTTCCTACTGCCACGAGAGCAGAGCTCTGCCTGTTACACGGCAGGCTTTCCGAAGAGGCTGAGGCCCGATAGCCTCCCTAGTGCATTCCCTGGATGAGCGAGTTAGCTACAGGCAGAACACCCCGTGAAGAGAGGTGGATTCAGGGAAGGGACCTGTGTGTCGCTAGAGTCTCTTTGGACGAGCTACGGATCACAAGGCGGTAGTCGGCGCGTTGACTGGAGGTGGGGGCCTGAGGACCCAAGCCTTGCATTCTCCTTTTTAAAGCACCATTCATGCTGCCTTGAAGCTACCTGCCTGAAACCCTTTGTGACGGGCCCCTCGTCGCTGGAGTCAGGGCTCGTGGAAGAGAAGCAGCTTTCTCTGAGTAAACAGGGTGCTTCCAGAGTCCCGGTAAGAGCTCATCCCGTCACGCTCTGGGGCTAAAGGGAAGCTCGATGGGAGGACTTCCCTCCAGCTAAGGCCTTCTAAGAGCCCCGCTGAGGCGGAAGCTCCGAGCGGTTTCCACGGGGCCTTAGTCGCGGTTCTGCTTTACTTTCACCCTCGTACGCTCTTCAAGACACGTTCAGACCCTCGCGGGGGCGCCCTGTACCCGACCAGGACGCTGAGTACCGGCAGGCTCCCCCGGCCTGCAAAGAAACAACTGCCCGGGCCGAAAGCCCTTCCCGCTCACTCCGTGTTGTTTGCCGAGTGCAGGGCAACACACACGGCGCTCTCCCGGGGGAGAGGTCGCTTTCCCCGGCACTCCGACGTCTCCAGGAAAACTCTTCTCTGGCGTGCCCCATGCCATGCCAATCTGCCTCCCTGTCCTCGACTGAGCTGCACGGGGAAACCAAAACTGCTGGGCATTCCTTCTCGGCACTCATACCTGCAGACCCCACGCCTGCAGGAGAAAGCCGGCTTGCGTTCCTACTGCCACGAGAGCAGAGCTCTGCCTGTTACACGGCAGGCTTTCCGAAGAGGCTGAGGCCCGATAGCCTCCCTAGTGCATTCCCTGCATGAGCGAGTTAGCTACAGGCAGAACACCCCGTGAAGAGAGGTGGATTCAGGGAAGGGACCTGTGTGTCGCTAGAGTCTCTTTGGACGAGCTACGGATCACAAGGCGGTAGTCGGCGCGTTGACTGGAGGTGGGGGCCTGAGGACCCAAGCCTTGCATTCTCCTTTTTAAAGCACCATTCATGCTGCCTTGAAGCTACCTGCCTGAAACCCTTTGTGAGGGGCCCCTCGTCGCTGGAGTCAGGGCTCGTGGAAGAGAAGCAGCTTTCTCTGAGTAAACAGGGTGCTTCCAGAGTCCCGGTAAGAGCTCATCCCGTCACGCTCTGGGGCTAAAGGGAAGCTCGATGGGAGGACTTCCCTCCAGCTAAGGCCTTCTAAGAGCCCCGCTGAGGCGGAAGCTCCGAGCGGTTTCCACGGGGCCTTAGTCGCGGTTCTGCTTTACTTTCACCCTCGTACGCTCTTCAAGACACGTTCAGACCCTCGCGGGGGCGCCCTGTACCCGACCAGGACGCTGAGTACCGGCAGGCTCCCCCGGCCAGCAAAGAAACAACTGCCCGGGCCGAAAGCCCTTCCCGCTCACTCCGTGTTGTTTGCCGAGTGCAGGGCAACACACACGGCGCTCTCGCGGGGGAGAGGTCGCTTTCCCCGGCACTCCAACGTCCCCAGGAAAACTCTTCTCTGGCGTGCCCCATGCCATGCCAATCTGCCTCCCTGTCCTCGACTGAGCTGCACGGGGAAACCAAAACTGCTGGGCATTCCTTCTCGGCACTCATACCTGCAGACCCCACGCCTGCAGGAGAAAGCCGGCTTGCGTTCCTACTGCCACGAGAGCAGAGCTCTGCCTGTTACACGGCAGGCTTTCCGAAGAGGCTGAGGCCCGATAGCCTCCCTAGTGCATTCCCTGGATGAGCGAGTTAGCTACAGGCAGAACACCCCGTGAAGAGAGGTGGATTCAGGGAAGGGACCTGTGTGTCGCTAGAGTCTCTTTGGACGAGCTACGGATCACAAGGCGGTAGTCGGCGCGTTGACTGGAGGTGGGGGCCTGAGGACCCAAGCCTTGCATTCTCCTTTTTAAAGCACCATTCATGCTGCCTTGAAGCTACCTGCCTGAAACCCTTTGTGACGGGCCCCTCGTCGCTGGAGTCAGGGCTCGTGGAAGAGAAGCAGCTTTCTCTGAGTAAACAGGGTGCTTCCAGAGTCCCGGTAAGAGCTCATCCCGTCACGCTCTGGGGCTAAAGGGAAGCTCGATGGGAGGACTTCCCTCCAGCTAAGGCCTTCTAAGAGCCCCGCTGAGGCGGAAGCTCCGAGCGGTTTCCACGGGGCCTTAGTCGCGGTTCTGCTTTACTTTCACCCTCGTACGCTCTTCAAGACACGTTCAGACCCTCGCGGGGGCGCCCTGTACCCGACCAGGACGCTGAGTACCGGCAGGCTCCCCCGGCCTGCAAAGAAACAACTGCCCGGGCCGAAAGCCCTTCCCGCTCACTCCGTGTTGTTTGCCGAGTGCAGGGCAACACACACGGCGCTCTCCCGGGGGAGAGGTCGCTTTCCCCGGCACTCCGACGTCTCCAGGAAAACTCTTCTCTGGCGTGCCCCATGCCATGCCAATCTGCCTCCCTGTCCTCGACTGAGCTGCACGGGGAAACCAAAACTGCTGGGCATTCCTTCTCGGCACTCATACCTGCAGACCCCACGCCTGCAGGAGAAAGCCGGCTTGCGTTCCTACTGCCACGAGAGCAGAGCTCTGCCTGTTACACGGCAGGCTTTCCGAAGAGGCTGAGGCCCGATAGCCTCCCTAGTGCATTCCCTGCATGAGCGAGTTAGCTACAGGCAGAACACCCCGTGAAGAGAGGTGGATTCAGGGAAGGGACCTGTGTGTCGCTAGAGTCTCTTTGGACGAGCTACGGATCACAAGGCGGTAGTCGGCGCGTTGACTGGAGGTGGGGGCCTGAGGACCCAAGCCTTGCATTCTCCTTTTTAAAGCACCATTCATGCTGCCTTGAAGCTACCTGCCTGAAACCCTTTGTGACGGGCCCCTCGTCGCTGGAGTCAGGGCTCGTGGAAGAGAAGCAGCTTTCTCTGAGTAAACAGGGTGCTTCCAGAGTCCCGGTAAGAGCTCATCCCGTCACGCTCTGGGGCTAAAGGGAAGCTCGATGGGAGGACTTCCCTCCAGCTAAGGCCTTCTAAGAGCCCCGCTGAGGCGGAAGCTCCGAGCGGTTTCCACGGGGCCTTAGTCGCGGTTCTGCTTTACTTTCACCCTCGTACGCTCTTCAAGACACGTTCAGACCCTCGCGGGGGCGCCCTGTACCCGACCAGGACGCTGAGTACCGGCAGGCTCCCCCGGCCTGCAAAGAAACAACTGCCCGGGCCGAAAGCCCTTCCCGCTCACTCCGTGTTGTTTGCCGAGTGCAGGGCAACACACACGGCGCTCTCCCGGGGGAGAGGTCGCTTTCCCCGGCACTCCGACGTCTCCAGGAAAACTCTTCTCTGGCGTGCCCCATGCCATGCCAATCTGCCTCCCTGTCCTCGACTGAGCTGCACGGGGAAACCAAAACTGCTGGGCATTCCTTCTCGGCACTCATACCTGCAGACCCCACGCCTGCAGGAGAAAGCCGGCTTGCGTTCCTACTGCCACGAGAGCAGAGCTCTGCCTGTTACACGGCAGGCTTTCCGAAGAGGCTGAGGCCCGATAGCCTCCCTAGTGCATTCCCTGCATGAGCGAGTTAGCTACAGGCAGAACACCCCGTGAAGAGAGGTGGATTCAGGGAAGGGACCTGTGTGTCGCTAGAGTCTCTTTGGACGAGCTACGGATCACAAGGCGGTAGTCGGCGCGTTGACTGGCGGTGGGGGCCTGAGGACCCAAGCCTTGCATTCTCCTTTTTAAAGCACCATTCATGCTGCCTTGAAGCTACCTGCCTGAAACCCTTTGTGACGGGCCCCTCGTCGCTGGAGTCAGGGCTCGTGGAAGAGAAGCAGCTTTCTCTGAGTAAACAGGGTGCTTCCAGAGTCCCGGTAAGAGCTCATCCCGTCACGCTCTGGGGCTAAAGGGAAGCTCGATGGGAGGACTTCCCTCCAGCTAAGGCCTTCTAAGAGCCCCGCTGAGGCGGAAGCTCCGAGCGGTTTCCACGGGGCCTTAGTCGCGGTTCTGCTTTACTTTCACCCTCGTACGCTCTTCAAGACACGTTCAGACCCTCGCGGGGGCGCCCTGTACCCGACCAGGACGCTGAGTACCGGCAGGCTCCCCCGGCCAGCAAAGAAACAACTGCCCGGGCCGAAAGCCCTTCCCGCTCACTCCGTGTTGTTTGCCGAGTGCAGGGCAACACACACGGCGCTCTCGCGGGGGAGAGGTCGCTTTCCCCGGCACTCCAACGTCCCCAGGAAAACTCTTCTCTGGCGTGCCCCATGCCATGCCAATCTGCCTCCCTGTCCTCGACTGAGCTGCACGGGGAAACCAAAACTGCTGGGCATTCCTTCTCGGCACTCATACCTGCAGACCCCACGCCTGCAGGAGAAAGCCGGCTTGCGTTCCTACTGCCACGAGAGCAGAGCTCTGCCTGTTACACGGCAGGCTTTCCGAAGAGGCTGAGGCCCGATAGCCTCCCTAGTGCATTCCCTGGATGAGCGAGTTAGCTACAGGCAGAACAGCCCGTGAAGAGAGGTGGATTCAGGGAAGGGACCTGTGTGTCGCTAGAGTCTCTTTGGACGAGCTACGGATCACAAGGCGGTAGTCGGCGCGTTGACTGGCGGTGGGGGCCTGAGGACCCAAGCCTTGCATTCTCCTTTTTAAAGCACCATTCATGCTGCCTTGAAGCTACCTGCCTGAAACCGTTTGTGACGGGCCCCTCGTCGCTGGAGTCAGGGCTCGTGGAAGAGAAGCAGCTTTCTCTGAGTAAACAGGGTGCTTCCAGAGTCCCGGTAAGAGCTCATCCCGTCACGCTCTGGGGCTAAAGGGAAGCTCGATGGGAGGACTTCCCTCCAGCTAAGGCCTTCTAAGAGCCCCGCTGAGGCGGAAGCTCCGAGCGGTTTCCACGGGGCCTTAGTCGCGGTTCTGCTTTACTTTCACCCTCGTACGCTCTTCAAGACACGTTCAGACCCTCGCGGGGGCGCCCTGTACCCGACCAGGACGCTGAGTACCGGCAGGCTCCCCCGGCCTGCAAAGAAACAACTGCCCGGGCCGAAAGCCCTTCCCGCTCACTCCGTGTTGTTTGCCGAGTGCAGGGCAACACACACGGCGCTCTCCCGGGGGAGAGGTCGCTTTCCCCGGCACTCCGACGTCTCCAGGAAAACTCTTCTCTGGCGTGCCCCATGCCATGCCAATCTGCCTCCCTGTCCTCGACTGAGCTGCACGGGGAAACCAAAACTGCTGGGCATTCCTTCTCGGCACTCATACCTGCAGACCCCACGCCTGCAGGAGAAAGCCGGCTTGCGTTCCTACTGCCACGAGAGCAGAGCTCTGCCTGTTACACGGCAGGCTTTCCGAAGAGGCTGAGGCCCGATAGCCTCCCTAGTGCATTCCCTGGATGAGCGAGTTAGCTACAGGCAGAACACCCCGTGAAGAGAGGTGGATTCAGGGAAGGGACCTGTGTGTCGCTAGAGTCTCTTTGGACGAGCTACGGATCACAAGGCGGTAGTCGGCGCGTTGACTGGAGGTGGGGGCCTGAGGACCCAAGCCTTGCATTCTCCTTTTTAAAGCACCATTCATGCTGCCTTGAAGCTACCTGCCTGAAACCCTTTGTGACGGGCCCCTCGTCGCTGGAGTCAGGGCTCGTGGAAGAGAAGCAGCTTTCTCTGAGTAAACAGGGTGCTTCCAGAGTCCCGGTAAGAGCTCATCCCGTCACGCTCTGGGGCTAAAGGGAAGCTCGATGGGAGGACTTCCCTCCAGCTAAGGCCTTCTAAGAGCCCCGCTGAGGCGGAAGCTCCGAGCGGTTTCCACGGGGCCTTAGTCGCGGTTCTGCTTTACTTTCACCCTCGTACGCTCTTCAAGACACGTTCAGACCCTCGCGGGGGCGCCCTGTACCCGACCAGGACGCTGAGTACCGGCAGGCTCCCCCGGCCAGCAAAGAAACAACTGCCCGGGCCGAAAGCCCTTCCCGCTCACTCCGTGTTGTTTGCCGAGTGCAGGGCAACACACACGGCGCTCTCGCGGGGGAGAGGTCGCTTTCCCCGGCACTCCGACGTCCCCAGGAAAACTCTTCTCTGGCGTGCCCCATGCCATGCCAATCTGCCTCCCTGTCCTCGACTGAGCTGCACGGGGAAACCAAAACTGCTGGGCATTCCTTCTCGGCACTCATACCTGCAGACCCCACGCCTGCAGGAGAAAGCCGGCTTGCGTTCCTACTGCCACGAGAGCAGAGCTCTGCCTGTTACACGGCAGGCTTTCCGAAGAGGCTGAGGCCCGATAGCCTCCCTAGTGCATTCCCTGGATGAGCGAGTTAGCTACAGGCAGAACACCCCGTGAAGAGAGGTGGATTCAGGGAAGGGACCTGTGTGTCGCTAGAGTCTCTTTGGACGAGCTACGGATCACAAGGCGGTAGTCGGCGCGTTGACTGGAGGTGGGGGCCTGAGGACCCAAGCCTTGCATTCTCCTTTTTAAAGCACCATTCATGCTGCCTTGAAGCTACCTGCCTGAAACCCTTTGTGACGGGCCCCTCGTCGCTGGAGTCAGGGCTCGTGGAAGAGAAGCAGCTTTCTCTGAGTAAACAGGGTGCTTCCAGAGTCCCGGTAAGAGCTCATCCCGTCACGCTCTGGGGCTAAAGGGAAGCTCGATGGGAGGACTTCCCTCCAGCTAAGGCCTTCTAAGAGCCCCGCTGAGGCGGAAGCTCCGAGCGGTTTCCACGGGGCCTTAGTCGCGGTTCTGCTTTACTTTCACCCTCGTACGCTCTTCAAGACACGTTCAGACCCTCGCGGGGGCGCCCTGTACCCGACCAGGACGCTGAGTACCGGCAGGCTCCCCCGGCCTGCAAAGAAACAACTGCCCGGGCCGAAAGCCCTTCCCGCTCACTCCGTGTTGTTTGCCGAGTGCAGGGCAACACACACGGCGCTCTCCCGGGGGAGAGGTCGCTTTCCCCGGCACTCCGACGTCTCCAGGAAAACTCTTCTCTGGCGTGCCCCATGCCATGCCAATCTGCCTCCCTGTCCTCGACTGAGCTGCACGGGGAAACCAAAACTGCTGGGCATTCCTTCTCGGCACTCATACCTGCAGACCCCACGCCTGCAGGAGAAAGCCGGCTTGCGTTCCTACTGCCACGAGAGCAGAGCTCTGCCTGTTACACGGCAGGCTTTCCGAAGAGGCTGAGGCCCGATAGCCTCCCTAGTGCATTCCCTGCATGAGCGAGTTAGCTACAGGCAGAACACCCCGTGAAGAGAGGTGGATTCAGGGAAGGGACCTGTGTGTCGCTAGAGTCTCTTTGGACGAGCTACGGATCACAAGGCGGTAGTCGGCGCGTTGACTGGAGGTGGGGGCCTGAGGACCCAAGCCTTGCATTCTCCTTTTTAAAGCACCATTCATGCTGCCTTGAAGCTACCTGCCTGAAACCCTTTGTGACGGGCCCCTCGTCGCTGGAGTCAGGGCTCGTGGAAGAGAAGCAGCTTTCTCTGAGTAAACAGGGTGCTTCCAGAGTCCCGGTAAGAGCTCATCCCGTCACGCTCTGGGGCTAAAGGGAAGCTCGATGGGAGGACTTCCCTCCAGCTAAGGCCTTCTAAGAGCCCCGCTGAGGCGGAAGCTCCGAGCGGTTTCCACGGGGCCTTAGTCGCGGTTCTGCTTTACTTTCACCCTCGTACGCTCTTCAAGACACGTTCAGACCCTCGCGGGGGCGCCCTGTACCCGACCAGGACGCTGAGTACCGGCAGGCTCCCCCGGCCTGCAAAGAAACAACTGCCCGGGCCGAAAGCCCTTCCCGCTCACTCCGTGTTGTTTGCCGAGTGCAGGGCAACACACACGGCGCTCTCCCGGGGGAGAGGTCGCTTTCCCCGGCACTCCGACGTCTCCAGGAAAACTCTTCTCTGGCGTGCCCCATGCCATGCCAATCTGCCTCCCTGTCCTCGACTGAGCTGCACGGGGAAACCAAAACTGCTGGGCATTCCTTCTCGGCACTCATACCTGCAGACCCCACGCCTGCAGGAGAAAGCCGGCTTGCGTTCCTACTGCCACGAGAGCAGAGCTCTGCCTGTTACACGGCAGGCTTTCCGAAGAGGCTGAGGCCCGATAGCCTCCCTAGTGCATTCCCTGCATGAGCGAGTTAGCTACAGGCAGAACAGCCCGTGAAGAGAGGTGGATTCAGGGAAGGGACCTGTGTGTCGCTAGAGTCTCTTTGGACGAGCTACGGATCACAAGGCGGTAGTCGGCGCGTTGACTGGCGGTGGGGGCCTGAGGACCCAAGCCTTGCATTCTCCTTTTTAAAGCACCATTCATGCTGCCTTGAAGCTACCTGCCTGAAACCGTTTGTGACGGGCCCCTCGTCGCTGGAGTCAGGGCTCGTGGAAGAGAAGCAGCTTTCTCTGAGTAAACAGGGTGCTTCCAGAGTCCCGGTAAGAGCTCATCCCGTCACGCTCTGGGGCTAAAGGGAAGCTCGATGGGAGGACTTCCCTCCAGCTAAGGCCTTCTAAGAGCCCCGCTGAGGCGGAAGCTCCGAGCGGTTTCCACGGGGCCTTAGTCGCGGTTCTGCTTTACTTTCACCCTCGTACGCTCTTCAAGACACGTTCAGACCCTCGCGGGGGCGCCCTGTACCCGACCAGGACGCTGAGTACCGGCAGGCTCCCCCGGCCTGCAAAGAAACAACTGCCCGGGCCGAAAGCCCTTCCCGCTCACTCCGTGTTGTTTGCCGAGTGCAGGGCAACACACACGGCGCTCTCCCGGGGGAGAGGTCGCTTTCCCCGGCACTCCGACGTCTCCAGGAAAACTCTTCTCTGGCGTGCCCCATGCCATGCCAATCTGCCTCCCTGTCCTCGACTGAGCTGCACGGGGAAACCAAAACTGCTAGGCATTCCTTCTCGGCACTCATACCTGCAGACCCCACGCCTGCAGGAGAAAGCCGGCTTGCGTTCCTACTGCCACGAGAGCAGAGCTCTGCCTGTTACACGGCAGGCTTTCCGAAGAGGCTGAGGCCCGATAGCCTCCCTAGTGCATTCCCTGGATGAGCGAGTTAGCTACAGGCAGAACACCCCATGAAGAGAGGTGGATTCAGGGAAGGGACCTGTGTGTCGCTAGAGTCTCTTTGGACGAGCTACGGATCACAAGGCGGTAGTCGGCGCGTTGACTGGAGGTGGGGGCCTGAGGACCCAAGCCTTGCATTCTCCTTTTTAAAGCACCATTCATGCTGCCTTGAAGCTACCTGCCTGAAACCGTTTGTGACGGGCCCCTCGTCGCTGGAGTCAGGGCTCGTGGAAGAGAAGCAGCTTTCTCTGAGTAAACAGGGTGCTTCCAGAGTCCCGGTAAGAGCTCATCCCGTCACGCTCTGGGGCTAAAGGGAAGCTCGATGGGAGGACTTCCCTCCAGCTAAGGCCTTCTAAGAGCCCCGCTGAGGCGGAAGCTCCGAGCGGTTTCCACGGGGCCTTAGTCGCGGTTCTGCTTTACTTTCACCCTCGTACGCTCTTCAAGACACGTTCAGACCCTCGCGGGGGCGCCCTGTACCCGACCAGGACGCTGAGTACCGGCAGGCTCCCCCGGCCTGCAAAGAAACAACTGCCCGGGCCGAAAGCCCTTCCCGCTCACTCCGTGTTGTTTGCCGAGTGCAGGGCAACACACACGGCGCTCTCCCGGGGGAGAGGTCGCTTTCCCCGGCACTCCAACGTCCCCAGGAAAACTTTTCTCTGGCGTGCCCCATGCCATGCCAATCTGCCTCCCTGTCCTCGACTGAGCTGCACGGGGAAACCAAAACTGCTGGGCATTCCTTCTCGGCACTCATACCTGCAGACCCCACGCCTGCAGGAGAAAGCCGGCTTGCGTTCCTACTGCCACGAGAGCAGAGCTCTGCCTGTTACACGGCAGGCTTTCCGAAGAGGCTGAGGCCCGATAGCCTCCCTAGTGCATTCCCTGCATGAGCGAGTTAGCTACAGGCAGAACAGCCCGTGAAGAGAGGTGGATTCAGGGAAGGGACCTGTGTGTCGCTAGAGTCTCTTTGGACGAGCTACGGATCACAAGGCGGTAGTCGGCGCGTTGACTGGCGGTGGGGGCCTGAGGACCCAAGCCTTGCATTCTCCTTTTTAAAGCACCATTCATGCTGCCTTGAAGCTACCTGCCTGAAACCGTTTGTGACGGGCCCCTCGTCGCTGGAGTCAGGGCTCGTGGAAGAGAAGCAGCTTTCTCTGAGTAAACAGGGTGCTTCCAGAGTCCCGGTAAGAGCTCATCCCGTCACGCTCTGGGGCTAAAGGGAAGCTCGATGGGAGGACTTCCCTCCAGCTAAGGCCTTCTAAGAGCCCCGCTGAGGCGGAAGCTCCGAGCGGTTTCCACGGGGCCTTAGTCGCGGTTCTGCTTTACTTTCACCCTCGTACGCTCTTCAAGACACGTTCAGACCCTCGCGGGGGCGCCCTGTACCCGACCAGGACGCTGAGTACCGGCAGGCTCCCCCGGCCTGCAAAGAAACAACTGCCCGGGCCGAAAGCCCTTCCCGCTCACTCCGTGTTGTTTGCCGAGTGCAGGGCAACACACACGGCGCTCTCCCGGGGGAGAGGTCGCTTTCCCAGGCACTCCAACGTCTCCAGGAAAACTCTTCTCTGGCGTGCCCCATGCCATGCCAATCTGCCTCCCTGTCCTCGACTGAGCTGCACGGGGAAACCAAAACTGCTGGGCATTCCTTCTCGGCACTCATACCTGCAGACCCCACGCCTGCAGGAGAAAGCCGGCTTGCGTTCCTACTGCCACGAGAGCAGAGCTCTGCCTGTTACACGGCAGGCTTTCCGAAGAGGCTGAGGCCCGATAGCCTCCCTAGTGCATTCCCTGCATGAGCGAGTTAGCTACAGGCAGAACACCCCGTGAAGAGAGGTGGATTTAGGGAAGGGACCTGTGTGTCGCTAGAGTCTCTTTGGACGAGCTACGGATCACAAGGCGGTAGTCGGCGCGTTGACTGGAGGTGGGGGCCTGAGGACCCAAGCCTTGCATTCTCCTTTTTAAAGCACCATTCATGCTGCCTTGAAGCTACCTGCCTGAAACCCTTTGTGACGGGCCCCTCGTCGCTGGAGTCAGGGCTCGTGGAAGAGAAGCAGCTTTCTCTGAGTAAACAGGGTGCTTCCAGAGTCCCGGTAAGAGCTCATCCCGTCACGCTCTGGGGCTAAAGGGAAGCTCGATGGGAGGACTTCCCTCCAGCTAAGGCCTTCTAAGAGCCCCGCTGAGGCGGAAGCTCCGAGCGGTTTCCACGGGGCCTTAGTCGCGGTTCTGCTTTACTTTCACCCTCGTACGCTCTTCAAGACACGTTCAGACCCTCGCGGGGGCGCCCTGTACCCGACCAGGACGCTGAGTACCGGCAGGCTCCCCCGGCCTGCAAAGAAACAACTGCCCGGGCCGAAAGCCCTTCCCGCTCACTCCGTGTTGTTTGCCGAGTGCAGGGCAACACACACGGCGCTCTCCCGGGGGAGAGGTCGCTTTCCCCGGCACTCCAACGTCCCCAGGAAAACTCTTCTCTGGCGTGCCCCATGCCATGCCAATCTGCCTCCCTGTCCTCGACTGAGCTGCACGGGGAAACCAAAACTGCTGGGCATTCCTTCTCGGCACTCATACCTGCAGACCCCACGCCTGCAGGAGAAAGCCGGCTTGCGTTCCTACTGCCACGAGAGCAGAGCTCTGCCTGTTACACGGCAGGCTTTCCGAAGAGGCTGAGGCCCGATAGCCTCCCTAGTGCATTCCCTGGATGAGCGAGTTAGCTACAGGCAGAACAGCCCGTGAAGAGAGGTGGATTCAGGGAAGGGACCTGTGTGTCGCTAGAGTCTCTTTGGACGAGCTACGGATCACAAGGCGGTAGTCGGCGCGTTGACTGGCGGTGGGGGCCTGAGGACCCAAGCCTTGCATTCTCCTTTTTAAAGCACCATTCATGCTGCCTTGAAGCTACCTGCCTGAAACCGTTTGTGACGGGCCCCTCGTCGCTGGAGTCAGGGCTCGTGGAAGAGAAGCAGCTTTCTCTGAGTAAACAGGGTGCTTCCAGAGTCCCGGTAAGAGCTCATCCCGTCACGCTCTAGGGCTAAAGGGAAGCTCGATGGGAGGACTTCCCTCCAGCTAAGGCCTTCTAAGAGCCCCGCTGAGGCGGAAGCTCCGAGCGGTTTCCACGGGGCCTTAGTCGCGGTTCTGCTTTACTTTCACCCTCGTACGCTCTTCAAGACACGTTCAGACCCTCGCGGGGGCGCCCTGTACCCGACCAGGACGCTGAGTACCGGCAGGCTCCCCCGGCCTGCAAAGAAACAACTGCCCGGGCCGAAAGCCCTTCCCGCTCACTCCGTGTTGTTTGCCGAGTGCAGGGCAACACACACGGCGCTCTCCCGGGGGAGAGGTCGCTTTCCCCGGCACTCCGACGTCTCCAGGAAAACTCTTCTCTGGCGTCCCCCATGCCATGCCAATCTGCCTCCCTGTCCTCGACTGAGCTGCACGGGGAAACCAAAACTGCTGGGCATTCCTTCTCGGCACTCATACCTGCAGACCCCACGCCTGCAGGAGAAAGCCGGCTTGCGTTCCTACTGCCACGAGAGCAGAGCTCTGCCTGTTACACGGCAGGCTTTCCGAAGAGGCTGAGGCCCGATAGCCTCCCTAGTGCATTCCCTGCATGAGCGAGTTAGCTACAGGCAGAACACCCCGTGAAGAGAGGTGGATTCAGGGAAGGGACCTGTGTGTCGCTAGAGTCTCTTTGGACGAGCTACGGATCACAAGGCGGTAGTCGGCGCGTTGACTGGAGGTGGGGGCCTGAGGACCCAAGCCTTGCATTCTCCTTTTTAAAGCACCATTCATGCTGCCTTGAAGCTACCTGCCTGAAACCCTTTGTGACGGGCCCCTCGTCGCTGGAGTCAGGGCTCGTGGAAGAGAAGCAGCTTTCTCTGAGTAAACAGGGTGCTTCCAGAGTCCCGGTAAGAGCTCATCCCGTCACGCTCTGGGGCTAAAGGGAAGCTCGATGGGAGGACTTCCCTCCAGCTAAGGCCTTCTAAGAGCCCCGCTGAGGCGGAAGCTCCGAGCGGTTTCCACGGGGCCTTAGTCGCGGTTCTGCTTTACTTTCACCCTCGTACGCTCTTCAAGACACGTTCAGACCCTCGCGGGGGCGCCCTGTACCCGACCAGGACGCTGAGTACCGGCAGGCTCCCCCGGCCTGCAAAGAAACAACTGCCCGGGCCGAAAGCCCTTCCCGCTCACTCCGTGTTGTTTGCCGAGTGCAGGGCAACACACACGGCGCTCTCCCGGGGGAGAGGTCGCTTTCCCCGGCACTCCGACGTCTCCAGGAAAACTCTTCTCTGGCGTGCCCCATGCCATGGCAATCTGCCTCCCTGTCCTCGACTGAGCTGCACGGGGAAACCAAAACTGCTGGGCATTCCTTCTCGGCACTCATACCTGCAGACCCCACGCCTGCAGGAGAAAGCCGGCTTGCGTTCCTACTGCCACGAGAGCAGAGCTCTGCCTGTTACACGGCAGGCTTTCCGAAGAGGCTGAGGCCCGATAGCCTCCCTAGTGCATTCCCTGCATGAGCGAGTTAGCTACAGGCAGAACACCCCGTGAAGAGAGGTGGATTCAGGGAAGGGACCTGTGTGTCGCTAGAGTCTCTTTGGACGAGCTACGGATCACAAGGCGGTAGTCGGCGCGTTGACTGGCGGTGGGGGCCTGAGGACCCAAGCCTTGCATTCTCCTTTTTAAAGCACCATTCATGCTGCCTTGAAGCTACCTGCCTGAAACCGTTTGTGACGGGCCCCTCGTCGCTGGAGTCAGGGCTCGTGGAAGAGAAGCAGCTTTCTCTGAGTAAACAGGGTGCTTCCAGAGTCCCGGTAAGAGCTCATCCCGTCACGCTCTGGGGCTAAAGGGAAGCTCGATGGGAGGACTTCCCTCCAGCTAAGGCCTTCTAAGAGCCCCGCTGAGGCGGAAGCTCCGAGCGGTTTCCACGGGGCCTTAGTCGCGGTTCTGCTTTACTTTCACCCTCGTACGCTCTTCAAGACACGTTCAGACCCTCGCGGGGGCGCCCTGTACCCGACCAGGACGCTGAGTACCGGCAGGCTCCCCCGGCCAGCAAAGAAACAACTGCCCGGGCCGAAAGCCCTTCCCGCTCACTCCGTGTTGTTTGCCGAGTGCAGGGCAACACACACGGCGCTCTCGCGGGGGAGAGGTCGCTTTCCCCGGAACTCCAACGTCCCCAGGAAAACTCTTCTCTGGCGTGCCCCATGCCATGCCAATCTGCCTCCCTGTCCTCGACTGAGCTGCACGGGGAAACCAAAACTGCTGGGCATTCCTTCTCGGCACTCATACCTGCAGACCCCACGCCTGCAGGAGAAAGCCGGCTTGCGTTCCTACTGCCACGAGAGCAGAGCTCTGCCTGTTACACGGCAGGCTTTCCGAAGAGGCTGAGGCCCGATAGCCTCCCTAGTGCATTCCCTGGATGAGCGAGTTAGCTACAGGCAGAACAGCCCGTGAAGAGAGGTGGATTCAGGGAAGGGACCTGTGTGTCGCTAGAGTCTCTTTGGACGAGCTACGGATCACAAGGCGGTAGTCGGCGCGTTGACTGGCGGTGGGGGCCTGAGGACCCAAGCCTTGCATTCTCCTTTTTAAAGCACCATTCATGCTGCCTTGAAGCTACCTGCCTGAAACCGTTTGTGACGGGCCCCTCGTCGCTGGAGTCAGGGCTCGTGGAAGAGAAGCAGCTTTCTCTGAGTAAACAGGGTGCTTCCAGAGTCCCGGTAAGAGCTCATCCCGTCACGCTCTAGGGCTAAAGGGAAGCTCGATGGGAGGACTTCCCTCCAGCTAAGGCCTTCTAAGAGCCCCGCTGAGGCGGAAGCTCCGAGCGGTTTCCACGGGGCCTTAGTCGCGGTTCTGCTTTACTTTCACCCTCGTACGCTCTTCAAGACACGTTCAGACCCTCGCGGGGGAGCCCTGTACCCGACCAGGACGCTGAGTACCGGCAGGCTCCCCCGGCCTGCAAAGAAACAACTGCCCGGGCCGAAAGCCCTTCCCGCTCACTCCGTGTTGTTTGCCGAGTGCAGGGCAACACACACGGCGCTCTCCCGGGGGAGAGGTCGCTTTCCCCGGCACTCCGACGTCTCCAGGAAAACTCTTCTCTGGCGTGCCCCATGCCATGCCAATCTGCCTCCCTGTCCTCGACTGAGCTGCACGGGGAAACCAAAACTGCTGGGCATTCCTTCTCGGCACTCATACCTGCAGACCCCACGCCTGCAGGAGAAAGCCGGCTTGCGTTCCTACTGCCACGAGAGCAGAGCTCTGCCTGTTACACGGCAGGCTTTCCGAAGAGGCTGAGGCCCGATAGCCTCCCTAGTGCATTCCCTGCATGAGCGAGTTAGCTACAGGCAGAACACCCCGTGAAGAGAGGTGGATTCAGGGAAGGGACCTGTGTGTCGCTAGAGTCTCTTTGGACGAGCTACGGATCACAAGGCGGTAGTCGGCGCGTTGACTGGAGGTGGGGGCCTGAGGACCCAAGCCTTGCATTCTCCTTTTTAAAGCACCATTCATGCTGCCTTGAAGCTACCTGCCTGAAACCGTTTGTGACGGGCCCCTCGTCGCTGGAGTCAGGGCTCGTGGAAGAGAAGCAGCTTTCTCTGAGTAAACAGGGTGCTTCCAGAGTCCCGGTAAGAGCTCATCCCGTCACGCTCTGGGGCTAAAGGGAAGCTCGATGGGAGGACTTCCCTCCAGCTAAGGCCTTCTAAGAGCCCCGCTGAGGCGGAAGCTCCGAGCGGTTTCCACGGGGCCTTAGTCGCGGTTCTGCTTTACTTTCACCCTCGTACGCTCTTCAAGACACGTTCAGACCCTCGCGGGGGCGCCCTGTACCCGACCAGGACGCTGAGTACCGGCAGGCTCCCCCGGCCAGCAAAGAAACAACTGCCCGGGCCGAAAGCCCTTCCCGCTCACTCCGTGTTGTTTGCCGAGTGCAGGGCAACACACACGGCGCTCTCGCGGGGGAGAGGTCGCTTTCCCCGGCACTCCAACGTCCCCAGGAAAACTCTTCTCTGGCGTGCCCCATGCCATGCCAATCTGCCTCCCTGTCCTCGACTGAGCTGCACGGGGAAACCAAAACTGCTGGGCATTCCTTCTCGGCACTCATACCTGCAGACCCCACGCCTGCAGGAGAAAGCCGGCTTGCGTTCCTACTGCCACGAGAGCAGAGCTCTGCCTGTTACACGGCAGGCTTTCCGAAGAGGCTGAGGCCCGATAGCCTCCCTAGTGCATTCCCTGGATGAGCGAGTTAGCTACAGGCAGAACACCCCATGAAGAGAGGTGGATTCAGGGAAGGGACCTGTGTGTCGCTAGAGTCTCTTTGGACGAGCTACGGATCACAAGGCGGTAGTCGGCGCGTTGACTGGAGGTGGGGGCCTGAGGACCCAAGCCTTGCATTCTCCTTTTTAAAGCACCATTCATGCTGCCTTGAAGCTACCTGCCTGAAACCCTTTGTGACGGGCCCCTCGTCGCTGGAGTCAGGGCTCGTGGAAGAGAAGCAGCTTTCTCTGAGTAAACAGGGTGCTTCCAGAGTCCCGGTAAGAGCTCATCCCGTCACGCTCTGGGGCTAAAGGGAAGCTCGATGGGAGGACTTCCCTCCAGCTAAGGCCTTCTAAGAGCCCCGCTGAGGCGGAAGCTCCGAGCGGTTTCCACGGGGCCTTAGTCGCGGTTCTGCTTTACTTTCACCCTCGTACGCTCTTCAAGACACCTTCAGACCCTCGCGGGGGCGCCCTGTACCCGACCAGGACGCTGAGTACCGGCAGGCTCCCCCGGCCTGCAAAGAAACAACTGCCCGGGCCGAAAGCCTTTCCCGCTCACTCCGTGTTGTTTGCCGAGTGCAGGGCAACACACACGGCGCTCTCCCGGGGGAGAGGTCGCTTTCCCCGGCACTCCAACGTCCCCAGGAAAACTCTTCTCTGGCGTGCCCCATGCCATGCCAATCTGCCTCCCTGTCCTCGACTGAGCTGCACGGGGAAACCAAAACTGCTGGGCATTCCTTCTCGGCACTCATACCTGCAGACCCCACGCCTGCAGGAGAAAGCCGGCTTGCGTTCCTACTGCCACGAGAGCAGAGCTCTGCCTGTTACACGGCAGGCTTTCCGAAGAGGCTGAGGCCCGATAGCCTCCCTAGTGCATTCCCTGGATGAGCGAGTTAGCTACAGGCAGAACAGCCCGTGAAGAGAGGTGGATTCAGGGAAGGGACCTGTGTGTCGCTAGAGTCTCTTTGGACGAGCTACGGATCACAAGGCGGTAGTCGGCGCGTTGACTGGCGGTGGGGGCCTGAGGACCCAAGCCTTGCATTCTCCTTTTTAAAGCACCATTCATGCTGCCTTGAAGCTACCTGCCTGAAACCGTTTGTGACGGGCCCCTCGTCGCTGGAGTCAGGGCTCGTGGAAGAGAAGCAGCTTTCTCTGAGTAAACAGGGTGCTTCCAGAGTCCCGGTAAGAGCTCATCCCGTCACGCTCTAGGGCTAAAGGGAAGCTCGATGGGAGGACTTCCCTCCAGCTAAGGCCTTCTAAGAGCCCCGCTGAGGCGGAAGCTCCGAGCGGTTTCCACGGGGCCTTAGTCGCGGTTCTGCTTTACTTTCACCCTCGTACGCTCTTCAAGACACCTTCAGACCCTCGCGGGGGCGCCCTGTACCCGACCAGGACGCTGAGTACCGGCAGGCTCCCCCGGCCTGCAAAGAAACAACTGCCCGGGCCGAAAGCCCTTCCCGCTCACTCCGTGTTGTTTGCCGAGTGCAGGGCAACACACACGGCGCTCTCCCGGGGGAGAGGTCGCTTTCCCCGGCACTCCGACGTCTCCAGGAAAACTCTTCTCTGGCGTGCCCCATGCCATGCCAATCTGCCTCCCTGTCCTCGACTGAGCTGCACGGGGAAACCAAAACTGCTAGGCATTCCTTCTCGGCACTCATACCTGCAGACCCCACGCCTGCAGGAGAAAGCCGGCTTGCGTTCCTACTGCCACGAGAGCAGAGCTCTGCCTGTTACACGGCAGGCTTTCCGAAGAGGCTGAGGCCCGATAGCCTCCCTAGTGCATTCCCTGGATGAGCGAGTTAGCTACAGGCAGAACACCCCATGAAGAGAGGTGGATTCAGGGAAGGGACCTGTGTGTCGCTAGAGTCTCTTTGGACGAGCTACGGATCACAAGGCGGTAGTCGGCGCGTTGACTGGAGGTGGGGGCCTGAGGACCCAAGCCTTGCATTCTCCTTTTTAAAGCACCATTCATGCTGCCTTGAAGCTACCTGCCTGAAACCGTTTGTGACGGGCCCCTCGTCGCTGGAGTCAGGGCTCGTGGAAGAGAAGCAGCTTTCTCTGAGTAAACAGGGTGCTTCCAGAGTCCCGGTAAGAGCTCATCCTGTCACGCTCTGGGGCTAAAGGGAAGCTCGATGGGAGGACTTCCCTCCAGCTAAGGCCTTCTAAGAGCCCCGCTGAGGCGGAAGCTCCGAGCGGTTTCCACGGGGCCTTAGTCGCGGTTCTGCTTTACTTTCACCCTCGTACGCTCTTCAAGACACGTTCAGACCCTCGCGGGGGCGCCCTGTACCCGACCAGGACGCTGAGTACCGGCAGGCTCCCCCGGCCTGCAAAGAAACAACTGCCCGGGCCGAAAGCCCTTCCCGCTCACTCCGTGTTGTTTGCCGAGTGCAGGGCAACACACACGGCGCTCTCCCGGGGGAGAGGTCGCTTTCCCAGGCACTCCAACGTCTCCAGGAAAACTCTTCTCTGGCGTGCCCCATGCCATGCCAATCTGCCTCCCTGTCCTCGACTGAGCTGCACGGGGAAACCAAAACTGCTGGGCATTCCTTCTCGGCACTCATACCTGCAGACCCCACGCCTGCAGGAGAAAGCCGGCTTGCGTTCCTACTGCCACGAGAGCAGAGCTCTGCCTGTTACACGGCAGGCTTTCCGAAGAGGCTGAGGCCCGATAGCCTCCCTAGTGCATTCCCTGGATGAGCGAGTTAGCTACAGGCAGAACACCCCGTGAAGAGAGGTGGATTCAGGGAAGGGACCTGTGTGTCGCTAGAGTCTCTTTGGACGAGCTACGGATCACAAGGCGGTAGTCGGCGCGTTGACTGGCGGTGGGGGCCTGAGGACCCAAGCCTTGCATTCTCCTTTTTAAAGCACCATTCATGCTGCCTTGAAGCTACCTGCCTGAAACCGTTTGTGACGGGCCCCTCGTCGCTGGAGTCAGGGCTCGTGGAAGAGAAGCAGCTTTCTCTGAGTAAACAGGGTGCTTCCAGAGTCCCGGTAAGAGCTCATCCCGTCACGCTCTAGGGCTAAAGGGAAGCTCGATGGGAGGACTTCCCTCCAGCTAAGGCCTTCTAAGAGCCCCGCTGAGGCGGAAGCTCCGAGCGGTTTCCACGGGGCCTTAGTCGCGGTTCTGCTTTACTTTCACCCTCGTACGCTCTTCAAGACACGTTCAGACCCTCGCGGGGGCGCCTTGTACCCGACCAGGACGCTGAGTACCGGCAGGCTCCCCCGGCCTGCAAAGAAACAACTGCCCGGGCCGAAAGCCCTTCCCGCTCACTCCGTGTTGTTTGCCGAGTGCAGGGCAACACACACGGCGCTCTCCCGGGGGAGAGGTCGCTTTCCCCGGCACTCCGACGTCTCCAGGAAAACTCTTCTCTGGCGTGCCCCATGCCATGCCAATCTGCCTCCCTGTCCTCGACTGAGCTGCACGGGGAAACCAAAACTGCTAGGCATTCCTTCTCGGCACTCATACCTGCAGACCCCACGCCTGCAGGAGAAAGCCGGCTTGCGTTCCTACTGCCACGAGAGCAGAGCTCTGCCTGTTACACGGCAGGCTTTCCGAAGAGGCTGAGGCCCGATAGCCTCCCTAGTGCATTCCCTGGATGAGCGAGTTAGCTACAGGCAGAACACCCCGTGAAGAGAGGTGGATTCAGGGAAGGGACCTGTGTGTCGCTAGAGTCTCTTTGGACGAGCTACGGATCACAAGGCGGTAGTCGGCGCGTTGACTGGAGGTGGGGGCCTGAGGACCCAAGCCTTGCATTCTCCTTTTTAAAGCACCATTCATGCTGCCTTGAAGCTACCTGCCTGAAACCCTTTGTGACGGGCCCCTCGTCGCTGGAGTCAGGGCTCGTGGAAGAGAAGCAGCTTTCTCTGAGTAAACAGGGTGCTTCCAGAGTCCCGGTAAGAGCTCATCCCGTCACGCTCTGGGGCTAAAGGGAAGCTCGATGGGAGGACTTCCCTCCAGCTAAGGCCTTCTAAGAGCCCCGCTGAGGCGGAAGCTCCGAGCGGTTTCCACGGGGCCTTAGTCGCGGTTCTGCTTTACTTTCACCCTCGTACGCTCTTCAAGACACGTTCAGACCCTCGCGGGGGCGCCCTGTACCCGACCAGGACGCTGAGTACCGGCAGGCTCCCCCGGCCTGCAAAGAAACAACTGCCCGGGCCGAAAGCCCTTCCCGCTCACTCCGTGTTGTTTGCCGAGTGCAGGGCAACACACACGGCGCTCTCGCGGGGGAGAGGTCGCTTTCCCCGGCACTCCAACGTCTCCAGGAAAACTCTTCTCTGGCGTCCCCCATGCCATGCCAATCTGCCTCCCTGTCCTCGACTGAGCTGCACGGGGAAACCAAAACTGCTGGGCATTCCTTCTCGGCACTCATACCTGCAGACCCCACGCCTGCAGGAGAAAGCCGGCTTGCGTTCCTACTGCCACGAGAGCAGAGCTCTGCCTGTTACACGGCAGGCTTTCCGAAGAGGCTGAGGCCCGATAGCCTCCCTAGTGCATTCCCTGGATGAGCGAGTTAGCTACAGGCAGAACACCCCGTGAAGAGAGGTGGATTCAGGGAAGGGACCTGTGTGTCGCTAGAGTCTCTTTGGACGAGCTACGGATCACAAGGCGGTAGTCGGCGCGTTGACTGGAGGTGGGGGCCTGAGGACCCAAGCCTTGCATTCTCCTTTTTAAAGCACCATTCATGCTGCCTTGAAGCTACCTGCCTGAAACCCTTTGTGACGGGCCCCTCGTCGCTGGAGTCAGGGCTCGTGGAAGAGAAGCAGCTTTCTCTGAGTAAACAGGGTGCTTCCAGAGTCCCGGTAAGAGCTCATCCCGTCACGCTCTGGGGCTAAAGGGAAGCTCGATGGGAGGACTTCCCTCCAGCTAGGCCTTCTAAGAGCCCCGCTGAGGCGGAAGCTCCGAGCGGTTTCCACGGGGCCTTAGTCGCGGTTCTGCTTTACTTTCACCCTCGTACGCTCTTCAAGACACGTTCAGACCCTCGCGGGGGCGCCCTGTACCCGACCAAGACGCTGAGTACCGGCAGGCTCCCCTGGCCTGCAAAGAAACAACTGCCCGGGCCGAAAGCCCTTCCCGCTCACTCCGTGTTGTTTGCCGAGTGCAGGGCAACACACACGGCGCTCTCCCGGGGGAGAGGTCGCTTTCCCCGGCACTCCAACGTCCCCAGGAAAACTCTTCTCTGGCGTGCCCCATGCCATGCCAATCTGCCTCCCTGTCCTCGACTGAGCTGCACGGGGAAACCAAAACTGCTGGGCATTCCTTCTCGGCACTCATACCTGCAGACCCCACGCCTGCAGGAGAAAGCCGGCTTGCGTTCCTACTGCCACGAGAGCAGAGCTCTGCCTGTTACACGGCAGGCTTTCCGAAGAGGCTGAGGCCCGATAGCCTCCCTAGTGCATTCCCTGGATGAGCGAGTTAGCTACAGGCAGAACACACCGTGAAGAGAGGTGGATTCAGGGAAGGGACCTCTGTGTCGCTAGAGTCTCTTTGGACGAGCTACGGATCACAAGGCGGTAGTCGGCGCGTTGACTGGAGGTGGGGGCCTGAGGACCCAAGCCTTGCATTCTCCTTTTTAAAGCACCATTCATGCTGCCTTGAAGCTACCTGCCTGAAACCCTTTGTGACGGGCCCCTCGTCGCTGGAGTCAGGGCTCGTGGAAGAGAAGCAGCTTTCTCTGAGTAAACAGGGTGCTTCCAGAGTCCCGGTAAGAGCTCATCCCGTCACGCTCTGGGGCTAAAGGGAAGCTCGATGGGAGGACTTCCCTCCAGCTAAGGCCTTCTAAGAGCCCCGCTGAGGCGGAAGCTCCGAGCGGTTTCCACGGGGCCTTAGTCGCGGTTCTGCTTTACTTTCACCCTCGTACGCTCTTCAAGACACCTTCAGACCCTCGCGGGGGCGCCCTGTACCCGACCAGGACGCTGAGTACCGGCAGGCTCCCCCGGCCTGCAAAGAAACAACTGCCCGGGCCGAAAGCCCTTCCCGCTCACTCCGTGTTGTTTGCCGAGTGCAGGGCAACACACACGGCGCTCTCCCGGGGGAGAGGTCGCTTTCCCAGGCACTCCAACGTCTCCAGGAAAACTCTTCTCTGGCGTGCCCCATGCCATGCCAATCTGCCTCCCTGTCCTCGACTGAGCTGCACGGGGAAACCAAAACTGCTGGGCATTCCTTCTCGGCACTCATACCTGCAGACCCCACGCCTGCAGGAGAAAGCCGGCTTGCGTTCCTACTGCCACGAGAGCAGAGCTCTGCCTGTTACACGGCAGGCTTTCCGAAGAGGCTGAGGCCCGATAGCCTCCCTAGTGCATTCCCTGGATGAGCGAGTTAGCTACAGGCAGAACACCCCGTGAAGAGAGGTGGATTCAGGGAAGGGACCTGTGTGTCGCTAGAGTCTCTTTGGACGAGCTACGGATCACAAGGCGGTAGTCGGCGCGTTGACTGGAGGTGGGGGCCTGAGGACCCAAGCCTTGCATTCTCCTTTTTAAAGCACCATTCATGCTGCCTTGAAGCTACCTGCCTGAAACCCTTTGTGACGGGCCCCTCGTCGCTGGAGTCAGGGCTCGTGGAAGAGAAGCAGCTTTCTCTGAGTAAACAGGGTGCTTCCAGAGTCCCGGTAAGAGCTCATCCCGTCACGCTCTGGGGCTAAAGGGAAGCTCGATGGGAGGACTTCCCTCCAGCTAAGGCCTTCTAAGAGCCCCGCTGAGGCGGAAGCTCCGAGCGGTTTCCACGGGGCCTTAGTCGCGGTTCTGCTTTACTTTCACCCTCGTACGCTCTTCAAGACACGTTCAGACCCTCGCGGGGGCGCCCTGTACCCGACCAGGACGCTGAGTACCGGCAGGCTCCCCCGGCCTGCAAAGAAACAACTGCCCGGGCCGAAAGTCCTTCCCGCTCACTCCGTGTTGTTTGCCGAGTGCAGGGCAACACACACGGCGCTCTCGCGGGGGAGAGGTCGCTTTCCCCGGCACTCCAACGTCTCCAGGAAAACTCTTCTCTGGCGTCCCCCATGCCATGCCAATCTGCCTCCCTGTCCTCGACTGAGCTGCACGGGGAAACCAAAACTGCTGGGCATTCCTTCTCGGCACTCATACCTGCAGACCCCACGCCTGCAGGAGAAAGCCGGCTTGCGTTCCTACTGCCACGAGAGCAGAGCTCTGCCTGTTACACGGCAGGCTTTCCGAAGAGGCTGAGGCCCGATAGCCTCCCTAGTGCATTCCCTGGATGAGCGAGTTAGCTACAGGCAGAACACCCCGTGAAGAGAGGTGGATTCAGGGAAGGGACCTGTGTGTCGCTAGAGTCTCTTTGGACGAGCTACGGATCACAAGGCGGTAGTCGGCGCGTTGACTGGAGGTGGGGGCCTGAGGACCCAAGCCTTGCATTCTCCTTTTTAAAGCACCATTCATGCTGCCTTGAAGCTACCTGCCTGAAACCCTTTGTGACGGGCCCCTCGTCGCTGGAGTCAGGGCTCGTGGAAGAGAAGCAGCTTTCTCTGAGTAAACAGGGTGCTTCCAGAGTCCCGGTAAGAGCTCATCCCGTCACGCTCTGGGGCTAAAGGGAAGCTCGATGGGAGGACTTCCCTCCAGCTAAGGCCTTCTAAGAGCCCCGCTGAGGCGGAAGCTCCGAGCGGTTTCCACGGGGCCTTAGTCGCGGTTCTGCTTTACTTTCACCCTCGTACGCTCTTCAAGACACGTTCAGACCCTCGCGGGGGCGCCCTGTACCCGACCAGGACGCTGAGTACCGGCAGGCTCCCCCGGCCTGCAAAGAAACAACTGCCCGGGCCGAAAGCCTTTCCCGCTCACTCCGTGTTGTTTGCCGAGTGCAGGGCAACACACACGGCGCTCTCGCGGGGGAGAGGTCGCTTTCCCCGGCACTCCAACGTCCCCAGGAAAACTCTTCTCTGGCGTGCCCCATGCCATGCCAATCTGCCTCCCTGTCCTCGACTGAGCTGCACGGGGAAACCAAAACTGCTGGGCATTCCTTCTCGGCACTCATACCTGCAGACCCCACGCCTGCAGGAGAAAGCCGGCTTGCGTTCCTACTGCCACGAGAGCAGAGCTCTGCCTGTTACACGGCAGGCTTTCCGAAGAGGCTGAGGCCCGATAGCCTCCCTAGTGCATTCCCTGGATGAGCGAGTTAGCTACAGGCAGAACAGCCCGTGAAGAGAGGTGGATTCAGGGAAGGGACCTGTGTGTCGCTAGAGTCTCTTTGGACGAGCTACGGATCACAAGGCGGTAGTCGGCGCGTTGACTGGCGGTGGGGGCCTGAGGACCCAAGCCTTGCATTCTCCTTTTTAAAGCACCATTCATGCTGCCTTGAAGCTACCTGCCTGAAACCGTTTGTGACGGGCCCCTCGTCGCTGGAGTCAGGGCTCGTGGAAGAGAAGCAGCTTTCTTTGAGTAAACAGGGTGCTTCCAGAGTCCCGGTAAGAGCTCATCCCGTCACGCTCTAGGGCTAAAGGGAAGCTCGATGGGAGGACTTCCCTCCAGCTAAGGCCTTCTAAGAGCCCCGCTGAGGCGGAAGCTCCGAGCGGTTTCCACGGGGCCTTAGTCGCGGTTCTGCTTTACTTTCACCCTCGTACGCTCTTCAAGACACGTTCAGACCCTCGCGGGGGCGCCCTGTACCCGACCAGGACGCTGAGTACCGGCAGGCTCCCCCGGCCTGCAAAGAAACAACTGCCCGGGCCGAAAGCCCTTCCCGCTCACTCCGTGTTGTTTGCCGAGTGCAGGGCAACACACACGGCGCTCTCCCGGGGGAGAGGTCGCTTTCCCCGGCACTCCGACGTCTCCAGGAAAACTCTTCTCTGGCGTGCCCCATGCCATGCCAATCTGCCTCCCTGTCCTCGACTGAGCTGCACGGGGAAACCAAAACTGCTAGGCATTCCTTCTCGGCACTCATACCTGCAGACCCCACGCCTGCAGGAGAAAGCCGGCTTGCGTTCCTACTGCCACGAGAGCAGAGCTCTGCCTGTTACACGGCAGGCTTTCCGAAGAGGCTGAGGCCCGATAGCCTCCCTAGTGCATTCCCTGGATGAGCGAGTTAGCTACAGGCAGAACACCCCGTGAAGAGAGGTGGATTCAGGGAAGGGACCTGTGTGTCGCTAGAGTCTCTTTGGACGAGCTACGGATCACAAGGCGGTAGTCGGCGCGTTGACTGGAGGTGGGGGCCTGAGGACCCAAGCCTTGCATTCTCCTTTTTAAAGCACCATTCATGCTGCCTTGAAGCTACCTGCCTGAAACCCTTTGTGACGGGCCCCTCGTCGCTGGAGTCAGGGCTCGTGGAAGAGAAGCAGCTTTCTCTGAGTAAACAGGGTGCTTCCAGAGTCCCGGTAAGAGCTCATCCCGTCACGCTCTAGGGCTAAAGGGAAGCTCGATGGGAGGACTTCCCTCCAGCTAAGGCCTTCTAAGAGCCCCGCTGAGGCGGAAGCTCCGAGCGGTTTCCACGGGGCCTTAGTCGCGGTTCTGCTTTACTTTCACCCTCGTACGCTCTTCAAGACACGTTCAGACCCTCGCGGGGGCGCCCTGTACCCGACCAGGACGCTGAGTACCGGCAGGCTCCCCCGGCCTGCAAAGAAACAACTGCCCGGGCCGAAAGCCCTTCCCGCTCACTCCGTGTTGTTTGCCGAGTGCAGGGCAACACACACGGCGCTCTCCCGGGGGAGAGGTCGCTTTCCCCGGCACTCCGACGTCTCCAGGAAAACTCTTCTCTGGCGTGCCCCATGCCATGCCAATCTGCCTCCCTGTCCTCGACTGAGCTGCACGGGGAAACCAAAACTGCTGGGCATTCCTTCTCGGCACTCATACCTGCAGACCCCACGCCTGCAGGAGAAAGCCGGCTTGCGTTCCTACTGCCACGAGAGCAGAGCTCTGCCTGTTACACGGCAGGCTTTCCGAAGAGGCTGAGGCCCGATAGCCTCCCTAGTGCATTCCCTGCATGAGCGAGTTAGCTACAGGCAGAACACCCCGTGAAGAGAGGTGGATTCAGGGAAGGGACCTGTGTGTCGCTAGAGTCTCTTTGGACGAGCTACGGATCACAAGGCGGTAGTCGGCGCGTTGACTGGAGGTGGGGGCCTGAGGACCCAAGCCTTGCATTCTCCTTTTTAAAGCACCATTCATGCTGCCTTGAAGCTACCTGCCTGAAACCCTTTGTGACGGGCCCCTCGTCGCTGGAGTCAGGGCTCGTGGAAGAGAAGCAGCTTTCTCTGAGTAAACAGGGTGCTTCCAGAGTCCCGGTAAGAGCTCATCCCGTCACGCTCTGGGGCTAAAGGGAAGCTCGATGGGAGGACTTCCCTCCAGCTAAGGCCTTCTAAGAGCCCCGCTGAGGCGGAAGCTCCGAGCGGTTTCCACGGGGCCTTAGTCGCGGTTCTGCTTTACTTTCACCCTCGTACGCTCTTCAAGACACGTTCAGACCCTCGCGGGGGCGCCCTGTACCCGACCAGGACGCTGAGTACCGGCAGGCTCCCCCGGCCTGCAAAGAAACAACTGCCCGGGCCGAAAGCCCTTCCCGCTCACTCCGTGTTGTTTGCCGAGTGCAGGGCAACACACACGGCGCTCTCCCGGGGGAGAGGTCGCTTTCCCCGGCACTCCGACGTCTCCAGGAAAACTCTTCTCTGGCGTGCCCCATGCCATGGCAATCTGCCTCCCTGTCCTCGACTGAGCTGCACGGGGAAACCAAAACTGCTGGGCATTCCTTCTCGGCACTCATACCTGCAGACCCCACGCCTGCAGGAGAAAGCCGGCTTGCGTTCCTACTGCCACGAGAGCAGAGCTCTGCCTGTTACACGGCAGGCTTTCCGAAGAGGCTGAGGCCCGATAGCCTCCCTAGTGCATTCCCTGCATGAGCGAGTTAGCTACAGGCAGAACACCCCGTGAAGAGAGGTGGATTCAGGGAAGGGACCTGTGTGTCGCTAGAGTCTCTTTGGACGAGCTACGGATCACAAGGCGGTAGTCGGCGCGTTGACTGGAGGTGGGGGCCTGAGGACCCAAGCCTTGCATTCTCCTTTTTAAAGCACCATTCATGCTGCCTTGAAGCTACCTGCCTGAAACCGTTTGTGACGGGCCCCTCGTCGCTGGAGTCAGGGCTCGTGGAAGAGAAGCAGCTTTCTCTGAGTAAACAGGGTGCTTCCAGAGTCCCGGTAAGAGCTCATCCCGTCACGCTCTGGGGCTAAAGGGAAGCTCGATGGGAGGACTTCCCTCCAGCTAAGGCCTTCTAAGAGCCCCGCTGAGGCGGAAGCTCCGAGCGGTTTCCACGGGGCCTTAGTCGCGGTTCTGCTTTACTTTCACCCTCGTACGCTCTTCAAGACACGTTCAGACCCTCGCGGGGGCGCCCTGTACCCGACCAGGACGCTGAGTACCGGCAGGCTCCCCCGGCCAGCAAAGAAACAACTGCCCGGGCCGAAAGCCCTTCCCGCTCACTCCGTGTTGTTTGCCGAGTGCAGGGCAACACACACGGCGCTCTCGCGGGGGAGAGGTCGCTTTCCCCGGCACTCCAACGTCCCCAGGAAAACTCTTCTCTGGCGTGCCCCATGCCATGCCAATCTGCCTCCCTGTCCTCGACTGAGCTGCACGGGGAAACCAAAACTGCTGGGCATTCCTTCTCGGCACTCATACCTGCAGACCCCACGCCTGCAGGAGAAAGCCGGCTTGCGTTCCTACTGCCACGAGAGCAGAGCTCTGCCTGTTACACGGCAGGCTTTCCGAAGAGGCTGAGGCCCGATAGCCTCCCTAGTGCATTCCCTGGATGAGCGAGTTAGCTACAGGCAGAACAGCCCGTGAAGAGAGGTGGATTCAGGGAAGGGACCTGTGTGTCGCTAGAGTCTCTTTGGACGAGCTACGGATCACAAGGCGGTAGTCGGCGCGTTGACTGGCGGTGGGGGCCTGAGGACCCAAGCCTTGCATTCTCCTTTTTAAAGCACCATTCATGCTGCCTTGAAGCTACCTGCCTGAAACCGTTTGTGACGGGCCCCTCGTCGCTGGAGTCAGGGCTCGTGGAAGAGAAGCAGCTTTCTCTGAGTAAACAGGGTGCTTCCAGAGTCCCGGTAAGAGCTCATCCCGTCACGCTCTAGGGCTAAAGGGAAGCTCGATGGGAGGACTTCCCTCCAGCTAAGGCCTTCTAAGAGCCCCGCTGAGGCGGAAGCTCCGAGCGGTTTCCACGGGGCCTTAGTCGCGGTTCTGCTTTACTTTCACCCTCGTACGCTCTTCAAGACACGTTCAGACCCTCGCGGGGGCGCCCTGTACCCGACCAGGACGCTGAGTACCGGCAGGCTCCCCCGGCCTGCAAAGAAACAACTGCCCGGGCCGAAAGCCCTTCCCGCTCACTCCGTGTTGTTTGCCGAGTGCAGGGCAACACACACGGCGCTCTCCCGGGGGAGAGGTCGCTTTCCCCGGCACTCCGACGTCTCCAGGAAAACTCTTCTCTGGCGTCCCCCATGCCATGCCAATCTGCCTCCCTGTCCTCGACTGAGCTGCACGGGGAAACCAAAACTGCTGGGCATTCCTTCTCGGCACTCATACCTGCAGACCCCACGCCTGCAGGAGAAAGCCGGCTTGCGTTCCTACTGCCACGAGAGCAGAGCTCTGCCTGTTACACGGCAGGCTTTCCGAAGAGGCTGAGGCCCGATAGCCTCCCTAGTGCATTCCCTGCATGAGCGAGTTAGCTACAGGCAGAACACCCCGTGAAGAGAGGTGGATTCAGGGAAGGGACCTGTGTGTCGCTAGAGTCTCTTTGGACGAGCTACGGATCACAAGGCGGTAGTCGGCGCGTTGACTGGAGGTGGGGGCCTGAGGACCCAAGCCTTGCATTCTCCTTTTTAAAGCACCATTCATGCTGCCTTGAAGCTACCTGCCTGAAACCCTTTGTGACGGGCCCCTCGTCGCTGGAGTCAGGGCTCGTGGAAGAGAAGCAGCTTTCTCTGAGTAAACAGGGTGCTTCCAGAGTCCCGGTAAGAGCTCATCCCGTCACGCTCTGGGGCTAAAGGGAAGCTCGATGGGAGGACTTCCCTCCAGCTAAGGCCTTCTAAGAGCCCCGCTGAGGCGGAAGCTCCGAGCGGTTTCCACGGGGCCTTAGTCGCGGTTCTGCTTTACTTTCACCCTCGTACGCTCTTCAAGACACGTTCAGACCCTCGCGGGGGCGCCCTGTACCCGACCAGGACGCTGAGTACCGGCAGGCTCCCCCGGCCAGCAAAGAAACAACTGCCCGGGCCGAAAGCCCTTCCCGCTCACTCCGTGTTGTTTGCCGAGTGCAGGGCAACACACACGGCGCTCTCGCGGGGGAGAGGTCGCTTTCCCCGGCACTCCAACGTCCCCAGGAAAACTCTTCTCTGGCGTGCCCCATGCCATGCCAATCTGCCTCCCTGTCCTCGACTGAGCTGCACGGGGAAACCAAAACTGCTGGGCATTCCTTCTCGGCACTCATACCTGCAGACCCCACGCCTGCAGGAGAAAGCCGGCTTGCGTTCCTACTGCCACGAGAGCAGAGCTCTGCCTGTTACACGGCAGGCTTTCCGAAGAGGCTGAGGCCCGATAGCCTCCCTAGTGCATTCCCTGGATGAGCGAGTTAGCTACAGGCAGAACACCCCATGAAGAGAGGTGGATTCAGGGAAGGGACCTGTGTGTCGCTAGAGTCTCTTTGGACGAGCTACGGATCACAAGGCGGTAGTCGGCGCGTTGACTGGAGGTGGGGGCCTGAGGACCCAAGCCTTGCATTCTCCTTTTTAAAGCACCATTCATGCTGCCTTGAAGCTACCTGCCTGAAACCCTTTGTGACGGGCCCCTCGTCGCTGGAGTCAGGGCTCGTGGAAGAGAAGCAGCTTTCTCTGAGTAAACAGGGTGCTTCCAGAGTCCCGGTAAGAGCTCATCCCGTCACGCTCTGGGGCTAAAGGGAAGCTCGATGGGAGGACTTCCCTCCAGCTAAGGCCTTCTAAGAGCCCCGCTGAGGCGGAAGCTCCGAGCGGTTTCCACGGGGCCTTAGTCGCGGTTCTGCTTTACTTTCACCCTCGTACGCTCTTCAAGACACCTTCAGACCCTCGCGGGGGCGCCCTGTACCCGACCAGGACGCTGAGTACCGGCAGGCTCCCCCGGCCTGCAAAGAAACAACTGCCCGGGCCGAAAGCCTTTCCCGCTCACTCCGTGTTGTTTGCCGAGTGCAGGGCAACACACACGGCGCTCTCCCGGGGGAGAGGTCGCTTTCCCCGGCACTCCAACGTCCCCAGGAAAACTCTTCTCTGGCGTGCCCCATGCCATGCCAATCTGCCTCCCTGTCCTCGACTGAGCTGCACGGGGAAACCAAAACTGCTGGGCATTCCTTCTCGGCACTCATACCTGCAGACCCCACGCCTGCAGGAGAAAGCCGGCTTGCGTTCCTACTGCCACGAGAGCAGAGCTCTGCCTGTTACACGGCAGGCTTTCCGAAGAGGCTGAGGCCCGATAGCCTCCCTAGTGCATTCCCTGGATGAGCGAGTTAGCTACAGGCAGAACAGCCCGTGAAGAGAGGTGGATTCAGGGAAGGGACCTGTGTGTCGCTAGAGTCTCTTTGGACGAGCTACGGATCACAAGGCGGTAGTCGGCGCGTTGACTGGCGGTGGGGGCCTGAGGACCCAAGCCTTGCATTCTCCTTTTTAAAGCACCATTCATGCTGCCTTGAAGCTACCTGCCTGAAACCGTTTGTGACGGGCCCCTCGTCGCTGGAGTCAGGGCTCGTGGAAGAGAAGCAGCTTTCTCTGAGTAAACAGGGTGCTTCCAGAGTCCCGGTAAGAGCTCATCCCGTCACGCTCTGGGGCTAAAGGGAAGCTCGATGGGAGGACTTCCCTCCAGCTAAGGCCTTCTAAGAGCCCCGCTGAGGCGGAAGCTCCGAGCGGTTTCCACGGGGCCTTAGTCGCGGTTCTGCTTTACTTTCACCCTCGTACGCTCTTCAAGACACCTTCAGACCCTCGCGGGGGCGCCCTGTACCCGACCAGGACGCTGAGTACCGGCAGGCTCCCCCGGCCTGCAAAGAAACAACTGCCCGGGCCGAAAGCCCTTCCCGCTCACTCCGTGTTGTTTGCCGAGTGCAGGGCAACACACACGGCGCTCTCCCGGGGGAGAGGTCGCTTTCCCCGGCACTCCAACGTCCCCAGGAAAACTCTTCTCTGGCGTGCCCCATGCCATGCCAATCTGCCTCCCTGTCCTCGACTGAGCTGCACGGGGAAACCAAAACTGCTGGGCATTCCTTCTCGGCACTCATACCTGCAGACCCCACGCCTGCAGGAGAAAGCCGGCTTGCGTTCCTACTGCCACGAGAGCAGAGCTCTGCCTGTTACACGGCAGGCTTTCCGAAGAGGCTGAGGCCCGATAGCCTCCCTAGTGCATTCCCTGGATGAGCGAGTTAGCTACAGGCAGAACAGCCCGTGAAGAGAGGTGGATTCAGGGAAGGGACCTGTGTGTCGCTAGAGTCTCTTTGGACGAGCTACGGATCACAAGGCGGTAGTCGGCGCGTTGACTGGCGGTGGGGGCCTGAGGACCCAAGCCTTGCATTCTCCTTTTTAAAGCACCATTCATGCTGCCTTGAAGCTACCTGCCTGAAACCGTTTGTGACGGGCCCCTCGTCGCTGGAGTCAGGGCTCGTGGAAGAGAAGCAGCTTTCTCTGAGTAAACAGGGTGCTTCCAGAGTCCCGGTAAGAGCTCATCCCGTCACGCTCTAGGGCTAAAGGGAAGCTCGATGGGAGGACTTCCCTCCAGCTAAGGCCTTCTAAGAGCCCCGCTGAGGCGGAAGCTCCGAGCGGTTTCCACGGGGCCTTAGTCGCGGTTCTGCTTTACTTTCACCCTCGTACGCTCTTCAAGACACGTTCAGACCCTCGCGGGGGCGCCCTGTACCCGACCAGGACGCTGAGTACCGGCAGGCTCCCCCGGCCTGCAAAGAAACAACTGCCCGGGCCGAAAGCCCTTCCCGCTCACTCCGTGTTGTTTGCCGAGTGCAGGGCAACACACACGGCGCTCTCCCGGGGGAGAGGTCGCTTTCCCCGGCACTCCGACGTCTCCAGGAAAACTCTTCTCTGGCGTCCCCCATGCCATGCCAATCTGCCTCCCTGTCCTCGACTGAGCTGCACGGGGAAACCAAAACTGCTGGGCATTCCTTCTCGGCACTCATACCTGCAGACCCCACGCCTGCAGGAGAAAGCCGGCTTGCGTTCCTACTGCCACGAGAGCAGAGCTCTGCCTGTTACACGGCAGGCTTTCCGAAGAGGCTGAGGCCCGATAGCCTCCCTAGTGCATTCCCTGCATGAGCGAGTTAGCTACAGGCAGAACACCCCGTGAAGAGAGGTGGATTCAGGGAAGGGACCTGTGTGTCGCTAGAGTCTCTTTGGACGAGCTACGGATCACAAGGCGGTAGTCGGCGCGTTGACTGGAGGTGGGGGCCTGAGGACCCAAGCCTTGCATTCTCCTTTTTAAAGCACCATTCATGCTGCCTTGAAGCTACCTGCCTGAAACCCTTTGTGACGGGCCCCTCGTCGCTGGAGTCAGGGCTCGTGGAAGAGAAGCAGCTTTCTCTGAGTAAACAGGGTGCTTCCAGAGTCCCGGTAAGAGCTCATCCCGTCACGCTCTGGGGCTAAAGGGAAGCTCGATGGGAGGACTTCCCTCCAGCTAAGGCCTTCTAAGAGCCCCGCTGAGGCGGAAGCTCCGAGCGGTTTCCACGGGGCCTTAGTCGCGGTTCTGCTTTACTTTCACCCTCGTACGCTCTTCAAGACACGTTCAGACCCTCGCGGGGGCGCCCTGTACCCGACCAGGACGCTGAGTACCGGCAGGCTCCCCCGGCCAGCAAAGAAACAACTGCCCGGGCCGAAAGCCCTTCCCGCTCACTCCGTGTTGTTTGCCGAGTGCAGGGCAACACACACGGCGCTCTCGCGGGGGAGAGGTCGCTTTCCCCGGCACTCCAACGTCCCCAGGAAAACTCTTCTCTGGCGTGCCCCATGCCATGCCAATCTGCCTCCCTGTCCTCGACTGAGCTGCACGGGGAAACCAAAACTGCTGGGCATTCCTTCTCGGCACTCATACCTGCAGACCCCACGCCTGCAGGAGAAAGCCGGCTTGCGTTCCTACTGCCACGAGAGCAGAGCTCTGCCTGTTACACGGCAGGCTTTCCGAAGAGGCTGAGGCCCGATAGCCTCCCTAGTGCATTCCCTGGATGAGCGAGTTAGCTACAGGCAGAACACCCCATGAAGAGAGGTGGATTCAGGGAAGGGACCTGTGTGTCGCTAGAGTCTCTTTGGACGAGCTACGGATCACAAGGCGGTAGTCGGCGCGTTGACTGGAGGTGGGGGCCTGAGGACCCAAGCCTTGCATTCTCCTTTTTAAAGCACCATTCATGCTGCCTTGAAGCTACCTGCCTGAAACCCTTTGTGACGGGCCCCTCGTCGCTGGAGTCAGGGCTCGTGGAAGAGAAGCAGCTTTCTCTGAGTAAACAGGGTGCTTCCAGAGTCCCGGTAAGAGCTCATCCCGTCACGCTCTGGGGCTAAAGGGAAGCTCGATGGGAGGACTTCCCTCCAGCTAAGGCCTTCTAAGAGCCCCGCTGAGGCGGAAGCTCCGAGCGGTTTCCACGGGGCCTTAGTCGCGGTTCTGCTTTACTTTCACCCTCGTACGCTCTTCAAGACACCTTCAGACCCTCGCGGGGGCGCCCTGTACCCGACCAGGACGCTGAGTACCGGCAGGCTCCCCCGGCCTGCAAAGAAACAACTGCCCGGGCCGAAAGCCTTTCCCGCTCACTCCGTGTTGTTTGCCGAGTGCAGGGCAACACACACGGCGCTCTCCCGGGGGAGAGGTCGCTTTCCCCGGCACTCCAACGTCCCCAGGAAAACTCTTCTCTGGCGTGCCCCATGCCATGCCAATCTGCCTCCCTGTCCTCGACTGAGCTGCACGGGGAAACCAAAACTGCTGGGCATTCCTTCTCGGCACTCATACCTGCAGACCCCACGCCTGCAGGAGAAAGCCGGCTTGCGTTCCTACTGCCACGAGAGCAGAGCTCTGCCTGTTACACGGCAGGCTTTCCGAAGAGGCTGAGGCCCGATAGCCTCCCTAGTGCATTCCCTGGATGAGCGAGTTAGCTACAGGCAGAACAGCCCGTGAAGAGAGGTGGATTCAGGGAAGGGACCTGTGTGTCGCTAGAGTCTCTTTGGACGAGCTACGGATCACAAGGCGGTAGTCGGCGCGTTGACTGGCGGTGGGGGCCTGAGGACCCAAGCCTTGCATTCTCCTTTTTAAAGCACCATTCATGCTGCCTTGAAGCTACCTGCCTGAAACCGTTTGTGACGGGCCCCTCGTCGCTGGAGTCAGGGCTCGTGGAAGAGAAGCAGCTTTCTCTGAGTAAACAGGGTGCTTCCAGAGTCCCGGTAAGAGCTCATCCCGTCACGCTCTGGGGCTAAAGGGAAGCTCGATGGGAGGACTTCCCTCCAGCTAAGGCCTTCTAAGAGCCCCGCTGAGGCGGAAGCTCCGAGCGGTTTCCACGGGGCCTTAGTCGCGGTTCTGCTTTACTTTCACCCTCGTACGCTCTTCAAGACACCTTCAGACCCTCGCGGGGGCGCCCTGTACCCGACCAGGACGCTGAGTACCGGCAGGCTCCCCCGGCCTGCAAAGAAACAACTGCCCGGGCCGAAAGCCCTTCCCGCTCACTCCGTGTTGTTTGCCGAGTGCAGGGCAACACACACGGCGCTCTCCCGGGGGAGAGGTCGCTTTCCCCGGCACTCCAACGTCCCCAGGAAAACTCTTCTCTGGCGTGCCCCATGCCATGCCAATCTGCCTCCCTGTCCTCGACTGAGCTGCACGGGGAAACCAAAACTGCTGGGCATTCCTTCTCGGCACTCATACCTGCAGACCCCACGCCTGCAGGAGAAAGCCGGCTTGCGTTCCTACTGCCACGAGAGCAGAGCTCTGCCTGTTACACGGCAGGCTTTCCGAAGAGGCTGAGGCCCGATAGCCTCCCTAGTGCATTCCCTGGATGAGCGAGTTAGCTACAGGCAGAACACCCCATGAAGAGAGGTGGATTCAGGGAAGGGACCTGTGTGTCGCTAGAGTCTCTTTGGACGAGCTACGGATCACAAGGCGGTAGTCGGCGCGTTGACTGGAGGTGGGGGCCTGAGGACCCAAGCCTTGCATTCTCCTTTTTAAAGCACCATTCATGCTGCCTTGAAGCTACCTGCCTGAAACCGTTTGTGACGGGCCCCTCGTCGCTGGAGTCAGGGCTCGTGGAAGAGAAGCAGCTTTCTCTGAGTAAACAGGGTGCTTCCAGAGTCCCGGTAAGAGCTCATCCTGTCACGCTCTGGGGCTAAAGGGAAGCTCGATGGGAGGACTTCCCTCCAGCTAAGGCCTTCTAAGAGCCCCGCTGAGGCGGAAGCTCCGAGCGGTTTCCACGGGGCCTTAGTCGCGGTTCTGCTTTACTTTCACCCTCGTACGCTCTTCAAGACACGTTCAGACCCTCGCGGGGGCGCCCTGTACCCGACCAGGACGCTGAGTACCGGCAGGCTCCCCCGGCCTGCAAAGAAACAACTGCCCGGGCCGAAAGCCCTTCCCGCTCACTCCGTGTTGTTTGCCGAGTGCAGGGCAACACACACGGCGCTCTCCCGGGGGAGAGGTCGCTTTCCCAGGCACTCCAACGTCTCCAGGAAAACTCTTCTCTGGCGTGCCCCATGCCATGCCAATCTGCCTCCCTGTCCTCGACTGAGCTGCACGGGGAAACCAAAACTGCTGGGCATTCCTTCTCGGCACTCATACCTGCAGACCCCACGCCTGCAGGAGAAAGCCGGCTTGCGTTCCTACTGCCACGAGAGCAGAGCTCTGCCTGTTACACGGCAGGCTTTCCGAAGAGGCTGAGGCCCGATAGCCTCCCTAGTGCATTCCCTGCATGAGCGAGTTAGCTACAGGCAGAACACCCCGTGAAGAGAGGTGGATTCAGGGAAGGGACCTGTGTGTCGCTAGAGTCTCTTTGGACGAGCTACGGATCACAAGGCGGTAGTCGGCGCGTTGACTGGCGGTGGGGGCCTGAGGACCCAAGCCTTGCATTCTCCTTTTTAAAGCACCATTCATGCTGCCTTGAAGCTACCTGCCTGAAACCGTTTGTGACGGGCCCCTCGTCGCTGGAGTCAGGGCTCGTGGAAGAGAAGCAGCTTTCTCTGAGTAAACAGGGTGCTTCCAGAGTCCCGGTAAGAGCTCATCCCGTCACGCTCTAGGGCTAAAGGGAAGCTCGATGGGAGGACTTCCCTCCAGCTAAGGCCTTCTAAGAGCCCCGCTGAGGCGGAAGCTCCGAGCGGTTTCCACGGGGCCTTAGTCGCGGTTCTGCTTTACTTTCACCCTCGTACGCTCTTCAAGACACGTTCAGACCCTCGCGGGGGCGCCCTGTACCCGACCAGGACGCTGAGTACCGGCAGGCTCCCCCGGCCTGCAAAGAAACAACTGCCCGGGCCGAAAGCCCTTCCCGCTCACTCCGTGTTGTTTGCCGAGTGCAGGGCAACACACACGGCGCTCTCCCGGGGGAGAGGTCGCTTTCCCCGGCACTCCGACGTCTCCAGGAAAACTCTTCTCTGGCGTGCCCCATGCCATGGCAATCTGCCTCCCTGTCCTCGACTGAGCTGCACGGGGAAACCAAAACTGCTGGGCATTCCTTCTCGGCACTCATACCTGCAGACCCCACGCCTGCAGGAGAAAGCCGGCTTGCGTTCCTACTGCCACGAGAGCAGAGCTCTGCCTGTTACACGGCAGGCTTTCCGAAGAGGCTGAGGCCCGATAGCCTCCCTAGTGCATTCCCTGCATGAGCGAGTTAGCTACAGGCAGAACACCCCGTGAAGAGAGGTGGATTCAGGGAAGGGACCTGTGTGTCGCTAGAGTCTCTTTGGACGAGCTACGGATCACAAGGCGGTAGTCGGCGCGTTGACTGGAGGTGGGGGCCTGAGGACCCAAGCCTTGCATTCTCCTTTTTAAAGCACCATTCATGCTGCCTTGAAGCTACCTGCCTGAAACCGTTTGTGACGGGCCCCTCGTCGCTGGAGTCAGGGCTCGTGGAAGAGAAGCAGCTTTCTCTGAGTAAACAGGGTGCTTCCAGAGTCCCGGTAAGAGCTCATCCCGTCACGCTCTGGGGCTAAAGGGAAGCTCGATGGGAGGACTTCCCTCCAGCTAAGGCCTTCTAAGAGCCCCGCTGAGGCGGAAGCTCCGAGCGGTTTCCACGGGGCCTTAGTCGCGGTTCTGCTTTACTTTCACCCTCGTACGCTCTTCAAGACACGTTCAGACCCTCGCGGGGGCGCCCTGTACCCGACCAGGACGCTGAGTACCGGCAGGCTCCCCCGGCCAGCAAAGAAACAACTGCCCGGGCCGAAAGCCCTTCCCGCTCACTCCGTGTTGTTTGCCGAGTGCAGGGCAACACACACGGCGCTCTCGCGGGGGAGAGGTCGCTTTCCCCGGCACTCCAACGTCCCCAGGAAAACTCTTCTCTGGCGTGCCCCATGCCATGCCAATCTGCCTCCCTGTCCTCGACTGAGCTGCACGGGGAAACCAAAACTGCTGGGCATTCCTTCTCGGCACTCATACCTGCAGACCCCACGCCTGCAGGAGAAAGCCGGCTTGCGTTCCTACTGCCACGAGAGCAGAGCTCTGCCTGTTACACGGCAGGCTTTCCGAAGAGGCTGAGGCCCGATAGCCTCCCTAGTGCATTCCCTGGATGAGCGAGTTAGCTACAGGCAGAACAGCCCGTGAAGAGAGGTGGATTCAGGGAAGGGACCTGTGTGTCGCTAGAGTCTCTTTGGACGAGCTACGGATCACAAGGCGGTAGTCGGCGCGTTGACTGGCGGTGGGGGCCTGAGGACCCAAGCCTTGCATTCTCCTTTTTAAAGCACCATTCATGCTGCCTTGAAGCTACCTGCCTGAAACCGTTTGTGACGGGCCCCTCGTCGCTGGAGTCAGGGCTCGTGGAAGAGAAGCAGCTTTCTCTGAGTAAACAGGGTGCTTCCAGAGTCCCGGTAAGAGCTCATCCCGTCACGCTCTGGGGCTAAAGGGAAGCTCGATGGGAGGACTTCCCTCCAGCTAAGGCCTTCTAAGAGCCCCGCTGAGGCGGAAGCTCCGAGCGGTTTCCACGGGGCCTTAGTCGCGGTTCTGCTTTACTTTCACCCTCGTACGCTCTTCAAGACACGTTCAGACCCTCGCGGGGGCGCCCTGTACCCGACCAGGACGCTGAGTACCGGCAGGCTCCCCCGGCCTGCAAAGAAACAACTGCCCGGGCCGAAAGCCCTTCCCGCTCACTCCGTGTTGTTTGCCGAGTGCAGGGCAACACACACGGCGCTCTCCCGGGGGAGAGGTCGCTTTCCCCGGCACTCCGACGTCTCCAGGAAAACTCTTCTCTGGCGTCCCCCATGCCATGCCAATCTGCCTCCCTGTCCTCGACTGAGCTGCACGGGGAAACCAAAACTGCTGGGCATTCCTTCTCGGCACTCATACCTGCAGACCCCACGCCTGCAGGAGAAAGCCGGCTTGCGTTCCTACTGCCACGAGAGCAGAGCTCTGCCTGTTACACGGCAGGCTTTCCGAAGAGGCTGAGGCCCGATAGCCTCCCTAGTGCATTCCCTGCATGAGCGAGTTAGCTACAGGCAGAACACCCCGTGAAGAGAGGTGGATTCAGGGAAGGGACCTGTGTGTCGCTAGAGTCTCTTTGGACGAGCTACGGATCACAAGGCGGTAGTCGGCGCGTTGACTGGAGGTGGGGGCCTGAGGACCCAAGCCTTGCATTCTCCTTTTTAAAGCACCATTCATGCTGCCTTGAAGCTACCTGCCTGAAACCCTTTGTGACGGGCCCCTCGTCGCTGGAGTCAGGGCTCGTGGAAGAGAAGCAGCTTTCTCTGAGTAAACAGGGTGCTTCCAGAGTCCCGGTAAGAGCTCATCCCGTCACGCTCTGGGGCTAAAGGGAAGCTCGATGGGAGGACTTCCCTCCAGCTAAGGCCTTCTAAGAGCCCCGCTGAGGCGGAAGCTCCGAGCGGTTTCCACGGGGCCTTAGTCGCGGTTCTGCTTTACTTTCACCCTCGTACGCTCTTCAAGACACGTTCAGACCCTCGCGGGGGCGCCCTGTACCCGACCAGGACGCTGAGTACCGGCAGGCTCCCCCGGCCAGCAAAGAAACAACTGCCCGGGCCGAAAGCCCTTCCCGCTCACTCCGTGTTGTTTGCCGAGTGCAGGGCAACACACACGGCGCTCTCGCGGGGGAGAGGTCGCTTTCCCCGGCACTCCAACGTCCCCAGGAAAACTCTTCTCTGGCGTGCCCCATGCCATGCCAATCTGCCTCCCTGTCCTCGACTGAGCTGCACGGGGAAACCAAAACTGCTGGGCATTCCTTCTCGGCACTCATACCTGCAGACCCCACGCCTGCAGGAGAAAGCCGGCTTGCGTTCCTACTGCCACGAGAGCAGAGCTCTGCCTGTTACACGGCAGGCTTTCCGAAGAGGCTGAGGCCCGATAGCCTCCCTAGTGCATTCCCTGGATGAGCGAGTTAGCTACAGGCAGAACACCCCATGAAGAGAGGTGGATTCAGGGAAGGGACCTGTGTGTCGCTAGAGTCTCTTTGGACGAGCTACGGATCACAAGGCGGTAGTCGGCGCGTTGACTGGAGGTGGGGGCCTGAGGACCCAAGCCTTGCATTCTCCTTTTTAAAGCACCATTCATGCTGCCTTGAAGCTACCTGCCTGAAACCCTTTGTGACGGGCCCCTCGTCGCTGGAGTCAGGGCTCGTGGAAGAGAAGCAGCTTTCTCTGAGTAAACAGGGTGCTTCCAGAGTCCCGGTAAGAGCTCATCCCGTCACGCTCTGGGGCTAAAGGGAAGCTCGATGGGAGGACTTCCCTCCAGCTAAGGCCTTCTAAGAGCCCCGCTGAGGCGGAAGCTCCGAGCGGTTTCCACGGGGCCTTAGTCGCGGTTCTGCTTTACTTTCACCCTCGTACGCTCTTCAAGACACCTTCAGACCCTCGCGGGGGCGCCCTGTACCCGACCAGGACGCTGAGTACCGGCAGGCTCCCCCGGCCTGCAAAGAAACAACTGCCCGGGCCGAAAGCCTTTCCCGCTCACTCCGTGTTGTTTGCCGAGTGCAGGGCAACACACACGGCGCTCTCCCGGGGGAGAGGTCGCTTTCCCCGGCACTCCAACGTCCCCAGGAAAACTCTTCTCTGGCGTGCCCCATGCCATGCCAATCTGCCTCCCTGTCCTCGACTGAGCTGCACGGGGAAACCAAAACTGCTGGGCATTCCTTCTCGGCACTCATACCTGCAGACCCCACGCCTGCAGGAGAAAGCCGGCTTGCGTTCCTACTGCCACGAGAGCAGAGCTCTGCCTGTTACACGGCAGGCTTTCCGAAGAGGCTGAGGCCCGATAGCCTCCCTAGTGCATTCCCTGGATGAGCGAGTTAGCTACAGGCAGAACAGCCCGTGAAGAGAGGTGGATTCAGGGAAGGGACCTGTGTGTCGCTAGAGTCTCTTTGGACGAGCTACGGATCACAAGGCGGTAGTCGGCGCGTTGACTGGCGGTGGGGGCCTGAGGACCCAAGCCTTGCATTCTCCTTTTTAAAGCACCATTCATGCTGCCTTGAAGCTACCTGCCTGAAACCGTTTGTGACGGGCCCCTCGTCGCTGGAGTCAGGGCTCGTGGAAGAGAAGCAGCTTTCTCTGAGTAAACAGGGTGCTTCCAGAGTCCCGGTAAGAGCTCATCCCGTCACGCTCTGGGGCTAAAGGGAAGCTCGATGGGAGGACTTCCCTCCAGCTAAGGCCTTCTAAGAGCCCCGCTGAGGCGGAAGCTCCGAGCGGTTTCCACGGGGCCTTAGTCGCGGTTCTGCTTTACTTTCACCCTCGTACGCTCTTCAAGACACCTTCAGACCCTCGCGGGGGCGCCCTGTACCCGACCAGGACGCTGAGTACCGGCAGGCTCCCCCGGCCTGCAAAGAAACAACTGCCCGGGCCGAAAGCCCTTCCCGCTCACTCCGTGTTGTTTGCCGAGTGCAGGGCAACACACACGGCGCTCTCCCGGGGGAGAGGTCGCTTTCCCCGGCACTCCGACGTCTCCAGGAAAACTCTTCTCTGGCGTGCCCCATGCCATGCCAATCTGCCTCCCTGTCCTCGACTGAGCTGCACGGGGAAACCAAAACTGCTAGGCATTCCTTCTCGGCACTCATACCTGCAGACCCCACGCCTGCAGGAGAAAGCCGGCTTGCGTTCCTACTGCCACGAGAGCAGAGCTCTGCCTGTTACACGGCAGGCTTTCCGAAGAGGCTGAGGCCCGATAGCCTCCCTAGTGCATTCCCTGGATGAGCGAGTTAGCTACAGGCAGAACACCCCATGAAGAGAGGTGGATTCAGGGAAGGGACCTGTGTGTCGCTAGAGTCTCTTTGGACGAGCTACGGATCACAAGGCGGTAGTCGGCGCGTTGACTGGAGGTGGGGGCCTGAGGACCCAAGCCTTGCATTCTCCTTTTTAAAGCACCATTCATGCTGCCTTGAAGCTACCTGCCTGAAACCGTTTGTGACGGGCCCCTCGTCGCTGGAGTCAGGGCTCGTGGAAGAGAAGCAGCTTTCTCTGAGTAAACAGGGTGCTTCCAGAGTCCCGGTAAGAGCTCATCCTGTCACGCTCTGGGGCTAAAGGGAAGCTCGATGGGAGGACTTCCCTCCAGCTAAGGCCTTCTAAGAGCCCCGCTGAGGCGGAAGCTCCGAGCGGTTTCCACGGGGCCTTAGTCGCGGTTCTGCTTTACTTTCACCCTCGTACGCTCTTCAAGACACGTTCAGACCCTCGCGGGGGCGCCCTGTACCCGACCAGGACGCTGAGTACCGGCAGGCTCCCCCGGCCTGCAAAGAAACAACTGCCCGGGCCGAAAGCCCTTCCCGCTCACTCCGTGTTGTTTGCCGAGTGCAGGGCAACACACACGGCGCTCTCCCGGGGGAGAGGTCGCTTTCCCAGGCACTCCAACGTCTCCAGGAAAACTCTTCTCTGGCGTGCCCCATGCCATGCCAATCTGCCTCCCTGTCCTCGACTGAGCTGCACGGGGAAACCAAAACTGCTGGGCATTCCTTCTCGGCACTCATACCTGCAGACCCCACGCCTGCAGGAGAAAGCCGGCTTGCGTTCCTACTGCCACGAGAGCAGAGCTCTGCCTGTTACACGGCAGGCTTTCCGAAGAGGCTGAGGCCCGATAGCCTCCCTAGTGCATTCCCTGGATGAGCGAGTTAGCTACAGGCAGAACACCCCGTGAAGAGAGGTGGATTCAGGGAAGGGACCTGTGTGTCGCTAGAGTCTCTTTGGACGAGCTACGGATCACAAGGCGGTAGTCGGCGCGTTGACTGGCGGTGGGGGCCTGAGGACCCAAGCCTTGCATTCTCCTTTTTAAAGCACCATTCATGCTGCCTTGAAGCTACCTGCCTGAAACCCTTTGTGACGGGCCCCTCGTCGCTGGAGTCAGGGCTCGTGGAAGAGAAGCAGCTTTCTCTGAGTAAACAGGGTGCTTCCAGAGTCCCGGTAAGAGCTCATCCCGTCACGCTCTAGGGCTAAAGGGAAGCTCGATGGGAGGACTTCCCTCCAGCTAAGGCCTTCTAAGAGCCCCGCTGAGGCGGAAGCTCCGAGCGGTTTCCACGGGGCCTTAGTCGCGGTTCTGCTTTACTTTCACCCTCGTACGCTCTTCAAGACACGTTCAGACCCTCGCGGGGGCGCCTTGTACCCGACCAGGACGCTGAGTACCGGCAGGCTCCCCCGGCCTGCAAAGAAACAACTGCCCGAGCCGAAAGCCCTTCCCGCTCACTCCGTGTTGTTTGCCGAGTGCAGGGCAACACACACGGCGCTCTCCCGGGGGAGAGGTCGCTTTCCCCGGCACTCCGACGTCTCCAGGAAAACTCTTCTCTGGCGTGCCCCATGCCATGCCAATCTGCCTCCCTGTCCTCGACTGAGCTGCACGGGGAAACCAAAACTGCTGGGCATTCCTTCTCGGCACTCATACCTGCAGACCCCACGCCTGCAGGAGAAAGCCGGCTTTCGTTCCTACTGCCACGAGAGCAGAGCTCTGCCTGTTACACGGCAGGCTTTCCGAAGAGGCTGAGGCCCGATAGCCTCCCTAGTGCATTCCCTGGATGAGCGAGTTAGCTACAGGCAGAACACCCCATGAAGAGAGGTGGATTCAGGGAAGGGACCTGTGTGTCGCTAGAGTCTCTTTGGACGAGCTACGGATCACAAGGCGGTAGTCGGCGCGTTGACTGGAGGTGGGGGCCTGAGGACCCAAGCCTTGCATTCTCCTTTTTAAAGCACCATTCATGCTGCCTTGAAGCTACCTGCCTGAAACCGTTTGTGACGGGCCCCTCGTCGCTGGAGTCAGGGCTCGTGGAAGAGAAGCAGCTTTCTCTGAGTAAACAGGGTGCTTCCAGAGTCCCGGTAAGAGCTCATCCTGTCACGCTCTGGGGCTAAAGGGAAGCTCGATGGGAGGACTTCCCTCCAGCTAAGGCCTTCTAAGAGCCCCGCTGAGGCGGAAGCTCCGAGCGGTTTCCACGGGGCCTTAGTCGCGGTTCTGCTTTACTTTCACCCTCGTACGCTCTTCAAGACACGTTCAGACCCTCGCGGGGGCGCCCTGTACCCGACGAGGACGCTGAGTACCGGCAGGCTCCCCCGGCCTGCAAAGAAACAACTGCCCGGGCCGAAAGCCCTTCCCGCTCACTCCGTGTTGTTTGCCGAGTGCAGGGCAACACACACGGCGCTCTCCCGGGGGAGAGGTCGCTTTCCCAGGCACTCCAACGTCTCCAGGAAAACTCTTCTCTGGCGTGCCCCATGCCATGCCAATCTGCCTCCCTGTCCTCGACTGAGCTGCACGGGGAAACCAAAACTGCTGGGCATTCCTTCTCGGCACTCATACCTGCAGACCCCACGCCTGCAGGAGAAAGCCGGCTTGCGTTCCTACTGCCACGAGAGCAGAGCTCTGCCTGTTACACGGCAGGCTTTCCGAAGAGGCTGAGGCCCGATAGCCTCCCTAGTGCATTCCCTGGATGAGCGAGTTAGCTACAGGCAGAACACCCCGTGAAGAGAGGTGGATTCAGGGAAGGGACCTGTGTGTCGCTAGAGTCTCTTTGGACGAGCTACGGATCACAAGGCGGTAGTCGGCGCGTTGACTGGCGGTGGGGGCCTGAGGACCCAAGCCTTGCATTCTCCTTTTTAAAGCACCATTCATGCTGCCTTGAAGCTACCTGCCTGAAACCGTTTGTGACGGGCCCCTCGTCGCTGGAGTCAGGGCTCGTGGAAGAGAAGCAGCTTTCTCTGAGTAAACAGGGTGCTTCCAGAGTCCCGGTAAGAGCTCATCCCGTCACGCTCTAGGGCTAAAGGGAAGCTCGATGGGAGGACTTCCCTCCAGCTAAGGCCTTCTAAGAGCCCCGCTGAGGCGGAAGCTCCGAGCGGTTTCCACGGGGCCTTAGTCGCGGTTCTGCTTTACTTTCACCCTCGTACGCTCTTCAAGACACGTTCAGACCCTCGCGGGGGCGCCTTGTACCCGACCAGGACGCTGAGTACCGGCAGGCTCCCCCGGCCTGCAAAGAAACAACTGCCCGAGCCGAAAGCCCTTCCCGCTCACTCCGTGTTGTTTGCCGAGTGCAGGGCAACACACACGGCGCTCTCCCGGGGGAGAGGTCGCTTTCCCCGGCACTCCGACGTCTCCAGGAAAACTCTTCTCTGGCGTGCCCCATGCCATGCCAATCTGCCTCCCTGTCCTCGACTGAGCTGCACGGGGAAACCAAAACTGCTGGGCATTCCTTCTCGGCACTCATACCTGCAGACCCCACGCCTGCAGGAGAAAGCCGGCTTTCGTTCCTACTGCCACGAGAGCAGAGCTCTGCCTGTTACACGGCAGGCTTTCCGAAGAGGCTGAGGCCCGATAGCCTCCCTAGTGCATTCCCTGGATGAGCGAGTTAGCTACAGGCAGAACACCCCATGAAGAGAGGTGGATTCAGGGAAGGGACCTGTGTGTCGCTAGAGTCTCTTTGGACGAGCTACGGATCACAAGGCGGTAGTCGGCCCGTTGACTGGAGGTGGGGGCCTGAGGACCCAAGCCTTGCATTCTCCTTTTTAAAGCACCATTCATGCTGCCTTGAAGCTACCTGCCTGAAACCGTTTGTGACGGGCCCCTCGTCGCTGGAGTCAGGGCTCGTGGAAGAGAAGCAGCTTTCTCTGAGTAAACAGGGTGCTTCCAGAGTCCCGGTAAGAGCTCATCCCGTCACGCTCTGGGGCTAAAGGGAAGCTCGATGGGAGGACTTCCCTCCAGCTAAGGCCTTCTAAGAGCCCCGCTGAGGCGGAAGCTCCGAGCGGTTTCCACGGGGCCTTAGTCGCGGTTCTGCTTTACTTTCACCCTCGTACGCTCTTCAAGACACGTTCAGACCCTCGCGGGGGCGCCCTGTACCCGACCAGGACGCTGAGTACCGGCAGGCTCCCCCGGCCTGCAAAGAAACAACTGCCCGGGCCGAAAGCCCTTCCCGCTCACTCCGTGTTGTTTGCCGAGTGCAGGGCAACACACACGGCGCTCTCCCGGGGGAGAGGTCGCTTTCCCAGGCACTCCAACGTCTCCAGGAAAACTCTTCTCTGGCGTGCCCCATGCCATGCCAATCTGCCTCCCTGTCCTCGACTGAGCTGCACGGGGAAACCAAAACTGCTGGGCATTCCTTCTCGGCACTCATACCTGCAGACCCCACGCCTGCAGGAGAAAGCCGGCTTGCGTTCCTACTGCCACGAGAGCAGAGCTCTGCCTGTTACACGGCAGGCTTTCCGAAGAGGCTGAGGCCCGATAGCCTCCCTAGTGCATTCCCTGGATGAGCGAGTTAGCTACAGGCAGAACACCCCGTGAAGAGAGGTGGATTCAGGGAAGGGACCTGTGTGTCGCTAGAGTCTCTTTGGACGAGCTACGGATCACAAGGCGGTAGTCGGCGCGTTGACTGGAGGTGGGGGCCTGAGGACCCAAGCCTTGCATTCTCCTTTTTAAAGCACCATTCATGCTGCCTTGAAGCTACCTGCCTGAAACCCTTTGTGACGGGCCCCTCGTCGCTGGAGTCAGGGCTCGTGGAAGAGAAGCAGCTTTCTCTGAGTAAACAGGGTGCTTCCAGAGTCCCGGTAAGAGCTCATCCCGTCACGCTCTGGGGCTAAAGGGAAGCTCGATGGGAGGACTTCCCTCCAGCTAGGCCTTCTAAGAGCCCCGCTGAGGCGGAAGCTCCGAGCGGTTTCCACGGGGCCTTAGTCGCGGTTCTGCTTTACTTTCACCCTCGTACGCTCTTCAAGACACGTTCAGACCCTCGCGGGGGCGCCCTGTACCCGACCAAGACGCTGAGTACCGGCAGGCTCCCCTGGCCTGCAAAGAAACAACTGCCCGGGCCGAAAGCCCTTCCCGCTCACTCCGTGTTGTTTGCCGAGTGCAGGGCAACACACACGGCGCTCTCCCGGGGGAGAGGTCGCTTTCCCCGGCACTCCAACGTCCCCAGGAAAACTCTTCTCTGGCGTGCCCCATGCCATGCCAATCTGCCTCCCTGTCCTCGACTGAGCTGCACGGGGAAACCAAAACTGCTGGGCATTCCTTCTCGGCACTCATACCTGCAGACCCCACGCCTGCAGGAGAAAGCCGGCTTGCGTTCCTACTGCCACGAGAGCAGAGCTCTGCCTGTTACACGGCAGGCTTTCCGAAGAGGCTGAGGCCCGATAGCCTCCCTAGTGCATTCCCTGGATGAGCGAGTTAGCTACAGGCAGAACACCCCGTGAAGAGAGGTGGATTCAGGGAAGGGACCTCTGTGTCGCTAGAGTCTCTTTGGACGAGCTACGGATCACAAGGCGGTAGTCGGCGCGTTGACTGGAGGTGGGGGCCTGAGGACCCAAGCCTTGCATTCTCCTTTTTAAAGCACCATTCATGCTGCCTTGAAGCTACCTGCCTGAAACCCTTTGTGACGGGCCCCTCGTCGCTGGAGTCAGGGCTCGTGGAAGAGAAGCAGCTTTCTCTGAGTAAACAGGGTGCTTCCAGAGTCCCGGTAAGAGCTCATCCCGTCACGCTCTGGGGCTAAAGGGAAGCTCGATGGGAGGACTTCCCTCCAGCTAAGGCCTTCTAAGAGCCCCGCTGAGGCGGAAGCTCCGAGCGGTTTCCACGGGGCCTTAGTCGCGGTTCTGCTTTACTTTCACCCTCGTACGCTCTTCAAGACACCTTCAGACCCTCGCGGGGGCGCCCTGTACCCGACCAGGACGCTGAGTACCGGCAGGCTCCCCCGGCCTGCAAAGAAACAACTGCCCGGGCCGAAAGCCCTTCCCGCTCACTCCGTGTTGTTTGCCGAGTGCAGGGCAACACACACGGCGCTCTCCCGGGGGAGAGGTCGCTTTCCCAGGCACTCCAACGTCTCCAGGAAAACTCTTCTCTGGCGTGCCCCATGCCATGCCAATCTGCCTCCCTGTCCTCGACTGAGCTGCACGGGGAAACCAAAACTGCTGGGCATTCCTTCTCGGCACTCATACCTGCAGACCCCACGCCTGCAGGAGAAAGCCGGCTTGCGTTCCTACTGCCACGAGAGCAGAGCTCTGCCTGTTACACGGCAGGCTTTCCGAAGAGGCTGAGGCCCGATAGCCTCCCTAGTGCATTCCCTGGATGAGCGAGTTAGCTACAGGCAGAACACCCCGTGAAGAGAGGTGGATTCAGGGAAGGGACCTGTGTGTCGCTAGAGTCTCTTTGGACGAGCTACGGATCACAAGGCGGTAGTCGGCGCGTTGACTGGAGGTGGGGGCCTGAGGACCCAAGCCTTGCATTCTCCTTTTTAAAGCACCATTCATGCTGCCTTGAAGCTACCTGCCTGAAACCCTTTGTGACGGGCCCCTCGTCGCTGGAGTCAGGGCTCGTGGAAGAGAAGCAGCTTTCTCTGAGTAAACAGGGTGCTTCCAGAGTCCCGGTAAGAGCTCATCCCGTCACGCTCTGGGGCTAAAGGGAAGCTCGATGGGAGGACTTCCCTCCAGCTAAGGCCTTCTAAGAGCCCCGCTGAGGCGGAAGCTCCGAGCGGTTTCCACGGGGCCTTAGTCGCGGTTCTGCTTTACTTTCACCCTCGTACGCTCTTCAAGACACGTTCAGACCCTCGCGGGGGCGCCCTGTACCCGACCAGGACGCTGAGTACCGGCAGGCTCCCCCGGCCTGCAAAGAAACAACTGCCCGGGCCGAAAGCCCTTCCCGCTCACTCCGTGTTGTTTGCCGAGTGCAGGGCAACACACACGGCGCTCTCGCGGGGGAGAGGTCGCTTTCCCCGGCACTCCAACGTCTCCAGGAAAACTCTTCTCTGGCGTCCCCCATGCCATGCCAATCTGCCTCCCTGTCCTCGACTGAGCTGCACGGGGAAACCAAAACTGCTGGGCATTCCTTCTCGGCACTCATACCTGCAGACCCCACGCCTGCAGGAGAAAGCCGGCTTGCGTTCCTACTGCCACGAGAGCAGAGCTCTGCCTGTTACACGGCAGGCTTTCCGAAGAGGCTGAGGCCCGATAGCCTCGCTAGTGCATTCCCTGGATGAGCGAGTTAGCTACAGGCAGAACACCCCGTGAAGAGAGGTGGATTCAGGGAAGGGACCTGTGTGTCGCTAGAGTCTCTTTGGACGAGCTACGGATCACAAGGCGGTAGTCGGCGCGTTGACTGGAGGTGGGGGCCTGAGGACCCAAGCCTTGCATTCTCCTTTTTAAAGCACCATTCATGCTGCCTTGAAGCTACCTGCCTGAAACCGTTTGTGACGGGCCCCTCGTCGCTGGAGTCAGGGCTCGTGGAAGAGAAGCAGCTTTCTCTGAGTAAACAGGGTGCTTCCAGAGTCCCGGTAAGAGCTCATCCCGTCACGCTCTGGGGCTAAAGGGAAGCTCGATGGGAGGACTTCCCTCCAGCTAAGGCCTTCTAAGAGCCCCGCTGAGGCGGAAGCTCCGAGCGGTTTCCACGGGGCCTTAGTCGCGGTTCTGCTTTACTTTCACCCTCGTACGCTCTTCAAGACACGTTCAGACCCTCGCGGGGGCGCCCTGTACCCGACCAGGACGCTGAGTACCGGCAGGCTCCCCTGGCCTGCAAAGAAACAACTGCCCGGGCCGAAAGCCCTTCCCGCTCACTCCGTGTTGTTTGCCGAGTGCAGGGCAACACACACGGCGCTCTCCCGGGGGAGAGGTCGCTTTCCCCGGCACTCCAACGTCCCCAGGAAAACTCTTCTCTGGCGTGCCCCATGCCATGCCAATCTGCCTCCCTGTCCTCGACTGAGCTGCACGGGGAAACCAAAACTGCTGGGCATTCCTTCTCGGCACTCATACCTGCAGACCCCACGCCTGCAGGAGAAAGCCGGCTTGCGTTCCTACTGCCACGAGAGCAGAGCTCTGCCTGTTACACGGCAGGCTTTCCGAAGAGGCTGAGGCCCGATAGCCTCCCTAGTGCATTCCCTGGGTGAGCGAGTTAGCTACAGGCAGAACACCCCGTGAAGAGAGGTGGATTCAGGGAAGGGAACTGTGTGTCGCTAGAGTCTCTTTGGACGAGCTACGAATCACAAGGCGGTAGTCGGCGCGTTGACTGGAGGTGGGGGCCTGAGGACCCAAGCCTTGCATTCTCCTTTTTAAAGCACCATTCATGCTGCCTTGAAGCTACCTGCCTGAAACCCTTTGTGACGGGCCCCTCGTCGCTGGAGTCAGGGCTCGTGGAAGAGAAGCAGCTTTCTCTGAGTAAACAGGGTGCTTCCAGAGTCCCGGTAAGAGCTCATCCCGTCACGCTCTGGGGCTAAAGGGAAGCTCGATGGGAGGACTTCCCTCCAGCTAAGGCCTTCTAAGAGCCCCGCTGAGGCGGAAGCTCCGAGCGGTTTCCACGGGGCCTTAGTCGCGGTTCTGCTTTACTTTCACCCTCGTACGCTCTTCAAGACACCTTCAGACCCTCGCGGGGGCGCCCTGTACCCGACCAGGACGCTGAGTACCGGCAGGCTCCCCCGGCCTGCAAAGAAACAACTGCCCGGGCCGAAAGCCTTTCCCGCTCACTCCGTGTTGTTTGCCGAGTGCAGGGCAACACACACGGCGCTCTCCCGGGGGAGAGGTCGCTTTCCCCGGCACTCCAACGTCCCCAGGAAAACTCTTCTCTGGCGTGCCCCATGCCATGCCAATCTGCCTCCCTGTCCTCGACTGAGCTGCACGGGGAAACCAAAACTGCTGGGCATTCCTTCTCGGCACTCATACCTGCAGACCCCACGCCTGCAGGAGAAAGCCGGCTTGCGTTCCTACTGCCACGAGAGCAGAGCTCTGCCTGTTACACGGCAGGCTTTCCGAAGAGGCTGAGGCCCGATAGCCTCCCTAGTGCATTCCCTGGATGAGCGAGTTAGCTACAGGCAGAACAGCCCGTGAAGAGAGGTGGATTCAGGGAAGGGACCTGTGTGTCGCTAGAGTCTCTTTGGACGAGCTACGGATCACAAGGCGGTAGTCGGCGCGTTGACTGGCGGTGGGGGCCTGAGGACCCAAGCCTTGCATTCTCCTTTTTAAAGCACCATTCATGCTGCCTTGAAGCTACCTGCCTGAAACCGTTTGTGACGGGCCCCTCGTCGCTGGAGTCAGGGCTCGTGGAAGAGAAGCAGCTTTCTCTGAGTAAACAGGGTGCTTCCAGAGTCCCGGTAAGAGCTCATCCCGTCACGCTCTAGGGCTAAAGGGAAGCTCGATGGGAGGACTTCCCTACAGCTAAGGCCTTCTAAGAGCCCCGCTGAGGCGGAAGCTCCGAGCGGTTTCCACGGGGCCTTAGTCGCGGTTCTGCTTTACTTTCACCCTCGTACGCTCTTCAAGACACGTTCAGACCCTCGCGGGGGCGCCCTGTACCCGACCAGGACGCTGAGTACCGGCAGGCTCCCCCGGCCTGCAAAGAAACAACTGCCCGGGCCGAAAGCCCTTCCCGCTCACTCCGTGTTGTTTGCCGAGTGCAGGGCAACACACACGGCGCTCTCCCGGGGGAGAGGTCGCTTTCCCCGGCACTCCGACGTCTCCAGGAAAACTCTTCTCTGGCGTGCCCCATGCCATGCCAATCTGCCTCCCTGTCCTCGACTGAGCTGCACGGGGAAACCAAAACTGCTAGGCATTCCTTCTCGGCACTCATACCTGCAGACCCCACGCCTGCAGGAGAAAGCCGGCTTGCGTTCCTACTGCCACGAGAGCAGAGCTCTGCCTGTTACACGGCAGGCTTTCCGAAGAGGCTGAGGCCCGATAGCCTCCCTAGTGCATTCCCTGGATGAGCGAGTTAGCTACAGGCAGAACACCCCATGAAGAGAGGTGGATTCAGGGAAGGGACCTGTGTGTCGCTAGAGTCTCTTTGGACGAGCTACGGATCACAAGGCGGTAGTCGGCGCGTTGACTGGAGGTGGGGGCCTGAGGACCCAAGCCTTGCATTCTCCTTTTTAAAGCACCATTCATGCTGCCTTGAAGCTACCTGCCTGAAACCGTTTGTGACGGGCCCCTCGTCGCTGGAGTCAGGGCTCGTGGAAGAGAAGCAGCTTTCTCTGAGTAAACAGGGTGCTTCCAGAGTCCCGGTAAGAGCTCATCCTGTCACGCTCTGGGGCTAAAGGGAAGCTCGATGGGAGGACTTCCCTCCAGCTAAGGCCTTCTAAGAGCCCCGCTGAGGCGGAAGCTCCGAGCGGTTTCCACGGGGCCTTAGTCGCGGTTCTGCTTTACTTTCACCCTCGTACGCTCTTCAAGACACGTTCAGACCCTCGCGGGGGAGCCCTGTACCCGACCAGGACGCTGAGTACCGGCAGGCTCCCCCGGCCTGCAAAGAAACAACTGCCCGGGCCGAAAGCCCTTCCCGCTCACTCCGTGTTGTTTGCCGAGTGCAGGGCAACACACACGGCGCTCTCCCGGGGGAGAGGTCGCTTTCCCAGGCACTCCAACGTCTCCAGGAAAACTCTTCTCTGGCGTGCCCCATGCCATGCCAATCTGCCTCCCTGTCCTCGACTGAGCTGCACGGGGAAACCAAAACTGCTGGGCATTCCTTCTCGGCACTCATACCTGCAGACCCCACGCCTGCAGGAGAAAGCCGGCTTGCGTTCCTACTGCCACGAGAGCAGAGCTCTGCCTGTTACACGGCAGGCTTTCCGAAGAGGCTGAGGCCCGATAGCCTCCCTAGTGCATTCCCTGGATGAGCGAGTTAGCTACAGGCAGAACACCCCGTGAAGAGAGGTGGATTCAGGGAAGGGACCTGTGTGTCGCTAGAGTCTCTTTGGACGAGCTACGGATCACAAGGCGGTAGTCGGCGCGTTGACTGGCGGTGGGGGCCTGAGGACCCAAGCCTTGCATTCTCCTTTTTAAAGCACCATTCATGCTGCCTTGAAGCTACCTGCCTGAAACCGTTTGTGACGGGCCCCTCGTCGCTGGAGTCAGGGCTCGTGGAAGAGAAGCAGCTTTCTCTGAGTAAACAGGGTGCTTCCAGAGTCCCGGTAAGAGCTCATCCCGTCACGCTCTAGGGCTAAAGGGAAGCTCGATGGGAGGACTTCCCTCCAGCTAAGGCCTTCTAAGAGCCCCGCTGAGGCGGAAGCTCCGAGCGGTTTCCACGGGGCCTTAGTCGCGGTTCTGCTTTACTTTCACCCTCGTACGCTCTTCAAGACACGTTCAGACCCTCGCGGGGGCGCCTTGTACCCGACCAGGACGCTGAGTACCGGCAGGCTCCCCCGGCCTGCAAAGAAACAACTGCCCGAGCCGAAAGCCCTTCCCGCTCACTCCGTGTTGTTTGCCGAGTGCAGGGCAACACACACGGCGCTCTCCCGGGGGAGAGGTCGCTTTCCCCGGCACTCCGACGTCTCCAGGAAAACTCTTCTCTGGCGTGCCCCATGCCATGCCAATCTGCCTCCCTGTCCTCGACTGAGCTGCACGGGGAAACCAAAACTGCTGGGCATTCCTTCTCGGCACTCATACCTGCAGACCCCACGCCTGCAGGAGAAAGCCGGCTTTCGTTCCTACTGCCACGAGAGCAGAGCTCTGCCTGTTACACGGCAGGCTTTCCGAAGAGGCTGAGGCCCGATAGCCTCCCTAGTGCATTCCCTGGATGAGCGAGTTAGCTACAGGCAGAACACCCCATGAAGAGAGGTGGATTCAGGGAAGGGACCTGTGTGTCGCTAGAGTCTCTTTGGACGAGCTACGGATCACAAGGCGGTAGTCGGCCCGTTGACTGGAGGTGGGGGCCTGAGGACCCAAGCCTTGCATTCTCCTTTTTAAAGCACCATTCATGCTGCCTTGAAGCTACCTGCCTGAAACCGTTTGTGACGGGCCCCTCGTCGCTGGAGTCAGGGCTCGTGGAAGAGAAGCAGCTTTCTCTGAGTAAACAGGGTGCTTCCAGAGTCCCGGTAAGAGCTCATCCCGTCACGCTCTGGGGCTAAAGGGAAGCTCGATGGGAGGACTTCCCTCCAGCTAAGGCCTTCTAAGAGCCCCGCTGAGGCGGAAGCTCCGAGCGGTTTCCACGGGGCCTTAGTCGCGGTTCTGCTTTACTTTCACCCTCGTACGCTCTTCAAGACACGTTCAGACCCTCGCGGGGGCGCCCTGTACCCGACCAGGACGCTGAGTACCGGCAGGCTCCCCCGGCCTGCAAAGAAACAACTGCCCGGGCCGAAAGCCCTTCCCGCTCACTCCGTGTTGTTTGCCGAGTGCAGGGCAACACACACGGCGCTCTCCCGAGGGAGAGGTCGCTTTCCCAGGCACTCCAACGTCTCCAGGAAAACTCTTCTCTGGCGTGCCCCATGCCATGCCAATCTGCCTCCCTGTCCTCGACTGAGCTGCACGGGGAAACCAAAACTGCTGGGCATTCCTTCTCGGCACTCATACCTGCAGACCCCACGCCTGCAGGAGAAAGCCGGCTTGCGTTCCTACTGCCACGAGAGCAGAGCTCTGCCTGTTACACGGCAGGCTTTCCGAAGAGGCTGAGGCCCGATAGCCTCCCTAGTGCATTCCCTGGATGAGCGAGTTAGCTACAGGCAGAACACCCCGTGAAGAGAGGTGGATTCAGGGAAGGGACCTGTGTGTCGCTAGAGTCTCTTTGGACGAGCTACGGATCACAAGGCGGTAGTCGGCGCGTTGACTGGAGGTGGGGGCCTGAGGACCCAAGCCTTGCATTCTCCTTTTTAAAGCACCATTCATGCTGCCTTGAAGCTACCTGCCTGAAACCCTTTGTGACGGGCCCCTCGTCGCTGGAGTCAGGGCTCGTGGAAGAGAAGCAGCTTTCTCTGAGTAAACAGGGTGCTTCCAGAGTCCCGGTAAGAGCTCATCCCGTCACGCTCTGGGGCTAAAGGGAAGCTCGATGGGAGGACTTCCCTCCAGCTAAGGCCTTCTAAGAGCCCCGCTGAGGCGGAAGCTCCGAGCGGTTTCCACGGGGCCTTAGTCGCGGTTCTGCTTTACTTTCACCCTCGTACGCTCTTCAAGACACCTTCAGACCCTCGCGGGGGCGCCCTGTACCCGACCAGGACGCTGAGTACCGGCAGGCTCCCCCGGCCTGCAAAGAAACAACTGCCCGGGCCGAAAGCCCTTCCCGCTCACTCCGTGTTGTTTGCCGAGTGCAGGGCAACACACACGGCGCTCTCGCGGGGGAGAGGTCGCTTTCCCCGGCACTCCAACGTCTCCAGGAAAACTCTTCTCTGGCGTGCCCCATGCCATGCCAATCTGCCTCCCTGTCCTCGACTGAGCTGCACGGGGAAACCAAAACTGCTGGGCATTCCTTCTCGGCACTCATACCTGCAGACCCCACGCCTGCAGGAGAAAGCCGGCTTGCGTTCCTACTGCCACGAGAGCAGAGCTCTGCCTGTTACACGGCAGGCTTTCCGAAGAGGCTGAGGCCCGATAGCCTCCCTAGTGCATTCCCTGGATGAGCGAGTTAGCTACAGGCAGAACACCCCGTGAAGAGAGGTGGATTCAGGGAAGGGACCTGTGTGTCGCTAGAGTCTCTTTGGACGAGCTACGGATCACAAGGCGGTAGTCGGCGCGTTGACTGGAGGTGGGGGCCTGAGGACCCAAGCCTTGCATTCTCCTTTTTAAAGCACCATTCATGCTGCCTTGAAGCTACCTGCCTGAAACCCTTTGTGACGGGCCCCTCGTCGCTGGAGTCAGGGCTCGTGGAAGAGAAGCAGCTTTCTCTGAGTAAACAGGGTGCTTCCAGAGTCCCGGTAAGAGCTCATCCCGTCACGCTCTGGGGCTAAAGGGAAGCTCGATGGGAGGACTTCCCTCCAGCTAAGGCCTTCTAAGAGCCCCGCTGAGGCGGAAGCTCCGAGCGGTTTCCACGGGGCCTTAGTCGCGGTTCTGCTTTACTTTCACCCTCGTACGCTCTTCAAGACACCTTCAGACCCTCGCGGGGGCGCCCTGTACCCGACCAGGACGCTGAGTACCGGCAGGCTCCCCCGGCCTGCAAAGAAACAACTGCCCGGGCCGAAAGCCCTTCCCGCTCACTCCGTGTTGTTTGCCGAGTGCAGGGCAACACACACGGCGCTCTCCCGGGGGAGAGGTCGCTTTCCCAGGCACTCCAACGTCTCCAGGAAAACTCTTCTCTGGCGTGCCCCATGCCATGCCAATCTGCCTCCCTGTCCTCGACTGAGCTGCACGGGGAAACCAAAACTGCTGGGCATTCCTTCTCGGCACTCATACCTGCAGACCCCACGCCTGCAGGAGAAAGCCGGCTTGCGTTCCTACTGCCACGAGAGCAGAGCTCTGCCTGTTACACGGCAGGCTTTCCGAAGAGGCTGAGGCCCGATAGCCTCCCTAGTGCATTCCCTGGATGAGCGAGTTAGCTACAGGCAGAACACCCCGTGAAGAGAGGTGGATTCAGGGAAGGGACCTGTGTGTCGCTAGAGTCTCTTTGGACGAGCTACGGATCACAAGGCGGTAGTCGGCGCGTTGACTGGAGGTGGGGGCCTGAGGACCCAAGCCTTGCATTCTCCTTTTTAAAGCACCATTCATGCTGCCTTGAAGCTACCTGCCTGAAACCCTTTGTGACGGGCCCCTCGTCGCTGGAGTCAGGGCTCGTGGAAGAGAAGCAGCTTTCTCTGAGTAAACAGGGTGCTTCCAGAGTCCCGGTAAGAGCTCATCCCGTCACGCTCTGGGGCTAAAGGGAAGCTCGATGGGAGGACTTCCCTCCAGCTAAGGCCTTCTAAGAGCCCCGCTGAGGCGGAAGCTCCGAGCGGTTTCCACGGGGCCTTAGTCGCGGTTCTGCTTTACTTTCACCCTCGTACGCTCTTCAAGACACGTTCAGACCCTCGCGGGGGCGCCCTGTACCCGACCAGGACGCTGAGTACCGGCAGGCTCCCCCGGCCTGCAAAGAAACAACTGCCCGGGCCGAAAGCCCTTCCCGCTCTCTCCGTGTTGTTTGCCGAGTGCAGGGCAACACACACGGCGCTCTCGCGGGGGAGAGGTCGCTTTCCCCGGCACTCCAACGTCTCCAGGAAAACTCTTCTCTGGCGTCCCCCATGCCATGCCAATCTGCCTCCCTGTCCTCGACTGAGCTGCACGGGGAAACCAAAACTGCTGGGCATTCCTTCTCGGCACTCATACCTGCAGACCCCACGCCTGCAGGAGAAAGCCGGCTTGCGTTCCTACTGCCACGAGAGCAGAGCTCTGCCTGTTACACGGCAGGCTCTCCGAAGAGGCTGAGGCCCGATAGCCTCCCTAGTGCATTCCCTGGATGAGCGAGTTAGCTACAGGCAGAACACCCCGTGAAGAGAGGTGGATTCAGGGAAGGGACCTGTGTGTCGCTAGAGTCTCTTTGGACGAGCTACGGATCACAAGGCGGTAGTCGGCGCGTTGACTGGAGGTGGGGGCCTGAGGACCCAAGCCTTGCATTCTCCTTTTTAAAGCACCATTCATGCTGCCTTGAAGCTACCTGCCTGAAACCGTTTGTGACGGGCCCCTCGTCGCTGGAGTCAGGGCTCGTGGAAGAGAAGCAGCTTTCTCTGAGTAAACAGGGTGCTTCCAGAGTCCCGGTAAGAGCTCATCCCGTCACGCTCTGGGGCTAAAGGGAAGCTCGATGGGAGGACTTCCCTCCAGCTAAGGCCTTCTAAGAGCCCCGCTGAGGCGGAAGCTCCGAGCGGTTTCCACGGGGCCTTAGTCGCGGTTCTGCTTTACTTTCACCCTCGTACGCTCTTCAAGACACGTTCAGACCCTCGCGGGGGCGCCCTGTACCCGACCAGGACGCTGAGTACCGGCAGGCTCCCCTGGCCTGCAAAGAAACAACTGCCCGGGCCGAAAGCCCTTCCCGCTCACTCCGTGTTGTTTGCCGAGTGCAGGGCAACACACACGGCGCTCTCCCAGGGGAGAGGTCGCTTTCCCCGGCACTCCAACGTCCCCAGGAAAACTCTTCTCTGGCGTGCCCCATGCCATGCCAATCTGCCTCCCTGTCCTCGACTGAGCTGCACGGGGAAACCAAAACTGCTGGGCATTCCTTCTCGGCACTCATACCTGCAGACCCCACGCCTGCAGGAGAAAGCCGGCTTGCGTTCCTACTGCCACGAGAGCAGAGCTCTGCCTGTTACACGGCAGGCTTTCCGAAGAGGCTGAGGCCCGATAGCCTCCCTAGTGCATTCCCTGGGTGAGCGAGTTAGCTACAGGCAGAACACCCCGTGAAGAGAGGTGGATTCAGGGAAGGGAACTGTGTGTCGCTAGAGTCTCTTTGGACGAGCTACGAATCACAAGGCGGTAGTCGGCGCGTTGACTGGAGGTGGGGGCCTGAGGACCCAAGCCTTGCATTCTCCTTTTTAAAGCACCATTCATGCTGCCTTGAAGCTACCTGCCTGAAACCGTTTGTGACGGGCCCCTCGTCGCTGGAGTCAGGGCTCGTGGAAGAGAAGCAGCTTTCTCTGAGTAAACAGGGTGCTTCCAGAGTCCCGGTAAGAGCTCATCCCGTCACGCTCTGGGGCTAAAGGGAAGCTCGATGGGAGGACTTCCCTCCAGCTAAGGCCTTCTAAGAGCCCCGCTGAGGCGGAAGCTCCGAGCGGTTTCCACGGGGCCTTAGTCGCGGTTCTGCTTTACTTTCACCCTCGTACGCTCTTCAAGACACCTTCAGACCCTCGCGGGGGCGCCCTGTACCCGACCAGGACGCTGAGTACCGGCAGGCTCCCCCGGCCAGCAAAGAAACAACTGCCCGGGCCGAAAGCCCTTCCCGCTCACTCCGTGTTGTTTGCCGAGTGCAGGGCAACACACACGAGGCTCTCCCGGGGGAGAGGTCGCTTTCCCAGGCACTCCAACGTCTCCAGGAAAACTCTTCTCTGGCGTGCCCCATGCCATGCCAATCTGCCTCCCTGTCCTCGACTGAGCTGCACGGGGAAACCAAAACTGCTGGGCATTCCTTCTCGGCACTCATACCTGCAGACCCCACGCCTGCAGGAGAAAGCCGGCTTGCGTTCCTACTGCCACGAGAGCAGAGCTCTGCCTGTTACACGGCAGGCTTTCCGAAGAGGCTGAGGCCCGATAGCCTCCCTAGTGCATTCCCTGGATGAGCGAGTTAGCTACAGGCAGAACACCCCGTGAAGAGAGGTGGATTCAGGGAAGGGACCTGTGTGTCGCTAGAGTCTCTTTGGACGAGCTACGGATCACAAGGCGGTAGTCGGCGCGTTGACTGGAGGTGGGGGCCTGAGGACCCAAGCCTTGCATTCTCCTTTTTAAAGCACCATTCATGCTGCCTTGAAGCTACCTGCCTGAAACCCTTTGTGACGGGCCCCTCGTCGCTGGAGTCAGGGCTCGTGGAAGAGAAGCAGCTTTCTCTGAGTAAACAGGGTGCTTCCAGAGTCCCGGTAAGAGCTCATCCCGTCACGCTCTGGGGCTAAAGGGAAGCTCGATGGGAGGACTTCCCTCCAGCTAAGGCCTTCTAAGAGCCCCGCTGAGGCTGAAGCTCCGAGCGGTTTCCACGGGGCCTTAGTCGCGGTTCTGCTTTACTTTCACCCTCGTACGCTCTTCAAGACACGTTCAGACCCTCGCGGGGGCGCCCTGTACCCGACCAGGACGCTGAGTACCGGCAGGCTCCCCCGGCCTGCAAAGAAACAACTGCCCGGGCCGAAAGCCCTTCCCGCTCACTCCGTGTTGTTTGCCGAGTGCAGGGCAACACACACGGCGCTCTCCCGGGGGAGAGGTCGCTTTCCCCGGCACTCCAACGTCTCCAGGAAAACTCTTCTCTGGCGTGCCCCATGCCATGCCAATCTGCCTCCCTGTCCTCGACTGAGCTGCACGGGGAAACCAAAACTGCTGGGCATTCCTTCTCGGCACTCATAACTGCAGACCCCACGCCTGCAGGAGAAAGCCGGCTTGCGTTCCTACTGCCACGAGAGCAGAGCTCTGCCTGTTACACGGCAGGCTTTCCGAAGAGGCTGAGGCCCGATAGCCTCCCTAGTGCATTCCCTGGATGAGCGAGTTAGCTACAGGCAGAACACCCCATGAAGAGAGGTGGATTCAGGGAAGGGACCTGTGTGTCGCTAGAGTCTCTTTGGACGAGCTACGGATCACAAGGCGGTAGTCGGCGCGTTGACTGGAGGTGGGGGCCTGAGGACCCAAGCCTTGCATTCTCCTTTTTAAAGCACCATTCATGCTGCCTTGAAGCTACCTGCCTGAAACCGTTTGTGACGGGCCCCTCGTCGCTGGAGTCAGGGCTCGTGGAAGAGAAGCAGCTTTCTCTGAGTAAACAGGGTGCTTCCAGAGTCCCGGTAAGAGCTCATCCCGTCACGCTCTGGGGCTAAAGGGAAGCTCGATGGGAGGACTTCCCTCCAGCTAAGGCCTTCTAAGAGCCCCGCTGAGGCGGAAGCTCCGAGCGGTTTCCACGGGGCCTTAGTCGCGGTTCTGCTTTACTTTCACCCTCGTACGCTCTTCAAGACACGTTCAGACCCTCGCGGGGGCGCCCTGTACCCGACCAGGACGCTGAGTACCGGCAGGCTCCCCCGGCCTGCAAAGAAACAACTGCCCGGGCCGAAAGCCTTTCCCGCTCACTCCGTGTTGTTTGCCGAGTGCAGGGCAACACACACGGCGCTCTCCCGGGGGAGAGGTCGCTTTCCCCGGCACTCCAACGTCCCCAGGAAAACTCTTCTCTGGCGTGCCCCATGCCATGCCAATCTGCCTCCCTGTCCTCGACTGAGCTGCACGGGGAAACCAAAACTGCTGGGCATTCCTTCTCGGCACTCATACCTGCAGACCCCACGCCTGCAGGAGAAAGCCGGCTTGCGTTCCTACTGCCACGAGAGCAGAGCTCTGCCTGTTACACGGCAGGCTTTCCGAAGAGGCTGAGGCCCGATAGCCTCCCTAGTGCATTCCCTGGATGAGCGAGTTAGCTACAGGCAGAACACCCCGTGAAGAGAGGTGGATTCAGGGAAGGGACCTGTGTGTCGCTAGAGTCTCTTTGGACGAGCTACGGATCACAAGGCGGTAGTCGGCGCGTTGACTGGAGGTGGGGGCCTGAGGACCCAAGCCTTGCATTCTCCTTTTTAAAGCACCATTCATGCTGCCTTGAAGCTACCTGCCTGAAACCCTTTGTGACGGGCCCCTCGTCGCTGGAGTCAGGGCTCGTGGAAGAGAAGCAGCTTTCTCTGAGTAAACAGGGTGCTTCCAGAGTCCCGGTAAGAGCTCATCCCGTCACGCTCTGGGGCTAAAGGGAAGCTCGATGGGAGGACTTCCCTCCAGCTAAGGCCTTCTAAGAGCCCCGCTGAGGCGGAAGCTCCGAGCGGTTTCCACGGGGCCTTAGTCGCGGTTCTGCTTTACTTTCACCCTCGTACGCTCTTCAAGACACGTTCAGGGCCTCCCTGGTGGCGCAGTGGTTGAGAGTCCGCCTGCCGATGCAGGGGATACGGGTTCGTGCCCCGGTCTGGGAGGATCCCATGTGCCGCGGAGCGGCTGGGCCCGTGGGCCATGGCCGCTGGGCCTGCGCATCCGGAGCCTGTGCTCCGCGGCGGGAGAGGCCACAACAGTGAGAGGCCCGCATACCGCAAAAAGAAAAAAAAAAAAAAAAAAAAAAAAAAAAAGAAGACACGTTCAGACCCTCGCGGGGGCGCCCTGTACCCGACCAGGACGCTGAGTACCGGCAGGCTCCCCCGGCCTGCAAAGAAACAACTGCCCGGGCCGAAAGCCCTTCCCGCTCACTCCGTGTTGTTTGCCGAGTGCAGGGCAACACACACGGCGCTCTCCCGGGGGAGAGGTCGCTTTCCCCGGCACTCCAACGTCTCCAGGAAAACTCTTCTCTGGCGTGCCCCATGCCATGCCAATCTGCCTCCCTGTCCTCGACTGAGCTGCACGGGGAAACCAAAACTGCTGGGCATTCCTTCTCGGCACTCATACCTGCAGACCCCACGCCTGCAGGAGAAAGCCGGCTTGCGTTCCTACTGCCACGAGAGCAGAGCTCTGCCTGTTACACGGCAGGCTTTCCGAAGAGGCTGAGGCCCGATAGCCTCCCTAGTGCATTCCCTGGATGAGCGAGTTAGCTACAGGCAGAACACCCCGTGAAGAGAGGTGGATTCAGGGAAGGGACCTGTGTGTCGCTAGAGTCTCTTTGGACGAGCTACGGATCACAAGGCGGTAGTCGGCGCGTTGACTGGAGGTGGGGGCCTGAGGACCCAAGCCTTGCATTCTCCTTTTTAAAGCACCATTCATGCTGCCTTGAAGCTACCTGCCTGAAACCCTTTGTGACGGGCCCCTCGTCGCTGGAGTCAGGGCTCGTGGAAGAGAAGCAGCTTTCTCTGAGTAAACAGGGTGCTTCCAGAGTCCCGGTAAGAGCTCATCCCGTCACGCTCTGGGGCTAAAGGGAAGCTCGATGGGAGGACTTCCCTCCAGCTAAGGCCTTCTAAGAGCCCCGCTGAGGCGGAAGCTCCGAGCGGTTTCCACGGGGCCTTAGTCGCGGTTCTGCTTTACTTTCACCCTCGTACGCTCTTCAAGACACCTTCAGACCCTCGCGGGGGCGCCCTGTACCCGACCAGGACGCTGAGTACCGGCAGGCTCCCCCGGCCTGCAAAGAAACAACTGCCCGGGCCGAAAGCCCTTCCCGCTCACTCCGTGTTGTTTGCCGAGTGCAGGGCAACACACACGGCGCTCTCCCGGGGGAGAGGTCGCTTTCCCCGGCACTCCAACGTCCCCAGGAAAACTCTTCTCTGGCGTGCCCCATGCCATGCCAATCTGCCTCCCTGTCCTCGACTGAGCTGCACGGGGAAACCAAAACTGCTGGGCATTCCTTCTCGGCACTCATACCTGCAGACCCCACGCCTGCAGGAGAAAGCCGGCTTGCGTTCCTACTGCCACGAGAGCAGAGCTCTGCCTGTTACACGGCAGGCTTTCCGAAGAGGCTGAGGCCCGATAGCCTCCCTAGTGCATTCCCTGGATGAGCGAGTTAGCTACAGGCAGAACAGCCCGTGAAGAGAGGTGGATTCAGGGAAGGGACCTGTGTGTCGCTAGAGTCTCTTTGGACGAGCTACGGATCACAAGGCGGTAGTCGGCGCGTTGACTGGCGGTGGGGGCCTGAGGACCCAAGCCTTGCATTCTCCTTTTTAAAGCACCATTCATGCTGCCTTGAAGCTACCTGCCTGAAACCGTTTGTGACGGGCCCCTCGTCGCTGGAGTCAGGGCTCGTGGAAGAGAAGCAGCTTTCTCTGAGTAAACAGGGTGCTTCCAGAGTCCCGGTAAGAGCTCATCCCGTCACGCTCTGGGGCTAAAGGGAAGCTCGATGGGAGGACTTCCCTCCAGCTAAGGCCTTCTAAGAGCCCCGCTGAGGCGGAAGCTCCGAGCGGTTTCCACGGGGCCTTAGTCGCGGTTCTGCTTTACTTTCACCCTCGTACGCTCTTCAAGACACGTTCAGACCCTCGCGGGGGCGCCCTGTACCCGACCAGGACGCTGAGTACCGGCAGGCTCCCCCGGCCTGCAAAGAAACAACTGCCCGGGCCGAAAGCCCTTCCCGCTCACTCCGTGTTGTTTGCCGAGTGCAGGGCAACACACACGGCGCTCTCCCGGGGGAGAGGTCGCTTTCCCCGGCACTCCGACGTCTCCAGGAAAACTCTTCTCTGGCGTGCCCCATGCCATGCCAATCTGCCTCCCTGTCCTCGACTGAGCTGCACGGGGAAACCAAAACTGCTGGGCATTCCTTCTCGGCACTCATACCTGCAGACCCCACGCCTGCAGGAGAAAGCCGGCTTTCGTTCCTACTGCCACGAGAGCAGAGCTCTGCCTGTTACACGGCAGGCTTTCCGAAGAGGCTGAGGCCCGATAGCCTCCCTAGTGCATTCCCTGGATGAGCGAGTTAGCTACAGGCAGAACACCCCGTGAAGAGAGGTGGATTCAGGGAAGGGACCTGTGTGTCGCTAGAGTCTCTTTGGACGAGCTACGGATCACAAGGCGGTAGTCGGCGCGTTGACTGGAGGTGGGGGCCTGAGGACCCAAGCCTTGCATTCTCCTTTTTAAAGCACCATTCATGCTGCCTTGAAGCTACCTGCCTGAAACCCTTTGTGACGGGCCCCTCGTCGCTGGAGTCAGGGCTCGTGGAAGAGAAGCAGCTTTCTCTGAGTAAACAGGGTGCTTCCAGAGTCCCGGTAAGAGCTCATCCCGTCACGCTCTGGGGCTAAAGGGAAGCTCGATGGGAGGACTTCCCTCCAGCTAAGGCCTTCTAAGAGCCCCGCTGAGGCGGAAGCTCCGAGCGGTTTCCACGGGGCCTTAGTCGCGGTTCTGCTTTACTTTCACCCTCGTACGCTCTTCAAGACACCTTCAGACCCTCGCGGGGGCGCCCTGTACCCGACCAGGACGCTGAGTACCGGCAGGCTCCCCCGGCCTGCAAAGAAACAACTGCCCGGGCCGAAAGCCCTTCCCGCTCACTCCGTGTTGTTTGCCGAGTGCAGGGCAACACACACGGCGCTCTCCCGGGGGAGAGGTCGCTTTCCCAGGCACTCCAACGTCTCCAGGAAAACTCTTCTCTGGCGTGCCCCATGCCATGCCAATCTGCCTCCCTGTCCTCGACTGAGCTGCACGGGGAAACCAAAACTGCTGGGCATTCCTTCTCGGCACTCATACCTGCAGACCCCACGCCTGCAGGAGAAAGCCGGCTTGCGTTCCTACTGCCACGAGAGCAGAGCTCTGCCTGTTACACGGCAGGCTTTCCGAAGAGGCTGAGGCCCGATAGCCTCCCTAGTGCATTCCCTGGATGAGCGAGTTAGCTACAGGCAGAACAGCCCGTGAAGAGAGGTGGATTCAGGGAAGGGACCTGTGTGTCGCTAGAGTCTCTTTGGACGAGCTACGGATCACAAGGCGGTAGTCGGCGCGTTGACTGGAGGTGGGGGCCTGAGGACCCAAGCCTTGCATTCTCCTTTTTAAAGCACCATTCATGCTGCCTTGAAGCTACCTGCCTGAAACCCTTTGTGACGGGCCCCTCGTCGCTGGAGTCAGGGCTCGTGGAAGAGAAGCAGCTTTCTCTGAGTAAACAGGGTGCTTCCAGAGTCCCGGTAAGAGCTCATCCCGTCACGCTCTGGGGCTAAAGGGAAGCTCGATGGGAGGACTTCCCTCCAGCTAAGGCCTTCTAAGAGCCCCGCTGAGGCGGAAGCTCCGAGCGGTTTCCACGGGGCCTTAGTCGCGGTTCTGCTTTACTTTCACCCTCGTACGCTCTTCAAGACACCTTCAGACCCTCGCGGGGGCGCCCTGTACCCGACCAGGACGCTGAGTACCGGCAGGCTCCCCCGGCCTGCAAAGAAACAACTGCCCGGGCCGAAAGCCTTTCCCGCTCACTCCGTGTTGTTTGCCGAGTGCAGGGCAACACACACGGCGCTCTCCCGGGGGAGAGGTCGCTTTCCCCGGCACTCCAACGTCCCCAGGAAAACTCTTCTCTGGCGTGCCCCATGCCATGCCAATCTGCCTCCCTGTCCTCGACTGAGCTGCACGGGGAAACCAAAACTGCTGGGCATTCCTTCTCGGCACTCATACCTGCAGACCCCACGCCTGCAGGAGAAAGCCGGCTTGCGTTCCTACTGCCACGAGAGCAGAGCTCTGCCTGTTACACGGCAGGCTTTCCGAAGAGGCTGAGGCCCGATAGCCTCCCTAGTGCATTCCCTGGATGAGCGAGTTAGCTACAGGCAGAACACCCCGTGAAGAGAGGTGGATTCAGGGAAGGGACCTGTGTGTCGCTAGAGTCTCTTTGGACGAGCTACGGATCACAAGGCGGTAGTCGGCGCGTTGACTGGAGGTGGGGGCCTGAGGACCCAAGCCTTGCATTCTCCTTTTTAAAGCACCATTCATGCTGCCTTGAAGCTACCTGCCTGAAACCCTTTGTGACGGGCCCCTCGTCGCTGGAGTCAGGGCTCGTGGAAGAGAAGCAGCTTTCTCTGAGTAAACAGGGTGCTTCCAGAGTCCCGGTAAGAGCTCATCCCGTCACGCTCTGGGGCTAAAGGGAAGCTCGATGGGAGGACTTCCCTCCAGCTAAGGCCTTCTAAGAGCCCCGCTGAGGCGGAAGCTCCGAGCGGTTTCCACGGGGCCTTAGTCGCGGTTCTGCTTTACTTTCACCCTCGTACGCTCTTCAAGACACGTTCAGGGCCTCCCTGGTGGCGCAGTGGTTGAGAGTCCGCCTGCCGATGCAGGGGATACGGGTTCGTGCCCCGGTCTGGGAGGATCCCATGTGCCGCGGAGCGGCTGGGCCCGTGGGCCATGGCCGCTGGGCCTGCGCATCCGGAGCCTGTGCTCCGCGGCGGGAGAGGCCACAACAGTGAGAGGCCCGCATACCGCAAAAAGAAAAAAAAAAAAAAAAAAAAAAAAAAAAGAAGACACGTTCAGACCCTCGCGGGGGCGCCCTGTACCCGACCAGGACGCTGAGTACCGGCAGGCTCCCCCGGCCTGCAAAGAAACAACTGCCCGGGCCGAAAGCCCTTCCCGCTCACTCCGTGTTGTTTGCCGAGTGCAGGGCAACACACACGGCGCTCTCCCGGGGGAGAGGTCGCTTTCCCCGGCACTCCAACGTCTCCAGGAAAACTCTTCTCTGGCGTGCCCCATGCCATGCCAATCTGCCTCCCTGTCCTCGACTGAGCTGCACGGGGAAACCAAAACTGCTGGGCATTCCTTCTCGGCACTCATACCTGCAGACCCCACGCCTGCAGGAGAAAGCCGGCTTGCGTTCCTACTGCCACGAGAGCAGAGCTCTGCCTGTTACACGGCAGGCTTTCCGAAGAGGCTGAGGCCCGATAGCCTCCCTAGTGCATTCCCTGGATGAGCGAGTTAGCTACAGGCAGAACACCCCGTGAAGAGAGGTGGATTCAGGGAAGGGACCTGTGTGTCGCTAGAGTCTCTTTGGACGAGCTACGGATCACAAGGCGGTAGTCGGCGCGTTGACTGGAGGTGGGGGCCTGAGGACCCAAGCCTTGCATTCTCCTTTTTAAAGCACCATTCATGCTGCCTTGAAGCTACCTGCCTGAAACCCTTTGTGACGGGCCCCTCGTCGCTGGAGTCAGGGCTCGTGGAAGAGAAGCAGCTTTCTCTGAGTAAACAGGGTGCTTCCAGAGTCCCGGTAAGAGCTCATCCCGTCACGCTCTGGGGCTAAAGGGAAGCTCGATGGGAGGACTTCCCTCCAGCTAAGGCCTTCTAAGAGCCCCGCTGAGGCGGAAGCTCCGAGCGGTTTCCACGGGGCCTTAGTCGCGGTTCTGCTTTACTTTCACCCTCGTACGCTCTTCAAGACACGTTCAGACCCTCGCGGGGGCGCCCTGTACCCGACCAGGACGCTGAGTACCGGCAGGCTCCCCCGGCCTGCAAAGAAACAACTGCCCGGGCCGAAAGCCCTTCCCGCTCACTCCGTGTTGTTTGCCGAGTGCAGGGCAACACACACGGCGCTCTCCCGGGGGAGAGGTCGCTTTCCCCGGCACTCCAACGTCCCCAGGAAAACTCTTCTCTGGCGTGCCCCATGCCATGCCAATCTGCCTCCCTGTCCTCGACTGAGCTGCACGGGGAAACCAAAACTGCTGGGCATTCCTTCTCGGCACTCATACCTGCAGACCCCACGCCTGCAGGAGAAAGCCGGCTTGCGTTCCTACTGCCACGAGAGCAGAGCTCTGCCTGTTACACGGCAGGCTTTCCGAAGAGGCTGAGGCCCGATAGCCTCCCTAGTGCATTCCCTGGATGAGCGAGTTAGCTACAGGCAGAACAGCCCGTGAAGAGAGGTGGATTCAGGGAAGGGACCTGTGTGTCGCTAGAGTCTCTTTGGACGAGCTACGGATCACAAGGCGGTAGTCGGCGCGTTGACTGGCGGTGGGGGCCTGAGGACCCAAGCCTTGCATTCTCCTTTTTAAAGCACCATTCATGCTGCCTTGAAGCTACCTGCCTGAAACCGTTTGTGACGGGCCCCTCGTCGCTGGAGTCAGGGCTCGTGGAAGAGAAGCAGCTTTCTCTGAGTAAACAGGGTGCTTCCAGAGTCCCGGTAAGAGCTCATCCCGTCACGCTCTGGGGCTAAAGGGAAGCTCGATGGGAGGACTTCCCTCCAGCTAAGGCCTTCTAAGAGCCCCGCTGAGGCGGAAGCTCCGAGCGGTTTCCACGGGGCCTTAGTCGCGGTTCTGCTTTACTTTCACCCTCGTACGCTCTTCAAGACACGTTCAGACCCTCGCGGGGGCGCCCTGTACCCGACCAGGACGCTGAGTACCGGCAGGCTCCCCCGGCCTGCAAAGAAACAACTGCCCGGGCCGAAAGCCCTTCCCGCTCACTCCGTGTTGTTTGCCGAGTGCAGGGCAACACACACGGCGCTCTCCCGGGGGAGAGGTCGCTTTCCCCGGCACTCCGACGTCTCCAGGAAAACTCTTCTCTGGCGTGCCCCATGCCATGCCAATCTGCCTCCCTGTCCTCGACTGAGCTGCACGGGGAAACCAAAACTGCTGGGCATTCCTTCTCGGCACTCATACCTGCAGACCCCACGCCTGCAGGAGAAAGCCGGCTTTCGTTCCTACTGCCACGAGAGCAGAGCTCTGCCTGTTACACGGCAGGCTTTCCGAAGAGGCTGAGGCCCGATAGCCTCCCTAGTGCATTCCCTGGATGAGCGAGTTAGCTACAGGCAGAACACCCCGTGAAGAGAGGTGGATTCAGGGAAGGGACCTGTGTGTCGCTAGAGTCTCTTTGGACGAGCTACGGATCACAAGGCGGTAGTCGGCGCGTTGACTGGAGGTGGGGGCCTGAGGACCCAAGCCTTGCATTCTCCTTTTTAAAGCACCATTCATGCTGCCTTGAAGCTACCTGCCTGAAACCCTTTGTGACGGGCCCCTCGTCGCTGGAGTCAGGGCTCGTGGAAGAGAAGCAGCTTTCTCTGAGTAAACAGGGTGCTTCCAGAGTCCCGGTAAGAGCTCATCCCGTCACGCTCTGGGGCTAAAGGGAAGCTCGATGGGAGGACTTCCCTCCAGCTAAGGCCTTCTAAGAGCCCCGCTGAGGCGGAAGCTCCGAGCGGTTTCCACGGGGCCTTAGTCGCGGTTCTGCTTTACTTTCACCCTCGTACGCTCTTCAAGACACCTTCAGACCCTCGCGGGGGCGCCCTGTACCCGACCAGGACGCTGAGTACCGGCAGGCTCCCCCGGCCTGCAAAGAAACAACTGCCCGGGCCGAAAGCCCTTCCCGCTCACTCCGTGTTGTTTGCCGAGTGCAGGGCAACACACACGGCGCTCTCCCGGGGGAGAGGTCGCTTTCCCAGGCACTCCAACGTCTCCAGGAAAACTCTTCTCTGGCGTGCCCCATGCCATGCCAATCTGCCTCCCTGTCCTCGACTGAGCTGCACGGGGAAACCAAAACTGCTGGGCATTCCTTCTCGGCACTCATACCTGCAGACCCCACGCCTGCAGGAGAAAGCCGGCTTGCGTTCCTACTGCCACGAGAGCAGAGCTCTGCCTGTTACACGGCAGGCTTTCCGAAGAGGCTGAGGCCCGATAGCCTCCCTAGTGCATTCCCTGGATGAGCGAGTTAGCTACAGGCAGAACAGCCCGTGAAGAGAGGTGGATTCAGGGAAGGGACCTGTGTGTCGCTAGAGTCTCTTTGGACGAGCTACGGATCACAAGGCGGTAGTCGGCGCGTTGACTGGAGGTGGGGGCCTGAGGACCCAAGCCTTGCATTCTCCTTTTTAAAGCACCATTCATGCTGCCTTGAAGCTACCTGCCTGAAACCGTTTGTGACGGGCCCCTCGTCGCTGGAGTCAGGGCTCGTGGAAGAGAAGCAGCTTTCTCTGAGTAAACAGGGTGCTTCCAGAGTCCCGGTAAGAGCTCATCCCGTCACGCTCTGGGGCTAAAGGGAAGCTCGATGGGAGGACTTCCCTCCAGCTAAGGCCTTCTAAGAGCCCCGCTGAGGCGGAAGCTCCGAGCGGTTTCCACGGGGCCTTAGTCGCGGTTCTGCTTTACTTTCACCCTCGTACGCTCTTCAAGACACCTTCAGACCCTCGCGGGGGCGCCCTGTACCCGACCAGGACGCTGAGTACCGGCAGGCTCCCCCGGCCTGCAAAGAAACAACTGCCCGGGCCGAAAGCCTTTCCCGCTCACTCCGTGTTGTTTGCCGAGTGCAGGGCAACACACACGGCGCTCTCCCGGGGGAGAGGTCGCTTTCCCCGGCACTCCAACGTCCCCAGGAAAACTCTTCTCTGGCGTGCCCCATGCCATGCCAATCTGCCTCCCTGTCCTCGACTGAGCTGCACGGGGAAACCAAAACTGCTGGGCATTCCTTCTCGGCACTCATACCTGCAGACCCCACGCCTGCAGGAGAAAGCCGGCTTGCGTTCCTACTGCCACGAGAGCAGAGCTCTGCCTGTTACACGGCAGGCTTTCCGAAGAGGCTGAGGCCCGATAGCCTCCCTAGTGCATTCCCTGGATGAGCGAGTTAGCTACAGGCAGAACACCCCGTGAAGAGAGGTGGATTCAGGGAAGGGACCTGTGTGTCGCTAGAGTCTCTTTGGACGAGCTACGGATCACAAGGCGGTAGTCGGCGCGTTGACTGGAGGTGGGGGCCTGAGGACCCAAGCCTTGCATTCTCCTTTTTAAAGCACCATTCATGCTGCCTTGAAGCTACCTGCCTGAAACCCTTTGTGACGGGCCCCTCGTCGCTGGAGTCAGGGCTCGTGGAAGAGAAGCAGCTTTCTCTGAGTAAACAGGGTGCTTCCAGAGTCCCGGTAAGAGCTCATCCCGTCACGCTCTGGGGCTAAAGGGAAGCTCGATGGGAGGACTTCCCTCCAGCTAAGGCCTTCTAAGAGCCCCGCTGAGGCGGAAGCTCCGAGCGGTTTCCACGGGGCCTTAGTCGCGGTTCTGCTTTACTTTCACCCTCGTACGCTCTTCAAGACACGTTCAGGGCCTCCCTGGTGGCGCAGTGGTTGAGAGTCCGCCTGCCGATGCAGGGGATACGGGTTCGTGCCCCGGTCTGGGAGGATCCCATGTGCCGCGGAGCGGCTGGGCCCGTGGGCCATGGCCGCTGGGCCTGCGCATCCGGAGCCTGTGCTCCGCGGCGGGAGAGGCCACAACAGTGAGAGGCCCGCATACCGCAAAAAGAAAAAAAAAAAAAAAAAAAAAAAAAAAGAAGACACGTTCAGACCCTCGCGGGGGCGCCCTGTACCCGACCAGGACGCTGAGTACCGGCAGGCTCCCCCGGCCTGCAAAGAAACAACTGCCCGGGCCGAAAGCCCTTCCCGCTCACTCCGTGTTGTTTGCCGAGTGCAGGGCAACACACACGGCGCTCTCCCGGGGGAGAGGTCGCTTTCCCCGGCACTCCAACGTCTCCAGGAAAACTCTTCTCTGGCGTGCCCCATGCCATGCCAATCTGCCTCCCTGTCCTCGACTGAGCTGCACGGGGAAACCAAAACTGCTGGGCATTCCTTCTCGGCACTCATACCTGCAGACCCCACGCCTGCAGGAGAAAGCCGGCTTGCGTTCCTACTGCCACGAGAGCAGAGCTCTGCCTGTTACACGGCAGGCTTTCCGAAGAGGCTGAGGCCCGATAGCCTCCCTAGTGCATTCCCTGGATGAGCGAGTTAGCTACAGGCAGAACACCCCGTGAAGAGAGGTGGATTCAGGGAAGGGACCTGTGTGTCGCTAGAGTCTCTTTGGACGAGCTACGGATCACAAGGCGGTAGTCGGCGCGTTGACTGGAGGTGGGGGCCTGAGGACCCAAGCCTTGCATTCTCCTTTTTAAAGCACCATTCATGCTGCCTTGAAGCTACCTGCCTGAAACCCTTTGTGACGGGCCCCTCGTCGCTGGAGTCAGGGCTCGTGGAAGAGAAGCAGCTTTCTCTGAGTAAACAGGGTGCTTCCAGAGTCCCGGTAAGAGCTCATCCCGTCACGCTCTGGGGCTAAAGGGAAGCTCGATGGGAGGACTTCCCTCCAGCTAAGGCCTTCTAAGAGCCCCGCTGAGGCGGAAGCTCCGAGCGGTTTCCACGGGGCCTTAGTCGCGGTTCTGCTTTACTTTCACCCTCGTACGCTCTTCAAGACACGTTCAGACCCTCGCGGGGGCGCCCTGTACCCGACCAGGACGCTGAGTACCGGCAGGCTCCCCCGGCCTGCAAAGAAACAACTGCCCGGGCCGAAAGCCCTTCCCGCTCACTCCGTGTTGTTTGCCGAGTGCAGGGCAACACACACGGCGCTCTCCCGGGGGAGAGGTCGCTTTCCCCGGCACTCCAACGTCCCCAGGAAAACTCTTCTCTGGCGTGCCCCATGCCATGCCAATCTGCCTCCCTGTCCTCGACTGAGCTGCACGGGGAAACCAAAACTGCTGGGCATTCCTTCTCGGCACTCATACCTGCAGACCCCACGCCTGCAGGAGAAAGCCGGCTTGCGTTCCTACTGCCACGAGAGCAGAGCTCTGCCTGTTACACGGCAGGCTTTCCGAAGAGGCTGAGGCCCGATAGCCTCCCTAGTGCATTCCCTGGATGAGCGAGTTAGCTACAGGCAGAACAGCCCGTGAAGAGAGGTGGATTCAGGGAAGGGACCTGTGTGTCGCTAGAGTCTCTTTGGACGAGCTACGGATCACAAGGCGGTAGTCGGCGCGTTGACTGGCGGTGGGGGCCTGAGGACCCAAGCCTTGCATTCTCCTTTTTAAAGCACCATTCATGCTGCCTTGAAGCTACCTGCCTGAAACCGTTTGTGACGGGCCCCTCGTCGCTGGAGTCAGGGCTCGTGGAAGAGAAGCAGCTTTCTCTGAGTAAACAGGGTGCTTCCAGAGTCCCGGTAAGAGCTCATCCCGTCACGCTCTGGGGCTAAAGGGAAGCTCGATGGGAGGACTTCCATCCAGCTAAGGCCTTCTAAGAGCCCCGCTGAGGCGGAAGCTCCGAGCGGTTTCCACGGGGCCTTAGTCGCGGTTCTGCTTTACTTTCACCCTCGTACGCTCTTCAAGACACGTTCAGACCCTCGCGGGGGCGCCCTGTACCCGACCAGGACGCTGAGTACCGGCAGGCTCCCCCGGCCTGCAAAGAAACAACTGCCCGGGCCGAAAGCCCTTCCCGCTCACTCCGTGTTGTTTGCCGAGTGCAGGGCAACACACACGGCGCTCTCCCGGGGGAGAGGTCGCTTTCCCCGGCACTCCGACGTCTCCAGGAAAACTCTTCTCTGGCGTGCCCCATGCCATGCCAATCTGCCTCCCTGTCCTCGACTGAGCTGCACGGGGAAACCAAAACTGCTGGGCATTCCTTCTCGGCACTCATACCTGCAGACCCCACGCCTGCAGGAGAAAGCCGGCTTGCGTTCCTACTGCCACGAGAGCAGAGCTCTGCCTGTTACACGGCAGGCTTTCCGAAGAGGCTGAGGCCCGATAGCCTCCCTAGTGCATTCCCTGCATGAGCGAGTTAGCTACAGGCAGAACACCCCGTGAAGAGAGGTGGATTCAGGGAAGGGACCTGTGTGTCGCTAGAGTCTCTTTGGACGAGCTACGGATCACAAGGCGGTAGTCGGCGCGTTGACTGGAGGTGGGGGCCTGAGGACCCAAGCCTTGCATTCTCCTTTTTAAAGCACCATTCATGCTGCCTTGAAGCTACCTGCCTGAAACCCTTTGTGACGGGCCCCTCGTCGCTGGAGTCAGGGCTCGTGGAAGAGAAGCAGCTTTCTCTGAGTAAACAGGGTGCTTCCAGAGTCCCGGTAAGAGCTCATCCCGTCACGCTCTGGGGCTAAAGGGAAGCTCGATGGGAGGACTTCCCTCCAGCTAAGGCCTTCTAAGAGCCCCGCTGAGGCGGAAGCTCCGAGCGGTTTCCACGGGGCCTTAGTCGCGGTTCTGCTTTACTTTCACCCTCGTACGCTCTTCAAGACACCTTCAGACCCTCGCGGGGGCGCCCTGTACCCGACCAGGACGCTGAGTACCGGCAGGCTCCCCCGGCCTGCAAAGAAACAACTGCCCGGGCCGAAAGCCCTTCCCGCTCACTCCGTGTTGTTTGCCGAGTGCAGGGCAACACACACGGCGCTCTCCCGGGGGAGAGGTCGCTTTCCCAGGCACTCCAACGTCTCCAGGAAAACTCTTCTCTGGCGTGCCCCATGCCATGCCAATCTGCCTCCCTGTCCTCGACTGAGCTGCACGGGGAAACCAAAACTGCTGGGCATTCCTTCTCGGCACTCATACCTGCAGACCCCACGCCTGCAGGAGAAAGCCGGCTTGCGTTCCTACTGCCACGAGAGCAGAGCTCTGCCTGTTACACGGCAGGCTTTCCGAAGAGGCTGAGGCCCGATAGCCTCCCTAGTGCATTCCCTGGATGAGCGAGTTAGCTACAGGCAGAACACCCCGTGAAGAGAGGTGGATTCAGGGAAGGGACCTGTGTGTCGCTAGAGTCTCTTTGGACGAGCTACGGATCACAAGGCGGTAGTCGGCGCGTTGACTGGAGGTGGGGGCCTGAGGACCCAAGCCTTGCATTCTCCTTTTTAAAGCACCATTCATGCTGCCTTGAAGCTACCTGCCTGAAACCCTTTGTGACGGGCCCCTCGTCGCTGGAGTCAGGGCTCGTGGAAGAGAAGCAGCTTTCTCTGAGTAAACAGGGTGCTTCCAGAGTCCCGGTAAGAGCTCATCCCGTCACGCTCTGGGGCTAAAGGGAAGCTCGATGGGAGGACTTCCCTCCAGCTAAGGCCTTCTAAGAGCCCCGCTGAGGCGGAAGCTCCGAGCGGTTTCCACGGGGCCTTAGTCGCGGTTCTGCTTTACTTTCACCCTCGTACGCTCTTCAAGACACGTTCAGACCCTCGCGGGGGCGCCCTGTACCCGACCAGGACGCTGAGTACCGGCAGGCTCCCCCGGCCTGCAAAGAAACAACTGCCCGGGCCGAAAGCCTTTCCCGCTCACTCCGTGTTGTTTGCCGAGTGCAGGGCAACACACACGGCGCTCTCCCGGGGGAGAGGTCGCTTTCCCCGGCACTCCAACGTCCCCAGGAAAACTCTTCTCTGGCGTGCCCCATGCCATGCCAATCTGCCTCCCTGTCCTCGACTGAGCTGCACGGGGAAACCAAAACTGCTGGGCATTCCTTCTCGGCACTCATACCTGCAGACCCCACGCCTGCAGGAGAAAGCCGGCTTGCGTTCCTACTGCCACGAGAGCAGAGCTCTGCCTGTTACACGGCAGGCTTTCCGAAGAGGCTGAGGCCCGATAGCCTCCCTAGTGCATTCCCTGGATGAGCGAGTTAGCTACAGGCAGAACACCCCGTGAAGAGAGGTGGATTCAGGGAAGGGACCTGTGTGTCGCTAGAGTCTCTTTGGACGAGCTACGGATCACAAGGCGGTAGTCGGCGCGTTGACTGGAGGTGGGGGCCTGAGGACCCAAGCCTTGCATTCTCCTTTTTAAAGCACCATTCATGCTGCCTTGAAGCTACCTGCCTGAAACCCTTTGTGACGGGCCCCTCGTCGCTGGAGTCAGGGCTCGTGGAAGAGAAGCAGCTTTCTCTGAGTAAACAGGGTGCTTCCAGAGTCCCGGTAAGAGCTCATCCCGTCACGCTCTGGGGCTAAAGGGAAGCTCGATGGGAGGACTTCCCTCCAGCTAAGGCCTTCTAAGAGCCCCGCTGAGGCGGAAGCTCCGAGCGGTTTTCACGGGGCCTTAGTCGCGGTTCTGCTTTACTTTCACCCTCGTACGCTCTTCAAGACACGTTCAGACCCTCGCGGGGGCGCCCTGTACCCGACCAGGACGCTGAGTACCGGCAGGCTCCCCCGGCCTGCAAAGAAACAACTGCCCGGGCCGAAAGCCCTTCCCGCTCACTCCGTGTTGTTTGCCGAGTGCAGGGCAACACACACGGCGCTCTCCCGGGGGAGAGGTCGCTTTCCCCGGCACTCCAACGTCTCCAGGAAAACTCTTCTCTGGCGTGCCCCATGCCATGCCAATCTGCCTCCCTGTCCTCGACTGAGCTGCACGGGGAAACCAAAACTGCTGGGCATTCCTTCTCGGCACTCATACCTGCAGACCCCACGCCTGCAGGAGAAAGCCGGCTTGCGTTCCTACTGCCACGAGAGCAGAGCTCTGCCTGTTACACGGCAGGCTTTCCGAAGAGGCTGAGGCCCGATAGCCTCCCTAGTGCATTCCCTGGATGAGCGAGTTAGCTACAGGCAGAACACCCCGTGAAGAGAGGTGGATTCAGGGAAGGGACCTGTGTGTCGCTAGAGTCTCTTTGGACGAGCTACGGATCACAAGGCGGTAGTCGGCGCGTTGACTGGAGGTGGGGGCCTGAGGACCCAAGCCTTGCATTCTCCTTTTTAAAGCACCATTCATGCTGCCTTGAAGCTACCTGCCTGAAACCCTTTGTGACGGGCCCCTCGTCGCTGGAGTCAGGGCTCGTGGAAGAGAAGCAGCTTTCTCTGAGTAAACAGGGTGCTTCCAGAGTCCCGGTAAGAGCTCATCCCGTCACGCTCTGGGGCTAAAGGGAAGCTCGATGGGAGGACTTCCCTCCAGCTAAGGCCTTCTAAGAGCCCCGCTGAGGCGGAAGCTCCGAGCGGTTTCCACGGGGCCTTAGTCGCGGTTCTGCTTTACTTTCACCCTCGTACGCTCTTCAAGACACGTTCAGACCCTCGCGGGGGCGCCCTGTACCCGACCAGGACGCTGAGTACCGGCAGGCTCCCCCGGCCTGCAAAGAAACAACTGCCCGGGCCGAAAGCCCTTCCCGCTCACTCCGTGTTGTTTGCCGAGTGCAGGGCAACACACACGGCGCTCTCCCGGGGGAGAGGTCGCTTTCCCCGGCACTCCGACGTCTCCAGGAAAACTCTTCTCTGGCGTGCCCCATGCCATGCCAATCTGCCTCCCTGTCCTCGACTGAGCTGCACGGGGAAACCAAAACTGCTGGGCATTCCTTCTCGGCACTCATACCTGCAGACCCCACGCCTGCAGGAGAAAGCCGGCTTTCGTTCCTACTGCCACGAGAGCAGAGCTCTGCCTGTTACACGGCAGGCTTTCCGAAGAGGCTGAGGCCCGATAGCCTCCCTAGTGCATTCCCTGGATGAGCGAGTTAGCTACAGGCAGAACACCCCGTGAAGAGAGGTGGATTCAGGGAAGGGACCTGTGTGTCGCTAGAGTCTCTTTGGACGAGCTACGGATCACAAGGCGGTAGTCGGCGCGTTGACTGGAGGTGGGGGCCTGAGGACCCAAGCCTTGCATTCTCCTTTTTAAAGCACCATTCATGCTGCCTTGAAGCTACCTGCCTGAAACCCTTTGTGACGGGCCCCTCGTCGCTGGAGTCAGGGCTCGTGGAAGAGAAGCAGCTTTCTCTGAGTAAACAGGGTGCTTCCAGAGTCCCGGTAAGAGCTCATCCCGTCACGCTCTGGGGCTAAAGGGAAGCTCGATGGGAGGACTTCCCTCCAGCTAAGGCCTTCTAAGAGCCCCGCTGAGGCGGAAGCTCCGAGCGGTTTCCACGGGGCCTTAGTCGCGGTTCTGCTTTACTTTCACCCTCGTACGCTCTTCAAGACACCTTCAGACCCTCGCGGGGGCGCCCTGTACCCGACCAGGACGCTGAGTACCGGCAGGCTCCCCCGGCCTGCAAAGAAACAACTGCCCGGGCCGAAAGCCCTTCCCGCTCACTCCGTGTTGTTTGCCGAGTGCAGGGCAACACACACGGCGCTCTCCCGGGGGAGAGGTCGCTTTCCCAGGCACTCCAACGTCTCCAGGAAAACTCTTCTCTGGCGTGCCCCATGCCATGCCAATCTGCCTCCCTGTCCTCGACTGAGCTGCACGGGGAAACCAAAACTGCTGGGCATTCCTTCTCGGCACTCATACCTGCAGACCCCACGCCTGCAGGAGAAAGCCGGCTTGCGTTCCTACTGCCACGAGAGCAGAGCTCTGCCTGTTACACGGCAGGCTTTCCGAAGAGGCTGAGGCCCGATAGCCTCCCTAGTGCATTCCCTGGATGAGCGAGTTAGCTACAGGCAGAACACCCCGTGAAGAGAGGTGGATTCAGGGAAGGGACCTGTGTGTCGCTAGAGTCTCTTTGGACGAGCTACGGATCACAAGGCGGTAGTCGGCGCGTTGACTGGAGGTGGGGGCCTGAGGACCCAAGCCTTTCATTCTCCTTTTTAAAGCACCATTCATGCTGCCTTGAAGCTACCTGCCTGAAACCCTTTGTGACGGGCCCCTCGTCGCTGGAGTCAGGGCTCGTGGAAGAGAAGCAGCTTTCTCTGAGTAAACAGGGTGCTTCCAGAGTCCCGGTAAGAGCTCATCCCGTCACGCTCTGGGGCTAAAGGGAAGCTCGATGGGAGGACTTCCCTCCAGCTAAGGCCTTCTAAGAGCCCCGCTGAGGCGGAAGCTCCGAGCGGTTTCCACGGGGCCTTAGTCGCGGTTCTGCTTTACTTTCACCCTCGTACGCTCTTCAAGACACGTTCAGACCCTCGCGGGGGCGCCCTGTACCCGACCAGGACGCTGAGTACCGGCAGGCTCCCCCGGCCTGCAAAGAAACAACTGCCCGGGCCGAAAGCCTTTCCCGCTCACTCCGTGTTGTTTGCCGAGTGCAGGGCAACACACACGGCGCTCTCCCGGGGGAGAGGTCGCTTTCCCCGGCACTCCAACGTCCCCAGGAAAACTCTTCTCTGGCGTGCCCCATGCCATGCCAATCTGCCTCCCTGTCCTCGACTGAGCTGCACGGGGAAACCAAAACTGCTGGGCATTCCTTCTCGGCACTCATACCTGCAGACCCCACGCCTGCAGGAGAAAGCCGGCTTGCGTTCCTACTGCCACGAGAGCAGAGCTCTGCCTGTTACACGGCAGGCTTTCCGAAGAGGCTGAGGCCCGATAGCCTCCCTAGTGCATTCCCTGGATGAGCGAGTTAGCTACAGGCAGAACAGCCCGTGAAGAGAGGTGGATTCAGGGAAGGGACCTGTGTGTCGCTAGAGTCTCTTTGGACGAGCTACGGATCACAAGGCGGTAGTCGGCGCCTTGACTGGCGGTGGGGGCCTGAGGACCCAAGCCTTGCATTCTCCTTTTTAAAGCACCATTCATGCTGCCTTGAAGCTACCTGCCTGAAACCGTTTGTGACGGGCCCCTCGTCGCTGGAGTCAGGGCTCGTGGAAGAGAAGCAGCTTTCTCTGAGTAAACAGGGTGCTTCCAGAGTCCCGGTAAGAGCTCATCCCGTCACGCTCTGGGGCTAAAGGGAAGCTCGATGGGAGGACTTCCCTCCAGCTAAGGCCTTCTAAGAGCCCCGCTGAGGCGGAAGCTCCGAGCGGTTTCCACGGGGCCTTAGTCGCGGTTCTGCTTTACTTTCACCCTCGTACGCTCTTCAAGACACGTTCAGACCCTCGCGGGGGCGCCCTGTACCCGACCAGGACGCTGAGTACCGGCAGGCTCCCCCGGCCTGCAAAGAAACAACTGCCCGGGCCGAAAGCCCTTCCCGCTCACTCCGTGTTGTTTGCCGAGTGCAGGGCAACACACACGGCGCTCTCCCGGGGGAGAGGTCGCTTTCCCCGGCACTCCGACGTCTCCAGGAAAACTCTTCTCTGGCGTGCCCCATGCCATGCCAATCTGCCTCCCTGTCCTCGACTGAGCTGCACGGGGAAACCAAAACTGCTGGGCATTCCTTCTCGGCACTCATACCTGCAGACCCCACGCCTGCAGGA